>NC_062549.1:33203142-34460117 GCF_016906955.1 Phacochoerus africanus | reverse complement strand
AATATGCTTGGAAATGAGAAGTCATTCTCACATGCTTGTTAGAATGATGTGTAGGGAAAAACTACATGGGCTGTGAGTCAGGACCCAGTGGCTAATCTTGACTCTCTTAGCGAAAAAAATACATGAGTTTTTATAACAACTGTTTTATTTTGTTATAGACGTGTATTTCTTAGCTGTGTTCCTACAGGGCTGCAGATTGCTGAGCTCTAGAGAAGTGAGACATTGTAAATAGGAACTATTTATTTATTTATTTATTTTGCTTTTTAGGGCCGCACCTGTGGTATATGGAGGTTCCCAGACTAGGGGTCGAATCGGAGCTGCAGGTGCCAGTCTACACCACAGCCACAGCAACACAGGATCCAAGCCGTGTCTGTGACCTACACCACAGCTCACGGCAATGCCAGATCCTTAACCCACTGAGTGAGTCTAGGGATTGAATCCTCATCCTCATGGACATTAGTCAGGTTTGTTACCACTGAGCCATGACGGGAACTCCAAAAATTTATTTTAAAATAAGAGCAAGAGAGTTCCCTTGTGGTGTGGCAGGTTAAGGATCTGGCATTGTCACTGCAGCAGCCAGGGTCACTGTTGTGGCATGGGCTCAGTCTCTGCCCTGGTAACCTCCACATGCTATGGGCGAGACCAAAAAAAGTAGAGCAATATCAGCAGTGAATGATTTTTTTTTTGCCTTTTGGGCCGCAACCACAGCATATGGAGGTTCCCAGGCTAGGGGTCAAGTCGGAGCTGCAGCTGCCGACCTATACCACAGCCACAACAATGCCAGATCTGAGCCGCGTCTGCAAACTACACCACATCTTATGGCAACACTGGATCCTTAACCCACTGAGCAAGGCCAGGGATCGAACCTGCAACCTCATGGTTCCTAGTCAGATTCGTTTCTGCTGTGCCATGATGGAAACTCCCAGCAGTGAATGATTTTTGTTTATGGTAAATTTCAGATGCAGTTACTTAGTTCTGAATCCCTTGGGGCCATTGCAAATGGGTACTGTAAAATCAAAAAACTTTTAACATTGGCTTTGCACTTGGGTTTTCATATTATGTGCTTACAATTGAGTCAGCCTTGAGAATGAATCACCTCATGTTCATGGATTTACCTCTCCATATCTTGGGGGGAAATTAAGAGAAGGGTGCCTTGTTCACTTGAATCTCTGCTAGTTTCAAAGAGATAAGAGCGTCCTACAGTTTTGATATGGCTCTCTGGCAAACCGGATGTTATTTATTTTTAACATTAATAATTCCTCTGCCAAGGGCATGCTATTTGCTTGGGCTTGTAATCTCTTTGCCATAATATTTATTCTGTATTATTCTACAGAATCCATGGATGAATTAATCATTCTTGGAACCTGAACATTAAGTGTGCTGGTGAGTCAGATCACACTCATTTGGAGTTGCTGGAGAAGAGGAGGGCTGCTTCCTTGTGGACCCTACTCTTTTGTGTGTGTGTGTGTGTGTGTGTGTGTGTGTGTGTTTGCCATTTCTTGGGCTGGTCCCACGGCATATGGAGGTTCCCAGGCTAAGGGTCTAATCGGAGCTGTAGCCACCGGCCTACGCCAGAGCCACAGCAATGCGGGATCCGTGCCGCATCCGCAACCTACACCACAGCTCACAGCAACGCTGGATCCTTAACCCACTGAACAAGGCCAGGGATTGAACCCACAACCTCATGGTTCCTAGTCGGATTCATTAACCACTGAGCCATGACGGGAACTCCATGGACCCTACTCTTAAGGACAGATATAGTCATCAAATGGGAAAATTCTCAAACACTTCGAGATGACATGTGAAGCTCAATCAGAAGCTGGGGTGGTTGCTCGTAATTAGCATTACAGATTGTTTTTCATTGTATAGAAATTGTTTATTTGCCCCCAATATTCATTCTCTGTCTCTTTCTCAGTAATAGAACAAGTAGTTACACGGGCACTTGGCCACTCTGAATAAGCACTACCTTACCCAGGCTTCCTTACCATAAACTGTCATGCTATAACTTAGATCAGGCCAGTGGGGAGGGGTAGTCACAATTTCAAGGCAGTCTCACTAGTGGGAGAGGGTATGTCCTATTTCTCTCTGAACCACAATGTGAAAGTTACATGTTGAAAATGAAAAAGCAAGATGAAAGGAATGTGAGCCCCTGCTCAGGGCAGAGCCTCCATGCCAATGTTGGACTGCCCTTCCAGATTTTTATGTGTAAGATAAATAAATTACTACCTTGTTCAAGCCACTGTCACTGCTATTTTTCTGTCACTTCAGCTGAGTTTAATCCTGATAAAGTCCCCATATTTAGAATGAATATTCCAGATCAGGGAAAAGGGATCTTTTCTCTCTCTTTCTAATACAGAGTCTGGCTGCACATGAGCACAGAATGGGGAGGTTAGATCCAAGGACTTTCTTTTTGCCTTTTTTTTTTAATCTTTTTAGGGCCTCACCCTAAAAAGGGGTAGAATCAGAGCTGTAGCCACCAGCCTACACCATGGCCACAGCAGCGCCAGATCTGAGCCACATCTGTCACCTATACCACAGATCACAGCAACGCCAGATCCTTAACCCACTGAGCAAGGGCTGGGATGGAACCTACAACCTCATGGATACTAGTCAGATTCATTTCCACTGAGCCACCAGGGAACTCCAGACTCAAGGACTTTCAATGCAATAGTAACCTATTACTGGCTGATATCTACTAAACACTCTGCCTTTGAAGGTGAAATTTCTTCTCTCACCAGTTACCAAGGAATCATTGACAGCCAAAAACCAGTTCTACTTGCAGAGTGTCCTGGTAAACATGACAGACACTCTCAAAATACCTGCCCGGACAAAGACTGAGGATATAGATGTGATTAAAGTATCATCAGATTTAGGAACAACCATCAACTAAATAGACTGGAAACTACCAAAAAGATATCCTATGCCCCCAAATAAGGAGGCCATATTGAGATGGCAGGAAGGATGATTACACACTATGAGCAACCCCATACCCACTGGGTAGGTAGCCCACAGACTGGAAAGTAACGATATGGCAGAGGCTCACCCAAGAGAGTGAGAGTTCCAAGCCCCACGTCAGGTTCCCATGCCTGGGGGGTCTGACATTGGGAGAAGCCCCTGAAGCATTTGGCATTGAGGGCTAGCAGGGCTTGGGGGCAGGAGCTCCACAGGACTGGGGGAAATGGAGACTTCATTCTTGAGAAACACACACAAGCTTTCATGTGCACTGGGTCCCAGGGCAAAGCAGAGACTCCATAGGAATCTGGGTCAGACGTGCCTGCAGTTCTTGGAGGATCTCCTGGGAAAACGGGGTGAGTATGGCTCATTGTGAAGGATACTGGAAGCAAAGGTCTTGGGAATAATCATCAGTGTGAATGACTCTCGAAGTGGCCATTTTGGAAAAAGCTGCCCCACCCATCAGTGCTGAGAAGCCCCAGGCCAAATAAAAAACCGGGTGGGAACACAGCCCCACCCACCAGCAAATAGGCTGCCTAAAGGCCTCCCAGGCACACAGCCACCTCTACTCATACCCAGAGAGACAAAGCCCCACCCACCAGAGGGATAAGAATCAGCTCCACCTACCAATGGGCAGGCACTAATCCCTCCCATCGGGAAGCCTGCAGCAAACCCCCAAACCAACTTCAGCCACCCACAAGGGGAGCACACGTCAGAAGCAAGAAACCCTACTTTCTGCAAAAAGGAGAGCACACTAAAAATCTATACACAATGAAAAGGCAGACAAGTATGACTCAGATAAAAGAACAAGAAAAAATCCCAGAAAAACAGCTAAGTGATCTGGACATTACCAATCTCCATAAAAAAAGACTTTAGACTAAGGATAGTAAAGATGATTCAAGATCTTGGAAATAAACTAGAGGCGAATATTGATGATTTTTTTTTTGTCTTTTTGCCATTTCTGAGGCTGCTCTCGCGGCATATGGAGGTTCCCAGGCTAGGGGTCAAATAAGAGCTGTAGCCACAGGCCTATGCCAGAGCCACAGCAACGTGAGATCTGAGCCACGTCTGCAACCTACACCACAGCTCACAGCAACACCGGGTCTTTAACTCACTGAGTAAGGCCAGGGATTGAACCCACAACCTCATGGTTCCTAGTTGGATTTGTTAACCACCACGACGGAAACTCCAAATATGAATTATAAGAAACAAAGAAGTAAAAGATTTAAAATTAAGCAAGCAAAGATGCAAAATACAATAACTGAAATTAAAAATTCACTAGAAGGGGGAGTTCCCGTCATGGCTCAGTGGTTAACGAATCCGACTAGGAACCATGAGGTTGCAGGTTTGATCCCTGACCTTGCTCAGTGGGTTAAGGATCTGGTGTTGCCATGAGCTATGGTGTAGGTCGCAGATGCAGCTCGGATCCCATGTTGCTGTGGCTGTGGTGTAGGCCAGCGGCTATAGCTCCAATTAGACCCCTAGCCTGGGAACTTCCATGTGCTGTGGGTGTGGCCCTAAAAAATACAAAAAAAAAAAAATTCACAAGAAGAAACACATAGCATAATACAGAAAGTAGAAGCACAAATACGCGAGGTGGAAGACAGACCAGTGGAAATCACTGATTCAGAACAGAAAAGTGAAAGGAGATTGAAAAGAAAGGAAGACAGTCTAAGAGAACCCTGGGACAATATTAAATACACCAACATCCCTATTATGGGGTGCCAGAAGGAGATGAGAGAGAGAAAGGACCAGAGAAAATATCCAAAGAGATAAAAACTAAAAACTCCCATAACGTGGGAAAGCAATCACTCAAATCCAGGAAGCATAACAAGTACCACATAAAATAAACCCAAGGGGGAACACCCCGAGACACATATTAATCAAACTGACCAAAATTAAAGACAAAGAGAAAATAATGAAAGCAGCTAGGGAAAAGAAACAAATACCGTACAAGGGAACCCCAATAAGGTTATCGGCGTATTTTTCAGCAGAAACTCTGCAGGCCAGAAGGGAGTGGCACAATATATTTAAAGTGATGAAAGGAAACATCCTCCAACAGATTAGTTTGCCCAGCAAGGCTCTCATTCAGATTTGAAGGAAAAACCAAAAGCTTTACAGACAAGAGAATTCAGCACCACTAAACCAGCTTTACAACAAATACTAAAGGAACTTCTTCTTCTTTTTTCTTTTGAAGGCCGCACACATGGCATATGAAAATTCCCAGGCTAGCCACCAGCCTACACCACAGCCACAGCAACACTAGATCCAAGTCACATCTGTGACCTACACTGCAGCTCACAGCAATGCTCGATCCTTAACCCACTGAGCAAGGCCAAGGATCAAACCCGTGTCCTCATGGATAATAGTTGGATTCATTACCACTGAGCCACAACGGAAACATAAAGAAAACTCTCTAGGTGGAAAAGGCCACAACTGGAAGCAAAAAATATTGAAAATGACAAGGCGCACCAGTAAAGGCATATATGTAATAAAGACAGGAAATCATCCATATGCAAATATGCTACCAAAAGCAGAAATCATGAAAAGAGGATGGTACAAATGCAGGATACTGGAGATGCATTTGCAATTGAGATACCAACACCTTAAAACAATCTTGTGTGTCTATATATGTGTGTGTGTCCTATATCATATATATGTGCGTGTATATATACTCCTATATCATGTGTGTGTGTGTGTGTGTGTATATATATACTCTTGTAACAAAACTTCATGGTAACTGCATACCAAAAATCTGCAGTAGATATGCACAAAAAAAAAAAAAATCTGCAGTAGATATGCACAAGAGAAGAGAACAAGAGAAGGGAAGAAAAAAGACCAACAAAAACAAATCCAAAACAACTAATAAAATGGCAGTAAGAACATACATATCAATAATTACCTTAAATGTAAATGGACTAAAGGCCCCAATCAAAAGACACAGGCTGGCTGAATGGAGATAAAAACAAGACTCATACATATGCTGTCTAGACCCATATACATGCTGTCTTCAAGAGACTCACCCCAGTTCTAGGGACACATACCAATTGCAAGTGAGAGGATGGAAAAAATATTCCATGCAAACAGAAGTCAAAAGAAAGCTGGAGTAGCAATACTCATATCAGACAAAATAGATATTAAGGAATATTACAAGAGACAAAGAAGGACATCATATAATGATTAAAGGATCAATCCAAGAAGAAATACAACAATCGTAAATATATATGCACCCAACATAGGATCACCTCAATATATAAGGCAACTGCTAACAACCTTAAAAGAAGAAACTGACAATAACACAATAATAGCAGGGGACTTCAATGCCCCGTTACAGCAATGGACAGATCATCCAAACCTAAAATCAACAAGGAAACACAGGCCTTAAATGATGCATTAGACCAAATGGACTTAATAGATATTTATAGAATATTCCATCCAAAAGCAGCAGAATGCACATACTTCTCAAGTGCACACAGAACATTCTCTAGGGCAGATCACATTCTGGTCCATAAATTAAAGAAAATTGAAATCATATCAATCATCTTTACTAACCAGAATGCAATAAGACTAGAAATCAACAAGAGAAAAACCAAAAAAACACAAACACCTGGAGACTAAACAGCATGCTACTAAACAACAAATGCATCACTGAAGAAATCAAAGAGGGAATTTAAAAATACCTAGAAGCAAATGACAACAAAGACACAGCAATCCAAAACCTACGGAATGCAGCACTAGGACACAGGTTTGATTCCGGCTCGGCACAGTGGGTTAAAGAATCTGACACTGACGCAGCTGTGGCATAGGTTGCAACTGTGGCTCAGATCCGATCCCTGGCCCTCAAACTCCGTATGCCTTGGGGCAGCCAAAAAAAAAAAAAAAAATTGAAGGCATAAAAAGAACCAAATAAAAACTTTAGAATCGAAAAACACAATGATAGAAATTAAAAACTCAGTGGACAGGGGACAAAGAAACACATCCATGAACTTGAAGATAGAAGAACTAAAATTACCCAATCTGAACAAGAAGACAGACCGGAGAAAAATAATGAACAGAGCCTCAGGGACCTGGAGGACTAGAACAAAGGATCTAACATGTATCATAAGATTCCTAGAAGGAGAGGAGAAAGAGGATAGCACTGAAAAAGTGCCAGATTTTTTGATAAACAATAACATCCTCACCACACCCAGTATGAAATAGATCATTTGGATAACCTTGTAACTATCAAGGAAATTCAATTTTTATTTATTTTTTATTTTAATTTTTTGAAAAAAAAATTTGGGGGGGGGTCTTTTTTTTTTTTTGCCTTTTCTAGGGCCACTCCCGTGGCATATGGAAGTTCCCAGGCTAGGGGTCTAATCAGAGCTGTAGCCACCAGCCTACGCCAGAGCCACAGCAACTCGGGATCCAAGCCTCCTCTGTGACCTACACCACAGCTCACGGCAATGCTGGATCCTTAACCCACTGAGCAAGGCCAGGGATCGAATCCGCAACCTCACGGTTCCTAGTCGGATTCATTAACCACTGCGCCACGATGGGAACTCATTTTTGAATTTTTAATTAAAGGATTCTCCAAAGAAATCTCTAGGCACAGAGAGAATTTTACTGGTGAATTCTACCACTCAAGGAAAAATTAACATCAATTTCACGTTATCTCTTCCAGAAAATAGAACACTTCCCAATTCATTTTATGAAGCTAGTATTACCTTGATGTCTGCAGGGGATTTGTGAGATCTGGGGGATGATCAAGAAAAAAGATATCACCACAAAGGAAATAACATTCAAGCTTTATTGGGCTGTGCTTAGGGCTGCATGTGAAGGGAAGTCCTTCAGGGTATGAGACTGACCAGACACTTATGGCAAAAGGACCACTATCCAGAAGAGGAGGGGGGCAAGGGCACACCCAGAGGAGAGTGTGATCAGAGAGGGGACATACATGTCGAGGTGACATTACTCAGCAGCCTGGTGGGGAGACTCTAGGTCAGAGAACTCTGAAGGGCAGAAGCTTGGGGTCTTATAACCCCAAAGCTCTGTCTTATCAAAGGCCAGCAGATGCTAGATGAGGTTTTGTGGGATATGCAAAGCAGGTGAGCCCCAAATGGCTAAATTTTTTCCTGGTTGGGACTATTTTAAAGATAATTGTTCATTGCAGCACAGTTCACAATAGGCAAGACATGGAAACAACCTAAATGTCCATCGACAGATCAATGGATTAGGAAGATGTGGAATGGAATACTACTTCACCGTAAAAAGAACAAAATAATGCCATTTGCAGCAACATGGATACAACTAGAGAGTCTCACACTAAGTGAAGTAAGTCAGAAAGAGAAAGACAATATGTGTAATCTAAAATAGGGCACAAATGAACTGATATACAAGGCAAATTGACTCACGGATACAGCAAATGGAGTTATTGTTGCCAAGGGGGAGAGGGAAGGACTGGGAGTTTGGGGTTGGGAGATGCAGACAATAGCATTTGGAGTGGATAAGCAATGAGATCCTGCTGTATAGCACAGGGAACTATATCTAGTCACTTGTGATGGAACATGATGGAGGATAAAGTGAGAAAAAGAATATACATATATTTATATGTGTGTGTATATGTATATGTACGTATAACCTGGTCTTTTTTTTTTTTTTTTTTTTTTAGGGCTGCACCCACAGCATGTGGCGGTTCCCAAGCTAGGGGTCTAATCAGAGCCACAGCTGCCGGCCTATGCCACAATCACAGCAACATGGGGTTCCAGCCGGCTCTGCGACCTTCACCACAGGGGTGCAACGCCAGATCCTTAACCCACTGAGCAAGGCCAGGAATCGAACTCATGGTTACCAGTTGGATTCATTTCTGCTACACCACAACAGGAACTCCAAAGTTGGTCACTTTAATGTACAGCAGAAACTGACAGAACATTGTAAATCAACTATTAATAACAACAAAAAAAGAAAGAAACCAGGCTCTTTGGAGAAATGGCTAATTCTAGGGTTGGGGCAGGGAATAAATAAAAAAGAAAGAAAAGAGGAGTTCCCATCGTGGCACAGTGGAAACAAATCCAACTAGGAACCAGGAGGTTGCGGGTTCGATCCCTGGCCTCGCTCAGTGGGTTAAGGATCTGGTGTTGCTGTGAGCTGTGGTGTAGGTTGCAGATGTAGCTCAGATCTGGCATTGCTGTGGCTGTGGTGTAGGCTGGTGGCTACAGCTCCGATTAGACCCCTAGCCCGGGAATCTCCATGTGCCATGGGTGTGGCCCTGAAAAGACGAAAGACAAAAAAATTTTTAATTAAAAAAATAAAAAAGAAAAGAAAAAAAACAGTCCCCAAAGGCTACATACTGTATGACTCCATTTATATAAAATTCTTGATGTGACAAAATTATAGAAATGAAGAAGAGATTACTGGTTGCCAGGAGTTAAGGAGTGATGGGAATGAGAGGGAAGTAGGTGTGACTATAAAAAGGCTTCTTGACTTATCAATATCAGTATCCAGGTTGTGATCTTGCATTATAGTTTTACAACATGTTATCAATGAGGGGAACTCAGTAAAGGGACACAGGATCTCTTCATATTATTTCTTAATATCATTCTATAGCTGTCTCAGAACAAAAAGTTTAATTTAAAAAATGGAAGGAGTTCCCATTGCGGCACAGCGGAAATGAATCCGACTAGGAACCATGAGGCTGCGGGTTCCATCCCTGGCCTTGCTCAGTGGGTTAAGGATCCAGCATTGCCGTGAGCTGTGGTGTAGGTCGCAGATGCGGCTCAGGTCCCATGTTGCTGTGTCTCTGGCATAGGCTGGTGGCTACACCTCCGATTAGACCCCTAGCCTGGGAACCTCCAGATGCCGCAGGAGCGGCCCTAAAAAGCCATAACTAACTAACTAACTAACTAACTAAATAAATAAATAAAGGAAAACCCTTTTTCTTTGCCTGTTTATACAGGTATTAATTTGTTAGCAGTTCCAGGCAAAAGGTGGCCAGTTTTTACCTCATAAAATGTTAAGTCTGGGTTTTTCAGACCAGTACTTACTGTGAGGAGTCAGGGGGTTTGGGTGTAATCATTCCACTGTAAACCACTACTAGATTCTTTGCTACCTTGAAGAGAAATCTGCTCATAACAGCATAAAAGGTGGTTCTTATAGGCTCTTCTTTAGGCTTTAAGGGCTTCAACTGTGTCCATCCTAAATCAAAAGGTCAGTTAATCATCTCTGACAGGATAAAACTGGAATTTGTTTTGGCCTCTCCTCCTTTATACTTAGATCATAATCACACTTTTAGTTCTTTGGGGTCAGCTGGATGCATAACATCCTGTTACAGAGAAAGAAAGACATCCATCCTCTCGTGTGCAGACGACACATACGGATTTATCATGACCTAAGAGTGGCCTTAAGAGGCATTTGGTCCTAATGGCTCATTATTGTCAAGATGAACAGCTTCAGGTCCATTATTCAAAAGTCAAATCCGCTGTTTTGAGTAGATGGCCCTCAACTTTTTACGAGTTTGTCTCTAGTAATCTCATAAGATTGGTAAGATCATTTATGGTCTCAGATTTACACCCCAGAGACAAGCAGGTGCGCCTTTCCAGGGAGGCAATCAGACTGTTTCTCAGGAGGCCTCAGGTGACACCTGTTCCCTTTGGCAATTTTCCACGGTCTGCTGGGTGGTCCCTGGTCTTCTGGGCTTAGAGACCTAGTTTTGTCCATCACACTCACTTAACCAGGTATATGAGAGTCGATGTAAAACCAAAACGCCAGTGCATGGATTTGCTGAGAGGCATGTTCCATAGACACTTTCATCAGTGTTTTGAGGATACAAAGACAGTCTTCCCTAAGAACCAGGAAGTGCAGGTGCCCACTGAGACTTAAGCTACACAATCAGAACAGGATGGGGATTATTAGACTAGGACACATAAGCAGGCATGGAGAGCCCATTTTCTCCCTGCAGTCAAGGTGTGTGGGAAGCCAAATCATAAACTATAACGATTCAGTTACAAAGTCAAAAATTATTGTTACAATGATGGGGAGACATGATATCCATATTCTCCATACAAAATTTCTCTGTAGGGACAATGACAGAGGGAGAAAGAGACTGATGATAAGCATGGAAGGAGAACAAGAGGAGTGGGATTAATTCTATGTTTCACGGTATTAGGTTCACAAAGCTGAAGACATCCGTCTCACATGGGGCGGGGGGAGGGGTGACCTTGGAATCTGAACATCTGGTGACACATCTTCCACTTCTATCTCTACTGGGGAATGGCCAAACAAACAAATGAACAAAATGCTCAAGATTCAGAAGCTGTTGGCTAGGATTTCCACTGCCCTAGGCTGTGCCCTTAGGTTGGACAATGCCCACATTCTCCTCCATGCCTTTTCTAGGGTAGCAAAGCCCTGCCTGGGTAGCATTCTCTTTCTTCAAGGTGATTTTGAATATTGCTGCTTCAACCTATTATGTTTTGATGTGATCGCTCTCGGAGGACTCTCTTATTCCAAACTCCTGGGATTTGGCTCAGTAGCCTACAAATACTTACAAGCAAATATTTTGCAACTTACTTATCTGGGATCCACCCCAAGAAGCTGTGTGGCTCAAATCAATAAAGACTTTTCTTTTATTGATCCAGGTGGTCATTGGGATAACTGCTCTAAAACCCTTCAAGGTCAAAATAATTTCTGTACTGCTATGGGGGTGGAGGCTTGGGGCTTTCTTCCATGGTCTATATTAAACTAGGCTCTAAATGATTTTCTTTTTTTTCTTTTCTTTTTTTTTTTTTTGTCTTTTTTGCCTTTCCTAGGGCTGCTCCCGCAGCATATGGAGATTCCCAGGCTAGGGGTCGAATTGGAACTGTAGCTGCTGGCCTACGCCAGAGCCACATCAACGTGGGATCCGAGCCGTGTCTGCAACCTACACCACAGCTCACAGCAACACCGGATCCTTAACCCACTGAGCAAGGCCAGAGATCGAACCCGAGACCTCATGGTTCCTAGTTGGATTCGTTAACCACTGCGCCACGATGGGAACTCCTCTAAATGACTTTCCAAATCATCCCTTTTATCATCAGTATGGTATAAATAAACGTCATAACACAAATGCAGATCACTAAGCTGTGTGTTCCTTCAAAATATTTGTGTTTATCTTGATTGTATAAGAAATGATAAACATACATAAAAATAATTTTTACTCCCCCTCTCCCCCACCAAGAGTCTGTATTTGTCTGTTTTCTATCAGTGGTTCTGGCGTCTGACTTTTGTTATGGCGTGATACTGGGTAACAAAGCAATTCATCTGCTGGAAAGAAGTATGAACACCCTTCTTGCAGCTGGCTTCATAAATATCATCTATTTATGCTGCTCACAAGAACTCCTCTTTTCAGCCATGACATAGCTACTGAAAAGTGCTTACATTTACTGCAGAATTTTAAGCACAGAGTTCCTCTAAGTGGAATGGTAATGGATTTGTGTTGTGGTATACCCTTAATGGGCAGGCGGCTTTGTTCAGTTTATTATTGGCAATGATGAGAACACATGCTGGTTTTGTCACCTGGGTCCCAGGTTCACATCAGCTTAAATGATGACCTGTCTTTGCTGCCACATCCTGTATCAGTCATCCGATGAAAGAGCTGGGATGACAGATTCAAGTCTAGGTGCCCCAACTGCCAGAAGGCTGGAGCCAGAGGCATCTGAGCCAGGAACTGACTTAGAACTTCAGAGCAAGTGTCTCGGGGTTAGGCTCCAGACAATCAACCACGTGGAGACTGTGGTGCTCTGACCTGTGTACATTTACACACCACAACTCCCTGGGCCTTTGGTAACACACACATGCCAGGCAGATGCCACTCCCCGCTCCCCCACCCCGACTGCAAATAAAAACCCATGGGGTTAAAAATATACACATCACCTCATCATCCCTCCCTGATTCTTTTTTTTTTTTTTTTGTCTTTTTAGGGCCACACCCACAGCATATGGAAGTTCCCAGTAGCCTGGGATCGAATCAGAGCTGTAGCTGCTGGCTACACCACAGCTCAGGGCAACGCCAGATCCTTAATCCACTGAGCGAGGTCAGGGATTGAACCTGCGTCCCATGGATGCTAGTAAGATTCGTTATGCTGAGCCACGACGGAAACTACCCCTCCCAGATCCTTATCAAAGAATCTGTGTTGATGAAACAGACTGAGTAGTTGCAGGCAGCCTATGTTGTAAAGGCATTTCTTATAGACGTTCTTGTCTCTTTATGTCTCCATTCATTTCTTTCAAGTTCATCAATCTAAAGATCACTACATTGTTCCTGGAAAGTTGTCTCCTAGAAAGTTATTTGACTGAAGCTTTTTTACCCCCTGATACTTAGTTTTACTCGCAAATGAATTGTTAATCGGCTCTCAGTGGAAATGTACCAGTGAAATGACGTTTTTCTGTTCAGCTATTACTAACCTTTTCCATAGCCTTGCAAAAATAATTTGGCTTTTTGTTCTGGGTAATTCCTGTCCTGCTGACGTCACTGCATAATGCAGGGTTGTAATGATAAAATTAACGCCAACCACCACTACCACCAAAATAAGAACACTCAGCATTTCAACATTTTGAGCACTTTTCTAAGCACATACATATATCAACATAATCCAACCTCACAGTCTCATGATGTAGGAACTAGCATTATCCTCATTTTATAATGGAGGAAACTGAGGCATAGAGAAGTTACCTAACTTGCCTAAGGTTATACTCATGTCAAAAGAGATGTGTGTAATTGCTCTTTTTAGAAAAACGATTTTTCTGTTTTTAGTCTATAACAATAATATGTGCCTATGGTTTAAAACAAAAGTTCTTCTAAGACTAAGAATTACAATTTGAAAAGTTAAGAAAGGGAGTTCCTGTTGTGGTGCAGTGGAAATGAATCTGACTAGTATCCATGAGGATGAGGGTTCGATCCCTGGCCTCGCTCAGTGGGTTAAGGATTTGGCATTGCCGTGAGATGTGGTGTAGGTTTGCAGATACGGCTTGTATCGCATGTTGCTGTGGCATGGGCCGGCCCCAGTAGCTTCAGTTTGACCCCTAGCCTAGGAGCTTCCTTATGCTGTGGGAGCGGCTCTAAAAAATTTTTTTTTTAATTAAAAAAATTCTAAAATTAAAAAAAATTAAAAAACAAAGGCTTTTTTTCTTTTTTTTTCTTTTGTCTTTTTGCCTTTCCTAGGGCTGCTCCCGAAGCATATGGAGGTTCCCAGGCTAGGGGTCGAATTGGAGCTGTAGCCATTGGCCTACGCCAGAGCCACAGCAACGTGGGATCCGAGCCGCGTCTGCAACCTACACCACAGCTCACGGCAACGCCAGATCCTTAACCCACTGAGCAAGGCCAGGGATCGAACCCGCAACCTCATGGTTCCTAGTCGGATTCGTTAACCACTGAGCCACGAAGGGAACTCCTTTTTTTTTTTTTTGTCTTTTAAAAAAGAAAAAGTTTTTTAAAAACTGCACCAAATTCTACTACCTAGAGATAAATACTGATCATTTTAACTAATTTATTTATTTATTATATATTTGTTTGCTTTTTAGGGCTGCACCTGTGGCATATGGAGGTTCCCAGGCTAGGGGTCCAATCCGAGCTACAGCTGCCATCCTACGCCACAGCCACAACAATGTGGGATCTGAGCCACGTCTGCAACCTACACCACAGCTCATGGCAACGCCAGATCCTTAACCCACTGAGTGAGGCCAGGGATGGAACCGGCAACCTCATGGTTCCTGGTTGTATTTGTTTCCATTGTGCCACAACCGTGACTCCACCACTGTCACTTTTTAAGCAAATTTCCTCCAAATATCTCTTTATATATTTAGGATCATATTGATTTACAATGATCATAACACAAATGGGATCAAACACACACTACTTTTTTTTTGTTTTTGTCTTTTTGCCTTTTTCTAGGGCCGCACCTGCGGCATATGGAAGCTCCCAGGCTAGGGGTTGAATCAGAGCTGTAGCCGCCGGCCTACGCCAGAGCAACGCAGGATCCAAGCCGAATCTGCAACCTACACCACAGCTCAAGGCAACACCAGATCCTTAACCCACTGAGCAAGGCCAGGGATCAAACCCACAACCTCATGGTTCCTAGTTGGATTTGTTAACCACTGAGCCAAGACAGGAACTCCAAACACAATACTTTTTTGCAATTTACTTTTTCCACCCTATTTTATGATGTCAGTGGCCCTCTGAAGACAGCTAACTGCTATGTTGATCTCTCTGGTTATTGGAATGATCGGGGTTGAGGGGAGTCAGAAGAAAGGACTCAAGATCAGGCTGTATCCAGTCCCTGAAGGACTCCTGCCCTACTTCAGGGCAGGTTTTACTTCTGTCTGATGTTTAACATGGTCATTTTTTGTTTTTTTTTTGTCTTTTTGCCTTTTCTTGGGCCACTCCCGTGGCATATGGAGGTTCCCAGGCTAGGGGTTGAATCAGAACTGTAGCTGCCGGCCTACACCACAGCCACAGCAACTCGGGATCCGAGCCGCGTCTATGACCTACACCACAGCTCAGGGCAATGCCGGATCATTAACCCACTGAGCGAGGCCAGGGACCGAACCCTCAACCTCATGGTTCCTGGTCGGATTCCTTAACCACTGCACCACAATGGGAACTCCTAACATGGTCATTCTTGAGAATGCCACAAAAATTCTTTCAAGAATAAAAGCCAAGAAGTTCTGCTGGCCACTGACTTGGTCCTGAAGACCTGACCCCCAGTTCTCAGATAAGTAGCCAGACTCTGGGCTGAGGATGGTTTACTGTCTGAGTCATGTTCCAGCTGGCACGAGGGGAACCCAGTATCAAACACGTAGTCTCAGTGGGGAAGCGGAGCTGAGAGCTGACACTAGGTGGTTACTGCAGCAGCCCACTGATCAGTGATGTGCTAGTGAGGGAAGAAGTCCAAACCTCTCCAGGAAACCAAGGAAGTCTTAGGATGAGGGCTGTTCCCAAGCATCTCACTAGGAGACACCACTCACACCAATTCACGTGGGTGACACCCTTGAATTACACAGTGCACAACATGAGCAGACGTAGGTGACGGCCACTATTGATCAGCTGAGGCTGGGCCTGCAGGACAGAGTTACATCCTGTGGCCACTGGAAAGAGAATCAGCCTAACAGAGTCCCAAGGATGACAGCTGATACCATGCAGAACACCCCTGCACCTCTCGTGTGTTTGGGAATCAAATTAGTAAAGGAGTAGTTTAAGGGAAGGCGCACCTACATGTGAAAATGGATTCCCAGGCTGACTTTTTTTTTTTTTTTCCTTTAAGCTGCCCTGCAGCCTATGGAGTTCTCAGGCCAGGGCCAAAATCTGAGCTACTGTTGCAGGGACAACCTACTCCAGTGGCAACACTGGATCCTTTAATCCACTGTGCCTGGCTGGGGATTGAACCTGTGCCCTGGCACTGCAGAGACAACACCCAATCCCCTTGAGCTATAGGGGGAAGGCCTCCTAGGCTGACTTTGAAGGAGAGAGACCCCCTGGGCTCACACGCATGTCACCACTGGACTGTCCTCTGGGCAGGCAGGGCCAGTCCATGTGGGAATGGATCCAGCTCTTCAGAAACACAGTACGTTTTAAGAAATGTTTTAAATTCTATCTTTGGACTTAAATAAAAAACAAGAAAAAGTGCAAAATAAATAAATGTCATCCATAATTCTTTTACTCTCATCTAAAATAATCATGGCTATGATTTACGTCTATTTCTGTCTCGCCTTTTTTTTTTTTTTTTGCTTTTTAGGGCTGCACATGAGGCATATGGAAGTTCCCAGATTTAGGGTCACATCAGAGCTACAGCTGCCGGCCTACACCACAGCCACAGTAACTCCGGATCCTTAACCCACTGAGCAAGGCTGGGGATGGAACCCGAATCCTCATGGATACTAGGTGGGGTCATAACGCCCTGAGCCACAACAGGAACTCCCCAAGCTCATGTAATATTTTATGTTTCCCATGATCATTAAATTCTACACGAACATAAAAGTGTAATGGCAGCAAAATAATGCACTATCTAAAGTTCTACAGCCACCAAAACAGCCCTTCAAAGCAACTGTCTTCCTTAAAGATGGTATCTGGAAAGCAAGGCTTAGATCATTTCCCCCAAACAGATTCCATATACACTTCCACAGTGTATTAGCCCCTGGAATCTGGGAGGATGGCATTAGTGAAAGAACATACCTCTAGCTTTCATTTTCATTTTTATTTTTGGCTGCACCTGTGACATATGGAAGTTCCCAGGCCAGGGATCAAAACTGAGTTGCAGCTGCGACCTATGCCATAGCTGTGGCAATATCAGATCCTTAACCCACTGTGCTGGGCTGAGGATTGAACCCTCGCCTCTGAAGATAAAACACTAGATCCTCAACCTTCTGTACCACAGCAGGAACTCCTGCTTTCATTTTTAACTGAAAGGGTTTTTTTTTGTTTTTTTGTTTTTTTGCTTTTTAGGGCCACACTAGCGGCATATGGAGGTTTCCAGGCTAGGGGTCTAATCAGAGATGTTGCTGCCAGTCTACGCCAGAGCCACAGCCACATCAGATCCGAGCCGTGCCTGCCACCCACACCACAGCTCACGGCAATGCCAGATCCTTAACCCACTGAGCGAGGCTAGGGATGGAACCCAAAACCTTGTGGTTCCTAGTCGGATTCGTTTCCGTTGCACCAAACTGAAAGATTTTAAATTAATTCCTATACATGGCAAATGAACAAAAAACTCCCAGTAAACTTCAAAGTTTTATTTTTAAATTTATTTTATTTATTTTTTGTCTTTTGTCTTTTTAGGGCTGCACCCACAGGATATGGAGGTTCCCAGGCTAGGGGTCCAACCGGGCTGTAGCTGCTGGTCTACACCACAGCTCACAGCAACACCGGATCCTTAACCCACTGAGCAAGGCCAGGGATCGAACCTGCAACCTCATGGTTCCTAGTCGGATTCATTTCCACTGTGCCACAACGAACTCCAAAGTTTTAAAAGAATATATATTCAGGACTCACTTCCTTGCCCCACCTTCTCCTCTCCAGAGGTGAAACAGTTGTCAGGTTCTTGGGCATTCTTCTAAACATGTACTGTGTATAGGTAAGCACGGATGTAATAGTTATCTCCATTTTTTTTTTTTCCCCACCTAAATGACAGCATACTCTATGCTTTGCTCTCGCCTTGTTTTGTATACTTAATTTGGAGAGAGAGCACATGGTCTAGGGGCTAAAAGCATAGGATTTGGAAGCCAGATTTCCTGGCCTTAAATTCCAGTACCATCATTACATAGGCAGGTGTTCTTGACCAAATTACCTAATCTCTCAGTGCTCTGATTTCCTTATCTGCAAAGTGGTACTAACAATGGTACCCATCTCACTGGTGTTAATGAGCTGAACTGGGTTTCCTCCCAGAAATATGTTAGAAGTCCTGCACCCCCACCACAGGACCTCAGAGTGGGATCTTATTTGGAAATAGGATATTTACAGAGATAACCAAATTAAAATGAGGTTATTGGGGTGGACCCAAATCCAAGATGACTAGCGTTTTGGTTTTGGTTTTGTTTTCTTCTCTGTGGCAAATGGAAGTTCTCAGACTAGGGGTTGCATTGGAGCTGTAGCTGCTGGCCTGCGCCACAGCCACAGCCACACCGGATCCAAGCTGTGACTGGAACTTATGCCATAGCTCTTGAAATGCCAGATCCTTAACCCACTGAGCAAGGCCAGGGATCAAACCTGCATCTTCATGGACACTAGTCAGATTTTTAACCCACTGAGCCACAGGGAATTCCCTGACTAGTGTTCTTATAAAAAGGGGAAATTTGGACACAGACACGCACATAGAGAGAAGACCATGGGAAGATGGAAGTTATGCTGCCAGAAACCAAGGAATATCTGGGACAACCAGAAGCTGAAAGGGGCAAGGAAGCATCCTCCTCCACAGGTTTCAGGGGGAGCATGGATCCCCCAACACCTTGACTTCTGACTTCTGACCTGCAGACAACAAATACCTGTTGTTTTCAGCTACCTAGTTTGTGGTACTTTGTTACAGCAGCTCCAGCAAACAAATACACATACGCCCAGAATTTATACCATGTCCAATGTTCCTCAAATACTACATAAGCATTACCTATCATTATTATGTAGATCTGCCTTTTTTTTTTTTTTTTGCTTTTTAGAGCCACACTCATGGCATATGGAGGTTCCTAGGCTAGGGGTCGATTTGGAGCCATAGCTGCCGGCCTACCCCAGGGCTCACAGCAACACCAGATCCTTAACCCACTGAGCGAGGCTTGGGATCGAACTCATAACCTCATGGTTCCTAGTTGGATTCATTTCCACTGTACCACGATGAGAACTCCCTGCCTCATTCTTTTTTTTTTGTCTTTTTGCTATTTCTTGGGCCACTCCCGAGGCATATGGGGGTTCCCAGGCTAGGGGTTGAATCGGAGCTGTAGCCACCGGCCAACGCCAGAGCCACAGCAACGCGGGATCCGAGCTGCGTCTGCAAACTACACCACAGCTCATGGCAATGCCGGATCGTTAACCCACTGAGCAAGGGCAGGGACCGAACCCGCAACCTCATGGTTCCTAGTTGGATTTGTTAACCACTGCGCCACGATGGGAACTCCTCTGCCTCATTATTTTTAATAACTACATAGTTTTTTTGTGGTTCTGTCAAAATGTAGTCTTTAAATATTTTTCATTATTATCAAAGTAATAGATTTGTTTAAGAAATAGTACTAAAAGGCACATAATGAAAAAATTAGTATTTTGTCTCCACTAATCTTCAAACTCCCAGTTTCATTCCCCAAAGACATGTATTTTCAGTAACTTGGATCTTCTTTCTGGTATTTCTAAGTTTCAGACACTCTTTTCTGCCTTCCTGTTTTGATAAATGAAGATCTGGGTTTATGGCAATCCCTTGCCCCCAGACACACACACACACACACACACACACACACACACACACACACACACACACACACACACACACTTTCCCCTCTCATCTTCACAATACAATTATATAACCATTTTCAGTTATGTAATCGATTGTTAAAATAGATTTCTTAAGGCTCTGAAATTCAACTGAGACTCAAAGGCTGAGAACATCCAAAGCCGAGAGCAATAGGTACAAAGCACCTCTACGTTGTAAACACATTCTAGAAATCGATGCAGGGCTTGCCAAATGGGTGGCCCCAAAGTGATTCTTCCATCCTTAGGCTTTAACTACCTCCGGTCTCGAGAATTAACGAAGGAGCCTGTGTTGGGCACTGCTTTGGAGCAGTGCTGTGTTTCCCACCCCATCCCTAGTGCTGGAGGGGAGGAAGACTCCTCCTACTCAGCCTAAATGGAGTGAGGAGGATGCTAGGAAGACCCTCAGAGTTTGCAGGGACAGTCTTGTACCTGGTGACTGATTGACCCCTGGATAAAAGGTATGAAGCAAAAGCTGGCTGGAGCAGCCTGCCTGGTCGCAGGACAAAGAGTCAAGGTTGGCCAAGGCTTCCAGGGATTAGTGGGGCAAAGATGTGGTTTTCTGTGACCCAAATTGGATTCTGTGGAAGAGAGCTGCTAACAGGTGGATTTCAAAAGTTCCCAACCCCAATAGTCCCATCTGGAAGGATGAAAAATGACCTCAACAAAGAGTGGACAGGCAGGAGCCAGGTGCTGAGCAGACAGCTGTCAGTGGTCAGCCAAATGAGGCATCTTCCAGGTCAGGGAAAGTACAGAAAAACATCCCCAGTGATGGAGGTTCTCCCACAAATCAACCTTGGACATATGACATATGAAGAGGATGCTGATGGCAGGTGAAAACTTTGCAGGCCCAGATCTTTCCTTCCCCTTCATTCTACCCTTTCCGTGTCTTCATCTGGCACAGTGAGCAACACAGAAGAAAGTAACACTGCCCTTCTAACTAGGATTGCCAGATTTAGCAAATAAAAGTACAGATGCCCAGTTAAATTTGAATTTTAGATGAACAATGGATGCTTTTATAATATCAGCACATCCTATGCAATATTTGGAACATTATTCTATTAAAAGCATTTGTTGCTTTCTGGAACTCACATTAAACTGGGCACCCTGTGTGTTATTTGGCAATCCTGTCCATACTTCTTGCCCACTGCAAACTTCAAGCCTGGGTCAGGTCCAAGCAGTGGGAGAGGAGAAGTAGAAACTGGATAAGAGCTTAGTGTTCTGATATCAGATGACACTAGACTTTGGATAACCTGGAAAAAAATGGAGATATTCATTAATAACCTAAAAGTACTTAGAAACATGATCGAAATGGTTGATACAGGTTTGCTCCCTGGCCTCGATCAGTGGGTTTAAGGATCTGGTGTGGCCATGAACTGTGTTGTAGGTCGCAGACGTGGCTCGGATCCTGCATTGCTGTGGCTGTGGTGTAGGCTGGCAGCTACAGCTCCAATTTGACCCTGAGCCTGGGAACTTCCATATGCCTTGGGTGCAGCCTTAAAAAAGACAAAAGAAAAAAAAAAAAAGAAATTGTTCATAGTTCAGCCATGGGGCTGAAAAAGTGAGATGACAGATTTTTGGAGCTGGAAACTTCCAAGTCCCTCTTGTTTAATAAGCTACTCCCCAATATACTAGGTTTAGCAGTTAGATTATTTATTTATTTAGCTATACTCTCAGCATGTGGACGTTCTCAGGCCAGGGATCAAACCTGTGCCACAGGAGTGACCCAAGCCACAGCAATGACAATGCTGGATCCCTAATACACTGAGCAACAAGGGAATTCAACTCCTAGGATATTCTTTCTTTTTTTTTCTTTTGTTTGCTTTTTAGGGCCTCATCTGTGGCATATGGAGGCTTCCAGCCTATACCACAGCCACAGCAACATCAGATCCAAAGCCATGTCTGCGATCTACACCACAGCTCACAGCAGCGCTGGATCCTTAACCCACTGAGCGAGGCCAGGGATTGAACCCACAACCTCATGTTTCCTAGTTGAATTTGTTTCTGCTGTACCATGATGGGAACTCCCTTAGGTTATTATTTCTATGTAAATGTTATTTGTTGCTGAGCCAAACTGTGAACTCAGATTACATTTCTTTTACAACTTTTTTTTCTTTTTTTTGTCTTTTTGCCATTTCTTGAGCCGCTCCCACAGCATATGGAGGTTCCCAGGCTAGGGGTCTAATTGGAGCTGTAGCCGCTGGCCTACGCCACAGCCACAGCAATGCCAGATCCGAGCCGTGTCTGCAACCTACACCACAGCTCACAGCAATGCCGGATCCTTAATCCACTGTGCAAGGCCAGGGATTGAACCCGCAATCTCATGGTTCCTAGTCGGATTCGTTAACTACTGAGCCACGACGGGAACTCCTATAACTTTCTATTTTTAATTTGATTTAATAATTGCCTAGTTAAATCATTTTTCATTGGTTAAAAGCCATTTATTTTTCTTTCCCTATGAACTGCCTAGTCACGTTATCTGTTGGGTTGTTGAGCTTTCTCTTACTGATTTATTAAAGTTTATTTATATATTAAGAAAATTACCCTAAAAGAACGCTATTTTATGGGGGAATTAGAAATAGTGAGCAACAGAGGCTAAGTAGGTTTTTTCTGACATTTGTGCTGAGAAACTTAGATTTTCTCTATGCTCTGTTGTGAGTATCCAGTCTTGCTCATCCAAAGCAAATTTTCTTAAATCAATAGTTTCCTTAAATATTCCTTTAATGCTCACACTCTCAATTCTTGGTTAAAAATTTTCCAAGAAGGATGTCTACGATTAAGACATAACCCATTAGCATTTTTCTTCTTTAGACATGATCATTCATCCTTGGGATTTATTTCCATGAAATTAACCCACCTCAGGAAAATAGCTGCAAATATTAACTCAAAGGAAACAAGCTACAGTTCTCTTGAGATACTAATATTATGTGGTTGGAACATGGAACGCAAAGATTAAAATCTCAAATTTGTTTCTTTCTTTGTTCATGATTTTATGATTCTAATCCAATAAGAAATCTCATTACTATTTTCAGTTTCCCACTAGAAAATTGGAGCCCTGTGCCTTAACTGTCTCATGAGATTTAGTCTCTGAGACGTCTCCAAAGTAATGGGAATTATACAGTAAGATAAAGGTTACACTTCAGATGACTACCAGGGCATATAAATTTCCATTGTAAATGGTTGCAAACTACTTGGGTAATTTTTGCATCTAATTCTTTCCAAAGAATCCCTTTGTTCTTAAGGGAGATAAAACATGCCAAAAACAAATACATTAAAATATGAATTCAAGAATTATTTTAAGAACAATAGACAGAAAAAACTGCATTTCAGATTAGCTGTCAGTAGAGTCCCACATTTGGCAATAATTTCTCAGAAGAGCCCAGGGCGTGCACCACCTTCTAATTTTTATTTATAAATTCAATTTTAAGATTGCAACGAGGCCTGCTGATTCTATTTCCCTGCCTAATTTATTTATTTCTCTTGAATGAATGACAAGTCGGAAGGGCTGGATTCCAGAATCCCTTGGCCCTGGAATTAAAAAAAATCTTTGCACGTCATGCAGATGCGAACTCTGTTGAGTGTCAGCGATATCATCCCCAGCATATGTAATATCTCACATTCCTGTTCTGCTTTCTCTCTCTATTCAATAGAAAACTCGCTTTGGGGGGAACCTCCACCTTAAAAATCGCCAACATTTCTTTGCTTTTGTCCCGCTGCAGCACTCAAGTTCATCTATCAGGTTTTTGAGTTCATTGGACAGAGCAACAAGACAGAAATCTGATCAGTACACAGAACAATCAGTCCATGAAGTGTAACATGGGATGTCCCATGGGATGGGAATATTTGCTGAGGGATGGTCAGGTTCCTGGCACAAGGTTGGGTGTTTCCATTTGGGCAGTTTTACTGAACTCTTGCGACAGCTTCCTCGAGGTAAATGGGAGATCTGAAGGTCAGAAAGTCAGTGACTTGCTGAAGGAGGTGAATGTCAGGATTTTCCCGCTGCTACCTGTCTCAGACCCAGTCCTACAGCCATACCGAACTGCTGCCAGTTCTTTTTTTTTTTTTTTTTGTCTTTTTGCCATTTCTTGGGCTGTTCCCTCGGTATATGGAGGTTCCCAGGCTAGGGGTCTAATCGGAGCTGTAGCCGCCGGCCAACGCCAGAGACACAGCAACCAGCAACGCTGGATCTGAGCCGCGTCTGTGACCTACACCACAGCTCATGGCAACGCCAGATCGTAAACCCACTGAGCAAGGGCAGTGATCGAACCCGCAACCTCATGGTTCCTAGTTGGATTCATTAACCATTGCGCCACAATGGGAACTCCTGCCGACAGTTCTTCTTGAGCTGGTACTCCTTCTGCAAATGTATCTGGATAGTCTGGGACACAAAAAGCATCATAATATGAATAACCCTGATGTAGGGTTTTATGAAATTGATGGAGAGGCTATTAAGGAAATGCTAGAATCACAGGCAAACAATGATAAATAAGAGCTTTGCAGATTTAGACCAGTTAAAAATTAAAGAGGAGGGAGTTCCGTCATGGCTCAGTGGTTAACAAAGCCGACTAGGATCCATGAGGATGCAGGTTCGATCCCTGGCTTCTCTTAGTGGGTTAAGGATCCGGCGTTGCCGTGAGCTGTGGTGTAGGTCGCAGACACAGCTCCGATCCCATGTGCTACAGCTGTGGTCCTAAAAAAAATAAATTAATTAAAGAGAAAAAATGGACCTTAATAGGATCTTCAAAAGAGAAATATTTGTGGAGTTCCCATCATGGTGCAGCGGAAACGAATCCGCCTAGGAACAATGAGGTTTTGGGTTTGATCCACAGCCTCACTCAGTGGATTAAGGATCTGGCATTTTTGTGGCTGTGGTGTAGACCAGCAGCTACAGCTCCAATTTGACCCCTAGCCTGGGAACCTCCATATGCCTAAAGTGTGGCTGTAAAAAGCAAAATAAAAAGAAAAGAGAGAGAGAAATATTTGAAAATCATAAATTAAGGGGGGCAGTTGGGAAAAACAAAGGACTTCAGTATTTTGTCAAATGTGCTACTAAACACATTTTTACTTTTTATTTTTATGTACGTATTTATTTTTCTTTCTTTCTTTTGCTTTTTAGGGCCACACTCGCGGTTCCCAGGCTAGGGGTCAAATCAGAGCTATAGCTGCCAGCCTACTCCATAGCCACAGAAATGCCAGATCCAAGCCTTGTCTGTGGATTTACATCACAGCTCATGGCAATGCGGGATCCTTAATCGACTGAGTGAGGCCCAGGATCAAACCTGCAACCTCCATGGTTCCTAGTCAGATTTGTTTCTGCTGTGCCATGACGGGAAGTCCTGTATTTACTTTTATGACCACAGCTACCGCATATGGAAGTTCCAGGATAGGGACTGAATCCAAGCTGCAGCTGTGACCTACACTGAAGCTGCAGTAACTCCAGCTTGTTTAACGCACTGTACCTGCCTGGGGATCAAACTTGCAGCTCCACAGAGACCCGAGGGGCTGCAGTCAGATTTTTAACCCACTGTGCCACAGTGGGAACTCCACATTTTTAAAAAAGTAGATTCCCAAACCCTAATCAACATTAACTTTGTTTTTCATTCCAAAAATTAAGGAAGACTTTAAATAATTATCTAATTTTGTTAAATACAAATATAGATTATTTGTAGAATTCTTTTCACTTTCCAAGATAATTTTTTTTTTTTTTTGGTCTTTTTAGGGCTGCACCTATGGCATACAGAAGTTCCCAAGCCAGGGCTTGAATCGGAGCTGTAGCCACTGGCCTACGCCACAGCCACAGCAATGCCAGATCCAAACTGTGTCTGCAGCCTACACTACAGCTCACCGCAATACTGGATCCTTAACCCACTGAGCGAGGCCAGGGATGGAACCTGCATCCTCATGGATACTAGTCAGATTCGTTTCCACAAAGCCATGATGGGAACTCCCAAGATCAAATTTTAACCAATTTTCCCCATATCTTATATGAGATGTTTGTGTTGGGTTCTCTTTATGTCCTCCTTAAGGACTGTGAGGCCGCCTGTATTTGTCCTGCTGTTTCATGCTTCCGAACCTGTGGTTCCATCTGCCTGCGGGACCCATCTCTGTGTCTCTGCAGGGCCACACCCTTCCCTGCTCTCAACCTTCTCCAGTATCATCTCTTGTGTGAGATAGTTTCCTCTAGCCTTTCCTGCTCTCTTAGCCAAATGGATGGAAGAACAGGAAGAAACACACAACTTAACAGGAAAGTTAAGTTATAATGAAGCAATGAATGAGTTCATGTCAGAAGGCACAGATTTCTTAGACTGAAACCTGAGCACAAATAAAGAATATTTCTACTATCATAGAAAAAGTTCTATTGCACAGCACGTGGAACTTACTCGTGAAAATGTAAGCAATAGCTTAAAAGTAATAATAATAAAACAGAAAGAAAGGAATTCTGGGCTTGTTTTCTTCTTAAGTCATAGTGATACTTCTGGAATGAGTGTCACCATTCTGAGATGGTGCTCTGGGAGCACGTTGGTGGGGTCCTTACCAGTGTGGGAGGATGGATGAGGAAATGACCTTTAAGCTAAAACTTGAGTAGGAATTAACTGGGAGGGTGTTGGCAGGGGGTGGGCTGTGGGTTGGTTTAGAAAGACAGTCCCAAGGAGAGGGAACTGTGGGCAAGGAGAACCTGAAGAAAGATACAGGATGCCTCTGGAAGAAGTACAATATATCCTTCAGGCGCTGATTCTGCAAAGTCATGGTTGACCTTGTGCCTGCATCAAAAAGTAAAAGAATATGGCCTAAATGTGAACTGAGTGCCATAGGAAATAAATGCTTCTGGTTATGCCAGGTCAGGATGATTAGAAGGTGTGATGTGTCAGGAGTCTTCCTATTAATTCTTTAGTTTCAATATTCGTTCCTTTCATACTTATCACACATCAAATGTGGTAAGAACTCTATTAGGAAACTCACTGAGTGACCCAAATAGCCTGGAGATGTTACATAATGAATGGAAGTTCACATCTTTCTATCTTCAGAAGATTTTTTTTTTTTTTTAGCTAAGAAGTTTTTTTTTTTTTGGCCATGACCATGGCAGGTGGAAGTTCCCTGGGCCAGGGAGCAAACCCATGCCATGGCAGCAACCCAAGCCATTGCAGTAACAACGTCAGACCCTTAACCCACTGCCCCACAAGAGAACTCCCAGAAGATTTTTGCTCCAATTGAACTAATTTCCTATTGCTAGACATAGTAATTATGAATAGAATATCAGATTTTTGTTTCCAGGGCAGTATGTCCAAAGTGTGGCATTTCAGAAGGCCTTGTAGTGCTTATTTTAAATGCATACTCCTGGAGTTCCTGCCGTGGCCTAGCGGAAATGAATCTGACTAGGAACCAGGAGGTTGCGGGTTTGATCCCTGGCCTCACTCAGTGGGCTAAGGATTTGGCGTTGCCGTCAGCTGTGGTGTAGGTCACAGAAGCAGCTCGGATCTGGTTGTTAATCACTGGGCCACAACAGGAACTCCCAAGTTTTTTTTGTAAAAAAATTTAAAAATAGGGAATTCCCTTCATGGTGCAGCAAAAATGAATCCGACTAGGATCCATGAGGTTGCAGGTTCCATTCCTGGCCTCGCTCAGTGGGCTAAGGATCCGGCGTTGCCGTGAGCTGTGGTGTAGGTCGCAGACATGACTCGGATACTGTGTTGCTGTGGTATAGACTGGTATCTATAGCTCCGATTAGTTCCCTAGCCTGAGAACCTCCATATGCCATGGGTATGGCCCTAAAAAGACAAAAAAAAAAAAAAGATATCCCAAGCCAGAAATAAATCCACATACCTATGGTCAAGCAATTGATGACAAAGGAGGCAAAAATATACAATGGAGAAAGGACAGTCTCCTGAATAGCTACATGTAATTCAGTGAAATGAGAACACTCCCTCACACCATGTACAAAAATAAACTCCAAATGGCTTAAAGATCTAAATATAAGACACAACACCATAAAATTCCTAGAGGAAAACACAGGCAAAACATTCTCGGGCAGAAATGCCAGCAATAATTTATTTCTTAGTCTCCCAAGGTAAAAGAAATAAAAGCAAAATTAAATAAATGGGACCTAATCAACTTACAAGTTTTTGCATCAACAAAACAAAAAGTCAACCTACAGCATGGGAGAAAATATTTGCAAACAATGTAACTGACGAGGGGTTAACATCCAAAACATACCAACAGCTCAAACAACTCAATATCAAAAACGCAAGCAACCCAAACAAAAAATGGACAGTGGATGTCTCCTCTCACCACTGTTATTCAACATAGTTCTGGAATTCCTAGCCATAGTAATCAGAGAAGAAATAAAAGGAATCCATATTGGAAAAGAAGAAAAAAAAGTTTGTGTAGATATATGTATATATATGTGTGTCTGTACATATGTGTGTATATTAAGAGGATGTGTATATACCAATGGGATATATAAGATGTACATATATGCATATTCAGAAATATGTATAGAATCCCAGACCCCTTAGCAGCCTCTAGAATGGATTGGAATGTTCTGCTGAACATGAAATGAAAAGGGCTTTTTTTTTTTTTTTTTTTATGCTTTTTAGGGCTGCATCCACAGCATATGGAAGTTCCCAGGCTAGGGGTCAAATGGGAGCTGGTTCAGCTGCTGGCCTACACCACAGCCACAGCAACACAGGATCTGAGCCATGTCAGTGACCTACACCAGAGCTCATGGCAACGCTGGATCCTTACCTCACTGAGCGAGGCCAGGGATCAAACCCACGTCCTCATGGATGCTAGTCGGGTTGGTTAACTGCTGAGCCATGACGGGAACTCCAGGAAGGGCTATTTGATACATAACTTTGGACCCTGTGTCTTGTTAACTCTATCTGCCCCATCCCCTCCCATCCAAGACGTTTACAAAAAGTTGTCTTGAGAGCTACCTTCTAGGATTGGGCCCAAGCTGAGGAATGTGAGGCACCTTAGATGAAAAGTACTGACCAGTGGTTCTCAAAGGGCCATCCTAGGACCAGAGCCATGAGCACCAGCTGGGGAACTCATGAGAAAGGCAAATTCTGGGATCCCACCCCAATCCCACTAAGTTAGAAACTCTGGGGATGGGGCCTAACAGTCTATGTTTTAATAAGCCCTGCAAGTGATTCTAAAGCTAAAATTTGAGAACGACTGCTCTCAATTGGAGTCACTGCCAACTGGCATGGCATCCAAGACAAATCTGTAAGCAAAAAGAAGGTGGCAAGGCCAGTGTAGGCTCTCAGACTTGCTCTCCGTGGTAGTGGCCACAGTGTACAGGTGCCATCAGGACCCTAAAACTTCCAGGTGAGTGTTTATTGGGAATCAATGTTTTCCCCAAGAGCTGGCACCAGAGTGACGTGTGCATCTCCCAAAAGGGTTTCCAGACAAGAACTTCCTCCAGGAGCTTCCAGGAGAGGTGCCGGGAACCATGGCTTATCTATAGGCAAGGAATTCTCTCTCTCTCTCTCTCTCTTTTTTTTTTCAGTCCCACACCCATGGCACATGCAAGTTTCTAGGCTAGGGGTCGAAATGGAGCTACAGTTGCCACCCTACGCCACAGCCACAGCAACGTGGGATTCGAGGTCTCCAACCTACACCACAGCAGTGGATCCTTAACCCAGTAAGTGAGTCCAGGGATCAAACCCACATCCTCAAGAATATTAGTCAGGTTCTTAACCTGCTGAGCCACAATGGGAACTCCCTAGGCAAGGAATTTTTTTTTTTTTTTTTCAGGGCTGCACTCACGGCATATGGAGCTTCCCAGGCTAGGGGTCTAATCGGAGCTATAGCCTCTGGCCTACACCACAGCCCATGGCAACACCAGATCCTTAACTCACTGAGCGAGGCCAGGTATTGAACCTGCAACTTCATGGTTCCTAGTCAGATTCATTTTTGCTGTGCCACGACGGGAACTCCCTATGCAAGGAATTTTAAAGATCCACCTGCATCTGCAGAGGTGGGGTTTTTAAGACCTTCATTAGTGCAGGATGGGGAGGCTAATTCTCCTTATCTGAAGATAAGCAGGGCGAGGGCTCTGCTTAAAAACCCCTGTGTCACTTTACTACTTTGGATTTCAGAGTCGAGCTAACCAGATTTTATTTACTCACTCCAAAACCAGTTCAACTTGGCAAAATTAAAGAACAAGAATACATACACTTTTGATAGATTTTTCATGGCTCCAAAATAATTTGGGTCCTGGATCATTCTATCAGCTGTCACTGTCAGCAAGTAACCTTAATGAACAGCATCTTGCACGTTATTGCCAAGTCACATTTTTTGGGCACATATTTTCCTATAAAATATTTAAGGCTCCATCTGACTCTGGGTCTTTGGAAGAGATTACATTTTCTCTAAATGTCTGATGCATCCTCTAGAGTTCTGGCCACAGTGCTGCCAAGGCGAAGGCTGCTGATGGGAAGCCCTGTGCTCTGGGGTGCTGGCAGCTCGTCACCCCCATTTCACAGAACTCCGAGCCCACTGGAAAAGGCAGAGTGGATGGATACATTTTCAGAGTGATTTTCCAATTATATTCCCTGTATGTTTTTTTCTTTTCTAGAAGTCTAATGAAAAGACTTCAAATACCAAAATGATTGCTTTTAAAAAAATGTTTGGTTTAAAAAGCCATCTTAGGAGTTCCTGTTGTGGCTCAGAAGAAGTAAACCTGACCAGCATCCATGAGGATGTAGGTTCAATCCCTGGCCTCACTTAGAGGATTAAGCATCCAGAGTTGTGGTGAGCTGCGGTGTAGGTTTCAGACACTGCTCTGATCCTGTGCCGCTGTGGCTGTGGTGTAGGCCAGTGGCTACAGCTCCAATTGGACCCCTAGCCTGAGAATCTCTATATGCCTCGGGTGCAGACCTCAAAAGATTAAGGGAAAAAAAAAAAAAAAGCCATCTTAGTCCAGGTCTGAGGTCAAGGGGCAAAAAAGACAGGTGATGTGGGCCCTTCAGGGATGTTGGATAAAACCCTGAAAACTTCCAGCAAGAGGCAACAGAGGCTAGCTGTGCAGCAGGCCGGCCGTGGTGCAGTCCTTGAGAGAGGGGTGGGGCCTGACATCACAGTCCTGCAAAACTAAATGCATTTGTCTACACTTCCTGCTCCACACCGAGGGAAGCTGCTTCTGAGGACTGGGATGCGGGCATTGCAACTGGCAGAAGCTGGGCTGCCTAAGTCTTGGGTTTCCCAGAATGATCTGACTTATTGACATTCCATTTCGGGATGCATACCGAGAGCTCTTGAGAAGCCGTGCTTATTTTTTGTTAGGGTTTCAGCAGCTTTTACATACACTCACACATACACATACATACACCAACCCTTCTGCAAAGAAAGCGCTGTATGTATATATTTTAACAAGTCTCCCTGGTCTCTCTGCCATGCATTTTTAACGCAGCTGTTCTGGAGGTCAAAAGAAGTCAGTCTCTGGATATCCTGCAGTGGTTCAGACTCTTAATCCCAGGGCTAGAACCCCCCTGAAGTTATATGCCAACTGTGTGTGTGCATTTCCCCCCCTAAAGTCGAGAGGACACAGCTTTGTCAGAGGGTCAAAGAGTTTAAAGCGTTTAAGAACCTCAGAAATTTAGGTGCCGTGGCAATGATTAATTTCTGTTGCCTGCAAGAGAATATTCCTGAAGGACCATGGTCAAGGTTATTCACCAAGGTCTCCGGATCCAGAACAATACAACACACACATACATATCAGACTCATAAGCCATATTTTTTTTCTGAGAAAAAAGAATCTTTGTAATATAGAACAGCGTTTTTTGTTGTTGTTTTGTTTTGTTTTGTTTTGTTTTGTTTTTGTCTTTTTAGGGCCACACCCACAGCATATGGAGGTTCCCAGGTGAGGGGTCTAATCAGAGCTACAGCCTCTGGCCTACGCTACAGCCACAGCAACCCCAGATCCGAGCCGTGTCCGTGACCTACACCACAGCTCACGGCAACACCGGATCCTTAACCCACTGATAGAGGCCAGGGATGGAACCCGCAACCTCATGGTTCCTAGTCAGATTCATTTCCTCTGCGCCATGATGGAAACTCCTAGAACAGTGTTCTTCTACTCCAACCACCACCCTAAATTCAGTTATTGATATTTTCCTTTTACGGCTTTATGGTTTTGATTTTTAAAACACATCAGAGATAAAATTTGGTTCCCAAATTCCTCTTTCCAAAAGTAACTGCAATGATGAGTTTAGCACGTATTTCTTCAGCCCGTTGTATAAAGCTTGTATATACATGCAGCCCTGAACCATATACGGCATTCCTTGTATATTTTAAATGGTATCATCCTGAATGCATCAGTCTGCAACTTGTTTTCTCCCCTTAAAGTTATACTTTGAAATCTATTCACATTGATATATGAAAATCTGGTTCATGCTGCCGCGTTTGCTATTTTGTATTTTAACATTTAAATACACCACATTTTATTTATGTATCATTGATGGATACTCAGGTTGTTTTTAATGTCTGGATCTCATAAACAATGCAGCAGCGCAGCTCCTTGAAAAGATCTCCTTGTGAGCATGTCTTTCTGGGGTGGAGATCTCGAAGCAGAACTCCTGGACCATGGCGTGTGTGCATTTCTGATTTAATAAAATACTGCCCAATGGGTCTCCAAAGTACAGCACAGCAATTTAACTCCTCCAGCAGCATCTGAGTCTGCAGGGATATTTTCCACTGGGGCTCAGGTGGGAATGTATCTGGCCTGAGACCTCCTGCCTCTTTCCCACCTTTCTGTGTTTAGGCAGCTGCATCTCCGAACATGGAAATGGGAGCCCATCTAATGAAAGTTTGGGAGGGAATCTTTCTCAAGTTTTTGATCCATGAGGCTCTACTGACTTGCCAAGGCCTACACCATGGGGTTGGGCCCCAGCCTGTTTGTTTAGACTCTTTTTTTTTTGTCTTTTGTTGTTGTTGTTATTGTTGTTGTTGTTGTTGTTGCTATTTCTTGGGCCGCTCCTGCGGCATATGGAGGTTCCCAGGCTAGGGGTCCAATCGGAGCTGTAGCCACCACCCTATGCCAGAGCCACAGCAACTCGGGATCCGAGCCACGTCTGCAACCTACACCACAGCTCACGGCAACGCCGGATCGTTAACCCACTGAGCAAGGGCAGGGACCGAACCCGCAACCTCATGGTTCCTAGTCGGATTCGTTAACCACTGCGCCACGACGGGAGCTCCTGTTTGTTTAGACTCTTAGCTGTTTTTTTTTTCTTCTGACTTTAAAACAAGTGGAAACTCCTCATCTGCTCATACCTGTGCCCTAAACTGACCCTGAACAGAGAAGGACCACGTATCACACTCGTTTGACCTCAGGTTACCTTAATCAATATTATTGCTTGGTTTGGCTTGCGCATCCATTACACCAGTATTTATCCAGCACCTGGCTTGGAGGGTGCAAAGATAAACAAAACAACCTCTACGGTAGTAACTGCCACCTGCAGAGGGTATGAACTAGCAGCTTAGGTTCTTAACCAGTCCTTCCAGCCGGCCTGTGAAGAAGGTACTATTATCATCTCCCCTTCGCAGGGAGGGAAACTGAGTTTAGGATGATCTCCCGTGCCCAGGCCCAGCTAGGACTGCAGCTCACATCTCTGACTAAGTAATGCGGTAGGAGATGCTCTCTTGGAACTGGAGTGAGAGGTCGCTTTAGTCAAAGGGATAAGAGGAGAAGGTAGAAAGGAAGTGACATTGGAAGGGGCCTCGAAGGCTGCTTCATATTTTAATGGGAAGTGATAGTGGGAAGGATTGATGATGTACCAATGCATGAGGTGGGAAAGAGAAAGATGAGTGTGGGGAACAGTGAATGTCTGGGGCAGAGGAAACTCGTGGAGTAGGACATAAACCAGGAAGACAACCTGAGGTCTGATCACAGTAGAGAGGATGAGTCATTGGCGTGATGTGATCAGAGGTGGAAGCAGTAGACAATGGAACTGCGGGGAAGTGCAGAGCCGCTGGGAGACGAGCTGGGAGAGGAGAGATGCTGAGGACTGGCTGCTCACATCCACTCTAGCCAGTATGACTAAGGTTGGAAAGCTGGTAACTACAACTCACACATTTCCTTGTAGCTAGACTTCTAGACAAGGATCTATTTTGCTGACATGGGTGATACAGAGGCCACATGGTGCCAGGGTCAGGGTCACTTACTTCCTGATTGGAGAACTTCTATAGTGAAAGAACTCATTTTCTTTCTTTCTTTCTTTTTTTTTTTTTTTTGTCTTTTAGCCATTTTCTTGGGCCGCTCCCATTGGCATATGGAGGTTCCCAGGATAGGGGTCGAATCGGAGCTGTAGCCACCGGCCTACGCCACAGCCACAGCCACACAGGATCCGAGCCACATCTGCAACCTATACCACAGCTCATGGTAATGCCGGATCCTTAACCCACTGAGCAAGGCCAGGGATCGAAGCCACAACCTCGTGGTTCCTAGTCGGGTTCATTAGCCACTGAGCCACAATGGGAACTCCAGAACTCACTTTCTAATTGTTGACAGAGATAGTAGGTTTCTAAGAGTTGGGTATTGTTCCTGGAAGCTCTGTTTCCACTGTATTCACCAGATTTTTCAACAATTCATTAGCCGCCTAAAGCTGAGTTCTGTTCAAACTAGCTTGAGTGGCTTCTATTTCTGCAAATAAACTTGAAATAAGAAGGCGATAGTTTGGATGAAAGCAATGGCTGGAAAGAAGAGGGGGTGGGTGTGCACATTTCGGAGATAGAAATGGGCAAGATGGGGTCCAACTTGGGATGTGGAATGAAGGACACTGTCAAAGTTGATGCTGAGGTTCTTACGCAATGATGATGTAGGGAGTGATGGGTCATTAATGGCCACAAACACTGGATTTTGAGAAGGTGACTTTAATCTGGAACTTTGGGGAAGACCTAAATCTTGGGAAGTGCAAGAAGAGTCAGGTATGATGCAATTAACTATTTAGAAGCCTCTTTCCACTCTAAGCTCCAGTTCCATAAGGTCAGAATCCTTGCTAGCTTATTCACCATGACAAATTCTAGGCCTGGCTCAGTGCTTGAAATATTATGGGTATGCAAGAAGTATTTGTTGAATAGTAAAGTTAGGCATCCAAGGTACGAGAAGAATTATGAAAGGAAAACATTTTTAGAGTAAAAGGGTAGGAAATAATGCAGGAGCAAGAAAAGTTGCGAGGTAAGAAAAAGACCACAGATACAACAACTGGTGATGGATTTTTAAAAAGGATATTTTAAAAGCTTTTCTAAAAACAAGCTTTTGAAAAAACTGAAAGAAAACACACATGCAGAAAGTGTGTCATACTTGCACAGCTTAACGAATTATCACAGACTATAACCACCTTCCAGATCAAAACCTAGAATATTCTCAGCATGTCCAACGCCTCCCTCATAACCCCTCTCTGTTGCTAACCTTCACTACCTAAAGGAAACCATTATCCTGACTTCTAAATCATAGATTAGTTTCTTACATTTTGAGCTTTCTGTGATCATACACTGCATATTCATTTCAGTCAGTCTTCTTTTGCTCAAAATTATGTCAGCAGAATTAATCTGTGTTGAATGTTGCAGTAGTTTTTAAATTTTCATTGCTGTATAATATTCCACAGTGTGAACACACCACATGGTTTATCTACTCTACCATTGATGGACATTTAAATTGCCTTCTGGTTCAGACTATTAATAAAGCAACTGGAAACATTTTTTTTTGTCTTTTGTCTTTTTAGGGCCGAACCCACAGCATATGGAGGTTCCCAGGCCAGGGGTCCAATCGGAGCTACAGCTGCTGGCCTATACCACAGCCACAGCAATGCCAGATCCTTAACCCACTGAGCAAGGCCAGGGATCGAACCCACAACTTCATGGTTCCTTGTAAGATTCGTTAACCACTGAGCGACTACGGGAACTCCCTAGAAATATTTTTTTTTGCCTTTTCTAGGGCCGTACCTGTGGCATATGGAGGTTCCCAGGCTAGGGGTCCAATCGGACTTACAGCTGCTGGCCTACACCACAGCAAGGCCAGATCCAAGCCACATCTGTGAGCCACACCACAGCTCACAACAACACTGGATCCTTAACCCACTGAGCAAGGTCAGGGGTTGAACCCAAAACCTCATGGTTCCTTGTCAGATTTGTTAACCACTGAGCCATGACGGGAACTCCTAGAAATATTCTTATACAAATATTTTGGAATACCTACCTACACATTTATAGTAGGTATATATCTAGAAGTGAAATTGCTGGAATATTGGGCCTAAAGAGATTCAGTTTTAGTGAACACCATCAAACAGTTTTCCAAAGTGGTTGAATTAATGTATATAGTCAGCCCTTCATATATAAATACAGATTTTGGCCCCTGTGGGGATCCTGGAACCAATCCCATGTCAAATACTGAGGGACAACTGTACTCCATCCAACAACGGTACAATTGTTCTGTGTTTTCTCCAAAAGGGATTAGGGCTTTTTATATTCTATTTAAGAAATCTTTTTTTTTTTTTTTTGTCTTTTTGCCATTTCTTGAGCCGCTCCCGCGGCATATGGAGGTTTCCAGGCTAGGGGTGGAATTGGAGCTGTAGCCACCGGCCTATGCCAGAGTCATAGCAACGCAGGAACCAAGCCGAGTCTGCGACCTACACCACAGCTCACGGCAACACCAGATCCTTAATCCACTGAGCAAGGCGAGGGATTGAACCTGCAACCTTGGATTCGTTAACCACTGCACCACGACGGGAACTCCTATTTAAGAAATCGCCCCTGACTTCGAAGTCATGGAGATAGTCTTCTATTTTATATTTTAGAAGACTTATAGTCTTATCTTTCATATTTAGATCTTTAATATTTTGGATCTGATGTTTATATAGGTTGTACGGTAGGGGGTCAAGATGAATGTTTATCCCATTCGGACATCCAGTTGGCCCAGCATCATTTATCTGAGGAGACTTCCTCCCCCCATTGTTCTGCAGAACCATCTCTCTTTCTCTTTTATACATGTATGTGTGGAATTTGATTAGGGGCTCTCTGTCCTAAAATGCGGGCCCTGCCATTTACTCCGATCCTATAGCTGCTCCCTCTTAATACGTTTCATTCTCTGTTCCAAGAGGTAGTCATTTTTTCCAATTTGCAATGAAGACTGAGATGTAGAGTAAATGTGGTGCTGGATTGTTCTATTGGGAGTTATGTTTCCTAGAAGTCCTTTCTCTGTATGATTCTGGGTTGAGTTGGCCAAAAGTGAGGTCGGGAGAGATGTAGGAAGTGGAAATGAGGCAGGCATCATTATGGTCCTAAGATCACCAAAGAGAGGTGGCGAGAGCCAGGCTCAGACATGCCCGGGGGCTCCAGGATGCCCTCACTCCACCCTCGCCCCCTGCATCCAGTTCTCTCCTGTTCACAGGCTCTGCCAACAACAGCATCCCAGGCCTGCCAGCAGAGACGCTGCTGTGAACACAGAGGTGTGTCGTGAAGATCCAACAATCCTCCTTAGACTTCAACTCCAGCCCCGGCCCCATCCTACTCCAGCAGCTGGACGTGCCTGGGCTCCAGATTTCCCCGTCAGCCAGGGCTGGGGGGTAACATCCTCTGAGTCTTCACCTCTCCTTCCCAGACCTTTGCCTCCCCAACTCTTCCCCAAATTGTGTAAGGTCCATTTCCTATAAAAAATTCCTTCTCCCGTAACTCATAGTGAGGTTGCTTCCCTGATAGAACTCTGACTGATCCACGCATGTTGAAACAATCAACACAGCGGGATGGAGGCAAGCCTTAGTAAGACTGGTCGTGGATGAAAAGCTAACTTGAGACCTGCATGACGGCATTCTGGGCGGACAACACTGGCAACGCGATCGCCCTGCGGACTTCGGCTTTAAGACCTTGAAGCCGGCTCACTGACCCTTCTGCTTGTCCTTCCTCCACGCCATCCTCACCTGCCTTGGATCGTTCCCTTTCTATACGCCCACATCTGTCTGTCCCTCCAGATTATAAACCCATTCAGTGGCTTGTCTTATTCCTCTTTGCCTGAAGGGAAGTGTCAGCCAAGGCCACAAAGATGCCAGGAGGGAGTGACTGAAGGGGGAGCTCAGCGTCTCCACGGGGGGCGCTGGCACTCAACTTGGCCCTAAATGTCTGATCAGGACCTCAGTGGGCAGGATGAGAGAGAACCCATAAGAACAAAAAACATATTTCCCGACGTGGTGCAGTGGTTAACGAATCTGACTAGGAACCATGAGGTTGTGGGTTCAATCCCTGGCCTTGCTCAGTGGGTTAAGGATCCGGTGTTGCCGTGAGCTGTGGTGTAGGTCACAGATGCGGCTGGGACCCCGAGTTGCTGTGGCTCTGGCGTAGGCTGGCGGCTACAGCTCCAATTAGATCTCTAGCCTGGGAACTCCATATGCCATGGGAGTGGCCCAAGAAAAGGCAAAAAGATGAAAAAAAAAAAGAATAAAAAACATTTCTGTGGGTTGTATGCCAAGCATGAGCTAATACGGACTTTCTGCATTACCTTACTCGGTCTCACAACCCTTGGATGAAGGCAGTGTTATATCCTCACTTTATAAATGGAGAAACTGGGCATCGCAGTAACTAGAAAAGGAACCCATCATCACATCCCCCTTCTAATATCCAGACAGAAACTAGGGCTGGGGTTGATGCATCTTAGAATTTAAGAAGAGCCCTTCCTTAGGAGAGGAAACTGCAAAACATTGCTTCGGCCCTTGAGTGTGTAAGGGAGGCCTGGAACTGGGAGGAGAGAGAGGGGGATGGGGAGACGGAGCGAGATGATGGTTTTGTGTGGTTTTTGTCATTTCTCCTGAGAGAAGAGAGAAGGAAAGACGATGGAAAGGATGTTACATAACGTGGCACGAAGCAGCCGAAATGGCTGAGGAGTGTTTTTAAGAACACAACCAAGGAAGATGTAAAGGATGGCTAATGTTTACTTTTAACTTGTCTCATTTTCTGTGATACAAATCCCTCTATCTTCTTCAATTTCCATGTACACAAAGATATGTCAGGGTGAATCTACAGGAATGAAGGAAATGGCTGAGTGTCACGTTAGGGTTACGTGAAACAGCGAGATGAGCCCTAAACTGAACTAATTCACAGAAGCAGAAGGTCAGGACAAGAGGTAACTCAGAACTCAGGTCCCCTGAGAGCTTGCAGAAACCTTGAAGAAGGCACGGGGGTTTTCAAAGTCTGTGGAATAGGGTGTTTGAGACAATTTTCTCTGCATCATAAGGCTCTGGTTGACACTTCCATCCTTTTTTTTTTTGTTTTTATTTTTTATCTTTATAGGGCCGCACCCATGGTATATGGAGGTTCCCAGGCTAGGGGTTTAATTGGAGCTGTAGCCGCCGGCCTATGCCACAGCCACAGCAACGAAGGATCCAAGCCGCGTCTGCAACCTACACCACAGCTCACGGCAATGCTGGATCCTTAACCCACTGAGTGAAGCCAGGGATCGAACCTGCAACCTCATGGTTCCTAGTCGGATTTTTTTCTGCTGTGCCAACACGGGAACTCCAACACTTCCATCCTTTATAGGACTGGGTGAGTGTACTGAGCCTGGAGGTGGGAGTTACGAGCTGACCTTGAGGGAAGGCTGGTAGTAAGGTGTGGGTGGAGCCTGGAGCTGGGGTGGACTGCTGCAAGGGGTCACACTGGGTCAGAGACAGCCCCCATTCTCATCAACGGATCAAACATCATCAACATCTATCTGGGGGCTCAAAATGTACAGATGGAAGTAGGGGAGGGTAAGATCAGGTAATATCTCCTCCAGGGAGCAATGGATCCCTTTCAAAGTCTACACACCATTTAGTTGTACGGAGTGACATCCAGTAGTGAGGCTTTTGAAAACAGGCAAAAGGATGTGTACGAACCCTACCTTTGATGTGTGTCTGTAGCACAGACAAATGCACCAGCCACCTGCCATCGTCCCCCTCATTCCCCCCAAATCCCACCCTGAGAGCTGCCTCCTCTGCCTTCCTGATTCTTGATCAAATTAGCAATAAGGAAATTCAGGACCTTTTGATCAGGGACATTATTATTTTAAAATATTTTTACCTTTGAGAATTTCCTAGAACTAGATCCTAACTAACCTCTCAGTGTAACTGGTCTCCTATGAAAACCCAAGTCAACAAAGGTCTCCTGAGTATAGACCATGGCAGGCACTGGGTTCCACTGAGAACCAAGACCCAGACTTGCCCATGATGGGCACAGTGACTCAGAGAAACCCAGGCATGACTTTTAAATATGCAATGAGCTGGTGAAATGGAGTCTTGGAGAAACATTCAACGCTCAAGCTTCATAATGTTTTCTCCTCCACTTAACCTCCTTTCCCTTGGTGCCTCTACCTGTCAAAAGGTTTTTCTTTTTAGGGCTGCACCCACAGCACACAGAAGTTCCCAAGCCAGGGGTCGAATTGGAGCTACAGCCACCAGCCTATGCCACAGCCACAGCAACTCAGGATCTCAGCCACATTTGCAACCTACACCACAGCTCACAGCAATGCTGGATCCCCGACCCACTGCACGGGGCCAGGGATCGAACCCACATCCTCCCGAACACTAGTCGGTTCGTTTCCACTGCACCGCAATGAGAACTCCCAAAAGGATTTTTGTTAAATACTAAAATATTGGAGGTATTATTTCTTTTAAGGGATTTCTCAACAGTGCTTTATGTTTGTCAAAAGAGATATAAAAATCCAACCCCTACGTGGAACAGAATGACGAGAATAATGTTGACAGCACACCTGAAACTGAGTGACATGAAACTTATTTTTTAGGCTTAATTAAGCCTGAAGTCCACGGATATCCTCAACCCCAAACCATCATTTATTATAGAAGAGGAAAGCAAACAACATAAAATAAGGAAGAAAACTTGCAAAACAGCATCTTAGGATTTTGTCGGAAAACATTGGATCCTGTTAAAAGTAAGACGACAGGCCCAAAATGGAGTTACTCATGCTAAGCTCCAAGTCACCAAAATGGAGATGTAAATGAATTACAGTTTTGGCTCTTCCAAAAAGGGAATTTTTTTTTTTTTTTTTAAGGTGTGGCATACAGGGGTTCCCTGGCTAGTGCTCCAATCGGAGCTGTATCTCTTGGCCTAGGCCACAGCCACAGCAACACAGGATCTGAGCTGCATCTGTGACCTATACCACAGCTCATGGCAATGCCAGATCCTTAACCCACTGAGCAAGGCCAGGGATCGAACCTGCATCCTCATGGATCCTAGTCAGATTCCTTTCTGAAGAGCCACGAGGGGAACTCCAAGAAAGGGAATCTTAAACCAATCAGGAATGGTCAAAGCAGCACAGACAGGTAATTTCCTGCTAGATCCCCACCTTCCCCTAAGGGAAAGCGACCTTGCAGTGACCAACCTGAGGTTTGGTCTAGGAGCTTCCTTATTCCTCCCTCTTCCTCCCATACGTGTTTTCCACTCTGTGCATCTCCTTGGGGCTCCTTTCTATCTGCTAGATGGGCGGCTGCCCAATTTACGAACTGCTGAATAAGGCCAATAAGATCTTTCACGTTTACTCAGTTGAGTTTGGTTTAATGCTCCAAAGACAGTCAGTAGCAAAATTAACCCCAAAGACCTAACCGCAGTCCCTCTACGGCAGCAGAGTGGCTAAGATCTTCCCTTGCCCGAGGCTGCCTGTGAAGTAGGACAGGCTCTGCTTCTCCCACACGAAGCACCTGTGCTGGGTATCAAATCCACAGCAGGGACCACCAGCTGGGCTCTATTTCCTAAGATTGCCTCCTTTCCCAGGCTCACAGAAACACCTTCTCCAAGAGTCTGAGAATTCCCGGGGCTTCATGGTCTCCAGTATTTGCTTGTGTAACAGGGTAAATTCTGGGATGGCTTGCTGTCCTCATGTGTGGTCCCTGCTTAGACTATGGAAGGAAACTCTGCCCCTTTCCATAAGTGCCACTGAAAGACTCTCACACAAGGTCATGCATGTGTGTGTGTGTGTGTGTGTGTGTGTGTGTGTGTGTGTGTGTAGCAGAGTCTCTGGGTGGCTTGGTACAATGAGGGACCTAACTCTAACACTCTGGCCACACGACATCAGATGTAACATCAGCGAGACCTGTTCTCACAAGTCTTCCAGGCACACTGCATGCCTCTTATCTCCCCTCTCTCACTTCTCCTCCCTCCCCCCCATTTTTGGTCTTTTTAGGGCCACACTAGTGGCATATGGAAGTTCCCAAGCTAGGGGTCGAATTGGAGCTACGGCCTCCAGCCCATACCACAGTCATGGCAATGCAGGATCCAAGCCGCATCTGCAGCCTACACCACAGCTCATGGCAACGCTGGATCCTTAATCCACTGATCGAGGCCAGGGATCGAACCTGCAACCTTACAGATACTAGTTGGGTTGGTTATCACTGAGCCACACGGGAACCCCTCTTCCTCCCTTCTTTTGACCTAAAGCTCAAATTCTTCCCATTCATTTATGTGGAACAATTTCATTCTCTTCCGCCCCTGGCCCTAAACTCAGCGCCAGGCCTGCCTCTCTCTGCACAGCTACAGACTTGGCTCCAGCAGCTGGATTAAGCACTTAAGACAGAGGCCACCTTCCTCCCTGGTGGCAGGAGTTGTGTGGTAGTTTCTACACGAGCCCACAGATCCTCTGAGATGTCTCCTTCCAAAGGCTGGCACCTAATTCTCCTCCCCATTAGGGTGGGCCCAACCTGGTGACTCACTTCCCAAGAACAAAGAGTGGCAGAAGGGATGTGGGACCTTCCAGGTGAGTACCTAAAGGGCACAGGGTCGTCCTCCTCTCTCTCAGACCATTCACCCTGAGGCAAGCCAGCCACCGTGTCACAAGGACACTCCAGAGAGTGTGGAAACCCAGAGAAACTTCTCTGTTTCTCCATTGCTAATTCTTTCCACTGAATACAGTTCTGGGTCAGAGAGCAAAGCATGGTCAGGGATGGGGGAGGTGCTGGGTCACAGCAGAGGAGTAGAAAGACAACGCCTACTAAAGTGACCAGGTGCAGTGGAGGAGGGCACAGGCTCTGAAGTCACAAAAACCTGGGTTTGAATCCCAGCTGGACCTCTTTTTTTTTTTTTTTTTTATGGCCACACCCAGGCATGTGAAAGTTCCCAGGCCAGGGAGTGAATCCGAGCCACCGCTGTGGCAATGTAGATCCTTTAATCCACTGCACCAGACTGGGGCTCGAACCTGCAATTCCATAGCAACTGGAGCCACTGCAGTCAGAGTCTTTTTCTTTTTTTTTTTTCAGGGCTGCACCCGAGGCATATGGACGTTCCCAGGCTAGGGGTCCAATCGGAGCTACAGCTACCAGCCTATACCACAGCCACAGCAATGCGGGATCCAAATCCCATCTACAGCCTACACCACAGCTGATGGCAACACCAGATCCTTAACCCACTGAGCGAGGCCAGGAATCGAACCTGCAACCTCATGGTTCCTAGTCGGATTCGTCTCCACTGTGGCACGACAGGAACTCCAGCAGTCAGATTCTTAAGCTAATGGGCCACAGCAAGAACTCCACCCAGCTGTGTCTCTTATTACCAGCCCCTGCAAGCTTCTGAAGTATCTGTGCAATGGGGCATTATCGCCTTCAGAGAGATGCTGGGGAGTGAGTGGATTGAGACACGGTTAGGCTGGGTGTCAGGACCCCCAGCATAAGCACTCCCTCGTTGTGGTGATTGTGATGATGGTGAGTGCTGGCTGAGCACGTCCTGTGCATGTGTCAGGCCCTGCGGGAGCCGCATTACCTACATAATCATGGCATTATCAATGTGATACGGTATCTTCATCTTCACATTCCAACCCAGTAAGGTTGATAAGGTACAGAGGCTGAAGAGTCTCCCCCTCCCCCAAAAAAGGTATGTCCAAATCAGAATCCCAGATACCTGTAAATGGTGATCTTATGTGAGAATAGGAGCAAAAAAACCAACCAATGGAAAAATGGGCAGAAGACCTAAATAGACATTTCTCTAAGGAAGACCTATGGATGGACAGGAGGTGCATGAAGAAATGCTCAATATCACCAATTATTAGAGAAATGTGAATCAAAACTACAATGAGGTACCACCTCACACCAGTCAGAATGGCCATCATTCATAGGTCCACAAATAACAAATGCTGGAGGTGGTATGGAGAAAAGGGAACCCTCCTACACTGTTGGCGGGAATGGAAATTGGTACAACTGCTGTGGAAAACAGTATGGGGGTACCTCAGAAAACTAAATATACTACCATATGACCCAGCAATCCTACTCTGGCCATACATCAATTCAAAGAGATATGTGCAGAGTTCCCATTGTGGCTCAGTGGTTAATGAACCTGACTAGGATCCATGAGGATGCGGGTTTGATCCCTGGCCTTGCTCAGTGGGTTAAGGATCTGGCATTGCCATGAACTATGGCTCGGATCTGGCATTGCAGTGGCTGTGGTGTAGGCGGGCAGCTGTAGCTCTGACTCGACCCCTAGCCTGGGAACTTCCATATGCCGTGGGTATGGCCCTAAAAAAAGCAAAAAAAAAAAAAAATTACCCCAAAAGATAAATGCATGCATAAGATACACTAACCAAGACACAGAAACAACCTAAATGTCCACTAACAGATGAGTAGATTAAGAAGATGTGGTACATATACACAATGGAATGCTACTCAGCCATAAAAAAAGAATGAAATAATGCCATTTGCAGCAACATGGATGCAACTGGAGATTCCCATACAAAGTGAAGTCAGAAAGAGAAAGACAAATACCTTATGATATCACATATGTGGAGTCTAAAATATGACACAAATGAACCTATCTATAAAACAGAAACAGGAGTTCCCATTGTGGCACATTGGAAAAGAATCCAACTAGGAACCATGAGGTTGCAGGTTCGATCCCTGGCCTTGCTCAGTGGGGTAAGGATCCAGTGTTGCTGTGAGCTGTGGTGTAGGTTGCAGACACAGCTCAGATCTGGGGTTGCTGTGGCTCTGGTGTAGGCTGGCGGCTACAGCTCTGCTTGGATCCCTAGCCTGGGAACCTGCATATGCTGTGGGAGTGGCCTTCAAAAGACAAAAGACAAAAAAAAAAAAAATAGAAACAGACTCAGACATGGAGAAGAGACCTGTGGTTGCCAAGGGGGTGGCAGGAGGGAATGGGATGGACTGGGAGTTTGGGGTTGGCAGATGCAAACTATTACATTTAGAATGGATAAGCAATGAGGTCCTGCTGTATAGCACAGGGAACTGTGTCCAGTCTCTTGGAACAGAACATGATGGGGGATGATATGAGAAAGAGAATGCATATATAGATACATGTACCTGGGTCCTATGCTATACAGCAGAAATCAGCACGACATTGTAAATCAACCATAATTTTTTTAAAAAAAGAAAATAGGGTTTTTACAGATGTAATTAAATTAGAGATTTTAGGATGAGATCATTTTCAATTTAGAGATGGCCCTCCATTTAATGATGGGTGTCCCTGTAACAGAAAGGAGCAGGACATTTGAGGCACAGAGGAGGAAGATAGAGGCAGAGATGGGAGTTGTGTTGCCACAAACCAGAGAAGGCCAGAGCCGGAAGGATTCTCCCCCTGGAGACTTTGGAGGAAGCACGGCCTTGTGTCTTCTCAAGTCTGTACTTTTGACCTCTAGAATTGTGAGGAGAGTAAACTCCTACTGTTTTAGGCCACCAAGCTTGTGGTCATTTGTTATAGCAGCCCTGGGAAACCAATGCAGACATTTTTATCTCCACTTTACAGATGAGGAAATGAAAGTACACTAACTTGCTTAGGGTGCGTTTTTATGCAAAGCACTGATTTATGCTAGATAAACATGAAGCGACTGAGTGCCTTTAAGAGAAACGATGAGGTGGAGTTCCCACTGTGGCACAGCAGAAACGAATCCAACTAGGAACCATGAGGTTGTAGGTTTGATCCCTGGCCTCGCTCAGTGGGTTAAGGATCCGGCATTGCCCTGAGCTGTGGTATAGGTCGCAGATGTGGCTCGATCCTGCATTGCTATGGCTGTGGTGTAGGCCAGCAGCTGTAGCTCTGATTTGACCCCTGGCTTGGGAACTTCCATATACCCTGGGTGCGTCCCTAAAGAGCAAAGAGAGAGAGAGAGAGAAAAACAATGAGGAACCAAAATAGGAAAATTAGGACAAAGTGTAGCTCCAGGTCTTCACAGGAGGAAAAGAAAAGGAGTCCATAGCATTTCAGTTAATGTGCTACTCCTCACATATACTCATTTAATTAGGTCAGGAGAAAGCTAGCAAAACAGAACTCAGGACGACGCGTAAAACAGCTCAGCATAACCCCATGGAAGAAACCAGCCTAGCCAGAACCAGCCCCGAAGACTGATTAGACTCGTGGGAGACTCCTAGCAGATTAAATTAATAGAGCAATTAGGGGCAAGGAAGCAGACTAAGCCGCTTAAAAACTAGGAACCGAAGAGAAAATTTGATTTGTAGGAAGGTCTCTGGTCGTGAACTTTAATTTCTCTTTGGTTTCTTTTTAAGATGCTGAAATGGCAGGTCTGAAGAGCAGGAGATAATCACGAATTTCTTCTGAAATGCAAACGGTGGGGAATCATTAATTTTTAAGGACCACTCATTTCTGGAGGAGCCAAGGAGCCGTGCCTGGTCTCCAGGGTTTTAATTCACTTACATGCAGGGGAAAGATTTCTCCTAACCTACATCATTATCATCCCAAGAGGCTTCTCTTGCCTTTCTTTTGAAAAAAAAATTTGCATTTTCCATAGTTGCAAAAATAACAAATGCTCAATATACCAAACTTGAAAAACTTTAAAAGCCACAAAGAAAATAAAAGGAAGAAATAAGCACTATAATTCCACCTCCAACATATTAAAATATTTTCTTCTGGTATTTTAGGTATAGTTATAGGTATAAATATGCAATTCAAAACCAAACGGACTAGCTGCTCTTGCACGTTCGTGGGAGGGATGGGGTGACGGCATAATGCATATTTATGCAGAAAAAAAAAGAGCCAACATTTAATAGTATTTACTTTGTACCAAACATTCTAAGCACCTTGTACATATTAAACTCTAAGAAACTTCTGCCTACTACCAAGTCCAAAGATATTTTTCTGTATTTAACTCATTTAATTCTCAGCGACCGTCTTAAATGTTAGTGCCGCTCGGGTTTGGTACATAAGGAAACTGAGGCACCTGGACACCGGTGCCCTAACCAAACAGCTGGAAAGCAGCAGAAAGGGACCTGCTCCAGCCCACTCGGCTAGCGAGCGCGGGCTGCGCCCGCATCATTCAGGGCTTCCTTCCTCTTAGAGACCTGGAAGTGGGAGGGACTCACTGTTCAGAGATTCTCCTTGTTGGTCTCCTCCGTTCCAGACTGACGTCGGTCGGAGGTATCAAGGAGTCTAGGTTTGCAATGTTGGGTGGGGAGGACGCTGTAAAGAGGGGGCGGGGGAAACAAGCGGGCAGAGCTTAGAGTAAGGGCGGGCCTTGCCCTGGCGCCGCGGTCCGGGTGGGCAGCCCCACGGCTGCAGCCACGCCCCCGTCCACGCCCACGGCCATGGCCGGTCCTCCAATCAGATCCTGCGGAGCCGGGCGCCTAAGACGCCTGCCCTGGGTACCTGAGCCATGCAGAATTCTGAACCTTAAGAAGAAGTCGGGCACACACACATTTGCCTTGTGCAGATGGTTTTGGAGAAATTCAGGGAAATGGCTGAATCCGCAGTCTAAGCTGCAGCAGTGAAGCGGGAGAGGGGAGAGAAGCCTGAGCGGGCTGAGAGAGAGAGAGGCCCGAGGCAGCGGTGAGCCCCTGGAAATCTGAATAAATCTTGAACGGGACGTTGTACATTATATTGTCCGCAAACACGGAATAGAGGATACAACCAATTTGCTTCTCAGGCCCAAAGGGCTGAATGATCTCAGCTGACAACTGGAAGATATACATTCACACATGCATATACATACACGATCTCTATAACTTGTGTATTATGTATTGTATGTTATATATAACATATATGACACAAAATATATGATACAAATACATATGTAAATAATACTTTACAAAAGTGACATATATAATATATCTATACAATGTACTTTATTATAGAAATATGGCATGATGCTTACATTCAATTATATGACAGCTACACAACAAAATACACATTTTGTAAGATATACAAGCACTTTTTTTTTTTTTTTTGGTCTTTTTAGGGCCATACCCGCTGCATATGGAGGTTCCCGGGCTAGGGGCCTAGCCCCAGCTACAGCTTCCAGCCTACCCAAAGCCACAGCAACTCGAGATCCTTAACCCACTGAGCGAGGCCAGGGATCCAACCTGCAACCTTACGGTTCCTAGTCGGATTCATTTCTGCTGCGCCAGGACAGGAACTCCACAAGCACATATTGATAACATTTTTATTAAAATGTAATATTACAAATGGTTTTAACCTTTCCCATTAAAAACTTTTTTACAAAAATGGGACATTATTATATACAAAATTTTGTGGGTTTTTTTAACCTAGGAATATATGTGGGCCATTTTATGACCATTTTATCATTTTAATAATATTCCTTTTTTTTTGGCCATACCCTCAACATGCAAAATTAGCCTGGTCCAGGGATAGAGCCTGCACCACAGCAGTGACAACACCAGGTCCTTAACTGTTCGGCCATCAGGGAACTCCATTTTAGTAATATTCTTTTACAATATGATTGTTAATGCATTTTTATATTCTATGTGGAGGCATCATAATTTGCTTAAAACCAGTCTCCAATTTGGTTATTTTGGCCATTTTGAGTTTTTGTTATTATAAATAACGCTGCTGATGAACTTTCTTATAAATAGACTTCTGATTTGACCCATGGTGCTAGCGCCAGTCAGGGCTTGACAGGAAACAAGTGGCATGCTAAAACTGGGCTGGTGAGGGTGTCTAATAAAAGGACAATGTACACCTGTGTGAAACCAGCCAAGGATGGGGCAGTGCTGGCAGTACTACCACCCCCGCCTGGGGCAGGCAGGGAGGGAGCAGTTACCAGACCCTGCAGAGGGTGATGTTTGGGGAGGGTCACCTGACAGATGTGGCCGTGGGTGCAGAGATGCAGCAAACCCAGGCAGCAGAGGAAACCAAAGAACCGGTGTCCTCGCCCTCTTCCCATCTTCCCAGCTCTTTCCCATGACTCAGTAGCAGAACCCAGCCAGGCCACACAGGTCGACCTGCAGGGGCACAGAGGGATGGAGAAGACAGTGGACCTGGAGAAGCAAACTGAGGTTAATGTGCCATCAAGAAATGTGTTAACAATTTAATACCCAATAGCAGTGTAAAAGGCACCTCTTTCTCTATAATACCCATGTAGATATTGGGCATTGCCACTTGTAGGGGACTGAACAATGGCTCTCAACAATACTAGGTCTGAATCCCTGAAACTTTTTTTTTTTTTCTTGCCATTTCTTGAGCCGCTCCTGCGGCATATGGAGGTTCCCAGGCTAGGGGTTGAATTGGAGCGGTAGCCACCAGCCTACACCACAGCCACAGCAACTTGGGATCTGAGCCGCGTCTGTGACCTGCACCACAGCTCATGACAACACTGGATCCTTAGCCCACTGAGAAAGGCCAGGGATTGAACCCGCAACCTCATGGTTCCTAGTCGGATTCGTTTCCACTGAGCCACGACGGGAACTCCCCCAATACCTAAAACTTCTAAGTGTTACTTTATGTGGAAGAAAAGTCTTTGAAGATGTGATTACTTTAAGGATCTTGAGATGGGGAGATTATCGTGGATGAGCCAAGTGGGCCCTACATGCAGACATGAGTGTCCTTATAAGAGAAAGGCAGAGGGATGGAGTTCCCTTTGTGGCACAGTGGTTAACAAATATGACTAGGAACCAGGAGGCTGCATGTTTGATCCCTGGCCTTGCTCAGTGGGTTAAGGATCTGGCGTTGCCGTGTGCTGTGGTGTAGGTCGAAGACGTGGCTCGGATCCTGCATTGCTGTGGCCCTGGCATAGGCTGGTGGCTACAGCTCCGATTAGACCCCTAGCCTGGGAACCTCCATATGCCGCAGCGGCAGCCCAAAAAATGGCAAAAAAAAAAAAAGAGAGAGAAAGGCAGAGGGAGATTTGACAAAAAGTGGAGATTGGAGTCACGTGGCCACAAGCCAAGGAATGCCAGTGGCCATCAGAAGCTGGAAGAGGCAAGGAGTCAATCCTCTGCCCTCGAGCCTCCAGAGTGAGCATGGTCCTGCGGGGACCTTGTTTTCAGCCCACTGAATAAACTGAGTTTGTGCTCATTTGTTACAACAGTCACAGAAAAATAATACACTACTCTTTTTTTTTTTCTAATATGCCACTCATTGCCCTAAGGAATTTATTTTTGTAATTTTTTATCTTAAATTGTTTTTATTTTTTTCTATACCACTCTTTTTAATCTGTTAATCCTGGTGTGAAGGAGTAGGAGGATTTGTCATTACTGCTTCATTTTTGATTTTTTCTTGCTGCTTGTGAAGGCAAATACTTTTTTTTTTTTTTTTTTTGGCTGTGCCTGCAGCATGTGGAAGTTCCTGGGCCAGGGACTGAACCTGTGCCACAGCAGTGACCACAAGAGAACTCCATCAGGAATTTTTTATATGTTTAGCTTGGTAGAATTGCCTTTGCCCAAAGGGGAAGGGGTCATCTTTTTCTGCTTGGTTTGTGGAGTGTTTTGTATCATAAGCGTAACAGCCCTTGGCCTGTTTCCCAAGCATTTCAATAGTTTTGTTACTTTTTATAGGTGGCTTTGGTGTTTTGGTACAATGAAGCTCCAAATTTTCATGCAGTCACATCTTTTAGTCTTTGCCTATATGTTTTAGAATGATGCCAAATTCAATAAGATTGCATAACTAGGAATTCCCACTGTGGCCCAGTGGTTAACGAATCCGACTAGAAACCATGAGGTTGCAGGTTCGATCCCTGGCCTTGCCCAGTGGGTTAAGGATCTGATGTTGCCATGAGCTGTAGTGTAGGTCGCAGATGTGGCTCGGATCCCGAGTTGCTGTGGCTCTGGTTTAGGCCGGCTGCTATAGCTCCGATTAGACCCCTAGCCTGGGAACCTCCATATGCCGTGGGAGAGGCCCTAGAAAAGGCAAAAAGACAAAAAAAAAAAAAGAAAAGAAAAAAAAAGATTGCATAAGTAGAATTTATAGTCTCCTTTACAGTTTCTATTTTTAATTTCTAATTCTTCTAACTACTACCAATTACCTGGCAGCTAATGGTGGTAAGAAATATGCAGGGAACAGAAAAAGAAAGTATTAGTCAGAAAAGTTTATAAAGCTTTTGAAAATGTAGAGTATTACAAATCTGTGGTTCTTTGTTGAATTATGTATCAGCAGATAGTTGGCAGAAAATACTTGAATCTATCATGTATTATTGAACCAATACTGTCATTTGTCACTGTGGACTTAATCACTTTCGGTTCTGTGAATTTTTGTCACAAGTAGAAGCTAAACATCCTGGCATTCACTACTATACCACAGTTCTGTGGCTTAGTAGTGAGAAAGCTTTATTGCAATTTTTGAACTTGGGCCCAAGATTGAAATTTTTGTGAATGAGAACTTCCTTTTATTATTTTTATTTATTTGGTTATTTATTAAGCAGTCATTTTATTGAACATTGAATGCCTTTGAAAATTAACTTCTGGTAGAGACATGATAATGCATCTTAATGAATCCAATCTAAAATTAAAAGACAAAACAAGCGTTTTTGTACAAAACTTATGTACGGCAATGAGGTCATTTTGATGGTAACTAATACTGTTTGGATCACAGGTAATGTGCTGCTTTACACAGTTTCTCTACTTTTAAAATTAAAGTGGACTTGAGATCTTCATTCCCACACAAATTTTCAGTGGGTATATTTATACATTCAGCTCATACTATAGTTCCAGCAGCATTTTATTTTGAATCTCCATGCAAGTGTAAAGAGAATTTCCATATTTAAAAATCCATTGAACTGTGATTGAGAAACTTCCACATAATCTTCAGTAGGAAGCAATTAATCCTCATTATAATCACATGCTCAAAGGCAAATAAGAAGGGAGCTAACAGAATTCTAAAAATGCTTTCCAAACAATGAATATGCTTAGTTAAATGTGTAGGCTTGAAAACTGGCATCAGGGAGTTCCCATCGTGGCTCAGTGGTTAACGAATCCGACTAGGAACCATGAGGTTGCAGGTTCGATCCCTGGCCTTGCTCAGTGGGTTAGGGATCCATAAGCTGTGGTGTAGGTTGCAGATGCGGCTCAGACCCCTCATTGCTGTGGCTCTGGTGTAGGCCGGTGGCTACAGCTGTGATTAGACCCCTAGCCTGGGAACCTCCATATGCTGTGGGTGCGGCCTTAGAAAAGGCAAAAACAAAAAAAAAGAAAACTGACATCAGTATTTGGTAGCACCTAGCTGTGTGAAAAGACATTTTCAGAGATGAAATACAGGAGTTCCCGTTGTGGTGCAGCGGAAATGAATCTGACTGGGAACCCTAAGGATGCAGGTTTGATCCCTGGCCTGGCTCAGTGGGTTAAGGATCTGGTGTTGCCGTGAGCTGTGGCGTAGGTCGCACACAAGGCTCGGATCCCATGTTGCTGTGGCTGTGGTGTAGGCCAGCAGCTGTGGCTCTGATTCGACCCCCTAGCCTGGGAACCTCCATATGCCACAGGTGTGGCCCTAAACAAAAAAGGTGAAATATATACAATTCCATTACAGATATTAATAACAGATAAACATTTGTGAGAGATTTAGATGTCCGCTAGTGGGAACACTGACTCTGAACCCCAATTAAGCAAACTGTTATGCTCTCCTAAAAAGGAATTCCATTCTTACCATTAGTAGACTTATTTCACAAAAATTGTACTCATTTACTATCATTATTTTGCTATTATTACATTTTGAATTTTGTCAGTAAGAATTTTATGGCAATTTATATTTTCTTTTGTTGTATAACTACCTACATAATATTCTTAATTCCACCTCTTCACCTACAAAGCCGATAATATTTATATCTAGTCCTTAACGGGAAAGGTTTGCTGACCTTGGATTTAAAGAATGTATACCAAAATGTTAACAATGGCTTTTCCCAAGTATTTAGATTATGAATTTTTTTTTGTCTTTTTTGTTTTTTTGCTATTTCTTGGGGTGCTCCCGCGGCATATGGAGGTTCCCAGACTAGGGGTCGAATAGGAGCTGTAGCTGCTGGCCTACATGACAGCCACAGCATCGCGGGATCCGAGCAGCGTCTGCAACCTACACCACAGCTCACGGCAACGCCGGATCCTTAACCCACTGAGCAAGGGCAGGGACCGAACCCGCAACCTCATGGTTCCCAGTTGGATTCGTTAACCACTGTGCCACGACGGGAACTCCAGATTATGAATATTTTAATTTACTTCTTATTCTTGCTATTTGCATTTTCTTATTTATTTATTTATTTATTTTTATTTTTCAGGGCTGCACCTGCAACATATGGAAGTTCCCAGGCTAGGGGTCCAATCAGAGCTGCAGCTGCCAGCTTACACCACAGCCACAGCAACACAGGATCTGAGCCACATCTGCAACCTACCCCACAGCTCAAGGCAATGCCGGATCCTTAACCCACTGAGCAAGCCAGGGATCGAACTCCCATCCTCAAGGATACTACTTGGGTTCTTAACCCAGTGAGCCACAGTGGGAACCCCTGCATTTTCTTACTTATCAGCAATGAACATGTATTAACCGTGTAATCAAGAAAATAATCTATTTATAAAATCAGTTTTATAAAAAGAAACTATTCCTCCTCCAATTGAGCTGATAACTGTCACTAATAAGAGTTCTCTGTTCCATAAGTTGGCTCACTTCTATGGAATTCATTATCTTTCCCATCAGGAGAGGAAAACTGCAATAAAACTGAGGACTTCCTAGGGAGAGACCCCTTTGTGTTTTGCTCAGAACAACATCTGAGCAGAGTATTTCCCAGAGGACACTGATTGGCCACAGGGCTGAACCAGGCTGTTCAGAAGCCCCATCAGCTGTATGGGGAGCAGGCAGAAGTGGTGGCCTGTGAGTCTCCTCCCACCCCAGCATCAACATCCGGCACCTGAGATGCTCTAGAGCAGACTGCACATTTGATTGGAAGTAACTACCCTGAGCCTGATCCACAGTCACAGGTTAGAGAGGATCAGGGCAGCCGAAGGGCTGGAGAATGAGGTCTGCCATTTCACCTAGGAAGTCTGTGCCAGTGGTGGCCTGGATTGTGGGTGGCACACCTTTTATCTGTTTTCAAAAGAAACTTTACACTAAATTCCAAGAGGTAAATCCATTTTTTTTTTTTTTGTCTGTTTGCTATTTCTTGGGCCGCTCCCGCGGCATATGGAGGTTCCCAGGCTAGGGGTCAAATCGGAGCTGTAGCCACCGGCCTACGCCAGAGCCACAGCAACGCAGGATCCGAGCCGGGTCTGCAACCTACACCACAGCTCACGGCAACGCAGGATCGTTAACCCACTGAGCAAGGGCAAGGACCGAACCCGCAACCTCATGGTTCCTAGTCGGATTCGTTAACCACTGCGCCACAACGGGAACTCCGTAAATCCATTTTTATCTGCATAAATTTATTTTACGACTTCAGGTGGCAATAGTTAGCACTCAGAGTAGTCAGGCAACCAGGGGAATGAGGCTGTTCAGATAAAAATTAAAATTCAATTTAGACTGGCCTCAGCATCAGGCTTGTCCTCCTGCATTCCACAGGATCAATGAAATCTTGGCTCCCCCACACACGTGTGACTGCAAGCAGTAACAGCTTTTAACCACTTGCTTGGCAACCTTGGGATACCCTTCAATTAAACGGATCTAAAAGCCTGAAAGAAAAGTAGTTGAAAATGTTTGTCTTAAAAATGGAATCATTAACATCTTCTTCCAACTGCCAATATTTATCTTGAGTATAAAAACTCAATTGTAGCATCCAAAACTATTATATGTATATGTATGGGTTTTTTTTGGTTTGTTTTGTTTGTTTGTTTGTTGCTTTTTAGGGCTACACTCGAAGCATATGGAGGGTCCCAGGTTAGGGGTCCGATCAGAGCTACAGCTGCTAGCCTACGGCACAGCCACAGCAACACAGAATCCAAGCTGGTCTGCGGCCTGCACCACAGCTCACGGCAACGCCGGATCCTTAGCCCACTGAGCGAGGCCTCTGGAGTCAGATTCCCTGCATTCAAATCCCAGCTCTACCATTTACTAGCTACATGGACTAGGGAAAACTACATAACTTCTCTGTGCCTTAGTTTTCTCATCTGTAAAATGAGGATAAAATAGCAGCCATTTCATAGGGTAGTTGTGAGGATTAAATGAGCTATTCACGTAAAAACTTGATGAAAGTTTGCTATTTAAAACCAGTAAAAGGAGGGAGTTCCCATCCTGGCTCAGTGGGTAAAACCAGTAAAAGGAGTTCCCGTCGTGGTGCCGTGGAAACGAATCCGACTAGGAACCTTGAAGTTGCGGGACTGGATCCCTGGCCTTGCTCAGTGGGTTAAGGATTCGGCGTTGCTGTGAGCTGTGGGTGTAGGCTGGCGGCTACAGCTCTGATTGGACCCCTGGCCTGGGAACCTCCATATGCCAAGGGTGTGGCCCTTAAAAGACAAAAAAAAAAAAAAAAAACCGAGTAAAATAATTATATATTCTAAAGAAATGTAATTTGAAAGCAAATATCAGAGTTCTCCAAGGAATCTAAGATTTCAGGTAACATAATTCAAAAAGCAGTTGTTCCAGAGAATAAGTATGCATCTCAAAGCAAAATGAACTCCTCTTTTTGGTTTGGTTGCTTAATTTATCCCAAAGGAACCCTCTGGTGGGTTACCACACCCCAGCTTTGACCTAATTCCCAAATTTTCATTTCTATCCTACGCATAACCAAGTTTCCTCTGTAAGAAGGATGGTGTATAGTTTCCTGGGGCCTCTCTAACAAATCAGCACGAACTAGACGGCTTAAAACATCAGAACTTGGAGTTCCCATTGTGGCGCAGTGAAAACGAATCCGACTAGGAACCATGAGGTTGTGGCTTCCATCCCTGGCTTTGCTCAGTGGGTTAAGTTGCCGTGAGCTGTGGTGTAGGTTGCAGACCCAGCTTGGATCCCGCGTTGCTGTGGCTGTGGTGTAGGCCAGAGGCTACAGCTCTGATTTGACCCCTAGCCTGGGAACCTCCATATGCCACTGGTGTGGCCCTAAAAAGGACAAAAGACAAAAAAAAAAAGACAAAAACTAAAACATCAGAATTTTATTCTCTTGCAGTTCTGGAAGTCAGGAGTCTGAAATCAAGGCTCGGCAGGGTCACGCTCCCTCCGAAACCTGTAGGAAATCCTTCCTCGCCTCTTCCTAGCCTCTGACGTTTTGCTAGCAACCTCTGTCATCCTTGGTTTAGAGGTGCCTCCCTCTAATCCCCCATCTTCACATGCCTCCCCCATTGTGTCCGCACATCCTCTTTGTGAAATTTCCCTTTATATAATGACACCAGTCCAATCGGATTCGGGTCCAGCCTGATGATCTCACTTTAACTGATCACCTCTGCAAAGATCCTACCACTGAGTTATACTCTGAATTTACTTGGGGGCAGGGTGGGGGGTGGGTAGGACTTCAACACATTTTTTTTTGTTTGTTTGTTTTAGTGCCTGCACCTGTGGCATATTGGAGGTTCCCAGGCTAGGGGTCAAATCAGAACTCCAGCTGCCGGCCTACGCCACAGCCACAGCAATGCGGGATCCTTAACCCGCTGAGCAAAGACAGGGATTTAACCCGCATCCTCATGAGTACGAGTTGTGTTCTAAACCCACTGAGCCACAATAGGAACTCCTCAACACACCTTTCTGGGGGAGATATAACCCATTACTGATGGCAACAAAGAATGTCCAAGATGCTAGGTTCTGGACAACTGCTAAACAACCTGGGTGTCCCAGAGGGCTTGAGCAGGCCTGAGGGCTATGGAAGAGTTTGAGTACCGCACCTAGTTGGGGAGGGAGCTGGCATGTGTGGATGGTCTTAGTGCTGCATTTGAACACATGCCAAATACCACCCTTTTTGAACGCCACCTGTTAAATTCACATTTTATCCCCTTGTGATGCAGGTGTTATTGTGACCATTTTATAGATGAGGAAATTGAGGCCTGGTGGGGTCAGCAGACTAGCATTCCATAAGTTTGGGGTTCAGGCTGTGGTCTACGAGAGAAGGAGGGGGTTGCTGTTCATGGTGGTGACTACATCCCTACCATTCCCACTTTATTCCTTGGTGGATTTTATTTTATTTATTTATTTATTTGTCTTTTCTAGGGCCACTTCTGAGGCATATGGAGGTTCCCAGGCTAGGGGTCTAATTGGAGCTGTAGCCGCCAGCCTACACCACAGCCACAGCAACGTGGGATCCGGGCTGTGTCTGCAACCTACACCATAGCTCACGGCAACGCAAGGTCAGGGACCGAACCCGCAACCTCATGGTTCCTAGTCGGATTCGTTAACCACTGCGCCACAATGGGAAATCCCTCTTGGTGGATTTTAAACTAAACAATGATTATGGCAACAGTCCTCTCTCCTCATTTTACATATGACTCACTGGGTCACATCTTTTATCCAGATTTAACCATGAGTATCATGTGAAAGCAGAAGTGAAATGTTTTGCCTTTTTTCCCAAAGGTGACACAACTGAAAGAGATCTATGACTAGGCACTGAATTGAAATGCTGATTTCTAAGTCCCCAACATGTGCCAAAAGATTTCTTTTCTTTTTCAGGGTGTGGTGGTGGGGCGCATGTGTGACATAGGAAAGTTCCCAGGCTAGGGGTCTAATTGGAGCTATGGCTATTGGCCTATGCCAGAGCCACAGCAACGCCAGATCTGAGCACCATCTGTGACCTGCATCACAGCTCATGGCAACGCTGGATCCTTAGCCCACCGAGTGAGGCCAGGGATTGAACCCACATTTTCATGGATACTAGTCGGGTTTGTAACCTGCTGAGTCACAACGGGAACTCCTGAAAGATATCTATATCTATACCTATATCTATATCTATACCTATACCTATACCTATATCTATATCTATATATATTTTGTGTGTGTGTGTGTGTCTTTTTAGGGCTACACCCACAGCATATGGCGGTTCCCAGGCTAAGGGTCGAATTGCAGCTGTAGCCTCCGGCTTATGCCAGAGCCATAGCAATGCCAGATCCAAGCCACGTCTGCAACCTACACCATAGCTCACGGCAACGCCGGATCCTTAACCCACCAAGTGAGGCCAGGCATCAAGCCCGCAACCTCATAGTTCCTAGTTGGATTCGTTTCCACTGCACCACAACGGGAACTCCCGTGAAAGATATTTTTAATTGAAGAATAACCTGGAAACTCCATGCCACTAAGACATGTGTCAGAGATGGTACCAAGGATCATCCAGGGCTTATTCTGAGCCAGGACCCAAGTCTGATATATTTTCTCATTTAATTATTAGTCAATACCTGATGTGAATGGCATTTCAGCTCTATTTCCAGATGAAAAAAAAAAATGGAGACTCATGGTCCAATTGAATCTTTTTTAAGTGGAAGAGGCAGGATTTGTCCGATTTTTTGAACCTATGCTCTGAATCTTGACTATCCCCTAGTTACACACACAACTGCCACAACCACCCCAAACTCAACACTCAACCAAGTTCAAGTTCAAGGGAATGCAAACCCTCTCTGGAACCAAGAAGGTGCCTTCCCAGCTTACATGTGGTGCTACAGGAATGGCTCACTGGCCAGGGGCTCCACCGGCCAGGTCCTCCCCCTCCACAGCTGGACCAGGCGGCTATTTTGCAGTTAAACATCACTATACACAGACGGAGTTTTCTCTACTGCATTTCCTTTGTCCTCCCATCCACACCGGCCCTCTTTCCTTGGGCTTATGAACCCGGCAGGCGTACCCAGCACCTTTTATTTTTAGGATCTCAAAACGTTCCGAGACATTCGTATTATGTTCGTGTGCTCATGACTGGGAAAATCAGAATCACAAAGACTCCTGATCGTGATGACTTGGATGGTTATGCAACAAACTGTTCAAGATAAAAAAACCGGGGGTGGGGGGTGGGGGTGCAGGGGCTCTTGCTGACCCGTCCCAGCACTCAGGGTTTGCTAATCTTCGAGATAAAACAGCACCTTCCTTCCAAGGGCCCTGTCTGCCTTGGCTGCAAGGGGTGTTATTGACAGGCAGAGGGGCTGACAGCTGGGCTGCCTCAAAGTCATGCTCATCGCGTTAGCCATTTTAACAGTAATTTAAAATGCATTTCAAATACTAGGAATAGCACTTTGTCACTTTCTCTGTTGTTGTTTTTTTCCACAGACATATTAATATGGATGTGGCTAGCAGGTTCCAAGCTCTGAATTGAGCTCATTAAGTCACAGCTGGCTGGGAATACGTGTCAACCTACGCCTTTATTTCTCAAGCTGGTTTTATAATGAAATTAAAATGGACTCCTCCAGACACCCCCTTCCCTGCAAGCAAAGCTGCTTTACCCTCTGGGGAGTGGGTACCGCGTTCTGATGATGCTCTTTTCTCGGAAGAGATGCATATATAATTTCGGTAATTAAAACATTTAATCTGGTGATTACACTCACAAAAAGAAACCACTCGAATTCACCCTGGTGGGGGAGGCTTCCATCCAGCTGTTACAAACCAGAGCTTTCTGCCCCCTCACCCCCCCGCTCCTTTCCTTTGAGGGAACAGCCCACCTGCTTGGGGATGCTCCCCTGTCCCTCACCGTACACACGACTTCGGAGTGGGAGTGTGCCTGGCCAGATGGCCCCCAGCATTACTGTCCTCTGCTGGGAAGCAGGTTTGATTTCTGAAACACAGTGTTTATTTTTAAAAAGAGCTAAAGAAAAAGCTGATTCATTGTTACTCTAGAGCAATTCCTTAAGGGAAGATAATACCCTTAAGGCCAGACATGTGGTAAAAACCTTTTTGGTTTAAGGAAAACCAGCTGCTGTGTCAAATAAATTCACCCGAGGGGCTTATTGAACGAGGGGATTCCCAGGTCCGCCCCGGGCCTCCTGAAACAGAAACCTGGGCTGGGGCCCGGAATTGCGCTTTTTAATAAGCTCCCCGGGTGATTCATTTGCCTCCTAAAGTTTGGGAGTCACTGAGAGGCGGGGACACCCACTCAGCATCAGTGCTGGGTTGGGGTGTCACAGGGAGTCACTCAGGGAAGGAAGTGCCTGAGCTCACCTGGCAGCCTCTGTGCCTCCTTTGGAAATGACAAACGAGAAAATGACGCGCAATTAAGCTTTTTATGAGGCAGTTAATCTGTCATCCCCTCTTGCACCTCAGAGCCAGCCTCCCTGACCCCCGTAATCAGGAAAGTCATGGAGACTCCCCGTGTTGTGTGGGCTGGAGGATGACAGAGCAGAAGTCCCCAGATGTTGCCTGTCAACCAGGGAAACAGAACAGGTGCAGCCTCACCCTGGCTGGGTTCTAAGTCTCGGAAGCGGCTGAGCAGGAGCCGGGAAGACCTACAGATATTTCTTTTTTTTTTCTTTTTTTTTTATTACTCAAATGAATTTACCACATCCTACAGATATTTCTGTAATGGTTCCCAGACGTCAGCCTGATCCAGGGTCTGGACCTGGGCCATCCAGAGAACTTATTAAAAATACAGATTTCGGAGTTCCCATTGTGGCACAGCAGAAACGAATCCGACTAGGAACCATGAGGTTGCAGGTTCGATCCCTGGCCTTGCTCAGTGGGTTAAGGATCCAGTATTGCTGTGAGCTGTGGTGTAAGTTGCAAAAACCGCTTGGATCCCACGTTGCTGTGGCAGTGGTGTAGGCCAGTGACTACAGCTCTGATTCGACCCCTAGCCTGGGAATCTCCATATGCTGCGGGAGCAGCCCTAGGAAAGGCAAAAAGACAAACAAAAAAAGAGAGAGAAACTAGACCTCAGAGGGCAGGGGAGCCATGATCCTGCCGCCCTCGATTCTACCTCCTAACGGGGTTGTGTAATTCACACTTGTTTTGCTCCCCTTTAGCACCGGAAACTTCCAGAATGATGGGGAGGGTGAGATGAAGGTTCTAATTGTGCAGGCTGCTGGCTCCTGCGAGGGTTTGTTGTTTTTTAAGGGGCATTTCCAGTAGTGTGTTATAAGTGGGTACTCGGGGGAGAAAAAAGAAAGAAAAAGCCCTGATTCGTAATGTTTGTTGATTTCCCTGGAGCAAATCCTCCCTCTGTGGCCTCTTTCAAGCTACAAATGTGATGTCACCGGCCATGAAGTTGGATGGAAAATTACGAACAGTTGGCTCTCTCTCTGCTGGCAGGAGGCTGCTCCAGCACACCTCGAGATGGTCCCCCATTCAAAGGGGACCCTCCTAAAAAATTCAGCAGTATCTGCAGCAACATTACCATGCCAGAACCCCCGGGGATGGAGACAGGCAGAGTAACTGGGAAAGGCAAGGGAACACCGCCTGGGCGGTTCAGCGTGGCTTCTCCTCCCCAGGCTCCAGCTTCCAACAAAAAGCCAGCAGCCTGCCTGAGGCAGAGCCCTACTTCCTAAGGAGGTGGGGGCCTGCAGCGGAAGCAGGAACTAAGCACTTCGGGTCAGGGAAGGGAGGTTTTTCGTTCTGAATTCTGTTCATAATCACTCAGTGACGAACTAGCGTTCACGAGAAAGGAAATGGAGAAATTGCCCACAGCCCTGGTATCTGGACAAGCAGATGCTGCAACCTTAGCTGCAGCCAAAGGCCGAGGAAGAAGCGCTTGGGATAAAACATTCTGCACAACCTGAATTGGAGTGGAATGGAAAATATCCAATTAATCATTCAAATTTGGATCTAAGGAACCATGATGCTCAGTTATGTATTTCAAGTACGTTTAAAAACTGCTCTGGGGAGACATGTGAAACCTGTGATGGATGTAAAATTAGCACATATTTTCTCAAGTAGGTGAAAATGTGTTGGGTAAATAATGGGAAAGAAAATAGAGGCTTCCTACTCATCTGCACGAGTGAAGCCGGGACGGAGTGGGGAGAAAACGATAGGGCAAATCCCAGATTGGCTGTGAAGTATCTCCTGGTCCTCAGGGAGGGCTGGCTGGTCCTGAGAGAAAAGCAGTCAATGGTCTACTCTGTTCCTATGGTTCCATTAACATGTCAGGCAGATTCTGAGCGAAAGGCGAGGAATTGCAGGGAGACAGCAGAATACAGGGACTGATTTATTTATTTCTTTGTTTGTTTGTTTATTTGTCCTTTCACAGCACATGGAGGTTCCCAGGCTAGGGGTCTAATCAGAGCTGTAGCCGCCAGCCTACACCACAGCCACAGCAATGTTGACCTGAGCCGCATCTGCGACCTACACCACAGCTCACAGCAACGCTGGATCCTTAACCCACTGAGCAAGGCCAGGGATCGAATCCACAATATCATGGTTCCTAGTCGGATTCGTTAACCACTGAGCCACGACGGGAACTCCAGGAATTGCTTTATTTTTAAGCCACTTCCTGTTGCAAGAACTCAAGCCTGGAGCGTGTGGGTGCTCCTGTGTGTTTATGTTTGTGGTGAGAGTAAGGGAAAGCTAGTAAAATCCCATTTTACTTACAAACAAGCAATTGAGATCCTGCCACACAATGAGCCACTATAAATATTTGCTGGTGGGGTTGGCTGACGAACAGATGCTCCAGAGCCAGTCGGGGCCCTGGCTGGTGGGAACCAAGCATTCACATCTCTTCTCAACTTGACATCAGTGACATGACCCTGACAGCTTGAAATTGGCTGCAGTGGGAGTTTTTACACCACAGGAATTGGCAGATTCTACAAATCAGGTTGTTTGTCCCTGGAGAGCCAGTTGTTAGATATCTACCACCCTCCCACTGCAGGCCACTTATTCTAACGGGAGGTTGGATCACAACCACATGTCTTAGTCTGCTCAGGTCCTCATTGAAAAATACCACAGACTGAGTGCCTGAAACAACAGATATTTATTTTCTCACAGCTATGGCCCTGGCATCTCTTCCACTTCTTATAAGGATACCAGGCAGAATGAATTAGAGACTACTTGTATGACCTCATTTGATCTTAGGAAGGCCCAATGTCCAAATACAGTCACATTGGGTGCTCTGTACCTGGGACAATGGCTTGAGGTACCTCTGGTCACAGCACCCAGGAGCATGAATGTTTCTTTCCGACCCTGACAGATACCCTGTCCCGCCACAGCCCTGCTGCTCCATCCTCTGCTTCTCTACCATCAGCTAGAGCCTTTGCCAGTTCTCCATCAGTCCCTTCATCCATCAAGCCTTTCTTTTTTCTTAATTTTTAATTTTTTTTCTTTTTGCCATTTCTTAGGCTGCTCCTGCGGCATATGGAGGTTCCCAGGCTAGGGGTCTAATCAGAGCTGTAGCCACCGGCCTGTGCCATAGCCACAGCAATGCGGGATCCGAGCCGTGTCTGCGACCTACACCACACTCACAGCAACGCCAGATCCTTAAGCCACTGAGCAAGGCCAGGGATCGAACCCGCAACCACATGGTTCCTAGTCAGATTCGTTAACCACTGAGCCACGACGGGAACTCCAGCGACTCCCTTCTCCTTGGGAACATCTCCCACCCCTCCGATGAGTCCAGCTTGGTAGGGAGGTGGGGCGGTGAGGAAGAACGCATAGACTGGGGGCAGGAGGCATGAGGGCAGGGGGTGGTTGTTAAGAGACCAGAATCCTCTGCAAGTTTTTGAAAAAAATCGTCAGCATTTATTAAGCGAATGAGAGAACTGGAGGGTAAGTGACCGTGACCAGAGAGAACTTCCAGAGTGGAGATTTGAGAGTAAAGCAATTCCAGGAGATGATGGAGCCTGCAGGGACCTGCAGGGCTGGGCCTGAGGTGAAGGTAATTGAAGGCAAGCAATTCAAGAAACTAAGAGGGCGGACAGATGCCAGCCCGGAAGTTGGGGGAAGATGGAGAAATGACTGGACTGAGGAGAGAGAGAGTGTGGAGGAGCTGGAGGAAAGACCCCAAGCCCTCCTGCTGCTGCTGTCACCAGCTGAGCCCAGGGGAAAGTTCTAGGGAGGCTCACCGGGCCTCTGGACCGACATCCTTAGCCAGTTTCCCTGCCTCTGATGGGGAGCTGTGCTGCTGGGAGGGGAGGGTGGCAGGGTAAGGCCATGGTAAAGCCTGGGGTTGGGAGCAGACCTTTGAGAAACATCAGGAAAACAACACACCAGTTTTATTTATGTAAGAGAAAAACATTTGTTTGCAAAACTAGGAGTAAAGGAAATTTAAAAAGAGAAACACAAACTCAGGCACTCCTAGTATTGACTATGGATGGCCTGGCTTCCTGGCCACCCAGAGGCACCCCCGGAGGCCTACCTTAAACAGTGACAAACCACAAGCTTCTGGCGCAGCCCTGCCCCATGGTGAGCACCCCAAGCCTTCTGCAGGGTCTCCCCCTGTTAATTCTGGGAGCTCTGCATGAGTGTTTCTAGAGGCTCACAACAGCCCCCTCCAGCTTCACTGGGAATCTCCTCCAGCCTGCCCCTGTCTTGCTCCAGCTCACTCTGCAGAGGGTCCTGGGCCTCAGGTCTGGAAGTCACCTTCCCTGGGGAGGTTCTGTCTTGAGGACTTGGAAATCCTTGCCAGGGAGCCTGTCCTGGGGCTTCTAGCACTGGGGCTGCCTCCAGCAACTTCCCAGAAGAGCAGTTGCTCCTGGATGCCTCTGGCTTGGACCTGCCCTTGGATGGCTCTGGGCACATCTGCTTAAGGACTGAGGGTGGAAGGGGACAGAGCTTTGCTCTGTATTCTGGAGCTTTCAACACACCCCAGCCACCCCCTGTTTCAGGTCAAAGTGGGGAGACTGGTTCCCCCCCCTTTTCGAGTGTGATCTGAAAGTCAGCTAAGGTCCCTCTGGCCCTGGTGACTCACTGGCTGGACCCCTCTGCGCAGGCCCCAGGTGCTCCCTGAGATCCCGAGAGGAGGCTGGGATTTGACCCAGTCACCTTGGGGCCAAAGCGCCTGGCCTCCCTCGCAGTTCAGCTGGAGTCCCTCCCCACTGCACACAGGCTCTTTTCTGCTTCACACCAGCTTGGCCCTGCCATGAACCTCAGCTCATTCTTTGATTTTTTTTTTTTTTTTCTTGAGAGTTGCAACGTTTATTTCAGGTTCTCTCTTGGGTTTTGTGTGTGTGTGTGTGTGTGTGTGTGTGTGTGTGTTGTTGTTGTTATTGTTGTTGTTGTTGCTATTTCTTGGGCCGCTCCCGCGGCATATGGAGGTTCCCAGGCTAGGGGTCGAATTGGAGCTGTAGCCACCAGCCTACGCCAGAGCCACAGCAACATGGGATCCAAGCTGCGTCTTCAACCTACACCACAGATTACAGCAACACCGGATCCTTAACCCACTGAGCAAGGCCAGGGATCGAACCCGCAACCTCATGGTTCCTAGTCGGATTCCTTAACCACTGCGCCACGACGGGAACTCCTCTTGGGTTTTTTTTTTATTTGTTTGCTTTTTTTTTTTTTTTTTCTTTTTTGCCACGCAGGCAGTATGCGGGAATTCCTGGGCCAGGGATCGAACCTACGCCACACAGCAGCAACCAGGGCCACAGCGGTGAGAATGTAGGCACCTCAACCCACTAGGCCATCAGAGAACTCCCATGTTTTTTTATTTTTATTTAAGAAAAAAAACCCACTATTCGTATGAGTGACCTGTGAGATGAGATGTGCTGAAGGCTTAGAAGGGCACAGAGGTTTATATCAGCACAAACTCAAAGAGATTGGACTTTCCTTAGTCTTAACAATAAACCACTAGACTTTGTTTTGTTTTGCTTTTTAGAGCAGCACCCACGGCATATGGAAGTTCCCAGACTAGGGGTCAAATCAGAGCTGCAGCTGACTGCCTGCCCCACAGCCACTGCAACACGGGATCCAAGCCGCATCTGCGATCTACACCACAGCTCATGGCAATGCCGGATCCTTAACCCCCTGAGCGAGGCCAGGACCAAACCCGCCTCCTCATGGAGACCAGTCGGATTAGTTTCCACTGTACCACAATGGCAACTCCCACCGCTAGCATTTGTACACAGGAACACACACTTCGCAAAACTCTTCAGCAATGTCTAGTGGGGTTGAACTTGTGGGTACCCTTCACCCTGACCCAGCAATTCCATCCCACAAACCTGCTGCAAATGTTCACCAAGACATGTACAAGGAGGACCCTGTGGCCACAGTTCTAACAACAGCCTCAAATGAAAAATGCCCAAAGGTCCACCTGCATATGTCCATCCGTGCAGAAGGCGTGAGTAGGTGGTGGGGTATTTAACGCCACACCAAGGGGAACAGTGAAATACAGACACAGGCAACAGCAAGACTCACAACTAGTATGTTGACCGGGAAAAGCAACACATGAAAGAGTAGACAGACTTTTGTACATTTCCATTTATATAAAGTTCAAACCCAGGCAAAATGAGTTTTTGGCACTAGAAAGCAGGAGGGGAGCTGAATGCCCAAAGAAGGCGTGAACAGGGGCCTCAGGTGTGCTCAGAATGTTCTGTTTGTTTTTTGGGTTTGGGTTTTTTTTTTTTTTTTTGTCTTTTTAGGGCTGCACCTGCAGCTTATGGAGGTTCCCAGGCTAGGGTCGAATTGGAGCTGTAGCCTCCAGCCTACACCACAGCCACAGCAACACCAGATCTGAGCTGCGTCTGAGACCTACACCACAACTCACGCAACGCCAGATCCTTAACCCATTGAGAGAGGCCAGGGATCGAACCCAAATCCTCATGGATACTAGTCGGGCTTGTTAACCACTGAGGCACAATGGGAACTCCAGTGTTCTGTTTCTTGATGGAGATGCTTGTTACATAGGGGTTCACCTGGTAAAAATTCAGCAGGCTCTATATTTTTATGATTGGTCACTTTTCTAGATCCAAGTTATTCTTCAACACAATTTATATTAAGGAAAAGAAAGCTCTCCTGCCACTGAGGGATTTTTCTGCCAGCCACGTGGCCTTCCTCCTTTCTCTCCGCATTCCCGCTCCGCACCTTGAGTCCTGTCTGTTGGTCTCCCAGGCACAGGATGTGAGCTGTCTCACTGCCCTGGGTCCTATCCCCTCGGAATTCACTCTTCTGCCCCCGCTTCACCTCCCCCAGCTTTGTTTGGGCCAGCCTACATCAGCTTGCTATGGGATCTCAGTTCCCAAGGCAGAGACTGAACCTGAGCCACAGTGGTGAAAGTGCTGAATCCTTACCACTGGACCACCAGGGAACTCCCTGCCTCCCCTTTTTGAGTAAAGAGAATTTCCTCCCTAAGGCAATCTAATAATTTTCCCACCTAGAAGGGTTCGGTGGGCTCATGGAAGGGCCGGAGGCCCGGCAGTGCCGCCTGGTGGTGACGCATGGTGCCGTCTGCCTCTGGGAGCTGCCAACTGGGCAGCTGTACAAAGGTGGCTTTGCTGCCCTGTGCTGCAGATTCCTCTCCTGTGAAACTGCGATCAGTTCGCACTAATCTCAAAGGGCTGGCCGAGAAGGTCAAGTGGACAAACGTGTGACTAGCACCTAGAACGACACCACCTGGATGTGTAGCTATGACTGCTGCTCGCAAAATACCTAATGAAAAGAGCTCTATTTTTTGGGGGGGGGGGGTTCTGTTTTTGTGTTGGGGGGAGTGTTTGCTTTTTTGTGATACATCCTGGCCATTCTCCTGTACATAAAACTCCAATACGAGCCCATGCCGAGGAGGGCTGGATGCAGCAGAATCAGGTCACAGATGTCATGCTGCACTTGGAGTCCAGGCTTCTCTCCAGTCTGAGCTTCACCCCCCCACCCTTTCTCTAGGTGAGTCCTTTCTTTCCAAGCAAACAGACCCTAGCTGGAACCACTATGCCAGTCCACAAGCTGGGCCAGACCCAACTAAATCCCTAAAAGGGGTCCTATCTTAGCAGAAGCCAGGGCCCTCCTATGTAGGTTTTAAAAATTTTATTTAGAAGTTCCCATCATGGTTCAGTGGTAGTGAATCTGACTAGTAGCCATGAGGACGTGGGTTTGATCCCTGGCCTCGCTCAGTGGGTTAAGGTTCCGGTGTTGCCGTGAGCTGTGGTGTAGGTCATAGACGCAGCTCAGAGCCCATGTTGCTGTGACTGTGGCGTAGGCTGGCAGCTGCAGCTTGGATTCGACCCCTAACCTGGGAACCTCCGTGTGCCGTGGGTGGGGCCATAAGAAGCAATAAATAAATAAATAAAATTTTATTTACAACTAATCAAATTCTCTCCTCCTTCTTGCTTTACACACCCCCATGTGTGCACACACATTATTCACAACTGGATTTTGAGCTTTTAACTCATCCTACCCTTTGGAGATCTACAGTTGCTATGAACTGTTGGATATCTATTAGAACAATGAATGAATGAGATCATCAGCTCACAACATGATAAGACAGAAACCTCTTCATCTGACACAAAGCAGGATGTGGAAGCCACGAAGGACCAAAGACTCCACTGCTAAGGAGGGTGCCCCACAACGGCCGCCTTGATTGCTGAGCTCAAACTCCCTTAGTCCATATCCCCCCACTGCCAGAGTCCCGGAAGAGATAGCCTGGCTGACCAGCCGTTGTTGGCGGCCTCTCTTGGTGCAGAAACTTACATCCAGGGTGGCAGGCAGGTTGTGTCTTTGGAAGATTTCTGCCAGGGTCCCCCCAGTCTTCCCTCCAATGGGTGGGCTTGGAGTCCAGTCCTTAGAGAAAGGGATCGCTGCATAGGCAGAGTTCCCAAAGGCTCTATCACACAGCTCTGCAAGGGAGTTTTAGGAAAAGCTTAGTTATTGTGGCTTTGAGCGAACCCGGCACCGAGTACCTTCCAAAAGATGAATCAAAGCAGCGATTCTCAAGCTGTGAGCCCTGCGGCCCTTTCAGGAATCCTAGAGGCTTTCCTTTTCCAACTATACATCAGTGGAAAGCTGGACTCTCTTGCACACTTAAAGCAAACACATCACAACAGAAGCTACATGGCAACAGATTGGGGGCAGGAGACATTCCAGGTGACTTCTATGAAGCTAGACACCAGAAAGATTTGAAGAACTGTAAAACAATGCCATGGTGCTCAATTTTTTGGTTTTAGAAAACACAGTTCTCATAAAAAATATTAATTGTGTTAACATGTAATGGGCCTACTATTGGGTCTGCTATCACTGAGTGTTAACATGTAATGGATCTACTATTATTGCTAATTTTTTTTTGTTTATTTTTAGCCATGCATGTGAAAGTTCTGGGCCAGGGATTAAACCCATGACCTGAGCCATAGAAGTGACCTGAGCCATAGCAGTGACCTGATCCACACCAATGACAGCTCCAGATCCTTGACCCACTAGGTCACCAGGAAACTCCCTACTACTTTTTTTTTTTCATCTTTTGTCCACTGAGCAAGGCCAGGAATTGAACCCGTGTCCTCAAGGATACTAGTCAGGTTCATTAACCACTGAACCATGACAGGAACTCCCTACTATTGTATTTTTAAATGCTTACGTCTTCCTTAAATTTCTCAGTTTCAATTTCTTCTTTCTTTCTTTCCTTTCTTTTTTTTTTGTCTTTTGTCCTAATAGGGCTGCAACAGCAGCACATGGAGGTTCCCAGGCTAGGGGTCTAATCGAAGCTGCAGCTGCTGGCCTACGCCACAGCCACAGCAACGCCAGATCCAAGCCACTTCTGCGACCTACACCACAGCTCATGGCAATGCTGGATCCTTAACCCACTGGATCAAACCCACAACCTCATGGTTCCTAGTCAATTTCCTTTCTGCTGTGCCAGGACAGGAATTCCTCAGTTTCAATTTCTATTGTGCTAAGTCTTGATAGATCAAACCCAAGTAACCAAATGCTCTTTGGGATCTTTGGTCACTCAGAGCGTAACGTGGTCTTGAGACCGAGAAGTCTGAGAACTGCTGAATGAGAGCGAGAAGACGGCACCACAGGAGTTCCCATCGTGGCTCAGCAGCTAATGAACCTGACTAGCATCCATGAGGATACCTGGCCTTGCTCAGTGGGTTGGGTATCTGGCATTGCCGTGAGTTGTGGTGTAGGTCGCAGATGCAGCTCAGATCCCCGAGTTGCTGTGGCTCTGGTGTAGGCCGGCGGCTACAGCTCTGATTAGACCCCTAGCCTGGGAACCTCCATATGCCTGTGGAGTTGGCCCTAAAAAGACAAAAAATAAAAGACCAAAAAAAAGGATGGTACCGCAGTCCCTTCTCCTGCCCCTTCTCCGTCCCTGTCCCACTCGCTGCTCCTCCCATCCCACAGCACAAAAGGGCTCTGGGTCTTGGCCTCTCCAGCTTCTGCATCCACAGTCCCACCTTGATCTCTCTCTGCTGGGCTTCTGGGGGCCTCAAGAGAGAGTCGGGGATCTAAATGGACCTCAGCTCCGGGGAGCTTTCCCTGGAAAGCTGACTCCGACAGAACTGGGGGAAAAGAGGGTTTCTCACTTCCCACTCTCGGGTTAAAAGCAACTCTTGCTGGAGGCAGAGAATTCACCCTGGGCCGAGAACCCAGCAAAAAAGTCTTGGGTCTCTTTAGTGGGAATGTTTTGTTCTGAATGCATCTTCTTTGGCAGTAATTGACAAAGAAAGTTCTTGCTTCTTCACAAACGAAGCCAACCATGCTATGTGAGGGAAAGACTCCTTGGTAAGAAGTGTTATTTGGGGAGAGAAAACCACTGTGGTGGAGGGGAGAGAGAGAGTTTGGATGGCTGAGGCTCTGAGGAAGCAGCCCCACCCATGACAAGGCAACTGCAGGTGGCGCAGGGTGCCCCAGGGCAGAAAAGCATGTCACTCCATTTGAACAGCAAAATGTGCAGCGAATCAAGCTGGAGGTGTGTGGATAATGACCAAAGCCGAAACCTGGAAGTTCCAAAGTTCTAATTCAATTCCTCCTTCATCTTTAAGGTAAGAATAAAGAGAAACTTTCTTCGCAGGGGTCATCCGTCTCCAAAGACAGAGACTGGAGGCTGACCGACCGCCTGGGTGGGACCTTGGCTCTGCCACTTGCCGTGTGAACTCCCTGTGCCTCAGTCTCCTTATCTGTAAAACGGGAATAAATAGCCCTCCTTCAGAGGATCATTGTGAGAACGGGTCTGGCACAGACTTGAGCTCTCATTTAATGGGAAATATCTTTACTATTCAAGTCAGCATCTATTTCAAGTGAGGCAGTTATGGTGGGGGTGGTAGCTGGGGCACAAAAATTCTCCCCTCCCCTTGAACTAACTGGGCCACGCTCTGCAAGTCCTTCTGTTTCTAGGAGAACACACACGTGTGACTTTCTGTTTGCAGGATTCTACTGAGAGGTTCAGAAATGTTCTTGGTCTCGGTCATCATCAAGAACAATCCAGATTGGGGAGTTCCCGTCGTGGCTCAGTGGTTAATGAATCCAACTAGGAACCATGAGGTTGCGGGTTCGATCCCTGGCCTTGCTCAGTGGGTTAAGGATCCGGTGTTGCTGTAATCTGTGGTGTAGGTTGAAGACGCAGCTTGGATCCCATGTTGCTGTGGCTCTGGTGTAGGCCAGTGGCTACAGCTCCAATTCGACCCCTAGCCTGGGAACCTCCGTATGCTGAGGGAGCAGCCCCCAAAATGGCAAAAAGACAAAAAACAAAAAACAAACCAATCCAGATTGCAGCTAACAATTTGTCTTGGCCAATCATGAGGCTGGAGGGGAGCGGGGAGAAGGGGCATGTGGAGATATGAGAGGGTGGGAGGGAAGAATGAGAGGCTAGAGTTGTTATGAAGTAAAAGTCTGTAATGAGACTCTTACTACCTCCAAAGCCGGGGGTGGGGGGGGCGGTGGAGTGGGGTGAAACATAGCTCTGCACCCCGCGGGGGCCAGCTCCATCACTTCAACTGGGCAGACTGAGAGACCACCACGGCCACTTTGTATTCCCACTTGCATTTCCAGCCTGCACCTCCTGCCCCAGTTTCGGCACCAAGTCCCATGTCCTGGGAAGACGTTCAGCTCCAGGCGAAGGAGGATGGCGATCAGGCAGACCCCCGTCCACCCCTCAAATCCGAATGAGGAAATTGACTCAAGTGTATACTTGGTATATCAAATTCTCATGCCTCCTTTCCAAGAACACTTGAATGATCAGATTTACTGAAAGCAAGAGGAAAACAGCTCCTGAGATGCTTTTTGTAAACCCTGCTGGCCAAGAAGCCCCTCCCTGCTGCAGCCACTCGGGCCCAATTCATTCCCTTTGGGTTCGGTAGTGAGAGTAACTTACCAATATTTCCTTCCTCCTCCTCCTCATCCCTGCCCTTATTGATTGATTGATTGATTGTCTTTTTGCCTTTTCTTGGGTCGCTCCCGAGGCATGTGGAAGTTCCCAGGCTAGGGGTCGAATCGGAGCTGTAGCCACCGGCCTACACCACAGCCACAGCAACGAGGGATCTGAGCCGCGTCTGCAAACTACACCATGGCTCACGGCAACACCGGATCCTTAACCCACTGAGCAAGGTCAGGGATCGAACCTGCAACCTCATGGTTCCTAGTCGGATTCGTTACCCACTGAACCACGAAGGGAACTCCTCCCTGCCCTTATTTAGCAGGAAGATATTTGTTAAAGTTCCTTTTGAAGCTGGGGAGGAAGAGGGAGATAAATGCTATGAACTAATATTGATCAGAGGAGCACTGATCACCCTAATTTGAGTGAGGAAGTAACTCGGGGACATATACACGCCCCCAGCTCTTCCGTTCTTATCTGCCTGGGGTGCTTGAGCAGAGATTCCCCACTGAGTAGGAAGTGACGGGATGGCTTGGATTTTCCAAAGCTTAAGTTTGGAGAATCTGACCCCGGGAAAGTCTCCCTTACCCCAGGGACAGTGTCCACGGTTGAGCCTTCCTGGGTGTTTCCAGACACTGTGCCTCATTTGGGTCCTCGCCATTGCCCTATATCCCCTGGGCCTTCAGGACTGGTGGCTGCCCTGATGCAGCTGGTTCTGGGTTAAGAGGAAGAAACTGGACTGGCTCAGGACGGTGTCCACTGGAGCAAAGGCTGACCTAGATGTTCAGCCTGGAGTCCCGGGGGTCCCCGGGGGACAGGCTGTCCTATCAGCTGTGTTCTCTAGTTACAAGGACCTGAGCCTGTCTGAGTAACTGAAGATGAGCGGGGATTTATTGGAAGGATGTGGAGGGGTTCAGAGACTCAAAGGAAAGAAGAAGAAGCAACAGGAAAACAACAGAACAAGGCAGTTGCTTCTTCAGGGTCCTTTGTCGGCAAGCATCGCCTCCAACCATCTTCAGTCTCTCTGTGAAAGATCACCTTCCCAGAAGAGAGTGGGATTGGCCAGCTTTGGTTACATGTCTGCCCCTTGACTGGGCGAGTTTATTGATAATACTTAATGATGGAGGACCTGGTAGGAGGGGAGAGTTATTTTATCAGAAGAAGGTGCCATAGATGATGGGTAGGAATAACATTAGCTGTCCATTACAGAAAGACTTCTCAGTGGCAAGTCTGCTCAGAGAGATGGCCTTAAAGCCAAGCTGGATTATAGAGACAGAAGCCAGAGGTGGACAGAAGCCAATTCAGTGCAAAACCGATACTGTGACAGACAACGCACCATCAAAAACATTTTGTATGGAGTTCCCTTGTGGCTCACTGGGTTAAAGATCCAGCACTGCCACTGCAGTGACATGTTTGATCCCTGGCCCAGGAATTTCTACATGTCGTGGGCACATCACCCCCAAAAAAGTGTTTCATTATAAAATTGGTGATGTCCTCACTGAAGAAACTAAGAAATCACAGAAAAGACTAGAAGAGAGAATTTTATTTTATTTTATTTTTTTGGTCTTTTTAGGGCTGTACCCACTGCATAAGAAGTTCCCAGGCTAGGGGTGCAATCAGAGCTGTAGCCGCCGACCTACTCCATAGAAAAAGCAACATGGGATCCGAGCCTCGCCTGCGACCTATACCATGGCTCACAGCAACACCGGATCCTTAACCCGCTGAGTGGGGCCAGGGATCGAACCCATGTCCTCGGGGGTTCTAGTCGGGTTTGTTAACCCCTGAGACATGACGGGAACTCCGAAAAGAGAAGGTCTCAAGTCCTCTATAATTCCACTACTGTGAAATCAGCACAGTTCATTTTTGAGGGTGTTTTTCTCCTTCTATGGATTCTTGTTAACACAGGTGGGGACATACTGTGTATATGACTTTGAATTGGATGTTAAAGAACATATCTTACTCAAGGACTGCTAGAGGAATATCTTCGTAACATCGGCCTAATAAATGACTTGACCCACAGCTGTCCTACATGGTGGAGGAAGCAGGGGAGACCCTTTTCGGCCCATCATTCCACCAACACTGGGGACCAAGCATCCACTTTCCCCAGCCAGGAAAGTTGCCAAGGCCTGCCTGCCATCCCCTAGGAGGCTCGATCTGGACACCAGCCAAGGTGGAGGGGAGCTTCTGCAGACACAGTCCTGTGGAAGGAGAGGCCCTCATCTCCATTTTAGAGCCCATGGAAGCTCCCTGTGTTTATGCTTCAGGGAACTGTGACTCTAGATCTTTCCTGTGGGTTTCTGCAGGTTCTGAGGAATTCTCCATTGCCCTTTGGAGATGACTAGATCACATTCCATCTGATCTTTAAAGGACGTGCTGCCTTTGTTAAGTCCCTTGAAGTGATGGCAAGAATATGCCTCATGATGCAGCGGGAAATGACTAGAAAGATGGGATGGTGGGAGAATCCTAGTTAAAATAAAGCAGTAACTATCTTCATAATGTGCCATGTGTATACAGATGTATGTGTATTTAAATTCCTGAACCTGTATATTTAAGAATCTAAAACTGAGAGCTTGCTTGTTTTGACCTTTGCTGACATTTGCTAAGGGATGGGATTCACGGTGATACAAGAGTTTACAAGTCCATCACTTGGAACTAGAGAAACCTGCACAAGTCCCACAGTGATCAGTCAGGAAAGAGTAGGCCATCTTCCTATTAACAGAGTCTACCTTCAGAATTGGATGAAATTAATCCTGAAAGACTTCACCATTTGTCCATGGAGAAGTACTATTCATTTTTGGTTTTCAGCTCCTCCCACGTGACTCAGGCTCCAGCCTCGCATTCTAATATCTCCAGGGAAATGTGTTTTCTTTACTAAAACACTTCATCTGCACACAAAGGGGATCTTAGGTCAAGGCTGGGAAAGGCTGGGCTTGGTCTAGTGTTGCACTAGTGATCTCAGCATGTGGGGCTCTCACCTATCTGATTATTCCTTCCATGAGACTTTCGTGAGCTCCAATACACCCTCATTTCTTTCTTTCTTTTTCTTTTTTTTTTTTTTGTCTTTTCTAGGGCTGCTCCTGTGGCATATGGACATTCCTAGGCTAGGGGCCTACACCAGAGCCACAGCAACGCCAGATTCGAGCCATGTCTGCAACCTACACCACAGCTCATGGCAATGCCAGATCCTTAACCCACTGAGCAAGGCCAGGGATTGAACCTGCAACCTCATGGTTCCAAGTCGGATTCCTTAACCACTGAGCCACGACAGGAACTCCTCGCCCTCATTTCTTATCATTGTCCCTCAGTGGCCTGCCTCAGCCCTCTCCTTTTTTCTTTTTTTAAAATAATTTTTATTTCTTCTATTATAATTGGTTTACAGTGTTCTGTCAATTTTCTACCGTACAGCAAAGTGACCCAGTCACCATACAGATATACATTCTTTTTCTCACATTATCCTCCATCAGGCTCCATCACAAGTGACTAGATACAGTTCCCAGGGCTATACAGCAGGATCTCATTGCTATCCACTCCAAATGCAATCATTTGCATCTAGCCCTTTCCTTTTCTCAATCTATTTCTCTTCCTATGATCTTGCCCACTCCAGGGTTCCAACTCTTTATGGATTTGTGGCTTCTGAATTGATATCTCTAGCCCAGCCTTCTCTCAAGTTCCAGGCTCACTTACCATTTCTCTGTTAAAATGATCACTAGCACCTCAAGCTCAGCATGTGCTCCAAACTAACTCTTCTTGCCGTGTTTCTTATCTCAGTCAAGGGCCCCACGATTCTGCCAAGCTAGAAACCTCTGAGTCACTTCTGACCCCCCAAAATAGGGCCCTACCCTCGTGGATCTTACCGTCTAGTTGGGGAAACAGACAAAAGATGTTATAGAAGAAATAAGCCATTATGAGTGTTTAGCCTAGGGGACAGGGAAGGCCTTGAAGGAGGGACATTTAAGAGGAGATCTGAAGAACACCTCAGAGAGTTCCTGTCATGGCTCAGGGGTTAATGAACCCGACGAGCAACCATGAGGATGCGAGTTCGATCCCTGGCCTTGCTCAGTGGGTGAAGGATCCAGCATTGCTGTGAGCTGTGGTGTAGGTCACAGATGTGGCCTGGATCCTGCGTTGCTGTGACTGTGGTATAGGCCGGCGGCTATAGCTCCGATTCCACCCCTAGCCTGGGAACTTCCATATGCTGCTGGTGTGGCCCCAAAAAAGACAAAAAATAAAAAATGTAAAAAAAAATTTTTAAAGAAAGAAAGAAAAAATGCCTCAGGAGTTAACTGGATCAAGGGCTGGAGTGAGGAGTTCATTTCCTAAGCAGACAGAACAGTGTGCGCTGACCTCCTGAGAGAGGAGGAATGGGAAACTTCAAGGAAGCCTTTGTGGCTCCAGCATAATGAGTGACAGGAACAATGATGAGAGAGGTGATTGGAGAGGCAGGCAGAGGCCCTACTGTTCAGCACCTTGTAAGGATGTTGGCCCTTTCTCTAAGAGGACAGAGAAGTGCTGAAGGCTTTTTCTGCCCCGGGGGTGGGGTAGGGTTGAGGGGAAGCGAACATCATTCTGGCTACAATGTGGAATGTGCAGAGTGGGCTGGGTGGGGCCTGAGTGGATGTGGGGAAGGACAGCCCAACTGGCCTCCTGGCTACCCCTCTGGCCACCATCCGCCATCCAGAATCTGGCTGGCTGTCCCCTGCCTTCCAGCAGAAGACACTGCTCCTGTGTTACCCTTACATTGCACCTTTGGTATGGCTGCTGGACATAGCCTCCCACTTCTCTCAACAGAAAAGAAAAGCAGGGATTCTTCATTGTGCTCAAAATAAAGTTCAAACTCCTTAGCAGGCCCACAAGTCCCTTCCAACCTGGCCCTTGTCTCCCTCTCCAGTGTCAAGCCAACCACTTGTCCTCAAGCACCCTATGCCTTAGCTCACTAAAAGGGGAATTGAGAGCTGGAGAGCAGTTTGAGGGGAACGGCCCAGAGGAGTAGAAGTAGCTGAGCCAAGGCCAAGGCTGAGCCCAGGCCCTGCATGTTGATCCAGCTGAGAGCACAGAAAACTGGTCCAAGTCGGGGTTTCAGATACTTGGCTTTGGGCCACTTCAGACAGTTGGATATAAGAAGATCAAGGATCAACATTTAGGAAGCACTTGGGGACCACGCATCTGGAGGCTTGGACGTAGGACCCAGAGGTGTGGTTGTTGGGAGGTGGTGACCAAGGCCAGGACCCTAAACACTGAGAAATGGGAGCTTAAGAGCGAGACCTGGGCCACTGGAGAACTGAGGTTCCAGGATAGCCAGGATACCAGCTAAGAAGGAATGGGCAGTTCATAAAGAAGGGGCGGAGTTCCCGTTGTGGCTCAGCAGAAACAAATCTGACTAGTATCCATGAGGACGCAGGTTTGATCCCTGGCTGTGCTCAGTGGGTTAAGGATCTGGTGTTGCCATGAGCTGTGGTGTAGGTCGCAGATGCAGCTTGGATCCTGCATTGCTGTGACTGTGACATAGGCCAGCAGCTACAATTCCAATTGGACCCCTAGCCTGGGAACCTCCATATGCCACAGGTGCAGCCCTAAAAAGACAAACAAAAAAATAAAAAAATAAAGAAGGGGCAAGACTCAGAAACTTAGGACACAGAAGGTCAAAATCAAAGGCTGATTTGAGGATGGCTTGGTAACAAGAACCATGGGAAAGCTCTTTATATCTTTATAGAGGGAATAGCAACCAGAAGGAATCCTAGAGTATAAGAGGCAAGGTGTCAAGTCAAGGCCAGAGCTAGAAGGGCATAGAGAGAGGGGCCAGGCGGCTTCTTCCATTCCCCCACACCACGATCTGCCTCGCTCTGGCTAGTCTGCCAGGCATAACGCTGACAATTCTAGGATAGGGAAATTTAGCCCAATGAACCCCCAAGACCTGTGACTGCTTGGGGGCGGGGGGACCCATCCCAATTCAACAGGAATGAAATCTCAGCATGAGTTTGGTTCTGAGAGCAGCCCTGTGACTCTAAGGAGAGTCTCTGAAGACTGTGGCTGTGTACGGTTCACACGGTAACCAAAGACTATGACATACTTAGAGTGCAGTGAGGTCACAGAACACAAGCTTTAAAGTAAGTGAACCATGCGTGCCTCATTTATTTTTAAAAGACACTTCTGAGAAGAGCTTAGAACAATTTTTTCCCCCCGAGTGCCATTTCCCACAGGTACTCACAGAGCAATAAGGTGTGACTGGAATGGCTGCACTGAGTTGCCTTTTGGACAGTGTTAGAAGGGACATAAAGAAGGTGGACAGAGAACTAAGGCAGCTGAGATGCATCGACGAATTCAGCACGCGATGCCTGTGCGACCTATACATGCACCCTTATTGCTGCTGTGACTTGCACCCGTACCCGTACTGCCTGTGCTATTCAAAGCGATCCCGCTCCTGCGGGCTGTGCGATCTCTACCCGTGTTGCCTGTGTGATGTCAAGCTTTACTGTCTTCGACCGTCTCTCAGAAGTTTGGAGAGGAAAGCCATCCGAGCCATAGAAGATGAAAAGAGAGAGCTTGCCAAGTGAGAACTTCCTAAGATTTTTCTAACTGGTATAGGAGCCTCCGAAGCTGGTAGGGGGTGGTGTTGGGGCCGGGGGAGAGGGGACAATCAGTACTTGAACAAAGATGAGATGGGTTCAAGTAATGACTCTGGTGACTTTAGCCAAGATTTAAGAAAGATGAAATGGGTCCACGATGGAAATTGTAAGATTCTCAAAAGACAGTGTAATGATGTCGATTGGCAAGGTTGTTTTCGGCTTATAGCAGGAGTGCCAACGTGATAAATAATGTGGCTCTAATGAAGGAGAGAAACAGGGGGTGTCATTAAAAAGCTATTGGAAGCGGCAAACTAAACATTTTTTCTGGTTATGAGTAAAGTGATCTGAGTATACTTCGGCTCACAGAAATGACTATGGGAGAAGTAATAATAATTGATCAAATCCTTAATGTTTGCCAGAGGCTTTACGAGCAGGGGAGCAAATTGAGCAATAGAGGCATTTCTTTGGTTTTGCAGGAAATCCTTTCTCCTATTCTCCAACTCTAGACAATTTAAAATTCATCTGGAATTGAGTTTATTGTCCGCCTCCCCCTTCGACTGCAGTAAAGATTGTGCAAATAAACCACAGAACTGAGAACCCAGATTTCAGAATAGAGTTGAAAAAGTTTGAATTGAATTGGGTAACTTTAATTGCACTTTAAAATTTTTTGGTTTTGATCACATTTTATTTTTTACCTAAGAAAGCTTTCTTCTTCTGTCTACGTGTGCTATTTAGTCTGCTGCTATGATGAAAAACGTGGTTGAAAGCACTGTCCTCTGGTTAAATAATTGTTACATCCATACATTGAGATGATATGTAGATGTAAAGAGGACCAAGGAAGCATTCGAAGTATTGTCATGTTAAGTGAGACAGGCAAGGTGCAGAACAGCTACTTAATAGACTACTATTTTTTATTATTTTAATTTTTTTGCTTTTCAGGGCCGCATGTGCGGCATATGGAGGTTCCCAAGCTAGGGGTCCAGTTGGAGCTACAGCTGCCAACATACACCACAGCTACAGCGATGCAGGATCCGAGCCTTGTCTGTGACCTACACCACAGCTCATGGCAATGCCAGGTCCTTGACCCGCTGAGTGAGGCCAGGGATCAAACCTGCAACCTCATGGTTCCTAGTCAGATTCGTTTCCTCTGCGCCATGATGGGAACTCCTGCTACTATTTTTCAAAAGATGGGCACAGATAGATAGTCTTTTTATTGAACTATATTTGACACATGCCACTGCGTAAATTTAAGGTGTACAAGGTTGTTAATTTGATACACTTATATATTGTAATATTATTGCCATTGTCATGATAATTAGCACAGCTACTATGTTACATAATTATCATTTCTTTTTAGTGGCTGGAATAATTAAGTTCTAGTCTTTTAGCAAGTTGGATAATTACAATACAGTATTTCTTGCCTATATTCACTATACTGTGCATTAGCTTTCTCTAGGACTTGCCTACTGGTTGCCAGCTTGTACCCTTAAACAATATCCTTCTCATCTAATAGACTAATAGATTAGATGATAGATAGATAGATAGATAGATAGATAGATAGATAGATAGATAGATAGATAGATAGGAAGAAAGAACATGATGGGTGGATGGAGGGAGGGAGAGAGGAATGAGACCCTTGACAACAGTGACAGTAATACTTCACTCCCAAGGGCGACAGGGCAGTTGTTGTGCAGGTCATCAGTCACCCAAGGTCAGAAATGAACCTTCCTCTGCTGTCTGAAACTCACCTTGAACCACTTTTAATTTTTACTCCTTAGAGTATCCAGTTACATAAAAGCCATGCAGTGTGAGTCAGGGGTTCTCTTTTAAATGTTTGGTCTCAATGAAGGGTTAGTTGTGAGCAGGTCTGTGACCACTTCCCTGAGCCTCTGAACACTCGAATACCCTTGAGCCAAGTCCTCCCAGCTTCTGTCTCCTGGCTGTCCCTACTCTCCGGACCCTCCAGGTAAGGTCTTCACCACCTGGGCACCCTCTGCCTCCACCAGGAGTCTACACAATGAATGACCTGCTGTAGACACAACTTCAAGCTTAATTCTCTTTATTCGATTCTTAATTCTCTTTATACTTAATTCTTGTTTATACAAGAGGTAATGTTTTCTATGGATTGTGATAGTTTTCCTGACAAGGCCTGGATGTTTTTTTGTTTGTTTTTTTGTTTGTTTTTTTGTTTGTTTGTTTTCTGGCCATGTCCGTAGCACATGGAAGATCCCGCACCACAGCATTAACACAAAACACTGCAGTGACAATGCTGGACCCTCAACCCACTGTGCCACAAGGGAACTCCAAGGCCTGTATTTTTGCTAATTTTTTTTTTTCTGTTGCCTGAGGGAGTACATCAAGCTGCTGATGTCTTTACATTAATTCCCGGTTCTTCGAACTGATAACCCAGGGTCCATTTCTGAAGTGACCTCAGGCCTGCCTTCTTATATTTCTGCCCAGCCACTTTTCTTCCTATTTATACTACCCTGGGAAGCCCTCCTATTAATTCTGACAGCTTGACACTTCACTATCCTGAAAAGCTTAGTATTACCTGCAATCCCAAATATTCAGTTTTCTGAATATGGATGAAAATGTTAAACGCTGATCCAGCTCTCATCCCAGAGGACTCCCTCTGTTAATATTTTTTTCCAGCAAAATGCCTCTTTTTTCTTATCTCTCAGCTCCCAAACCATGACTAAATAGATCCAGAAATACTATGTTGATTCAATTTTTCAAAACCACTCCCGGTGTGAAATCTTGCCCACGGCTTTTAGGATTTAGAAATCATAGGCACAGGACCTCTTACCCCTTAAAGAGAAAGCTAGCAGTTTGGTTAGGTCATGACATGTCCTTTTCAGATGCCAAGCTGTGTTATCCAGAAGATTCTTCATCCAATGGGACAGTAGAATTCCTTGGCCTGGAGTTGCCATGGCCTCCCTGGAACTGTCTTTCTTTGTGAGAGTCTGTGTGCTGTCTTTGGGTCTGTCTTCCTTTAATAACAGGCAAGGCACTTGGCTGAGCATATAATTCCCGCCAGGAGTCTTTTAAGCCTTCCTGGTGTGTGTTATTTGACTGATGTGTGTGTGTGTGTGGAGTGTTTATAGACCAGGTACAGAAGATCAGTTTCTTTTCTTTCTTCTTTTTTTTTTTTTTTTTTGGCTTTTCAGGCCGGCATATGGAGGTTCCCAGGCTAGGGGTCTAATTGGAGCTGTAGCTGCCAGTCTACACCACAGGCACAGCAATGCCAGATCCGAGCTGTGTCTGCGACCTACACCACAGCTCACGGCAACACTGGATCCTTAACCCACTGAGCAAGGCCAGGGATTGAACCCGCAACCTCATGGTTCCTAGTCAGATTCGTTAACCACTGAGCCACGACGGGAACTCCATAAGAAGGTCCAATTTCTTTCCATTGTTTAACTGAGCAGCTGCTTCAAAAGACACCTTGGCCCTATCTTCATCTGTAGAGACCCATGTAAGTACTTGCATTTCTTCAGCTCCTTTAATATTCTTTTTCCCCCCAAAGCACCCTTTGCACCCCAAGCACCAGCCTTTTCCCTGACTCTTCCTTCCGCCTCCGGATTGCTAGAGATTGAAGTAACTGAATTTGGTTTCCTTTACAAGAAGCCATGCGACCAGCCTGATGGAAGTTGGCACCAGATTCACCCCATACTTTGTAGGCTCCCTGTCTTCTGTTCTCCAGTGAGAGAACCAAAGCCAGCTCCTCCTCAATCCTGTCCTTAGGAGTTTAGGATCTCTACCGCCTGCCTCTAGTCCTGATGCACAAATGAACCTTGATTTGCAGCTGCGCCTAGGGAAGCAGTGAGCTCAACCTGCCCTTTGCTGGGGCCTGGAAACTAATCCTGAGACTCTGCTTCCTTCCACTCATCCAAGTATCTGAGGTCGGCTTGTGGCTCAAGAAGTTCCCCTAAAACCCCCTACAGGAGGGGCACCATCTTCTAAAACCTTCAAAAACTTGCCCTCTCATTTCTCCCTCACGCTCTGAGTATGCTTTTCACAGAATCGCCCTCACTGGGGGAGCGGGCGCAGGTGGGAGTGGGAGTGGGGGGCCACTGTCAGCCTTCAGGGTGCATTCTTTGTGGTCTAGCAGTGCTTCCCTGGGTCCAAATCCCCGCCCCCCCGGGGAGTCTTTCCATCCCCCATCCTCTGACCCATATAGGTCAGGGCACAGCGGGGCACAGTCACACCGAGGGCAGAAACGAACCTGGGGGGCTTTACGGCGGCTGGCCGGTTGGCATTGCCACGGAGAGGAGAGCTTGCTATTTCCCTATGTGTCCCTACAGAGCTGGAAGGGACCTGGGCCCTTTGGTCCCCTCTCATCACGATGTCTTGGTGCCCATAGGTCTCAGAGCCTAGGCATCCCAGGGTGGCAGGAGTAGGAGTTGCTGCCCATCCAGGCCAAATGCACATCCATTATTTGACCTTACTGTTTCATGACACAGGACTTGGGGCTTGGTCAGTAAAAGCTTTGACTTTCAGGGAGGGCTGTGTAAGCCTGGTACAGCATGATAAAGAGACTTACACTTCACTGAGCAGAACCCAAGTGCCCATGTGCCTTCAATCTAATCCTTATAATAGTTTCGCCTCCTTACAGATGGTGAAACAGAGTCAGGGGTAGTGGTCTGGATGATCAGGAAATGGCAGAGCCGGGACTTGAGGCCAGGTTTGCCTGAGTCTGGAATCCATGTGTTTAACCACCCGGTCAGGGATCCTTAGAGTGATCCGCAGCCAGCATCACCTGGAATTTGTTAGAAATTCAAATTCTTGGCTCCTCCCCAGCCAGGCTGAGTCAAGACTTTGGGGGTGGGGTCCAGATACCTGTGTTTGAACGACCCCCACAGGTGTTCAGATGTACCCGTGTTGTGCTCTGGTCTCATTCAAAAGTCAGGAGGAGAGAGACAAGGCAGGAAATGGCAAGAGGGAGAAGAGAGGAGAGAGAAGGAAGGACGTGTTGGAAAGGAACAATCGAGCTTTTTGGGCCAGGGGCAGGGGTCAACATTTGGAGAAAAAGGACAGTATTCCAAGGAAAACGAGAGGAAAGCCAGGCTCCATTTGGTTCAGAGAAGAGACAGGCCTTCTCGTCGTCCTCATTACTTATTCGTCACCCGGCTGAACCTGATTCATACCTGCATGAAGAACAAAAGGCAGGCTGTATCGCTCACCTTTGCTGTGGGCAGAATCACCTTCAGGAGCTGGTCACACATTCAAGTGAAATCCAGCTTCAGTCGGGAGAAGAGGCAACAGCCCAGAGTGGCTGGCAGACAGACAGCACTGCCCTCTGGCTTTTCCCCAGCTTTCTGCCACCAACCAAAGAGGCTGCCTTGCCTCTGTTTACTGTGACTAAGGTCCACGCTCATGATAAAGAGAAGAGCAGGCCATCTTCCTTTGCCCAGAACTCCACAGAACCAAGGAAAATCCCATATGGGGTGACGGGGACATCGACAGGCGGGAGTCAGGTTGCAAGTTCAGAGTTAAATCTGATGAGTAACATGAGGCTTCTGCAATCTCTTCTGAATTCGCTCATCCCCACTGATAGCCCCTGACCTAAAAGCAAAAGGAAGAAGAAACTGGACCCAGCCAAGACGTTGGGGGCAATTTCCTGAAGACCCACAATTGTGAGACCCCGTCCAGCTGCTGCAGGAGGGAGGGGGCCAGAGTGACAGGAAGAGAGGAAGAGGGGGAATCTAAGCAAAAACAAGAACAAAATGGAGTTCCTCTTGGGGCGCAGTGGAAACGAATCCAAATAGGACTTGAGGTTGCGCATTCGATCCCTGGCCTCGCTCAGTGGGTTAAGGATCTGGTGTTGCCCTGAGCTGTGGTGTAGGTTGCAGGTGTGGCTCAGATCTGAGGTTGCTGTGGCTGTGGTGTAGGCCGGCTGCTACAGCTCTGATTCGACCCCTAGCCTGGGAACCTCCATATGCCGCAGGTGCGGCCCTAAAAAGACAAAAAAAAAAAAAAAAGAACAAAACAAAACAAAACAAAACATGAACTTATACTCCAAGGGCAGATTGCTAAGAGGAAGAAATGGACCTGGGAGCCAGCTTTGGCTTGTAGATCTGCCTCCCAGATCCATCTCCTGCACAAGGCAAGAGGGCTTATGGGTATTTTTTTTAAAATAATGTGTCTTTTCGCTTATCTATTTTTTCTGAGCTTTCTACAATGAACTTGTATAACCTAAGTAACAAAAAGAGGTACGTGTATAACAATTCAACATAAAGAGTAAGAACTAAAAATGTACCTCAAGTCAGTCACCAATAAGAGTCCAGACTCCTCAAGCCAAAGAGCTTCTAGAAAGCACGCATGCTGAGACCTCCCTTTGGCGGCCAGGAGATGCAAGAAGATTTACCAAGAGAGTCTCTTAAAACACATATTTTTAAAAAACATATCATCTTCTTCATCATCATCATTTTCTGGCTACGGTGTGCAGCTGCTGGATGTGAGATCACAGTTCCCAGACCAAGGATTGAACCCAGACCACAGCACTGGAAGCACTGAATCCTAACCATTTGACCATCAGGGAACTCCCACTTTTTTTTTTTTTTTTAATGTTAAAGAGATAAAAGAAGACTACTTCAGAACATTACGTCTTCTTTGGAAGAATCAGGCAATTAGAAAAGAAAGTAGGCCCTGAGCAAGCCCAGAGTATGCAAGGCTGATGCCAGGTCACTGAGGCTGAGTCGAGGTCCTCATAACAGTCTGACTGATGGTTAAAATCATGACCCTGGCATGTAACAGGTCTAGATTTGAATCTCAGCTCTGCCATTCACCACCGTCACCATCTCCCCATCTGTAAAATGGTGACAACTATACCTGCATGATAGGGTTCTTACAAAGGTTAAATGAAACAAGGCCGCTGATGGCCTAGCACTTTCCCAGGGACTTTGAAAGAAAGAAAGAAGAGTTTCCGTCGTGGCTCAGTGGTTGTCAAATCCTACTAGGAACCATGAGATTGCGGGTTCAATCCCTGGCCTTGCTCAATGGGTTAAGGATCCGGCGCTGCTGTGAGCTGTGGTGTAGGTTGCAGATGCGGCTTGGATCCCGAGTTCCTGTGGCTCTGGTATAGGCCCGGCGGCTATGGCTCCAATTAGCCTGGGAACCTCCATATGCCGCGGGAAGCGGCCCTAGAAAAGGCAAAAAGACAAAAAAGAAAGAAAGAAAGAAAGAAAGAAAGAAAGAAAGAAAGAAAGAAAGAAAGAAAGAAAGAAAGAAAGAAAGAAGAAAGTCCTAAGGTCCTAGCCATGTGCCAAGCAGTCGTATAGACCCTTTTCATTTAGTAACTAATTTAAACCTCACAAAAGCCCTAGAAGTGGGTTACTATTATCACCTCAATTTTACAGATGAGGAAACTGAGGCATAGAGAGGTTAAGGAGCCTGAGCAAGTTTCCATAACTAATAAGAGGAGGAGCTGGGATGTAAATGCAAGAGAAAATGATCATTTTGTAATATACGGAAATATCAAATCCGCATGGTGTACACCAGGGGCTAACACAGTGTCGTAAGTCAATGGCACTTCAAACAAACACACACCCAAGCAACCAACCAACTAAACGGATAGAGAGAGAGATCTGAGGAGTCCCCGTTGTGGTGCAGTGGTTAACGAATCCGACTAGGAACCACGAGGTTGCGGGTTCGATCCCTGGCCTCGCTCAGTGGGTGAAGGATCCGGTGTTACCGTGAGCTGTGATGTAGGTGCCAGACATGGCTTGGATCCAGCATTGCTGTGGCTGTGGCCAGCAGCTGCAGCTCCAATTTGACCCCTCGCCTGGGACCCTCCATATGCCACGGGTGAGGCCCTAAAAAGCAAAAAAAAAAAAAAAAAAGAAAGAAAGAAAAAGAGATCCGATTTACAGGGCCAGGGTGTGGGGAGGAGGGAAGGGGAAATGGGATGAAAGTGGTCAAAAGGTACCAACTTCCAGTTGTAAGATAAATAAATAGGTACCAGGGATGCGCCCTACCACACAGTTAACAGCACCATCGGACACGTGAAAGTTGTCAAGAGAGCAGATTCTGAGCTCTCATTACAAAAATAACTTTTTCTCCTCCTAATTTTGGATCTATATCAGATGACAAATGGTCACTAAAGTTATTGTGATCATCGTTTCATGATGCAGGTAAATCAAATCATTACGCTGTACGCCTTAAATTTATACAGGGCTGTGAGGCAACTGTATCTCAATAAAACTGGAAGGAAAAAAAAAAAGAAAATTCAAAATAGACGAATACAAGACAAAGATCTGGAAAGCCAAGCATCCATCTGTTGTTAACAGGTTACCTGTGGGGGAGTGTAATTTATGTGACAGGACTGTCGTTTTTTTACTTTTCGCACTTCTGTAAAGTTTGGCTTTTCACAATGACTAGAATGTATTTTTGCGTTTCCTTTTTTTTTAAGGAATTCAGCGAGAGACAAAGTGATAGGCAAGAAATAGATTTCTTAAGATAGGACGCTTGTGAGAGATGCAAGCGCACAGGCACGGAAGCTCTGCCTCTTTTTTGCTGTTTTGTTTGTTTGTTTGTTATAAAGAGGTAAAAATATTGCTTGTCAAGCTATGTCCGAATTCCCAGGTCTGAACTTCTTCCTCCAACCCTTTCCTTATCCTAAATTCCAGATTAAGAAGAACAACAAATAGAATTCTGGCTTCCTCTTGCTGTAGCAGTAACATTTTAGGATCGGTAAACGTGTGCGGCTTTGAACCTGATCAAGTCAAGGTTCGCGTGAAGGACGGAAAGGTGTGTGTATCAGCCGAGCGCGAGAACAGATACGACTGCCTGGGATCGAAAAAGTACAGCTACATGAACATCTGCAAAGAGTTCAGCTTGCCCCCTTGTGTGGACGAGAAGGACGTGACCTACTCCTATGGGCTCGGCAGCTGTGTCAAGATCGAGTCTCCCTGCTACCCTTGCACGTCTCCCTGCAACCCCTGTAACCCCTGTAGCCCCTGCAACCCCTGCAACCCCTGCAACCCCTGCAACCCCTGCAGCCCCTGCAGCCCCTGCAGCCCCTGCAACCCCTGTGACCCCTGCAACCCGTGCTATCCCTGTGGGAGCCGGTTTTCCTGTAGGAAGATGATTTTGTAAAGTGTAGGAACCCAGGACCTAGTAGAAGTCAGGTATCCAGCCAGGCAGCTCTTCCAGTGTTTTTGTCCCCCTCCCCACAGTCCCTGTTACTCAACAACTTAGGAAACTGAATACATAACTGCAATCCACTGGTGTGTGACAGTCTTTTGGTTCAACCCACTTCGGAGCCCCGCTCAGTCAGTGGGCATGAGAAGGATGAATGGCAGGAATGGCAGGTGAGTGGTAAGACACCCCTAACAACCCCCCACCCTCCCCGCCCCCCACAGCCCCTATTTCATACCCCACCACCACCAAATCCCAGGAAAAGATGCTTTGGCGGTAGGCATCCTCAAGCACTATTTTTCCCAAATGATTCTGTGGAGTTCCCACTGTGGCACAACAGGATCCATGGCGTCCCTGTAGTGCTAAGACACAGGTTCGATCCCCTGCCGGCACAGTGCGATAAGGATCCGGTATTGCCGCACCTGCGGCTTAGGTTGCAACTGCAGCTGGGATCTGATCCCTGGTCGGGGAACTCTGTATGCCCCCAGGCAACCAAAAAAGAAGAAAGAAAAACCCAAACGATTGTGTGACATGACATGTGATGTGACCTAGCCCTGAAACAAAGCAGTCAAAGCAGAAACTGAGACTAGTGAGGGTTGAGGGCAAGTGCTTTTCCAGAGGCTGGGAGCACTGGAGAGAAAGTGACTCCCCAAGGAAATGTGGTTGGGGTTTTGCTGGAGCAGTGTCAGAGTAGAGAAGCGGGGGAGGGGAGAGCATATGGTGGGGTGGCCATAGGGCTGGCCCTTTCTCAACATCCCTGTGATGTGGGGGAAGGGCCAGCTTGGGTTCAGGATGGTTGGCAGCCTCCTCAGGATTTATTTCCACGATCTGCTTTTCTCAATCCCTAAAATTCCTTTAAGGCACAGAAGTTCAGTCCAAAGTTCATGAGTGGAAAAGTACAGCTTTCACCACATGATAGCAGAGTTCACCTGAACTTGGACCCTCTTGGACACAGCCCATGAGTCATTCTTGAGACAGAAATAAGTTAAAGGAAGAGACGATGGGGAGGCATCGGAATGAGGACATGGGCTGGTTTAAGATATGACCCGGGGAACATAAAACATTCACGTTGGACAGTAATTTGCCCTTTTTTTTTTTTTTTTTTTTTTTAAGGGCTGCACCTGTGGCATATGAAGGTTCCCAAGCCAAAGGTCAAATCAGAGCTGTAGCCGCTGGCCTTTACCACAGCCACAGCAACTGGGGATCTGAGCCGAATCTGCAACCTACACCACAGGTCATGGCAATGCCAGATCCTTAACCCACTGAGCAAGGCCAGGAATCGAACCTGTGTCCTCATGAATGCCAGTCAGATTCGTTAACCCCATTTCTAGGGCCACTCCTGCGGCATATGGAGGTTTCCAGGCTAGGGGTCTAATTGGAGCTGTAGCCGCCAGCCTACACCACAGCCGCAGCAATGCGAGATCCGAGCCGCGTCTGTGACCTACACCACAGCTCACAGCAATGCCGGATCCTTAACCCACTGAGCAAGGGCAGGGATCGAACTTGCAACCTCATGGTTCCTAGTCGCATTCGTTAACCACTGAGCCACGACAGGAACTCCTGGAATACGTAGTTTTATCTTAACTTCCCTCCTCTACACAGAACTTGCTTATTCTCTCTTTCTCTGGCTTTCTCTCTCTTTCTGTCTCCCGCTCTCTCTGGCTCCCTCTCTCCCCCACAAACCCCGTAAGTGGCACAGATTGGAAAAGCTTGGGACATTCTGATCTGGCCCTGTGGCTGAGGACATTAGGGTGAAAGTTGAGGTAAAAATGACACTGAAACCAGCAGACTGTGGGTTTATATGAAAAGTAAAAGGGGGGATGTTTGTGGGTGACGCAGATGGATTCAGGTGAAGTTGGTAGGGTTTGGGTGTTTATCACAGCAGGGTTCTCGTCAGGCTCCTGGATGAGTCACATGACTGGTGATTATGGGTGAAAGATTGACTTGGACGTTATCCTTGGGAAGCAACTGCTTTTTTTTTTTTTTTTTTTTTTTTTGCTGTCTTTCCTTTTTTTAGGGCCGCACCCACGGCATATGGAGGTTTCCAGGCTAGGGGTCTAATCGGAGTTGTAGCCACCAGCCTACACCACAGCCACAGCAACACCAGATCCAAGCTGCATCTTCAGCCCACACCACAGCTCACGGCAACAACGAATCCTTAACCCTCTGAGCGAGGCCAGGGATGGAACCTGCAACCTCATGGTTCCTAGTTGGAATTGTTTCCTAGGCGCCACGACAGGAACTCCGGGAAGCAACTGCTTTTGCTGCTGATCTAGAAGCACACCTTTCCAGTCTGGAGATGTCTACCAAGCCTTGGTTCCTAGCCTTAAAGTTGCGAGGGAAACAAAATCCATCCACTGCTTAGGCCTCTGGGTCTTGATGAGTGTCTAAAATTTAACAATCAGACTTCAGTGAACTTCTCCCAAAAAACCTGAGCCCTGGTGCCAGGGTTAGTCCCACAAAGGTCAGCACACCTGGCAGACGATGTAACCCCACACCTTGAAGGCTCATAATCCTGGCCTCCGACAGGTGAAGCCTGGCCTCCGACAGGTGAAGCCTGTGCTTCAGACAAGGTGTCAGTAGCAGAAAGCATCCTGGAGCCAGGAGGCCAGGCAAGGTGTCTGAAATCCAGCATTCACTGTTCCTGAGGCACGTGGGCCACCACTTAGAAGCCTTCCCGCAGATCGCCTTTCTCTTTGCTGTGGAGAGAACTCCTGTGGGGCACGGGGATGAGCCTGCATGGCTGGAATCCCTTCTGCTCTTAGTAGAATGGGGAGGGACCACCAGCATCAGGATATATGAAGTTTCCAGTCTGGAAGGTACCCCTTTTTGGAGTTCCCACTGTGGTACATGGGTTAAGAACCTGACTGCAGCAGCTCAGGTTGGTGCGGAGGTGCAAGTTCAATCCCCAGCCCGGCACAGTACATTAAAGGATCCAGCGTTGCTGCAACTGCCACTGGGAATCAATCCCTGGCCCCAGGAACTTCCAAATGCTGCGGGTGTGGCAAGAAAGGAAGGAAGAAAGGAAGAAAATATCCCTTTTCTTCAACTGAAACTTCAGTGAAAATTGCATTTTCATACATGAAGGAAAATGATCTCAGGAGAGTTTTACTCCAGTTTGCATTTTTTTTTTTTTTTGGTATAAAACATTTGTGTGTGTATGTGTGTGTGTGTGTGGCCATGCCTGCAGCATGTGGAAGTTCCCGGGCCAGGAATCAAACCCTCACCACAGCAGTGACCCAAGCCACAGTGGTGACAACACCGGATCCTTAACCCGCTGTGCCACAACGGAACTTTTGAACAATAATTTTTTTTATACTCATGAATCCGTAGGTCAGAAATTCAGGCAGGGCGTGGTGGGATGTTTTGTCCTTGCTCCATCTGGGAAGACCCAGATGGCTGAGCTCTTCTGAAGCCTTCTTCATTCACTCTCTGGCACCTGAGCTAGGATGACTCAGAGCTGGACTGTGATTTTTTTTAGATTAAAAAAAAAAAAATCCTGGAATTCCCATCGTGGCGCAGCAGAAACCAATTGGACTAGGAACCATGAGATTGTGGGTTCGATCTCTGGCCTCGCTCAGTGGGTTAAAGATCCAGCGTTGCCATGAGCTGTGATGTAGGTCGCAGACTCAGCTCGGATCCCACGTTGCTGCAGCCCTGGAGTAGGCAGGTGGCTACAGCTCCAATTAGACCCTAGCCTGGGAACCTCCATATGCCACTGGTGCGGCCCTAAGAGGACAAAAGACAAAAAAAAAAAAAATCTTACAGCATAAAAAGCATTGAAAATGTTTCCACTAATGGAACATTTTAAATCAACACTGCATTAGAAAATTTCAGGAATATGGTCACCACGCCTATGAAAACTACAGACATTTAAGCTTTATTCACTGTTTTTCTCTCCCATATGTTTGTTGTTATTAAGGCCATTTAAACTAAAAATGCATCAAGGTTTGGTGTCAGTTCTATAAATATACTGAACATTCACCCCAGGTTTTCTGGGACAGCCCAGGTTTCAAACGACAATATCCTGGTTTGGGGATGGGGGAACGGGGTCCATACGTTGCTGCCATTATATGGTGAGGGTCTCTTGATCCAGGCGTTAAGGGGTTCGTGCAGACATCTGGATAACATCTGAGACAGCATCAGAACAAAAGGGTTCAGAAAACCTGGAGTTTCTGTCTTGGCACAGGGGAAACCAAACTGACTAGGATCCATGAGGATGCAGGTTCGATCTCTGGCCTCCATCAGTGAGTTAAGGATCTGGTGTTGCCATGAGCTGTGGTGTAGGTCACAGATGCTGCTCAGATCTGTCGTTGCTGTGGCTGTGGCATAGGCCGGCAGCTGTAACTCCTATTTGAGCCCTAGCCTGGGAACCTCCATATGCCGTGGGTGCAGCCCTAGAAAAGACAAAAAAAAAAAAAAAAGAACAGGCAAGCTGTTTGAGCCCAGCTGGAAGCCCTTGAAGAAGCAGGCAGAGGTGGAAAGGCGAGGCAAGCCTGAGCCAAGGTGTGTCTGGGCGAGACAACTTGATAACAGATCTTGGGAGAGGAAGTTGGTTTCTTGAGTCAGTGCCTTAGTCACCTTCCGGTATCATCACTGTCACATGTGTTTTAGCCTCCAGGGCCCAGCCACGGGCTTCTAAGGTGGTTCTACCACCCAGGAAGGAGGCAGATTCTAGAAGGGTGGGCCTACACATTTCACGTGTGGGAGAAACCTGCGCGCCTTCTATGTGTGAATCCACTCGAGGACTTCCTCTGTGCCCGGCCGCCTGTGAGAAGCTGGGCAGAATCCAGAAACGGCCAAAACCCCAATCTTTGCCTTTAAGAATTTTCTGGCCAGGGTGGAGATAGACCTACAAGGTGGTAAGGGATAATTCACCTTATCAAGGATCCCACTCTAGGTAGAAGCAAGCACTGAGGGGCACCCAGAGGACAGAGCCACTCGCCATGGGACAGCTGGGGTGACTCAGGCGGGCCACCGAGCATGGGCCTCACACAGCCACTTCTAAGTCCTCCTTCCCCTCCCTGTATGAATCCCGGGAATAACTGAATCCCAGGAACAACAGGAACTGCTGTTCCTGGGCCTGAATAAGCACTTCTGAGAAGCCCCCTTCTGTCTCCAGGCTCCTGATGCTTCTCTATTTTCTCCGCTTTAAGGATCTGTTAGCATCCCAGCAGGAAACAGAGTGGGAGCTTTTAAAAGGCTTTTGAGTGAAGTGACTGTTACAGAGGTGTGGGTGGTAGCTTCCTGTTTGTAATAAGAGAGGTTGATGCCCTCCGTGACTGCCAAGAGAGAAAGACACTTGTCCCCTGGACCTGCAGAAGCAGGGGCAGAGGTGGTGTTACTATGCCCTGGAGAAAGCTGGAGCCCTGGGTGAGGGGCTGCTGGGCAGAGGCTGTGGCCAGGACTGCCCAGCAGCTGGGGAGTGAGAGGAATAAATATTCCCACCTCCCTTACCTCCCATCCCTCACCTCCGCCCGGAGGTGTATTTATTCCACAGGCCAAGCCCAGTGGGAGACCTGAAGGCAGGGGAGCCCAGAGGCGGTTCAGCGGCCCAGGGGCCGTGGCAGAAGAGAGAAGAATGCAATGTGTACCTTTAGAGTTGATGGAAAATAACCTACACTCTTCCTTCCTTCCTTCCTACCTGTTTTCCTGCTTGCCCACCCGGCATCACACCTGGCGTTGAGGCATTAAACATCAACGAGCCTTAGACCTGGTCCTCAACTTTAGGGAGCTTACAATCCAGGAAGGAGATAAATCGAGGGAAACCAATGTGGGGCGGATGAATTCAGGAAACAACCTGGGGTTTGGTTTTTCTTCTCCAGATTCAGGCCATATAGCTCCTTGCTCCTAGAGCTACAGTGTCTGAAGGGACCCATGAAAACCTTTACACACAGCTTATCCAGGAAAGCCCAGGCGATGGGGTTCAGAGACGACATGCCTCTTGGCCCCCGGTCATGATCCCCTGGGTCTCTGTTATTCATCGACATGTCTATTCCTTTTATTTAGACCTAGGCATGCTACCTTAATATGCAATGCAAGAGAAATTCAGACAAATATCTTTTAATCTCGGGATGGAGAAAAACAATCTGGGCGAGACCCGGTCCCCAGAAGCCATAACGAAACATACAGATATATTCAACATTTTTTAATATCGTGAGGCAAAAATCATAAGGTAAATGGATGGAGAACAGTATGGAGTTTCCTCAAAAAACTGCATATAGAACTACCATAGGATCCAGCAATCCTACTCCTGGGCATCTATCTGGAGAAACCTATAATTTGAAAAGATATATGCACCCCAATGTTCATTGCAGCACTATTTACAATAGCCAAGACATGGAAGCAAAGTAAATGCCCATCAATAGAGGGTTAGGTAAAGAAGATATGGAACATATATACAAAGGACTATTACTCGGCCATAAAAAAAACCCAAAATAATGCCATTTGCCGCAACATGGAGGGACCTAGAGATTATCATACTAACCGAAGTAGTCAGATAGAGAAAGATAAATGTCATATGATATTACTTATATGTGGAATCTAATAAAAATGATACAAATGAACTTACAAAACAGAGACAGAGCTCTCTTGTGGCTCAGCCAGTTAGGGATCTGGTGTTGTCACTGCTGTGGCCCCAGGTCACTGTTGTGGCATGAGTTCAACCCTGGCCCGGGAACTTCTGCACGCCACACCTGCGACCGAAAAACCCAACCCAAACCAAAACTAAACAGACACAGGCTCACAGATCTCGAAATCAAACTTATGGTCACCAAAGGGGAAACACTGGGGGAAGGGATAAACTAGGAGTTCGGTATTAACATATACACGCTACCATACGTAAAAAAGGACCTACTGTATAGGCCTCTACTCAATACTCTGTAATAAACTATATGGGAAAAGAACCTGAAAAAGAATAGATATATGTACATGTAAAACTGAATTGCTTTGCTATACATGAAACTAACACAATATTGTAAGTCAACTATATTCCAATAAAATTAAAAAAAAAGTCAATAGAGACATAATAGACTAGGAAAAAAATAGTTGGAACCTAACAAAGTTTACATCCTTAATAAACAATTCAAACAGCAAAGGACCAACAATTTAAAAATGGGGGAGTTCCTGCTACGGCCCAGGGGGTTAATTAAGCATCTGACTGCAGTGGCTTGGGTTGCTGTGGAGGTGAGGGCTCAATGGCTGGTCTGTTGCAGTGGGCTGAAGGATCCAGTGTTGCTGCAGCTGTGGCATAGGTCGCAGCTGCGGCTCAGATTCAATCCCTGGCCCAGGAACTTGCTTATGCTGCAGGTGCGGCCATTAAAAAAAAAAAATTTTTAATGGGCAAGAAGAATACGTACGACAGCTTTAGTCATAACCTCTGAAAATGAAAAGCAGCACAATGTCCCTCAATAGGATATAGACTGGATAAATAAACTGCAGGATATCCTCACAATGGGATATTATTCTGTCATTTTAAAGAATAATAAACTATTAGGTCACACACACACGAAACCATGGATGAACCTTAATACATATTGCTAAATGAAAGAAGCCAATCTGAAAAGACTCATACTGTGTAATTCCAACTATATGACATTCTGCAAAACTCCAAACTATAGAGAACAGTAAAAAGATCAGTGATTGTCGGGATTGGTAGAAAAGCGATAGAGGAATGAATAAAAGAAGCGTGGATTTTTTTTTTTTAGGATGATAAAACTATTCTGGCTGATACCACAATTGTAAATACAGGACACCATGCTTTTGTCAAAACCCATAGAATTTTGCAGCACAAAGAATGAACCAAAGAAAGCATAGACCTGCAAAAAAAAAAAACCCACAAAAAAACAACAAGAAAAAAAACATTTAGGAGATAAAGAGACCCCAGGATTGAATGCAGACTGTGATGAAATAATCGATATTACAAATGTAATAAAACATCTGCCTGAATTGTGTGAGGGGGAAAGATGTTGACCTAAGTAATTTTAGACATGAGTGGAGCCATAAGACTAAAGGGAAAAAAAAAGAAAAGAGAAAAAGAAAAACCTGCCATAAAACTGTACTCTGCTTGATGAAGTTGTTTCCCAGAAGAGGTACGGGTTAATAACTCTGCTATTGCTACCCACGTACTGGAAATCAACAAGGAAGTAAGTATTGGTGGGTGAGAGGAGCCAGGTTCTCACGGTTAGAATGAGCATTTACAAGTAAGCATGGAAAGGAGGCTAGACTATTCCACGTGACAATGGATTAGAGTTACAGACCTAGGAAAGAATGCATGTTTTTCATATAAAAATATTTATAGAGGGAGTTCCCGTCGTGGCACAGAGGAAACGAATCCAACTAGTATCCGAGAGGACGTGGGTTCGATCCCTGGCTTTGCTCAGTGGGTTAAGAATCTGGCATTGCCATGAGCTGTGGTGTAGGTCACAGATGAGGCTCGGAGCCTGTGTTGCTGTGGCTGTGGTGCAGGTCAGCAGCTGTAACTCCAATTCAACCCCTAGCCTGGGAACATCCATATGCCATGGGTGCGGCCCTAAAAAAGGAATATACATAGACAGTAGTTAGTACGTTCATATCTATTTCTTTGCCCCATCTGCTGAGAGGATCTAGAAGCAAAAATACACCAGTAGCACTGAGCAATCTTGTACCAGACCTCGGTTTCTAATACCATTCTCTCACAAAGAAACTAGGACTCTTTGGAGAAAAAGCTGGTTCCAGGACAGGGCAGGAAACACACAAGAAGAACCTGGAGCACCTTGAAGTGACAGAAAGTAAGGATGTGCTGAAAAAACCAAAACCCACATTGATGGGGCTTTGTCAAGGGTGATGGGAACCATCTAAGAAAGATCCCACTGGTCAAAGCAGGAACAACCTTTTCTTTTTAGGGCCACACCTGCGGCATAGGGAGGTTCCCAGGCTAGCGGCTGAATCGGAGCTACAGCTGCCGGCCTACGTCACAGCCACAGCCACAGCCACGCAGGATCCAAGCCACATCTGGGACCTATGCTGCAGCTTGCAGCGATGCTAGATCCTTAACCCACTGATCAAGGCCAGGGATCGGACCCACATCCTCACAGACACTACGTCGGGTTCTTAATCCACTGAGCCATAACAGGAACTCCCAACGCTGAAACAATTTGAACAACAACGTAAGATAGTATTGGATTATAACCTAAAGTATAAGGAAAATATCCGTGCACCTATGGATATGCAAAATGAAGGACTGTGTAAATAATTACATGAGGGAGAACAGGCAAATCTCTCAGAAGAATTCCAAATAATATACGTAGATACTTTAACCTCAAGGAGATGGAGCATAACTCCACACGCCTTAGGCATGGCTTGCACCTAGTAACTGCATTCCACAGAGAACAGGGTGGAAGAAGAGGGGAAAGAGTCACTTTGGAGGGGAGAACCTGACAAGCCTTCCCCTTAGCCAGGTGTTCAAGGTCAACATAGACGATCATGAGTCATGTTGACAGCAGGTAGCCCAGCACCAGCCTAGTCATGAGAAAAAGACCAGACAAGGCCCCGTAGACAGTCCTACTGCAAACTACCTGACCTGCGCTATTCAAAACTGTCAAGGTCATCAAACATAAGGAGCATCCAAGAAGCTGCCAAAGCCAAGCAGCACCTAAGGGGATGAAACAACCAACTGTACCATGGTTCCCGGATGGGATCCGGGAACAGAAAAGGAACATTAGGTAAACACTAAGGACGTGCTGAATAAAGAGTGGGCTTCAAGTCATGGTAATGTATCAACATCTGTACATAAACTGTAATCGATGGGCCACAGGAATGGAAGCGGCTCATAGCAGGGGAAATTGCACAGGCTCTAGGGAAGCTCTCTGCACTGGCTTCACAATTTTTCTGTAAATCTAAAACTGTTCTTAAAAATAAAGTTTAAGGTAATTTTAAAAATAAAAGATATAGGGGAGTTCCCGTCGTGGCGCAGTGGTTAACGAATCCGAATAGGAACCATGAGGTTGTGGGTTCGGTCCCTGCCCTTGCTCAGTGGGTTAACGATCCGGCGTTGCCGTGAGCTGTGGTGTAGGTTGCAGACGCGGCTCGGATCCCGAGTTGCTGTGGCTCTGGCGTAGGCTGGTGGCTACAGCTCCGATTCAACCCCTAGCCTGGGAACCTCCATATGCCGCGGGAGCGGCCCAAGAAATAGCAACAACAACAACAACAATAACAACAACAACAAAAAATAAATAAATAAAAATAAAAATAAAAGATAGGCAAGAAGTGTGGCTCCGTGGGTTAAGGATCCAGCGTTGCCATAAGCTGTAGCATAGGTGGCAGATGTGGCTTGGATCCCCTATGGCTGTGGCTGTGGCTCCAATTCAACCCTTAGCTTGGGAACTTCCATATGCCACAGGGGTGGCCATAAAAAGGACAAGAAAAGACAGGACAGGCAAGAAGGCAATTTAGAGAAGAGGAAATGTAAGAGGTCAGGACACATGAACAAAACACGCCAACCCCCGTGGTCTATTAGAGCTATGAATTAAACCATTTAACTGCATGCTCTTTTTCACACATCAAATTAGCTTAAACCATAAAGAGCAACAGCATTTCACTCTGGCTGGAGGCGGTTTTGCAGTTAAGAGGACACACTCATTTCTTGCTGGTAAAAATGTAAGTTACTAAAACTTTTGGACAATAATCTGACATCATTTCCTAAAAAATGTATGTATCTTTGGAGGCCATATTCCACCTGTGGCAACTTTCAGAAATAAGAGCACTGGTGCACACAAACCAAAGGACATATTTTAAAGGTTGGTTTGAAGAAGTGAAAGTTGGAAAACCCTCTGAGTATCTCTCATTAAGGGAAGAGTTGAATAGACTACAGACTGCTTTGCCTGTCCTGGGACCTAATTGACTAAACCTGATGGGTGAGGGCTCCATGGACTGATCCAGGGGATACCATGAAACAATAAGAGGTTATGGATTGATGTATATCATCCTGGCTCTGCAAAACGACAATGACACGACACAACAACACAGGTGTACATGTAAGGATGAATATGTGTGAAAAGTCTAAGTTGAATTTTTAATACTGTTTATGGGCAGGAGTTAGCAGGGAAGAGTGGGCTGAACCATCACCTTGTTCCTAACATGTCTCTGGATTGCTTATAACACAAACCAAGCAAATGCTACTTTTTATTTTTGAGAAGGCAAATAAAATTTAAATTAAAAAATTCAATGGTCATATGGCAGACAGAATAATGTCCCTAAACCACTCAAGATAACCTCCAAGTCTTAACCCTGGGAACCTGTGGATGCATTACTTTACATGGCAAAATGTATAAAGTCACAGCTGAAAGTGAGACTAAGGATTTTATTTTGTCTTTTTAGGATCGCACCTGCAGCACGTGGAAGTTCCCAGGCTAGGAGTCGAATTGGAGTTGCAGCTGCTGGCTTACACCACAGCCACAGCAACACTGGATCTGAGCCACATTTGTGATCGAGTCTGCAACTTGGGGCAACGCTGGATCTGTAACCCAATGAGTGAGGCCAGGGATCGAACCCACGTCTTCATGGATACTAGTTGGGTTTTTAACCCACTGAGTCACAAAGGGAACTCCATGACCAAGGATTTTAAAATGGGAAGAGTATCCCGGATTATTCACATGAGTCCAGTGTAATCACTGGGGCCCTTAAAAGGAGGGTTCTGTCCACGCTTGAGGCCAGAAGCAGAGGCTGGAGTGATACAAGCCAAGGGGACCTCCGGCCAAGGAATGCAGCTGGCCTCCAGGAGCTGGAGAAGGCAAGGAAATGGATTCTCCCCTGGAGTCTGCACAAGGAACACAGTCCTGCTGACACCTACATTTTAGAACTTCTGACCTCCAGAATTATAAGAAAATAGATTTGTGTTGTTAAGTCACTGGGTTTGTGGTACTCTGTTAGAGCAACAACAGGAAACAAACACAGGGTCACATTTCAGAGGTGATTCATCACTGCTACTTTAGCATTTCTGAGCTCCTAAAGGGAGATAGATAGATAGATAGATAGATAGATAGATAGATAGATAGATCGATCGATCGTTCTTGCTTTTTATGCCTGCACTCGTGGCATATGTAAGTTCCCAGGCTAGGGGTCTAATCGGAGCTACAGCTGCCAGCTTACACCACAGCCACAGCAATGCCAGATCCAAGCCGCGTCTGTGACCTACACCACAGCTCACAGCAATGCTGGATCTTTAACACAAGGATCGAGGCCAGGGATCAAACCCGCAACCTCATAGTTCCTAGTCGGATTCTTGTCCGCTGCACCACAACGGGAACTCCCCTGAAGGGAGATTTTTTAATGGGGTAAAACAAGTAGCCTGGATAGCTCAGACTTCAGCTGGGGAGGAGCCAGTCCCAAGGGTTTGAAAAGATTACAAAACGTATAGAAGGATGGCAGTGGTCCTCAGCCCTGGCTGTGCATCGGAATCAGCTGGGAATTCGAGAACGCTCCTGCCTGAGGGACTTCCCACGCCACCCCCCCCCCCCACCTCCATGGGACATGCATGAGGATGCTCCGTGCAGAGCTGCCAGGGCTGGAGCATAGCTGAGGACCTCGTGGTTTTCATGTCCAGAGAATGGAAAGTAAGGTATGAGGGACACTGTGCAGAAATGAGAAGCCAGGAACTAGACATTCATCTGTCAGTAAAGACAGGACCTGAAAACCATATAGACTTGAGGCGGGTAGATAAGAAATAATCTACAAATGTGTGTCAAAAACACATACACCCAGACAACCCTATGTAAGAATATAAGCACATTTAATAACATATCAAAGTCCATGATGCACCCTTAGTTCTTAGCAGGAGGGCAATAAGCCTGGGGATCAGGGATGACGAGGTCAGTAATAAAGAGAGTAATAAAGAAATTAAAGTGAGCTACCATGAATGTAATGGGGATGGTAAGTGTGATACATCACTGAGTCCAGTCAACTCAGTTCTGTGCCTCGGCTCCAAAAAGAAAAGATTTGGGTTAATAAGATCCAGCTCAGAGCTGGGCCCGGGTCATTTTTAAAAGCTCCAGAAATGATTCTTTTTTCTTCTTTTCTTTACTCTTTTTTTTTTTTTTAGGGCCACACCCGTGGCACATGGAAGTTCCCAAACTAGGGATTGAATTGGAGCTGCAGCTGCCAGCCTACGCCACAGCCATAGCAATGCCAGATCTGAGCTGCGTCTTTGACCTACACCACAGCTCATGGCAATGCTGGATCCTTAACCCGCTAAGCAAGGTCGGGGATGGAACCCGCATCCCCATGGACACTATGTTGGGTTCTTAACCCGCTGAGCCACAACGGGAACTCCCAGAGATGATTCTGATGTGGTCTCCTGAGCTGAGAACCTGGAGCCCATGCTGAACACAGGCAGTTCTGCGGGTAACTCTCTAGGGAAGAGGTGGCCCTGGAGAGAGCAGGAAGTGGTGGAGGGGACACGGGGCCCCTAAAGTGGCAGTTATTGTGACAGAATGATGGCATTATGGGTAGTTCTCTTCCTGTATCTTCTGAACACTGTGAATGTCATTGTATTGCATGTATATGCAATATACATTTATATTTCATATTTGTATTTTAATTCTACATATTATAGATATACATTTAATGCCGTTGACTCTGTTTTTAAGTAGTTCTGAGTTTCTGGGGAGAGTTAAGAGCTGTTAGAGAACTCAACAGCCACTTGAGATTTTAAAACTCAGGCTGAATAGTAGCAGGTGTCAAATTCAGCAAAAATAAATGTTAAACTAGTTGGAGCAAGAGTTAATGCCTTAAGGTAAGAAGTCTTAACAGTTATGTTCAAAACACTTGTCCTTATAGGTGGCATTTCATAATTTAAATACGGGAAGTGCACTTAACTAATATTTGCTGCCCAAATAAATGATGTGCTGATGAAAAGAAAGCGGATATAGCAAATGGGGAGAACATGTAGGGCTGGATCCTCTGAGAAGATGAAATGAGCAAGAAATGTATTAGCGGAAACATCTGTGAGAAAACTGGAAGACAGAAGAGGATGCGGAAAGCCTGGCTTCAGAGCAAAATGCAGGGCTGCCACTGAATGAAGGAGAGAGGGAAGGCAGGCAGGCTGGGTAGAAGGTTGGAAGATTGCCCCGCAGTCTAAGGGAAGGCCTGGCGTGGCTGTCACGGAGTTCTCACGTCAAAGTCGCCTTCAGGAGGCCACGCCCCCAGCAATAGACCTGCCTTCATAACCTCGCCCCAGCTGCTCATTGGCTGGAAAAGGCATGGTTAGGAGGCAGGGCCTCTGTGCGAACCAGTGATAGATGGGCTGCTGGGGCTGTTGGTCAGTTAGGCTCCCTGCACTTGGAGATGAGTGATGCAGTCTCACCGCCGCCCAAGAGCTCCTCAGCTGTGTGAGTGTTTGTGAACTAAGCCAATGTCTATGCTTGGACTATGCGAACGACATCATTTATTAAGTGGTGGCCCCTCTTATTTGGTGAGGACAGTAATAACTGGAAAAAATTTTTAAGTTTTTCTAGGACTTGCCTAAAACTTTCAATTTGTTTCTGTGACGATGAGATTAAGGATGCGGGAGGAAGGTGGAGGACAAAGACAGGCAACAATGATGGAGAACGTGCGCCATGCCAAGTACCGTGCTGGCTGCTTTTTTTTTTTTTTGTCTTTTTGCCATTTCTTGGGCCGCTCCCGTGGCATATGGAGGTTCCCAGGCTAGGGGTTGAATCGGAGCTGTAGCCACCAGCCTACGCCAGAGCCACAGCAACGCGGGATCCGAGCCGCGTCTGCAACCTACACCACAGCTCAGGGCAACACCGGATCCTTAACCCACTGAGCAAGGCCAGGGATCGAGCCCGCAACCTCATGGTTCCTATTCGGATTCGTTAACCACGAATGCTGCTGCTGCTTTACATGCTCTTTGCTCGTCCTCACAACAGCCCTAAGAGACTGATGCTGGAACCAAAATATTCAATTGTGTTTGGGTCTCCCTGCATTTCAGACCCTTCATCCTTTGCTTCTGGGGTGGTTTATGTTGCTGGATGAGAAAACAGAAGCCATCCGTATCTAACCCACATTTCTGGCTTTTTTTTTTATTCTTTATTTTTTTTCGGAAGCATGAGTTGTTTGGGGGAAAGATGTCAGGGAAGAAAGACAGGATCCTGGGTGGCAGAAAGATGTAGAGGGAGGTTCCTGAGGTCAGCAGCTTCCTGAGTAGAGAGTGGACCTGACCCTATTTTTAGAAATGCCTAGAGGACTTATCAGGACTGCAGAGGACCCTGTGCTCCCTTAAGGATAGCAGCGCTGATCATTCCGAATCAAAGATGTTAGGCTTTCCCTTGCTTGCAAACACCATGTTGGCCTCCAGGATACAATGCAGTACCAGGGAGAGGGCAGAGCACCAGCCGTGCCTGGAACTGACCTTCCACACGCTTGGCAGGATGGAGGCTTGGAGACTAAATTTGATTTAAGTAAAGTAAAAATGTGTGATGTTTCTGGCACGCCCATATTTATGGAGTATAAGTCACAGCCATTTCATCCTCCTTCAGGGATCATGTGGTGGGGAGTCCAACTTCACTCATTTTCCAGGATACCCTCCTTTTAGGATTTCTCAACCTAAAACAAATAGACTGCTAGATGTTTCTCCAGCAACGCTGCATTTATTTGGGATCAGAAGAGAACTGCAATTCAGGGTCTGCAACCATGGTGAGCCAAGTCCAAGTCTTTGCATGGAAAGGGAAAGAGAAGGATTTTGTACAGGGAAAAAGGAAGTTGGGAAGGCTGTGGTAAATAAAGTCCACGGCTTTTCATTGGATGAGACCTTGCCAGGAATCAAGAGGAGTCTTTCTTCCCACTGGACTTTGCTATTGCTCCAGAGTGTAAGAGCTCCCCCTTCTGGCCACTCAACTCTATTTAACTGAGGTTTCTGCTTAATATATATATATATTTTTTACCACATGTACAAGGGTCCTGGGGCACACAGGAGTCAGGTCCTTTGACCTGCAGCCACTGTTGTATGGCTCTGCCCCGCTTTGGCCCTTGTCTGGCTACATCCAAGTTGTTTGCCCCAGGCCAGCGAGGCTGCACCACTGGGAGCATTGGCTCCCTCTATGCCCACTCACTGAGACAAGCATTTCATACTACTTCTCAAACCTGGACACCTGGATTAGTTAGGGTCATGCTACCTGCTGCAACAGTCAAACCCCAAATTTTCAATGGCTTGAAAGATACGTTTGTTTCTTGCTCTATACAAAAGTCCAGGGCAGGTATTCTTGGCTGGCAGGTGGCTTTTAGGAATCCAGGTGCCTTTTATTTCGGGACTCCTTCCTCCTAGAGCTCTGGGGTTCTTGGTACCCACCCAACAGCTTGTGTGCAAGAAAGAGAAAATGAGGAAAGGTATACCTGCTTCTTAACCTCTTTAGCCAGGGAATACCACTAATTGCTTCTAATAGTCAACTGGCACAAACTAGTCATATGGTCCCACCTGGAAGTAGGGGAGTCAAGAGATGCACTTCCTGGCTGGGCAGCTGTATAACATGAAAGGGGAACATGAGGGAGCAGGAGTCTTTGCTGTACAAGTAGCCGTCTTTGTTGTACCCTCCATAGTCCATCATAGCTAATGACCACACTTCATACTTCACTAGAAAATGGAACCATTTAGGCATTTCCTTATCTTCCTACCACCAGGAGATAGACCCACACTCTCTGCCTTTTCCCTTGCCACTGGCATAACAGATGTTCCATCGTCCTTTCCTGTTGTCTCCATTTTGGTGGAAGACCAAGATAAAAAACAATGCCATACATCTTGGTAGTGCTGGGATGCAGGTTTGACCCCTGGCCTGGCACAGTGTGTTAAGGATCCGGTGTTGCCCCAGCTGTGGCTTAGGTTACAGTTATGTAATTCCCTCTTGTAATCCCCTCCCCTTGAGGGTAGGGTGAACCTAGTATTTTACTGCTAACAAAGAGAGGACTGCAAAAGAGATGGATGCCACATGATTAGGTTATAAAAGACTGCAGCTTCTGTTGGGCTCCCTCTCTCACTCTGGGGGAAACCAGCTGTCATGTTGTGAACTGCTCTATGGAGAGGCCCACATGGCAAAGAAGTGTTCTCTCCAGCCAAGAGTCAGTGAGGACCTGAGGCCAGCCTATAGCCATGAGAGTGAACTCGGAAGCAGATCTTCCTCACCTGAGATTTGATATGATGGGAGCCCCAGAAGACTTCTTGGTTATAGCCTTGGGAGAAAGCCTGAGCCCAAGGCACCCAACTAAGCTGTGCTTGACCTGCTTTGCTGACTCACAATGTATTTATTTGCTAGGGCTGCCATAACAAAGTACCACAGACTGGGTGGCTTAAACAACAGACATTTACTTTCTCAGAGTTCTGGAGGCTAAAAGTCCAAGGTAAAAGTATTGGCAGGTTTGGTTTCTCTGGAAGCCTCACTCCAGGGCTTTGATATGGCCACCTACTCCCTGTGTCTTCATGTGGCTTTCTTCTGTGCACACCAGTCCCTGGTGCCTCTCTTCTGCTTATACACCCGTCATACTGGGTTAGGGCCTGGCTTCATGATCTCATTTAACAGTAATAACCTCTTTAAAGGCTCCAGTCAAAATACTGGAGTTTCAACAATGACTTTTGGAGGGACACAGTTCAATCCATAACACACAGAAACTGTGAGATAAGAAATGTTTTAAGCACTAAGACTTTGAGTAATTTGGTATACTACCATGGAAAACAAATATAAGCATCTAGACGACACTTTCTAAGAGACGGTGAAACTGTCTTCTGCCCATAACTCCCTTCCAAGTATTTCCGAAGAGGCTGGGGGTTCACAGGCATGAAAGTGGCTAGTAGTGAGGGTTTTCTTAGAGAAGGATGTCAGTGCACTGAGCTGTGCCACCCCCACACCTCCCATCCACACACTGGGAGAGAAAGAGTGCATCCACCTCACCTCAACCAGCACGGGAAGTAATGGGGTTCAGGACATGCTACCTCAAAAGATAGCACTTTGGCACAGTGAATATTTTAAGCTGAAGGAGACTGAGGAAACAGCAGAAACAGGAAGTTCACTCTGACTTTCCCTCACTTCCCTTTCTCCTCCAAAACAGGTCAAAAGACTTTCAAGCAAGAGTAAAGGAAGGAGCCTAATCTCTGAAGACAAAAGGATACCAAATTGTCACTGTTTGCAGACAACATGATAGTATACACAGAAAATACTAAAGACACTACCAGAAAACCACTAGAGTTCATTGATGAATTTATAAAGTGGCATGATATAAAATTAACATACAGGAATCTGTTGCATTTTGATACACTAACAATGAACTATCAGAAAAATAAATTAAGAAAATAATCCCAATTTTACAGTTGCATCAAGAAATATAAAATACCTAAGAATAAACTTATTTAAGGAAGGAAAAGACTTGTACTTGGGAAAATAGAAGACACTGATGAAAGAACTTGAAGATGACACAAAAAGATGGAAAGATACACCATGTGCATGGATTGGAAGAATTAATGCAGTTAAATGACCATACCACCCAAGGCAATCTATAGATTCCATGCAATCCCTATCAAAATATCAATGGCATTTTTTCACAGAACTAGAACAAATAATTTAAAAATTTGTATGGAAGCACAAAAGACCTAAATAGCCAAATAAACTTAAGAAAGAACAGAGCTGGAAGAATCATGCTCCCTGACTTAAGCTTATACTACAAAGATATAGTAATTGAAAAAGTATGACACTGACATAAAAACAGACACATAGATCAATGGAACAGAATACCCAGCTCAGAAATAAACCCATGCACTTACTATGATAAAGGAGGCAAAATATACAATAGAGAAAAGACAGTATCTTCAATAAGTGGTGCTGGGAAAACAGCTACATGTAAATGAAAGAAATTAGACAGCTACATGTAAAAGAAAAAAATTAGGAGTTCCTGTTGTGGCTCACTGGGTTAAGAACCCAACTAGTATCCATGAAGATGCAGGTTTGATCCCTGGCTTTGCTCAGTGTGTTAAGGATAAGCTGTGATGTAGGTTGCAGATGTGGCTTGCATCCATTGTTGCTGTGGCTGTGTTGTAGGCCAGCAGCTGCAGCTCCAATTCAATTCCTAGCCCAGGAACTTCCATATGCCACAGGTGTGGCCCTAAAAAGAAAAAACAAAACAAAACAAAAAGAAAGAGGAGTTCCCATCATGGCTCAACAGAAACAATCTGACCAGTACCCATGAAGATGCAGGTTCAATCCCTGGCCTGGCTCAGTGGGTTAAGGATCAAGTGTTGCCTTGAGCTGTGGTGTAAGTTGCAGATGTGGCTGGGATCTGGAATTGCTGTGGCTTTGGTGTAGGCCAGCAGCTATAGCTCCAACTTAACCCCTAGCCTATGAACCTCCATATGCTGAAAGTGCAGCCCTAAAAAAGACAAAGAAAGGAAGGAGGGAAGGATGGATGGATGGAAGGAAGGAAGGAAAGAGGGAAGGAATTAGAACATTTTCTAACATCATAAACAAAAATAAACTCAAAATGGATTAAAGACCTAAATGTAAGACTGGAAACCACAAACTATTAAAGAAAAACATAGGGAGAACATTCTTTGACATAAATCACAGCAATACTTTCTTGGATCTGTCTCCTAAAGCAAAGGAAATAAAAGCAATAAATAAACAAATTGGACCTAATTAAACATAAAAGCTTTTGTATAGCAACAGAAACCATGGACAAAATGAAGACAACCTAATAAATGGGAAATAGTGCATATTTGCAAATAATATGACGGATGAGGGGTTAATATCCAACATATATAAATACCACATGCAACTCAACATCAAAAAAAGTACACAGTCTAATTTAAAAATGGGTGGAAGAACTGAATAGACATTTTTTCCAAAGAGGAAATGCAGATGGCCAATAAGATGCACAACACTGGAGTTCTCATCGTGGTGCAGTGGTTAACGAATCCGACTAGGAACCATGAGGTTTCGGGTTTGACCCCTGGCCTTGCTCAGTGGGTTAAGGATCCAGCGTTGCCGTGAGCTCTGGTGTAGGTTGTAGATGTGGCTCGGATCCTGGGTTGCTGTGCCTCTGGCGTAGGCTGGCAGCTACAGCTCCAATCAGAACCCTAGCCTGGGAATCTCCATATGCCACGGGAGCGGCCCTAGAAAAGCCAAAAAGCCAAAAAGCCAAAAAAAAAAAAAAAGATGCACACTGCTAATCATCAGGGACATGCAAATCAAAATCACAATGAGGTATTGCCTCACACTTGTCAGAATGGCTATCATCAAATAGGACACACATAGGAGTTCCTGCTGTGGTGCAGTGGGTTAATGATCACATTTGGAGGCGCCAGTTCGATCCTTGACTCAGGGTAGTGAGTTAAGGATAAGGCTTTGCCACGGCTGTGGCGCGGGTCACTGGTGTTGAGAATATAGCCAATATTTAATAACTATAACTGGTATAATTTTTTTAAAATAAGGATAATTTTGAGCTCAAGGCAAGTGAGAAGAAACAAATATAACAAAAGCTCCCAGCCCTCGCCCTACTTGCCTAAAAGTAGATGGTACATTTATAACAGTGTCCTCTCCTGTCTCCATCAAGGACGGAAGTTAATCACTGGAGGTGACGTTAGACCCTTAGCAGCACCCGAGGAATCTACACAACAAACTTTGCTAAAACTAGCCCTCGTCTACCACTGGTTCCTCCATATTTGTGCAGTCCCCAAATCTGCCACCCCCAGAAGCCCAAAGTCCTTTTCCTTTGTCTTGCCTCTTCTTTAAAAACATATTGTTCTTTTGTTAAGATGCCCTAAAGCCCAAGTTCTTACCACTCCTCTGAGTTACTTAGGGCTGAGTGGCCCCATGCATATGCACGTTAATAAACTCGATTTCTCTTGTTCATTTGTCCTTGTCAGTTTAATTTGCAGGGCCCCAGCCAGACACCTTACATGGGGAGAGGAAAGATTAGTTTTTCCCTCTCCTATACTTGATTTTCAGGTGTAGATGGGTGGAAGGGGGCTTGACTTGGAGGGCCTGAAAACATACACTGTAAAGTCGGTCTTGGGGGCAGGTGACACCTCAGAGAGGGGTGCTGCTGGAAGTCAGGGGGCTGGGGGTGGCTGGAACTCTTGACTGCACACCACATCACCTGGGCTCTTGTTAACATGCAGATTCTGATTCAACAGGTGTCAGGGAGCCTAAGCTCTCCGTTTCTGACAGGTGACAGCTGCTGGTCTGTGGCCTACGTGGACTTGCAAGATGTTAAGAAGAAAGCTGGAGAAGGCATGGCTTCTCAGGGATGGCAAACTCTGTAGTCCTCACCTCAGTGCTTCTTCAAGGAAGAATCATCGATGGTAGGAGTTCCTGTCATGGCTCAGCGGGTTAAGAACCTGACTAGGATCCATGAGGATGAGGGTTCAATCCCTGGCCCTGCTCAGTGGGTTAAGGATCCGGCGTTGCCGGTGAGCTGTGGTGTAGGTCACAGATCTGGCATTGCTCTGGCTGTGGTGTAGGCTGGCAGCTACAGTTCGGATTCAACCCCTAGCCGGGGAACCTCTGTATGCCGCAGGTGTGGCCCTAAAAAGACAACAAAGCAAAAACAAACAAACAAAAAGAATCAGCAATTGTATATCTGCCCCAGTCAGGGTTATGGTCATGGTCACCTGAGACCTGCAACACAGAAGACCTTTCCAGTTCATTGCCCATCTCCTCTCACCCTCATAACCCCCAAAGCAGCAGCTGGTGGGTGACAGGACAGGTACAAAGGGACAGAGAAGAAGAATCACATTACCTTTTTCACCCTGTGTCAAGCGGGCCCACGCCAAGGGGGAAAGATCTCAACTGGACCAGGAATCAGAGTTTCCATATCAGCCCAGCTTAGATTTTTTTTTTCCCCCACCCAAGAAAAGCTGAAAAGCTGTGGAATCTGCTGGCCTGAGATCTCACTCAGGGTCTGGAAGGAACTACCCACAAAGTGAGTGAAAATGGCAGTTGGTAGAAAAAATAAGTGGCTTTCTGCCTGCAGTCTGCTGAGCCCAGCTGCTTCCACAAGCTGGGAGCAGACTCTTCCCAGGCATCTCCTGGGTTCTGTCCCCCTCCTGCTCCAGGGGCCACAGCCCCAAACCTGCCTTCCTGCTGGTTCCTCAGTTTCTCTCTTCTGTTAGCAGTGCAGGAGCAGGAGATGCTATCGATTTAACAAAATGGAAACAAATTCTCCCTCCACCCCTTGTCTCATTCAGCCACAGAATGTCTGTATTTTCTCTACTTCCTTCCTTCTCACTCACTTTTTAAAAGTATACATTTAAATTAAAAAAAAAAAATGTATAGGTGGCTCAGCAGGTTAAAGATTCGGCATTGTTACTGCCGTGGCCCTGGTTATAGCCATGGCTCGGTTGGATCCCTGGCCTGGGAACTTTCTCATGCCCCAGGCACTGCCAAAAAAAAAAAAAAAAAGTTTTCCTGCTCCTCAGACAAGGCACTATTTCTCTGAGTTTTCCTTTTCATGTTTTGTTTTTGTTTTTGTTTTTTAGTTCCCAGGCTAAGGATCAAATCAGAGCTACAGCTGCCAGCCTACACTACAGCCGCAGCAACGCCAGATCCTGGCCGTGTCTGCAACCTACACCACAGCTCATGGTGTTGGGGACATGGCTCGGATCGTCAGAGTCGGAAAATGAGGCCTATGAACACAGGGAGATCCCCATAAGGCTCTCAACTTCTGCAGAAGGGAGCGGGTTCACAAAAAGCTCGCACAAAGAAGAGTAGACCCTCCCCTATTGATCCCTAAGGCAGGTGATGAACCTGTCCCCTTCCCATTGGTCAGGTCAGGGCGCACATTCTCCCCAGTTGGCTAATTTGAAACAAATTGTTACTGAGGGAGGAGGGAAAGAGGAAGGGGGTCGTAGGAAGGTATTTCAGCTTAAACCGGAGCAAAATGGAGTGACCAAGAGTTCCTTTGATAGAAAAGACATTATGAGAGTTCCCGTCGTGGCTCAGTGGTTAATGAATCCAACTAGGAACCATGAGGTTGCCGGTTCGATCCCTGGCCTTGCTCAGTGGGTTAAGGATCCGGCGTTGCCGTGAGCTGTAGTGTAGGTTGCAGACACTGCTCGGATCCCATGTTGCTGTGGCTCTGGTGTAGGTTGGTGGCTGCAGTTTCGATTAGACCCCTAGCCTGGGAATCTCCATATGCCGCGGAAGCGGCCCAAGAAATGGCAAAAAGACAAAAAAAATAAATAAATAAATAAAGAGAAAAAAAATTATGTTACTTTCCACAACGGCAGCTCCTGATGCTTAACCCACTGAGCGAGGCCAGGGATCAAACCTTCGTCCTCATGGATGCTAGTTGGTTTTATTACTGCTGAGCCACAATGAGAACTCCCAGCTTTGCTGTGCTTTGAGAGGACAAAATAAAAGTACTAAAGACACCAAGCTGGACCTCAGCAAATGTTGGCTCTGGCTCAGGTGAGAGCCCTGGGCCCCCAGGTCCCGGGGGCAGGGGCAGGGGCAGCGTGGGCTGGGATGTGCCCAGGCAAGTCCGGTCACGTCCCTGGGTTTCCACCTTCCTCCCTGTCTGCACCAGGTCCCAGAACTTCTCATCCTTCGTTCTCTGAGGCTTGGGCTGGAGCCGAAAATTACAAAACGAAATCCGCAGTGGAGAGGCCAGCAGAACTGTGTTCTGCCCACCAGCCCCCAGTGCGCTTACACAGGGGACCGTCCCACAGGCCCCAGGGCTCTGGTGATTTCTGCCCTTTCATTCCACATTGACCACACCCTCTTCTTACTCAACATGCTCTGGGGGCCTAGGAGGGCCCCGCCATGGGGCCAGGTGCCATGGGTTTCAGAGGCTTCCAAACCAATGAGAAATAAAATAGTGCCTGCCATGGTGCTCATGTCACCATCCTCCGCAATTGCAGCCACCTCCTAGCGTGAGCTGGTGAGCCCTGAGGGAATTCGGGAAAGAAACCAAGAATACCTGCCATCTCGCAGCCTGCAGCCACTCCCAATGGGGAGCCCTCAAGGAAACTCAGCATGTGAAAAAAGAGGATACTGGCCCCAGAGAGCTGAGGTGCATATCGAAGGAATGAGTTCAGGAAAATCATTCCCATACAGAGAAAAGCACTAAATTCCTTCACTTGAGATATCTAGTTTTATTAACCGTTATCTTTTGTTCCTACTATCTCCCCTCTACTGCAAAATTCCTATATATCGTTCGTAGTTCCGCCCTGGCCTCCTCCGAGCATTTCTCAGGGCTATCTGAAATGCTGCCTCCTGCGTTACAGTCCTTATTTTGCCCCAATAAAACTTAACTTACAACTCGTGTGCATTTTTTTCAAGTCGACACCAACACGCTTTCTTCCTTCAAGGAGTTCATCAGAACGGAGTGCAAAGCGATCAGGTTTCAAACCCGGACCTCTCTGGGGAATAGCTGGGTGGCCTTGACCAAGACACTGGCAGGGCACCCCTTTCTCCATCTGCACATCAGGAATATAATCTACATTCCTGAGAAGGTCAAACCTGCGGTTGGGTCAGATATTAAATCTAGGCTTGCTATCATGTGTTTTAGCACAAGCGATGCCATTTTGGGCCTGTGATTTTTCTCTTTAACAGGATTTACACAACAAGAATGTTTCTCTTTTGTTTTTGCCTGTCAAAAAATGCAACAACCTCATAAGGTGTGGAATTTACTTCTCTCTCTAAAGATCTACACACACACTGGAGATGAAAAAATAAGCACACAGCCACACATACCATAATCCGAAAGACAGACAGAAAAGCCGTTGGAATTTTTCAGTTCTATTGATTTAAAAAAACCAAAAACACCAACAACTGTGCCAGGTGAAAAGGTGATGTCAACGGTCAGGCTGTGGTGTCGCCACGAGGGGGCGTCGGTTTGCAGAAACGAAACTAGCAGGACCGCAAAGTGATTCCGCTTTGCCTGCGGAAGTTCCAAGAGGCAGAACTGAGCTAATTGTCAAGGACTTAGGCTGAGGCAGGTACTGAATGTTCATCTTCATTTCATTTCTAAATTTAGTTCTTTAACCATGTGACATTTATAATAAAAGAAACTGCCGAATGCCAAGGGACAGAAAGCTTCACGTCCGTCTTTCCCTCGTACAATACGTCTGAGGAACACTCGGTATGATGCTGCAGTGTTGTGAGACTGCCGGGACTTTGGAGAATACATAATCAGAGGAATTTATTACTGAGACCGAATTCTAACTCAGGCAGTCAGTGTAGGAGCATGGGCTCCAATACATTCTTTTGATATGGATATTGATTAACCTTTGTGGCTTAAGGGCTCCAGGGACTCACACCTCCACAGGCCTTGTTTTATTATAGGAAATGCGCATTCCCCACAGACTTTGTTTACTGTAGGAAATGCGAATCTCTAGCCCACTCTTCCACTGAGGAAAAAGGAATGAAAGGAATGGTGACAATCTAAGGAAAGAAAAGGAAGAAGAAACCGTAAAACTTATACGGGACATTTCCAACCCTAAAAGCCCTATGGGATAAGGACTGATGTAGTTAACTGAGCAAGGACAATGGGAGAAAAATCACATTTTTCTGTGTGTGTTTGTTTGTTTGTTTGTTTTGCCATTTCTTGGGCCGCTCCCGTGGCATATGGAGGTTCCCAGGCTAGGGGTCGAATCGGAGCTGTAGCCGCTGGCCTACACCAGAGCCACAGCAACTCAGGATCTGAGCTGCCTCTGTGACCTATACCACAGCTCACTGGCAACGCCGGATCCCCAACCCACTGAGCAAGGGCAGGGACCGAACCCGCAACCTCATGGTTCCTAGTCGGATTCGTTAACCACTGCGCCAGGACGGGAACTCCAAAACCACATCTTTCTGGACCCCACGTTTGTACCCCCCCCCATCTTTAAGGAATCAAAACCCCTAAAGGACAATAGAGAAAAGGGGCTCTTCTCCCCCCTCCCAGCTGTCCTGGGAGCTATTTGCTTTTCTTTAATAAAGACTTTGCTTGCTTGCTGCCTGTGTGTGGGCGGAGTTCATTCTTCGACTGCCGTGAACAAGAATCTGGATTCCGGTATTATCTTGCCTGTATCATTACTACAGATTCCCCAATAATGAATGGACACGGAACCCCTTTTGCTTTGAGTTTTCTTATTTTGATTCCAGAGAGATTTCTTTGATTCACGTCTACCTGGAAATTCACGTAAAATACGAAAACAGGGTTTGCACTAATTTTTTTCTTAAATGTTTTCTGCTTTATTTTTATGCCCACGGGGCTGGGGAAGAATGAGCGACAGGGGGAACTGTCCTCACCTACCGAATTCCTGATTTAAGAGGGTTTTTGCTGCCCCCTAGTGGCGGCTCTGGTCCCCTTGCCTGGCAGAAGCTGAGGACGTGAACAGCAGTCATCCTGCATCCACCAGGAGGAGAACCTGAGAAGATGCCAGGCCGGGCAGGTGGGAGAGAGAGGAAAATGCCTCCCTCAGGGCTACGCATCCCTTCTGCTCCCCTGGCAGGAGAGCCCCGGGGGCCTGAGCCCTGGGGAGGTTGGGAGGGGGCGCTGGCTCTGGCATGGGGGCTGGTGTGGAAACCACACCTGCTTCATGGAAGGAAGGGGGAGCTCTGGCCTCTGGCACCTGCCACCTTGCTGCACCCCCATGGGCATGTCATGAGAGTGGAAAGTCCTTCATGGTCCCCTGCCTCATGTTCACTGCACCACCCTGCTGGTTGATGGCAGGCCCTCCATGAATGAGTCTGCATCTGCTGCCCATCCTGGTGGGAGGAGAAATACTGGGGAGACTCCAAGCAAAGAGAGTGCTTTTTCTGTGGTTTGAGCTTCCCCAGGACCCCCTGGGAGCCTGCCACCCCACCCCTACCCTGCCCCTTTTCAGTGAGGTGGCTACAGTTATCTGCGACTAGGTGGTGTGCTGGAATGCAGAGAAGGGCAAGGCTGCCTCCCAACTCTTTCACATTTTCCCCAGTTCTTTGAAGTTGCAATTAATTTAAATTTGTACTGTCACATGTGGATGTTGGTTGCAGCATTGGATGATGCGGTTCTAGAGTGACAGTGTGAGAACTTTGTAACCCCAGTGCTACACAGGGAAAAAGGCAGTCTCAGGACTGGATGTGTGGTGAATTCAGCAAGTTTTGAAGTGAAGGTGGGCATCAGATGGCGTGCAGTCGGACGCACACATCCATTCATCCAACAAGCCTCCTCCACTATCTTATTTACAATGTTCAAATATGATTTACTGGGTCCTACAGTTGGCTCCCTTCCCAGATACACTCTGCCCTGCTCATCCTATTCACCTTGATATATACTCAGCACTGATCACAGAACCTGACATGTGGTAGAATCTCAAAACACTTTTGCAGAGTTCCTTTCTAGGCTCAGCAGTTAACGAACCTGACTAGGATCCATGAGGATGCGGGTTCGATCCCTGATTTGCTCAGTGGTAAAGGATCCGGCATTGCCCTTAGTGCGGTGTAGGTCGAAGACGCAGCTCAGATCCTGAGTGGCTGTGGCTGTGGCTATGGTGTAGGCTGGCAGCTACAGCTCCGTTCGACCCCTAGCCTGGGAACTTCCGTATGGCATGAGTGTGGCAATAAAAAAGGGGGGGGGATGGAACTGTGCTAGGCCTTTGGGGAGAATGCCCACATCAATCAGCCATGGGTCCTGCCTCCAACAACCTGTGACCCAGTGATAAATACTTAAAATACCAGCTGAGAAGATGCCTGTGAAAGCAGCGGTATTGAGCCTAACACAAAGTAGGCTCGCAACGAATATCCACCCCTTTCCTCCCTTCCTCTCTTTTATTTTCTTTAGAACCCACCTTCCAAAGGTTTCCATGAGAGGGGTGCCATACGGGAGGGTTTGGAGGAAGCAAAGATTCATGAGTCTGAGGGAACCAAGGAAGGCTTCTCAGAGGAGGTAGCATTTGATCTGGTTCAAGCAGCATGAATGAAGATGCAGAGGTGTGCAGGAAATGGTAATGTGTGGAAGAACTGTACAAAAGTTCAGGGTAGCTTGTGGAAAGGGAAGTAAAGGGAAGAAAAAGAAAACAGCGTAGCAGCGTCCCTTGCATGCTGGGTTAGGGAAGGATCAAGCCTGCGGTCAAAGACCTGCATTTCATTGCCAGAGAGACCAGACAGCCCCGGGCTTGGCCAGACTCTATTATCCAACTACTAACTATGGGATGACTGGGGCAAGCTACCTACCTCTCCCAAACTTCACTTTCTTTATCTGTAAAATGGGGATAATTCTACTTTTTCTTTCTTTATTTTGTTGTGCCCAAGGCAGGCAGAAGTTCCTTGGCCAGGGATTGAACCTGTGCCACAGCAGTGACAATGCAGAATCCTTAACCTGCTAGGCCACCAAGGAACTCCATTACTTACTCTTCAAACACAAATGAGAGCACACTGTAAAGGTAAATGCATACTATTCCTTTTTTTTTTTTCTACTTTGGAAAACTTTTCATATTAGCACATATAGGAATTGACCCTGTATCCACTTAGATGCCTTCATCATAATTTAACTAACCACTCTTCTATTGGTGCATGTTTAAGTTCAATTCATAAAGTAGCACTGCTAAATCAAAGGGTATATGAAATTTAAATTTGAACAGAATTAGCAAATTACTCTTCATAAAGGGTAAATCAGTTTCTACTCTTTTTTTTTTTTTTTTTTTTGTCTTTTAGGGCCGCACCTGTGGCATATGGAAGTTCCCAGGCTAGGGGTCTAATCGGAGCTGTAGCCGCCGGCCTTCACCACAGCCACAGCAGTGCAGGATCCGAGCCTCGTCTGCGACCCACACCACAGCTCACGGCAATGCCGGATCCTTAACCCACTGAGCAAGGGAAGGGATCGAACCCACAACCTCATGGTTCCTAGTTGGATTCGTTAACCACTGAGCCACGACGGGAACTCCAATCAGTTTCTACTCTTATCAGCAATATATGTAAAGGTCTGTTTCCCTATGTCCTTGCTAACACTCTTACTGCACTTTTGGTCTTTACCAATCTGAAAGTTTTAAAATCAGTATCTAATTATAGTTTTAATTTACATTTATTTTATTATGAGTGATATTTGTCATTTTTTCAGTGTTTAAAGGCATCTGTACTTCCTTCTCTGGGAATTATTTGTAGCATTTGGCCATTTCAATTTGAAAAGTTTTTTTCTTTTTTGTTTTTACTTTTTTATGGCCGCACCTGCAGCATACGAAAGTTCCCGGGCTAGGGGTTGAATCAGAGCTGCAGCTGCCGGCCTATGCCGCAGCCACAGCAACACCAGATCTGAGCTGTGTCTGTGACCTACATCACAGCTCACAGCAACGCCAGATCCTTAACCCACTGAGTGAGGCCAGGGGTCGAATCCCGCATCATCGTGGGTACCAGTCTGGTTCATTACCACTGAGCAACAGTGGTTTTGAATTGTGCTCATAAAGGCCCTCCCTACTCCAAGGCAACAAGAAAAATCCGTGACTTATCTGGATTTATTTTGCAGGTGAAAAAAGAGGCAAGGAATTCTGCTCTGCTTTCCTTCTGGATAGCAGTCACCCTAACACCATTTCTCAGAATTCCTTTATGCAGAAAGAGCCATTCAAGAATCAGTCAAGGAACCCTGCTTAGAGGAAGAACACGTATTGATCTAGATGCCTGATGTGCCCTGAATGCCAGTTTTTTTGATGCTCACAACAATGATATGAGGTGTTAGCATCCCTGTTGCTCAAGTTGGGGAGCCAGGGTTCAGAGAGATTGAGAAAGTTGCCCCCAGTTGCACAGCCAGGAAGTGACAGAGCTTGGATTTGAACACAGATCTGCATGACTGCAATGTGGATGCTCACTCCTCTCGCTACAATCAGGATTCAGGATGGGAAGGGGGATTTACAGAAGCATTGAAGGATGGCTTTTCAGTCTCAGCCTCTTTATTCCTTCCCTCCAAAGTCCTCCTATACTGTCAAAAATTCTACAGACAATAAGTGCTGGAGAGGGTGTGGAGAAAAAGGAAACCTAGTACACTATTGCTGGGATTGTACATTGGTGCAGCCACTGTGGAAAACAGTATGGAGATGCCTCAGAAAACTAAACATAGAACTACCATTTGATCCAGCAATCCCACTCCTGGGCATCTATCCAGAGAAAACCATGACTCGCAAAGACACATGTACTCTGATGTTCATTGCAGCACTATTTTCAATAGCCAAGACATGGAAACAACCAAAATGTCCAGCGACAGAGGAGTGGATCAAGAAGATGTGGTACATATACACAAGGGAATATTACCCAGCCATTAAAAGGAACAAAATACCGGCATTTTTAGCCACATGGATGGACCTAGAAATTATCATGCGAAGTGAAGTCAGCCATACAATGAGACACCAACATCAAATGCTTTCACTGACATGTGGAATCTGAAAAAAGGACAGACCGAACTTCTCTGCAGAACAGATACTGACTCACAGACTTTGAAAAACTTACAGTCTCCGGAAGAAACAGTTTGGGGGGGTGGGGGGATGTGCTTGAGTTGTGGGATGGAAATCCTGTGACATTGGATTGTGATGATCATTATACAACTATAAATGTAATAAATTCATTGATTAAAAAAAAACAAAAAACAATGAAGTCCTCCTACACTGTGAGGACAAAGCTTTCTGTGGCCAGCAGATAGTTATCTGTCCCCACAAAGCTGCCCTCTAGTCAGGAACACAGGGAAGGAACTGTTATATGAGCAAGGAAGAAACTTTGGTTGTGTCCACTGAAATGCCGTGGTCCATGTGTAACAGCAGCCTGCATTAACCTAAGTATTACACTGTTCATTAAGAATGGATCTCCTGGAGTTCCTGTCGTGGCTCAGCAGTTAACACACCTGACTAGCATCCATGAAGATGCAGGTTCGATCCCTGGCCTTGCTCGGTGGGTTAAGGATCTGGCATCGCTGTGAGCTGTGGTGTAGGTCTCAGACACGGCTCAGATCCCTCATTGCTGTGGCGGTGTTGTTGGCCAGTGGCTACAGCTCCAATTCGACCCCAAGCCTGGGAACCTCCATATGCCATGGGTGGGGGACAAAAAGACACACACACACATACACACACAAAAAGAGGATGGATCTCCTTTTTGAGATCCTTTCCTTCTGTCCACTGTCCACTGGTCCTGGAGGCAGTGGGTCCTTCTCACCCCCATCTCAAAAGCAACAGTCCCTCCTTCCCTTCCGGATATATACCCATGAGTGGGACTGCTAGCTCAGTTCCATTTTTAGTGTTTCAAGAAGCCTCCATACTATTATCCACAGTGGCTGTACCAATTTACATTCCCACCATCAGTGTACAAGAGTTCACTTTTCTCCATGTCCACACCGATATGTGATATTCATGGTCACAGTGGCCTTTTTTGTTTGTTTGTTTGTTTTTTGGTCTTTTCAGGGCCATACCCATGGCACATGGAGGTTCCCAGGCTAGGGTCTAACCAGAGCTGTAGCCCCTGGCCTACACCACAGCCACAGCAATGCAGGATCTGAGCTGAATCTGCGACCTACACTACAGCTCATGGCAATGCCGGATCCTTAACCCACTGAGCAAGGCCAGGGATTGAACCTGCCACCTCATGGTTCCTAGTTGGATTCGACAGTGGCCTTCTTTTTTCCTTGAATTCTTTAAATATTTAAACGGATCACTCTCATGTCCTAAGCACCACCAGTCTGCTGCTAGGATGGAAAGCCCTTTGTACCTTCCCAGTTCTGGCTGCCTTGCTTTTTCTTTACCACTTAGCATGGGTGTCCTCTCTTCCAGGAGAACATCTCTGATTCCCTTGACTCCCCAAACCCAGGACTGGTCAAGACTCTGATCTCTGTGCTCTCAGCTCTCTTAATAATTTTTTTGTTTTTTTTTTAGGCTGCACCTGCGGCATATGAAGTTCCATGGATAGGGGTTGAATCAGAGTTACAGCTGAGGCCTATGTCACAGCCATAGCAACGCCTGATCCTGAACCCACTAAGTGAGGCCAGGGATCAAACCCACATCCTAATAGATGCTATGTTGTGTTCTTAACCCGCTGAGCCACAACGGGAACTCCCGGAATATTTTCAACAGGTCCCTCCACCTGTTCATATCTGGCCTCTGTGTCAGATGGTAACATCTTGAAAGTAGGGATGGTTCTTTTCCAGTTCTCTATGTCTAACTCATCCCAGCAAGTGTGTTCAGCCCAATTCAACCTTCTTAGCCAAAGTGGAATATTTTGAACAAGTGGTGTTAGAAAAAGAAATACTAAATTCTATGAAATTGCATCTTAGGACTTTAACATTGTATGGACCTAACACTTCAGAGGGGGAAACTGAGGCTTTGAGGCTACAGTGCTTACCCAGAGCAGAGTGTGTGTCAGCAGCCAGGTGGGGATGTCAGCACCTTTACAGGTGGAACAAAGCTTGTTAGTGGCAGTAGAAACCATCCCCAGGCTGAGGTTTGTTCATAAAAAATAGCCCAAAACAGGCTCATCAAGTGGTGTGGCCTTTGGCCTCTAAAGTTTGAAAAAATTATTTGGATTCTGTATTTTCTGTTCTTTTCAATTTTTACTATATATTATTCTTTTTTAAAAATTTACTTTGATTATAAGTTTGATTATAAGAGTATACATTCTTATGGAGTTCCCTCATGGTGCAGCAGGGTAAGGATCTGTCTGGTGTCACTGCAGTGCCTTGTGTCACTTCTATAGCATGGGTTTGATCCCTTGCCTGGTAGCTTTCATATGCCGCAGGCACAGCCGAGAAAAAAAAAAGTATACATGCTTATTACAGAGATTAAGGAAGATGCTGAATAGTAAAATAAGGAAAGTAAAATAAAGAATGGCCAATGTGTCTTATTGCAGTATATCACCACTCTATGTGTGATTGAAATTAAGCTGTGGGTTGAATTTTATGTTTTTCTTTTTTCCTTTGAATTGTAAGCATTTTTCTAGTCCTTAAAAAATGTTTTTTTTTTCCTTTGCAGCCTTTGTTCTATGAAGCTTTTCAATTAGCACACCTTGTACCAAGTTAATTTATAAATAACAAGGAGCTATTAATGAAAATGAAAAGGCAAAATGCTACACAACCTGCTATTTATATTAGGTATACTTTAGTCTATATGGATTGACAATATTTTCCTAACACTAGGTGGCTTGCAATTTTTCATTGTAATTAGTGAAAAATGTGTGTATTCCATCATCTCGCTGTGATGAAATAATATCTTTGAATTAAATCCACCTGGATTTCAAATTATTGCTTTAGATTGTTTATGTCCTCAACTTGAGGAAAGATTTTTCTTTTTTTGGGGGGGAGGGGGTGGCGCTACACCTGCAGCATATGGAAGTTCCCAGGCTAGGGATCTAATTGGAGCTGCAGCTGCCAGCCTATGCCACAGTCACAGCCATACCCGATCTGCAACCTATGCCCGCAGCTTGTGGCAATGTCAGATCCTTAATCTGCTGAGTGAAGCCAGGCATGGAACCCGCATCCTCATGGACACTAGTCAGATTCTTAACCTGCTGAGACATAGCAGGAACTCCCAGAAAGATTTGTGCGTGTGCGTGTGCGTGTGCGTGTGCGTGTGTGTGTGTGTGTGTGTGTGTGTGTGTGTGTGTCTTTTTAGGGCCACACCCACAGCATATGAAGGTTCCCAGCCTAGGGGTTGAATTGCAGCAGCAGCTGTCAGCCTATGGGCTGTGCCACAGCCACACCAGATCCCAGCAGCCTCTGTGAAATACACCACAGCTCACGGCAACGCCGGATCCTTAACCCACTGACCAGGGCCAGGGACCGAACCTGTGTCCTCATGGATCCTAGTCATATTTGTTTCCACTGAGACATGAGGGGAGCACCCAAAACGATTTTTAAAAGATGCTTTCTTTTTTTTTTTTTGTCTTTTTTGCCATTTCTTGGGCCGCTCCTGCGGCATATGGGAGGTTCCCAGGCTAGGGGTCTAATCAGAGCTGTAGCCGCCGGCCTACACCACAGCCACAGCAACTAGGGATCTGAGCCGCATCTGCGACCTACACCACAGCTCACGGAAACGCCGGATCCTTAACCCACTGAGCAACGGCAGGGATCGAACCCGAAACCTCATGGTTCCTAGTTGGATTCGTTAACCACTGCGCCACGACGGGAACTCCCCTAAAAGATGAATTATTTCAAAATTTAGAGGCAATTGAAGAGATAACGCTGTTTTTCAAGTTGTCTTTAAAGATTACATTTCAATCAGAAAAAGGAAAGTGTTTTTTTTTTTTTTTAAATAAACAGCAAAAGAAAGATAATATAGTGAAATGCTGTTAGGTCTAGACTGCAGCATAAGAGATGTGACTCTAACATTTGAGGGAGAGGGTGATTTCTCATTTTACCCAGAGCTGTGATTAGTTGTTGATTGCCATTATGTAACGCTGAAGAAGAGGTGTTGCTTTTGAACTCATTTTTTCCATTTGTATAAAAAATAGTTTGAGTTCAAAAATAAAGAAACAAGAAAGGTTATTCTGCTTTTTAGAACATGGATGCCGGCGACTAGATTTAGGTTCATTTAAGTTCATAGAAAATGACAAAGTAAAATAAGCCATTTCCCTAGTAATCTGCTCCCAGGAAAGACTTCCATCTTAAGCCTCAAAAAAGGAATTGTTTAAATCTATAGCTTCATAAAATACACTTTAAACAAGGTAAAAACTAAAATAAATTCAGGTTTGACAGATTAAAAATGAAAGCAAATAAGAAAATAGCTCCCAAATGTTCCTATTTTCAGATTCTAAATGTATTTGTGTTACAGAAGTTAGATTATAGTAACTACACTTATTTCACGGGCATAGAAATGTGTTTTGATTATTAACATGGCCCCAACTACTAGATCCTTGCTTATCACGAAATGAACAATAAAAATATTTTAATTTTTTTATTACTCAATGAATTTATTACATTTATAGTTGTACAATGATCATCACAATCCAATGTCACAGGATTTCCATCCCACAACCCCAGCGCATCCCCCCACCCCCCAAACTATCTCCTTTAGAGATCATAAATTTTTCAAAGTCTGTGAGTCAGTATCTGTTCTGCAGAGAAGTTCGGTCTGTCCTTTTTTCAGATTCCACATGTCAGTGAAAGCATTTGATGTTGGTGTCTCATTGTATGGCTGACTTCACTTCGCATGATAATTTCTAGGTCCATCCATGTGGCTAAAAATGCCGGTATGTCGTTCTTTTTAATGGCTGGGTAATATTCCCTTGTGTATATGTACCACATCTTCTTGATCCACTCCTCTGTCGCTGGACATTTTGGTTGTTTCCATGTCTTGGCTATTGAAAACAGTGTTGCAGTGAACAATAAAAATATTTTTAAAGAAGAAACATTACACCTCAAAACCACGTTCAGTGTAGCATGTATTTTCCAATTCAGTCTTGTATCATTTTTCTTTTTTCTTTTTTGCCTTATAGGGCCAGACCCTTGGCATATGGAAATTCCCTGGCTAGGGGTCTAATCAGAGCTGTAGCCGTTGGCCTATACCACAGCCACAGCAACGTCAGATCCTTGGCCCACTGAACGAGGTCAGGGATTGAACCTGTGTCCTCATGGATACTAGGTGGATTCATTTCCACTGCACCACAACAGGAACTCCTCATTTTTCTTTTTAATCACTGGGGAAACCTAATTTTATAAAAGGGATTCATGATGGGCATGCAGGCTTCTATGGAAGTGATCTGGCAGCTGCAGAACAACCAACTGTGAGCTCACATGGAGTCTAAACCGCTGTGACCCTTCCAAGCAAAGACTCCCGTTTTGGAGGGAGCCCCCAGTGATGAAGAGACCCTCAACCAGGCAGAGACCCTCGCAGTAAAGCTCACAGATTTCCAGGAAATAAATCAATCGCTGGCATTTATTGACTGGGGACTGTGTCGGGGCACTTTGCGAACATTATTTCATCTGAATGCTCTTCAATACTCCACCCTCTGCAGAGCCCCATGAAGTAACTACTTTTAGCATCCCCATTTTCTTTTTCTTTTTTTTTTCTTTTTTGTCTTTTTGCCATTTCTTGGGCCGCTCCCATGGCATATGGAGGTTCCCAGGCTAGGGATCTAATTGGAGCTGTAGCCACTGGCCTAGGCCACAGCCACAGCAACGCCGGATCCGAGCCACATCTGCAAACTACATCACAGCTCACAGCAACGCCAGATCCTTAACCCACTGAGCAAGGGCAGGGATCGAACCCGCAACCTCACGGTTCCTAGTCGGATTCATTAACCACTGCACCATAACGGGAACAACTTATTTTTCTTTTTCAGCTGCACTCGAGGTCCATGAAAGTGCCCAGGCCACAGATCAAATCCAAGCCACATCAGTGACATACAGCACAGCTGTGGCAAACACCCGAGCCTTAACCCACTATGCCAGGCCAGAGATCAAACCAACAATGCTGCAGAGACAAGCCGGATCATTAACCCACTGCACCACAGAGGGAATTCCATGACCCTCATTTTACAGATAGGGAAGTTGATGTCTAGAGAATCTCTCCAAAAAGAAAAGTCTCACTGCAAAGTGACATGGCCAGAGAGTGGCTGGGATTCAGTCCGGGCCGGTGTGATGACAAGACGGCAGCTTTGAACTTCCCAACCCTCTGTCCCATTAGGTAAGTTTTAGTACTCAAGAAAAGGGAAAACAGAGTAGAAATACAAGTAAGAAGGAGGATGGGGTCCCCTGAATTGGATTTCTAAACCAAAATGCAAGCAAGCTGCAATGCTTTAGCAAAAGAATAATCTAGGTTTTCTGAGGACTCTCTCTGGATATGTGCTTTAAGGAGATGAGAACCATAAATCCAGTGGTGGTGGCAATCAGCAAACTCAGACCCTCCCTCCCTTCCCTTTGGCTCCCCTTGGAGACGCAGGGCTGCTCTGACAGCTCCCCAGTCCTGCAAGCACATTGTTCCCAGTTCCAGCCTTGCCTCAGAATCCAGACAGACCCACCAGCCCCTGCTCTGCAGCCATGGACCCACCCGCAGCATCCACTCTGGGGGGAGATGTGGGAAGAAGCCTGTTTCACCCTAATTGTCCTGAGTTCTTTGGTCTAATTTCATCAGTAATGAAACTGATGTTTTAATTTGCCATGTGTGGTTCCTCTTATCTATCTGCCAAAGTCCAGAAGTGGGAGAAGAAGAGGGGTGAAGTCCAAGCCAAGGACACCACCCCCAATAAACCCTCCCCCCCACCATATTAAATCCTTTCGCTCTCAGAGTTCCCATTGCGGCTGAGTGGAAACAGATCTGACTAGAATCCATGAGGACACAGGTTTGATCCCTGGTCTCGCTCAGTGGGTTAAGGAGACAGTGTTGCCATGAAATGTGGTGTAGGTCACAGATGTGGCTGGATCTAGCGGTGTTGTGGCTGTGGCGTAGGCCAGGGGCTACAGCTCCAATTCAACCCCTAGCCTGGGAACCTCCATATGCCATGGGTGAGCCCCTAAATAAATAAATAAATAAATAATTCCAGAGAATGAGCTCTTAGATCTCCTTGGGGTCTAAAACCCTATGAAACTGACTCAAAGAAAAAAAAATAAGACTAGAAAAAGGAATAAGGACTGGTCACTCACAGAAGAAAAAAGCTTTGGGCTATTTAAAAACCTAACCCCAAATATTTATATGCAGAACCTAGAGTATTAAAAACCAATACTCTTAAAAATTTTTTGTTTGTTTGTTTGTTGCTTTTTAGGATCCTTAACCCACTGAGTGAGGCCAGGGATCAAACCTGCAACCTCATGGTTCCTAGTCAGATTTGTTTCCACTGTGCCACAATGGGAATTCCAAAAATACCATTTTTAGAAAAAAATTCAGCCTAACTGAGTTGCTAAAGGTCTCCAGGGATAGTCACAAAAAACTCTTCGAGAGCCTGGCTTTGTAGTTGTGTTTGCCTTCCAATTCTGCTTTGCAACTCAACACATACCCACTCCTGGATTCTCTTCATCATGGAACTGCAACATCATTCATGTAAGCAGATAGGGGAGGAGGGGGGTTCCCCGGAGAAAGATGACCAGGAATGGCTCTTGACATAAGAGAACCCACTTTGGTCTAAGCCATTTTGTGACTTAAGCATGGTGACAATGCTTGCCCTTGAACGGGTCTCAGTAATTCATGATCTCCAGGGAACAAAGGAATGCAGGAACAGAGAAAAGGCAGTCATACAACCACACAGTGACAGAGCAGAGCCCTGGTTCCTCAAGAGAGACACATAATAAATCCTCTTTGTGTTGTGCAGGAACAAAAGCCCCCACCCAGGTGGTGGGCAGATAAGGACGTTGATTCTCCAGACTTCAGTCAACTAAAGCTGGGACTCGTTCAACGCTTGCCCCAACTCTATGCTGAATTCTCCTCTGCTCAAGCCCCTTCCTGAATATGTACCCTTAGCTTAAAACTGCAGTTTTGCTGTTGGGGAGACACTGCTTTGGGAAAGATCCCCAGTGTGCTCCTGACTTGCTGCAAGTCATAATAAGGCCTTCCTTCTCCATGCTTTGGCTTTGTGATAGGGATAGAGTAAGACAGTTACAAGGTGGTCGTAGAAGTCCCAGTAGGGGAACCATAGATATGTTATGGCAGCTGCCCAGCAGCCCTGGGCCACAGCGTATCAGCTCTGGCGACAGCCCTGTGGCTGTGGTGTACCAGCTCCAGCAGCTCTGTGGCTGCAGTGGATCAGCTCTTTTACCCGGCGAGAAACCAAGCGAGCCCTCGGAAAGTTGAAGAACTCAGGTTTATTACGCCAGCGGGCTCACAGGAGATCGCTCTCTGGAGTCTGAGCCCCGAAGAAGGGTTTCACAAGGCTTTTATAGGCTCCCTCTTCTGGGTCCATGCTTGGCTGGTCTGACCGGAGTGAGGTCAGGCAAGGTAGTAGATGCAGAAACACGTTTACAGAAGCAGATGTGTGGGTGACAGGTGGTTGGGGCCGCTGGCTGGACTTTGCTTAGGCATCATGGCCGGGTCTCTCCTTTCTACCTTCTTATCAGGACATTTTCTCCTACAGATAGAGAGGGACACCTAGGGAACTTTGGGAGACCACTCACTGTAGGATCATAATCGTTCAAGAAAGCCAGCTGAACGTCTTGGAATGAAGCAGGTTTGCTCGACTATAAAACCATAAATAAAAGCATGGATAGGTTCCCAGGAGGATGGAGACAGACCCCCCCCCAACTCCCCCCATGTGACAGCTGACCTCGAAGAGCTGCTGCAGACATGGGTACAGCCCAGCACGAGATCTACACCCTTTCCTGGAATGTGGAGCATAGATTAACCACCTACGAGAATGCACTGCTCTCTGTCACCTACCCCACCTTGACCTTCCCTCCTCCTTCTTTGTCGTTCCTGCCACACTTTTCCACCTGTGAACTCCAGCCACAGATTCCTGCCACAGAGTCTTTATAAGCTTAGCGCCTCCTCACAGTCAGGGGTGGTGCCATCCTGAGTTCAGCCCGTGCCCTTCTGATGCCTTCATAAATCTCTTTTGCTTTGCCAACGAGGCCTGGTGCGTTCCTCCCTCCGCAAACCTAACAAGCACGAGCTCTGCCTCAGGTCATTAAGTGAGAGATAAAATGAGGCCTGCTTTCAAGTTCAGTAAGATAATGATCCTTAGGACCAAGGACAGAAGTTTAAGGGAAAGATGACCTTCCAAATAGGAGACCCTTGGAGTTCCTGTCGTGGCTCAGTGGTTAGCAAATCCAACTAGGAACCATGAGGTTGTGGGTTTGATCCCTGGCCTTGCTCAGTGGGTTAAGGATCCGGCGTTGCCATGAGCTGTGGTATAGGTCACAGACAGGGCTGGGATCCTGCGTTGCGGTGCTACAGCTCTGATTAGACCCCTATCCTGGGAACCTCCATATGTCGCAGGAGCGGCCCAAGAAAATGACAAAAAGACAAAAAAAAACCAAAGTAGGAGACCCTCATTATACAGAAACCTGAGATGATGCAACATATTTTTGCATCTGTTACCACCATCCTGCTGATTTGAATAAGTGCCCTGACAGTCCTAGTTTGAGCTCATAGGGTCAAATACTTTCCTACCCAATACAAAGGAGGAGTTAGTGATATAGCCTGACGTCTACTCAAAGAACAAGGAAGAAGGTGGTGTTTTTCCATCTCCATTTTCCTTGGATTATAGAAATGTGGCCCATCTAGGAGTTCCCATCATGGCTCAATGGAAGTAAATCTGTCTAGCATCCATGAAGACATAGATTCGATCCCTGGCCTACATAGGGGACCTGAGACTCAGGCCTGGTCAACACATCTGTACCCTGAGCTAGGCCCTGTTCTAAGTACTGTATAAATGTTAATTTGTTTAAGCCTCCTAACGATTCTAACAGATAGGTACTATTATTATTCCCATTTTATAAATGAGAAAGCTAGGAAACAGAGGGTAAGTGACTTGCCCAAGGCACACAGCCAAAGAGCTTTGTTGGAGTTCCCAATGTGGCTAAGCAGGTTAAGGACCTGACTAGTCTCTACAAGGATGAGGGCTCAATTCCTGGCCTCAGTGGGTTAAGGATCTGGCGCTGCCCCAAACCGTGGCGTAGGTCGCAGATGTGGCTCAGGTCCTGTGTTGCTGTAGCTGTGGCAGCTGCAGCTCTGATTCGACCCCTAGCCTGGGAATGTCCATATGCCGCGGGTGCGGCCCTAAAAAGCAAAAGGAAAAAAGAGCTTTGCTTTCTTCTGACCAGTTCAGGGATGGATGTGTGACCAAATAAGAGCCAACAATTGCTGGGGCTTCTCAGAAAGAGACTTGTTTGTGCTTGAAGTGGGGTGTTCGTGAGGAGCAATGCAGCCATCTGGTGACCTGAGGAAGAAGATTCTTTGAGAATGGAGGCAACCTAGAACTGAGGGCAAGAGAGAAACCAAATCCCAAGGACAAAATAGGAGCTGCTGATCAAACAGAGATTCCTCACACTGGTCTGAAGCCAGACCTTCTCCTGGCCTTTTCCGTTTGGTTGACCTAGTGAATTTCCTCTCTGCTTAGAAGATCTTTGGCTGGGCATCCTCCACCTGCTCACCTTCCACCTGGTCTCTGCATCTGGGCTCTCCCCTTCCAGCTCAGCCTTACCTGCAGTCATGAAAGAAACTGCTTTTTTTCAAGATCCACCCCCCCCTTTTTTTTTCTTTTTAGGGCCACACCCATAGCATATGGAAGTTCCCAGGCTAGGGGTCCAATCAAGCTGCAGCTGCCAGCCTACGTCACAGACACAGCAATGCCAGATCAAAGCCTCGTCTGCGACCTACACCACAGCTCACAGCAACACCAGATCCTTAAACCACTGAGCAAGGCCAAGGATTGATCCTGTGTCCTCATGGATATTAGTTGGGTTCATCAACCACTGAGCCACGAGGGGAACGCCTATGTCAGGTTCTTAACCTGCTGAGCCATAGTGGAAACGCCTCAAGAAACATTTAAAAAGTATGACTCAGATCACATTACTCCCTGTTCAAAACCCTTCTTTGCCTATTTGCCTCTAGGCAAACTGACAGGAAGTGACAGTTTACGCTTCCAGCATTTTCTCCTGAAATACTGGATAAAGGAATGTCTCACCACCCTCCAGTGGGCCCCGATTCCTCCTATTTCTGGCTCAGGCTGTTTGTTCTGCAGTTCTGGCTCACTCACCATCTGCCTGGGAAACCCTGCCCATCCCATCCAGCTGTCAATGCCACCTCCTCGCGTTTTCCAGCCCGCACCCCACCCCATGCACCCACACTTCTCTGCTTTTGCAGCCCTTTGCTTTGAAACTCTCTTTCGGTCCTTGACTCTGTCTGCCTAGATGTGCCCAAATGCCACCTGGAGAGAGGATCTGAGGTCTGGCCCTGGTACATCTCCTGACCTTCACTGCTGGGGTGGTGTGTCAGCTCCTCGGTGTTACAGCAGTCTAACCCACTGATGCCACTCTGCTTGAAGAGAAGTGGCAAAACTTCCTGAGGGGAAAGGGAACCCCGTGGAGGAGGCTGGTTGTTTCTGAAGTTGGAGCTAGTGGTATCTGCACTTCATTTATTTTATTTTATTGTCTTTTTTTTTTTTTTCTTGTCTTTTCTAGGGCTGCACTCACAGCATATGGAGGTTCCCAGGCTAGGGGTTTAATTGGAGCTGTAGCTGCCGGCCTATACCACAACCACAGCAACGCGGGATCCAAGCCACATCTGTGACCTACACCACAGTTCACAGCAACGCTGGATCCTTAACCCACTGAGCAAGGCCAGGGATCAAACCTGCAACCTCATGGTTCCTAGTTGGATTCGGTAACCACTGCACCACAACGGGAACTCCAGTAACTGCACTTTAGCTGGAGGTGCGGGCGGCTCTCCGTGTCAGCCTGACCTGGGCAGCAGCTGCCTCGCCCTTTCCCGCCAGCTCCGCCTACACAGCTGTCTGCCCTCTGCAGTTGTTCAGACTTGGGGTAAATGCTGTCTGTAACCTGATTCCAGGGTTAAAAAATAACCCAAAGGTCAGACCCACTAAGAGCCCTCCGGGCATCTTCCAGGTAGGGTAAGCTTTTCCCAGCAGCTTGTGTACTGGCTTTAAAAGGACCCCCAACCCCACCCCACTTCCACCTAAGCTGTCTGGGGCCTCTCCTCACTCAGTAGAGCCTCTCCTGACCCAGGCTTGGGGCTGGCAAGGGCACTGGCCCCTCCTGGAGCTAGCCAGCCTTGGGCAGAATTGCCGAGATCACAGCCAGACAGGCTTCTGCTAATGGACACCCAGACGCTAGGGCAGACAGCAGTCCCTGTGCCCTGCTTGGGTAAGTGAGTGTCTCACTCCCGCTCCAACCAGCAGCCACAACTGGAGAGATGAGGCCACTGCTCCTCCATCCTGTCATCCAGGGGGGACACGATCATGCCTATTTCCCCAGTGTTCTTTCTTTCATCAACTCTATTGAGATATAATTCACATGCCACAGGAGTTCCCGTTGTGGCTCAGTGGTTGATGAATCTAACTAGGAACCATGAGGTTGTGGGTTCGATCCCTGGCCTTGCTCAGTGGGTTAAGGATCCGGCGTTGCCATGAGCTGTGGTGTAGGTCGCAGACGCGGCTCAGATCCCGCATTGCTGTGGCTCTGCCGTAGGCCGGTGGCTACAGCTCCAATTTGACCCTTAGCCTGGAAAATTCCATATGCCATGGGAGCAGCCCAAGAAAATGGCAAAAAGACAAAAAAAAAAAAAATTCACATGCCACAGAATTCACCCCTTTAAGGTCTACAATCCAGTGGTTTTTAGTACATCCAGCGTGTGCAACCATTAGCATAACCCATTTTAGAACATTTTCATCACTCCAAAAAGAAGCCCCACCCCACCCTGCATCCATTCACCATCACTCCCAACTCTTTCTTCCGGTCCCCCCCTCCACCAACCCAGCCAACCACCAACAATCTACTTCTGTCTCCTTGGATTTGCCTATTTGGAACATTTCATGTAAATGGAATCATACAACATGTGGTGCTTCGTGACTGGTTCCTTTCACTTAGCATGATGTTTTCCAGGTTCATCCGTGTTGCAGTAATTTCCTTCTTGGGACTCTATCCCTTGGCATTAAACGGATTCGTGCCTCAGGACAGATGTGCAAGTATGGTTATTGCAGAAATTTTCATAACCATTGAAAAAAGAAAAATTGGAAACCTTGTGGACACTCATTAACAAGAACGGAGTACACACACGATGGAATATTATGCAACAGCCACAAAAGGATGCACGGGCACCATCAGAGTGATTTGCTTAAAAGAGAAAAAAAGGAAGATACAGAGAATGTTTATTATGTACTAACCCAATTTTCAATATACAAACTTTTTTTTTTTCTTTTTCGGGCAGCACCTGTAGCATATGGAAGTTCCCAGGCTAGGGGTTGAATCGGAGCTGTAGCCACCGGCCTACACCAGAGCCACAGCAACGCCAGATCTGAGCCACATATGCAACCTATACCACAGCTCATGGCAACACCGGATCCGTAACCCATTGAACAAGGCCAGGGATCAAACCCACATCCTCATGGATACTATGTCAGTTTCCTTTTTTTTTTTTTTTTTTTGTCTTTTCTCTTTTTAGGGCCATGCCTGTGGCATACGGAAGTTCCCAGCTAGGGAGGGGTCAAATCAGAGCTATAGTTGCCTATGACACAGGCACAGCAACGCCAGATCCAAGCCATGTCTGCAACCTACACAACAGCTCACAGCAACGCCGGATCCTTAACCCTCTGAGCAAGGCCAGGGATCGAACCTATGTTCTCATGGATGCTGGTCAGGTTCGTTAACCGATGAGCCACGATGGGAACTCTGACAAACTAATTTTAAAAACACTCCTTGGGTGTTCCCATCATGGCTCAGTGGAAACAAATCCAACTAGTATCCATGAGGATGCGGGTTCGATCCCTGGCCTCACTCAGGAGGTAAAGGATTCGGTGTTGCTGTGGCTATGGTATAGGCCAGCAGCTGTAGCTTTGATTGGACCCCTAGCCTGGGAACTTCCATATGCTATGGGTATGGCCCTAAAAAGCCAAAAAAAAAAAAAAAAATCCTCTCTATTTAGGCCTTATGCCTAAATCTGAGAAGACCTGAACTGAGTTCAAAGGTGAACTCAGAATGAGACCTTTGAATACTCTCAGTCCTACTCATGAACTCCACTGAGCCTATAAAGTATAAGAAGAGCCCAGAAAAAGGAGACATCTGAAAGAGAGCGTTTTCTGGGGTCACCTTCTTTTCTTCCTACAGAAGCCTCCAGCCAGGTGAGGAGGCTGCTCTCCTGAGCTTTTGCTTTCTGCCTCCACGAGGGCCCATCAATGTTTGCTTACACCACATACACACACACACACCCATCAGCAATTCTGCTCCTCCATGAGCCCTGCCTGCCAGGCCCACTGCCCAGGGCCTGGGAGCTGAAACTTGCTGGTCCGCATTGAGGGAGCTCCCCTTTCTGGTGCCTGAGTCTCAGGTTGTATGACTTGCTGCATTTGCGGGATCCAGACCTTTACCATTCATATTCACTTAGGAGCTTGGAGTGGGCAGGCCTGGCTATAGCTTCACTCAGTATGTACCTACGCAGGGAAAGGTATGGACACACACCTGGTTGTAACCGTGGGCTCCAGGGCCAAGTAGGTCGGGGTACAAACCCGGTAAAGGAAAGAGAGGGAAGGAGGAGCCAATAATACAAGGAAAAGAAAAAGAGGAATGACATACAACTGCTTTTATACATCTGGAGAAAATTCTACATATTTTAAGACATACATAAAGAAATTAAAGACAAAGAGAGGGAGTTCCTGACATGGAGCAGTGGAAATGAATCCGACTAGGAACCATGAGGTTGTGGGTTCGATCCCTGGCCTTGCTCAGTGGGTTAACGATCTGGCGTTGCCGTGAGCTGTGGTGTAGGTCGCAGACGCAGCTCGGATCCTGAGTTCCAAGACTGGATTTCAGACTTCAGCTCCGATTCGACCCCTAGCCTGGGAACTTCCATATGCCACGGGTGCGGCCCTGTGAAGACGAAAGACAATAATAATAATAATAATAATAATAATAATAATAATAACAATAATAATAATAAAAAATAAAGACAAAGAGAATATATATATATGCTACTTGGCTAATTTTAAAAGGATTAACGTAAAAAATGCTAGCTGCCTGATTGCAAGAAGGGCTCAATTCTTCCCTCCCTTTTTCCAAATATCACACCCGGGAGGGGTTTCGTACAGAAGACTGTGGGCTCACAGGCTGCCATTTGGCTCCTTGCGTTCCCTGAATGCAGCTTCTTAGAGCATATTAGCTTCTTTCCTACAAAACTCCACCATGAATAATTGAAATTAAGCATCGCCAGTCAAAACAAGGCAACACAATGATACAGAGCCCTCATTCTTCCTATTTCATGTATCCTCCCAATCCAAAAGTGACCATTTAAATAAAATTGAACTTCCCCATTTTATTACTGAATTTTCCAGGTTCTACTACATGCATTGTTAGGTTAAAGCAGCAAATGAACTACAGGGCAATCTCAAGCCAGAGGCCTGGCTGATGGATATGTGCCTGAGGAAGAATTGTTAGCTCTTGTTCCAAAATTTCTTGATTAATTGATGCTAGACTTGAAGGTGGGAAATTCTGGGCTTGGATGAGTGGCTTGAAAACCATCAGAGTAGGAGTTCCTATAGTGGCTCAGTGGTTAACAAACCTGACTAGCATCCATGAGGGTTAAGGATCTGGCATTGCTGTGAGCTGTGGTGTAGGTCGCAGACACAGCTCGGATCTGGCAGTGCTGGGGCTGTGGTGTAGGCCAGTGGCTGCAGCTCTGATTCAACGTTCTAGCCTGGGAACCTCCATGTGCCACAGGTGTGGCCCTAAAAAGACAAAAAAAAAAAAAAGAAAGAAAGAAAGAAAAAAGACCATCAGAGTAGATGACAGAATCAAGATCCCAGATGTTTCTAACTCTCTTCTCCGATGCTCACACATTAACCTTCCATCTAGACTTCATACCTCACTGTGGCAGGTAAATGGTGGCCTCCCCAAAGGTTTGTCCGCTCAGAACCTATGAGGGTGACTGTATTTGGATAAAGAGTCTTTGCAGATACAATTACATTAAGCAGGTCCAGATAAGACCGTCCTGGATTAGGATGGGCCTTAAATCCAATGACAAGTGTCCTCAGAAGAGAAGAGAAGGGGAGGAGAAACACAGACAAGAGGTGTTTTGTTTTGTTTTGTTTTGTTTTTTGTCTTTTTGCCATTTCTTGGGCTGCTCCTGTGGTATATGAAGGTTCCCAGGCTAGGGGTCAAATCGGAGCTGTAGCCGCCAGCCTACACCAGAGCCACAGCAACATGGGATCTGAGCCACATCTGCAACCTACACCACAGCTCACAGCAATGCTGGATCCTGAACCCACTGAGCAAGGCCAAGGATCGAACCCGCAACCTCATGGTTCCCAGTCAGGTTTGTAAACCACTGCATCACGACGGGAACTCCAAGAGGTGCTTTGAAGACAGAGGCAGATATTAAACCGCAGTGTCTACAAGCCAAAGAGTTCCAAGCGTGGCCAACAACCAGCAGAAACTGCGAGAGAGCAGGGAACAGATCCTCCCTCAGAGCCTCCAGGAGGAACCAACCCTGCAGACTGGATTTCAGACTTCAGGCCTCTAAATGGTAAGGAAATTAATTTCTGTTGTTTTAAGTCACTGAGTTTGTGGTGACTTGTTCCAGCAGCCCTAGAAAACAAAGACACTTGTAGTCTAAACAGGGCTGCTGTATCGCAAACATCACACCCCCACACCGTTATAGTCAAAGCAAAGAGAGAACAGGGACAAGACTAAATTTTATTTTTTTGTCTTTTTAGGGTCGAACTCATGGAATATGGCAGTTCCCAAGCTAGGGGTCAATCTGGAGTTGCAGCTGCCGCCTATGCCTACGCCACAGCCACACCAGATCCGAGCCGCATCTGCGACCCACACCACTGCTCACAGCAACACCAGATCCTTAACCCCCTGAGTGAGGCCAGTGATTAAACCCACATCCTTGTGGATGCTGGTTGGGTTTGTTACCTCTGAACCGCAATGGGAACTCCAGAATTTTTTTTTTTTTTTTTTTTAGTTGAACTCTACTCCCCTTACTTCTTATTAGCCAGGTCATGTGGACAGCCCTCATTGCAAGATAAATTGGGGAAAGTAACTATTTGGCAAAAAGGAATAACAGGAGTTTGAAAATTTAGGGGAGTGTTGGGGAGAGGGGCATTTTTCGTTAGCAACAATGGCTCTGTCATTTAATGAGTGGGCCTCAGAGATCCTCAAAGTCTTGTGATGAGCAGTCAGCTCAGACATCCTGGCAATCAATTATGAGCTATTCCTGCAGGCTCAAACCTGGCTGCCCTGTGAACAAAGAACATGAGGGTAGGCAGGAGGGCAGCAAATGGGTGGGCAACTGACAGTGACAGCCACGACATGGGAACAGCACACTCTGTGTGCTTCAGTAGCTGAATGTCCTACAAGGTCATGGCATAGAAACTGATTGAGATTAGAGCCAGTACTCTTGGTTTTTGTCGTTGTGTGGCCAGGTTCATTCATTCATCCATTCATTTCCTCAATGAACACAACTTGAATCGACATGAGTTTAAAAAAAAAAAAAAAAAAAAAAGGCTCAGGAGTTCCCATCATGGCTCAGTGGAAACGAAAACTGACCAGTATCCATGAGGACATGGGTTCTATCCCTGGCCTCGCTTGGTGGGTTAAGGATCTGGCATTGCCATGAGTTGTCATGTAGGTTGCAGACACTGCTTGGATCCTGAGTTGCTGTGGCTGTGGTGTAGGCTGGCAGCTTTAGCTCTGATTCGATCCCTAGCCTGGGAACATCCATATGCCACACGTGTGGCTCTAAAATGAAAAAAAAAAAAAAAAAAAAAAAAAAGCAAAACCAAAAAACCCAAAACCTCCCAAACAAAAAAAGCTTCAGGTATTAGTACACATGACCAGAAGTCCAGAAGGGTATTTTCAGGGGCTCCACTGCTGACATCAGGTCTTGGTCTCTCTTCGTCTTCGTCCCTTGACTCTGCTTCCTCCGTGCGATTTCATTTAAACAGGCTCCTCACACGCAGGGGTACAAAAGCCCTCAGTCATTTCAGGCTTATGTTACTGCACCCCCTGGGGGAAATTGGGCTTTTCTTCACAAGTGCTCCAGTCAACATCCCCGGACTGGGTCTAACCCGGCCACCTGGTTACTGCATCATCTCAGTGACTAGGACATAGATAATATAGCCCATCAAGTTTGGGTTACATGGTGGCCCATGAAGCAGAGAGGAGGGGGTGTGGTCCCTTCAGCCACTCAAACCACATGCACTCAGAGTGAGGAATGAGTGATCCCCAAGGAAAACCAGGTGCTTTTTGTTTTTTTGTTTTGTTTTGTCTTTTTAGGGCCGCACCTGCCACATATGGTGGTTCCCAGGCTAGAGGGGGCGAGTTGGAACTGTAGCTGCCAGTCTATGCCACAGCCACACCAGATGGAGCCACATCTTCAACCTATGCCACAGCTCACGGCAATATCAGATCCTTAACCCACTGAGAAAGGCCAGGAATTGAACCTGCATCCTCATGGATACAAGTCAGATTCATTCCCACTGAGCCACAATGGGAACTCCAGCAGGTGCTTAAAAAAAAAAAAAAATGAAATGAATACAGAGCAAGCAAACATGACAAATGCTCACTGCACTCCCAATGTATAAACTGAAGGCCACTGCATATGAGCCTGTGATAGACATATACAGTTCAGGGCAAATTCATCATTACTCTTAACGGTCAATTAAGAGTAAAGGAAGGGACTTCTTCTAAGGGCAAGGGGTCAGAGGCAACATCTAGATACACAGGAATAATTCAGTCCCACGATGGAAAAGCTGAGGATGCTCTAGAAAATCTTCCTGGAAATTTATATTCAACTAGGATCTGTAATACTTAGCAGTCTGTAAGATGTATTGTTGGAAAGCATTCCAAATATCAGAAAAGTCAAATTGAAGTTCAAGGTCCCTTTCTATTTAATGGCTATCATTGGTCACACAAATTACACAGCTCATTTGTGAAGAATGGTGGTGTGAGATGTGAGTGTTTGGGAAGATTTTTGTTTCCACTTAAATAAAGACATCGGCCTATTGTTTTTATTTGTTTGTTTTTTCCGCTTTTTGTTTGTTTGTTTGTTTTTTGTTTTTTGCTTTCTAGGGCCACACCCACAGCACATGGAGTTTCCTAGATTAGGGGTTAAGTCAGTAGCTGCTGGCCTACACCACAGCCACAGCAACGCAGGATCCAAGCCACATCTGCGACCTACACCACAGCTCACGGCAACGCTGGATCCTTAACCCACTGATCGGGGGCAGGGATCAAACCTGCGTCCTCATGGATACTAGTCAGATTCATTAACTTCTGAGCCACGACGGGAACTCCTACACTGGCCTATTGTTAAATATACAGTAACCTTGTCACATGAAGAGGAAGAAGAAAAAAGAAGTCCTTTCAAGTTGGTAGTTGCCACATGGACCTGTGGGCATGTCACCAAGCAACAACAGCTTTAACGAGTGCCACGGTTCATGGTTTCAGAGGAAAAGAAAATTGCTGAAATGATTTGATCCCATAAATGGAATTAGTCTTCTCCGCATAGTTCTATACAATACGTGGGCATCTCACACCTGCATCTCAAACTTCGGCTTTTGTATCTTTGCCTGCATTCTGTCACACCAGTTCCAGGCACTGACAAAGAAGAGCTCCGTCACCATGATGTGACTTGGACTCATTCCAGGCTTAGTTCCCCAGCAAACTTCTGTCTTTCCCTTGAAGACCACCCTTACTCAGCCATAAATAGAATGAAATAATGCCATTTTTCCAAGGACACAACAAACCATCTGAATCTTTTTAGACTATGGAAGCATCACTATTTTTTCATTCTTTTCTCTTTCCTATAACCTTTTCAGAGACTATTTTAAAATAAGTACTAGAAAAACTCCTCAAAATAATTAGCATCGAGATCCTTGGAGACGAGAGGAACCAGCCTCATACTTGCAGGCAGCCACGCCACCCGGCACCAGTGACGTTTCGGGGTCAGCTCCAGGAATGCCTGGTGGTTTAAACCCAAATCAAGTCGGGGACCCCAGTCCCCGTTGGGTCACGTGACCCAGCTCTAAGGCAGCCCCCACCTCCTCTAAATGACCCAGCAGTGTCTGGGGCTGCAGCCCCCCTTAAGTCATGTGACCTGGCTGTACATCTCATGTCTTGGCTATGCCACTTGACCAGGATTTAAGTCAATTTGGATGGGCTCCACCACCCTGAGGAGGGCACCAAAATCATAGGACAAGGATAAGCCTTCCCAAATAAGTCATCCTTATCACCTACTTATCACTTTTTTTTTTTTTTGGTCTTTTTGCCATTTCTTGGGCCGCTCCCTCGGCAGATGGAGGTTCCCAGGCTAGGGGTCCAATCGGAGCTGCAGCTGCCAGCCTACACCACAGCCACATGGGATCTGAGCAGCATCTATGACCTACACCACAGCTCACAGCAATGCCGGATCCTTAATCCACTGAGCAAGGCCAGGGATCGAACCTGCAACCTTATGGTTCCTAATCGGAATTGTTAACCACTGAACCACCACGGGAACCCCCTTTTCTTTTTTTTTCTTTTTTCTTTTTTTTTTTTTTGGTCTTTTTAGGGCATATGGAGATTCCTGGGCTAGAGGTCAAATAAGAGCTACAGAGGCTGGCCTACACCACAGCCACAGCAATGGCAGATCCAAGCCATGTCTGTGACTTACATCACAGCTCATGACAACGCCAGATCCTTATCCCACTGATCGAGGCCAGGGATCAAACCCACATCCTCAAGGATACCAGTCCGGCTCATTACTGCTGCGCCAGGAGCTTCCTACTTATCACTTTTCAAGACTTGCCTTCAGGCCTTCCATGTTTACCTAGTGAGAAGTTAGTGGTTCTTAAGAGGCTTTCCCAAGAATACAGCAGTCAAAGAAAGGACCTCCCAGTATTTGCTAACTTAGGGAAAACATATACTGTATTTCCTATATATTTAGTAATTCACAGACTAAAAAGAAAGCTCCCGCATAAATGAGATTTCCAGTACAGGAAAAGACTGAAGGCACATGTAGGTATCACTCTGTTTTGACTCTGCAGTCCCAAGTTTTAGCAGATAACTGTTGAGTTGATTGCTCACTGAGGTTCTGCTCCATAGCATCCGTTTCAAAGAGCATAGAAAAGACAGCCTATCTTGCTGGACCCACTGACGGAGCTGGATTTTGGACTTACCACCAACCTTGACAATAATACCTCACTCAAAGAAACAATTTGTAACTCCACCCCCCTTAATTTGGACGACATGCTTCCCTCCAAAGAAAAACCATTCTAGAAATTTTAGAACCTCCTAAAAAAAGTCAAGTTCTGTAATCTGTTCCGAATATCTATATTCAATCAGGAGAAAGGCGGAATTAAAGGCAACTCTATGATCATATGTTGGAAGGTCAGTTCTTCTTTTCCTTTCAGGGCCGAACCCACGGCGTATGGAGGTTCCCATAATCAGAGCTATAGCTGCTGGCCTATGCCACTGCCACAGCAACACTAGACCCAAGCCGAGTCTGTGACCTATACCACAGGTCACAGCAACACCAGATCCTTAACCCACTGAGCAAGGCCAGGGATTGAATCTGCATCCTCATGGATACCAGTTAGATTCGTTTCTGCTGAGCCATCATGGGAACTACTGGAAGGTCAGTTCTAATAATGCACATAGGAGGGTGCATCTTAAACCATGTGAAATTTTATTTAAAGTGAATTTAAAATTTTCTATCTTGATTTTTTTTTTCCTTTTTAGGGCCGCACCCATGGCATATGGAGGTTTCCAGGCTAGGGGTCTAATCAGAGCTGTTGCCGCTGGCCTACACCACAGCCACAGCAACATGGGATTGGAGCCATGTCTGCAACTTACACCACAGCTCACGGCAATGCCGGATCCTTAACCCACTGAGCGAGGGATCGAACCCTCAACCTCACGGTTCCTAGTCGGATTCACTTTCGCTGCACCATGACGGCAACTCCTATCTTGGTATCTTGACTCCAGTGGACTAGCTACTGTTGCCAAGCAGTATGACTTTGGGTTACTGCAGGGACCCAAAGGAGTTTTGTTTGTTTGCTTTAAAAATATGAACATGACAAAAATGAAAAAAGTAAATACAGAGAACAGATTCAACCCCCTTTCTCTTCAAAATGCATTAAATACAGATCCTCTGGTCATATCACCGAGTAAAAAATACTCATGAGTGACTTTCCTACCTGGCAGATAGACTTTCTCCCTATCAGTGGGGTTGGTACCAGCAAAGTCCTATCTTCATTCTTCGTTCTGGATGAGGCCCCTCCGAAAAATGTAGGCTATTGATTAGACATAATATTAACTACTCACCTTCAACATGTTGACCTCCAAATGGAAAAACCCTTTCTTTGTGTGAATAAAGGTGGCCACCGGGGTCCAGAGTGCTCTACTTCTGGGAACCTGTGAAGAGAAGACAGAGAAATGCATGGTGCCAACCAGAAAGTACATGAGGTTGGGTTCCAAAAGATTCAACTACAGAGAGAATAAAAGCTCCCACCATTAATCCATTTTTTTCCTCTGATTATTCCTTCTTGTCAATATAATCGAAAGGTTTTCCAGTCATGATGGTGATGGGGAGAATTAATGCCTCTGTTTTCTGTAATATTACTTAAAACTTCTCAAGATAGGGAGTGCCTGTCATGGTGCAGCAGAAACAAATCCAACCAATATCCATAAGGATGTGGGTTCGATCCCTGGCCTTGCTCAGTGGGTCAGTGATCCAGCATTGCTGTGAGCTGTGGTATAGGTCTCAGGCATGGTTCAGATCCCCCATTACTGTGGCTGTGGTATGGGCCAGCAGCTGTAGCTCGGATTTGACCCCTAGCCTAGGAACTTTCATATGCTGTGGGCACAGCCCTAAAAAGAAAAAGGTAACATTTTTGCTTCCTACTGACTGGAATGTGGTGTTTCATTTTATTTTTGGCTATGCCCATAGCAGGTGGAAGTTCCTGGGCCAGGGATCAAACCTTAGCTGCTGCAGGGACAATGCCAGATCCTTAGCCCACTGAGCCACAAGAGAACTCCTGGAATGTAGTATTTTCTTTTTCTTGGCCACGCCATGGCATATGGAGTTCCTGGGCCAGGAATCAGATCTAAGCTGCAGTTGTGACTGAAGCCACAGCTGCAGCAACGCCAGATCCTTAACCTACTGTGCTGGGCCAGGGATCAAACATGCATCCCAATGCTCCCAAGATGCCACCGGATCCGATTGCACCACAGCAGGAACTCCTGGAAAGCAGTTTTTTATTTTTATTTTAAAAAATGTTTTTGGTTTCTTCTAAGGGCTACACCTACAGCATATGGAGGTTCCCAGGCTAGGGGACAAATCAGAGCTATGGATGCTGGCCTACACCACAGCCACAGCAACGCCAGATCCTTAACCCATTGAGTGAGGCCAGGGATTGAATCTGCATCCTCATGAATACTAGTTGGGTTTGTTTCCCCTCAGCCACATCGGGAACTCCTGGAAAGCATTATTTTCAAATCAGAAGTCCACATGCAGATCAAGAAACCCTGTTGTATAAGGCAATTTTTAAGCAAAACCTCCAAAAGCTGGATCTCCATAAGACAAAGCAAGGATTCAAGCAAAATGCCATGTTGCTACCAGAAACCTGGAGATAAACAGAACATCTTTGAAATACAATTAAAAAACAATTCACAGGGAGCTCCCATCATGGCTCAGCAAATTAAGAACCTGACTAGTATCCTCGAGGATGTAGGTTCAATCCCTGGTCCCACTCAGTGGATTAAGAATCCAGCGTTGCAGTGAGCTGTGGTGTAGGTCATGGACTCGGCTCTGATCCCACATTGCTGTGGCTGTGATGTAGGCTGGCAGCTGTAGCTCTGATTTGACCCCTAGCCTGGGAACTTCCATATGCCTCGGGTGCAGTCCTAAAAAGCAAAAATAAATAAATAAAAGGAAGGAAGAGAGAAAGAAAGAAAAAGAGTTCATAGGCAGTTCCTGCTGTGGCACAGTGGGTTAAGAATCTGCCTGCAGCAGCTCAGGTCCCTCTACAGAGTCGAGGGTTCGATCCCCGGCCTGGTGCGGTGGATTAAAGGATCCAGTGCTGCCGCAGCCAAGGCTCAGATTCAGTCCCTGGCCAGGGAACTTCCACATGCCATGAAACACACACACACACACACACATTCCACCACAATTCACAAACCTCGGAGCAGCTATTTTTAAAGAAATAATTAGAAGCTCTAGGAAAGTGCTTTTCATGCTGAGAAGCTCACTGGACTCCATTGGCTCCTGCTCCCAATATATGGGAGTGAGTCTGCAAGAATAAACAGGAGATGGACAGAGCATTCACAGGAACCATGTAGGTTTGAAGTACGTGAGCATTTTCACACCATAACAGTCAGCAGATTTCTGGTTCCATTCTAGCCAGGCGCCTCTCAGCCTCTCATCGGACCATTCAAAACTGCTCAGGATTTAACAGCCACTCCTACCGTAGAGGGAGACTTTCCTTTATGGAATGCTCAGGGGAAATCAGCTCATTTTGAAGTGGTTTGAGTTTGATCCCGTGAGACCATCAGAACTTTCCACCAGAGGTAAATGAAGAGATTCTGGGCTTTATTCAGATGCCTGATTAACATGGGTGTCCCAGCGGTACTTGCTAACTCTCCTTCTATTTTTATCCCTCTCCCCACATCTTAGTACCTTTGACCTACTCTGAACTCAGACCCCAGATCTATTAGAGAGACGTTATCAGGCTTTCTTTAAAAATGGACAGGCGATAAAATAAAGTTAACCTGGAAGCAGCAGCTAAGCAAGGGGAATGAAAACATCAGAAGTTATCTACAGCCACAGGCATCCAGGGCTCTGTCTTATCTGCTGGGTAATAAAATCAGGACCTTCCTAAAATTGAAGGACATCCATTCAAATAAGTCAAATTGGTGCTTGCCTCTGACTCTTGGGGGGATTGCTCCAAAGCTTAACCAGTGTTTGCTGATTACAAATCATTGGCATGGGTTTGAAACACCTGTGTGCTAGGAAAGTTGGGATGGGGCACAGGGCAGTGGGAAGGTTGTTTTGCCATTGGGAAAAAAATAAAACACAAACATCTCTGAGAACAGGGATTATTAAGAGGGTGGTCGAAGGAAGGAGTGGGGAGAAAAGAATATCTCCTCTGAAGTGAGGATATTTTTTTCAAAAGACTAGGATTGAGTCTCAGTTTAAGGAGGACACTTAAATAGTTTGGACAGCTCAAAACTGCTGAATAGGGAACTGAAAACTGAGGGAGCCAAAAACAACATAAAAAAAAAAAAATCCTGGCAAAGCAGCAGGTGGATGAAGAGTTGGTTTTGCATAGTTTTGAACTCAGGAGTAAAGAAGCAGAGGCAGCCTCTCCAGAGGCTCTGAAATTCTCTGGAATCTATGTGTCTGTTGCAGGCCAAAGAGGGTGGAAGTGGGGTATTTCCTGCTCAAAGTCTCCCAGGCACCCATCCCTCCCTACCTCACCCCGCTTCTCCATTCACCTTTCCTCCCTCCACCTCTGGAATCCCAGGGGCATACTTCTTAAACTTGAGCCACCAGGGACCATCTCTGCCGCCCAGATTCTTCCCGGAGCCTGGCAAGGTATGGGACTGGAAGCCAGGCTTGCAAGGCTGCAGGGGGCACGGTGGTACCTGGAGCCTTAAAGCCCACACATCCTTCAAGGGGATGGAGGACTGGATCTTCCTAACAGCACTTCTCACGGGTCAGCTGCTCCCTATTTGACGGTGGTCAGTACAGGACCGTCCCCCTCCATTTTGCTCCAAGGTCCCTCAAGGTCTGTGATAGAGCAGATTCCGACCTCTTTCGTTGGCTGAGGCCAGCGCCTCAGGGGTCCCTTCAGTACCCCACCCCCAGCCCCCGCCCCCCTACTTTATCTAATTGAGGAAGCAGCGCAGAGGGACTTGGCTGAATCAAGAGACCTGCAAGCCTGAGCATGAGTTTGAAGCCCGAGAGCCTGAGACGTAATTGAATATTAGTGGAACCCTCTGTGAGCAGGAGGGGAGGGGAGGGGAGTTAGGCGGCTGAGTCCCACCGCAGCGGGTCCAGCCCCGGGACCCCCACCCCGTCGCCATCGGGAACAGCGGCGCTACGACTCCTGCAGGGACTCCCACTCCCAGATTCCCCTCAGTTGGGGCAGGTCCACCCTCTCTGAACCCCCACCGGGCAGAGCCAGCGGGGGAGACCAAAGGCGAGACGGCCAAATTTCCCCTGGACGAAGACACTGGGCGCAGCTCTTCCGAAAGAGCAGGGGCGGCTCAGAGCGACCCCCTGCCCCTGAAAAGTTGCTCTGGCGCTGAGGTCAAGGTCAGGTTCAAGATTAGACCAACTTACCTGGAGCAGCCCCAAGGGAAGATGGGGCTTCAGCCGGCTTTGTCTGTTGCCAGCTCGGAGGCAGCGGGCAGGGTAGGGGTCAGGGTCAGGGTCGGGGGTCGCGCCCGCCTCCTCTCCGGCAGCTCAGTGATGGAGGAAGGAAAAGAAGCCGAGCAGGGAGTTCAACGCTCCGTGGGAACCTAGGGTCCATTGCGGGTACTGGGGTTGGGGGCGCGAACAGGGCCCTAGACCCTGAGTCTTGTGCTTGGCCCTAGGAAGTCTTATGCTTCCCCTGCTCCGCTTAACTTAAGGTGCCCTGGATTTACAGCAGATGGCGGACTTTTAGTCACGTGGCCCGGCTTTAGGTCCCTGCCCCTCAAGCCTACAGCTTCCAAAGTTGGGAATTTAAATCACAGCGTCTGACATAGCTTTTGGCATAAAGGCTGTGATTACTGATCGTTCAAAAGGTAATAAATGAAATCCTTTTACTGGTGGGAGAGAACTTGGGGACAGGAAAAAGAGGTTCAGATAGGCTACCTGACCAGGCTGGAAATACCCCATCAGATGCTTAGGCCGACCTCCGTGCCCTCTGTGAGGTGATGTGGGCCTCAGAGTCAGAGGCGCCTGGAACCAAAGTTTCCTTTGGTTTGGTTCCAGGAAGAACCAAAGAAAGGAACCAAACCTTCCTTTCTGGGCATGTATGATCTTTGAGCCTGGAGGTCGGGGTGGGGGGAGCCCCATGGGGGATCCAAGGGTGCTCTACCGCCTACTAGTGGCTGTCTGATTTAATGCCACAATTCTCAGCCCTTCCTCCTTCCTTCCTTCCCCAGCCTGTGGGGCTGCACTGGCCTTGGGCACCAGTCAGCCTAATTTCCTTCCTCCCTCCCTCCAAGGGCCATGAAATGCTCTCCACAGGGAGCTCTTCTTTCTCTTCTTTCTTTCTTTCATTCTTCTTTCTTTCTTTCTCTTTCTTTCTTTCTTTCTTTCTTTCTTTCTTTCTTTCTTTCTTTCTTTCTTTCTTTCTTTCTTTCTTTCTTTCTTTCTTTCTTTCTTTCTTTCCTCCCTCCCTCCCATTTTTTCTTTTGCTGCACTTTCGGTAAATGGAAGTTTCCAGGCAGGGGGGTCAAATCTGAACCACGTCTGTGACCTACTACGCAGTTTACAGGCAACGCCAGATCCTTAATCTACTGAATTAAGTGAGTCAGGGATTGGATCTGCGTTCTCACAAAAACAACACTGGGTCGGTAACCCGCTGAGCCACATGGGCAACTCGGGGGTGGGGGTGGGGGTCTCCTAGAGCATCACTCCTCCCTGTCCCACGCCACTATTTTTTTTTTTTCTGCAGCATATAGAAATTTCTGGGCCAGGGATCAAAACTGCGCCACAGCAGTGACCCCAGCCACAGCAGTGACAATGCTGGATCCTTGACCTGCTGAGCCACCAGGAAACTTCCTCACTTAACTACTTTAAATCAGCCACGACAGAGGTATGAGGACAGGAGGAAGAAGCTCAGATGGAGAGGGCAGAGGAATTTTGGGTAGAAGACTCCAGAGAAAGAGCACAGGGATGAGCACAGCCCATGCGCTGCAATACCACTGCTTTTGTAGGCTCCACATTCACCACCCCCAGCCCTGTTTTCTTGTTACCAACTCCCACGCTGGCCTGCAGCTTGAAAACTGCAAGCCCAAGAGTCAAGGCAGGTATTTCTGGGTCCAGAGTCCTGCTAGGAGAAACAAAGGGCACTCAGATGGCCTGTCAGGCTCTCTGGCCACTAGGCACCCTGACCTGGCTGGAAGATCCCAACTGGAAGCTTAGGGCCAAGCTTTGAGGTGAGGGAAAGTAGGCCAGAGAGTCAGAGATGCCAGTAACCAACCCTCTCAATCTGGGCACATCCTTTGGGTTCAACAACACCATCTGCAACCCCATCTTTGAGCCTGGAAGTCTGGGTGGGGAGCCTCATGTGGGCTCTGTGGGTGCTCCTGCGCCCTCTTGTGGCTGACCTCTCTAACGCCAACTCTCAGCCCTTCAGCCTGCCTCCCCAGCAGCCACACTGGCCTTGGGCATCTGCCAGCCTGATTTCCTTCCCCCTCCCTCTAAGGGAAATATCCAGAGGGGGATATTTCCCTCTCAAAATCTCCCAGAGAACTCACCCGTCCTTACTCCACCCCACTACTTTAAATCATACTGCTCCCCCCCCAATCTGGCTTTAAATCCATCGCTCCCCCAAATCGCATGACCTGGCTTTAAGTCACTGTCTGCCCCTCAAGTCTGCAACTTCAAAAGTTGGAACTTCACATTGATCCCAGCGCCTAACATAGTTTTTGGCATAAAGGCTGTGAGCAGTGATTGCTCAACAGATGGATAAACGAGACCTGCCATCAAGCCTTTCTAGGAGCAAGTTTTGCCCTTTCCAGGGTGGCTCTAGTTTGTGAAACCAGTACAGCAGCCCCTGTCCTGGCCCCCAGAACACTGATTCCTACACATTTCAAGCCAGTGAAGTTATCCGATGCAGTCACACTGCCTCAGGTTTGCCGGGAGCAGTTAACTTTCAACAGCCTCTCATTTCTCTTATCTCTGTTCTCTCATTTAGTCTCCGGGAAGTCCAGAGGCACTATTACCCCATCTGACCTTACACACAGAGGTGGAGCCCGTGCTCGAGCTCTCAGACCCACTGAGTGGTGGAGCCAAGCCAGGACAAGGTCTGAGCCTTTGCTCTGCAGACCTGGGAGAGGCAGCTGGCCACGCGGTTCTCACACGTGATTCTCACAGGTTACTGTGCTTAAAGTGCAGCCAGGAATGTGTTCATAAAGCACATTTCCAGACCCTCCCCAGAGCTTTTAGCAGTTCAGTGCACCTAGGAATCTGCATTCTAACAATACCTCCCACTGAAATGAACAGTATAGGCGTCTTTGTTTTTGTTTTTGTTTGTCTTTTTGCCTTTTCTGGGGCTGCGCCCGTGGCATATGGAGGTTCCCAGGCTAGAGGTCTAATCGGAGCTGTAGCTGCCAGCCTACACCAGAGCCACGTCTGCGATCTACACCACAGCTCACAGCAACACCGGATTCTCAACCCACTGAGCAAGGCCAGAGATCAAACCCGCAACCTCATGGTTCCTAGTCGTATTCGTTAACCACTGAGCCATGACGGGAACTCCCAGTATAGGCATTTTAACATGCTCCTGGGGACCTCACTGGTTAATGTGGTTTGACAAAAAATGATTTTATTGGTGAGACTCTGGAAGCCCTTTGAAAGGGAAATTGTGCCTGAAACTCTCAAGCCCTTGGCCTGAGCTGCCCTGGAAGCCCCTTCAGAGCAATTAATCCACTAACAGGAGATCTGTACGCCCTAAACTCCTTAGCCCGCTCTTGAATACCTGGGTGGAGCTCAACAAGCAAGTACTGATTTCGCTCTTCCTTCTCTCCAATGCCAGGAACCTTTGGCCGTATGTTCTTAGGCTAGTCTTGAATTTGACTGCCTTTTTTTGGATTTTTTTTTTTAATTGTAGTTGATTTACAGTATTGTGCATGCTAGTTTCTCTTGCCTAGCAAAGTAACTTACTTATACACATATATACATTCCTTTTTTATATTTCTTCCCACTATGGTTTATCCCCGAAGATTGAGTAAAATTCCCTGTGCTCTGCCATGGGGCCTCGTTGTCTATCCATCCTCAGTGTAATAGGAATTTGCCCCATCTTTTCTTTTATCTGTTTTTTGAAAACACCTTTAGTTGGTGAATTTCCTCCCTTGTCTGTCAAACTCCTGAAAGCTTACATTTTTCTTTCACTCACCAAAAGCTCCCTGGTTGCACCACGTCTTGAGGCTCACTCTTTCCACCTGTGTCCCACTTGGCTGTCACTGCCATTCCCACAGCCAAACCTCAGCCCCAAACTGATCCTGTCGTCCACCCCACCAGTGCCCCCTGTAGGTTTATATATGTTTACTGTGCTCCCTGCATTAAATGCTCCTGGAAGGTGCAGAGTGGTGCTCCCAGCCCCTCAGGCCTGTTCCCACAAAAGATCCTCCTCTAAGTAACTGACAAGGGGATAGTTATGAAAAAGGAGAAAAAGCAAAGTCAGTGCTGACCCTGTATCCTAAGCTCTTGTAAATTAAGAGATGTGGGTCTGAGGTTTTGATAAAGTCTGCTCTCAGGTTTTGTTTGTTTGTTTGTTTTTTGTCTTTTCTAGGGCCACACCAGAGGCATATGGGGTCTAATTGGAGCTGTAGCCACCAGCCTACACCACACCTCACGGCAACGCCAGATCCTCAACCCACTGAGCAAGGCCAGGGATCGAACCCACAACCTCATGGTTCCTAGTCGGATTCGTTAACCACTGGGCCACGACGGGAACTCCTGTTTGTTTTTATGTCTTTTTAGGATCGAACCTGCAGCATATGGAGGTTCCCAGGCCAGGAGTTGAGTTGGAGCTGTAGCCACTGGCCTATACCACAGCCTCAGCAACTCCGGATCCAAGCCGTGTCTGAGACCTACACCACAGCCCATGGCAATGCTGGATCCTTAACCACTGAGCAAGGTCAGGGATTGAACCTGTGTCCTCCTGGATACTAGTCAGGTTTGTTAACGGCTGAGCCACGATGAGGACTCCCCGCTGTCAGTTTTTTCAAGTGAAGTGCTAATGAGCTTCTGAAGAGCTGCTTACTAAGCTGTTTCATTTAATGTAGAAAAAAAAAGGAGTTCCCGTTGTGGCGCAGTGGTTAATGAATCCGACTAGGAACCATGAGGTTGCGGGTTTGATCCCTGGCCTTGCTCAGTGGGTTAAGGATCTGGCATTGCCGTGAGCTGTGGTGTAGGTTGCAGGCGCGGCTCGGATCCCGCGTTGCTGTGGCTCTGGTATAGGCCGGTGGCTACAGCTCCGATTCGACCCCTAGCCCGGGAACCTCCATATGCCGTGGGAGTGGCCCAAAGAAATAGCAAAAAAAAAAAAAAAAAAAAAAAGACAAAAAAAAAGAAAAATGAATTTTGCTCATTTCTAGTTTCTTGAAAATCTTTGCATAACTTGTTTTCTAATTATAAAGATGTGTGTACAGCTTCAAAACTTGGATATCCCAGAAAAGTGTAAAATAGAAAAAATTAACCAGTGGTCTCACCACCCAGAGGCCTTCTATTAACATTATACTATATATAATTCCACTTTTATGTCCATAGAATTTTTTAAAAATATATTTGGGATTATACTATGTCATAACTCAGTTTTTTCCACTTAATATATCATGATAATTTCCTTAGGTTATTATACCTTCTGCTAAAGCATGATATATATATATATATATTTTTTTTTTTTTGGCTGTGCCCTTAGCATGTGGAAGTTCCTGGGCCAGGTATTGAACCCACACCAAAGCAGCAACCCAAGCCGCTACAGTGACAATGCCAGATCCTTAACCTGAGGCACCACAAGGGAACTCCAAAAGCATGATTTTTTTTCTTTTTAGGGCCACGCCTGGGGCATATGGAAATTCTCAGGCTGGGGGTCGAATTGGAGCTACAGGTGCTGGCCTAAGCCACAGCCATAGAAACTCAGGATCTGAGCCACATCTGTGACCTACACCACAGCTCACAGGAATGCTGGATCCTTAACCCACGGAGAGGGGCCTGGGACCAAACCTGCATCTTCATGGATACCAGTCAGGTTAATTACTGCTGAGCCACAATGGGAACTCCCTGTTTTTTTTTAAGAGGTGATATTTCTTTGTAATGTATATCATTTTCCTATTTTTCATTTATTCGTTCAACAAACAGCAACACTGTCACGCAAGGCCCTTAAAAATAGATTGTATTCAACTTCAGTACAGTAGGAAATTAAAAAGACTATCTACTCCAAGGAAGATATACAGATGGCCAGCAAACACATGAAAAAATGCTCAACATCGCTGGTTATAAGAGAAATGCAAATCAAAACTACCATGAGATATCACCTCACACCAGTCAGAATGGCCGTCATTAATAAGTCCACAGATAACAAGTGCTGGAGGGGGTGTGGAGAAAAGGGAACCCTCCTGCACTGTTGGTGGGAATGTCAACTGGTACAGCCACTATGGAGAACAGTTTGGAGATACCTTAGAAATCTATACATAGAATTTCCATATGACCCCGCAATCCCACTCTTGGGCATATATCCAGACAAAACTCTCCTTAAAAGAGACACATGGACCCGCATGTTCATTGCAGCACTATTCACAATAGCCAGGACATGGAAACAACCCAAATGTCCATCAACAGATGATTGGATTCAGGAAGAATGTGGTATATATACACAATGGAATACTACTCAGCCATAAAAAAGAATGACATAATGCCATTTGCAGCAACATGGATGGAACTAGAGACTCTCATCCTGAGTGAAATGAGCCAGAAAGACAAAGACAAATACCATATGATATCATCTTATAACTGGAATCTAATATCCAGCACAAATGAACATCTCCTTAGAAAAGAAAATCATGGACTTGGAGAATAGACTTGTGGCTGTCCCGATGGGAGAGGGAAGGAGTGGGAGGGATCGGGAGCTTGGGGGTATCAGATACAACTTAGAATAGATTTACAAGGAGATCCTGCTGAGTAGCATTGAGAACTATGTCTAGATACTCATATTGCAACTGAACAAAGGGTGGGGGGAAAAATGTATACATGTAAGAATAACTTGGTCCCCATGCTGTATAGCGGTGGGGGCGGGGGGGGGGGGGAGACTATCTAGGAGTTCCAACTGTGGTGAAATAGGAATGGCAGCATCTTTGGAGCTCTGGGATGCAAATTCGATCCCCAACCCAGTATAGTGGGCTAGGGATCTGGCATTGCTGCAGCTGTGACTTAAGTCAAATCTATCGCTCAGATGTGATCCCTGGCCTGGAAACTCCATATGCTGTGGGCAGTCAAAAAATTTTTAAAAAAGGAAAAAAACTATCTAGCAGAGGTTTGGGGGACTTTCTCGAGTCTTAATCAACAGCACCCCTCTTCCCAGCCTGAGTGCTAAACCAAATGAGAAACCTGACAAAGGAGTGAGGTGCTTGGCGTCAGCAGTATCACCTTTATTAAGTTGATACCGGAAAATCTGGCCTATACCTGGAGGCAAATGGGCCTCCTCATCCTGCATCCCCAGGTCAGGCAGGCTTGCCCACTCAGCGGGAAGAGCCGAACGTAACTTGTGTTCCTTGTTAGAAACTAGCATCCAAGGAAGAGCCAAGAGGAAGGGCCTGGGTTCCACCTCCCCAAGTCACCAACCTCATGGGTCTTGCCTCCTTCCAGAGAGTAAGGAGCTAGAGGGAGGTTACCAGGACTTATAGCCCGGGGGCTTCCCACAGAAGGAAGCAGCCACAGTGATGAATAAGTACTTTCCCCTGTCAAAAGGTATAGGGAGTTCCCGCAGTGACGCAGCAGAAACAAATCCTACTAGGAACCATGAAGTTGCAGGTTTGATCCCTGGCCTCACTCAGTGGGTTAAGGATCTGGTGTTGCCATGAGCTGTGGTGTAGGCTGGTGGCTACAGCTCTGTTTGGACCCCTAGCCTGGGCACCTCCATATGCTTCAGGTATGGCCCTAGAAAGACACACACACACACAAAAGTATAAACAAGAGAAGGGAAGCTGCCTAGTTGGGGTGAGATAGGGGTCATGATGGACCCAAGTATTATAGGATTACACCTGAAGGACAAGTGGTCAAACCAGCTATGTTAAAACATACAAGCTCATGGAATAGACCTGGAAACTTGCCTATCGAAGAGGAAACGTCTCATGGCAGATCAGCCAGTGTTTGCCACGGACAAGGAGGGGAGAATAAATGATGCTGTCGGTATATGACTGCTTCCACCCTGGGGAGAGTCACTCAACCCCTGGAAGCCTGAGCTTCCTCGTCCTAGACAAGGACCCTCCCCTAAGGAGAAACTGGCAGCTGTTTCCCAAACCAGTTTCCTAGTCACCTGGGCACAACTGGATGACATTCTGCAGTGTCTCTTGTAATTAGGCCACGTGACTGATTTCTGGCCAATGCAAAGTGGGCAAGAGGTGTGCCATATGCAGGTATGTCCCTATAGTGGGATGTGGTGTCCCCCAGAATTCATGTCCACCCAGAACCTCAGAATGTGACTAGAGGAAAACTTTTTCTATGCTGAGAGAATACTTTTTTTGTCCTTTTAGTGCCACACCCATGGCATATGGGTTGAATCAAAGCTGTAGCTGCCGGCCTACACCACAGCCACAGCAATGCCAGATCCCAGATCCAAGCCTCGTCTGTGACCTACACCACAGCTCATGGCAACACTGGATCCTTAACCCACTGAGCAAAGCCAAGGATTGAACCTGCATCCTCACAGACACAATGTTGGCTCCTTAACCCACTGAGCTGCAGTGGGAACTCCTTCACTTATACTTCTAATGAACAAGCCATACATTAGGAGTTTCTGTGACCCCTTCCTCAGCTTTGCGAATTTGTTTTAGAACCACTCATTGAACCTTCCCATATCTACTGGTTTACTATAAAAGATATAACAAAGGATGCAGATGAAGAGACATAGGCTGAGGTCTGGAAGAGGCCCAAGTGCAGGAGCTTTTGCCCCCATGGAGTTGGAGGGCATCACCCTCCCAGCCCATGGATGTGTTCACCAACTTGGAAGCCCTCCAGTCTGTGGTTTAGGGATTTTTAGGAGGCTTCATCATGGAGACATGATCCATTATTAACTGGTCTCCAATCCCCTCCCCTCCCCAGAGGAATGGGGGGTGGGTGGGCCGAAAAGCCCAAGCGTCTAATCATGGCTTGATCTTCCTGTTGCTCAGCCTCAGTGTCCATCCTGAAGCCATCCAGGAGCCCAGCAAGAGTCACCTCCTTAGAAGAAACAGTGGCCTTGTCACCCAGGAAATTCCTAGGCATTTAGGAGCTCTGTGTCAGAGACCAAATATATATTCCTCTTTTTTTTTTCCTTTTCAGCTGCATCTGCAGCATCTGGAAGTTCCCGGGCCAGGGAATGAATCTGAGCCACAGCTGTGGCAACACCAGATCTTTTAACCTACTGCACTGGGCTGGGGATGTCACCTGTGCCTCTGCAGCAACCTGAGTGACTGCAGTCAGATGCTTAACCCACTGCAACACAGTGGGAACTCCTGAACCTGGATTCCTGAATCACTGCTTAGAAGGAGCAGGAACATCTGTGGGGCAAAAGCCATGTTTACGGTGGTCAACCTCTGTTTTATGGTTTATCTGCTTCATCAGCCAGCCTAAGTTATCTTACTAATCCCCCACACGCACATACACACCAACACAAAGCAATAAACTGACATGCTGGTTTGCACAGCAGTCTTACTGGAATTTATAATTCTAGTTTGATGCTGAGAGATCACCTATGCATCCACTGAAAAGGCCTGTTGTTAAAAGCAGGAAGCTGAGAATCAGACGCTTTCCCTTAAAAAAAAAAACAAAAACAAATAACAAAAAAAAAACAAAGTTGGGGGCCAGGAGCCCAGCCTGTGCTCAGCCGCACCTGGCAGGCACCCCATCGGCACTAGTCTCTTCTGGCTGTGCCGCAGAGGCCTGTAGGAGGGAGGGCACAGGAGTCCAGGACAAGAGCTGGAAGGCGTCCTCCCCTCCAAGAGCCCACCGGGGGTTGCCGTGGGGCAGGGTGGGGAAAGCTGCAGCAGGCTGGCCGGGAGGGCAGGCTCTTCTGGGGAGGTGGGAGAGGAAGCCTGAAGCAGGGAGGAGCTAGAGCATCTGAGCCGCAGGCCAGGCTCCACTACCCAGGGCTCCATTTGCCATGCTCATCGCACAGTGTACATGACTCTCTCTGGGGAGCCTGGCTGTGTAGACCTGATCCTCGGGGGTGTGATAAGGCCTCTGGTCACTCCAGCACTGACCCCCTGGGAGGCAAGAATATCCTCTGTGGACCCTCCTGCCCCTGGCATGTGTAGATCATGAGAGCAGTGGTCGTGAATGGCCTACATCCTCAGCCACCGGCCTACGCCACAGCCACTGCACCATGGGATCCGAGCTGCGTCTGTGACCTACACCACAGCTCACGTTCCTGGAAGCCTATGGTCCAGAGAGATCCTGGAGGGTCATTTGTGCCAGTAATAAGTCCATGCACTCGGGCAGGGGTGTGGAGGGAGAGTCCCGGGTAGCTCGGAGAGTTTGGGTCAGTCCCCAAGGGCCCAGCCCAAAGCTCGGCCCCAGGAGCGGGACAAAAATGGCATTAAACACTGTCCCTGCCCAGAGAAGGTGACTGTGGGTTATGGGTCAATGTGATAACGGGTCAGGACAGGCTTTAGCAGGGCCTGGAAAACTTAGGACAATGGACACTCAGGAATGAGAGAGACTGGCTGTGTGCAGAGACGCCCGAGAAAGCGTAAAGGAAGGGACCGAGTTCCAGGCAAGCATCTTAAGAACGGGTGGCTTCCAGTGCCCCAGTGCTCCAGCTAGACGAGGGGTCACAATGGGCCAAATGATGCCAAAGATCCACTGGATAGAAACCCAGAGCTGCCCACACTCCAACTCCCTCCCCTGGCCAAGGCTCAGGCCTTGGCCCCACACTCCTTTCTGAGACTCTGTTAAGTGCCAACCTTCTGCCGCCTCCCCTGCAGGCCTGGCTGGTGGCTCCTACCTCCGTTGCTCCACTGGATCCACTCCATTCGCTGACACCCTCTGGAAGGGACCCTTTCCCGCTGCCTGGCTGGACCTCGGGACCAAGTGTCTGCTCGGAGCATCCACGCCACACCTTCTACCCCTGAGGCAGCCCAGTCCTCAGGGGAAGGGTCTTCAGGGCCTTTTCTCCAGGCAGGGCAAGAGGAGAAGGGGATTTTGATGAGCCCCGTTCCTGGAAATAAACATGGAGGGCAGGGGTTCAAATGGCTGCCAGGGACGACCATCTTGGGATCCGAACCGGGGCTGGAGTCAGGAGCGGGGCAGGAAATCCTGTAACACATCTCACCTGTAACAGCCACGACCGCCTCCGGGACACGAAGCCCACGGGTCACATTTTATCAATCAAATCAAATCCATCAAGCTCCTAATTGCTGGAGGCTGTGTAAAGCCTGAAGTCAATGCCTTTAGGGGCTCCTTCATCCACTCTGTACCAGGAACCCCAGCACTTAGTTTGCAGGAAAATAGATGAAGCGTCTTCGTGATGCCTCTGCTGAGGTTGAGTGCCGGCTGGTAAACGCAGGCAGCTGCTCCCAGAGGGTCCTACTCCTCTGAGGGACTCTCCCACCCACAGGCTCTGCCCCAGGAACCTTGGCCTGTTGTTGCCGGCCTACGCCACAGCCACAGCAACATCGGATCTGAGCTGCATCTGTGACCTACACCACAGCTCACGGCAACGCCAGATCCTTAACCTGCTGAGCCCACATGTGCAGCATATGGAGGTTCCTAGGCTAGGGGTTGAATCAGGGCTACAGCCGCCGGCCCACACCACAGCCACAGCAACGCCAGATCCGAGCCACATCTGCAAGCTACACCACAGCAACACTGGATCCCTGACCCACTGAGGGAGGCCAGGGATTGAACCCACATCCTCATGGATACTGGTCGGATTCATTTCCTGCTGCGCCACAATGGGAACTCCATGAGCCCATTTTAAATGTGAGAAAATTGTGGCTCAGAGAAATCTGAACCCAGAGTCACATAGTTTGTGTGTAAATCTTCTAAATAGAGGAAAGAAGAATTGGTACTTTAAAGCTCACCCTGATCTTCCAGTTGGCCTGGGATCCCTCTGGTAGTTTAACCTGTGGCTGGGCTGAGCCTCCTAGGACCAGTTTGACCTGAAGCAGTTCTTCCCTGTCAACCCCATCTCACACACGGCTGCTGGCAGATTCACTGTTAAATCAGCCAAACCAGGACAGAGGAGCCAGGACCAAGTTCTTGCACCATGTCTCTCCTGCAGTGACTGGTGGCTACAGCCGAAGCCACCTAGGGTGCCCGTGTACTTGCCAAGAGACGCAGGGTAGTTTGAGCACAGCCACACTGAGACCCGTTAAAAGGATTTACTTTACAGCTGCCAAAAAAAGCATGAAAACAAACCCAAACAATCCCCAAATATTCAGATTCAGAATAACAACAAAAAAATCCAACACTTCTTCACCCAAGCAATAGGCCAGCAAAGAAGCCAGCCAGGTTTAGCTTGTCATATGGGACAGACAGAGACTCAGCTATCTTGTCTAACCCTGGAGTCTTTATGATCAAACAGCACAGGTGTCATTCCAAAAACTGCCTATGACATCCTCATTAGAACCCCCTTTGGGGAGTTCCCGTTGCGGCTCAGTGGGTTAAGAACCTGATACTATCCATGAGGATGCGGGTTCGACCCCTGGCCTCGCTCAGTGGGTTAAGGATCCAGCGTTGCTGTGAGCTGTGGTGTAGGTAGTGGATTCGGCTTGGATCTGGCATTGCTGTGGCTATGGTGTAGGCTAGTGGCTACAGCTCCGATTCAACACCTAGCCTGGGAACTTCTCTTTGTTGTGGGTGTGGTCTTAAAAAAACAACAAAAAAAGAATACCCTTTTGATCCTTTAGGGCAGAATTCCCAAAAAGACCATTCTTGTGCCCCGATAGCATCCTGTGGCTGAGGCATCATCTCTTGCATAAACACTTAAATGTTGTGTTTACTATGTGCCAGGCAGTTCTAGTGCTTTACAAGCGCCAGCTCATTTCATCTCCATACTTCATCCTAACTTGCCTTAAGCCTCATAGCCCATAAGTGGTAGAACTAGGATTTGAAAGCCAGCCAACCATCCGTAGCTCATGCTTTTAACCACCATACCACACTGCCTTCTTAAAATATTTAGGGGGAGTTCCCATTGTGGCTCAGCAGCTCATGACCATGACTGGTATCCATGAGGATGTGGGATTGAACCCTGGCCCTGGTCAGTGGGCTAAGGATCCCGTGTTGCTGTGGCTGCGGTGTAGGCTGGCAGCTGCAGCTCTGATTTGACCCCTAGCCTGGGAACTTCCATAGGCCGAGGGTGTGGCCCTAAAAAGACAAAAATATATACATATGTATATTGAGCAAATCAAAACCACCATGAGATACCACTTCACAGCCACCAAGATGGCTATAATCCAAAAAAATGGAAAGTACCAAGTATTGGCAAGGATGTGGAGAAATCAGCACCCTCCTACACTGCTGGTGAGAATGTGAAATTCTCAGTGGGGCAGCCTCTGTAGTTCCAATTCAACCCCTAGCCTGGGAATTTTCATATGCCACCGCTGCAGCCATAAAAAGCAAAAAAAAAAAAAAAAAAAAAGCTAAGGTCAAATGAGATCACTGGAATGAGCCTGAATCTAGTGACTTAAAAGAGGAGGAGGTTAGGATATAGACACAGAGGGAAGAACATGTGGAGACACGGGGAGAAGGCGTCTACAAGCCAAAGCCAAGGAGACGGGACTCAGAAGACACCAACCACGCCAACACATTGCTCTTGGAATTCTCGATTCCAGAACTGTGAACAGTCGTGTGAACATTTGGAATTTGACCTTCGTCCCTAACAGGAAACACGTCATGACCATTTCTAACTGACTTCAGGTTGCTGACCCCACCTCTAGGGGCCTTTCCTGTCTTAATGACTGATCTGGGTGTGATAATGTAACCCCCACCACCAGGACTGGAGTCCTCCACTTAGCATTTGTGAGCTTGCTTTTCAGTTTTCAGACCTACTTCTATCTTGGGAAGCAGGTCAGATAAGCATTTCATAGATAATGAAACTGAGCCATGAAGTAAATTGTTTAGCTTATAATTACAGTCAATTCAGAGCTGATACCGACACACAGGGTCCGTGACTCCAGGAGAAGTTTCCTTTCCCAAGGCCACACTCTTTGACCTTGTCCAAGCATAATACTCAATACTTATATTTATCTTCTTGACCAGACTGTTCAAACTCACAGATTTGTGTATTTTAATTTGCATCTTAAAGAAAACAGAAATAAGCTTTACAATTCCTAATACGCTGATTCATATAATTTTCCCATCTTTAGTTCAGGATATACCTGTATCTTCCAAAGACCCTGAGGTGGCAAAATTCTTGATCTAGCTTTTTCTTACTTTTGCATTCCTTAATCCATTCAGCCTCTCGATCTACGGCTTTCCAGGAGGAGGGTTAATTTTTTCCTATTTTCTGTCTCTCCTTCCCTCCCCTCCTTCTCCATTCTCATCTCTCTCACAATCGCGCGCGCACACACACACACACACACACACACACACACACACACACATACACTCCAAGGCTTTCTCACCAGTTGCAGGCAGGCTTTCCCTCTGCCATTACTGATACCCAATTATTTTTGTTTGCTTGTTTTTGCTTTTTAGGGCCCCACCTGAGGCATGTGGAGGTTCCCAGGCTAGGGATCTAATCGGAGCTACAGCTACCGCCCTACATCACAGCCACAGCAATGCCAGATCTAAGCCGTGTGTGCAACCTCTCCACCACAGCTCACGGCAACGCTGGATCTTTAACCCACTGAGTGAGGCCAGAGATCGAACCTGAAACCTCATGGTTCCTAGTTGGATTCGTTTCCGCTGTGCCACAACGAGAACTCCACTAATACCCAGTTTTAAGGAATCACTTGCAATTTTCATCCTCTCTTAGCCCTCAATACCTTGCTCATGTTATTGCCTATCAAGAACATCCATTCCCAACACCATTCCACATGGAATGCCAACATGTATTTTAAACACCCTGTCCTACAGGAAGCTTGCCCAGACTCCCTCCTCCTATACCACCAGCAGAGCCTTGACCTCCTTCTGAGACAGGCTGGGACCTGGGACCCCGGACCCTTTGCTGCAAGGCTTGCCCCTGGACAAATGTCTCCTCGAGCAACAAAATGCAAAAACAAACAACAACAACAAAAAACTGCATAGGACTAAAAGTAACTGTGTGCATGTGCAGTTGGGGTAAATTATGAACAAGATACAAAAAAGACCAAAAACCCAACTGCCACTTGGGAACAACCAAGAGCAAAAACAGGGTACTGTGCCTGCCTTCTGCACACACCACCACCAAAGGGATGGGCAAACCACCTAAGCCATCCCTCTGGAAGCCCAATCCCTGGACCAGCCCCTACTCTCAGCCCCTATAAAGCACAAGCCCATCATCCCTCTGAGAGGGAGCAAGGGAACTTGTTACTTGTTTTTGATTCCCCCTGCTGAGGCGGGGCCCCAACTAAAGCTTTGCCTGGATTTCTAAAATAAAAAAATACATAAATAAATAGAGTACCTTTTGGAAACTGGTATTCAGGGTTCAGATAATCCAATCAAAGAAATAGAAAAACTGTTTCTACTTTAGCTTACCCTTCACTTCATGTCACTTCTTAGCTTTTCTTTTCTTCCTAGAACCTCATACAGTTTTCCAAACCCAAGCAGTACTTCCACTGACCTGTGGCTACTCTTAGAATTAAAAATTAAATTATTCCAAGGAAATCAAAGAAAGATTAAGCATCACTTTTTTTTTTTTTTTTTGGTCTTTTTTGCCTTTTCTAGGGCTGCTCCCGCGGCATGTGGAGGTTCCCAGGCTAGGGGTCAAATCGGAGCTGTAGCCGCCAGCCTACGCCAGAGCCACAGCAACGCTGGGATCTGAGCCGCGTCTGTGGCCTACACCACAGCTCACGGCAATGCGGGATCGTTAACCCACTGAGCAAGGGCAGGGATCGAACCCACAACCTCATGGTTGCTGGTAGGATTCGTTAACCACTGTGCCACGAGGGGAACTCCAAGCATCACTTTCTTATTGTTTGGGATATTCCTCCCCTTTTAGCCTCCCACTGCCAAGCTGGTCAGTCAAGGTCAAACTGGGATTGTTGGCATCCACTGAGTAGAAAGCCATGGCTTTCTAAATTTCAGTCAAGATTTAAGATGCCAACTGGCAGGGGGGAGCTTAAAACAACAGACCTCACTTTCGTGGCCCTACCTATTTAGTTTTTTTCCTTCCACTGGAACAAGACAGAAACACAAGGAAAAAAATTAGTGAGACATCCCCAGAAGAAAAGTCCTCCCTGAAGGCCAAGGTGTCCCTGATGTGCTCTCCCAAGATTTCTCCCCATTCCAAGGCTTCACTGACTGCCCAGGTCCTTGAGGAACGTCCTCTTTTGTGCCCCTGCACGTTGCTATGGCTGTGGCTGTCATAGGCCAGCAGCTGCAGTTCTGATTTGACCCCTAACCTAGGAATGTCCATGTGCTGTACGTGCAGCCATAAAGACAAAAAAAAAAAAAAAAAAGGGTTGACAATGCAAAGAGCTAATAAGGGCCAAAGTTGCAACACCTGAGTCACAAAACAGGAAGAGTACTGTACTATAACTCAAAGAATGACATAAATATCCATAGGTCCACACTGACATAAAAAATAAACAAAATAGATAAATAGAAAAAATAAATGGGGGAGAATTAACAACTCTTCCTTATACATGTAGTGACAACACCAGATCCCTCACTTGCTGTGCCATAAGAGAAATACTAATTTCTTCAGCTTCATAAATGTTCTATGGCTGTGTAAGATGTACCACAAGGAGAAGCTGGATGAAGGGTATATGGTTAACTATTTTTGCAACTTTCTCTAGGTCTACAATTATCTAAAAAAGAATTAACTCTTAGGTAGTTGAGTATCAACAATTTCATAGTTCCATTGAATATATAAATCAGATAAGAAAAAACCAACACTGAAGTTCTAAAGCCACATTATCTTAATGTGCTACAAATGTACTTGAGGGTAATTTTTGCATTGAGATCAGGGCCTGCATCAACATTCAACTCAAATACTCTATTCAAATGATTTGATTTACAAGCTTTCTAAGGAAAAGTGTCAAGACTAGGACTGGGAAGGACACAGCAAATGGGTGGCACAGATCTGCTGGCCTTGTCTTTCAAGGGACTGGGCTTTGGGACGGGCAGAGATTACTTCCACCACCTTCCTCTATACCCACTTCTGAAGGCCTGCCACCACGATGAACTCCAGGGGTCAGGATAGTCCAGGTCCCAACACAGAGGCTAGAGAATGGCAATGCCCCCTCTAGCAGCTGTGCTGTGCTTAGGTGGTGCTAAGTTTCTAAGAAAAGTAGCAGCAGATGCGTGGATGGCTGGTGAGGCCTGTCCTACGACTAGTGCCAAGTGAGCACGTTGCTCCTTACCATGGACACTCAACAAGCTGGATTAGGTTAACCAGTTAAGTTGGGCACTCCTATGTCAAGGCCATTTCAGCGCAAACTCAAATACTAATCTCTGATATTATACACAGTATACCAAATAGCATTTACGGCTCCTAGTTCTACAGACAAGTGACTAGCAAGCATTTCTCAGAGGTGGATTAGCTTTCATGTGGCTTAAGTACCGGTATGTTTATTGCATTTAAGGTACCATTTAACGATCTGAGTTAATCTAACTTCTAGTTGTGAGCAATTTACTCTATTTAATAGGTCAGGCTTCTTTTCAATTCACAGCAGTCTCATTGCTTATAATTGTGCACTGTAGTGTGCTCCCTTTAACTCAATGCTACTTAACAAGGTTTTGATGAGCACCAGAGCTGTATTTCAACCCCAAATCACCAAAATGTAAAAAAAAAATTTTAAGTAGATATATGGCCTTGCTTTGCATACCTTCTAAATTGATTGCTCATATGTTAAAGATACACTCCCACGGTTCTGATTTTTTTTTTTCCCCTTTAGGCCACACCAGCAGCATATGGACGTTCCCAGGTTAGGGGTCAAATTAGAGCTGTAGCTACCTACCTACACCACAGCCTCAGCAATGTGGGATCTGAGCCAAATCTGCGACCTACACCTCAGTTCACAACAACGCTGGATCCTCAACCCAGTGAGCAAGGCCAGGGATTGAACCTGCATCCTCATGGATACTAGTCAGGTTCGTTTCTGCTGTGCCAAAACAGAAACTCCCTACAGTTCTAAATTTGAATAGACCTGTAGAGAAATTTAGATAGTCTTTGGATAGTACCACAAATGATCAACGTCAAGGTTAGAATAAGAAGGTTTTCAACAAATACAATCAAGCAGTTATATATACCAAAGGAAATTCTTTATTGTAAACAAGATATAAAGTACAACAGAACAAATATTGTGCAAACTGTAAAATCACAAGGATTTTTTTTAATTAAAAGAAAACTCTTGTTTTCCAAGGGCCCAAAGTTTTGATGGCAGAAATCTACACCCAATAGAGAAAAATGTTAAATGAAAAGACATAGTGACATTTTTCACTATATATTTTAAACAACTGACTTTTGTTTTACCACTGTGTATATTATCCACTATACAACAGAATATAACAGAAATACTGTTAACGAAAATGAATGTTCTAATATTTTTTCTACCTACCTAGTTCTGAATCCCCCCCAAAAAAAACTCTCATAAATTAATTGGACATTTGTCCATTTGTGAATAACGGTCACTAACTTTCTAATTCAATGAAGCACACATTATATCCTGGTAGCATAAGGGTTCGTTACTGATGACCTATGTCATCTTTTTCAAGAAGTTATCTGAAACCCTTAACATCCCTTCTTTACAATATATGTTTTCATCTTTTTTTTTCCTAAACAAAGTGCAGTGTATTTTAGAGTCTACAGAAAACACATTGGTATACAGTTTTCAAATCTACACAAAAAATGCAGCCAACTAAAGTTCAAAGCGTAATAAAATGCCTAGTTATGGTCTTTTGTTAAATTTCAAAATAAAAATGCAAAGAAGTTAAAGCTACACTTCAGAGCAATTAAATTAATGAGGATTCCAATTTCTGGGACCTCTTTAGCAATATACAGCTGCTTAATTCCGAACATCAGTGACTAGTATAAAAATGCTAGTTCTAGATATACTTAACAACTACATCCACGAAATTGAATGGAAAGACTAATAGTAAACAAGGTAACTCTAGGAAAAGATAATATTCGTGATAATACAAATCAATTTTACATCTCCATCTCTGTACCGTAATGTTTATTTCCAGTCTCTACACTTGAAACCAGTGCTTTAGAAGAATCACATTGAAAAGTTGGTCTCAAGTATAAACGGTGAAAGTAACAAATTGTGCACACATATTCAAAACCTGTGCTACCTGTGGCTGACTTCACCTGCAACCTTCAGAAAACATTGAAAGGAATAAAAACTTTCTCATCTCTCTTATGCGGTAAGAAATGAGTCCTGCAACTCTGTGACCTGCCTGTGGCCGCAGCACTTCTTACCATCTAACCCAGGCTGGGCCTTCTCCCCAGGCCATGGGCCTTCTTCTGCTTGTAGCCCACACTGGAGGGCCACAGACCTGCAGTGGAAGCATTTTCATATCACCATTGGCTCCCGGCTGTGACAAAAGTTAGTTCTCCGCCATCCAAGCTGTCACTGCGTGGGAGCAGGGGTTGGAGGTAGGGAAATGTCATTTAACTTGCTAACTTCCATCTGCCAGTTTGGTAGCTTCTTGGCCGACAGATGGCGTCGGGCATGCTTGGTCAAATGGTCACTCCTCATGAACCGCCGGTCACACATGGGACAGGCAAATTTCTTCTCACCTGTGTGGGTTCGTCGGTGTCTGGACAGTTCATCTGAACGGGCAAACCTCCGTTCACAACCTTTCCAGCTACAGCTAAAAGGTTTTTCTCCTGAAACAAAAAAATTCGTATCATCATTACCATGCATGTTACTGTAAGTTACATATTAAATTATATTTAAGGCTTAAAGATGCTTTATTAACATGCCTAGCTTGTGTTCATGATCATTGCTAAAAAACCCTTTATCCACATTTCTAGATATAAATCAGGAATGGTTAGTACCTGTATGTGTTCTCATGTGGGCCTTCAGATGAGAACTTTTAAAGTACGTCTTGCCACATCCTGGATGGCTACAGATGTGACTTCTTATCCTCGAAGAGTCGATCTGAGGAGTGACTTTAGCTGCTGAAGGGGAAAACCCTGGAGCAGGGGCGATGGGAGAGAGTCTAGTGCCATTTGGGCTCACCACCGGAGGCTTTGGGTTCTGAACAACGGGCTGGGGTACGACAAACATGACTGCGCCTTTGGGCACCTGAGTGCCCATGAATACAACAGGTGGGCAGACAGCTGGTGGCTGACTGGGTGGAGTGCTGGGAACAACTGTTGTCACAACAGGGTTGTTTGCAGGGAGGGGAACCATCTGGCAGATGACCGGCATAGTTGGCACACCCCCTGTTGATACTGCAGGTGGAGAGACTAACACTGACTTCTGTTGTGGGGACGTGGAGGCTGGCTGAGATCTACAGATGACTGTCTCTGAAGAAGGCACAGAAAAGTCATAAAGTGCAGCACTTGCTTTCTCATCAACATCTGCCACTGTGTCCCTCTCATGTTTGGATCTGTTTGGTGACACAGCTGCACAAGGTACATTTTTTCTTGAAGACTCAACATTTAGGTGGGTTCTTCTTCGAAAAGAATTGTCCTGATAGTTGAGGATGCTGGCTGCTTTCACTGGGCAGGATCGGTGGTTACATAGCTGAGCATCAGCTGTATGACGAATCACACTTGTTGCCTGAGCCTTGGGAAGTATGGGGGCAGATACCGGGCTCTTCTCCTCTTTGAAAGGTGCAGTAGCCATGTGAGGCTTGGCAGTATCTGACAATGATTTAAAGTGTCCAGTAGGTGGCGCTGGTGCCATCAGATTTGACACTTGAGAGGGTTCAAAGTCAGAGGGACTGTAAGGTGGAGTCAAACACTACAGAGAAGAGAAATATATAGGCAACAGCGTGAGAACGGTAGTTCATCATGTAAGAAATTCTATCCTTTACATCCATCGTAAAAGCAATACTTACAAATGCTGGGATCGTATGAAAATCCGGTGTACCCGGCAGCAGATTCTCTTCCTCTGACATATCAGACACTGGAGTAACAGGTCTGTTTTCAATATATTTCTTAAAATCAGACTTCCAACTGCAGCTCATAGACATGAGTGCCTCTACGGCTTCAAAATCACTTTTCTCTGCAGCTTTGTTCCACGAATACACACCCTCTTTTGATCTTTCAGAAATCATTTCCATTCTTTCCTCCTATAAAAACAAAAGATTAAATGCTTTTAAGTATACTGTTCTCCACATGACATGCGGAACAATGTGCAATTTTTTTTCCTTTTTTACAATTTGCACAAACTTTTCAAGATAAAATCTGAAATAACTTTTCCTCATCCCTCCTCTGGTAGTGATAAAATCTTCCTCATTCTTCCTCTGACACTTAGGTCTGAAGACTGATACCCTTGCAAGGTGAAGAGGACCTTATTACCTCTCAGGGGACCAAGGCCAAAGGTACCAATGAATTTGAAATCTAAAAGAGACCCATTTGGCTTATAAGAAAAAAAAGGTTTTATATTCTTTCCAGAGTAGCCACCTGCAACAGGAGTCAGACAAAATAAGGGAAGGCTCTGCAAAACTCATTAATAAAAAATACAGGTTATGGCATGAGATCTTTTCAGATATTTTTTCCTAACGGGGAGGAGAGGCCAAAATTGATGATAAATAACAGCGCATGCTTTATATTTATCAACTCCTATCGGGTATTTAATGCTTGATGTTAATGCTCCTTCTATCGGGTATTTAACGCTTCATATTAAACTGCACTAAAAAAAAAGGTACTACCCTCCATCTCTTTCTTTTTTTTGTGGTCTCATTCTTTCGTCAAAGTAGAGGTTGTGTAAAAAAAAAAAAAAAGAGCATTCTTTATGTTGCAAGGTGTTATTCTTAACGCTTGTTTAAAAAAATGTATAAACCCTTCGTGTTGAAACCCTAAGAAAACGAGCCATTTCTCTTGAAATATCGCTAACTATGCAATTGCATAATCCCGCGCCCTTTATGTAAGCTGCAGCGGACAGCGCATGTTTGTGTAAAAGCCTCAAGACGCCAAAGCAAAGCAAAAAAGAGAAAAGGCAGGCAGCCGGGAAGCAGAGTACGAGGTGGGAAGGGCCGGAAAAGAAGCCGGGAGGGGAGGAGGACTGGGAGTGGGGCGCTAGGCAGGAAAGGGAAGCGCGGGCGGAGGCGCGGGCGGGGGAGGCAGACGAGGGGCGGGGGTGGACGGCGGGGGAGATCCTCGCTGGCGGGGACAGACAGATGGGGCCGCCCTAACCTCAATGAGGCTCGCGGGTGAGTCACTGGGAACATTCCTCGCCGCTCGCACGTCCCCGCTTCCCTGCCTCCGCCATTGGCCAGCTGGCCGGGCGGCCCGGGCTGGGATTGGCTGGGCCTCGAAGGGCGGGGCGCGGAGGAGGAGGAGGAGGGGGCGAGGCATGTGAACAAAGCGTGATCAGCGGCTGCTCGGGGCGGCGCAGGAAACGTGAACTGGGAATTGCCGCGCCGTCACCTTTCACCTACTTCCTGAGCCCGCGGGCCCCCGCCCTCGCGCCGGGCCGGGGGAGGGGCCGCGGGCGCCGCCGCCAACCGCCCGGCAGTGCGCGCCCCAGCCCGCGGGGAGGGGCGGGGCCCTGGGCCGGGGAGCGCCCGCCCCTTCCAACTCCCAGCGAGCCGCCGTTCCCTTAGGAACCGACAGCGGGGCCGGGCTTCGCTCCCGCCCCTGGCGGAGGCCGGAGCTGGGTCACTCGGGGACGAGAAGCTCCCCGAGCGCACCCGCTCCCGGCCCACCCCCAGCCTCCGCCTCAGCTGCCGGGGGAGGAGCCGGGTCCCCGCGGAAACCCGGCCCCCGCCCTCCTCCGGCCGCAGCCCCCGGGGACCTAGCCGAGCCCTCTGCGCTTCCCGCCCACGCCGCCCGCGGGATTTCGGACCACCCTGACTCTCCCCGAAGATGCGGCGCCCCCTCCCCGAGGTTTCCTGCAGCTCCGGCCCCCGCCCGTTGCGCATCTCCACGAGTTCCCAGACGTGCAGCCCCAACAGGCCCCGGCTCCAGACGCGCGGCCCCACGGCCTGCGGCTCCCGCCTTAACACGCTGCCCCCGCGTCTCGCGGCCCGGCTCCCCCCGCCCACCTTCTCCGCCCTGCTGCTGGGTCCCGCTTCCCACCCTCACATCGCCGAGGCGGCTCTCTGCCCCCTCCGAGAGGTGCTCAGAGGGTGGCCACCTGCCTGCCCCGGGAGTGGGAAGTCCCTCCAGACGTCGAGGAGGGGGTCAACTCCGCGGCCCCCCTCGGGGGTCCCGGGGCCGCGTGCCATCCCCCACGCTCCTGCCAGTCGCCCCTCCCCCAGTGGTCGGCTATCTGCTGTGCAGCCCCCGTCCCGCAAGCCTCCGTTCAGACCCCCTAAATGGGGAGCCCCCTTTCCTCTCCTGCGGACACCTTGCCCCGCAAATCCTCGCAAGCACTACTCTCCCATCCTGGGTTGCATTTCTGATCCAGACAGAGGCAGCTCTCTACAGCGCCAGGTGCAGGGTGGCCCCCTTACCCCCCTCCTCCTTCCACACCTCCTATCCTCGCTGACAGGGCAGCAGCCCCCACCCCATTCTTGCCACCCATCCCACCCACCCCAGTCATCCTCCCCCTCACCTGCTTCAGGTCTCCCGGCAGAGCTGACCCTTCCCCTCATTACACCTAGAGCAAGAACCCCCTCTCCCTTCGTCTCTAGACCCCAACCTGCTTCTCCTGACCCTCTTCATTACACACGCCGTCACTAAAGCCCGGTCTGCACACAGAAAGCCCCTTCCTCTCCTACGACTCCACTGCAGCCCCCGTCCTCCGGCGTGGCTGATGTCACGGGGCTCAGGCTTCGCGCCCCCCGGGGGCCCCTCAGACGCAGCATAGGCCAGGGAGGACAGGGGCATCCCCAGGTGACTTACCGCAGCTTGCTGGAGAGAAGCGCCGAAGTTGAGCATGGTTGGCTGCCTGGCCGCCCGCAGCGAGCTGACTGGCTGCTAGGCTGGTTGGCTGCCTGGCCACAGACGGGCGCCCAGAGACACTCGACGCCACTCCCGCCGCCGCCGCGCTCCGCGCCGTCTGCCCCCTCCCCATTCAGGTAGCTGCTCCGCCTGCCCCGCGCCGCGGGAGGGGGTGGGGGCGGAGCCTGCTATCGGCCAATCAGCGACAAAGGTGTGTGAGGCGCCGGCCAATGGGCTAGCGGAGCCACGCGTGATCAGCGGCTGCCCGGCAGCGTGAAGCTTGTGTCAGTGGAGCGTGTACACAATCCCCGGCAGCGTGTTCCCTCGGCCCAGCCCGAGGGAACTCCCGCCGCCACCTGACTCAGTGACACCGCCCCCACCCCTCATCCACCCCCCCGCCTGTAGTTCCCCCTCCCTGGCCTGGGTGGGGGGCGGCGCTGAGAACGGGGGCCTAGCCCGGAGGCGCGGCAGCGGCGGCGCGCCCAGGGACTGCGGAGGGCCGGCCCCACGTGGGAGGTGGGGAAGGATGCCCGCTCCGCCCTGTCCCCGCTGCACGAGGCCCCATCTCGGCTCTCCGTGGGGTAGGCGGGACGCCGGGTAGCCAGGCGGGGGAGGCAGTGGCTGCAAGCCAAGGGTCCCGAGCCAAGAGATTTGCATTTGGAAGCGCCGTCCCCTTGCGCGTCTGGCGAGAAAACAGAGCCCGGTGACCGACTGAGCTGCATTTTTGGAGCATTTGCAGGGTTCTGACTCGCAGAGCCCTGGATAGCACCGAGGGAGGGTAGGAGAGGGAAGGGAATCCTGTCACTATGCGGACACCTGCTCCTGCGCCCCCCGCCCACGCCAGGGCCGGCGGCGCGGGCTCGCCCTCTCCATCTGCGCTGCCTGCGGCATTGCCCGCCCCCGTCCGCCCCGCCCATCTTTCCTCCTGGGCGGTGGAGAGAATGCTGTGGGGACGGCAGGAAGCCCCGAGAACTAGACCAAGGGGGTGATGGGGAGCCATAGACTAGAGTTCTTATCTTTCTCTGGCGCCGGCGCTCGTTTGCAGAATCGAGTTTTGAGCTCGCTCTAAAGTTTAAATTGCAGTCTACCAGCTGTTTCAAAGGTAGACCCTACCCCCACACACACCCTAGGCCAAGGCCTCCGGAAACGCTCTGCCAGGAAACTGCTGCTGGGGATGGGGTGGGGATGCGGTGGGGCGGGGTCTTCTAGGGTCGCCTGGCGCCAGGCAGGGCACGCCTGCGGGTGGGTTGCAGTGGAAATGCCCGTCAAATCAAAGACACAATTCCCACCCCCACTCCACCCCACCCCCGTCCCCGGCCGGCGAAAGCACCGGCCCCACCCCCACTCCCCCACAACCCCCCCCCCCCGCCCTGACCCACTGGCTGATCTGAGGCGGTCTGGGGTTTCCAGAATGCGATACTACGGTTCTGCTTTGGCTATTTGCCCCCTTTTGGCCTTTTGGTGCCTGTTCATGGCAGCTGTTGTTGAAGAGGGCAATGATAACTCGGCTTAAAGCAAAGGAGATTTTCTTTTTCCGAGGTCTGAACACGGGTCACAAATCACTGCGCCTTCCTCTAGGTGTCTCGCCTCTGTGTGTAACTGAAGGGCTAGTTTAAGTGTCCTCTTTCCCAATAATCACAAAATGAGTATAGAAAAGGGAATGAATTATTTTAAAAACAGCCACATCTATGAACATCTTCTAATGGTTCCTTCTGGAATATCTCTTCTTGTATATCTAAGGCCCAGGCTAGCCAACAACAGTAGTAGCAATCAACCAAGGCCAGAGACGCCCACTGCGAGAGGGGAAGAGGACTGAATGGCCTCCTGTCACAGCCTCGCCTGAATCTGCTGGACGAGCGCCAGCTCAGCAGCCCAGGCAGCTCTTCCTGTCTCCCCTCTATCCCATGCCCCAGCTTCTGTCTGCAGGGGTGTCCCTCCCTGCTGGCTTCCTTCCGCCTGGGCTGTCCCATCCTGTTGATCTGAACCTAAGGGTACTGGAGCAGCTGGCCCTGGGCACCTGCTGCAGCAGAGGAAGCTCCTGCCTGTGCCCAGCCGGCAGCCCAGCCTTCCTTCCTGTCAGGGAGCCACCCCCCTCCGGTGGCCACAGCCAGGCCTCCAGGTCTGAACTTGGTCCCTTCCTCAGGAATGTGGGGCCTGCTGGCATAGTGCCCCAGCGTGCTGAGAAGCAGGGAGCATTTATGGCTTGTGGGAGTGATTCAAAACAGGAAAGAAAAGAAGGGGTAGGAGAAACAGTGTGGCGGTGGCACAATTCCTAGAGATTCAGAGAAAGATGTTCCTCACGCACCTCAGACTCGAAGTAACCAAAACTAAAATCCTTGTTTTTACTTCTTCCCATATGCGGCTCTCGTCTCCAGCCTTCACCTCTCCCCCAAAGCCTTGAATCCAGTAGGTCCCCAGATCCCAGCAGTCTTGCCTCAGGAATACCTCTCTTCCCTTACTTTCCATTTGTCACTCAAATGTCACTCTAGGCCAGTCTGTCATCAACTCTTTAAACAATCTGTGCTCTCCTCACCCAACCCCCAGTCCCAGCCCCACTGGCACCCCCAGTGCCAAACTCTCCACACTAAAACCAGAGTGGGCTGTTTGAAAGTCCTGATGCAATCATGACACTCCCTACTTAAAAATTATCCTTTGCTCCTGCTGCCTAGGGAAGAAAAGCCCATTCCATTCTGCCCCCAACCCTCCCCACCCTCCCAATGGTCATCTTCCACCCACACATACCCTTGCCCATGGCCACATCCTTATTCAGTAAATATTGTGTTGTTCCTTTATCTGCTCCATTCAACAATATTTGTTGAGTATATGTGTTGTGGGTACTGGGACAATAGCAATGAATAAGACAGGCCAGGTCCCTGCTCTCAAAAGGCTTGGATGGGAAGACAAAGATAAGGAGACTATATATATATATATAAAATCACTTATGACACTAAGTTAATTACAATGCATAGACTTGCAGTAGAGTGATAGGTTTGTGCCTGTGATTGTGGGCAGCTAGTTTGCTTTTGGAGATAAGAGAAGCTTGTTTTGAGGAGGAGACTTTTAAGCCGAAAACCTAATGAGAGGATAGGAAGCTCTAGAGAGAGCACACCTGAGTAGACGGAACAGCTATGGCAAAGTCATACACACGTATATACGTATGTACATACATACATATAGCAAGAAGGAGCTTGTGCAGTGCAGTGTAACTGGAGGTATAGAGGGTACAAAGGAAAGTGGCAGGGGACAGGGTTTCAGAGTAAGGCAGGAGCAACCAGACTACTGAGGAATGTACAGGCCATCATATGAAATTTGGATTATCTTTAAAGCGCAACCAGAGGCCACAGCATCTCAGAAGACATTTACCTTTTTTAATCTCTGAGAGACTCCTTTTAACAAAAGTAATATGTTCTGGAGCTCCTGTGTGGCTCAGCAGGTTAAGTATCCATCACTGTCACTGCAGTGGCTTGGGTTGCTGCTGTGGCACAGGTTTGATGCCTGGGCCATGAACTTCTGCATGCCACAGGTGTGGCCAAAAGTAATACATGCTGATGATAATAATAATAATAATAATACAGGAGTTCCCGTCATGGCTCAGTGGTTAATGAACCCAACTAGTATCCATGAGGATGTGGGTTCCATCTCTGGCCTTGCTCAGTGGGTTAAGGATCCAGCATTGCCGTGAGCTGTGGTGTAGGTCACAGATGCGGCTTGGATCCTGCATTGCTGTGGCTGTGGTGTAGGCCGGTGGCTACAGCTCCAATTCAACCCCTAGCCTGGGAACCTCCATAGGCGGCAAGTGCAGCCTTAAAAAAGACAAAGACAAAACAAAACAAAAAGGAATACAAAGAGGAAAATCTCTTGTAATCCTGCTACCTAGAATTAATCACTGTTAATATTCTGATATACATTTTTCAGACTTTTTCTCTGTCCTGCCTTCTCACTGCCCCCTCTCTACATAGTAAATTATGCTACTTTGCAACCTACTTTTTTGTTAACTTCATCTATCATGGACATCACTCTGCACATCAATAATTACAGAGTTCTTACATCTTACTTAAAAGTATGAGCTTCCATTTTCTCTGGAGAGTCCTGGTTACTGACTTTTACCTGTTCAGACTTGGGAATCCTGATAATATTGTCTACTGTCATGGGTATGAACGGGGGTGGGGGTGGGTGGTATTCCTTTTCAAAGGTAGAACATCATCCAGCTTCTCTGTGAATTATAATCAAGATGAGAACACATACCTGTAGCAGGGTAAATAATAGAGAAAGCCATCATTCATAGTCTGTCTTGTCCAGCGCGTGGCGCAGCATTTTTAACTGAAATCTTCTGAATGTTGAGAAGATCTAGAAGAAAGGCAAGGGTCATAAATATTCTCCTTTGAGGTTCTTCAACCCTCATTCCCATCAAGCCTGACTGCAGTGACATGCAGTCTTCTCAGGAAATCCTTCATTTCAGCTCTGAAGACAAGCACATAGGCCCTTTTGGTTTTAAGTGCTATGTTGCTACTGCTAACAGATATACCATAAATATAGGGGGTAACCCAACTGACCAAAGACAGACTGGAAGATGAGATAAAGCTTCCAGAATCTGAACTGGTCCTTTTACAGTTTAATGAAGCCTTTGTGCTCCTTCTCAGAATAATGTTTTGAAGTTCATAAAACATATTTGTATAAGATTACAAAGGAAACCATTACATTGAAATAATTATCAAAATATTTTTAAAAATGAAAAATTGAAATTTAGCAAGATATTGAACACATTCAATAGCAAGATCTAGTGTGGGTCTGATAACTGAAGTAATATTGATATGATGAGCCTAAATGAGATTTTGCAGTAGTTGCAATTCGTTATAGAAATATCTGTGATTTCTATTAATGACAAAGTCACAGTTCCTGTGGATGCGACAGTGGTTTGTTTCCTATACACAGTCATGGTGAAAAAAATGCTAAATTGGAAGACTCCTGAACTCTATTCACGAATGTCCTGGGGGGCTCTGGGGAACCCCAGATTAAACCCCCCTGCTTAACCTGCTTTTAAGAATGAAAAATGGTTGGAGTTCCCGCTGGGGTGCAAGGGGATCAGCAGCATCTCTGCAGCGCTAGCACACAAGTTCAATCCCTGGTCCAGCATGGTGGGTTAAGGATCTGGCCTTGCTGCAGCTATGGTGTGGGTCGCCACGGTGGTTTGGATCTGATCCCTGGCCTAGGAATTCCATATGCCGTGGAGCAGCCAAAAAAGGAGAAAAAAAAAGAAGAATGAAAAATGGAGCCTGGTATATTTCATTCAAGGGAGGGACCCGCTAATATTTCCACCAGCTTCACATTCAGGATCTGGCTGCCCCTCCTAACTCAAAGTTGCAATGAAGCAGGACTGGGGCTGCACAGCAATGAGTACAATTTTCATCCCAGAAAACCCCTGGAAGGAAAGCTTCACCACCAATCCACTATTGTTTGGCTCTGAAATGAGCTCTTCCTGGGTGTTTTCCTTTTGGAATGAGGAGGCATGGGGAGAAGGAGATATAAATAAAGTATGACCTTCAGAGGCAGTTGCAGAGTCTGAAAATCTGGCTGCACTGGATCTTCTGGGGCTAGTCGCTTTAACCTGGCCAGCCTCAGTTTCCTCAGCTGTAACATGGGAGTTCCAAAATAACAGAGAGCCAAGGAAGTGAGGGTGTTGGGAAGTGTTTAAATAGGACAGGTTATGTGAAAGTGTTTGGCAAAGACTGAAGCAGTGCTTCTCCAAATGTAATGCATAAAGTCCCTTGGTGATCTTGCTAAAGGCAGATTCTGATTCAGTAGGTCTGGGGTGAGCACCAAGATTCTGCATTTCTAACAAGCACCCTCCCAGGTGACACCTAGGCTGCTGGTCTGAGAACCACACTTTCAGTAGCAAGTATTCTACAAAATGTTCCTTGTTATCACTTAGTGTCACTTGAATACTCCATCTAACCCTCTCACACAAGGAGGATGACAGCTGAAGATAGGGAGGGAGGGACAGCTCATCAAGTGAGGCCAGGCTTCTTTCTGCTCAGCAAGATACTCTGGTCTTGCTGCCCCACCTCCCCCTCCCTGCCACCACTACCAGCCATGATGGACACTGGCTGTGACCAAGTCAAATTAAGTTTCAGGCCAGATCAGCACAACTAGCCAAACAGGGGAGTGGGAACAAATACTGAATGGGATATCTGTACAAAGAAAGAAGTATGTGTAGAAAATATTTTACATTTGTAATGCTAAACATCCCCCAGACTTCCCAGAGAATACATACATGTTGCATCTTTTGATTTTTTGAGTCAGACCATTTCAGCCCTGGACAATTCTCCTGAAGCATCCCCCTTCTCGTGTCACTCACAAGTGAAGAGCTTTAGATAGCTCCCTATGACCTATGGCATCTCCACTAAGCTTCTTAGAATGTCTAAGAATGACCAATATCAGAAGGGCGATAATGGTACAGCTGAGAATGTGGAAGATGGAACATTAGGGCACTGCTGGAGGGAGTGTCAACTGGTACCATCACTCATGAAAGCAATCTGGCAGCTGTTGAGATTAAGCATGCACATGCCCTACGACCTGTGGAAAAAGCTCTGGAATATATACTCCAAGGAAGTTTCCCCACAAGTCCATAAGGATATTCATCATTGGATTTTTTGGGGGTAGCTGCATGCTGGAGGCAGCCTTGGTGCTTATCATTAGAGAAAGGGGTTATTAGTAAAATATTGCCCATATGTACTATTAGAAACTGATTAGCAGCTAAGAAATGTCAACTAGCTGTAAACAGTAACACTGATGGATCTTTTTTTTTTTTTTTTTAATGGCCACACCCAAGGCATATGGAAGTTCCCAGGCCAGGTATTGAATCCTAGCAACAGCTGAGACCTATGCAGCAGCTGCAGCAACGCAGATCCTTTAACCCATTACGCTGGGGCCAGGGATTGAACCCATGCCTCTGCAGCAACCCAAGCCTCTGTAGTCGGATTCTTAACCCATTGTTCCACAATGGGAACTCCTTAGAAACCTAGTGTTGAGGGAAAACAGGAAACAGAATTTGTAGCACAGTATCATTTCTGTAAAGACACGTTCACATAAAAGTCATATACCTTTCGGAGCTGTCACTGTGCACAGTGGGTTAATGATCTGGCTTGTCTCTGCAGAGGTGCCAGTTTGATCCCCAGCCTGGTGCAGTGGGTTAAGGATCCCTCATTGCTGCAGCTGTGGCGTTAAGTCACAGCTCCTGCTCAGATTCAATCCCTGGCTCAGGAACTTCCATGTGCTGCAGGTGTGGCCGAAAAAGGAAAAAAAAAAAAGTAATATACTTTTTGAAGAAGGTATGCATGCACATCTAAAGATCTAGTAAACATATCAGAATAGGTGCTATGGGGGACGAAAGGAATATAATTAGGGTTTGGAGGAAAAAAAAAAGAATGAGAGAATATTGCATTGATTAATGATGAAATGCTTTCACACGAGTTTTTAATTCACATTTCTTCATCTGGGATTAAAAAAAAAAAAGGACAAAGGCAAAACAACACTCTCTAACACTTTCCTCTGTCAGATGTATAACCGCCTTCACAATCCAGCCCTACATGACCAGTCCCAAATTTCACTTCCCATTCCGGCCATCTTCCTCACTGCTGCCTCATCACAGATCATAGACTTCCTTTCTTTGATATCTTTTGGGCTACAGTCATTTTCTTTTCGTCTTGGCTTCTTGCTACATTCTCCTTCCATAGGTCCCTAGCAAACAGGAGCTGGGCCCCAATGTAACGTGGACATCATTAACCAGAGATGTGTTAGGATATGTTAGATCGGGGGGTTGCTTCCCCCAGCTCTGGTGATACAATTGCTTTGCTAGAGAATCCAAGGAAGTCACTTAATTGTGCATCTCCCTCTGCAGAACATACAGCGCCACCGTCTCTAATTTAAGTATTTCTGTCCTCTATCACACTGAAAGCTCATGCAGGGTGGGAACATTATTTGCCTGTGTCCACTGTTCAGATTTAATTACCCAAGAAGCCCTTCTCTAATAATGTTTTAGAAATGGATTCCTCAGCCTCTTAAACCAAATGATGGAGCAATCTGGCGTTGGACCAAAATGCATTTAATTCAAAATTTTAACTTCAAAGTGCTTTATGTTACGGTCCTAGAATATGTCACAAAATGGATATGCGATAAGGAAAGAGCTGCTCCAGTTCCTGTATCCAGAGGCATAGAGTACCACCTCTTTTTTCCTTTCCTTCAAGAAATGGTGGAATGGGAATTCCCGTCGTGGCGCAGTGGTTAACGAATCCAACTAGGAACCATGAGGTTGCAGGTTCGGTCCCTGCCCTTGCTCAGTGGGTTAACGATCCGGCGTTGCCGTGAACTGTGGTGTAGGTTGCAGACGCGGCTTGGATCCCGCGTTGCTGTGGCTCTGGCGTTGGCCGGTGGCTACAACTCCGATTCGACCCCTAGCCTGGGAACCTCCATATGCCGTGGGAGCGGCCCAAGAAATAGCTAAAAAGACCAAAAAAAAAAAAGAAAAAAAAAAAAGAAATGGTGGAATGTATGCTCCAGAAATGATTGGATAAAACTAAAAAGAGCGTTTGGACATCGTAAAAAGTGAACATTTGGGTTCCCATGGTTTGGGAAGGAAAGTGGAATCGAGTGAAACAGTGGGGCGAACTCCTTTGCAGGAAAGGAGTGGGTATTCATCCCTGGGGCCTCGTACCCTTCAGAAAAATAAAAGCTACCTTCTGTGCAGCCAAATCCGGGCTGCACACGACCAGCAGGGTCAGCTATTCGTCCAGTTGGTTGCTTTCAGAAAACCCTGCACTTCTCATTTCCCGGTGGCAAAAACACGCAGCAGCAAACACCTCCGCCCACTTCCCAGAGAACAAGAGAGAACATCATGGGAATCCTCCAACTAGTTCAAACCGCAGAGGTCCGTCCTGATTGGTGCATTCTCCAAAAGGCGGGGTCAGAACTTGTCGCGAGATTGAGGGTGTGTAGGTGGTCGCCCTAAGGTGCCGGAGGGACCTCCGCTGTTAATATCAGTGTTCAGGGGCACAGGTGCACAAGAGCATGGGCTTATGGAACATGCTTTTCTCTCTGTACTGATAACTTTTCTCAAAAGGAAAGACTAATTGCTAAATTCATTTTTCACTACTGCCCTACTATGACAGGGTCCAACACTAATTTTTACGCACCCAAGTGCGATGAAAAGATCCTTTCACAGCTGAGAGAAGAGCAAACAGGTGGTGAAATGGGTTGGTCCAGGGTCTGGCTTTCTGCTCTCATCACTAGGACAGTCGGCGGTTTTCAGCTCCAAAAGACATTTGTTGTCTGGTAGCACTCAGGGTGGTTAGCTTCTGCTGCCTGCTGATTCAGGAAATAATTCAAAACCTGAGCATATGGAGACTAAACTTAAATTTGGGTGTATGGCATTGGTTCCCTGGTACATTCGGCTTTGAAGTTTACCATCTGTCCAGTATAAGAGGGCCGGGCGGACTAGGTGTCCACTGCCCTATGGTTTTGCATACTTCCTGAATTCCCCCCCCAACCCCCGCCTCCCTGTCCCTAGCCCTCCCACCTTCTTCTACCCACTAGAAGCCATAACCTCACCTTTTGGGCGTTGGGCTTTAATAATTGTTGGGATATAGCAACACTAGAGAAAGAATAGGATTAATTGGGAGGAAAAAATGGAAGGATAGGAAGAAGAACTGTAGTGGAAAGTGATATAGGTCCTTTTGTGGAGAACAAAAATTAGGAGGAGTTCCTCAGAGTTCCCGTCGTGGCACAGTAGTTAACGAATCCGACTATGAACCGTGAGGTTGCGGGTTCAATCCCTGGCCTCGCTCAGTGGGTTAACGATCTGGCGTTGCTGTGAGTTGTGGTGTAGGTTGCAGACTCGGCTCGGATCCCGAGTTGCTGTGGCTGTGGTGTAGGCCGGTGGCTACAGCTCCTATTCAACCCCTAGCCTGGGAACTCCATATGCCACAGGAGCGGCCCTAGAAAAGACAAAAAAAAAAAAAGAAGGAGTTCCTGTCGTGGGTCAAGAAACAAGCAACCAGGAGAATTCAGGTTCCATCCCTGGCCTCGCTCAGTGGGTTAAGGATCCGGCATTGCTGTGAGCTGTGCTATAGGTTGAAGAAGCAGCTCGGATGTGGTGTTGCTATGGCTGTGGTGTAGGCTGGCAGCTCTGATTCAACCCCTAGCCTGGGAACCTCCATATGCCATGGACGCGGTCCTTAAAAGACAAAAAAAAAAAAAAAAGAAAAAAGAAAATTAGGAAAGATCAGTGAATCTCAACCTTGGTTGCATTTCAGAATCACCTAGGGTGCTCTTCAAAATGCCCAGTTCAGCTGCACCCAAGGCCAGTTAAGTCAGCATCTCTGGGACCCAGACATCAGTAGGATCAGAGAGTGACAATTTTTGAAGCTCCTCAGGTGATTCCAGTGTGCAGCCAAGGTTGAGAACCACAGCTCCACAGTGGGGAGACTTGGGTCTTTGTTCCAGTCAGGCCACTAATCGCCAGTGTCATATGGGAAAGTCACTCATCCACGTTCTCTCCAGTAGTCTTCCCTTTAAATAAGAAGATCACCTCCAAATATATTTGACCAAAGTAACAGCAGTTTGACCCCTAGGGACAATTTTCTAAAATGGTTTTCTAGCTCTGAAATTCTAAGAATCCATTCAACTGGCAATCAAAAGTCAAGAGAAGGTTCGAACTCTCAAGTGTCTTGAAGTATCTGATCTGAATGTTGCTGTCTACTTCAAACTCAGCGTGGCAAATCTTCCAGCAAAAGTCTGGTAAAAAGAGCCCGGGTCACTTTCTAGGGCCTCCTCTAGTAAGAGGAAATGTCATTCTCCTTCCATTTTACAAGACTTTAAAGAAAGGATAATGGGTCTGTTTGTCTCACATTGCTACTTAGCTAAAGAATTAGGCAACTGCCCAGAAAGGTTGCTGGCGCTTGCTCACACTCCCTCTCTTTCTCTTCCCACAACTGAGGATAATTGTTACCAGGCAAGGACATTTAATATGAATACATTTATTTATTTATTTATTTATTAGGGCCACACCCTTGGCATATGGAAGTTCCCAGGCTAGTGGTTGAATCGAAGCTGCCCCCCCCAGCCTACGCCACAGCCACAGCAACGTGGGATCTGAGCCACTTCTTCGACCCACACCATAGCTCACCGGCAACACTGGATCCTTAACCCACTGAGTGAGGCCAGGGATCGAACCCACAGCCTCATGGATACTAGTTGGGTTCTCTTCTGCTTCACCACAAGGGCAACGCTGATATGAATATATTTAAACAGAAAATCACAGTTTTAAAATCATTGGGGAGAAAAGTTTGATTGGACCATCATATCGAAAAATGAAGCTAAATGATATTAAAATGTTTTCTTCCTTTTTTTTTTCCTTTTTTGGCCACTCCATAGTCCAGGGAGTTCCCAAGGCAGGGATCAGATCTGAACCACAGTTGTGACCTATGCTGCAGCTGTGGCAACACCGGATCCTTTAAACCCCTGCGCCGGCCAGGGAGTGAACCTACTTCCAGGCTCTGCAGCAACGATGCCCATCCCCCATTGAGCTGCAGTGGCAACTCCTAAATACGTTTTCTTAGGTTTAACAAGCCTAGGTTATCAAAGCAAATATGCATGAATTCTCTTTTATTTTTTGCGCTAATTCTTAATGAAGTATAAGTTATTTTCTCAGTATGTATTTTCTGACAAAATTATAAATCACAACATCTTTCACAGTACTTGGACTTTTGGAGCCCTGTCCCCAAAAAAAAAAACAAAAAACAAAAACAAAAAAAACAACCTATCACAGAAGAGGTAGGGGTAGTAGTGTAAGCTGAGAAGTGATGTTTTCGTAGGGACCAATTTTATAAATGATTGGCTTAGTAAGGAATGTTTTCACTACTCAGCTTCCTAACTTCAGGGAATTGGAGTAATTATAAATATACATATAAATGCTTATGCCATATGTTCCCATCTGTACACAACGGAGGTAAATGTACCCTCTAAAGTATGTGCTAGTTAAGACAAGTTACTGTATTCTGTATTCAAATATGGCATTACAGATAGTATTACTATTGCCCGGGATTGGAGAAATTTCTAAACCCCAAAACCTACCTCCTCCTACTCTACCATGGGCCATATACCATGGCCTATTTTCGTAGATTCCCAGTCATTTCTGTAGCTGTCTAATGACTCCATCCTTAGAAGAAACTGACCAATACTAATAGTAATTTCAAACACTATTGAGCCAAGGCTCTGTTCTAAGCATATTCTTGCCCTGTCTCAGTATTTACAGCAGTCCTGTGACCAACGTGCATAACACCATCTCCATTTTGCAAATAAGCTCCCACACATGCTGTTTTTGGTCAACTACCTATTGAAATAATGTTTTCTGTAACATTAGGGGGTCTTCACGTGTGGAAATCCTTTCTCCATAGTCCTGTCTGAAAAGCATTTCCCTGGCCCTAGACAGAAGGTAACTCTGTGTATATAACTTTCTAGCCCCAACATTCATCACCTAATTCTAGACTTGAGTTGGACCTTCTTTGACATTGGCTCAAACCCCTTCCAGCATCCTGATAGGTGACTCCGCCCCCTGATTCAATACTTCAGTTCTCAGATGCTCACCACCTCCTGGGACGCTACATTTTTATTTTTCAAATTTTTTGCCTTTTGTCTTTTTAGGGCCACACTGGTGGCATATGGAGGTTCCTAGGCTAGGGGTCTAATCGGAGCTGTTGCTGCCAGCCTACACCACAGCCACAGCAATGCCAGTCCGAGCGGCATCCGCCACCTACACCACAGCTCACGGCAATGCCGGATCCTTAACCCACTGAGCAAGGCCAGGGATCGAACCCGCAACTTCATGGTTCCCAGTCAGATTTGTTTCCACTGCGCCATAATGGGAACTCCTTTATTTTTAAATAATTACAATTTTTCAAAAGCTTTTCCTTGCACCAACCGCATTCTTCTTCCTGTAGCTTCCATCCCTCTAACCCCAGTCTTGTCACTGTGGGGTTCCCACCCCAGACGCATCTAATTCCTTTTCTGTGTAGATGCTGTTCAGATATTTGAAGCCCCTTATCACGGGAACTGCGGTGAGGCTCTTCCTGCTGTGTGTTTACACATCTTAATTACTTTTTCAGCAGGCTGTAAACCTTGAACTAGAGCTTTTCCTGGAATTGAGCATCAATTAGTAAAGTAAATTAGGACCAATTAAATAAAGGTTAAACACAGACCAATAAACCACTTATAAAAGTGTTTGCATAATCCTCCAAAACCAAGGTGTTTCCCCCCCACCCCCAGACAACTGTGTAAAAAGACCTAAACCTACTAACAAGAATGTGGTGAAGAAAGGTCACAAGGTTGTTAATCCACTTCCAGGGCCTGACCCGGCATCCTTCCTACCACTGCTTACAGCCTGAGATCCTCCAGGGGCTGTGCTTCTGAATTGGTTCGTTTTTGACAACTAAGCTCTTTTGGAAGCAGAGCTTCTCGACGAGCTGGCACTTGAGTTTCCGTAGCCACCTTCTGGCCGACTCCTCTCTTTTAGGCATCTAAGAAGTTTGATGCAGCCGAAGAAGCAGCCTCATTTCATCTCCCTGGGCAAAGATGGGGGCGGAGGATGGACAGTGTTAGGAGGGAGGAGGTAGTCTTTTAGCTATGTTTTTTGTTTGTTTGTTTTTGTTTTTTTAGGGCCCCACTTGGATATAGGGAGGTTCCCAGGCTAGGGGTCAAATTGGAGCTGCAGAGCTGCAGCTGCCCGCCTAAGCCATGGCCACAGCAATACCAGATTCGAGCTGCATCCGTGACCTATGCTGCAGCTCCCGGCAACACTGAATCCTTCACCCACTGAGCGAGGGCAGGGGCTGAACCTGCGTCCTCATGGATAGTTGGGTTCTTAATCTGCTGAGCCATGGTGGGAACTCCTTAGTTGTTGTTTTAGGTTGAAGGATGCTTCTAAGTTTGGGAGTTTGGGGTTTCCCTTTGCCCAACTTGTTTCCTCGTCATTACCTGGCGGGAAGGAATCAGCCTGAAAAAGCAACGTGAAGCATGGCTCTCTCTTCTAGTGAAGGAGTTCAGGGCCTGCTGGGGTGCCTCTGTGGGCCCAAAGCTTCAGACCTTCCCAAGGTCACATAACCATCCCCTTGTGGAACACATCTAAACTTCCCAGGTACCCCAGCTGTGGGTGCAGGATGGGAAGAGCAGGGCTGCTGGAAGAAGACTTGGCAAAGGCCAGCGAAGAGAAAAGTGGGCGGGGGTTATGGCCATGTTTGAGAGTAAAATGGGTACTCCCCTAAAATCAGATTTCTAAATCCCCCTGTTGGATCCCAGATGGAAGTTGAGGTTTGATCCTCCCCTCAAATGAGCATCAGTGAAGCTTTGGTAGAGGACAGAAAAAGACACTGAGAAGCTGGGTGTGTTGTTAAAAAGATGTAAGTGGGAGTTCCTGTCATGGCTTAGTGGAAGTGAATCTGACTAGGATCCATGAGGATGCAGGTTTGATCCCTGGCCTTGCTCAGTGGGTTAAGGATCCAGCATTGCTGTGAGCTGTGGTGTAGGTTGCAGACTTGGCTTGGATCTGGTGTTGCTGTGGCTGTGGCATTGGCCGGAAGCTACAGCTCTGATTAGACCCCTAGCCTGGGAACCTTTATATGCCATGGATGCGGGCCTAAAAAGACAAAAAAAAAAAAAAATCATAAAAAAGTACAAGCGATAACCCAGATAACCAGGCAAATGCTCTTGCCCAAGGTCCTGGGCTAAGTCTGTGAAATTTATCTCCTTTTTGCTTTATTCAAGCTACCTGCATCCTCTCTTTGAACAAAAGAGGGAAATCGAAAGAATTTTAAAAACAAGTCATACACATTGGATCTGGTGATGTGTTCTTGGATAGGACACAAAAGCACAGGCAATGAAAGAAAAAATTTGTCCTCATGAAAAATAAAAATTTCAAAAAAAAGTAAATAAATAAATAAAAATTTCATATATCAAAGGACACTATCAACAGAATGAAAAGACAACCCAAAAGAATGGGAAAACTATTTGCAAATCATATATCTGATAAGGGACAATATGTCTAGAATAGATTACTCTAGAAACTCAACAACAACAAAAACCACCTGATTGGGGAAAAAAAAAAAAAAGAAAGAAAGAAAGAAAGGAAGTGTCCTGGTGGTCTTGTGGTTAAGGATTCAATATTATCACTGCTGTGGGTTGGTTTTGATCCCTGGCCTGGGAACTTCTGCATGCCTCTGGCACGGCCAAAATAAGAAATAAATTAATTAAATGAAAAACACCTAATTGAAAAATGGGCAAAGGCCTTGGATAGGCATTTCTCCAAAAAAGAGAGACAAATGGTCTATCCATAAGTACATGAAGGGGAGTTCCCATCGTGGCTCAGCAGAAATAAATCTGACTAGCATCCATGAAGAAGCAGGTTTTATCCCTGGCCTTGCTCAGTGGGTTAAGGATCTGGTATTGCCATGAGCTGTGGTGTAGGTCACAGACGTGGCTCGGATCCTGTATTGCTGTGGCTGTGGCATAGGCCAGCAGTAGCTCCAATTGGACCCCTAGCCTGGGAACTGCCATATGCCGCAGGCGTGGCAGTAAAAAGACAAAAAAAAAAGTGCATCCACAAACAAACAAAAAAACCCAAATGTTTTCAGGATGTGAAGAAAATGGAACACTGGTGGGAACGTAAGATGGTACAGCTTCTGTGGAAGACAGCGTAGTGGTTCCTCATCAAAGTGAAAAAGAAGGACCTACCATACGATCCAGCAATTTCACTTCAGGTAAGTACCCCGAAGAATTGAAAGCAGGATCTCAAAGATATTTTTATACCCATGTTATAGCAGCATTATTCATAGTAGCTAAAATATGGAAGCAACTCAAGTTGAATAGATAAGCAAAATGCAGTACATACATATAATGGAACATTATTCAGTTTGTAAAAGGAAGGAAATGCTAATATATGCTACAACATGGCTGAAACGTGGAAGACATTATGCTAAGTGAAATAAGCCAGTCACAATAAGACAAATACTGTATGATTCCACTACAGACTGGAGGCTTGTGTCCCTTCGAAACATACATGTTGAGGAGCTCCCACCATGGTAAAGTGGGTTGATGATTTGGCTTGTCTCTGTGGAGGTGCCAGTTCCATCGCAGTAGGTTAAGAATCTGGCATCAACACAGCTGTGGTGTAGGTCACAGATGCAGCTTGGATTTGATCCCTGGCCCAGAACTTCCATATGCTGTGAGTGCGGCCAAAAAGGGAAAAACAATGACAACAACAACAACAAAAAAACCGAAAAACAAAACAAAAAAAGACCCACTGTATGTTGAGAACCAAACCCCTAATGTGATATTAGGAGGTGATGAATGGGATTAGTGCCTTTAAAAGGAGATCCTGGAGAGCTCCCCTACCCTCCCACCACCTGAGGACACAGCAGAAGAGAGCCCTCTGTGAGCCAGGAAGTGGGTACCCACCAGACACCTCAGCCACAGGCATCTTGACTCAGGACCTCGCAGCCTCCAGAACTGTGAGGAAATAAGTGTTTGCTAAGCCACTAGGCCTATGATGTTTTTGTTCTAGCAGCCTGAATGGGCTAAGATATCAGGTACCTATAGTAGCCACAAGGACAAAGGTAGAATGGTGATTGCCAGGGGCTAGGAGGCGGGGTGTGTGTGGGGAGTCACTGTTTAAAGGTGCACTTTCAATTTCTCAAGATAGAAAGAGTTCTGATGGGAGCTTCCATTGTGGTGCAGTAGGTTATGAACCTGTCTAGTACCCATGAGGATTTGGGTTTGATCCCTGGTCTCGCTCAGTGGGTTAAGGATCTGGCGTTGCTGTGAGCTGTGATGTAGATCACAGATGTGGCTCGGATCCTGAGTCGCTGTGGCTGTGGTGTAGACACCTAGCCTGGGAACATCCGTGTGTTGCAGGTACAGCCCTAAAAAAGCAAAAAAAAAAAGTTCTGGAGATGGATGGTGATGACGGTGGGACAATACTATGAATGTACTTAATATAGCTGAACTGGTCACTTAAATGGTTAAGATGGTAAATTTTATGTTATGTGTATTTTGCCACAGTAAAAATTTGGTGGGGGGGGGGGGTGAGGGTTGTGGCCACTCCTGGAGGCTGGGCCCAGCAAGTGCTCTGGAGAAGCTGGGGTCTTGTCCCTTGATTAGAGCAGTGGTTCCCAGGCCTGGAGGCTCACGAGCTGCACCCGGGAAGTTCACATTCAGATTCCTGGCCCCACCATCAAGATCCTGATTTGGCATGTCTGGAGTCAGTAGTTTCCAAACACTCCTCAAGTGGTTTTGATAATCAACCCAGTGTGGGATCTGCTGGGCTGGATCATTAGGGAGCCTTTGTTATTAACCTCAGCTTACCTGCTTTTTTGGGCTTAGATTCAACCATAAAGCCACACACAACCCACCCAGGTGTATCTCCGGAACTTCAAAACTGTTACTTGCCATTGAGTCATTTGACAAATGCATATTAAGTGCCCACCCTGGGTCTGTGCTGTGCTGGAACAGGGGTCTGTCAGAAGAGGCTGGGTCCCAGCCCTCACAGAGCACGTGGTCCAGCAGAAATGGATTAGACTCCTCACTCCCGCCCCCAGCCCTTCCCTCTCCCGAAGCTTTCGCTCTCTTCCGTTTTTTTATTTCTCGGCCAGCTCACCTTACTAGATTAGAAGCTTCTTTCAGAGCTAGATCTGTATCCAATTCATTTCTAGGCTGTCATTTTCTGGACCCGCCCCCACCCCCATTACCCAGACTTAGTGTAATGGTTTGTTTGCACTCAGTAAATGTGTCTTTGTTTGTTTGTTTGTTTGCTATTTTAGGGCCATATCCTCAGTATATGGAGGTTCCCAGGCTAGGGGTCGTTTGTGAAAGCTGTAGCCACAGCCACAGCCACATCCACAGCAATACCAGATCCAAGCTGTGTCTGTGATGGCTGCATCCTTAACCCACTGAGTGAGGCCAGGGATTGAATCCATGTCCTCACAGATCCTAGTCTGGTTCGTTAACCACAGAGCCACAAAGGGAACTCCAGTAAATGTCTCTTAAAGAGATTCATTCGTTCACCCAACAAATACGTACGGAGGGCCTGCTAGGTTCCAGGCATGGTTGTAGGTTCCAGGGCTATGAGGAGGGTGAGGGGGATGAGGAATCTAGGGCGCAGGATTTAAGGGTTGTGCAAGGGCAAGGCCAGAGTGAGCGCCTCCTTAAATTTTGTGCCCTAAATGCCTCTCTTGTTTCACCCTAGTCCCAGCCCTGCTAAGTGCTGGGGATACAGCCATGAACAAAACAGACAGAGACAGAAGGACCCAGGTAAACTCTTCTCCCAGGGTCTTCGTGGGGCTCTGCATGTTGCCTGTCCTCAAGTCTTTTTAGTTTGTGAAAGCGAAACTTCCAGTCTCGACTGTGAAGTCCTATGCTGGTCTGTCCCTTCCTCTTCCCGCCCCACCTCCACCAGCATTCTGCTTAGGGTGATGGTTTCCAGAGACTTGTCCTTGACCATCTGTGTGGGGCTACCTCGCGGCACCATGGGGGAGCTTCCCATCATACCAATGGAGTCAGGGTCTTTGTGGGTGAAGCTCAGGAATGTGTGCCAAGGTCACTGGGTGGTTGAGGCAGGTTAACAGGTGAGGATCCTGGGCCCATCGATGTGTCCAGTCAGTACTGCTAAAACTGACCCATGTTAGGAGGAGAGGGGCCTTTTGATGTGCTTCCATTTCTTTGTGAGTCTATTCACAAAGTTGGAAGACACACGTGTGGGAAAGGGATGGTCTGGAGGAGTGGGTGCTGACCTTGACTCTGACCCTGTGGAGCTCTGCAGGGAGATCTCTCAGCTCAGCCTCGCACCTTAGCTGGGCTACTCCAGGCCTTGCCCCATCCTCCTTTGAGCTTTAATCACCTCCCCAAGGAGCTAGAGGCTGGCATTGCCAGTAGCTTTGGCAGCTGGCTCAAAAGTTTCCAAGGAGCTGGAGTTGGAAGTGGTGCGTAGGTAGGTCTCTGGGGGGATGGTCTGAGAGCCCCAGGGCAAATAAGAAATGAGAGTCTGTAAATCTGGTCCTCCCTGACTTCTAAGGCATTTTCACTTGCTTCATGCATTGCCCTGCACAGATGCCCACTATTTAATGGTGATCATCTGAATGAGGTAAATCAGTTGTGTAAGTTACCAGTAAACCCAGTTTGCAGGGTGGAGAATACTTTGGCTTTCCCAATCCATTAACCCACTGGCAGAGTGAGAGTCTTCTGCAGATCCACCACTCCCAGCTCCCTACAGCAGTGAATCTTGGTCAAATCTGCTTTTAAAAGGGTTCAGGCAGGGAGATGGAGGACCCATCAAAGTCCAGCTCAGGGAGTTCCCATTGTGGCACAGTGGTAGCAAATCCAACTAGTGTCCATGAGGATGTGGGTTCAGTCCCTGGCCTCGCTCAGTAGGTCCGGAATCTGGCATTGCTGTGAGCTGTGTTATAGTTCACAGATGCACCTTGGATCCCGAGTTGCTGTGGCTATGATGTAGGCTGGTGGCTGTAGCTCTGATTCGACTCCTAACCTGGAAGCTTCCAGGTGCTGAGGATGTAGACCCCCCAAACAAAAGAAGTCCAGCTCAGTAGAGTTTGGAGCCATGCTGGCATCTGGATCACAGTCCCAAGGTCCCTAAATGGCAGGTTATTGATCAAGGGCTTCCAGCAGCAGACCTTTGGAGATGAACTGATTAATAATCTATTTGCTTGCTTGTAAGGCTGGGGACAGTGTTTTTCAAGCTTCAGATGCATCAGTATCATCTATAGAGCTTGTTAAAACAGGCACACTGTCCCCACCTTGGAGTCTTGAGAGCTGAGACTTGGGAGTTTGTTTGTTTTTTTCAACAGATCCCCAAGCAATTCTGCTGCACACACATCTCAGAATCTCTGGTGCTTTGAATCAGGGACTCTGCAGTGTAATGCACCCCACCCCCACCCTGGCCCCATTTTTCTTTCAGGTGTGGTGGATTGGACCCTGGCAAAGTGACTAAAACGGAACTACCCCTCCCAGATCCCCTTCCCCATAGCCCTGAGAGAGAGTTGGCCAAAGGAGGAACTTGCATAATATCTGGAAGATGAACGTGAAGTGGCGGCTGTTATTCTCTGAAGGCGGTCAGGGTTAAGTGTGGGAACAGGCAGACACGAGGTACTAGGATCCAGCTTGTCCTCGCTGTCCTCCACTTCACATCCAGCTCCTCCCTGAGCACTGACTCTAGAACCAACAGCAGCCCGAGACTCTCCCTCAGATGCTTGGTGGAAGATCCCCCGAGGAGGGACCCCACAGGACACAGCCCCTCCCCACCCTGTGAAGACCACAGTGGTGGGGTCTACTTAGCTTGTCTGACTGGCTGCTTGGTGGAACCTTCTCTGACTCTCCAGTTCCTCCCAAGCCTTCACTTCCACAGCGCCTCAGGTCAGATCTAATTCCTTTAACAAATCCCTTATCCCAGAACTCACAGGGGCTTCTGCTCCCCTGGGTGAGCCCTGACTGACCAGTCAAGAAACACTTTCCATGTCAAAATAAAGTGGGAATTGGCCTTCCATTTAGGTCCAAAGGAATGTCCATGGGCTATGAAGGTGTGTAGACAACATGACAACATGAAAGCAGTTACCAAAGAAACTCAGTCACTCCTAACTTCCATGATAACAGGGTAATTGAAAAATATGATTCCCCCAGATTCTCTGCTGGCACATATGAAAAAGGTTCCCCCTTTGGGAAGTATCAGTAAAAGCCACCCCTTTCTCCCTCCTGTTTTCCCCTTTAATGGGGTGCCCCTGTGCAGGCTATAACCTGTGTAAATGTACATAGCAGCCCCAGGTAACTATTCTGTCCATTAATGCAAGGGGCCCTGAGTCCAGCCTCTAACTGCTTGCCTAGTATCATCAGACACAGACAGGTTGCAAAACAGTCCCACCAAAATGTTTCAGGGAAGAACAGAACTTCCTTGGTGCCTTGTACAAGCTTCTCTGCACCCCCAATGCCATGGGCAGCTGTCCCTTCCTGCAATTCATATCAACAAGCTCTGTCGGATCCTGCATTTCCCTCACCACAGCCCTGACTGCGCTGTAGTGTTGCTGTTTATGACATCTGCCTTATCCACTAGACAGTGAGCTCCCTGAGGACAGATCTCTGATTGGGTTGCCTTTAGATCCCCAGTGACCAGTATAGCACTTGGCATAGAAGAGCATGCAATAAATATTCGTGGAATGAGTTAATGGATCAAGCAGAGCTAAAGGAAACTCCTGTTTCCCTCAATTCTTCAGACTTCTGATATCAGACATGTGGGTTTTTCCACACCCAGCAATTCTCCAATTCCCGGTGGATACCAACTGGGTGGGTAACTTGTAATTTAACTCAATTCTGACACTAATTGCTGAATTAGCACAGACCTCACCCATCACAGGCTTAGTCCCACAAGATTGGCTCTCAATTCAAATGCCAGTCCCAAGTCCCAACTTGTCACCTGTGCTTCTGACCAACCAGCTATGAATTGGGGGTTCCTGTGGCTCCCTCCTCAGCTTTGAGAATTTGTTAGAACACTCAGAGAACTTACTTATATGTACTGGTTTACTATAAAGGATATAACAAAGGATGCAGATGAAGAGACATAGGCTGAGGTCTGGAAGAGGCCCAAGTGCAGGAGCTTTTGCCCCCATGGAGTTGGAGGGCATCACCCTCCCAGCCCATGGATGTGTTCACCAACTTGGAAGCCCTCCAGTCTGTGGTTTAGGGATTTTTAGGAGGCTTCATCATGGAGACATGATCCATTATTAACTGGTCTCCAATCCCCTCCCCTCCCCAGAGGAATGGGGGGTGGGTGGGCCGAAAAGCCCAAGCGTCTAATCATGGCTTGATCTTCCTGTTGCTCAGCCTCAGTGTCCATCCTGAATCCATCCAGGAGCCCAGCAAGAGTCACCTGCTTAGAACAAACAGTGGCCTTGTCACCCAGGAAATTCCTAGGCATTTAGCAGCTCTGTGTCAGACCAAATATATATTTCTTATTATGTCACTAAAAGTCACATCTGGTTCTGGAGCTGTGATTTTCCTATCAGGCTATATCCTCATTTGAAAGGGCCAGGAACCAGGAGCCAGATCTTTGCCTCCCTTAGAATATGTGATTCACACAGAGAGACAGGCCAGATGCTGGGCTCCTTAGACCTTTCTGGCCTGAGGTCTTCACTGGTGCTTGGTGGATCTTGGCTGATCATAGGCTATATTCAGGTTAATAAATACATGACATAAGGGCCCCTTATCCATTCTCCAGTGTCCAAGATCACTAATCTATTATGGCCTCCAAGTCTTCTAAACACCCTGGATAGTTACTAACAACTGATCAGTGTTGCTACACTAGGCGGAAGCCATGTCTCGCCCTTGAGCAGCCTCTGAGTCTCAATGCCATCTGGGCCATCACAGGCATCTTTATTTTTGTTCACAGAAAGGCCATTGCCAAAGAATACCAATGAGAAAAGTAAAAATTGAGTCTTGAATAAATGACCCCACATTTATCCAACTTAAGTAACAAATAAGCCAACCACAAATAATCATTTTTCAATCAGATTAAAAAGGTAAAAAGATGGCATTGTTTGTATGATGTGGTGAAACTTTAAGATGGTGATTTAAGGGGAGTTCCCACTATGGCTCAGTGGTTAATGAACCCAACTAGTGTCCATGTGGACGCAGGTTTGATCCCTGGCCTTGCTCAGTGGGTTAAGGATCCCGTGTGGCCGTGAGCTATGCTGTAGGTTGCACACATGGCTCGGATCCCACGTTGTTGTGGCTGTGGTGAAGACCAGCAGCTACAGCTCTGATTTGACCCCTAGCTTGGGAAACTCCATATGCTGTGGGTGTGGCCCTAAAAAAAAATTTTTTTTAAATGGTGATTTGAAACTGAAAATAGATTTACCATATGATTCAACAATACCACTCCTGGGCATGTATTCAGAGAAAACTGTAATTCCAAAAGATATATGCATTCCAATGTTCATATCAGCACTATTTACAGTAGCCAAGACATGGAAGCAACCTAATTGTCCATCAACAAAAAAATGGATAAAGAAGATATGGTATATATACATAATGGAATATTACTCAGCCATAAAAAAGAATGAATGTCATTTGTAGCAACATGGATAGACCTAAAGATTCTCATACTAAGTAAAGTAAGTCAGATAGAGAAAGACAAATATTATATAATATTGCTTATCTGTGGAATCTAAAAAATTGATACAAATGAACTTATTTATAAAACAAAAATAGACTCATAGACATAGAAAATAAATTTATGGTTACCAAAGGAGAAAGGGGGGAAGGAGGAATAAATTAGAAGTTTAGGGTTAAAATACACATACTACATATAAAATAAATAACCAGCAAGGACTTGCTGTTTAGCACAGGGAACTATATCCTATAATAAACCATAATGGAAAAGAATCTTAAAAAGTCTGTCTATCTATCTAAATCACTTTGCTGTACACCTGAAATTAACACAACATTGTAAATCAACTATATTTCAGTAATTTTTTTTTTTTAGGGCCACACCCGTGGCTTATGGAGGTTCCGAGGCTAGGGGTCAAATCGGAGCTACAGCTAGAGCCTATGTCACAGCCACAGAGATGCCAGATCTGAGCCATATCTTCGACCCACACCATGGCTCACGGCAACACTGGATCCTTAACTCACTGAGTGAGGCCAGGGATCAAACCGGCAACCTTATGGCTACTAGTTGGATTCATTTCTGCTGCACCGCAATGGGAACGCCACGATAAAAATTTTTTTTAAATAAAAAAATGAAATGAAGTTTTGATATGGACCCAAATGCCTGGGACAAGTCTGCCCCACTGGGATCTGTTTCACTGCAGAGACTTCTCCCCCTCGTTCACCATGAATCCAGCAGGGCTGTTGGGGTCCTCTGAATCCTGCCCATCTCCCTGCTCTGCAATTGTCTGGCTTTCCCTGCAGGGCTGGGCATTTGGTAGGAGTGAACCTGCTATTGGGTGAGCAGGGGAAGGGGGTGGAGGGGAGGGGCAGGCACTAGGCAGCAATGGAAGGAGGTGGATGGGAGGGAGGCCATCACTTGGCATCTTGCTCCAGTTCTGCCGCTTAGTAACCATGTGACCTAGGACACGGCAACGAACTGAGCCTCTATTTCCTCATCTTCAAAGAGGGTGGAGGGGAAGAGTGATTATTAGCTGCTTATAGGTATCTCATTGGGATCTTGAGGATAGCCAATTAAACTGAATGGCTGAGGTGAAAATGATTTAAATAAGGGAGGGGAAGGTTTGGTTCTGTTCACTGCTTTATAGCGTAGGGCCTGGCCTATAGCATAGTGGGTGCTGAATAAAATATTTGTCGAATGAATAAATGTGAACACAAAACACTCCTCTGGGGTAGAGAGGCGAATGATATCAAAAGGAGCCCACAGAGAGCTGCAAAGATGGTGTTGACGGTCTAAGTCCATGGCTGCATGGAGGCTCCATGCTTCTTTGCTATTCTGTGTACTTGCATCTTAAGTATTCTCTTGTATGCATTAACATCTCCTTAAAGTACTTAAAAATTAATGCAAAAAGAACAAAGTGGAGAGGAGAACACTCGGTAAAGTACCTTGCAGAAGAAGGTGGTACTGTAACTCTTGATGTTGCTTCCACACAAGCTATAAAACTCTTCTGAGTGACCTCACTTAACTTAGTTCATCAACTTCTTTTTTTTTCTTTTTTGTCTTTTTGTCCTTTTTTTTTAGGGCCACACATGCAGCATGTGGAGGTTCCCAGGCTAGGGGGTCTAATCGGAGCTGTAGTTGCCAGCCTATGCCAGAGCCACAGCAACGCGGGATCCGAGCCACGTCTGCGACCTACACCACAGTGCAGGGCAACGCCGGATCCTTAACCCACTGAGTGAGGCCAGAGATTGAACCCACAACTTCATGGTTCCTAGTCAGATTCATTTCTGCTGTGCCACAACAGGAACTCTGTCAACTTCTTAGGTTTGGGCCAAGCATTGCTCAAAGTAGAGGAATTTATAAAAAGAAAGTTATATCAGGAACCAAGACTTAGTGGGATCTAATCTGTGTGTGTGTGTGTGTCTGTGCCCAAGTTCCAGGGCCAGGGATTAAAGCTGCACCACAGCAGCAACCCAAGCCACAGCAGTCGCGAAGCTGGGTCCTTAACCTGCTGAGCCACCAGGGAACTCTCAGGATCTACTTTTTAAGACAGAATAAATAGGCTGATCTTTTTTTTTTTTTTTAAGTCACTGCCTTTTGCTTATGTGTGTGTCACACCCGCGCCTAGTCAGGTAAAGTACAGGTGAGGCATCATGTCTTGGCTTGTGCAGTGGCCTCTGCCTTGCTTCACCTTGCTAGTTCCTACTTGTCATTCAAGACCTGCCCCAGGTGTCATCCTTTCCGGGAAGTTTCTCTGAACTGCCACACTGGCATCCTGCCGCCTTAGCTCATCGATGGCAGGGTTCTCAATGAGAGGGTGCTTTTGTACCTCAGTGGACATTTGGCCAGGTTTAGAGACATTTGGCTGTCATGGCTGGTGGGGGTGGGTGGAGGCAAGGGATGCTGTGTGTGCAACAACAGGCACTGCCACCCCCATGCCAAAGGACTCCCTGATCCCAAGTGTCCATGGTGAGAAATACTGCCTGATGGAGTGAAATTTTCTTCTGTCTCACTGAGACCTGAGTGCATCCTGGGCAGGGCCCTTGTTGAGTTAAGCCTTTCACCTCCAAAACTGGCACATGGCTTGGAAACATGCACACACATGCGCACACACACATACACTTGTTGACTTTTTTTTTTTTTTAAGCCTGCACCTGCCAGATCGGAGCCTCATCTGCCACCCACGTCTCAACTTGCGGCCAGGCCAGATCCTTAACCCACTGAGCGAGGCTAGGGATCAAACCCGAATCCTCATGGACACAATGTCAGGTTCTTAACCCACTGAGCATGTTGACTTTTCTTTTTTTTTGTCTTTTTTGCCTTTTCTAGGGCCGCTCCGGTGACATGTGGAGGTTCCCAGGCTAGGGGTCTAATCCGAGCTGTAGTTGCTGGCCTACATCACAGCCACAGCAACGCAGGATCCGAGCTGTGTCTGCAACCTACACCACAGCTCATGGCAACGCTAGATCCTTAACCCATTGAGTGAGGCCAGGGATCGAACCTCATGGTTCCCAGTCAGATTCATTAACCATTGAGCCACAACGGGAACTCCCATGTTGGCTTTTCTATTCATTTGCTCCCCCACTGTGTATTAGGTGCGATACCAGCTGGAGATGCTCTCAAGATGAGGACAAAGTCATGTAAATACCTAATCCTTGGGAGTTCCTGTTGTGGCACAACAGAAACAAATCCAACTAGTATCCATGAGGATGCAGGTTCCATCCCTGACCTTGCTCAGTGGGTTAAGGATCCAGCGTTGCCATGAGCTGTGGTGTAGGTCACAGATGTGCTTAGATCTGGCATTGCTGTGGCTGTGGCTGTGGCATAGGCTGGCAGCTGCAGTTTTGATTTGACCCCTAGGCTGGGAACTTCCATATGCCCTGGGTACGGTCCTAAAAAGATAGATAGAGAGCTACCTCATCATCCTTCACAAGATTGAAAACAGGGTCCTAATAGAGGAACAGGTAAAATGCTTTGGGAGAACTGATGATTAGGTTGAACCAAATGAAGCTGCTGACATTCTACCTTTTTGACTGGCAAAACAGCAATTTTATATGGTTCATTCACAAATGTGGCTGACCCTAAATACTTGGGACAGAGCTAGGGGTGATGAGCAGACTTCACAGGGGAGGAGAGACACCGGGAGCCTGCATTTCAGAGCTTGCCTCCTGCACTGCAGGAAAGAAGGACCCCAGTTTTTACTTTGTGTTTGTAAAAGTATTTGATAAAAGCATTTCACTTTTTTTGTATTAGTAAAGTATTTTTGCATTTGTAAATATTTTTTTTTTTGGTATTTGTAAAAGTATTTCACTTTTATGTCTGTGTCCTGCTCCCACTGTCCCGCGTCACACTTCCTAGAAGAATGCCTTGCATTTAGAAGGCATTGGTTTTGTTTGTTTGTTAGTTTGTTTTTTTCTGACTGGAGTTCAGGTAAATTATTTGTACTTCAAGTTTTTTTTATCATTGTCCCTACACTTTAGCCCCAGGGAACCTGGAGACAAAAGGCACAAAATAGGTAGCGCTTTTCTAGTGGCAACAGGCACAAGAAAACACAGCCGTCCAATACCATCCAAAATGCAGCCTGCTGGAGGAGCCATAATGGAAGCTGTCAGGAGCTGAAAGTCCAGAAGCCTGGCTGGTGGCCATGTGAGCAATCATGTGACCCTGAGCCAGTGTCAAGCAGCCCCACACATACCCGGCCCAGGAGCCTTGGCCACTTACTCACCTCGTGCTCTGGAGCAGGTGGTGGAGGATAAACATTTCAAAGTTGGACTCAGAACTTGGCAGAGTCCAACTTTTCAGCCACACGCAAGCCAGAAAACTCTGGAAAACTGAACTGTTTATAAGGGTCAAACTTTTGTAAGTCTGTCCCCAGGTATCCAGCTAGTTTCTTGAAAGAACTGCCCAGAAGCTCATTGCTGACTAGTTGGATGTTACTAGTGTTGAGGAGTCTCTGCTCGTGGATGGAATCTGGCAGCTCAGACAGCAACCCACAGCTCCAGATGCAAGTCTGGGCGGGAGCTAGGAGGCTCGCAGCCAGGAAGAAAAACCCAGGATGGCCCTGTAGGCTGTCCAACCATCTGGCAGGTAGAGTTACTTGGGGCCACTGGTGACACCTGCATGACACCAGACAGACACCAGTAGCAAGACAACCTGGGATCCAACACACTTTTCCTCTCCTTTCTAAGGGGCTCCTAGAGAGAGAAGTGGCTTCCACCCTTTTAGATGCAACAGTGACTCCAAGTTCATTTGTTCACGCGGATCACAGCTGGTGTTTAAATTCTGTCCTAACTGGACCTTGTGGTCAGAGTCAGGTATTAAACACTGATTCTGGCCTAAATAAAGCAAGCTCTATGTGTAGAGGATTGTTTTAAGTAAAAGAAGAATTCAGACCATGGAATTCAGCACTTCTTTAGCTGGTTTCTCTTCCTCTCTCTCTCTCTCTCTCTGACACACACACACACACACACACACACACACACACAACTTTAGGGCAGCACTTGAGGCATATGGAAATTCCCAGGCTAGGGGCTGAATCGGAGCTGCAGCTCCCAGCCTGTGTGACAGTCACAACAATGTAGGATCCGAGCTGCGTCTGTGACCTACACTACAGCTCACGGCAATGTGGGATCCTTAAACCACAAAGTAGGGCCAGGGATCTTGTGCAACCTCATGGATACTAGTTGGGTTCATTGTCGCTAAGCCACAACGGGAACATCACATAGATACATATATTTTTTAACACTAGTCCATGGGGAAAAGGTTTGCAGAAATTTGACAAACTGATGTTAATAGACTCAGATTTTTAGAGCTTATTAATGAGACTTGATGAGATGATAGGACTTCCACCATTTTTCCTGGGGTGGGGGGGGGGAGTTACTCAACTTTTGAAGCCCCACAGACTGTGAGACTTTGTTATTGCACTCTGTCTTCAGATTTTTAAAAATTTATTTATTTTTATTTATTTATTTATTTTGTCTTTTTGCCATTTCTTGGGCCGCTCTCACGGCATATGGAGGTTCCCAGGCTAGGGGTTGAATCGGAGCTATAGCCGCCAGCCTACGCCAGAGCCACAGCAACGCAGGATCCGAGCCACGTCTGCGACCTACACCACAGCTCATGGTAACGCTGGATTGTTAACCCACTGAGCAAGGGCAGGGATTGAACCCACAACCTCATGGTTCCTAGTAGGATTCATTAACCACTGCGCCATGACGGGAACTTCCCACTGTCTTTAGATTTTAAGATGCCCTCACTGTGGCTAATGCTGTGTGTGCCTAGCCCTTCTCAAAGGTACCCCCCACCCCGATTCCTCCTGTGGAGTATGCTCTTAGCAGAGTGTGGCCCCATTTGTTTATGATGAGAGGAATTCAGTTTATGTAAAATTGAATTAAACTACTATTAAGAAAGACTTCATTTTACTTCCTGTTTTTGGAGAGAGAGAAATACTCTTCTTTGATACAACCATCATAAATTGTTTTTTGGCCATGCCGCAGCATATGGAAGGTCCAAGGCTGGGGGCTGAACTCGGTGTCACAGTAGCAACCCAAGCCACTGCAGTGACAACACCGGATCTTTAACCTTCTGCACCAAAAGCGAACTCCTAACCATCGTACGTCTTAACAACACAGAAATGGAGCTTCATTTCCAGACACTACATGGAAAAGCCACCAACATTTTAAGAACAGAAGCCATATTTGATTTCTCTCTTTCCTGACCCCTCTAGAGGGTTAGATAAGTGTCTGTTGAATGACTGTGTTCTCAACATCATTTCTAGCTTTCATATTTTTAATGTATTGTTATGATAATATGCATGAAACATATGGAGTCCAACTCATGATTTGACCAGTGAAATTAAACATCCTTAATGGGTTCTATCCCTGGCCTCACTCAGTGGGTTGAGGATCTGGCATTGCTGTGAGCTGTGGTGTAGGTCCAGATGAGGCTCAGATCCTGTGTTACTGTGGCTGTGGCTAGCAGCTGCATCTCCAATTCAACCCCTAGCCTGGTAACTTCCATATGCTGAAGGTATGGCCCTAAAAAGCACATCGAGAGAGAGAGAGAGAGAGAGAGGAGAGAGAGAGAGAGAGAGAGAGAAGAGAGAGAGCGAGAGAGAGGAGAGGAGAGAGAGAGAGAGAGAGAGAGAGAAAGAAAGAAAGAAAGAAAGAAAGAAAGAAAGAAAGAAAGAAAGAAAGAAAGAAAGAAAGAAAGAGAAACCTACAAGCATAATGGTTTAAACAAGACAGGGATTTGTTTTTTCCTCAGGTAAAATTTTAAAAGAAGGCTGCCCAGAGTTGGTAAGGTAGCTCTCTTATCCTCAATATATTGGTTCTGTCTCTAGGTCTAAAGTGGCTGCTTCAGCTCCTACCATCATAACTGCCTCCCAGTGGTCTAGAAAGGAAAAAAGGCACGGGCAAGTTTTACCCATTCCTTTTAAGGACATGGTCTAGAATCTGTACACATCCCTTCTGCTTTCATTCCACTGGGGTCAGAAGTGGTTCAGGGAAGTGGCACAGGGTTGGCTCACACATGTCCCTGGGGGCCTTTGTGAGGGGTGTGTGTGTGTGTGTGTGTGAGAGAGAGAGAGAGAGAGAGACTCTTATGATGAATCAAGAGGTGATATTTATTGTGAATTAGGTTCTGGACATTTATGTGGTGCAAAGTGCTCAATAAACAGAAGTCAAAAAAGCTGAGGGTGGCATTCCCTTGTGGCACAGCAAGTTAAGGAGCCAGCATTGTCACTGCAGTAACTCCTGTTAGTACTGTGGTGCATTAAGAGTCTCTTTCTCTCTCTCTCTCATGGCACATAGGAGGTTTCTGCACACACACACCTGCGCCGCCTGATTCTATCTCAAGCCAAGAGATATTGGTTCTTCTTTAACTAATGGTCCAAAAAACTAGATTCTATTTTGCAAAATAATCCATATTTATCTTTATATGTGCAATCCTCACATCTCTTTTCTCTCCTTGGATCCCAATATTTAATTTGAAGCATGTCCTTAAAGGGCCTTGCATTTCCTACCCAAGGAAACCCAAGGTTTCCTGAGCCTTAGACGTGCTTGTCAGGTTTTTTCTGACATAGAATTAGTGTCCTAATAGAGTTCCCATTGCGGCTCAGCAGAAATGAATCTGACTAGCATTCATGAGGATACAGGTTCTATCCCTGGCCTCGCTCAGTGGGTTAAGGGTCCAGCATTGCCCTGAGCTGTACTGTAGGTTGCAGATGCAGCTCTGATGCTGTGTTGCTGTGGCTGCGGCATAGGCCAGCAGCTGTAGCTCCAATTCTACCCCTAGCCCCTGCAGCATATGGAGCCTGGGGACCTCCATATGCTGCAGGTGCAGCCCTAAACAGATGGAAAAAAAAAAAAAAGTTAGTGTCCTCATACAAGTCCTTAACAATAAGTAGTGGGTTAATGGGCTTGAAATATCTTTGGAAATAAATGCTTTACCAATACCCCATTCATTTGGCCCCGGAATAATAATTTACTAAAGACTTACTCTGTGCTTTGCTTGCATTATCTCATTTAATCTTCATGCAACTCTGTAAGGTAGGTAACGCCATTACTCCTATTTTACAAAGAGAAAACTAAGCCTCACAGTGGTTCAAGTAATCTTCCAATGTCATATAACTAGTAATTGGTAGCGGAATCCAGAGCCCCTCTGCTTAACTGCTAACTATGCTGAATTACTCTACTAATTTACTACCTTTACATCAACTATGGATCACCCACTTCCTGGCCTGCCCTCAGTGCAATGAGCCAAGCTTCAGGACGAGCCTCCCGTCATCCTGAGCCCAGAGCACAGTTCTCTGTATCTGTGGGCCCGAGTGTCCTTACTCACTGTGCCTGGGAGCACAATATGCAGCTCTTCCCCCCAGAAAGTCCCCACTTGCGCTGCCAACCTAGGAGTGAGTGCTCCTCCTCTACCTACAAACCATCTGCATCCTCAGCCTTTTTCAAATTTTTGGCCATGCCCATGGCTTGTGGAAGTTCCCAGGCTGGCAGCTGCAGGTCCGATTCAACCCATAGCCTGGAAACTCCCATACGAGGCAGGTGCAGCCGTAAAAAGAAAAGAAAAGAAAAAAAAAGAAATAGATGCAACCATTGAAGACAGTGCCTGAGACTTGGAGGACATCATCACTGGGAGGAGGATCAGAATAATGCATATGGCCTAATATTTGTGTGAAAAATAAAGAGAGCTCAAATATGACCTCTAGGAGTTAAGATTCTTTTAGTTACAAGAAACAAAAATCAATTAAAGCCATTTTCGGAGTTCTCATCGTGGCTCAGTGGTTAACGAATCCGACTAGAAACCATGAGGTTGTGGGTTTGGTCCCTGGCCTTGCTCAGTGGGTTGAGGATTCGGTGTTGCCGTGAGCTGTGGTGTAGGTTGCAGACGCGGCTTGGATCTGGCATTGCTGTGGCTGTGGTGTAGGCCGGTGGCTACAGCTCTGATTCAACCCCTAGCCTGGGAATCTCCATATGCCGCAGGAGTGGCCTAAGAAATGGCAAAAAGACAAAAAAACAAAAAAAAACCAAAGCCAGTTTAAATAGAGAAATGATAGACAGATAGATAGATACATACATAGATAATAGATTATATATATATATACTTTTTTTGGCTTTTTTTTAGGGCCACACCCACGGCATATGGAAGTTCCCAGGCTAGGGGTTGACTCAGAGCTGCAGCTGCCAGCCTATGCCACAGCCACAGCAACACAGGATCTAAGCCATGTCTGTGACCTATGCCACAACTCAAGGCAACACCAGATCCCCGACCCACTGAGTGAGGCCAGGATTGAATCCAAGTCCTCATGAATACTTGTCGGGTTTGATACTGCTGAGCCACAACGGGAACTTCTTGATTTTTTTTTTTTAAATCAAAAACAATTTAGTTATTTTTGAGTTTTAATAAACTTCATTATATGAACTTAGTAAGTGCAATCCAGATACTGCCCAAATCATCCAGGTGACATTGTTTGGGTCAAACTGTGAATTTAGTTGGTGATTCAGGGAGTCCAGGTAGTAACTGTATGGTGATTCTACCTGGGGTAGGGGTGGGTAGGGGAACCAAGGTGTTCAGATGGGGACTCCATCTGAAGTTTTACTTCCTAAATCACAAAGGTATTATGGAAGTTCCATTACAGGAAACTCAGAGGAGGAAAATTCTGCCCATAATCCCACTACCTTAATCCTATCATTCTCTTGTCACTTTAGTTGCCATCGCAATGTTCGGACAACTTTTTAACCTGCTTTTTTCATTGTCATCAGAGAGCATTTTTACGCTACTCATACACAGTCTTCAAAATCATGATCTTTAATGGCAGTATAACAAGAGTGTACTTTGTATGAAGCAAACAGACTAAGCCTAAGGGAAGTAAGGTGGACATTTTTGTCAAAAGAATAGTGACCCGTATGAAAATATCCCAGCAGCCAACAAACTTGCTTTCTAAGGATCACCTATCCCTGAGTTCTTTACAGCCATGCTCTTCCTGTCTGTCCTACTGTGGGGTTTCAGCTAGGTTGCCCCCAGATAGGAGTCTGCAAAACAGAGAAGGCAAAATAGGTGAGGCAGGTACCAGGGGATGCTCTGGACATCTGGCAGCGGGGTTGGGGGGGTCCTCCCTCCACCCACCTACCCATCCAGATCACATTTGGCAATGTCTCGAGACATCTTTGTTGCCACAGTTGGGGTTAGGGGAGGGATGTTGCTGGCATCTAGTGGGTAGAGGCCAGAGATACTGCTAAACAACATACAGTACACAGGACGGTCCTCACAACAAAGAATTATCTCAGCCAAAACATGAGTAATGCCAAGGTTGAAAACGCTGATCTAGATTGCACTGGAATTTCTTCTAATATATATATATATATATATTTTTTTTTTTTTGTCTTTTTGTCTTTTCTAGGGCCGCACCCATGGCATATGGAGGTTCCCAGGCTAGGGGTCAGATCGGAGCTGTTGCTTCCAGCCTACGCCAGAGCCACAGCAATGCCGGATCCGAGCCGCGTCTGTGACCTACACCACAGTTCACAGCAATGCTGGATCCTTAACCCACTGAGCGAGGCCAGGGATCAAACCCGAAACCTCAAGGTTCCTAGTCGGATTCGTTCATCACTGAGCCACGACAGGAACTCCTCTTTTAAAATATTAATAGGTGAACTCTCTGTAAGTTCTATGTTTTCTGCCCTTGCTTGATTGGGACAGATTATGGGATTTTTGTTAAGGGTAATGGGAATGAATGACAATGCGTTTGCAAAATACTTGAAATACAGCATGGAGCAGGAGAATGCAGAGGCTAAGCATAAAGACTCTAGAGTTTGAAAGGAAACCTAAATGAAACGAAAAGACAATCTTCAGAATGGGAGATAAAATTTGCAAATGATGCTATTGACAAGGGCTTAATTGCCAAAATATACAAACAGCTCATACAACTCAACAATAAAAAAGCAAAAAAACCCAATTGAAAAAAACATTGGCAGAAGACCTAAAAAGAAATTTCTTCAAAGAAGAAATACCAATGGCAAATGGGCACATGAGAAAATGCTTGACTTTGCTAATTATTAGAGAAATGCAAGTCAAAACTACAGTGAGGTGTCACCTCAAACCAGTCAAAATGGCTATCATTAAAAGTCTACAAATAACAACGCTGGCAGAGGGTGTGGAGAAAAGGGAACCTCCCCACAACACTGTTGGTGGGAATGTAAGTTGGTAAAACCACTATGGAAAACAGTATGGAGGTTCCTCAGAAAACTAAGGATAGAGTTATTATATAATCCAGCAATCCCACTCCTAGGCATATAGCCAGACAAAACTATAATTCAAAAAGGTACATGCACCCCTGTGTCCATAACAGCACTATTCAAAATAACCAAGACATGGATACAACCTAAATGTCCATCAACAAATGAATGGATAAAAGAAAATGTGGTACATATACACAATAGAATATTACTCAGCTATAAAAAGAGTGAAATAACGCCATGTGTGGCAAGATAGTTGCACCAAGAGGTTATCATACTAAGTGAAGTGAAGTCAGACAGAGAAAGGCAAATACCATATGATACCACTTATATGTGGAATCCAAAATATGACACAAATTCCTGCCATGGCACAGGGGACTGCTGGCGTCTTCAGAGGATTGGGACTCAGGTTCGATCCCAGCTTGGCACAGGGTGAAGGATCTGACCTTGCCGCAGCTGTGGCACAGGTCACAACTGTGGCTCCGATCTGAACTTTGGGAACTCCATATGCCACAGGGCGGCCAAAAAAGAAAGACAAACAAACAAAATAAATAAAATATGACACAAATGAACCTACCCGCAAAACACACACAGCCTCATGAACAAGGAGAACATGTTCGTGGTTGCCAAGGGGGAGGGCATCAGGGGAGGGGTGGAGTGGGAGGTTGGGGTTGGCAGCTGCAGGCTATTACATATGAAGAAGGATACACAAGATCCTACCGTATAGCACACAGAACTATATTCAGTGTCCTATGATAAACATAATGGAAAAGAATATTTTTAAAAGGGTGCGTATACACGTATAACTGAATCCATTTGCTGTACAGCAGAAATGAACACGACATTGTAAATCCACTGTACTTCAATTAAAGAAAAAAGGCGAGAGTTTGAAAGAAGCGATGCAAAATCCTGGCTTACCAAGTAAGCCCTCTAGGGCCTGCAAATGGGATGATAATACCAGTCTCCTGGTGCTAAAATGGGGCTGAAATTAAGTAATGTCTGAGGCACTTAGCACAGGGCCTTGCATGTAGTAAGTACAAGAGAAACAGGGGTGGTGATTACGGCGCCAAAGGTCAGGTTCACGGTGCTCACCACCTCTCCGGTCCTGACCCTGCAACTGCATTCTGCACTTTCTTACATTAGGAAAAATAGATTTTAAACTAATTTTTATGATCTCAGCTAAGCAGACTCAGGCAATGCATACAAGATACACGATCTACATGCATTTCACAGGAAGAACTCCTTAGGTGAGGGTTGTCTAATTGAAATCTCTAGTATATTTCCCCTGGTGTTCTGTTCTTTCTTTTGAATAATTCATTATGGTGGCTTTTCTGGTTAATTTGGAAAATACTTGTTTTCTGACATTCTTTGTGAAGGGTTTTTGTTTGTTTGTTTGTTTGTTTTTGCCACCAAGAATTTACAAAGTGGGCCAAGCTGACATAAAGTTATTAGGTATCTCAACAAAATCGGTGTTCATAGAGCCAATTCAAGTCCCCAGCACAGTGTGAGAATCTCTCTCCTCCCCTCCTGAGCTAAATGCCTGGTTATCAGAAAGCAGCCATAGGAGAGCCCAGTGTGCATCGTGGGTCTGTAACCACTCGACTATCTACAGCCTGTTTCTGTGGGTCTGAGAACATCTGAGGAGCATCAGACATCCCTCCTGAAAGACATCCTGGGCTTCCTGGGTGGGCACAGTCCTGAGTCCCCAGTATGGGAGAAGGGAGGAGGGAGGAGGAGGGAGGAGGGAGGAGGCAGCGGGACAGAGGAGGGCCCTCCCGTGACAGCGCAGTGAGCGGGGCCAGCGCTGGAGGCTGAAATGGGCCCAGTGAAAAGGCAGGGATGGAGCCTCAGGAGGAGAAAAAGGAGAAGGGATCCACGGTGTAAGAAATGCTCCTGACAAAGGATGAGCCCCACTTCTGGTGAAGGAAAAGGGCCAGAGAGCAGAGGGCGCCGAAGGAGACCTGATTAATCCTGCTGGGAGGCTGAACCCACTCGGGATGCTGGTGAGACTTCCACACGCTTGCTCTTCCTCCTGCTCCTCCGCTCACTGCCTCAGCGCCGATGTGAGCTCGGCCAAATTCTGTTTCTATGAGACCCTGGAAGCCCTCCATGGGAAAGGCTACTTCTCCTTCTTCAGATGGTCTGCACTGCAGCTTCTGGGGCAGTTTGGACCTGGGCTGATGGCTGAGAAGCACAGGTGTGGTCCTCCTAGGTGGCTCTGAGGCAGCACAAGTCATGGTTTCTCTTCTCCCCAAACCCTAGGCGGGCTGCAGAGATAACTGATAGGCGGGACTTTCCTTCGCTTCTATAAATTGAATAGGAGAGGAGAGGGGAGAGGGCTGGAATAGAAAACACAGTGGGGGAGCCTGCAGAGGTTAGGAAAGTGGGAAAATCCAAGGTTTAGGAAGGGACCAAAATAAAGCAAAGGGAAGAAGAAGCTCATGTGTCTGCACGCAGCTGTGGAGGCATGGGGCGAGGTTGGAGCCAGATGGTCTTGGAACGTGGCTCTGAGCTGCAGGGGAGGCGGCTGAGGGAACCAGGCTGAGGATCCTACTAGGACTTGCTCCAGTCTGGCCTACCTGAGGCCCTCGAACATCACATGTTACCACTGCAGCATCTTGCCAGGATCTCTGCACGTTGTTGCAGCTCTCTGTGTGGTGGCGATGTGTGATTTTCTGGGAGGAAGGTGCAGAGTCTACTGCAGGCAACTGGATGAAGAAGCCTAGACCCTGGGAAAGAGCCGGGTCTCTAGATGGGAAGGTCTGAGGAGTTCCCTTTGTGGTGAAGTAGAAAGGAATCTGACTAGGAACCATGCGGTTGCCAGTTTGATCCCTGGCCTCGCTTGTTGGGTTAAGGACCTAGCATTGCTGTGAGCTGTGATGTAGGTCGAAGACGCGGCTCGGACCTGATGTTGCTGTGGCTGTGGTGCAGACCAGCAGCTATAGCTCCGATTGGACCCCTAGCCTGGGAACCTCCATATGCCGCAAGTGCGGCCCTAAAAAGCAAAAAATACATACATACATACATACGTACATACAAATAAGAGGCCTGAGAGAAAGAGGATCCCTAAAGAGCCAGAAAGGTGGGGAGTAAAACAAGAAAGAGTGTTTGAGAGCAACCAAGCGAAATGGGAGTTTCATAAAGAGAGAGTGAAGAACAGATGTGGTCACAAAGACAAAGCCTGACCCTGTCTGAGGGATGTTGGGGAACATGAGGTGGTGGCAGCCCTGGGAGAAGCCATTCCCACGCTGGCGTGGCTGGAAAGCAGGTGGAGTGGGCCGAGGCCAGATGCAAGCAGGAGTGGAGAGAGCAAGTGCCAACTTCTCTGCAGACGTCTGCCTTTGCAAAGGGGGCCAGGCCATTTGCAGGAGCCGGATGCAGCATCGAGGGAGCTATGTTTCCTTGTGTGGTTGAGGGTGGTGACGGGCTGGGGGAATGGAGCCAGGACATGACAGGGGATAAAGGTTCCAGAAGGAGAGTGGAGAGAGGTGGAGCAGTTCTGGGTGCCTGGTTCTCCAGACAGGGAGGAAGGGTGCGAGGATGGTACAGCCTTGTTCATCACAGGGAGGCTGCCAGCTGAGGCCCAGACCCCTCTGCGGTCCCCAGGACGGGAGTGGGCCAGGGATGGGCCGGATTGTAGAAGGCAACGGGGCAGGGCCGATGGCGGTAACAAAACAGTGGGGAGGCCCACACTTTTGCAGCAGCACCAGTCGCCCTGCAGGTGATTTCTCTCCAGCAGTGAGACTGCCCTGGACACTGCACTCGACTTGACCAGCCGGATTCCTCCTCCCCAGCATCGCTGGTCCCAGCCCTTCCCATTGCTCCACTGCCCCTTCAGGAACTGGCACCAGGTTGAGCAGGGTGTGTGTGTTTTACAAAAGCCCTGCCAACACCTCATTGCCTGAAATGAGCTGTCTCGTGGGAAAGTGCTCATTATGTTGATTCAAACCCTGCTTCCCAGATATCCTGTGTTTTGTGGTCCCAATAACTTCCACCCAACTATTCTTATTCTCCCTTCCAAAGTCAGACCAGTCTAGGTTTGAACCATGTTTCTGTCCTCACTAACTGTATGTCCTTGAGCAGAGGTTTTGTTTTGTTTTGTTTTGTTGCTTTTTAGGGCTGTACCCATGGCATATGGAAGTTCTCAGGCTAGGGGTTGAATCAGAGCTGCAGTTCTGTGACCTGCACCAGGCCTGAGCTGTGTCTGTGACCTGCACCATGGCTCATGGCAATGCCAGATCCTTTAATCCACTGAGTGAGGCCAGGAGTTGAACCTGCATCTTCATGGTTACTAGTTGGGCTCGTTACCGCTGAGTCATTAGGGGAACTTCCCCTTGAGCAGAGTTTTGCCTGTTTCCTGCCTCAATTTTTTCAACAGTAAAATCAGGATAATAATAACTGTCTTGGGGGGTTATTGAGGAATTGAATGAGAAATGTGTAGCATTTGGCACAGTGTCTGGCATATGATTTGAGATGAATAAATGATCACCATAATAACAAAATATTAGCGACAGTGCTTAATATTAATTATATCAACATTAATAATAACTATAACTACACTTCTTCAAATATTTAAAGTCAGCTATGTTTCCATTAAGCTCTTTTTTTTTCTAGAGTTCCCTTCGTGGCTCAGTGGTTAATGAATCCGACTAGGAACTATGAGGTTGCGGGTTTGATCCCTGGCCTTGCTCAGTGGGTTGAGGATCTGGTGTTGCCGTGAGCTGTGGTGTAGGTTGCAGTCTCAGCTCGGATCCCGAGTTGCTGTGGCTCTGGCGTAGGCTGGTGGCTACAGCTCCGATTCGACCCCTAGCCTGGGAACCTCCATACGCCGTGAATGCGGCCCTAGAAAAGACCAAAAAAACAACAACAAAAAAAATAAAATAAATAAACTCTTTTTTTTTCTAGCTTAAAATTCTTGGATTTGTTTGTTTGTTTGTTTGTTTGCCTGCATCCATAGCATGTGGAAGTTCCAGATCAAGGATTGAACGCACGTTGCAGTTGCAACCTGTCATGGCTGTGGCAACACCAGATACTTAACCCGATGTTCCACAAGGGAACTTCCAGATCCTCATTTCTTTTAATATTTTCTCCAGGGACAAGGTTCAAACAGTAGTTCTGTCATGGGGCAGTGAGTCCCATGTCTCTGGAGGAACTCAAGCAGAACATGAAGGGTCACTGGGCGATGATGCTGTAGAGGGACTTGAACTTCTGATTGAGGCTTAAGCTGAAAAACCGTAGGACTCCATTCCAACCCTATGTCCTTTTAACCTTCTGACTTAAAAAATAAGGTCAAAAAATAAATTTACAATACATGCTACTCTGTGTCATAATTATTGTCATGTCATGTTTGTCATTGCTATCACGTTTTAAAATTTATCAGTGTTAACAGCTATCATGATTATCGTTGTCAAGGCCAGGGTTCTAATGTAAACGCCCATCTTCTAAACTCTAAAGTTATTGGCGATAGTTGGATGAATTCAGAAAACATCAACAGCATTGTGCTAGATTCCCAAGGCTGTGCAGGTGTGTGGAGCGTTATTTTTCAACACTTATAGTGCTAATTCTCTAAGTTGTACCTGTCCCACATGTATTCATTTTCGTAGTCCTCATAGAACCTACAAGGAAGGTATTGCTGTTACCTTCATCGGACAGAGGAGAAACTGAGGGTCCAGAGGTTAAGTGACATGTCCAAGGCCACATGGCTAGTGAGTGTGGGAGCCACACTTGAAACAATAGAGACAAGGTGACCTGGCTTCAAAGAGACCTCTCTTGACCACTAAGCCATGCAGCCTCTCTGCTGAGGATGGAAAGTGCAAATATTTCACCTTGAGTTCTTGCATCATTTCCCAGAAGAAGTCTAACCACTTAACCTCATTTCTTAGTTGGGAAGCAGTCTTTTTTTTTTTTTTTTTCTTTTCAGGACTGCACTCATGGCATGTGGAAGTTCCCAAGCTAGGGCTTGAATCAGAGCTGTAGTGGCTGGCCTACACCACAGCCACAGCAACGTGGGATCCAAGCCTTGCCTGCAACTTATACCACAGCTCACGGCAATGCTGGATTCTTAACCCAATGAGCGAGGCCAGGGATTGAACCTGCGTCCTCATGGATGCTAGTCAGATTTGTTAGCCACTGAGCCATGCATGACAGGAACTCCAGTTGGGAAGCAGTCTTGAAGATCACCTTGTCCAGCCGCCACTTTACAGATGAAGACTGAGACCCACGAGAGCTGGGCGACTTCACCTGAGCCCAGGTCTTACGTTCCCAGCACAGTAGCTTTTCCCCCCAACATGCCATTTGTCCCTCGCTTTTCTTCAAGAGGGTGAGGCCTGGGTCCAAGTGGGAACTGAGGCCCCCTCTCTGGCCTTGAGGGATGCTGGTAGAGAAGATCGGGACACGGTTTCCTCTTCACAGGGACTGGTGCTTCTGGTCCACAGCCAACAGTCTGCGCCTTTGGCGAGGAATCAACCCAGTTCCTGTTAATCCAATAGAGGCCCCACTCACTGGACACCTGAACTCAAAAACCAGGCCCTTTGCCAGATGGAGGGACCTTTTTCCCCATCGGCCCCACCTCCATCTGTTTGTGCTGAGATCAAATAAACAACTTCACCACCAGGGAAGTGTTAGGAGCCAATTGGGAATTCTTTATCAGAGACACGACTTGATTGGGAACAACTCCGGATGACTAATTACGGCTTCAAGGGGAATTGGCTTAGTGGCCACATCATCCAAGGAAGGACCCTTCCCGGGAAAACTGGGCCATCTCACAGCTCTGAGTCTAATCATTTAATTAGCTCCATAGATAGTTAGGCCTTATGGAAGTCAGTGCAGCATGTCAAATAGACAGTTTTACAATGGCCACGCGGGGAGCCGTCACAGTCCGTGTACGTGAGTAGCTGACGTCTTGTGCTGCAGCTGAGTAGGGGGGTGGGGGGTGGAGGCAGGGTTACTGCTAGAAAATCCTCTTAGAATCTCACCAGGCACCTGTTTGTTTTGTTTTTGTTTTTCCCTTTGATTGGAACTCTGAAAACTCTTCGGTTGAGCTCTCAAGGTTTTAAATATTAAAATTTTATTCATTTGACACTTGTTTTTGGAAAGTTTAAAACATACACAAATGTAGAAAGAAGGGTAATGAAGCCTTGCGTACTCAACCCTCAGCTTGAACCATTGTTTCACTGTCGCCTCATTGAGCTTTCCCCACCAGAGGATTCCATTTATTTGTTTGTTGGTTTTTGATGGAGTATTTTAAAGTGACACGTTATTTCACTTGTAAATATTTCAGGATTTATTGCTAAGCAATAAATAGTTTAATGAAAACATAACCTAATACTGCTATCATAGCTAACATTACCAAGAACTGCTTAATATCATCTAATATCCTGCTGCTAAGACATAATAACAATATATTTGGATTCAACTGTTGCCCAACTGGTTCAATTTTCCCCAAGTGTCTCCTAAAATGCCTATTTACAGTTGGTTTATTAGACTAGAATCTAAACAAGCTCCACACTTTGGATTTCTTAAATCTGGTCAAATCTCTAACAATTCCTTTTACCATCCCATCCTCTTTTTCATGCCATTGATTTGTTCAAAACCAAAGTCATCTGTCCTGTAGTTTCCTCTGCTCTGGGTTTGGCTGATTGCATCTTGATGGTGTCATTTAACATGTTTTGTTTCCCCTATGTTTCCTTATAAAATCAAGTCTAGAGACTTGACTGGAGTCAGGTTCAGCTTTTTGCTTTTTAGTTTTTTGACAAGAATTCTTCATAGGCAGCTCTGGGCTCTTCCTATTGTGTCACCTCTGGAGGCATATAGTGATGGGAGACTCAGCCTTAGTGAAATTCAGATGGATGAGGGGCTTCCAGTGATATTGGCCTGATCCGTCCATTATAAAGTCTCCACCAGTGCCTAAGTCTGTCCTTTATTATATGTTGCCTGGTCAACCAGACTTATCAACACTAAAGAAGAAACTCAGTTCCTGTTAGTTATGATTTTTCTGACTGTAGCACCAAATTTCTTTTCTTTATAATTCTAAATGCTCTATGCTCCTTTCTGGAACACCTTTCCCTCTGGAGAGCAACTCCAGCCTCTCTCATTCTCTGGTCTTGGTGAACTGGGATCACTATCTGGGGATCTAACTAACTCCAGAGCCCCACTGCCAACCCCGAATTAATTCAACTAGAAAATTAACATTTTTGATTATTTGATTTCCTTTTCCCTTCCCTTTCTCCCCTTCTCGGTGATTTTTAGCTAGATGAGGCTGAATATTCTCAAGGAAAGTCTGAATACTTGAGTTTCTCTCATCTTGACCCCACAAGTCAGGTTGACATTTATTAAGCACATCCATGGGCTTGCTTCACACAAAATATAATCTATGTCTGATCTCACTCCATCCCTCCAACATCCTTGTGATGTAGGGTGTTCTCTCCATCCTCACTTTTTAAAAGGAAAGCTGAGATTCTGAGAACCACCCCCCCGCCTCCCCGACTCATAGACACCACATCACAGTGGCTCCTAGAGATATACTGGGAACTCAATCAGAACCACAGCCACAGCAATGTCAGATCTGAGCGGTGTCTGTGACCTACACCACAGCTCATGGCAACACTGGATCCTTAGCCTACTGAGTGAGGCCAGGAATTGAACTCGAAACCCCATGGTTCCTAGTCGGATTCATTTCCACTGAGCCACGATGAGAGCTCCTTGTTCACTTCTTTTCTAAGAATATCCACTCTTGGTTATAGGGCCCTACCTGGAGGTCAGCAGAGCTGTGGAGCCAGTAAGTCAGGCAGAGGGTCTAGTACTTATTAGGCATTAAATAATAAAAAGTTGCTGAATGAGTGAACCAAGTCATTTGGTTGTTCTGATCCTTAGTTTGTTTTTAAAAATGAAGATTTAAAAAAAGACCTTTGTCAACAAGACAAGGATGTCCACTCACCACTGTTATTCAACATAGTACTGGAAGTACTAGCCACCGCGATCAGACAAACAAATGAAATAAAAGGTATCCAAATTGGAAGAGAAGAGGTAAAATTGTCACTGTATGCAGATGACGTGATACTATATATAGAAAACTCTAAGGACTCAACCCAAAAACTACTCTAACTGATCAAAAAATTTAGCAAAGTGGCAGGATATAAGATTGACATTCAGAAATCAGTCACATTTCTGTATACTAACAATGAAATACTAGAAAAGGAATACAAAAATACAATACTTTTTGAAATTGCACCCCAAAAAATCAAATACCTGGGAATACACCTGACCAAGGAGGTGAAAGACTTATATGCTGAGAACTATAAAACATTAATTAAGGAAATTAAAGAGGATTCAAAGAAATAGAAAGATATTCCATGCTCCTGGGTTGGAAAAATTAATATTGAAAAAGGGCCGTACTACAAAAAGAAATCTACAGATTCAATGCAATCTCTATCAAATCACCCATGACATTTTTCACAGAACTAAAACAAACAATCCAAAAATTTATATGGGACCACAAAAAACCCAGAATTGCCAAAGCAACCCTGAGGAACAAACATCAAGTTGGAGGCATAACCCTCCCAGATTTCAGGCAATACTACAAAGCCGCAGTCATCAAGACAGTGTGATACTGGCACCAAACAGACATACAGACCAATGGAACAGAATAGAGAACCCAGAAATAAACCCAGACACCTATGGTCAATTAACCTTTGACAAAAGAAGCAAGAATATAAAATGGGAAAACGACAGTCTTTTCATCAAGTGGTGCTGGGAAAACTGGACAGCCACATGTAAGTCAGTGAAACTGGAACACACCCTCAAGCCATGCACAAAAATAAACTCAAAATGGCTTAAAGACTTAAACGTAAGACAAGACACCATCAAACTCCTAGAAGAGAACATAGGAAAAACATTCTCTGACATCAACCTCTCAAATGTTTTCTCAGGTCAGTCTTCCAAGGCAACAGGAATAAAAACAAAAATAAACCAATGGGACCTAATCAAACTGACAAGCTTTTGCACAGCAAAAGAAACCATAAAAAAAAAAAAAAAACTTACAAAATGGGAGAAAATAGTTTCAAACAATGCAACTGATAAGGGCTTAATCTCTAAAATATACAAACAACTTATACAACTCAATAGCAAAAAAGCCAACAACCCAAGGAAAAATGGGCAATAGACCTGAATAGACATTTCTCCAAAGAAGATATACAGATGGCCAGCAAGCACATGAAAAAATGCTCAACATCGCTGATTATTAGAGAAATGCAAATCAAAATTACCATGAGGTACCACCACATACCAGTCAGAATGGCCATCATTAATAAGTCCACAAATAACAAATGCTGGAGGGGGTGTGGAGAAAAGGGAACCCTCCTGCACTGTTGGTGGGAATGTAAGTTAGCACAACCACTATGGAAAACAGTATGGAGACACCTTAGAAAACTATACATAGAACTACCATATGACCCACCAATCTCACTCCTGGGCATATATCTGGACAAGACTTTCCTTGAAAAAGACACATGCACCTGCATGTTCATTGCAGCACTATTCACAATAGCCAAAACATGGATACAACCCAAATGTCCATCGACAGATGACTGGATTAAGAAGATGTGGTATATATACACAATGGAAAACTACTCAGCCATAAAAAAGAAAAAATAATGCCATTTGCAGCAACATGGATGGAACTAGAGACTCTCATATTAAGTAAAGTAAGTCAGAAAGACAAATACCATATGATATCACTTATACCTGGAATCTAATATATGGCAGAAATGAACCTTTCCCCAGGAAAGAAACTCATGGACATGGAGAACAGACTTGTGGTTGCCAAAGGGGAGGGGGAAGGAGTGGGATGGATTGGGAATCTGGGGTTAGTAAATGTAAACTACTGCCTTGGGAATGGATAAGCAATGAGATCCTGCTGTGTAGCACTGGGAACTATATCTATGATGGAGTATGATAATGTGAGAAAAAAAGAATGTATGTGTGACTGGGTTACCTTGCTGTACAGTAGAAAATTGACAGAACACTGTAAACCAGCTATAATGGAAAAAAATCATTAAAAATAAAAAGATAAGAAATAATAAATTAGTGTAAATGGAAAAATAAAAAAGTAAAAATAAATTTTAAAAAGACCTTTGCAGGGTCATTGTAAGATTCAGTAAGATGCCAGTACACTGCCTGGTGCAAGTTAGGTGCTTGGTAACTGAAAATACCCATCATATGAATAATCAAAAAAAAAAAAAAAAGATAATCCCAAATATCTTTATATTTAGCTCTGAGAGCACCTTATCTAACTTAAGCAAAGTTTTCCTTTCCTAATTATATTTTGTCCAGGCTAGTGCCACTGAAAGCCCAGTCAGTCCATGGAACATTAGTCCCTTGAGATAATTAATCATGGTTCCGGCCAAAGAACATCAAGAATAAATAGTAGAGCCTCTTTTCCAAGTAACACTCGTCAAAGTCCAACAAAATGATTTTCTGTAGACCCCCTCTGGGGAGTGCTGGCGTAGGCAAGTATTAAAGACGCTTTACAGCCGCTCATCTCTCTGCGAAGGCATGTGATTGTGCCCAGTCACAGACAGGGCAGGCCCTAGGAGATAACCCTGATTAAAGTTTTCCATCTGCCATCTATAAAGTAGTAAGAGAGATAGGCTGAGTGTTTATAGCAAAGGATGAAAAAAAGATGAATGTGTTTATAGCATATGGATCAAGGATAGACCTCCCTAAAAGCTGTTGCCTTCCGAGTAGCCAGAAGCCTAATGTTCTAGGACTGTCTGGTTTTAATCATTTCAATTTATCTATTTGAAATTGACTTTTTCTCTGTTGGGTGCCTGAGTGTTTGCCTTTCATTCATGAGACATGAGCTAAAAATATTTGAAAACACCACAAAGGAAAACAATGATCTGCTCCTGAGGAAGGCTGCTTCTGCAGAGTTACAGCCTTGCCACTACCCCCCTCTCTCTTTTAAGGATATTCTTGTTGGCAATGATTCTTTGTTATGTAAAAATATCAACAACGATTAAGTAAGTGATGATGACATGATGTGAGAGAGCAGCAATCAATCATAAAAAAGTTGGAATTCCCTGGTGGCAGTGTGTTAAGGATCTGGCATTTGTCACTGCTGTGATGTGGGAACTTCCACGTGCCGTGGACATGGCCAAAAAAGAAAAAAATTATTTTTTCCCACATCAGAGTAATATCTGTATTATTATTTGCATATTTTTCTTTACATCATCTTACATTTTTAACATAAAGAAATATATTTAACTGGAAGTTCATATACTTTATAAAGGCCAGCATCACTCATCATAATGAAGGAAACTTTTAAATGACAATAAAAGCAAAATAGCTTGTTTAAATTTAAAACGTTAAAAGGATTAAAGAAAACAATGAAAAGCAAATAACATCTAATAAATTTTCAAAAAGGCATACCTAGAAATTGAGATTTTTATTAAATTTGTTAAATAAATATAAGTTCTATATTTTAGAAAAATTCTTAATTGGAAAGGGTAAAAGAGGGCAACTTAGCATTAGTTATCAAAAATGACAAAGTACCCCTTGATCCTGCCATTCATCTCCTCGGGCTTGATTCTTCAGACCCACTCACATACTTGCCAAATAATGACAGCACAAAGCTTTGGTTAAAGTATTTGTGCTGCAAAAGACTGAAAACAACTAAAAGATTGAAGATCCCCTAAATGTCCTGTGAGATAAGTGAGAGAAACGAAAAAATGATAAATGTTCATTCAATGGAATACTACACAGGCACCAAAAAAACCCCAATGTAGATCTTTATGTAGCAACTTGAATGAACTCCAGAACAGATTATTTAAATGAAAAAAGCAAGATGTAGAGCCATACGTATAGTGATGTTAAAAAACTTAAAAACTCCAATGTGCATTTTTGCTTTTACATGCATAAAATAAACCTAAAAAGATACAACAAATCATATCAGTTGCTTCTGGGGAGGGGACCTGTGTGGGGGGCAGGCACAGAAGAGAGATTTTACACTGTGTACATTTTTGTTTTGTAAGTTTTGAATTTTGAACCAGGAAAGGAATGGTAGGCAGGATAATGACCTTGCGAAGATGTCCACGTCCTCATCCTGGGAATGTGTGAATATGCTGTATGTGGCAAGGACGAATCAAGGTTGTAGGCAGAATTAGGGTTGCTAGTCAGCTGACCTTAACATGGAGAGATTATCCTGCATCACCTGATTGGGCCCAGTGTAATTACAAGGGTCCTTATGTGTGAAAGAGGGAGATTGGAGAATCAGTGCCAGAATCAGAGAGAAAAGTGAGGATGCTATGTTTCTAGCTTTGAAGGTGGAGGAAGGGGCCAAGAGCCAAGAAATGAGGCAGCTTCTAGAAGATGGAAGAAGCAAGGAAATGGATTCCCCTAGAGCCTCTAGAAGGAATGCAGCCCTGATTACACCTTGGTTTTAGCCTAGGTGCGACCCATTTCAGACTTCTGATCTTCAGAACTCCAAGATGATAAATTCGCTTTGTTTTAAGCCACTAGGTTTGTGATAACTATTGCAGCACGAATGAGCATCACTTACTTTGAATACATATATAAACACGTATTTATATATTTAAAATATGCAGACATGCCTCAGATATCGCAGGTTTGATTCCAGACCACTGTAATGAAGCAGATATCTCAATAAAGTGAGTCTCGCATATTTTTTGGTTTACCAGTGCACATAAAAGTTTTGTTTACACTATACTATAGTCTATTAACTGTGCGATAGCATTGTATCTAAAAATCAATGTATATACCTTAATTAAAAATATGCTATTAATAAAAAATGCTAACCGTCATTTGAGCCTTTTGCAAGTTGTAGTAAGAACATCACAGATCACCATAACAAATAAATGCTGCACCTTATTATTAGGTTAATAATGCTTAACCAATAATAAGGCTGAAATATCACAAGAATTACCAAAATATGACATAGAGACTTGAAATGAACAAATCCTGTTGGGAAAATGGCACCAACAGACTTACTCAACTCAATTAAGTGTTGCTAAAATCTTCAATTGTAAAAACTGAGGTGCAATAAAGTAAAACACAATAAGGCACAGTCTATCTGTACAGCACGATGGTTAAAAGTTCGGCCTTGTGTGCCAGAACTGTTTGGGCTTTATTCTTAGCTTTCCCAAGGAAAAGTTGCTTAATCTTTTGTGGCTAAGCGGCATCATTTATAAAAGAGAGATAATAGTATTTACTTATTTATGGGGTAATACCTACCTCACAGGGTCATGCACTGTTAATACATGCATTATTCTTTCTAACATATTTTCACACAAGTTAATACGAAGTCTCTTAGGCAACAGAAAAAAAGTCTCTGCCCCATGGTGACAGATTTGCCTTCACTGCAATTCCTTGGTCTGGATCATGGAACTCACACACCTACCTCATAACTGTATATATTGGTGTTTAGATGAGCACATGGATTAGTTTTAAAGCCAGGTACACTCAGGCATAATATCTCACAAAGAGTAAGTTTTCCATGAAAAAATAAAGTTCCCCTTATAACTTAAATGAACAAACAAAAATTGTTCTAATCAAAAGACAATGAGTCTGCATTTGAAACCATGGCTCTTTGTAGTCATTGACCGTTTCTTCACACAGGCAAGAAAAAAGGTCAGGTATTCAGTTACCTGCTTGTGACATGATTGACAATTTTATTGACTTCATTAAGTACTTGTCTTCAATCTTCATACATATTCTGGAAGATAAAGGTTATCCTATATCGCTGAGAAGCTATAGCTTTGGCACATCTGCTTGACTATGGAGACAGGTCTTCTGATGCTACCAACCAGAGCTTCAGCCCACCCCTGCCCATCCCAGATCCTCACTCCTAGTCTATGCCATAAGGGTCAGGGAGGTATATATACAAGTTGGCCAAGGTTAGCAGCATAAAATATCTTCATGGATTCTTTACTCATAAGTTGTTATACTGACAACCCTAAGATAACACCAAAATTCAGAACCTCACTGGGGTTGCCAATTTGCAGCGACTCATTTCACTTCATTGTGCTAACAAAAATGGCCGCTTTATATCAGCTTCTATATCTAGTCATTTATTTTACTGGACAGAAGTATATTTTCAATCATTAGGCTTGCTTTGCTCTGATCATTATTTGCCAGTTTTTTGTTATTTGGGTTGGTTTGTTTGTTTGTTTTTGGCATCAGGACTGACAATTTGTCAATAAACTTAGTAGTTCCAGACTTTGCAATTATATATAATTATATATATATTGTTTCCACAGATTTCACATTTTAATCTCCTGACACATTGTGTGCTGCTTCTAACGTTAAACTATTTTAGTAACTGCACGTTGAACATTCTCCAGAATAGATTGTGATCCTTGGGCCATAAATCAAGCATCAGTAAATTTAAGAAAACTGAAATCATATTAGGCATCTTTTCCAACCACAATGCTATGAGATTATAAATCAATTACAAGGAAAAATATCAAAAACACAAACGTGGAGGTTATACAATACACTACTAAACAACCAATGGATCACTGAAGAAATCAAAGAGGAAATTAAAAAAAAAAATCTAAAGACAAATGACAGTGAAGACACAATGATCCAAAACCTATAAGATGCAGTGAAAGCAGTTCTAAGAGGGAAGTTTATAGCAATATAACCTTATCTCAGGAAATAAGAAAAATTTCAAGTAAACAACAAACTTACACATAAAGCAACTAAACAAAACCCAAAGTTAGTAGAAGGAAAGAAATCATAAAGATCAGAGCACAAATAAATGAGATAGAGATGAAGAAAACAATAGGAAAAAAATCAATGAAACTATAACTGATTCTTTGAAAAGATCAACAAAATTGATAAACCTTTAGCCAAACTCATCCAAAAAAAAAGGGAGAGTGCTCAAATCAATAAAATTAGAAACAAAAAAGAAGTTACAACTGATGCACAGAAATACAAAGCATCATAAGCGACTACTATAAGCAACTATAAGACAATAAAATGGACAACCTAGAAGAAATGGACAAATTCTTAAAAAGGTATAACCTTCCAAGACTGAACCAGGAGGAAATAGAAAATATGAACAGACAAATCACAAGTACTGAAATTGAAACAGTGATTTAAAAACTTCCAAAAAACAAGTCCAGGACCAGATGGCTTCACAGTGAATTACATTAAACATTTAGACGAGAGTAAACACCATCCTTCTGAAAAATTTCCCAAAAACTATAGAGGAATGAACACTACTAGGCTTATTCTATGAGGCCACCATCACCCTAATACCAAAATCAGACAAAGATACCACAAAAAAAGAAAATTATAAGCCAATATCACCAATGAACATAGATGCAAAAATTCTCAACAAAATACTAAACCAAATCCAACAATATAATAAAAGGATCATACAGCATGATCAAGTTGGATATACTACATTAACAAATTGAAGAATAAAAACCATATGATATTCTCAATAGCTGCAGGAAAAGCTTTTGGAAAATAAATCAACACCAAGTTATGATAAAACCTCTCCAGAAAGTGGGCATAGAGGGAACCTACATCAGCATAATAAAGGCCATATATAACAAACCCACAGCTAATATCATTCTCAACAGTGAAAAACTGAAAGCATTTCCTCCAAGATTGGGAACAAGACAAGGATGTCCACTCTCATCACTTTTAGTCAACATGGTTTTGGAGGTCCTGGCCACAGCAATCAGAGAAGAAAAAGAAATAAAAGGAATCCAAATTGGAAAATAAGAAGTAAAACTGTCACTGTTGCAGATGACATGATACTATACATAGGAAATCCTAAACTGCTAGACCTCAACAATGAATTTGGTAAAGTGGCAGGATATAAAATTAATACACAAAATCTCTTGCATTCCTATACATTAACAGTGAAAGATCAGAAAGAGAAATTAAGGAAACAATCCCATTTACCATCACATCAAAAGGAATAAAATACCTAGTAATAAAACTACCTAAGGAGGGAAAAGACCCATACTCTGAGAACTATGAGATGCCAATGAAAGAAATTAAAGATCAACATAAACAGATGTAAAGACGTACTACGTTCTTGAATTGGAAGAATAAATGCTATTAAAGTGGCTATACTATCCAAGGCAATCCACAGATTCAATGAAATCCTTATCAAATTACCAATGGCATTTTTTACAGAACCAGAAAAAAATTTTGAAATTTGTATGGAAACACAAAAGACCCTAGACAGCAAAAGCAATCCTGAGAAAGTAAAATGGAGCTAGAAGAATCAGGCTCCCTGACTTCAGACTATACTACAAAGCTACAGTCATCAAAACAGTATAGTACTGGCACAAAAACAAACATATAGATCAATGGAACAGGATAGAAGGCCCAGAAATAAACCCACACACTTTCAGTGGATTAATTTATGACAAAGGAGGCAAGAATATACAATGGAAAAGTCTCTTCAATAAGTTGTGCTGGGAAACCTGGACAGCTACATGTAAAAGAATGAAATTAGAGCAATCTCTAACACCATACACAAAAATAAACTCAAAGTGAATTAAAGATCTAAACATAAGACTGAATACTATAAAACTGTTAGAGGAAAAGTAGGCAGAACATGCTGACATAAACCATAGCAATATCTTTTTGGGTCTACCTCCTAGATTAATAATAATACAAAAATAAACAAAAGGGACCTAAATAAACTTAAAAGCTTTTGCACAGCAAAGAAAACCACAAACAAAACAGAAAGACGGAGTACACGTCATGGTTCAGTGGTTAATGAATCCGACTAGGAACCATGAGGTTGCGGGTTCGATCCCTACCCTTGCTCAGTGGGTTAAGGATCTGGCATTGCCCTGAGCTGTGGTGTGCGTTGCAGACGTGGCTCAAATCCCGAGTTGCTGTGGCTCTGGCATAGGCTGGCGGCTACAGCTCCAATTAGACCCCTAGCCTGGGAACCTCCATATGCCGTGAATGCGGCCCTAGAAAAGACAAAAAAACCAAAAACAAACAAACAAACAAAAACTAAAAATAGAACTACCATTCCTGGGCAGATATCCGGAGAAAACCATAATTTGAAAAGACATATACACTCAATGTTCATTGCAGCAGTATTTAAACAGCCAAGATATGGAAGCAACCTAAGTTTCCATCAACAGATGGGTGAATGAAGAAGATGTGGTACACACACACACACACCCCACACACACAATGGGATACTTCTTAGCCATAATAAATAATGAATGCCATTTGTAGCAACATGGATGGACCTAGAGATTATTATACTAAGTGAAGTCAGACAGAGGACAAATATCATATTATATCATTTATGTGTGGAATATAAAAAAATGATAAGGAAGTTTCCACGTGGCGCGGTGGGTTAAGGATCTGATGTTGCTGCAGCCGTGGTGCAGGTCGCATCTGTGGTTCAGATTTTATCACTGGCCAGGGAACTTCCACATGCCTCAGATGCAGCCAAAAAATAAAATTAGAAGTAAATTTAAAATCATTCAAGTGAACTTATTTACAAAACAGAAACAGACTCACAGACTTTGAAAACAAACTTATGATTACCAAGGGGGGAAGGGGGTGGGGAGGGAGGGATGGACTGGGGGTTTGGGATTGGCATATGCACACTATTGTATGCAGAAAGGATAGTCAACAGGGACCTGCTGTATAGCACAGGGTACTCTCTCCAATATTCTGTGATAACCTATATGGGATAAGATTATGAAAAAGAATGGATGTGTGTGTGCGTGTGTGTATATATATATATATACACACACATATATATGTATACATACGTATACATATATACGTATGTAGAAGTAATTCTATATATATAGAATCAATTTTTTAAATAGCAGAAATAAACACATCATTGTAAATCAATAAAATTTTTATAAACTGCTTTGATAGTTTTTATATGGTGTTCTACGTACATTTGAAAATGATGCTCGATGTTGGATAAATTCATGCCGGAATTTAGGAACAGCTCTAAAATATGCGCTGTATGATGGCATCGGTTCACTTTTCGACGTCAGTCTGATGGCAATCCAGATTACAAACAACAGTCTCCTTGTGTATGTTTTATTCTGTTTTGTTGTCACTTGCCTTGTTCGCCTCTGATGCCTATGCAATACTAATAGGCAGTTCATGAGATGTATTCATGTGGTTATTACACTCCTCCAAAGACAAAGCCTTCTTATTTATTTATTTATTTTTTTGTCTTTTGTCTTTGTTGCTGTTGTTGTTGTTATTGTTGCTATTTCTTGGGCCGCTCCCGCGGCATATGGAGGTTCCCAGGCTAGGGGTTGAATCGGAGCTGTAGCCACAAGCCTACGCCAGAGCCACAGCAACGCGGGATCCGAGCTGAGTCTGCAACCTACACCACAGCTCACGGCAACGCCGGATCGGTAACCCACTGAGCAAGGGCAGGGACCGAACCCGCAACCTCATGGTTCCTAGTCGGATTCGTTAACCACTGCGCCACGACGGGAACTCCCTATTTATTTATTTATTTATTTATTTATTTATTTGGGCTGCACCCAGGCTAGGGGTCCAATCGGAGCTGTAGCTGCCAACCTACACCAGAGCCACAGCAACGCCAGATCCGAGCTGCGTCTGTGACCTACTCCACAGCTCACAGCAACACTGGATCCTTAACCCACTGAGCGAGGCCAGGAATTGAACCCATGTCTTCATGGATGCTAGTTGGGTTCATTAACCACTAAGCCATGATGGGAACTCCTTTTTAAATCAAAGTCCCCAGGAATGCTTCCATTTCCAACACAATTTGCAACCACTGATCCACAAAGGGTTCAGTCGCATTTTTTAAAAAATCAATCAGAATCCCAACTCCAGTGCACAATTATATATTCTTATACATTGCAAACTAAAAGACTGTCAACTTCCAAAAGGGATGTTTTGATTTATTACTGAGAACACAAAATACATATAGGAATTCAGTGCGTAAAAATCCATTGTCACAAATGGCTCAATTTTTTCCCATAGCATTTATAACTTTCTAGCATATTATTTTCTTATTATAGTTATTTCTGTGGTATGTCATACTTTTCTCCCCCCATAGGAATGAAAGCTCCATGAGGTAGGGATTTGTGTCTGTTTAGTTTCACAGCTCTATCCCCAGCATGCAAAATACTGCCTGGCACATGGCGGCACTTAATCTGTATCTGTAGAATGAGGGAATGAATGAACCAGCAGTGCAGGTATAAGGTGGGCTCCAGAATGAACCCTATGACCAATAGCACAGATATAGCATCAAGGACCCAGACTCTTTTTTACCTTTACTGCCATCCTCAGTGAGAGCTTTCTCTTTGGCTGTTTTCTTTGTGGTCACAGAGACAGTTGGCATTATCTTGTCCACAGCTATGAGGAAAGAGAATGCATTTGACTGTGTCAACTTGGGTCTGTGGCCCTAGTTGTGGGTGGGGGTGGGGAATGACACATGCATAGAGAATAGCTAAAATTAATCGGAACCCACCCTTTCCCTGACAGCCAAGTCGAAGAGTTAGAGTCAGCATCTCCTGAACTTGCAGTGGGCCGTGGGGAAGCTGATGAACACCTGGAGTAAAGACGTGAGGGTGGAGGATGGGTGACAGCTAGGAAACCAACACTGCCTATTGCAACACTATTGATTTTTAGGGCCAAACCTGCGGCATATGGAAGTTCTCCAGGCTAGGAGGGATCAAATCAGAGCTACAGCTGCCAGCCTAAGCCACAGCGACAGCAACACCAGATCTGAGCCATACCTGCGACCCACACCATAGCCCATGGCAACACTGGATCCTTAACCCACTGAGCGAGGCCAGGGAATGAACCCGAATCCTCATGGATCCTAGTCAGGTTCGTTACCACTGAGTCATAACGGGAACTCTACAACACTATTGATTTTTTTTTTTAGGGTCACACCCATGGCATATGGAGGTTCCCAGGCTATGGGGTCCAATTGGAGTTACAGCTGCCAGCCTACAGCACAGCCATGGCAAGGTGGGATCCAAGCTGTGTCTGCGACCTATACCACAGCTCCTGGCAATGCCAGACTGTTGACCCACTGAGTGGGGCCAGGGATCGAACCAGCATCCTCATGGATTCTAGGCGGATTTCTTTCTGAGACACCACAACAGGAACTCCCTGATTTTTTTTACAATATTATGAACCCTGGGGATCAATGGGGTGACAGATGTCGCAGCCAGATCACCCTCACATCCTACAATATTATCAAATAGTTCAGAGAGTCAAAAGGAAATATGAATCTTCATCTTTTCCCTCCATCCCAATTGCCAGAAGTAACCTTACAAGAAAATATTATTCTATTAAGGGCAGAGTGTCAGTGAGAGACAAAACCTGAGAACTGCCAAGATTTGGGAATGTGGTGACTGAGACTGAAGAAATGGGCATGAAAGGTGATGCCAATTTTTAAAAACTTTGGTATTGGCATTAAAAGGTGTCAGAAGTTGTTTCTAGACAGTGTGAGTTCAAAGTGGGAGCCAATGGTAGGTATCCAATAAGCCACTCACTGGTCATTCAAAAACTAAATAGTAAAGACCTACTATGGGCCAGACCATGCTCTAGGCACTGAGATTCAGCAATGAGCAAACCCTGCCCTCATGGAACTTATCTCTTATTGGCGAGAGGTAGATAATTAACAAAACATTAATAAAATATGAGCATAGCAGACAGTGATACATGCTATGGAGTAAAATAAAGCAGGAAGGATGAGGGGTGTATAGAATGGGGAGCTGAGGGCTACCAATTTCAAGAGAATGACTGGGGAGTGCCTCCTTGAGAAGGTAACATTCGGACAAAATTTGGAGATGAGGGAGCAAGTCCACTGATCCTGGGGAAGGGGCTCAGTTTTTAAAATTTTAGATTGTCCGATACTTGCAGAACATCTAAGAGCTAACGTCCTATAACAAAGCGGAGGAGTTCCCTTCATGGCTCAGTGGTGAGGAAACTGACTAGTATCCACGAGGACGCAGGTTCCATCCCTGGCCTCACTCAGTGGGTTGAGGATCTGGTGTTGCCATGAGCTGTGGTGTAGGTCACAGATGAGGCTCAGATCTGGTGTTGCTGTGGCTGTGGTGTAGGCCGGCAGCTACAGCTCTGGTTTGACCCCTAACCTGGGAACTTCCACATGCTGTGGGTGCAGCTCTTTAAAAAAAAAAAAAAAAAAAGGACAAAAAACCCCCAAAAGTAGAAATACACAATACATATAAAAGATAGGCTCCCATTCCATCCAAGATGGGAAATAGTGGGCTGCCTTCCTAAAATCTGGATCCAATCAGAAAGGCTGACCTCTGAAGGATGAGGGAAAGAAAGAAAAAAAAAAAAACTAACAAGGATTGGAGAATTCTTTTTTTTTTTTTTTTCCTGATTTTTAGAGCCGCACCCTCAGCATATGGAGGTTCGCAGGCTAGGGGTCGAATCGGAGCTACAGCTGCCTGCCTACACCACAGCCACAGCAACATGGGATCTGAGCCGTGTCTGCGACCTACCCCACAGCTCACAGCAACACCAGATCCCTTATCCACTGAGAGAGGCTAGGGATTGAACATGCAACCTCAGGGTTTCTAGTGGATTCATTTCCGCAGCACCACAATGGGAACTCCAGAATTGGAGAATTCTTAAGCAAAATCTTCCCTCATTGCTTCATTAAACTTGAATTTCAAAATAAACTTTTGTAAGAGAGTGTTACTATGTTCCACAAATTTGGGGCCCTTAAATTTGGTTTGTACCACTGGGTAAAGTAAACTTTCCCTACCAGCCCACAGTTTGGGTAGGGGGAAGAAGATGATGACACTATAAGAAGAAAAATACTGTAAGAGATATACATACACACACACAAAATACTGGGGAAAGGCTTCCTGCCTGAGGAATTACTAACAGGTGACGTTTGATTTGGGAGGAGGATGGGGGAAGAATGTCCTAGGCCAAGGAACGAGCATTTCTGGGGAGCAGGGAGAAGGGCAATGGGAATCCAGTGTGGAGGGGACAGAGGGACCACAGGGTGGAGGGCTTATGTGCACTTCTCTCTTCAGAAATGAAAAAGATTGTCCTTGCTTTGGGAATCAGTGCCACTGATGACCATTTCCGTCTCGGACAATTGCTCTGGACCATTTTCAGGTGAGCATCTCTCTTGGGCAAAGGCACATGCTTGGGACCCATTGTTCTGCCAGAGCTTCACGGAAGAGAAGAGGGATGAAGACAGAAATTGGCAAGTCAATGGTGTGGAGAGCTATGATAAAGGGGGGAAATGTAAGGTGAGAAAAGAAAGAGCAGACCCTCATGAGGTATAAGGAAGAGCTGGTGCTCTTGAGGGAGGCGTGAGCCAGGCCTGCATCAGCTAGCCTCAGGAGGATGGCGGCTCCTTGGGTCATTGGCTCCCCTGGACAACTCCATCCTCTGGAACACTCTTCTCCTGTCTCCTCTCCTATGGAGCTAAAGTCTCTCCTCTCCCTCCCATCTCATTCCTGAACTTTGCTTGATGGGCTCTTCCTTGGCTTGACTATAGGCTATAGATATTGTGACCCTAGTGTAGCTACACTTTCCCCAGGAGATTCCACCCAAGCCTATAGTTTCCATCTAGACTTTTCCTGCTTTGGAAAGGAGAGTGAGAAAAGGGAAGGAGGGAGAAAGGAAGGCAGGAAGAAGGAAAAGAGTGAAAAAAGCTTCTGGGAAGCACTCCCACCCAAGATACTGCTGCATTCATAACTGTCTTATTTTACTGTATTCGAACTTGACAGGGATTTGATCTTGGATTTGTAAAACCTAATGAAATATTGGCATCATAGTAATGTTTATTAATCAGGCTCAAAATATCTACAGTACTGCATTTCCTAACAGAAAAGTGTTCAAGAAAATGCACACATTGAACATGGTCGTGTCTTAACCTACTTCTCTGACTCTAGCAAACCATCTCCCTATCTCCCCAGGCGAGAGAAGCCCCCGTCCTGGGTCCCCGTGCCCTGTGTTTCCTGTCACTGGTCTAGGGGTCCACAGGGCCAAGGGGTCAAACCTACTCATAGTCCTTTCCCTCCCACTAGATCTCAGAATTCCCTGCCCAGATGGCCTCAAAATAATTCCAGGGTCTGGGCACGGCCCTTTCTCTGGGCCGGTCCTTTGGAAGCCTCTGTGGTGCTCCAGCCAGAGGGTGGCTGAGTGGCTCTGTTTAGCAGGTTGTGTGGCTGGAACTGGGCCCCAGCCCTGGGTGTCCATCTGCATTCTGAGAGCCCCTCCGGGTGTGTGAGGAGCAGGTGGTGGGAGAAGAAGGGGCCAGGAAGGAGCCCCGCCCATACCCCACATTCCAGGGACTCCAAGGACTCTGATGATTCCAAATTTGAGCCTGACCTTCCAAGATATTCAGCCATCATTTGTCAAGGTAGGTAGATAAGAGTTCCCATCATGGCGCAGCGGAAATGACTCCGACTAGGAACTGTGAGGTTTCGAGTTCGATTCCTGGCCTTGCTCAGTAGGTTAAGGATCCGGCGTTGCTATGAGCTGTGGTGTAGGCCAGCAGCTGCAGTTCTGATTAGACACCTAGCCTGGGAACCTCCATATGCTGCAGGTGCAGCCCCCAAAAAAAGACCAAAAAAAAAAAAGGTAGGTAGATGAACTCTGTTCTTTTTTTTTTTTTTTCCTTTTTCTTTTTGGGGCCACACCCTTGGCACAAGGAAGTTCCCCGGCTAGGGATGAATCGGAGCTGTAGCCTCTGGCCTACACCACAGCCGCAGCAACGCAGGATCTGAGCCATGTCTACAACCTACACCACAGTTCATGGCAATGCTGGATCCTTAACCTACTCATTGAGCTCAGGAATCAAACCCACATCCTCATGGATACTAGTTGGGTTCGTTTCCGCTGAGCCACAATGGAAACTTCAACAAACTCTATTTAACATTTTGTGGGTTTAGCAATTTGTAGATCCCTGACCTACAGAATATGCACCTCTGGTTGGCTTCTGCTCTGGCTGGACCCTGTTCGAGTTCCCACCCCCACCCCCTGATGCTAAGAGAGGACTGTCACTTTCGCAAACCTAGGAGTAGATGCGTTGTGAGAGCAGGAGGCAGAAATACAGTTTATGCAACAGCAGCCCATCAGAGTCACTGGGGGGAATTTTTGCTAGGCAATACCATAAACTAATTGATACTATTTCTGGCACTTCCTCCACTGCAGCCTTTCTCTCATATGTTCTCAGTAGCATCAGATGTAAAATGGGCTGACCTCACAATCAGACTCAGAGAAGTTCAAGGAAGTACAAGCCTGACTTAAGAAAATAGTCTGACATCAAAAGGTTGAAGAAGAAGGAATACTTCCAAAGACATTCTATGATGCCACCATCACCCTCATTCCAAAACCAGACAGAGATACCACCAAAAAAGAAAACTATCGCCCAATATCATTGATGAATATAGATGCAAAAATTCTCAACAAAATCTTAGCCAACCGAATCCAACAACATATTAAAAAAATTATACACAATGACCAGGTTGGGTTCATCCCAGGTTCACAAGGATGGTTCAACATACGCAAATCAATCAGCATCATACACCACATTAACAAAAAAAAAAGTCAAAAATCATATGATCATCTCAATAGACGCAGAAAAAGCATTTGACAAAGTCCAACATCCATTCATGATCAAGACCCTCGCCAAAGTGGGTATAGAGGGAACATTCCTGAATATAATCAAAGCCATTTATGAGAAACCCACAGCAAATATAATACTCAAGGGGGAAAAACTGAAAGCCTTCTCACTCAAATCTGGAACAACACAGGGATGCCCACTCTCACCACTGCTCTTCAACATAGTTTTGGAAGTCCTAGCCACAGCAATTAGACAAACAAAAGAAATAAAAGGCATCCATATAGGAAGAGAAGAGATCAAACTGTCACTGTATGCAGATGACATGATACTATACATAGAAAACCCTAAGGACTCAACCCCAAAACTACTTGAACTGATTCATAAATTCAGCAAAGTAGCAGGATATAAGATTAACATTCAGAAGTCAGTTGCATTTCTGTATACCAGCAATGAAATATTAGAAAAGGAATACAAAAATATAATACCTTTTAAAATTGCACCTCACAAAATCAAATACCTCGGAATACACCTGACCAAGGAGGTAAAGGACCTATATGCTGAGAACTATAAAACTTTAATCAAAGAAATCAAAGAAGATGTAAAGAAATGGAAAGATATTCCATGTTCCTGGATTGGGAAAATCAATATTGTAAAAACGGCCATACTACCCAAAGCAATCTACAGATTCAATGCAATCCCTGTCAAATTACCCATGACATTTTTCACAGAACTAGAACAAACAATCCAAACATTTATATGGAATAACAAAAGACCCAGAATCGCCAAAGCAATCCTGAGAAACAAAAACCAAGCAGGAGGCATAACTCTCTCAGACTTCAAGAAATACTACAAAGCCACAGTCATCCAAACAGTGTGGTACTGGTATCAAAACAGACAGACAGACCAATGGAACAGAATAGAGAACCCGGAAATAAACCCTGACACCTATGGTCAATTCATCTTTGACAAGGGAGGCAAGAAAATAAAATGGGAAAAAGAAAGTCTATTCAGCAAGCATTGCTGGGAAACCTGGACAGCTGCATGCAAAGCAATGAAACTAGAACACACCCTCACACCATGCACAAAAATAAACTCAAAATGGCTGAAAGACTTAAATATACGACAGGACACCATCAAACTCCTAGAAGAAAACATAGGCAAAACACTCTCTGACATCAACATCATGAATATTTTCTCAGGTCAGTCTCCCAAAGCAATAGAAATGAGAGCAAAAATAAACCCATGGGACCTCATCAAACTGAAAAGCTTTTGCACAGCAAAGGAAACCAAAAAGAAAACAAAAAGACAACTTTCAGAATGGGAGAAAACAGTTTCAAATGATGCAACCGACAAGGGCTTAATCTCTAGAATATATAAACAACTTATACAACCCAACAGCAAAAAAGCCAATCAATCAATGGAAAAATGGGCAAAAGACCTGAATAGACATTTCTCCAAAGAAGATATACAGATGGCCAACAAACACATGAAAAAATGCTCAACATCGCTGGTTATAAGAGAAATGCAAATCCAAACTACCATGAGATATCGCCTCACACCAGTCAGAATGGCCATCATTAATAAATCCACAAATAACAAGTGCTGGAGGGGGTGTGGAGAAAAGGGAACCCTCCTGCACTGTTGGTGGGAATGTAAACTGGTACAGCCACTATGGAGAACAGTTTGGAGATACCTTAGAAATCTATACATAGAACTTCCATATGACCCCGCAATCCCACTCTTGGGCATCTATCCAGACAAAACTCTGCTTAAAAGAGACACGTGCACCCGTATGTTCATTGCAACACTATTCACAATAGCCAAGACATGGAAACAACCCAAATGTCCATCGACAGAGGATTGGATTCGGAAGGTGTGGTATATATACACAATGGAATACTACTCAGCCATAAAAAAGAATGACATAATGCCATTTGCAGCAACATGGATGGAGCTAGAGAATCTCATACTGAGTGAAATGAGCCAGAAAGACAAAGACAAATACCATATGATATCACTTATAACTGGAATCTAATATCCAGCACAAATGAACATCTCCTTAGAAAAGAAAATCATGGACTTGGAGAAGAGACTTGCCTGATGGGAAGGGGAGGGAGTGGGAGGGATTGGGAGCTTGGGCTTATCAGACACAACTTAGAATAGATTTACGAGGAGATCCTGCTGAATAGCATTGAGAACTTTGTCTAGATACTCATGTTGCAACAGAACAAAGGGTGGGGGAAAAACGTAATTGTAATGTATACATGTAAGGATAACCTGACCCCCTTGCTGTACAGTGTGAAAATAAAAAAATAAAAAATAAAAATAAAAAATAAAAAAAGAAAATAGTCTGACAAAAATACTCTTTAAGGTATTGGAAAACATTACAATGCATATGGACATATTCTTTTGGAGTTCCCATTGTAGCTGGGTGGGTTAAGGACCCAACATAGTGTCCGTGAGGATGCAGGTTCGATCCCTGGCCTCACTCAGTGGGTTAAGGATCTAGTGTTGCCATGGTCTGTGATGAAGGTCACAGACACAGCTCGGATCCCACATTGCTGTGGCTGTGGTGTAGGCCGGCAGCTGCAGCTCTAATTCGACTCCTAGCCCAGGAAATTTCATATACCACAGATGCAGCCATAAAAATGAAAAAAATTTTTTTGACATAAACACTATATTTCAATGATATATAGTGTGGGTGTTTGGTTATAACAGTGAGTGAAATCTGTTAAAAAAAATCTGGAAAGCCTTTTGTTTTGTGCTTTTGAGAAAGACTTTCAGGGGCCATGTTCCAGGTTCTGTGTTTTCTGGTTCCCCTCAAAAATGACATGGGATTAAACTGTCACCTGTAAGCTCAACTGGCTTTCAGAACTTTGTCCCCAGCCCTGGCTCTCTCCTGATGGGAGCTCCATGTATCCACCTGCCTAGCCTGCTCCTCCAGGTAGCTCCCCATGCTCTCCAGGGAGTGGTCTGTGTTAGTTTCCTGTGGCTGACATGACAATTACCACACACTTGGTGGCTTAAAACAGAAGTTTTATCTCGGACAGCTGTGGAGGCCAGAAATCTGAAGCCCAAGTGTCAGCAGGGCCATTTGGGGAGAATCCTTCCTTGGCTCTTCCAGCTTCAGGCAGCGCCAGGTTTCTTTGGCTTGTGGCTGCAATGAACCCTGTCTCACCCTCCATCGTCATGTGGCCTTCTCCCCCAAGTCCTTCTGTGTCTCAAATCTCCCTGCCTTTCTCTTAAGAACACCTGTCACTGGACTTGGGGCCCACCCTAAATGCAGGATGAACTTAAGATCCTTGACTTAATTCCATCTGCAAAGACTCTTCTTCCAAATAAGTTCATATTTATGGTTCCAGGGATTAGAACACAGACATATCATTTGTCCAAGTAGACAAACCACCACTCAGCTCACTATATAACCCATCGTGTTTCATCGGAACCAGCCTGTTCTGCTATCTCTGTCTGGGGGAGGAGTGGTGCCCAAGTAGACACAGGAAGTCATCCTAGACCCATCCCCTCCTTGCCTGCTCACACCCAGACAGTCATGTGGGGCTGTCAATCAACTCCTCATAGCTCTGGATCCATCCTCCCCAATTTGGTTTCCAGCGCCACCCTCACTGGGCTTCTTTCTGTTTTTCCAACTCCCACCTCTGAACTTTCGCTTGAACTCTTATTTCTCTGGAAGTTTCTGTCCCTCAAGCTTCATGGGCAGGCTCGCTCTTTTGACAGAGCTTTGAGTTCAAGTATCACCACTTCTGAGAGGGCTTCCCCTCCCAACACGCCTCACGTCGCCTCCCAGCGACGCATCACAGGGCTTTCTTCTTTCCAAACTCCTTAGAACCATATTGTTTATTTATTTACAGATTTGTTCTTTTCTACCTCCCTCACTACACAACTACACACACACACACACACACACACACACACACACACACACACACGAGGCCAGAGAATCTTGTCTATTTGTTCACCTCTGTACCCCTGGTCTCGAAAATAGTAATGGACATGGAGTGAAAAATGTACTGAAGAAATGATGGATAAAGTGCCTGCCTCTATCTCCCTTGTCTGTTCAGAAAACCACCTGACCTTTTAACTGTCTCAGGTCAAATCTGATCACACTTCTTCCGGGCTTAAAGACCATTCACCATCTCCCACAGGACTGTTCTGGGTCCTCGGCTTGGCATTCAAAGCCCCCATGAGTTCGCCTTTACTCCAGGCACTTCCTCAAACTGGCCCTCAGGTCACACCTAAAGACCTTTCCATGGCTCTGGCCCTGTGCCTTTGCACCTGATGTCCCCTCTCTGGTGTCTTGCTTTTCCTTCAGCTTGGGGTCTGACTCTGATTCTTCACTCAAAACCTAGTTCCTGAGATTTCCATGGTGGCTCATCAGGTTAAGGATCCCGTGTTGTCACTGCTTTGGCTTGTGTTCGATCCCTGGCCTGGGGACTTCCCCATGCCACAGTCATGGCTGAAAACAAAAACAGACAAACAAAAAAACCCCAAACCCAGTTCCTATGTCACCAACTCCAGGAAGCCTTTGACACCTCCCCTCTGCCATCCCGGGGCCACATTTTTATTGTTGCATTTTCACAAGACTGTATCACTTGCTTTCTTCACTGCTTCTCTATTTGGCTTGACTCCCTGAGGATAACTTCATGTCCAGCAGGTGCACTTTGAGGGCTCTGGATCAGCATGTCTTCTGCTTTCTCTGTCACTGTGACCCTCTGGCTGTCTCAGCTCTGGGACCTTGTGCTGCATGCTCCTGAGAGCTTCACCAGGCTGCCGGTTGCCTTTGGAATGCCTCCTGGCTTTGCCCTCAGGGCATCTTGTTTTCTAGAATTGCTTGTCTGGCTTCTGACTCACCCAGACAGCCTTAATCCCCTGCATTTATGTGGGCTCAGGTTCCATGGTTTCCAGGTCCTTGCCAGCTCCCCTTGACCTGCTGCCAGGGACTAGTCCTCCCTGAGTTGGAGCAATAGAGGCTGAACCAGAGCCATGGGGTGTCCTAGAGCCATGAAGGTGAGTTTCAAAGACTTCAGAGAAGTGAAGCAAAATAAGTTCCATGAAGTATTAACTTAGCCCTCATTACTTCACCCGTGAGCTCTGGAGGAAAGATATTCATAGGTGTGACGAGAGAGGCCAGATCCCTAGGTGGCCAGGGGGAGACGTGGTGTGAAGAAGATCTGGAGGCAGAGGGGTGGGTGCTTTTCAGCTGTGTGAGTGCAGAAGGTGAGAGAAGGGTGGTGTCTTAACGCATTCAAGCTGCTGTAACAGAACACCCTAGACTGGAGGGCTTAGAGACAAGAGAAATTTATTTCTGAGTTCTGGAGGCTGAAAGTCCACAATTGGAGTTCCAGCACGGTCTGGTTCTGATGAGAACCCTCTTCTGGGTTGCAGAAGACTGACTTCTTGTGTCCTCAAGCAGCAGAGAGCAGAGAGAGGAAGAAGGGCTCCTATGACTCTTACAGGGGCACTAATCCCATGCAGGAGGGCTCCACCCTCGTGACCTCATCGCATCTTGATTACCTCCCACAGACACACCTCCTACCACCATCACCCAGGGGGTAGTAAATGTTGGGGGGGACAACACTCGGTCCATAACAGATGGAGCGGCAGCTTGAGGGGCAGCAAGGGGGAGAGTGTTTTGTGGTTGATGTTAGCCTGGACTGCCTTGAGCCCCACAGCAGATGCTGCTCATACTCCCATGGAGCCCTTCCTGTTTCTGGCAGGCCCTCTGCCAGTACTGAATCACTGCTAAAGGTGACGGTTTCTTAGCCTCAGCTCTATTGACATCTTGGGCCAGAAAAGTCGTTAGGCTTGGGTGGGGGCTGAAGAAGGAGGTATCTGTCTGTGTATTGCTTTCTTTTCTTTTCTTTTTTTTTAAATATGGAATGCTTTGCAAATTTGCATGTCATCATGTACAGGGGCCATGCTACTCTTCTCTGTATCGTTCCAATTCTCGTATATGTGCTGCTGAAGCAAGCACGGTTCTGTGTATTGTAATGTTTAACAGCATCCTTGCCTTCTACCCACTGGATGCTATTAGGACCCCTGCAACCAGTTATGACAGCCAAAAATGTCTCCAGATATGGCCAAGCATCCGGAGGTGGGACAATAACACTCCCCATTGGGAACCACAGGTTTATGGGTGTGGGAATCCAGTTTGGATGTGGAGTACCCAGGAATTAACAAACTCTCATCCCTAAGTCCGTGTTCTGCAGTGTTTTCCCACCTGCCCAGCAGGATTTAGCTCCAGTGTTCACTGCAGTACCTGGCTTACTACTGCTTTTTTTTTTTTTTTTTGACTTTCTCTTTCCTGTATCCCTCCCTCCCCATCCCCTCACCTACCCTCTCAGGGTCTGCTCTTGGGGGTCCACACTAGAACAAGCACGACAAAGCAGGAAGCAGTATCAGAAAAGAGAAAGATGAAAGAGGAGATGAGTGAATAAGGGAATGCACTGCCTGGGGAATTGAAGGGATGAAAGTGTCTGCGAAGGAGGAGATGGGAGTTTGGGGGGAGCAATCTGGATCAGGGAGCGGGTTCTGTATGGCTTCAACTCTCATAAAGCAAAACAAGATAACTGCCAACGGGGAGAAAAAAGGAGTGTAGCTCTTTCCACCATGTTTCCACAAAAGTTACTGTTCTCTGCAATGAAACAGGGCATGGTTGATGAAAGCATTCCAAGTTCAAGTACTCTGGGGGAAATTTGCGTACCATTTGGTGCTTCATAATGTTTATCAGTGGATTAAAAGTTCTGATAAACTGTTCAACATTAGACCAGCTTAACTTTATTTCCCTTTTTTTTGGAAATTTCAGCTTTATTGAGGTTTAATAGATATATAACATTGTTAAGATACTGAAGCATATATTAGGGTGATTTGATATAACTTTTTGTTTAACCTAGCGTTCCCCAAATTTATTAGGGAAAATTTTCTTTCCTTAACTTTCTCCAAAGGAAAACAACACAAAAACAAAACAAAGCAAAAAAAAAAAAACCATCCATATCTCAAAGGACAGATGTAATCTTTGGGACACATTCTGGGAACCACTGTATGAGGGACTCAAGAGAAGAGTGTGTGTCAGCCAGCCCCAAGGGGAGAGGGTCAGCTAAGGACAGACGCATTTGCTAGTATGAAGAATTAACACAATTTCCTGTTTTTGTTTTGATTTATCCAGCAATATTAACTGACTCTAATAAAAGAGGCCCTAGAAATGCAGCCAGCTGCCAAGAGGGTGGAAGGTGACAGGGACAAGGGAGTCGGGTGTTAGCGACATGGTGTTGAAATTGCTGGGCTGGGGAGTGGCCGAGACCTTCTGGCCCAGGCTCTCTTGTCACTCACCCTCTTCTCCAGAGGAAGGTGCCAAGGTCTCTGGGGACACGGGGAAGGGGTGATAGATGCCATGGGAGGCTTCACAAAAGAGGGGACCATAAAGCTGAGTCTCCATGAACAAACATGAGTTTGCTAGGTAGCTAAGAAGGCAAAGAACATTCCATATAAATGAAATAAAGGTGCAAAGGAGAGGAGGGGATTAAAGAAGGTGGTGGCTTCCAGAACTGTTGAGAAATTCAGTGGCAGGAGCCCAGGAGATATGGGGAGAACAGAGAAAGGTGGACAGGGGGTCATGGAGGGCAAACTACAGAGGGAGTTTTAAGTGTGGGAAGGGAAAAAGAGCTCAGATAAAGGTTTTGTGCACTCATTTTGCATGTTTCAAAAGAGTTTATTATTATTTTCTAGATAACCTTCCTTTCTTGATTTGTATTTCCTCTTTAACTCAAACTGTTGAAGACAAATTTAAAGAATTCGTTTTCAGGTGGCAGTGACTTTTTATCTTCTGGTTGTTGGTAAATTCCAGTTTTATCGTGTTGCAATCAGAAGACTATACTCTGCTTTTGGGAATCTATTAAGGTTTATTGCCTAAAATATGGTCAATTTTTGTGAATTTCCCATAGGCTCTTATAATATCGATCTTTAGAGAAAAAAAAACCAATTTACTAATTTGTAAATTAGTTACACCTTATTACTTACGTTATTTAGTTCTTTTTTTTTCCACTTTTCTTTTTTTTTTTTCCCTTGGCCGCACACATAGCATGTGGAAGTTTCCGGGCCAAGGATCGAACTCACACCACGGCAGTGATCAGAGCCACAGCAGTGACACCACCAGTTCCTTAACCCACTGAGCCACCTGCGGAACTCTTGTTATTTAGTTCTTTTATGGACTTTGTGTGTGTGTGTGTGTGTGTGTGTGTGTGTGTGTGTCCACATCTGCTTGTTCTCTTATGGACCGAGAGTCTTGAATTAAATTTTTCTATCTCCAAGGATTTTCTGACTATTTCCCTTTGTGGTTCCTGTAGCTTTTCCTGGTAAAGGTCTTAATCTTGAGAACACTGTGATCACGTGTGTCATTTAGAAATGAAAACTCCGGCCGCAATGTGGAGGAGGATTTTGGCTGAAGATTGGAGGTGGCAGATTCACAGTCCAGGCGGAGGTCATGGAGAAAGAAAAGGAGGGAACATCAGCATAGAGATGCACCTGGATGTGCCACCAGGAAAAGGAGGACCCAGGATGCGGGTGGGCTCCGACTGCTGCTAGATAATGACGCTGCCATCCAGGCTTGAAGGTGGTTGCTGTGAGTACTGTGTCCCCACACTGTATTGTAACAAGTTGTTGCTCATTTGACTTATCTCCATCTCGCCAGTAAGGGCAGGGCCGTGTCTGCCTCTGTCCATTGTCTCCTCTGAGCCTGGCGCAGTGCTCCTGGCACGCAATAGGGTTGCCAGAAGGAATGCAATAAATGAAGAAAATATTGTCACTGAGGTGGCTGTGGGACCATCAGGGGAGATATCCAGCTGGTGGTTGGGAGTGCGGGTCAGAGAGGGGTCAGGGCAGTGAGTTCTCGTTGAAACAGGGGCTGAGATCGGGGTGGGTCGGGGGTGATAAGAGCAAGAGGTCAGAATGGAACTGTGGTGGGGTCATGGTGCGGGGGGACTCCCATCTGTGCAAAGGCCTCGAGTCTGCCTTAGGCCATGGCACCCAGACCCTGGGAATAAAGAGATCTAGGAACTTCTCCTTCCCTTTAGTTGACTGTTCCTTCCAAGATTCAACCCCACCTCTGTTTGTTGCCTCTTCTACCCACATTCCTTCACTGACTGTTTCTGCCTTTCTCTACCAACTCTTCCTCGGGTTATTTTTTTTCTCTCCCAGTTTTCTCCTATCTCCTCTTAGGATTTTTCATCCTGCAGTTCAGAAGACAGAAGGTCTGGGCTGTGCCCTGGTCCCTCACTGGTGACCTATGGGTTGCAAGGCAGCCTCACCTCCCTGTGTCTCCAATCCATCGTCTGTCGTATATAAGACCTACCCTCCCTGTCATGCTGCCTTTACACAGGTCTCTATTTCTACAGAAATAAACTATTGTTTAACCATCTTAATCCAAAATTCTGTGGTGCTTCATTTGACATTGCTTCTAAATGCTGTCAACTCCTCAGAATTATTTAGGCGGAAGTGGGCTCTTATAGAACAGAGAGTGTGGCCTTAGAAGGACGCCTCTAGCAGAGGGAGCAGGCGTTAACCCCCTCTGCATTCCCAGTGCTCTACCTGGAACAATGCTGAATAAATGAGAGATAGCCACACTCTACTTCACGAATATTCATTAAATGATAAAGTCAGGAGGTGAAGAGAATTCTTACAGAGAGAGTCTTTCTACAGGTCTAGAGTAAAGGGAGCATCCTTAATGAGGCTCAGTGCCCAGAGGGCTATGCGACCTGAGGTCTTGAGGGGGAAGCTGGGAAGGGTGGCCCTCTCTGGCCCAGGAGCAGAGCCCAGAATCCAGGATTGGGCTTGTGGGTTTCCAGGAAGGACCCTAAAGTACCTCCCTCCTTGAGTTATCCGCATGCAGCTGATTTTGAATGTAACTGGTGAAAAGTAACTTGCAAATTTGGGAGTTGTGGCATGTTACAAAAAATCTATTAAAGTGAAGAAGCAGTTGCCTTCATGGCTGTTGAGAGCATTTATGGATCAGCTGGGGGAGATGCAAAGAGCAGATTTTTTTTTTTTCTTTTTAGTCTTTTTAGGGCTGCCTGTGGCATGTGGAAGTTCCCAGGTTAGGGGTCAAATCAGAGCTACGGCTGCTGGCCTACGTCACAGCCACAGTAACGCCAGATCCCAGCAGAGCCTGCGATCTACACCACAGCTCACGGCAACACCAGATCCTTAACCCATTAAGCGAGGCCAGAGATTGAACCCGCATCTTCAAGGATACTAGTCTGAGTTCGTTACTGCTGAGGCACAACAGGAACTCCAGGAAAGAAGATATTTTGAGGTGAGGACATCCAAGCACGAGGAAAGTACTCCAGAGAGCAGGGCTTCTTCACTGTGGCCTCTGCGGGGCATGAGTTTGCTTGTGAGCCCCCTGACGCATGCTTGTGTAGAAATCAGACACACACGGCTCTGGGCATTTTTGGAGGGGGCAGAAGTCTATGGCCAAGGAAAGACTCAGGCATCACTGATGGAGTTCTGCCACAGCCAAACAGCACTCTGCAGGATGATAGCATCCCCTCCATCAGCTTTGTGTCCAGAAACCACCTCCTTGGGACAATTTTTTCCTACCATTTCCTAAGTCTCCCACTTTATTTCTTTGAGGCTCTTTCCCACTGCCTGGACTCTAGTACTTTCTGGCTCCCTGGACCTTAACCCATCAGCAGTCTCCTTGATTGCCTGTCAGCTTCTCTCACCCTTGGCTTCCTCCCTGTTGTGTCTGACACATGCAAACCCCCTCCCCATGGAGTGTGGCTGGAAGGGGGTGTCCTCTCCTGCTCTCTTTAGCTGCCCCTCTGTCTCTTTCTTCCCTTCCTAGCCAAGCTTCTGGAAAGAAGCCCATTTGTCATCTCTACTTGTCTCTTATTCAGATTCCAGCTGGATCCAATTTGTCTTCCATCTTTTGCCTTGGAAACTTCTCTCCAAGGTCATCAGATTGCCAAGTCCAATTCTAATGGAATCCCCCTTCTAAACTCAAGCTTTCTCGTCCTTTCTGCAGTATTTCACATCTACATACCTTCCTCCCTGATGTTTTCTCCTCCTTGACCCTCTAAGGAGGGTGAATATATCATTCATCTTCCAAACTGGGCCACCATTTAAAGTGAAAGGGGGCACTCATTAATTATTATGCCAGGCTGTCCTAAACCAGGACTCCCCCAGGCAAACTCAGACTTACAATCTCCCTCCCTCCCCAACCCCCTCTCCCTTCTCTGGCTGCTCATCCTCAGGCTCCTTAATGGGATCCTTTTCCTCCGTCCTCTCCTTAAAGAGGCCCTGGGCCTTCCTTTGTTCTCATGCTGCACCTTCTCCCTGTATAATGCTATCCTGCCATGACCCAATCCACATCTCTCTACAAGGTCTTCCTATTTTTAAAATTTATTTTATTTTATTTCACTTTGTCTTTTTAGGGCCATACCCTCGGCATATGGAAGTTTCCAGACTGGGGGTCGAATCAGAGCTACAGCTGCCGGCCCACACCACAGCCACAGCAGTGCGGGATCTGAGCTAAATCTGCAACCTAAATGGCAACACCGGATCCTTAACCCACTGAGTGAGGCCAGAGATCAAACCCACATCCTCATAGATCCTAGTCGGATTCATTAACAGCTGAGCCATAAAGGGAACTCCTACAAGGTCTTGATTTCTGTACTCCACATACAAGCCCAACTGCTGACCAGAGGTCTCTACTGGGTTGTCCTAGAGGCAGCTCCACATCCGTATCTCAAGCCCTCATTATCTTTAACCCTAAACATATTTTCTTCCTGTGAGCAAATGGTAGCTGGACGCATAATGGAGGAAGTGGTACTTACAAACATAGCTTTTGCAAACTAAGCATCCATTGACAGCTGGGATAAAGAAGATGTGGTAAATATACAACGGAATACTACTCAGTCATAAAAAAGGAATGAAATAATGCCATTTGCAGCAACATGGATGGACCTAGAGTTTATCACACTAAGTGAACTAAATCAAAGACAAACATCACATGATACCATTTATTTGTGCAATAAAAAAAGATACAAATGAACTTATTTACAAAACAGAAAGAGACTCTCAGACATAGAAAACAATCTTATGGTTACCAAAGGGGACAGGTGGGCGGAGGGATAAACTAGGAGTTTGGGATTAGCAGATACACACTAATATATATAAAATAGATAAACAAAAAGGACCTACTATATAGTTCAGGGAACTATATTCAATAAGTTGTAATAGCTTATAATGAAAAAGAATCTGAAAAGAAATATATGTATATTATTGGTATAGCTAAATTGCTTTACTGTACACCTAAAACTAACACAACATTGTAAATCAACTATGTTCCAAAAAAAGAGCATGGCTCTGGAGTTTTGACAGTTTGGATCCAAAGCCACATACTAACTCTTACTCTTCCTGTGATGGAGTAATTATTTAACCTCTCCAGGCCTCAGTTTCTTCATCTATAAAATGGGGATAAAAGTGCTTACTTCATGGGTTGGTTGTGAGGATTAAGAGAGACAATAACGACAATGGCTGATATTTAGAGGGCATCATATGTGCTAGGCACTTCTATGTGGCTCACGTGCATTATGTCATTTCATCCCAGGACAACCTAGGGAAGTAAGTGCCATTACTATGCCTATTTTACAGATGAAGAAACTGAGGCCCAGAAAGGTTAAGAACCCTTTCTGTGTCAGTGGCTGAACTGGAGTTCAAACTTAGCAAGTCCTGCTCTTTGGACCTCCAGCCTCTAGAACTGTGACAAAATTAACTTCTGTTGTTCAAGCCACCCACTCTGTGGCAACTCGTTATGACAGGTGGTGCTGCCTAATGCAATACCTAAGTATACCAGTTAGCTTTCCTCAAGCTAACTGTTTTCTCAAGCGCCTCAGTATTCTGTGTGTGCCGGGCACTCGGAATAGTATTCAGCAAGTAATAAGTGCTTAGCAAACTGTTTCCATTCTCCAAACAGTCCAGCAAACCATCTACCCAGGAGGAGGTCTATTTTCCGCATCCTTCCTCAACCTGTATCTGTCAAGTTCTTTCCTTAAAACGCTATGTGGGAGTTCTCTTGTGGCATAGTGAGTTAAGGATCTGGTGCTGTCACTGCAGCAGCTTGGGTTGCTGCCATGATGTGGGTTTGATTCCTACCCCAGGAACTTCCACATGCTGTGGGAGCGGCCAAAAATGAAATAAGATAAAATAAAATAAAATATAAAATAAAATGCTATGCGCTTTCTCAGAGTTTACTTATCAATTGCTGACCTGCAGAAAGGTAAAGTAAATAGATGGTTGTTTTCTTTTTTTTTCCAATTTTATGGCCACACCCACAGCATATGGAAGTACCCAGGCCAGGGACTGAATGCAAGCCACAGCTGTGACCTACAGCTGCAGCAACTCCGGATCCTTTAACCCACTGTGTCAGGCAGGGATAGAACCTGCACCTCCACAGTGACCTGAGCTGCTGCAGTCAGATTCCAAACCCACTGAGCCATGGCAGGAACTCCATGCTCAGTGGTTGTTGTTTTCATCCACTACCTTTTGGAATGGTTTGTTGTGTAGGAAAGCTAACTGGTATACTTAGGTATTGCATTAGGCAGCACCACCTGTCATAACGAGTTGCCACAGAGTGGGTGGCTTGAACAACAGAAGTTAATTTTGTCACAGTTCTAGAGGCTGGAGGTCCAAGATCAAGGTGCCAGCAGAGTTGGTTTCTGGCGAGACCCCTCTTCCCAGCTTATAAATGTCACCTTCTCGCTGTGTCCTCACGTGACCTTTACTTTGTACAAGCCCAGAAAGAGAGAGAGAGAGAGATCTCTGGTATCTCTTCCTCTTTGTATAAGGACACCAGTCCTATCAGATTGGGGCCCTCAATTTATAACCTCATTTAATCTTAATTACCTTCTTAGAGCCCCTGTCTGCATATTAGTAGCACCGGGGATTAGAACTTCAAGAGGGATTGAAGGCCACACACAACACCGGCCACAGCAGGGATCAACTATCAAGTGGAAGTAGAAGCCATGGGTGCTGCTAAGATCACCTGAAAGGAGTGTGAGGGCAGAGGAGACCCTTAAGCCAAGGTCAGACTCAGGGTTCCCACAGCCTTCCTGTGTGAGCAGTGGGTGAGAGCCCTGAGGAGACAGAGAGGGAAAGGCAGAGGAAGTATGAGGAGAACCGACCACCGCTTCACAGAGGAGGAAATGATGGACAGAACTAAGTGCAGCAGGCAGGGGTCGGGGACGGAGACGCACCCTAGGTTTTGGCCAGGTCCTTGGAGACTCCAACAAACATCAGAACTCTTAGTAGAGCCAGATGCCTGGACTGAGAAACAGAAGGGAGATAAGGGAAGGAATGAACTGATAAATAACATTTCTGAAAAGTCTGGATGAGAAGGGACAAGGGGGACTTGGGAACAGAAAGTCTGGGAGAGCTTTTTTTCAGATGGGAGAGACGTGTGTGTCTTTACAGGCCGAGAGGAATGGACTAGAAACAGGGAGAGGTCCATGATGATGGAACAAGGTTTGGAGGCGGCAGAGAGGGAGGCAACAATAACCAGCCTTTGTTAGCCTTGACCTGTGTCAAGCTCTCCGTGGGGCCCTACCTCACTTACTTCTTCCCTCCACTCTGTAAGGTGAAGACAAGTATTATCCCATTTCACGGATGGGGAAACTGAGGCACTGAGGCAGTTAAGAAACCTGCTCAAGATCACACAGCCAGTAAGGGATAGAAACGGGATTGGAACCCTGGCAGCCTGACTCCCTAGGCTGGGGGATTTGACCTGGATTTTGGCCTGCTTCTAAAATTAACAGGAAAGCAGGGGAGACGGCAAGCAGCAGAATCGGTAGGGAGCAAGAATTTGATGGAGATCATGTGATCCCAGTGGCCTCATTTTTTTTTTCTTTTTCCCAGTACTAGGAGACTAGAAGCTAAGTGTTAGGCCTGGGGTCAGCGGCAGCACAGGGAGAGTGATGAAGGCCCAGAATAGTAAGTGGTTGAGACCCAGGTCTTCTGTGTGGGCTGGCACGTGGTGCTGAGCTGGAGCCTATGGCAATGCCAGTCTTGTGGTGGTGGTGTTTCCCCAGCAGCCCTCAAGAGCCAGGAACAGTGGGGAGGGGTACCCAGGTACCAAGGGTTCCTGACCCTGGCTGCACATGAAGGCACAGCAGGCTGAGGCCCAGTCCTCAGCAATCACACTTTGGGGGGTGGGCTCTGGCTTGCTGTGTGTTCATGACCCCCAGTGAGGATCTGATTCCAGTCCAGCTTGGAGTTCAAAGAGAGGCTGATAGACAGGGTGTAAAAAATTGAAGGAGGGAGTGAGGGGGACGGGGCAGGCCAAAGAAGGTGAAAATGGAGGTGCGAGGGCTGGCAGGATGCTGGGGGTGGGGGTTGCACTGTCCTGCTGGGGGGCTTGGAGGAACCAAGGAGGGCAGATGGTGGAAGGTTTTCGCACCTCTCTCCACACCCATATTCCAGGGGCCAAAACTGAATGGAAGCATCTCAGAACTTTCCCTTTGTCCTTAGAACAGAGACCTCTGAGCCACTGAAATAGGGGAGGCCTCAGAAGCTGACTAAAGGGAATTTTCTTCCCACTGACCAACACAGCCAAGAAGACCCACACAAGGGTGCCATCAGGAATGGGTTATCTGTAAGATCTGAAGTCTCTTCCATGGCTGAGGGAAAGGAATAATTGAAGAATATTCAGGGAAAGGAATACTGACGAATGGACTAGAATGACCAAATCTTCAGGAAATGTGTGTTCGTTTGATCCAACCCATGTTTATCAAGCTCCTAATGTGTGCCAGGCACTACCTGAACACGACAGATAATGTGATTTTGTGTGGCATTTCCCAAAGCACATTCCCTGGGATGGTAACCACGTCCCATTTTTAAAAAGGAGTGAGGTGCAAATAAGTTTGGGGAACCCTGGGTTAGAGAAAGTTAAACAGATGTACTCACCGCAGGACTCTTCAGAGCCTTTAATCTGTCAACATGCCCTGAGCCATGCCACGAAGTGGAGCTGAATCTAGAGTGAAGACTTCCCCAGCAAGCCTGACCACAGGCCAATCTCATTCCCGGAAGACCTAGGGGAACACACATTTGTGGAACATGCTTTGAGAAGAGTGTAACATGGTGGCAGAGCTCAGCTTTGAAGTCATAAGACCTGGCTTCCAACAGGGGCTCCGCCATGTGACCGTAGGCAAGTTGCTTACGTCCCTTTTCTCGGAGTCCATTTTCACATCCGCACACAGGAGTTCGATCGAAATGTCTCCCTCATGCTATTGTTGTCAGGACTAACTAATGCCTGTGGAGCCCAGAGTGCGGAGCTGGGTACCCAAAAACCACTCACTAAACCACTCACTGGCGGGGTTTGAGAGATCCTTGGGTCTGCTCTAAAAAATCTACTACTTGTTGGCCTGAAAATCTCTGATTGGGGGCCAGGGGTCAGTGCTTCTGTCCTCTGCCAAGTTACTTGGACATAAGACTCAAACGGCTGTCAGAGCAAAGCCTGTGACCTGACCAGTAAAAAACAGTCATGGGGGATGGGGGGGGATGGGGGGGAATGGGGGGTGGGGAAAGAGTGGGAGAGGATGGGGTGGGGAGGGAATGGGGGGGTGGGGTGAGAAGGGAGAGCTGGGGGGAGGGAGCGGGGAGGGAGTGGGAGGGGTGGGGGTGGGGAGAGGGGGGAGAGGGGTGGGGGTGGGGAGAGCTGGGGAGAGGGAGTGGGGGAGTGGGGGGAGGGAGTGGGGGGGTTGGGGAGCAAGTGGGAGGGGGTGGGGTGAGAAGGGAGAGTTGGGGGGAGGGAGTGGGAGGGGTGGGGTTGGGGAGAGAGTGGGAGGGTGGGGGTGGGGAGAGAGTGGGAGGGTGGGGGTGGGGAGGTACTTCCTCCGTTTCCATTCCCGCCTTGCAAAGGAGTCGCTGGGAATCTGCAGTTGGTGGTCTGCTTTGGCTTCTGGGAGAGGGTGGCGTCAGGGAGGGGAATGCCCGCCAGCCCCCACCCCCCTCACCCCCAAGGCCCCAGGATCACGTCCTTGGGTCCGAGTGGGCGCACAGGAAACCTCCCCAGGCCAGGCAGGCGCTGAGCAGCTGTGGGACTTGGCCGGGGGCCCAACATTGTCCTTCCCGGAGGTGGCCGCTGGCAGGAAGAGGTTACCAGAAACGCTCCTCTGCCGCTGGCACTTCGGGCTGACGTCAGCGCCTCGTCAGCGCCTCCTGGGGAGGACTTTGGGTTTGGGGGGATTTCAACCCCCAAGGGTGTCTGGGAAAAGGATGCTTTCTCTCTGAAGTGCTCCAGACATTTCCTTAGGGGCTTGGGGAAGTGGGAACAGATGGCGGTGCCTTAGGAGGAAAGGTCTGAACGGGGAGACCTCAAGGAAGGGCCGGATCCCACCCCGGGACCAGGGGCGCTGCTCTCCAGGTTCCAGGCCCCATCTCTTCCCTCTGGCCCCTCGAAACCAGCCCCCACGGCTTTCCCCACAGCGGAGAGACCCTGCTGTCCGCTTGCCTGGCTGCGTTCGCATTTCGAGCGCTTCCCTTCCGACTCCGGACCCTGGGGTGGGGGAGGGGAGACGCCAGCCGCCCACAGACACCTGCGAGCGCCTGTGGTCCCGGTTTTACACGACTCAGAGGTCAAGCCCCCAAGGTCAGCCGCTGCCCGGGGGGAATCCGAACCCACATTCAGTGACTGCCAAAGCTCTAATTAGGAAGGGCAGGCTCCCCAGTTTAAACTTCTGTTTTATTGGGGTGGCGGGGAGAGATGTAGAAGTCAGTAGAACATCTCTGATGGAAGGAATGCTAATCCAGTGGGGTTTTTTTGGGTCTTTCTTAGAGCAAAAAAAAAAAAAAAATATCCACAGAGCCCTGGTGTGCGAAGCTTTGTTGGCTGCTTCTAAGGAGGACCTAACGGTTTTTCCAGGAGCGGCCCATCAGCACCAGACAAATCAGACAGCCCCCCACCCGCCCCCAGCTCTCCCCTAGTCTCTTTTTCTAGCCAGGGTGGGGCCTCTGGGGCTCATGGCCTTGGGCCCAGGGCTCGCCTTGCCTTGCCTCGCCTCCTTTCCTGGCAGCTGCTGAAGCTCGCTGCAGTTTTTGGCCTAGTAAAACTCTTTTTCGCCTGCCCACGGGAGAGTTTTGATTGGCTTCAGCTGGAATGACCTCACCCTCTCTAGAATTTGAGGAGGCTCCCATTTTCCATGGCTCCACCTTCATCCAGGGAGTTCCCTTCTGGCCATCTTTTCTCTCAAGGCCACCCTGCCCCAAGCTGCCTGAGCTTTGGAAGCCCCCAGCCTTGCCGGAGATGCCCGTTCTTTCCACACCAGCGCCTCTGGGCGGTCTTGGCTGCCCCCAGCTTTGCTGGAGCCCCTCCTGCGCGTTCCTTCCCCCTCAGAGTCTGCCCCTCCCTTCCACAGGCCTCCACTTATTTCCAGGAGTCACGGGAAACTGCCTTCTTTAAAATCATCACCATCGCTCTTGTGTGAGCCCTTCTTTTACATGATCTTACTTAATCTTTGTAGTAATCCCATGAGATAAAAGTTGTTATCCCCAGTTGACAGATGAAGAAACAGACTTCAAGAGTCGATGTAACCCTCTCAAGAGCAGCTAGTGTGGATGGAGTCTGGATCCAGACGCAGGTGTGTCTGGCTCCAAAGCCACCGTGTGGTGTTTGTCACATTGAGAAATCCTCCTGGCTGCACCTACATGTGTGATCCTGCCAGCCACACAGCTGTCTGTCCTGGAAGGATCAACGACAAACCCCATTAGCTCTACCTTCGAGATATCTCCAAAATTTGACCACTTCTGCCACAGCCCCTCGGCTCAGCCTGCACTGTCTGCCTCCCACCTAGTTTTACTGAAACCGTCTAGGGTGTCTTCCTGCTTCCACCCTCCACACCGGCTGGATTGGGCCTTTAAAATGGTCCGTCTTACAGTAGAAATTGACAAAACACTGTAACTCAACGATAATAGGAAAAAAATAAAAATCATAAAAAAAAAGGTCCATCTCATCATGTCTCTCCTGTGCTCTGGCTCAGAGCCCAAGGCAAATCCCTACATTGGCCCAAGAGGCCCTCCACACCTGCAATGCCATTGTCTTTCCTCCCACTGTGAGCTCTGATTTTACTTTTTTTTTTTCCTTTTTGTCTTTTCTAGGGCCACACCCACAGCATATGGAGGTGCCCAGGCTAGGGGTCTAATCAGAGCTGTAGCTGCTGGCCTGCGCCACAGCCACAGCCACATGGGATTCAAGCTGAGTATGCGACCTACACCACAGCTCACAGCAACGCTGGATTCTTAACCCACTGAGCGAGGCCAGGGATCGAACCTACAACCTCATGGTTCCTAGTCGGATTCGTTAACCACTGCGCCACGATGATGGGAACTCCCTGATTTTACTTCTTACTGTTCTCTCTCTCTGGCCTTTGCTAGTCTTGAAAACATACAGCAAGCTCCTGCCTCAGGGCCTTTGCACTTGCAGCTCCTGTTGTCTGAAAGGCCCTTCCCCCAATAGCTTCATGGCAGTCTCTCACCTCCTTTAGGTTCTGCTCAAATGTCACCTTTTCAGTGAGTCTTTCCCTTCATCCCCTCCATCCTGCTCCCAAACCCTGTCCACTCCCTGCTTCTTCCCCTCATTAGTACTGTCACCAAGTGATAGTATTTCACTGATATTCTAGGTAATATTCTGCTCCCCCTACTAGAATGCAAGCTTCATGAGAATAAAAATTTTCCTTTTTTTTCACTGCTGTATTTCTAGAGTCTAAAATAGTAATTTGCACATAGTAAATGCTCAATAAAACTTTTTTTTTTTAAATGGAGATTGCCAGGCTAAGGATTGAATCTAACTGCCACAATAACAGCCACAACAATGCCAGGTCCACGCTGAGTCTGTGACCTACACCACAGCTCACAGCCACCCTGGATCCTTAACCCACCGAGCGAGGCCAGGGATCCAGCCCAAATCCTCATGGATACTAGTTAGGTTCGTAACTTGCTGAGCCTCAATGGAAACTCCAATGCTCAATAAATCTTAGTGGAAGCGAGGGAGGGAGGAAGATGTTGGTCAGCTAATGTCAAAAGGTGCCAACCAGACGGGATTGTGTGGGCAGGCCTATAAGCATCCTGGCTCAGCCTTGGGAAAGCTGAATTTGGGGTCCATCCCAGAGAGAAGCAGCCTTTGGCCGCTTAGTGCCTGCTCTGTGGCTTTAGGACCGAGGGGTGACTTGAAGTCTCCAGAGAGGCTGGTCCGGGTGGGTTCCTGGGAAGCAGACTCTGAGATGAGTTTAGAGCGGAGGAGGTTTATATGACAGGACTCTCATGTGACACTGACGAAGGGAGGTGGGGACTCAGGGATGGATGTCAAGCTGCAGTTTAGGCTCAAGGACAAACTTAGCTGATCCCACAGGGAGCTCTGGAGCTTAAATAACCCCACAGAGCTGCCCACGTGAGGCTGAACTGTGGGCCTTGACATCCCAGCCTCAGGCCTCACGGGCTGGGACCAGCCCTTGGGTGGGGTGCAGTGAGGCGCTCTCTGCAGGTGAGCTCCCCACCACATGAGCTGGGGCAGCAAGTCTTTTGTCAGGGGATCTGGGTGGCACTTGGCAGAGCTACCACAAGACACTTGGTGGGTCTGCCTTATCCAGTATCAGCCTCATCTGCCTATGGGGTCCCCAAGACCCCCCCAGGAAGGAAGGGATTACCCTGGTAGGTTCAACACACTCTCATTCAGAGTTGACCAGTTCCTGGTGAGAGAACCAAGACAAAGTCTGTGACTAATTTAGAGTCCTACAAACAGTGCTTTTTAGGTAATTTTTTTTTAAACAGGCACAAAGGTGCAGGTTCTCAAATCATGAGGCTTTGCTGAGCACTTGGCCAACCTCGCCTCCTCTGGCTCCTCCTCCTCTGTCTCTGTGGCATCTGCAGGCTTCCCCCTCTTGTCACAGGAACAACAGGTGTCGGGTGTCGCTGGGAGAACCAGAAGGTAAGTTGTCTCACTTTCATTCCTTTCCCTTCTCTGGAGGAAGGGCTGTATGGGGCGGTGCACTGGCCCGGGAACCTGTGGTTCCTGCAAAAGTGGTCAGTGAAGATGGGAACATCCTTTATTAGAGCAAATGTCTGTCAGCATCTCCATGGAGAAAAGACATGCGCTATTAATATGTCCCTCCAGACGAAAGCATAGAAAATAGAGACTATACTTAGGACATCTTAGAAGTGGTAGGTAGGCTCCATCCTCTGTGGTCGCCCACCTCCACATGCCAGTGAGTTCTACGGGAGAGAGCCAGGTGGCCAGGAAGAGCCAGAAAGAAGGCAGAATAGGGTTTGGTTAAGAGCCGGTGTCAGCTTGTCTAGATTTTGCGTATTGGCTCCATCACTTACCAGCAGTGAGATCTTTGTGTTATAGACTGAATCGTTGATGTCCCCAAAAGTCACCCTCAAAATTTGAGGTCCTAATCCCCAGTACCTCAGAATGTGGCCTTATTTGTTTTGTTTTGTTTTGTTTGCTTTTTTAGGTCTGCTCCCATGGCATATGGAGGTTCCCAGGCTGGGGTCGAATTGGAGCTATAACTGTCAGCCTACACCACAGCCACAGCCACAGCGATGCAGGATCCAAGCTGAGTCTGTGATCTACACCACAGCTCACGGCAGTGCTGGATCCCCAACCCACTGAGCGAGGCCAGGGATCGAACCTGCATCCTCATGGACACAGTGTCAGGTGCTTAAAACACCGAGCCACAGCGGAACTCTGTGGGCTTAGTTATAGATGGAGTCTTTACAGAGATAATCAAATGAAGGTCATTAGAGTGGGCACTACTCTAATATGATTGCTGTCCTTATGAAAAAGGGAAAATTCGGAGACACAGATGCATGCGGGGGAAATGCCATGTAAAGGAGAAGGGGGAGACTGAGGTGCGGTATCTACAAGCCCAAGAACGCCACACGCTGCCGACAGCCACCAGAAGCTAAGAGAAAGGCAGGCACGGGCTAGGTTCTTCCTCCCAGCCCCCGGAACCAATGCTTCAGATGCTTTGATTTCAGGCTTCTAGCCTCCAGAACTGTGAGGCAATAAATTTCTGGTGTTTTAGGCACCCGGTTTGCAGCACTTTGCTATGGCAGCCCTAGCAAACTAATACAAGGGGAAGTTTCGTAAGTTCACACAGCCTCTGTTTTCTCATCTGTAAAATGGGGATGCTATGACTTCACAGAGGTGTGTCCATGACATCAGATTAAACCATCTCAGTAGTAGTTTCAGGCACAGAGTGTACACTTGCTCAGGTCAGGGGCGATGGCACTTAGAGGTTGCAGAGGCTCATAGCAGAGGTCTTGTCCGTCGTGGATATACTTTCATTCTGTGGCTCCACAGTTAAGTTTGAGGAGCTCTGGCACCTCAGTTCCCATCCATCCCTTTCTCACCACTGTCCCAGATGAAGAGAAGCATCCCACAGCAGTTCTGTATTCCTGGGCTCTCAGCTAATGGTCCGTGGGGAGGGAAGGATGGAGAGGGCTGTCCTCAGAGCCTGCAGCAGCCTTCCTGGAGCCTATGTTAACCCTGACCCTGAATTCCTGCCTGGTGGCTTTTAACACACAGACGTGGGGGAAGGAGAGGATGCTGGGTCAGCCCTTCCGGATGTTTAAAACGATTTTCAGTCAAAGAGACAGCATCATTATCATCAGCAAACAGACACCCAAATGCTACCCTCATCCTCAGCTAGCACAGCACAAAGCTCTGAGGAATGATTCTGAACATCCTCGTTTGCTACAGAGAAAAGGAACCCATGAGATCACGCATCACGAGCACTTCTGGAGTCAAAGGTGAACAAAACTATTATCAACTAAATGTGTACTCTTTACTATAGCCAATCTACTCTGCCTTGGTATGCTACAAAAGTTGGGTGTGTGGGGTTTCTGTTGTGGCTAAAGGGGTTACGAACCCAACTAATATCCGTGAGGATGTGGGCTTGATCCCTGGCCCCGCTCAGTGGGTTATGGCATTGCCACGAGCTGTGGTGTAGGTCATAGATGCGGCTTGTATCTGGCATTGCTATGGCTGCAGCGTAGGCCAGCAGAGCGGTAGCTCTGATTCGACCCCTAGCCTGGGAACTTCCATATGCCGCAGGTATGGACCTAAAAAAGCAAAATAATAATAATAATAATAAAAGTTGTATGTGTGAATATGTGATGCATACACTTAAAGGTTCATTGCAGCCCCTCCTATAGTCAATGTGATATGTATATTTTGTAGGGCCTGGAAAATAATTTTACTCCTTTGAGTAACTGGAGATTCAAGGTTACTATGGCATTGGTCTATGGTATATGCTTGGCTGTATGTATGATTCATTTGTTCAGGAACCTCCAGTTATAACCTTATTCCTTTTGGAAGCTTTTCTATTTCCCCTTAACACCCTAGAGTTCATCTTTTTTTCCCTCTTTGCTTCTACAGCTTGCGTCATTAATTTCATATTTTAACAAAAACACCCAGTGCAATAAAAGCTTTTACTGGGCAGGTAGGGGGATTGGAAAAGTGATGCATGCTTATTTTTTAAATTTTGAAAAAGACAGCAGCGTATTAAAAAAAAAGAAAAGAAAATCTCCTAGAAATCAAAACCTCTTGCAGGATTTCTTTCTTGTCTTTTTTCTACAGCTGAGCATGAATAAGCAGCACACAAGAGAAGGCTGGGACTCGAGTGCCGTGCTTGTGGCAGAAGTGGGACATGCTGGGGCTTGTGTAGGGAGAGGTGGAGCTGACACTGCAGAGGGAGTGAGGAACCTCCTGGGGAGACAAATCCAGGGGGAGTGAAGGTCCAGCAGTGAGAGAGCCTTTGTTAACTGGAAAGGGCGGGGAGGGTACATGTGAATATAACCTACCCCAGCCTGAGCTCCACCTGGGGACTCAGGTCTGAATTGTGTGATCAGACAGGTGATCACAACAGGCAGTCGCGTCAGATAGCACAGAACCATTTCACTAAAAGTGCTGTAAGACTGGGGCTCAGCCAGCCGGGGGGTTACGGGGTTTAGGAGTCCCTGGTGGAATCTGACGCTGACAGGAGAGGTGTGCCCTGGGATGTCACCCCGGGTCCGCGACCCGCTTCACCCTCCGCCACAGGCACCATGCAGGGATGCGTCCACGGGGCACGGACCAGAGCAAGGAGGAGGAGGAAAATTACCATGGAAATCAGATGTTAGGGGCAGTGCCTGGACTTAGCCCTGGCCCACATGAGACACTCATGAGAAACTTCTGGAAACCTTTGGGGAGATCTTGCAGAGGCAGCCGGGAACGAGAACATGCAAGGCTCAGGGGCCTTTTACCCTGATGAGTCATTTCATGACTCTCGTGAGAAGACCCCTGAGAGCAGAGCCATGTCACATTTAACTTTCACCCCACCACTGAGCGTATGGCCTGGCATATACGTAAGTGCCCAGTACACTACATTTTTGCTGACTACATACCATCTCCTTTTTGATAATCTGATTTATGACATGGTTTCCAGAAACACATTATGATAAAAAAAAAAAAAAAAAGGGCCTCCCTGAACAGAAAAATGAAGTTGGAGATGCTGATCACAAATGTGGCCTCCAGGAATCTTGGCACTCCCCGGTCCTGAATTCCGTGGGTGCCTGCAATTCATAATGTCTGGAAACATCAAAATTAGAAAGAAGCCAGAGTTCTCTGTCAACACTTCATTATTTAAACGCAATCACGGAGAGAAGAAGAGAGCACGGAACCTCCCATGCCATCTAAACCTCCTTTGCCACCTCCTTAGATAGAGGGGAGCCTGGGGACCTGGCCTTTGTTTTACGGGTGAGTTAGACGATATGAACTGGGTGCCGACTGTGGGTCCGGCACTGTACTGGGTATCCTGGGGGCTCCTAGAGAAAGAGAGCATAATCCTCAGCCTCGGGGAGTTTATCCCTAGTTAGAGATTCACCAGTTAAATACCTCCCTGCTACAGAGCCCTTTGGGGCGCTGCGCCATCAGGAAGCTGAAGGTAGGGTTGCTGTGGTGGGAGGATCAGGGGACGTAGAGGCCCTGAGGGGTCAGAGGGAAGGGAGGGCTTCCTGGAGAAGGCAGGGGAACAGGAGAGCATGGAGGACAGGGTCACCTTGGGGTTGAGAGGGAAGACTTCCACGCCAGCAAGCTGGGTGCCACTCCAGCCCTATTCTTTCCCAGCTGCGTGACTTTAGGCTAGTTGGTTCACCTCTCTCAGCCTCGGCTTCTGTAAAGTGGTTGCGACCTCACAAGGTTGTTAACAAAGGCAACCCGCCTGAGGCGCTTCACCTAGTGCCAGGCACACAACCAGCACTCCACAAATGTCAGCTGCTGTTTTGTTATCAGAAGCTGGTAGGATGTGGCGAGCTGTGGAGGTTGGGGAGCCTGGTAGAGCTTCTGGAGTAGTTCAGTTCAACTGAACAAGGATTCATTAAGTACCTCTATGTGCCAGGCCCTGTGCTTGCCCCCCATTTGTGGCAACAAGGCCCTTGCCCTCAAAGAGCTGACTGGCAAGTGGGGATATGACCAACAGTCAATTACAACAAAGCAGGAAGGTATGAAGTGCTCTAGGCTCACGGAGGAGGCCACCGGGCCAAGGCCCCAGGTGGCCAGGAAGCCCTTTCCCAGGAGGTGGGGCTCAGCGGACATCTGGGGATGAGCAGGAATTAGCCAATAGGTAGAGGGGGCGGAGGAGAGACGAAAGGGGGTGTCACAGGCAGAAGGAAGAACCTTTCACTATCTGGACAGCCCAGTCCATTCAGGCCACTACAAGTCAACACCTCATGTCTGGATCCAGTGAGAAGGGGAGGGAGTGGGAACTGGTCATAACAGCTCCTCTGAGGGCAACAGTGATCCCCAAAAGAGTGTCATAAACTCATCTGTTCTTTCACGGTCACCCCAATGCCCGACCAGAGGGGGTGAGGCCTGAGAAGATGACCATGAGATTTTGTGATTATCCAGGTGACAGACTGGGGTGGCCTCAACGGGGGTGGTAGGCATGGTGACAAAAGGACATGTCACTGACAGAATTACTTAAGGATAAAAGTGCCAGGATCCAGTCTTTGTCCTCAGGGATCTTACACGTGTGCTACGTTTACGTTAGATGTATGAAAGACACAGAGACCACGCAAAACGGCGAGCAGAGGAGCAGGGGGCCTGCAGGGGCGCAGAGGAGGGGGCTCAGCAAAGGCTGGCAGGGGGCCAGGCCACAGATAGAGGCTCCTACAGGGGGGGGGGGGGGGGCGGGTATTAGTGGCAGCCTGGGAGCCACTGGCCAGGGCAGGGGTTTACACTGTCCTCGGGACCCAAGGACAGGGTTGTATGGCTCTTCTTGGGGCCCCAAGAGGGAAGGAAGCAGCAGAGGCAGCAGCGTATAGGGGAAAGCAGCTGCCTGCAGGGCTGACTGAAGTGGGAGGGAGCTGGGGCCCAGAGAGGCAGATGTGCAGGTCTGGGCTCAGGGGAGAAAGAGGAGGAGGAGTGAGTAGGAGAAACACTGCAGGAAGTGACTTGGCCAATGGAGAGAAGCAATCCTTTGCAGCTCAGGGGACCAGATTGCAAGAGCGACCCTCTCAAGACTGCGTGGCTGGAACCAGAGCAACTTGGCACCCAGTACCATGATGTCATTATAACAGCTTCCCAGCCTGTGGCAACCAGACCCGAAGCCAGGCGACAGGCAGTTGTCGTGACTCCACTCTGTCCTCACCATCACCACTGTGCATGTGGTCGCCACCCCCCTCCCCATTTTACAGATGAGGACACTGTGGTTCAAAGAGGCCAAGAAACTCACCCAGACGTGCATGTGATGCAAAGTCATTAAGACAACACATCTTGAGAGCCAACTGTGTGAGGCAGGGTTAATTGTGAGCCATGAATGTGTGGAGAGGACGTGGGACAGAGCCTGGGACAGTGCGAACATTTTCCAAGTATTTCCTGTTACTATTTGTCTGCCAGATACAGCATCAGACCCTGGAGACACTGTGGTTAACAAAACATGAGATTCCTGCCCCCATAGACCCCGGCATCCTGTGAGGGAGGCTGACATGAACAAAGAAGATGCGAGTCAACACAAAACACAGATCACAGGAAGGGCCAGGAAGGAAAATGCACAGCAAGTTAGGAAGCCCCTGGTCTGACCCCCAAGGCCCAGACCCTTGGACCACAAAGCATCAAGGCCCTAGTGGCTGGGGGCCTGGGTTCTCCAGCAGGCTCGGAGGCAGTGAAAATTCATGGTGGCATCATCAGGCCAGGGTTTCCTCCCCAGAAGGAGTAGAGTCAGGATGGAGCGATGGTTTTTCAAACTGTTTTAGTTGAGGAACCACTCATTCAAACACAATTTTAAGCAGACATCCAATCCAATGGGCAAACAGACACAAGTTCAGCTGCTCAGACTGAGAGCAGAACTGCCTCACCTGGGCCCTCTTACCCTCCATCGCCTCGGAAGCCCAGAGGAGTCTCAGAGTCTCCATGGAGCCCAGTCCAAAAACCGCAGGATCATAAGCACGCTTGATGTTAAATGAGCACCTACTAGATAAGAGCCACACTCTTGACGTATGTAATCTCATTTAATTTTCTCAACATATCTACAGAGTTCCTCTTGTGGTTCAGTGGCTAATGAACCCGACTAGGAACCACGAGGTTGTGGCTTCGATCCCTGGCCTTGCTCAGTGGGTTAAGGATCCGGCATTACCATGAGCTGTGGTATAGGTCGCAGATGTGGCTCGGATCCTGTATTGCTGTGGCTGTGGTGTAGGCCGGTGGCTACAGCTCTGATTAGACCCCTAGCTTGGGAACCTCCATGTGCCACAGGCATGGCCCTAAGGAAAAAAAAAATTAAAAAGAACATATCCATGAAGTCATCTTTTTACCAATAGGAAATCTGAGGCTGAGAGGGGTTAACAATGTAACACCTCTCAGTGTAATCAATTAATCAGGAGCTGCTTGAAATGGCTGCTTTTAAAAAAAAAAAAAAAAAGCTTTTTTTTTTTTCTTTTTCCTTCTGTGGCCAGCTAGTGGCATATGGAGCTCCCAGGCCAGGGCTTAGATCCAGGGATCAGATCCGAGTTGCTACACCCCTGCAGCAACGCTGGATCCTCAACCCACTGTGCTGGGCCAGGGATTGAATGAATGTGCATTCCAGCGCTTCAGAAATGCTGCTGATTCCGTGGCGCCACAGCGGGAACTCCAAAATGGCCTCTTATTGATCAGTCTGGTCCCTCCCCAGCTGTCCAGCCTCTTGGTTCCCACCTGCCCCCTCCACACACCCCTGCACATCCACACATACACACCTTCTTTCTTTCTTTTCTTTTTTTTTTCTTTCTTTTTTTTTTTTTTTTGGCTTTTTGCCTTTTCTAGGACCGCTCCCGCAGCATATGGAGGTTCCCAGGCTAGGGGTCGAATCAGAGCTGTAGCCACCGGCATACGCCAGAGCCACAGCAACACAGGATCCGAGCCACGTCTACGACCTACACCACAGCTCACGGCAATGCCAGATCCTTGACCCACTGAGCAAGGCCAGGGTTCGAACCCACAACCTCATGGTTCCTAGTCAGATTCGTTAACCACTGAGCCACGATGGGAACTCCAGATCACAGGTACCCATTTTTCATCCTTGGCCTTTGCACTCACTTTTCCATTCTTCTGCTAGTGTGCTGGTTCCAGTTGCTGGTGCAACTGATTTACCACAAACTGGTGGCTTCAAGCTACACATATTTATTCTCTTAACAGCTCTGGGGACGGAAGTCCAAAATGGATCAGCACGGCTTCCTTCCTTCTAGAGGCTCTAGGATAGAATCTGTTTCTGTGCCTTTTCTAGCTTCTTGAGGCTTCCTTGGCTCATGGCCCCCTTCCAGCAATGCCATCACTGTGACCTCTGCTTTTATTGTCATATCTTCTCTGACTCTGACCCTCTGCCTCCTTCTTATAAGGAGCCCTGTGATGACATTGGGCCTAACTAGGTAATTCAGGAGAAGGTCCCATCTCAAGAGCCTTAACAGAATCACATCTTTCTTGCCAGGTACGGTAACAGATGCCCAGATTCTGGAGGTTGGAACCTGGATATCTTTGGGACCGTCATTCAGCCTGTCACACCTCGTAACCCTACACGTCCTTCAGATCTCAGCTTAAAGGTCATATCCTTAGGGAAGTCATCCTTGCCTTCCCTGATGAGACCGGCTCGGGCTGGGTTCTCACAGCATTCTGTACCCCTCCCTCACGTTGTTGGTCACAGCACAGTATAGCGTTTGTTTGGATGTTATACGGTGAATGCTACAACTCTTAATATCCAGAGTGTGGGGAATCATATTGCCTTTCCCTTTGTATGTTTAGCAGAGTCTGGCACACAGAAGGGGTTCAATCAACATTTCTTACATTGACGAACAAATAATTGAACTAGGTTGAGGTCACAGCAGCAGCAGCAGCGGAGGAAGGATTTGAACTTGGGCAGTGGGCTCAGGGTCCCATTCCCTTAGCCTTGCACTAGCTTGCCTCTCACAGACCTGTAGCAGCCCAGGCTCAGGGGGTGTGGTTAAGTCATATCACCAGGTTTGTGGCTGGCTGGCCAGCCCACACCCGAACCTCTTCAGGGCCCACCGTCCCATGATTTAGGACGTGTTTTTATGGCAAGAAGTTCCATTAACCCCAGCCCTGTGGGATTGGGAACCGTGGGTGGCCAAGGCTGGAGAGGCAGCAGTGTGGGAGGTGGTGCGGGGCCACCAGGAGGAGAGCCCTCCAGGGAAGGCGGTGGGCACACGCTGGAGGAAGAGCCAAGGGCAGCGCCTCGGTCACGCCCACGGTGAGAAGCCAGGAGGAGGCGACACCAGCCAGGGAGGAAGCGAGCTGTCAGAAATCCGGAGGAGACGTGGGCAAGTGCAGTGTCATGGAAACCGGGGGAAGCGAGCAAGTCCATTGGTTCTTGAAGAGGCGGCTGTTGAAGCATCAGGTGCCACCATGGGGCGGGAGCGGGAGTGGGAGGCCCAGGGCCACCTGTCCTCCAGCTCTGACGCCCTTCTGCAGGGTGATTTCAGCAAACTGCATGGGAGCTGGAGCACCAGGCGAGGCTGAGTGGGCGCTTCAAGGAATCAGGAGGAAACGGGCCGAGACCACACATTTCCGGATCTGGCGGGGAGAGCGGAGGGTGGTTGCTAGGAGCAGCCGTGCGGACACGGGGAGCCCGCAGGCGTGGGTTTGCAGGCGCCTGGGAAGAGCCTGGAAAGAAGCGCGGAGAAGCCAGGAGGAGGGCACGTGGTGGGCATGGACCTGGCTGGATAGGGATAGTCCGAGGATGAGTCAGCTCCCGCGGAGCTCGTGGCTCCGGACCTTCGTCATTCTGGGCATCACGCTAGGGCCTGGGAGCTAAGCTTTCTCCCCCCAAGTTCCCGGCTGGGGATTGCTTTGGAGGGGCTGTGGAAACCTGAGGCTCAGGCCGCTGAGTGCAGAGCCACAGCCAGCCCCCTCCTCAGAGGTCAAGTGCTCCCTGGGCTCTGGGAGATCTCAAAGGGTCCCCTGCCCTGGGCGGGGAGTCCAATGTGAAGCCACCTGCAAGGGACTGGATGGAGGAGTGTAGGGCCCTTCCTGCCCTCCTTCTCCAAAAGGTTCTAAAACTACCTTCCCAACCCAAGGGACCTGACCACCATCTTTTGAAGATGTGAGTCCAGTTTTGTGTTTTGGACCCCTTTGGCAAGGTGGTGAAGCCTATGGACCTTTCCTCAGAATAAATGCATTAAAAAAAAAAAAGAAACCAATTATATTAAAACAGTTATCAAAATATATATTTAAAACCAAGCCTCTAATATCATATGTGCTCATTTAATGAATGCATTAAAGAATAAGATCTAGCAAGCAATACACTATGGTTTTGGAGAGGTGTGAGCATCAATGACTTTGGGAGAGCTCTATGAAACTCTAATGTGATATGAAACTGTCTGTGACTTCTTCTGGTGATAAAGTCACAGATCCTATCACTACTGTGGTCTCTGCCTATAGTCATAATGGAAGGAAAACTCAATGATAAGTAGGGGTTAGTGAAAATGAAGATGTAGTTTTTACCCATCCAAGTCCTTGGATCCCCTGAATTGTATCCATGACTTTCAAACTGTGAAGAGCTTTGGTTCCATAGCAAGAGTCATAACCCCCAGTGCCTACAGAGTGCAGACCAGTGGCATCACAGAGCTGAGCAGCAGGAGTGCCCTGAGAGAACTCATCCCTCTTCTAGGGGCAGTGGCACTGCCCGGCTCATGGGACAGCAAGCCTAATACTGCCTAATCTTTACATTTTTAAGGTAATTTTTTTTTGTCTTTTTACCTTTTCTAGGACCACATCTGCAGCATATGGAGGTTCCCAGGCTAAGGGTCTAATCGGAGCTGTAGCTGCCAGCCTATGCCAGAGCCACAGCAACACGGAATCAGAGCCACGTCTGCGACCTACACCACAGCTCACAGCAATGCTGGATCCTTAACCCACTGAACGAGACCAGGGATCAAACCCACAACCTCATGGTTCCTAGTCGGATTCGTTACCCACTGAGCCATGACGGAAATTCCATTAAGGGAATTTTTTTTTTAGGGCTGCACCTGAAGCATATGGAAGTTCCCAGGTTAGGGGTCAATCAGAGCTGTAGCTGCTGGCCTATGCCACAGTCACAGCAACACGTGATCTGAGCCACATCTATGACCTACACCACAGCTCATGGCAACGCTGGATCCTTAACCCACTGAGCAAGTCCTGATCGAACACTTGTCCTCATGGATACCGGTTGGGTTCATTACCTGCTGAGCCACAATAGGAACTCCTAATCTTCACATTCTAAGAGATGCCAGAAACACCAATTCTTTTTTTTTTCTTTTTTTCTTTTTTGTCTTTTTAAGCCCATACACATGACATGTGGATGTTCCCAGGCTAGGAATCAAATTGGAGCTGCAACTGCTGGCCTACACCACAGCCACAGCAACGTGGGATCTGACCCACATCTGAGACCTACACCACAACTCACAGCAACGCCAGATGCTTAACCCACTGAGCGAGCCCAGGGATCGAATTTGCGACCTCATGGTTCCTAGTTGGGTTCGTTTCCGCTGTGCCACAACGGGAACTCCCTAATGCCAGATCCCTAACCCACCAAGCGAGGCCAGGGGTTGAACCCAAGTCCTCATGTATACTAGTCAGATTCTTAATCCACTGAGCCACAATGGGAACTCCCAGAAACACCCGTTCTTATGTGAATTCTCCTAATTTTAAATGTTAGCCCCAAATTCGCATTTTAAAAGACACTCTGCGGCCAAACATAACATAAGTGCTGGCCAGATGCAGTCTGGAAATACCATATTTGGGATTGCTGTTGGGTGGGGGCCTTAGTAGGGTGTGGCATCACCCTCTGGGTCTCCAGTCTTTCCATGAGAGGCCTTTTGGGTCTCATGTAACCCAGAGTTCCAGTCTAAAAATGTACTAGGCAATAACCCCAATCCACAGTAAATTACCACATCAGACCTAGCAATTGTTTTTTGGTTTGGTTGGTTTTTGTTTTTTGCTTTTTTAGGGCTGCACCTGCAACCTATGGAAGTTCCCAGGCTAGGGGTCAAACTCCAGCTGCAGCTGCAGCAATTCCAGATTCCAGCTGCATCTTCAACCTCCACCGCCACTCTTGGCAACACCAGATCCTTAACCCACTGAGTGAGGCCAGGGATCAAACCCGCATCCTCATGGATACTAGTCAGGTTCATAACCTGCTGAGCCACAAAGGGAACTCCCTCAAACCTAGCAATTAACAACTATGTCACAAGGCTCTGCTCCCCTCCCCCCCACCCCGCCCCAGGGGCTGACAGGGTCAGGACTAGGTCTGTCTCCACATGCATTACTCCGTGAAGGGAGTCAGATCTGGAAACAAGAAGTTCTGAGTTTCAGTCTTAGCTCTGCCATTTATCAGCCCAGTGACCTTGAGAAGTCATGGCTCTCTCAGCATACATGCACCCCTCACCCCCCAGAGTCTCGTCTGCAAAATGGTTTAATGGGATAATGACACGCTGTAGGTTGTACGGTGCTGTCCGCGCACAAGGAGTTCTGGTTATTTCCACCTGGTTTCTTTTTGCTCCCTACTCTGTGGTCAGCTGGGTCTCTGCAGGGTGAGGGTTTAAGACACAAGGGAAACCGTGTTTGTCCCAAAATGTGGCATCTTGTAAAATGCAAAAGTGTGTGCAAGGCAACTGTGACTTATTCAGTCAATGATCACCTTGGTAGGGTCCAGGGATTGGACAGCGACCCCGGGGGTTTTTCTGGCAGGGCTGAAATCCTGTGTCTTGCAGATTTAAGAGGGGAAGGGAGGAAACACCGCAGGGGGACAGCTGCTTTCATTTTGCACACACGGCATTACACCTGCCCCTGGGGGGTTCACTCTCATTTTTACATCGTGCAGACTGTGCCCCAAGCTGCCCAACAGCAGGTTCTCAGGGGTGGGGTTGTTATGGGAGCTGGGAAATGAGGCTGGATAAGATTCCTACCACCACACTGTCGCATCAGAGCTTTTTTTTTAAAAAAAAAAAAAAAAAAACTCCCTGCGGCTCCGTGGGAGTTTTGCCTGCGTTTTCCGGGTAATTGCCTCGCCCCCGTCTTCGGTGAGCCAGGCTGTGGCAGGCGCTGCCGGCTGGGGGTGGTGGCCAACGTCTGCCTCCTTTCCTGCCATCCGCCAGGCGGGCTGCTGGGGACACAGGTGGGGGAGCCCCAACCTCCCCCCCTCTGGCAGGCGGGTTGAGAATGAATTAGGGCCGTGGGGAAGTGGCGGCCACAGGGGAACAGTTGATCCTGGTGTGCAGAGAAAAACCAGGATCTGCTGTCGGCAAAGGAAATTTCCAAGAGTCGCACACAAGAGGCAGACCCAGTGGAGGCTGAGGGCTCGTGCTGGGAAGCCAGGCTGCTGGGCTGGAATCCCAGCTGTGCCCTTGAACAGCTGTGAGAACCTGAGCAGATCCTCAAATCTCTCTGCACCTCTGGGCGTCTCTCTGCCTTGTGTTTTATTGTGAAGATGAATAAATTAACACAGGCACAGCTTTTAGAGCAGCTTAAAGGAAGAAAACAATGTTTCTTCTACTCAGACTATTTCTTCTGTCACAGAGCACTTCTGACACCAAATGTGTGGGGATTTCCAGCGGCCTGGCAGTCCTCCAACCGTCAGGCTGTCACCTGGGGGGTCCACAATTCTGACACTGAGTGCGAGGCACTAGTGCAGACCCCACAGGTGGAGGCCTTAGGCCCACAAGGTTGGCCCCCACTTCGGATGCCAGTTCCAGGTCCCATGTTGTCACCTGTACTTCTGACCAACTGCCTGTGAAGTGGGGGCTTCCACTACCCCCCACCTCAGGTTTGATAACTTGCTCCTACTAGCTCACAGCGCTCAGGGAAACACATCGGCGTTTCCCAGTTATTACGTGATGCAGGATACAGATGGACAGTCGGGTGCAGAGGTCTGAGCATAGCAGAGGGCCAGGTACAGGGGAAGGGCCGCGCCATCCTCCAGCACCTCCTTGTGTTTCACCAGCCCAGAAGCTCTCCAAACCCCATGCTTTAGGGATTTGTTTCGGAGACTTTATCACACAGACATGGTCAGTTAACCCAATGTCCAGCCTCCGCCCTCTTCCCAGATAACAGGTACTGGGGCCAAAAGTTCCAAGCTTTTACTCATGCTTGATCTTTCGGGTGAGCACGCCCTATCCAGGACCCGTGGGTGGTCATGTTAGAACAAAGGCACCCATAGCGCCCAGGCACCTCCAAGGGATTTAGGAATCTCCGTGTAAGGAACTGCTCTCGCCCCTCTCACTTGGGAAACCACGAGGGCTTTAGGAATTCTGTGCCAGGAACCAGGGACAAAGACCAAATAGATTTGTTTTTATACCACAGCAGGACATCCCACGTGCACAGAAGATGGATGTTCCTGTTACCCTATCAGGAGCATCCCCTGCAGTCTCTAATGAGACCCGTGGAGACATACCTACAAAATCTAGGGACACTCACGTTCTTTGCTTTTATTCTTTTCAGGGCCACACTCACGGCCTAAGAAGTTCCCAGGCTAGGGGTCAAATCAGACCTCTAGCTGCCGTCCTACACCACAGCCACAGCCACAGCCATGCCGGACCCTTAACTCATTGAGCAAGGCTCGGGATCGAACCCGAGCTCATGGATACTATGTTGGGTTCTTAACCCACTGAGCCACAACAGAACCTCCTGCTTGTGTTCTTAGTACTCTGGAACCTACTGAACCTCTACTTGTCCATAAAGACACAGCTCAAATGACACATCCCCCATGAAGGTCTTTTTGCATGTTACTCTTTTGTTTGTTTTGTTTTGCATTTTTAGGGCCATGCCCTTGGCATAGGGAGGTTCCCAGGCTTGGGTCGAATGGGAGCTGCAGCTGCCAGCCGACACCACAGCCTCGGCCACATGTTACACCTTATTAAATGATTGCTTTATACCAGGACCTGTGCTGAGCACTTCACATATCACCTCATGCAAAGGCAGATTCAGCTTTTGTGGGACATCATTCTTATACAATTTAAGAGGATTTTTTGTTTTGTTTTGTTTTGTTTTTTGTTTTTTAGTGCCACACCTGCAGCATATGGAGTTTCCTGGGCTAGGGGTCAAATTGGAGCTACAGCTGCTGGCCTACACCACAACCACAGCAACGCAGGATCCGAGCCTTATCTGCGACCTACACCACAGCTCATAGCAACACCGGATCCTTAACCCACTGAGCAAGGCCAGGGATTGAAACCGAAACTTCATGGTTCCTAGTCAGATTCATTTCCGCTGCGCCACGACGGCAGCTCCCCAGGAGGCCTTCTTTTAAAGAAAAGCATATAAAATGATCTGATTTTATCATGTCTGTAAAACAAAAGCGGCCTTGTGCACACACAGATAGGGCCCTGGAAGGAGCCTGAGCAAGTGAGGGGGCCTATGCATGTGAGTTTCGTCACCTTCACGGTAAACCCTTCTCTGGTCTTGTGTGATGCCCCCAGGAGCCGATGCAGTCAGTCAACACCATCCCCATAAGTCTCCACATACAGATGTGCAGAGTGAGACTCAGAGGAGAAGTCACATGCCCCAGACTGTGCCCCGCTGCGCCGTAGGGCAGGGAGAGACTATCCCCCCTCCCTCCAGGGCTTCCCCGTGAAAGCCCAGCACTGCAGTCACCATCTGTCTCTATGGTAACGTCGACTTCTCTCAAGTTCAGGGCGAGGGCAAATTTCATTCATCTCTGCACCCTGGGTGGCCCACAGAAGGTGCTCAATGAATGCACGTAGAGGAAATATACACCTCCACCGTCTCTGCTTTGTGCCCTTGGTCACCACCAACGAATCTATTTCACACTCCTATTCAGGGGCTCCCAGCCCTAGGAAGCTTAAGGTTTTGGAGAATGTTTCTGGGGAGCGGGGGTAGGGGTGAGGGGAGCGAAAAAAGGAAAGAAACTTTCCTGTAAGACCTGAACAGGGCTGCAGAAGAGCACAGTCAATTCATACATTCAACAACTGTTGGAGTTCCCGTCATGGCTCAGCGGTTAATGAATCCGACTAGGAACCATGAGGTTGCAGGTTTGATCCCTGGCCTTGCTCAGTGGGTTAAGGATCCGGCGTTGCCATGAGCTGTGGTGTAGGTCGCAGATGCGGCTAGGATCCCAAGTTGCTGTGGCTGTGGTGTAGGCCGGCAGCTGTAGCTCCAATTGGACCCCTAGCCTGGGAACCTCCATATGCCGCAGAAGCATCCCTAGAAAAGGCAAAAGACAAACAAACAAACAAAGCAAAACAAAACAAAAACCTGTTTATCACATCTGTTTGTCCTCGGAGCTGGGAGTGAACAAAACAGGCAAATAGCCCCGCCCCCAAGGAGCCTGTAGACAACTGCGGGGAAATAGAGCTTGACAAAATAAATAATAATATCGTAGCCTGTCAGATGGTGACAAATGCCATGGAGAAAAATAAAACAGGAAAGGAAATCAGGTGTGCTGGGGGACGTGGGGTGTGTGGTCGGGCCCCATGCAGCAGATGACATTTGAGAAAGCCCTGAAGGAGGTGAGGGAGTGAGCTCTGTGGCCATCTGGGGAAGGGCCTTCCAGGCAGAGGAGATGGAAAGGGCAAAGGCCTTGCTTGAGGTAGGAGCACGCCTGGTGAGTGGGAGGGACGGCAGCACTTTTTTTTTTTTTGTCTTTTTAGGGCCGCGCCCACGGCACATGGAGGTTCCCAGGCTAGGCGTCAAATTAGAGCTGTAGCTGCTGGCCTACACCACAGCCACAGCAACGCCAGATCCAAGCCACGTCTGCGACCTACACCACAGCTCATGGCAATGCCAGGTCCTCAACCCACTGAGCAAGGCCAGGAGTTGAAGCTGCAACCTCATGGTTCCTAGTTGGATTCGTTTCTGATGCACCACGATGGGAATGCCTTTTTAAAATTTTTTTAAATTTTATTTATTATTATTTTTTTAGCAACTCTTGCTTATTGGGAGGAGAAAATAGCAGGATAGGGGCCCAGCCAAGTGCCAGGGGCCAAAGACAGGCTCTGGGGGCCCCTGTGACAATTAGGGCTTTCCTCAGAGAGAGCAGGGAGCCAAGCCATTGGAGGGTGGTGAGCGCAGTGACCTCATCTGACTTTCATTTTAGAAGGATCCCGCCATCTGCCAAGTTGAGAATAAACTGTAAAAAGCAAGACTGGAATCAGGGAGACCAGTTTGGGACTATTTCAAGAATCCAGTGGGAGGTGGTTGCAGCGTGGACTAGGTTGGTGGCTGTGGAGCAGGGAGAACTGGCCCATTTCCAAGTGGTTTTGAAGACAAAGAGGACGAGGAGGGTGTGAGGGGAAGACTCGATTAGGGAGGACTCCAAGGTCTCTGGTCTAAGGACCTGGAAAGATGGGAAAGCCTGAGGAGGAGAAGCTTCGGGGCATAAGTTCCCGATATGACATTTGGATATGTTAAGCTTGAGATGTTTCTTGGAGTCGAGTAGGTGGTTGGATGCAGGAGACTGGAGTCGAGAGAGGGCCAGGCCGGGGAGGTAAAAATGGGAGCTGTCCACATGTGCTCGGTATCATGGCCATGGGACTGACTGAGTTCACCAGGGGACTATAGATGGAGAAGCAGGCCAAGGTCTGACCTTGGGGGCCTGCCTGTGCTTGGAGGAGGGGAGACGGAACAGAGGAGCAGCAACCAGGGAGGTGGCCGAGGGGAACCAGCAGAGCCTGGTGTTTCCTGGAGGAGAGAGGGATCTTCTGGGTCTGATGCTGCTGGTGGGTCAAGTAGCCGAGGGTTTCCAGCAGGAAGAGCTTTGGTGGCTTGGCCAAGAGACGTTTCCATAGAGTGGTGGGGCCGGAAGGCTAATTGGAGGGTTCCAAGAGGGAAGAAGCGAGGAACTGTCGACAGCAAGCATAGACTCCTGTCCTGGGGAGGGTTTTTTGTTTTTTTGTTTGTTTTTTGCTTTTTAGGGCCACACCCATGGCATATGGAGGTTCCCAAGCTAGGAGTCAAATTAGAGCTGTAGCTGCCGGCCTACACCACAGTCACAGCAATGTCAGATCTGAGCCGTGTCTGCGACCTATACCACAGTTCATGGCAACACTGGATCCTTAACCCATGGAGTGAGGCCAGGGATTGAACCTGCAACCTCATGGTTACGAGTGGGATTCGTTTCCGCTGAGCCATGATGGGAACGCCCCTTTCTGGGGGAGTTTTGGAGGGAACACACAAAGGGACAAGAGCTGGTGAGGGAATTTGTGCCCAGAGGTTTCTAGCAATGGGGAAATAACAGCATGTTTCCATGTTGGTGGGAAAGCTTCAACAGAGAGGGGAATTGATGATGCAGGAGAGAAGAGAATCAGGGGGGTGGTGGGCTTGAGTCAGTGAGAGGAGCTGGGGTCTAGGGCCCGTAGGAGCGTAAGCATCAGGTAGGGGCACCCATAGTGGCAAGGAAGACAGACGAGGTCCTGGACCCTTATACAAAATGAGAGAAGAAAGGGGAGCCAACAGCGCGGGGAGAGACTGATGGGGGCTGGTAAGAGGTGGAGCAGTGAGCAGGTAGAAGGGACAGTGGGAAGGTGCTGCGGTCAAGGGGTCTCAGTCCTGGTGGGGAAGAAGAATCACGAGATTGTGGTAGGCCACCAGTATTACAAAAATATTAAAGCATTACAGTCTAATAGTATGTATATACTTCTTATTAATGCTTTAAAGAACAACCTAGGGAGTTCTCATCGTGGCGCAGTGGATCCAACTAGGAACCATGAGGTTGCGGGTTCAATCCCTGGACTTTCTCAGTGGGTTAAGGATCTAGCGTTGCCGTGAACTGTGGTGTGGGTCACAGATGAGGCTCGGATCTGGCATTGCTGTGGCTGTAGCGTAGGTCGGAAGCAACAGCTCCGAGTCGACCCCTAGCCTGCGAACCTCCATATGCTGTAGGTGCTGCCCTAGAAAAGACAAAAAGACAAAAAAAAAAAAGGAACAATCTAGCAATGGATCTAAGAGCTACCATGCTTTCAAAGTAATAGTCATTTCACAAGAGAAATCACAGATATTTTTCCTGTCGCATTTAGTTGTTACTATACCTGCCAGTACTCCCGTTAGGCTTCCTGTCAACAATGGAAGGAAATGCTGTCTTCCACATGGCATAAGTCAGGATGTCATTTTTTCCCATGCAGGTTCAAAGCTGAATTCTGACCAGCCCCGTTCAGATCCCAGGTTTAGAATATCTGTCTTTGGAGATGGGAGAACCACAAGAAGGAAGAAAATTGCATTCTCCAATAATCACAAGCAGCGCAGCCATCCTCTTGGTGAGGACCAGCCAGACTGTCCCACGAGGGAACATTAAAATCCTGCCACAGGCACAGTGGGTTAAGACTCCAACTGCAGCAGCTTGGGTCGCTGTGGAGGTCTAGGTTCAATCCCGGGGGCAGCGAGTTAAAGGCTCTGGCACTGCCGCAGCTGTAGCTTGGACTCAATCCCTGGCCTGGGAGCTTCCATATGCCATGAGCGGGGCCATAAAGTGAAAAAAAAAAAAAAAAACAAAGGAACTCCTGCTGTGGTACATGGTGCAGTGGGTTAATGACCTGGGGTTGTCTTTGTGAGGCACTGACTTGATCCCCCAGCCCAGCGCAGTGGGTAAAGGGATCTAGCATTGCCACAGGCATTACCACAGTTCTGACATAGTTCACAGCTGTGGCTTGGATTCAGTCCCTGGCCTGGGAACTGCCATATGCCGTGGATGCAGCCAAAAAAGAAAAAAAAAAGAAAAAAAAATCCTGCCGTATGTACTATTGTCTTTTGAGGTCATTTTGTTACAGCAACTTGTCCTATACCCTAACAGAGAGGCAGACAATGACTAAACACTTTTTAAAACACACTTGCATGAGTCAGCTGATTGCCTTACCCCAAAGCAACCTGAAACCCAGCCGGGGGGCCTCTAGATTTGCCCTCCTGGGAACTCAGAAGGGAGCCCTTTCCATCCCACCGCCCACTCACCTCCCCATGCTCAAGCATGGGCCTCCTCATGTCCCACCCCCATCTGGGCCTTGGCAAAGGCCACCTGTTTCCTGTTCCCGGCCTGGAAAGGCTGTGCCCTGGCCTCGCCTGGCTGGTGGCTGGCTAACAAAAGAGCAGCTGCTGCTCCCCTCCCTCCGCCCACTCCCTCCCGGGCTCAGACACACCCGGACAGCGCTTGGGGCAGATCCCTGACTACAGTTCCCAGGAATGTTAGCAGCGGACTCGGGTTGGTTGGAGCCAGGATTGCTGGCAGGATCTCAGGAGTCTGAGAGGGTCTGAACTGGAGTTGCCTGTGCAGCCGGCAGCAGCAGAAATGCCCTTAAAAAGGGAAAGGAGAGACGCCAAGGAGAGAACCAGTGCCTGTGCCAGGAGCATGCAACTCCCAAGAGGTAGGCAGAGGGCATCAAGCCAACGGTCAGTGTGACGAGCTGCCACAGACCGAGCACCTACTAACCGCCAGGGCTGTTCAGGGCTTTCCACACACCGCCTCTTTTAACCCTCACAACAGCTCCCTGAGTTAGAGTCTAACACCTTTACGACTCTGCAAACTGCGGATCGGAGAGGTTGAGTCACCTGCCTGGGGTCACACAGCCCATAAACTCATAAGGATTCAAACCTCCTCTTGATAACAAGGACTGGAGCTAAGCATGAGGGGGCTTCTTTCGTTCCTAAGAAAACAGAGGTCCAGCCCTCCCTTTAGAAATTTCTACTGTTCTGGGAAAATGTGTGGCCTTCATGGAAAGAAGGCAGAGAGCTGGCATCTCCAGGGACACTGCTCTGTGACCTGGGGCGGTAGGGACAGCACATGGAGGCCACACCGAGCTATAGGAAGGCCAGTGCATCCATCTATGTGCTACACAGGATAGGCTGGATAGAACCTCTGTCTTGGCAAAAAGCCATGGAGGGTGGGCTGCAGAATCCCCAAAGCCAGAGGAAGGGAACAAGCTGGCCCCCGATTTTGTAGAGAGGCCCTGATCTCTGGGGAAGGGTGCAGTGCCCTGGGCGGAAGAAAGAACGTGCACGGTGGGGTCAGACAGACCCTGCTCGGCCCAGATGTGTGGCCCTGACTAAGCACCTTCCCTCACCTACGAAGGACAATCCCAATCCCAATGGCATCTGTGTTGGCCCCATGGTTAAGATCACATGGACTCTGGGTTCTAAACACACAGACACTGAGGAGAGTGGTTGGCACACAGTGTCCACGACGGAGTCGCCCTGATTCCTGCCCTGGAGCCCTAGGTGCGGGTGATCAGGTTGTGGGGCGCTGGCCACGCCTCCTGGGAAGTGGGCGGAGGCTCAGACCCGGCTGCTGGCTCCCTGGCGGGCAGACCTAAGCGCCGGGACTGGGTTCTCACCTCCACCTCAGGACCCAGGATCCAGACCCATCCGACTCCAGAACAAGGAATACAGAGGCCCTTCTCTGGCCTTGTGGCCATTCTGCAGGACTTCGTCCTCACACTTGAGGCTCTGCCTTGAACTTGTGTTCAAGGAGTGCAGCCCCTAGGGGCGTCTGAGCTGGGTTCCCCCCACCCCCTTACCCCGTCTTCCCTCTTCCCAGTCCTCCCAGACCGGCTCTGAACCTGCTGACCCCTCTGTGAGCCACGGGGTCCTGCCATCCCTTGCTTCCCCACTGCTGCCCAGATCTGCCCCCAGCCCGCCCTCACCAAGGAAGCCTCCTAAGCCAGTCCTGCAATCTGCCCTTAGGTCAGGCAGCCCAGAGCCGTAAATAAGAGCAGTGAGGAAATCAGGGCAGAGGCGCCCAAACCTTCTCAGCCCACAGCACCCTCAGGTGGCTGCGCATATGGGGACCCAGCATCAGGGTGATTCATTCATTCAACAAAGCATAAAGGGACACATCGTCTGCGAATTAGACCCTGAGCCAGAAGCTGAAAATACCTCCAGTGAATAATCCAGCCCCAGACCTTAAGGAGCTCCCTGTTTAAACTAAGAGACAGACAAGGAAACACACATTCACCTGCTTCCCAAAGTTGCAGGACAGAGAACACAGTGGGGCACGTACAAGGGGTGCTCCCTACTCCGGATGCTCTGGAAAGGCTTCCTGTAGGAGGCAGCACATGAGCCAAGCCCTAGAGTTCGGCCAGGCAAACACGGAAGTACCTCAGGGCGAAGCACGGAGCAAAGCCAGAAGGTTGTTAGAGGAAGCCTGGCACCACTTTAAAGACCAGCAAAGAGAGAGGAAAGTGGACGGGTAAGCAGGAGCCAGGCCAGTGGGGAACCACTGAAGGATTTTACAAAGGAAGAAACTGGAGTTCCTGGCACAGCAGAAACAAAACTGACTAGGAACCATGAGGTTGCAGGTTCGATCCCTGGCCTCGCTCAGTGGGTTAAGGCTCTGGCGTTGCTGTGAGCTGTGGAGTAGGTGGCAGATGCAGGTTGGATCTGGCGTTGCTGCGGCTGTGGCGTAGGCTAGCAGCTACAGCTCCGATTAGACCCCTAGCCTGGGAACCTCCATATGTCAGTGGTGGGGCCCTAAAAAGACAAAAAAGACCAAAAAAAAAGAAGAAGAAAGGGAAGAAACAGATTGAATCAAGCTTTTAGAACCAACATCCGGCTGCAGTGTGAAGAATGGACAGGGAGGACAAGACTGGAACACAGTTAGAATCTAGGCACTAGGTGGTAGTGACTGGAGTCGAGGTGATGGCAAGAAGAGTATAGACTCGGGACTGTGGGCAGGACTGGGTGGCAGAGAGGGTGTGGGATTGAGGGAGACAGAGGAGAGGAAATAGCTCCAGGTTTCTGCTGTGGGCTGTTGAGTAGATGTAAGGGGGGCGGGGGGGGGGGTGTTCGTCTCAGGGTCCAAGAAGAGAGTGGGCTTGGGTGAGAGGGAAGTGATGAGCCTGTTTGGGACATGGATTTAAGGTGTCTGTGGGGCCTCCGAGGGCAGATGACCCAGGGGGCAGGTATACACAAGGGCCTGGAGTTCAGAAAGCCACCTGGGGAAGGGGCCTGAGGGAGCCTATAGGTGAGGCAAAGAATCCAGGCTGGGAGGCTTAAGGGGAAGGGGAGACCCTTGGAGGAAAGGACGAGCACAGGGGCCATGTTTATGCCCACACCACATCAGTATGGACCCATGGACCACGCTTTGTTTTTCCTTTTTTCTTTTCTTTTTAGGGCAATACCTGTGGCATATGGAAGTTCCCAGGCTAGGGGTTGAATCGGAGCTGCACCTGCCGGCCTACACCACAGCTACAGCAACGTGGGATCCAAGCCGCATCTACGACCTACACCACAGCTCATGGCAATGCTGGATCCTTAATCCACTGAGCGAGGACAGGGATTGAACCCAAATTCCCCTGGATCCTAGTCGGGTTTGCTAACCCCTGAGCTATGAAGGCAATTCCCCCATGGACCACACTTTGAGTAGTACTGATTTACTGGGCTCCCCACACATGGCTGTGGGCTTTTCCATAATCCACTCCTGTTCATGTGATTATGATTCAAAAACTGGGAGTTCCCGTCGTGGCGCAGTGGTTAACGAATCCGACTAGGAACCATGAGGTTGCAGGTTCAGTCCCTGCCCTTGCTCAGTGGGTTAAGGATCCGGCGTTGCCGTGAGCTGTGGTGTAGGTTGCAGACTCGGCTCGGATCCCGCGTTGCTGTGGCTCTGGCGTAGGCCGCTGGCTACAGCTCCGATTCAACCCCTAGCCTGGGAACCTCCATATGCCGCGGGAGCGGCCCAAGAAATAGCAACAACAACAACAACAACAACAAAGACAAAAAAGAAAAAAAAAAAAAAACTGATTTTTCTCTTCTGCCTCTTGTAATTTCAGGTTTCACCAAAGCATGAACTAGGTTCGTTGACTGGTTGGGTGGTAGAAACAGACAGCCGTGTGTGAGGCCAGGAGAAGACCAGCATCATCTACGATATCATGAGCAGCTGCAGAAAACTCATGGAATCTCTGATTTCACCAGGTTTATAATCTTGCAGCAGCAAAGTCTGCTAGGCATTCTCCAATATCCATTCTTCTCTTCCTCCATAATAAGAGTTTTAGGTGGAAACATGGTTGCTCAGCTAAAGACTACATTTCCCTGCTTCCCTTGCAGCCAGGGTGGTCATGTGACTGAATTTTGGCTGGTGAAGTATAAGCAGAAGTTATTTCTGTCCTCTTAATTGGGTGTGTGCTCCCCTGTCTCCCTTTCCAATTTCCTATCAACTGGAAGATCACAAAAGCTAAAGCAGCTTGGGAATTAGAGATGGAATCTGTGCAAAGAGAATGGTAGAGCCTCCCTAAAAGCTCTGGATTGCTGACCATCAGGCAAATAAACCTCTATTTTGTCTAAGCCATGTCATCTGGAGGTTGTTTTATCAGAGTAGGCTTGCATGAATCTTACCACCGAAATGAGCAGTGGCAACAGATCCTGGTGAGTTTTCTGACTTCTAAATACAACACAACAAATAAATATGATCTTCTAACATCCTTTAAGGACCAGTACGCCAGAAATGATCACCTGTAATCCTCACAATAGCCTTCTGAGATGGGGAGGCCTGTTACCCATGCCCTGAGTGTCTCCTAAGTTCTTTTTATGGCTGCATCTGTAACATATGGAAGTTCCTGGGCTGGGGATTGAATCAGAGCTGCAGCTGCCTATGCCACAGCCAGGGCAGCCTATGCCACAGCCAGGGCAACACCAGATCCGAGCTGCATCTGTGACCTACACCGCAGCTTGCAGCAATGCCAGATCTTTAACCACTGAGCAAGGCCAGGGATTGGCATCCTCATAGAGGCAACATCATGTCCATAATCCGCTGAGCCACAATGGAAACTCCGACCTCCCATGTTCCCCCCTTTCTCTGATGGGGAACCAAATTAAAAGCACCTGGAACCATGGTGGCGGTGGAAGCAGAACATCCTCAGAAAACCAGAATTGGGATGCAGAGCTAACGCCATTCAACTCATTCATTCAGCAGCTAGCGATAGTGCGCCGACTGCTTGCCAGGCTCTGAGCTAAGGACTAGAGGCACGGCAGTGAGCAAGCCGACGAGCACCTGCACTCCTGCAGCTTGCTGTCTCTGTGGGGGAGACCTGGGCTAAACAGAAAGGCTTTCAGAAGATAAGTAATTACAGTGGACTTGAAGGTGAGGAAGAAGACCACTGGGTCAAGGTCACCGAGAAGTCTCAGGCAGGATATACAGAGCCAGGTATGGAGGACACAGTAACTGGGACCAGGTCTGGGCCTCTGGGAGCTGGGGGAGATGGTGAAGCAACTGCATTCCCCATCGTGGGCTCTTAGGCGTCCCACCAACACAGGAAGGCCATCTGCACGTTTATCATGCCATCCTATAAGCATGGCACCTGTGCACAGAACAGTCCTAAAAATCTGCATTCTGGGTCCTAAAAATCTGAGATAAAGACTCCTTCACACCTCCTTGGTTTTATTCAAGATAATTATTTTCAAAATGTGTCATTTAAAAAAAAAAAAAAAAGAGCTCCTACTTCAGCTACTAACAACAGCAGCAAAAAAAATCCATCATGTTTTTACTAAAATGGCAGGCTTTTGCAGCTGAAGAACTCAGAGACCACTTGGCGAAAAGCTAAAAGAGCCAGAATTGTGAGCTGGACCCCTTTCTTGGTGCCTGTCCAGGGCTGAGAAGTTTCTAGAAGCATGTCTGCTTTACCACTTAGAGATGGATCTGTCTGGGAGTCTCCCCCTGATAACCTCAGTCCTGAGGCCGGGAGCATTGTCATTTTCCTGGGTTACTAGATGTGTTTGTGCAGTCTTCCAATTTAACAAGGGGATAAACAAGGTGGGGGTACATTTCACAGAAGGATTAACAGTTTAAACAGTAAACGAGCAAAGACCTGTCTGTCCAGTCAGCAATTCGGGAGTCAGCTGACAGCTGGGGCCCTTTTTTTTTTTTTTTTTTTTTTTTTTTGCTTCTTAGGGCCCATCCTGCAGCATGTGGAGGTTCCCGGGCTAGGGGTCGAATTGGAGCTACAGCCGCCGGCCTATGCCACAGCCACAACAACCCCAAATCCAAACCGCATCTATGACCTACACCACAACGCCAGATCCTTAACCCACTGAGCACGGTCAGGGATCGAACCTGCATCCTCATGGTTCTTAGTCGGAATTGTTTCCTCTGAGCTACCATGGGAATTCCTGTGGGGGCCTTTTTATTGAACCTCTGTACAGGTATCAGCTTCCATCCAGATTAGATTTATACTGGGAACTGGGAGGCTGCAGGTGAGCCCCCACCCTTCTTATGGTTTCTTGGTGAGTGAGCGCTGCTACTTTTTCTCTTCCATAGAAATCTGGGCCTCCGTTGGGGTGGGGGAGGGGCGTGCACAGAGCAAGCAGGGCCTTTCTGGGCCTGTGTGGCTAGCATCAGTGGGGGGGCCAGGAGGGAGCAAAGTCGGGCAGCTAGAGAAGGGGCAGTGGCTGTGGGAATGACAACGAGGAAGGCTCCAAGAAACATCTATACTCCATAGAGTGTCACTAGGGAGCAGACCCCAGCCTCCAGCCCCCAAGAAGGGCTCCCTTGTGATCCGGGAGAATGGGCTGGGGGCGCTCAGCTGGGAGCCAGAGCCAGGCCCGAGCGATGGCCTCACTCCAGGAACCAGGAGGCAGAGGCCCAGAGGGGAGACACTGAGCTGAGTCAGGGCTCCAAATACACGTGCCTCTGGCGTGCTCCCTCGCCAGCCCCTCTGTCCTCCCTTCTCAGGCTGACGCCACCCCCAGGGCCCAGCAGCCAAGAGGCTTGGTGGCTCCAAATCAGCCCGCCCGGCAGTTGCTCTGCCCCCAGGAAAGAAAACCATGGTCTCCACCAGGCAAGGCAGCAGCCCTGGGAGAGGGGCAACCCTGGCATGCACGCAGGTGCGAGCACATGCTGGCCCTGCACACGCGCAAGTACACAGATATGGGCACGCGTGAAAGTGAGATGAGGGTAATAAATTCTAGTCACATGCTTTAAAAATTAAAAGCAGAGACATAAAAGCTATTCCACAAGGGCTTGTCAATTGCTCGATACAAGTATTAGCAGAATAGTGGCGGTGGTCACGTCCCACACGGTTCAAAGAAAGAGAAGAGAGGAGTCAAGGGATGAAAAACCGAAGAGGGAGGAAAGACGATGGGGTGGCAGTGAGAGGGGATGAGATGAGAGGATGGAGGAAGCCCACTGAGCTTTGCTCTTACACACGCACCATGCACTAGCCTCCTTTCTGGTAATAACTGAGCACCTGCTGTGTGCAGGCTCTTCACTTCCACCATTTATTTTGACTCTCACAGCAAACCTGGAAGGGGGGTAAAATTATCCCCATTTTGTAGATGCAGTAGGGGAGGTTCAGAGAGGCTAATTGGTGTGGACAAGACCACACGGTGGATCCAGAACTGGAGCCAGCTCTGTTGGACTCCAGCATGCCTGAGCTTCCCAGGGACCACCCATTTCCCCGGCTGGCTCCACCCTGATGGAGGGAATCCCAGTGCCTTATCTGGGTCTGAAACGCTTCATGCTTCCCAGGGCACCTGACACACAGTAGGTCCTCAAGAAACACACAGTGAATGAGAGAAGAGATGTTGTAGGGGGCAGGTGGAGAGGGGAGAGCTATCACACTGCTACTAAGACGGGAGGGAAGGAAAGCAGGGCAGACACAGACAGAACCCCATTTCTACCGGAGCTGTGCTTCGGCCACCACCTGGCTGTGTAGGCAAAACCCTCCCATGTGGATTTACTCTGGCACTGCTCAGCTCTTCCGCAGAGTGAAGCCTGGGAGGGATGGAGGTACAACTGAGTAGGGGCCAGCCTGGGTGCTGGACCAAGCTACCGCAGCTGATACCTTCTGCCCCCCAGCCCAGGGCTTTCTCTGTTGGCTTCCCTCAGAAGTCACATGCAGCTTGGGTCCCATCCCCAGAGGTCTGCATTTATTGATGTGAGACGGCTCCCCGGCAGCAGAATTGATTCACAGTCCCCGAGGTGGCGCCAATAGGCAGCTGCCCCTGAGAACCACTGCTAGCCCATTCCACCATATATACAAGTGGCCCCACTAGGTTCTGCTCACTGCCTCTACTACAGGTGACAAACTGAGTTGCTGTGAGATTAACGGCCTCACAGTTATCACTACTCGAGTTGTCACTACTGAGGGGTAGGGGTGTGAGATGGGAACTCAGATCTGATCTCAAAACTCCAGCTTCTCCATCCAGCACTCAAAAGCCCACGTGTTAGGGTGGACCCTGACCGGGATGGCACTGGGTTCTGTTTTAGAAGGTTGCCACCCTGGCTTCGAGGTCCCCAGCTCACTGCTGTGTGAAAGGCGCAACCCCCTCCTTAGCCAGGGAGGCCAGCAAGGGTTCGTGTTATTAATGATCCCCCCCAAAAGTAAGCTCTTCCTGTTCACGGAGTTTTCCCACACATTATATCCCATTTAGTCCTCATACCCACCCTATGAGGCAAGCCCAGGAGGAGTGATCATTAAGTCCACTGTACAGTGGAGACAAAAGTTCTGAGCAGCTAAGATTTGGCCAAGTCACAGAGGTAATTGTTGGTCCAGGGGAGACTAGAATCCAGCTCTTCTGTTTCTAAGACCAGAGCTTTCTTTGTCTGCCTTACTCCTGAGTTGGGGTTTGGACAATCTGGCTTTGCTAGACGAAGCGCAGTTGGTGACAGAGCAGGAAGCCCAGCTTAGCACAGTCAGGGTCTAGGCCTTGAATGGCCTAGAGAATGGCACTTAGAAAAATGCTGACATCTATGGGCCTACAAAATTATTGGGTTTTTTTAATTATTATTATTAATTTTATTTTTTTGTTTTTTTGCCTTTTCTAGTGCCGCACCCGTGGCATATGGAGGTTTCCAGGCTACGCGTCTAATTGGAGCTGTAGCCACCAGCCTACACAACAGCCACAGCAATGAGAGATCTGAGCCGTGTCTGTGACCTACACCACAGCTCATGGCAACACCGGATCCTTAACCCACTGAGCAAGGCCAGGGATCGAACCGGCAACCTCATGGTTCCTAGTCGGATTCGTTAACCACTGTGCCACCACGGGAACTCCCAAAAGTGTTGGTTATTATGATGATTGTTGTGTGACACAAAAGTATTCTGGGCCCTGCTGAATCAAAAATCAGGAAACACTATCTGGCAAATTCAAGTTTTAGTGGGATTTTTTTTTTTTTAAATCAGGATTGAATTGGATACCTGTCTGTCTGTATCTATTCTAGTTCTAAAGCAACCCTTTCAAAGGTCACCAGGCCATGCCCGAGGGGCATGGTCTCAGAGCCTTCCTGCCTGGTGGAGAATGGGCTCCCTGACCTCTGGCATGCCCCGTGACCTTAGCAGAGGTGAGTGTGTCCTGTTTGAAGGGGTGCTGTTAGAAACCCACTTGGGTGTTGCAGGGTGAGACCTGTGGGTGTGTCTGTGTCCACAGCACATGACTGAAGGATAACTGCTATTTGCCACTGGTCCTTGGGGACTTTTGACTCCCCTGTCTTGGCTAAATGGCATAGTTAAGAGAGCAGAGACAGAAAACCAGGAGACAGATTCCCATATGTCCTCAGCTGACCCAGCCAGAGCTGGAGCCTGAATTCTAGAAGAGGGTCCAGTGGCACGGTTGGCTCCCAATACCATCAAAGATGCTCAGATCCCGTGAGGGCAGGAGGAGGGTCTAGGCAGCCAGAGGACCAAGCTGCACAGCCTCGCCCACTCCTGGTGGGTGGTCCTGGGAGGCTGCCTCTGTATGCATCTCTCCGGCCTAAGCTTGTTGAAGTTTTATGGGGTTTTTTTTGGTGGTTTTCTTTTTTGGGGTTTTTTTTCCTGGCTTACATTTTCCCAGTTTAACAATGAGTATGGCGAGTTCCTATTGTGGCACGATGGAAACAAATTCAACCAGTATCCGTGAGGATGAGGGTTCAATCCCTGGCCTCGCTCAGTGGGTTGGGAATCTGGCATTGCCATGAGCTGTGGTGTAGGTTACAGATGTGGCTCGGATCCCACGGTGTGGTGTAGGCTGGCAGCTGTAGTTCCAATTTGACCCCTAGCCTGGTAACCTCCATATGCCAGAAATGCAGCCCTGAAAGAGCAAAAAAGGAAAAAAGAAGAAAAAAAAAAAAAAAGACTATGGTCCTAGAGAGGGTTGGCTCCAACCAATGAATTCATTTTAATAAACATTGACTGAGGGATTATAAGATTGCTCAGGGTAGAGGGTACAGAGTGGGAAAGACTCCGCCTTTGCACCAAGGAAGACCAGGCCCTCTCCCTTACCCTGCCCTCTTTCCATCTTCTCCCTACCCCACCCTCCACCACTAAGGATGCCACACTACTCACTCCCTGCCCTGATGCCATTGCACCTGCTGTTCCAGCTGCTTAGATAGTCTTCCTCCCTTCTGCCCCCACTTCCCAAGGCACCCAGCCTTCAAGCTTGAGCATCATGTTGATTGAGGACCTCTAAGTGCCAGGCACTACGCTAAGCATTTTGTCTATCACTCCCTGAATGCTCAGAGCATCCCCGTGAGTTTGGTCCCATTAGCACCCCATTCTAAGGATGAAGTCATTGAAGCTGGCACAGCTAGTCACAGGTGGCAGGGCTGAGTTCAAAACTAGGGGTGCCTGACTCCGTATCTATGGCATTGCCAAACAGCTGCGAATATCATCCTGGAAGCAAAAGGCTCCCTGCACCCCAAGATATGTTCAATTAACAGACTAAAGAGTTCCCTCTGCCCTTCGTGCACATGGTGGTGCTGGTCCCCACCTCATTCCAGTGTAACTACTGTTCATGATTGTTGTCCCAAGTGGGAACTTCTGCAGGGTCAGAGTTCTGTTTGATCTTTGAATTTCCAGACCTTAGCAGAGTGCCTGATATGCATAATGCACTCAATAAATGTTGACTAATATTGAAAAAATGTTGAGTGAGTGAATAAAGATAAATCTGGGGCATACCTGTCATGGCGCAGCAGAAACGAACCCAGCTAGGAACCATGAGGTTGCAGGTTCGATCCCTGGCCTCAGGTTAAGGATCTGGTGTTGCTGTGAGCTGTGGTGTAGGTCACAGACGTGGCTCAGATCCTCCATTGCTGTGGCTGTGGTGTAGGCCGACAGCTGTAGCTCCGATTTGACCCCTAGCCTGGGAACCTCCATATGCTGCAGGTGCGGCCCTAAAAAGAAAAAAAAAAAAAGATAAATTGGCAAATAACAATACAGCAAATATTATGGCAAATACTGGAAGAGAGATCTGAACGAAAAACTGAGGGGTTTGTCGTTAAGAAGTGGTCACATCTGGGTGGGGAATCAGGAAAGCTTTTCTGCGGGAAGAGGAGGTGGCCTTTGGTCTGAACCTTAGTCCTAGCTGGTTTCAGCATGGTGAGAAGAGGGCAGGGAGTCAGGTGAGGGACAGACTAGCAGAGACCTAGGGTCCAATATGGGGTGTGCTCCGGCTGGGGGTTAGGGAGAAGCAGTGGGAGAGGAGGGTGGGTGGAACACGCTGGCCTTACAGGTTGAACTGTGGCCTTGCCGAGCTGTTGACGTCCTAACCCCTGGTACCTGTCAGTGTACCTGGGTCTGTGCAGATGATCACATGAAGATGAGATCCATCCAAGTATGACTAGTATCCTTACCAAAAAGGTGGGGGGGGATGTTTTGAACAGAGACAGACCAGCACACAGGAAGAGGAGCAAGTGAAGGTGAGGCAGAGATGGGATGATGTGTCCATGGGCGGGAGAACACCAAAAATTGCCTGAGACCAGCAGAAGCCACGGAGAGAGGCTTGGAAGGGATTCTCCCTCACAGCCCCCAGAAGGAACCACACCTTGATCTCGGACTTCTAGCCTCTAGAACTGTGAGAGAAGGCATTTCTGTTAAGCACCGCCCCCCACATTTGTGGCCCTTTGCCACGGCAGCCCCAGAGACTAGGACAGCTGGGGAGAGTCTCCCCTAGGCAGCTGGGGGTTTGGACCTCGGCAGCCAATGGGAAGTCGGTGAAAGCTCCTGGGAAGGAAGGGTCTTGGTCGAATATTTGTCTGTTCTACCCTTTTGAAAGCTGGGGATCCCTGGGTGAAAAGCTCAGGGGCAGGCAGCATGGAAAGAAGCTGAAAGAAGCTCCTCCAACCATATTAGTGGGCTTCACAATGTGGGCTCGGCTCTCCCCCAGATGCCAGGAGTAAACTTTACAGGGTCTGCACTCTACCGCTCACGGTGGCGCCAAGAGGCAGGACAAACATGCAGGGACATGTGAGCAGCACATCTCAAGTACGGCCCCCCTGATGATCCAGCACTGGGGCAGAGTGGTGCCCGATCACGGCTAGAGCAGAGGGTGGGCCCAAGGCCGCAGCAGCCCTCCTGCCTGCTCTGTTGGGCCTGGGGTGGCTCATCAGCTCAGGTTTTGGGGGGGTTCCAAGCTCTAAAATACAATTCTAATAAGAGGAATTTATTGGGCGTATATGATCAGTGTGTGAACAATGGTGAATAAATGTTGAATGAATGGAAATAAATCGGCAAATGATTATAAGCAAATCCGTGACAAATACTAAAAGAAATTTCTGAAAGCAATGCTGCAAGGCAGGAAGTGATCACATCTGTTGGAGAAATCCAGAACCATCTGCGGAGGGAAGCCCCCAAATGGCAGAAATGGCTGCCCTCAAGAAGGGTAAGAAAGAAGTTCTGGGGAGCAGAGTGGGAACCCTGGAGGTCTCTAGAAGCTGGCCATCCATGAGGCAACTCAGAACATCTCCACCAATTCTCGAAGAGAGAGCTGATTGGCTTAGTTTAGGCCATGGGCCCACCCCTGGGGGATGGGGCCTGTGATTGGCAGCTCAGGGGAAAGGGACTAGTTTCCAGAAGAAGAAAGGGCCATACAGTAAAACCAGGTGGAACAGCAAAGGATTCTGGGCAGGCTGAACAGCCCACACCTGGAGGTGAGTAGAGGGCTTGAAATTCAAGAAGGAGAAGGACGAAGAAAAAAAGAGTTGGAATGAGTCATGCCTGAGACCAAGGCAGGGAGGAGACACACCGGCTGGAAGCCCAGTGCCAGTGTAGGAATAGTGGACACCTATCATTTCATCTGCCCAGAAGCCACACCCCACACCCCTCCCCTCCTTCTGAGAACTTTCTCTCCTCTCCTCTTCTCTGCCCCCGGCCATACCTCCGTGCTTCCCACAGAAGCCACCCTGATATTCGGTCCTAGTGGATCAATCCAGGATTAGCACCGGGCCCAGCTTGAGCCAACCACAGCTATCAATCCTTCGCCCCAGAGTCCTTCCTAGTAGGTTTCTGAGGAAGTTTGAATTGGATTTCTGCTCGTCTGGATCTAGGGTCTTCCCTACAGCACAGTGCCTGCCCTCAGGGAGCTCAAAATAGAGCTGGGGAGACAACCATTCGAAACTCAACTAGAACATAACCTGAATATACTTACCCTGTATTGACTTATTCCCATAAGTGAGCACAGAGGTAAATACTAACAAGTCACCTACCTGCATTCATGTACAAAGGTACTGGAAATAGACCAACAGGGGAGGGGCTTGATCACCAGACCAGTTTCTCCCCAGCACTGTACACTCTACATCATTGCTGGGTGCTGTGCATAAGACACAGCTCCCTACCATGCTCTCCATTTCTCTGCTCTCTGGCTGTTGAGACCCCTTAGCGCAGAGCTGATGCGTGCACAGGGCGGGGGCAAAGGGTCTCAACAGCCAGAAGGCAGACACCAGGGGAGGTGTCGGGAGATAGGCTGCAGGTCAGGCTAGCAGCTCCCAAACTGGGTCAACCATCCAGAGGGCTGTCTAGGAGTGGCGGTCCAAAGAGGAAGTGGGGAGAGGGGTAGAGTGTGGAAAGAAGGGAGAGTCCAAAGCAAAGAATGGCAGAGCTGGTAAATAGGAGAGGAGCAGGAACAGTTCTGGAGGGGTGGGGTACTCCCACCGGTTCTCCAGGTCATCTCAGAAGGAATTGCAGGAGCCCCCAGGGTGTCCTGAAAGGGGCCTGAACTGGACAAGAGCAGAGTAAACAGCCAGGAGGCTCTTTTCATAGTTTACGCTGGAGTTGATAAGGATCTGGGGCAGTGGTGGTGGGGATCCAGGGGAGGAAATAGCCCAGAAGCATATTTTAATTTAAATTTTAATAGAAAAGGCATTCTCATGGTTAAAAAACATGGAAACAACCCAAATGTCCATCAACAGATGACTGGATTCGGAAGATGTGGTATATATACACAATGGAATACTACTCAGCCATAAAAAAGAATGACATAATGCCATTTGCAGCAACATGGATGGAACTAGAGAATCTCATACTGAGTGAAATGAGTCAGAAAGACAAAGACAAATACCATATGATATCACTTATAACTGGAATCTAATATCCAGCACAAATGAACATCTCCTCAGAAAAGAAAATCATGGACTTGGAGAAAAGACTTGTGGCTGCCTGATGGGAGGGGGAGGGAGTGGGAGGGATCGGGAGCTTGGGCTTATCAGACACAATTTAGAATAGATTTACGAGGAGATCCTGCTGAGTAGCATTGAGAACTTTGTCTGTGTTCTCAATGTTGCAACAGAACAAAGGGTGAGGAAAAAAAAATGTAATTGTAATGTATACATGTAAGGATAACTTGATCCCCTTGCTGTACAGTGGGAAAATAAAATAAAATAAAATAAAAATTTTTAAATATCAAAAAGTTTTCAGTGGAAAGCCTTATTCCCCGCCCTGACAGCTAACCTTTGTTATTAGATTTGGTGTGTTTTCCCACTTTTTTTTTTACAGTCAAATAAACAAAATGAATATCTATTATTATGTTTATACTTTTCTGCGGAATTCTATAGGCAGGGTTTTACACTTTGCTTCCCCCCCCCCCCATTACATCGTCGAGATCTTTACCATACACAGAAAACAGCATTGTCTTTTTTGACATTTGCCTAATATTTCATTGTATGAGTATACCGGGATATGTTTAACCAACCCTTTCTCGATGGACCCTTGAGTTTTTCCCAATATACTTCTGTTAGCGTCGCCCCCTCAAAGAATGACCTTCATTATTTCCCATGTGTGCAGAGATTTCTGTGGGCTAGACTCGGAAGATGAGATGGCTGTATCAGAGGACGTATCCTTTGATAATCTTGATAAACGTGCAAATTCCCCTCTAGGGGTTGTGCCAACTTAGATAACCACTAGCAGGATGTGAGAGTGCCTGTTTCCCCAGACATGTCAGTAGAGTATGTTATCAAACTTTTGGATCTTTGCCAGTCTAATGGGTGAAAATGGTATTTCATAGCTTTCAAGTGTATCCTCTCTCGATGAATGTGCTTGAGAAATGTTTCATATATTTATGAGCCATTTGCATTTCCTTTCTGTGAACTACCTGTTCATATTCTTTGCCTAGTTTTCATTTGGGTTATGGCCTTCTACTTTTATTTATTTATTTTTTTGTCTTTTTTTTTGCCATTTCTTTGGGCCGCTCCCACGGCATATGGAGGTTCCCAGGCTAGGAGTCGAATTGGAGCTGTAGCCGCCAAGCCTACACCAGAGCCACAGCAACGCGGGATCCGAGCTGCGTCTGCAACCTACACCACAGCTCACGGCAACGCCGGATCCTTAACCCACTGAGCAAGGGCAGGGACCGAACCCGCAACCTCATGGTTCCTAGTCGGATTCGTTAACCACTGCGCCACAACGGGAACTCCTGGCCTTCTACTTTTAAAATCAATTTCGAGGAGTTTTTGATCTACAGTGGCCATAAGATGTAGACAGAGGTGAATATACACAATAGATCGCTTATTAATATATTACAATAATAGTCAATGAGATTTCATATATGCCCCATGTGTTATCCCTCATTAACAACTGCTGTGCAAAACGGCAATGCCTGGTACGTAAAGGTAGCATCTCTGTCACACAGACATGTGTCTCTTCGAGGCACTGCCATGGATCATTTGCATCTCTGATTTTCGCAGGGTCAGTCCACACCTCTAGCACGCTCCAAAGAAACACATCACAGACTTCTGCTTCCAGCCATGTTGGGATAACAGGCAGATTTAGCCTCCTGCCTTAAACAACTAAAATCTTGAAGGAAACCCAGGGAATAATGGTACTAAGACACTGGACAGCAGCAAGCACAGAGAAACAAACAAGGTGACTCCTGGGACTGTCCTGGATGACCACCCAAAGGGCATTTTCAGGGGGCAAAATATAGAGAAGGTACCCAAACAGAGCCTGGGAGTCTCCCTGAGCTAAGAAAACAGAGTTCAGGTTCGGGGAGGCCAGGGTGTCTGGAATGTGTGTGGCAGAATACTGGAAAAGAGAGTTATACAGATAGAAAGCTCTGAGGAGGGTTCCCCTCGAATCTTTAGCTGAGTATTGATTTGGGCAGGTATGAAAACTGTCTAAGATCTGAGAAAAAAAAAAAAAACACTAAAAAGGTTCAGAACAACCACAGAGCTCACGCATTTCCCAACAGTCCATGGAAAAACCTCCTAATACCAAAGTTATTAAGTAGAATCTTCGGAAGGGCATTTCCTTGGTACTGGGACAAAGTCAGCCCTACACTTAAGGCTCTTCTAGATCCATCTAACAAAGCTTTAAATCAACCATCAAGATGATCAAATATGTTCAAGGAACTTAACTGCCTCCCAGAACAAAACCTAAGATGACTTAAAGGAATATTTAAAAGCTCTAGCACCCAACAGTGTAAAATTCACAATGTCCAGCATCTAAAAGAAAAATACTAGGCATGCGAGGAAGCAGGAAAACATGATCCAAAAAATGCAGGGAGAAAAATCAAGAGATCCCAAAATGACACAGATAATGGAATCAAAACAAAGCATATTAAAACAGCAATATAGGAGTTCCCTGGAGGCTCAGCAAGTTAAACACCTTGTCACAAGTGTGGCACAGATTGATCCCTGGCCTGGGAACTTCTTCATGCTGAATGTTCAGCCAAACCCCCCACCCTGCAAAAAACAGCTATTATGCATATGTCATACGTTCAAGAAGGTAGAGGAGAGCATGAGTGTATTCAAGATATATACTAAAAAGATATATATTTAAAAGATCGAAATCAAGCTTCTAGAGGTGAAAAACATAATATCTAAAATGAAAAAACACACTGGATGGGATTAATCGCATTTGGAATACTGCAGGGAAAAAAAATCAGTCAACCCAAAAACACAGTAATAGAAACTATTGAAAAATAGAAGGCAGAGGAGTTCCTGCCATGGCTCAGTGGTTAACGAACCCAACTAGCATCCATGAGGACTCAAGTTTGATCCCTGGCCTTGCTCAGTGGGTTAAGGATCTGGCATTGCTGTGAGCTGTGGTGTAGGTTGCAGACAGGGCTCAGATTCCATGTCGCTGTGGCTGTGGCGTAGGCCACCGACTACAGCTCCGATTCAACACCTAGCCTGGGATCCTCCTTAAAAAAATAAATAAATAAATAAACAATAGAAGGCAGAGAAAAAAAAAAAAACTTCCAGAAAAAAAAAATGAACAGGACATCAGTGAGCTGTGAAAAAATATGTAGCAAACTAATATATGTGTAACTGGGGTTCCAAAAGGAGGGTAGAGAAAGAATTGGGGCAGAAAATATCTGAAGGAATAATAGCCAGTGTTTTTCCGGATTTGATGAAAACTATAAACCTACAAATCCAAGCTTAACAAACCCCAAGCAGAAGAAGGCTGAAGGAACCCCAGAGAACAACATACCTGAATAAATAGAAAGTCTTAAAAACAGCTGAGGATTGGGAGGGTGGGGGGCGTCATTTACTTGTGGAAGAACAAAGAATAACAGTAGACTTCTCGTTAGAAGCACGACAAATCAGAAGACAGTGAAAGAGGGAAAAACCTGTCAACCTACACTCAGAGAAAATATATTTCAAAAACAAAGATGAAATAAAAACGTTTTCAGATATACAAGAACTGAAAGAACTCACTACCAGCAGACCTGCACTGCAAGAAATGCATGTTAAGAGGTCCCTTCAGCAGGAGAACAATGATGACCAGATGGATTTCTGGATCTATCCGGAAGAATAAAGAACATCAGCTATGGTAAATATGTGAGCAAATATAAAAGACTTTTCTTACTTAACAATTTTTTTAAAAGAAGTCATCAAGGATATTCGTTCTGGAAAAAGTAAAATAATACAATTTGTGTTTCCAAATATCACCAGTCTGTATATCAGGGATGTCGGCTCTATGTCTGTGATATAAGTTGCCATCGACTTTTCCCAGTTAGTTGTTTTCTAATGATGTTTTGTTTTGTTTGTTTGCTTGTTTGTTTTGGCTTGGTTTCATTTGGTTTCATGTTCAAACAGAATTTTTTAATTTTTATGGAGTTGAATGTATCAGTCTTTGCTTTTATGGCTTCCGGATTTGGGGATCGTAGTTCCCGACACCAGGGTTATAATGGAAATCTCCTAAGAGGGGCTTGATATCTGATTACAGGTCAGGAGGGAGAGACAAGGAATCAAGTTGACTGAGGTTTCTGGATTGCGTACCGCATAAATGTTGCTGCCATTTGCTGAGTCAGGGAACCGGGGGCAGGAGCCAATTTGGGAAGAAAAATAATGAGATGCCTTTGGCAAGTTGAGTTTGAAGTGCCTCAGAGCAGTCAGATGGAGATGTCCAGTGGGGAACATGAGTGTGAAACTCACAAGAAAGTTTGGGGTGTGGGAGGGAAGATATCTAACTGGGAGTTAGATGCAATAATGGCATTGTGTATATATTTTGTCCAAGGACTGTACAGGTAATAAGACTAAAAGATCAAGATTGGTGTTCCCCTGTGGCTCAGTAGTTGGCAAACCCAATTAGCATTCATGAGGATGCGGGTTCCATCCCTGGCCTTGCTCAGTGGGTTAAGGATCTGGCTTTGCCATGGGTTGTGGTGTAGGTTGCAGATGTGGCTCAGATCCCTCACTGCTGTGGCTGTGGCATAGGCCGGCAGCTACAGCTCTGATGAGACCCCTAGCCTGGGAACCTCCATATGCCATGGATGTGGCCCTAAAAAGCCAAAAAAAAAAAATTTGAGAATTAAAATGTAGGGAGCATAAACATTTTCAGAATGGGAGAACGGAGGAAGAGGGTCAAGAAAAAGAGACAGAGGACACTCGGTCTGCGAAGGAGGTAAAAGGCCAGGAGAGAGCGGAGAGGAAAGAGTAGAGTAATGTGGCTCAGTGGTTAACGAATCCGACTAGGAACAATGAGGTTGCGGGTTCCATCCCTGGCCTTGCTCAGTGGGTTAACAATCCGATGTTGCCGTGAGCTGTGGTATAGGTCCCAGACGTGGCTCGGATCCTGCGTTGCTGTGGCTGTGGCGTAGGCTGGTGGCTACAGCTCTGATGAGACCCCTAGCCTGGGAACCTCCATATGCCATGGGAGTGGCCCAAGAAATGGCAAAAAGACAAAAAAAAAAAAAAAAGAGTAGAGTGATGGAAGCGAAGAGAAGGGAGTGAAGGAGAAGAGGGCCAAATGCAGGAAAGGGGCAGAGACAAAGCACAACCAGGGGAATGTTAAAATTTACCCAGGGTGGGTCCCGGAGCAGGACGTTGGGAGAATGAATGGAAATAAGAATTTATTATGTTCTATGTATTTGACTCTGGGCTAGGTGTTTCCAAAATTACTCCATTAAATGCATATAAAATTCATTTCTGAAAAAATAAACTTATCAAATGATATAGATAAATAACCTGGAAATTCAAACTCCCTTGGGAGGGAATTTCCACTGTGGCTCAGCAGGTTAAGAACCAACTTGTATCCATGCAGATTCAATCCCTGGCATTGCTCAGTGGGTTAAGGATCTGGCGTAACCCATGCGCTGTGGTGTAGGCCGGCAGCTGCAGCTCTGATTTGACCCCTCACCTGGGAACTTCCACATGCCACAGGCACAGCCCTGAAAAGACAAAAAGTCCCTGGGAATGCCATTCTTAAGATAGAGTCACCAGTATGAGTGTGGTGTATCTGTTTCCAGATGCTTTCAGGCATATACATTCATTATTTTGAACTTCTACCTACTTACTGCATTGTAACTGGCCTTTTAAAAAACATTTTGTAAGCATATTTTCATTTTTGGTATATATACATTAATTACATCATTATTAATAGATGCATAATATCTTCCAAAGGATTTTCCCTAATTTACCTAACTATTCCTTGATGAATATTTGAATTATCTCTAATTTATCCTATTCTATCTTATGGTTTAAAAAGCATTCTGGAACACAGATATTTGAATATATATGCAAGAACATATCCAAGATCTATTGTAGTAATTGTCAAAAGGTATGCACATTTTTGGTAGAGTAGAAATTGCCTAATTCCTCTCCAAACAGGATGTGCTAATTTACAGTCCCAACAACAGTGTATGAAAGTGCCTGCCTTTTTTTTTTTTTTTTAACCAACACTGGGTATCAACAACTGTCTAAAATCCTTGTCGCTATAGTTCTTTGTTCTTTTAATTTGCATTCTGTTGACTGTTAGTGAGGTTGACCATCTTCTCATCTATTTATTGAGCATTTATATATATATATATATTTTTTTGGCTTTTTGCCTTTTCTGGGGCTGCTCCCGCGGCATATGGAGGTTCCCAGACTAGGGGTCTCATCAGAGCTGTAGCTGCCAGTCTACACCACAGCCACAGCAACGCAGGATCCGAGCCATGTCTGCGACCCACACCACAGCTCACGGCAACGTCGGATTGTTAACCCACTGAGCAAGGCCAGGGATCGAACCTGCAACCTCATTGTTCCTAGTCGGATTCATTAACCACTGAGCCACGACGGGAACTCCAAGCATTTATATTTTCTAACAAAAATTATCCATGCATATTCTTTATCCATTTTTCTACATAGCAGTCTTTTTTCTTATCGAATTCTGCAAGCCTTTCACATGTAGAAATTAGCACTTGTAACTGGCATATATATTGCAAACATTTTTTTCCCAATTTGTACTCTCCCTTTCCCACCTCTGTGAGTGCAAGTGTGTGTGTGTTTGTGTATCTTTCTGTTTTTCTTTTATTATTTTGGAAGTTCACCCAATACAATCAGATGTATCAGTCATTTCCTTTATGGGAGCTGGGTTTCATATGCATATCACAGTCTTTCCCAATTTGAAAATAATAACAATGCTCATTCATATTTTCTTCTAATACTTCAAAATTTCATATTTCACATTTAAGCTTTGATACATCTGCAACATACTTGACATATGGACCGAGATAGGGATAAACGTTTATACAAAGGGCTATCTACCTACCCCAACAATATCTAGTGAATGCTCCATTTTCCTCATTTGGTTTTAAGTACCAAGTTTTTGTTTTTGTTTTTTTTTACTTTTTCTGCTGCACATTCAGCATACGAAAGTTCCCAGGCCAGGGATGGAATCCAAACCAGAGCTGCAACCTACGCCACAGCTGCAGCAATGCTGGATCTTTAACCCACTGTGCGAGGCTGGGGATCAAACCAGCACCTCCATAGAGACAATCCAGACCATTAACCCACTCTGCCACAATGCGAATGCCTCAACTTTTTCATACAGTAAAATTGGATGTGTTTTATCTCCATTTCACAGGTAGGAAAACAGAATCTCAAAGAGGTTAAGTAACTAGTGTGAAGTCGTATGGGGAGCTAGCAGTGGAGCCCAGACTTGGAAACCAAGACTCTGCTGCATTCAGCATAACCTGCCTCCCACAGAGGGAGCAAAGAAAGTTCAACAAAATTCAGTAGCCCGCTGGAGGGAAAAGGGGAGGTCACTTCAACAGTGAACTCGACAACCATGCCACTGACAGTCAGGAAAATGAGTCTTTTAAGCCAGTTTTAAGAGAAAAGATGCATAGTATGATGAGTAGAGCTTGTGGTATGTCACAGTGAAGGTGGTGCTCAGATGGAGGAGTGCCCAGATGAAAATTTCCCGGACTGGAGTTTGGGAGAAGAGACAGAGCATACGCAGTGCTGTTGGTCACGGGGAGGAAGGTGCAGGGGGAGAGGCTGACTCCCAAGTTTCTGGCTTGACTAACCCAGGGGATGGAGGTGCTGCCTCCATCATAACAGGGCAAATCAGAGAAGAGACAGGTTGGCGGGGGGCGGGGTGGGGACCAGGAGTTCACTTTGGGGCCTGGTGCACTGGAGGTGCCTGTCAAGCCCCCAGCACGCAGTTAAATGCTCAGCCCTGGAGGTCAGTATAAGCTCTTTCATGATGGAAGGTGAAGTGGTGTGATGACAGCGGGGCAGCCCAAAACGGAAGGAGGGAATCAGAAAGATGTATTTGAAATGAGGGAAGACCATTAATTGCCAGGGGATAGAGCAGGGAGACTGGACTTATGAAGCAGCCAAAAATGTAGGGACCAAGAAATAGGAATTTTAGCTGAAACGAGGAAATCCATAGGCTGATTCACCAATGACAGTCTATACATGGGGAGTATTGATGTGATTGCCGATCTTTGTTGCAAAGCTTTTGTCTCGCTTCTGGAGGCTGGTTGAGTTTATTATGCTCTCCTGAGGAAAAGGGGGAAAGGAAAGGGAGCTCCCATATTGCTGCTAACTCCTCACCCAGGGGATAATGAGGGACCATCCCAGACAGACCCCATGGACTGGAGCCAGAAGAGAGAGCTTCTCCCGAGGTTTGGAATAATCACCTGTAGCCTCCTAAAGGCCGAGCAGTATTTGAAACCCTGGAAGCAAGATGAGTGAGGTAGGGCAAGGCCAGCCTGAAGGCAGCTTGGAAACGGAAACCACATTCAGACCTAATGGGGATCAGAAACAGGGACCCGTGAGGGTTTTTGAGCAAAGGAATAACACTGAGAAGGCAGCATTTCAGGAGGAATTATCATTACCAGGCAGGAGAGGCAGGATGCTGGGAGGTACAGAGGTGGCTTTTAGGGGATGTTCACTTTTCCTGGGAACCAAGTACATACCAGGTACTAGGTAGAGCTGCAGAGATGAAGAGAAAAACAAAGATCTGGGAGCAGGAGCAAGAAAAACTTCCCAGAGAAGGATAAATGGAATTTGCCAGTTACATTTTTGACTGCTTAAAAATGCCTTCATAGGAGTTCCCGTTGTGGCAGTGGAAATGAATCTGACTAGCATCCATGAGGACACAGGTTCGATCCCTGGCCTCGCTCAGTGGGTTAAGGATCCGGCATTGCCGTGAGCTGTGGTGTAGGTTGCAGACACGGCTGGGATCTGATGTGGCTGTGGCGTAGGCCCGCTGCTACAGCTCCGATTCAAGCCCTAGCCTGGGAACCTCCAAATGCTGCGGGTGTGGCCCTAAAAGACAAAAAAAAAAAAAAAGCCTTCATTTATTTTATTTTATTTTGTCTTTTTTTTTGCCTTTTCTAGGGCCGCTTCTGCGGCATGTGGAGATTCCCAGACTAGGGGTTGAATCAGAGCCATAGCCACCAGTCTACGCCACAGCCACAGCAATGCGGGATCCAAGCCGCATCTGCAATCTACACCATAGCTCACGGCAACGCCAGATCCTTAACCCATTGATCGAGGCCAGGGATTGAACCCGCAACCTCATGGTTCCTAGTCCAATTCATTAACCACTGCGCCATGACAGGAACTCCAAACCTTCATTTATCTTTATATATATATATTAAAAAGTCACACAGTACAAAGGGGTATGCAGTAAATCTCCAACACAAGTTGGCCCGCAGTGCTCCCCTCCTGAGAAAGCAGCCAGTGGGCATTAGCTTCTTGCATAAAGCAATGATTAAATTCACAGATTCTGGTACCAAACTGCCTGGCTTCAAATCTCAGCCACCACTTGCTAGATGGTCCCCTTGGGCAAGCAGCTTAACTTCTCTGTGCTTTAGTTTCCTCAACTGCCTGAAGAGGGTGATGACACTATGACCTACCTCCAGGATTGTTGGAAGCATTAAATGAGTTAAAATGTGCAAAGAGTTCAGCACGATGCCTGGAACATAGTGAATACAAAATACATGTCCTCCTATTAGTGCTTCTATTATGCTCCAAGGGTGAGATGTGTATATTCATAACCACTTGGTATGGATGGGGATGAAATAACACATATAAAACACTTAATAAAAATAAAAGCGTTCAGAAAATTCCACATGTTGCTGTCACCCTTGTTAGTGAAGCAGTGTAGCCAGTCAAACAGCCAGTGAGAGTCAAAGACCAGAGCTTCTACCTAGGATGACCCTTTATATGTGTGTTGAACAAAAAATGAATGAGTAAATTAATCCTTTACCTTATAGTCACAAAACTGCCTCTATCAGTTCTGTGGGGGTTTTTTTTCTTTCCTTCTTTCTTTTTAAGGCTGCGCCTGCAGCATATGGAAGTTCCGAGGCTGGGGGGTGAGTTGGAGCTGCACTGACACAGCAACATCAAATCCAAGCCATATCTGAGACCTCTGCCGCAGCTTGCATCAAAACCAGATCCCCAACCCACTGAGCAAGGCCAGGGATGGAATCCACATCTTCACAGAGAAAATGTCGGGTCCTTAACCCACTGAGCCACAACAGGAACTCCCTCAGTTCTATGCTTCTTATCCTGATTTTTTTTTTTTTACTACAAATTAAGGAGAGAAAAGTTCTCTCTGTACCAGAGTACAGGGGATAATAATGGGCTATCCCAGTCAGACCTCGTGCTAAATTGTGCTCTTTGCACCATTCCCCATCTTCTTTGTATTCCATTCACTGTAGAGGCTGAGAGCCTGGGAACCACAGGTCCCAGAATTCCTTGCTTGCAGGGATCTGGGTTAGATTGCACTAATGAGAGGTACCCAAGCAAGCTTTGGAAGGAGGAAGAGAAGAGCTAACATGAGATTCTTGTAGCAGCTTCTACGAATTTGCCTGCAACTCATTTGCAGTCTGCAAAAAGCTGTGGTCATCACAGCGGTCTCCTATGGTTCTTAGAGCTTCCTGACTCTCTGAAAGCTAGCGGCTGACCTCAGGGCTGGTTTGCCTTTACTTTTTTTGTTCCTCCAGCCCTTTCAGCCGTTGTGTTACCGCTTAAGCCCCTGCATTAAACCCCTTCCTGCTTGAAATGCCTAAGTGGGATCTCCCTTCCTGACTGAACCATAAGCGTTTCCTTATTAGGCAAGAAAAACTTTCCCAGAAATCCAGCATTGGACTTTTACTCATGTCTAATTGACTAGAACTGGTCACATTCCCCAGCCAGTTGGCAAAGGATTACTATAATAGTCCTAACCCACTTATGGCTCACCACCTCCCCCGATGCCTGCCTCCAGGGTTGGGCATATTACTGCCGAACCCCTGAACAATGAAGAGGTAAATGGCTGCTGTGCAGGCACCTGTAGTTTCTGCTCCTCAGTGTTTAGGAGACCCTGATCTTATTTGCAGGGTCCTCATAAGACAAGTTGGACTGGGAGTGAGGTTTCCCTAGCTCTGGCTGATGGCTGTAACAAATGTCCAAGGAACTGGGCCTCATGATCAGGCCGAGAATCCATTAAAAAGGAATCAATGGGTTTTTATTGACGTGAGGTGAGCATTGGTATTTTCTTCTCTGCAAGGCTAGGCATTCTTGGGACATATTTAAAAAAATAAAAGTATAGCAAAGTATAGCTGCACTAAAAATTATATTGCCCATTGAAAGACAAAATAATGTCTCACAGCTATTCTCTATGTTAATGTAAAAGTTATAATCACTTTCATAGCATTTACAGTGTGCCAAGCATTTTTCGAAGTGCAATCTGCATGTTAAGTCATTTAATCCTCCCAATGACATAACATAGATATGTGCCCAATGTCCCACAGCTTTATGTGATAGAGGGTCTGGGTTCGGATCTGCTCAGAGTCAGAGGTCATACTCAGAATGAATGAATGAGTGAATCCACTGATAGGAGCTGTGTGTGCGTTATGCTGCTTCTTGAATGTTTGTAGCTGTCGTGAGGCTAACAAACTCTACTACTGAATTTGAGGTGCCTTTTTGCCTATTTCGATAAATGCTAAATAAAAAAACCACCACAAGAGAAGACATGGTATTTGTTCGTGTTTGTATGTTTCCAGTTGCTTCTCTAATTTCCACAAATGCAGTTTTTTTTGGTTTTTGTTTGTTTTTGCTTTTTAGGGCTGAACCCATGGCATATTCCAAGGCTAAGGGTCGAATTGGAGCTGTAGTTTCTGGCCTACACCACAGCCACGATAACACAGGATCCGAGCCACGTCTGTGACCTACTCCACAGCTCACAGCAACGCTGGATCCTTAACGCACTGAGCAAGGCCAGGGATCAAACCCGCATCCTCATGGAGTGGTTGGATTCCTTTCTGCCGAGCCACGATGGGAACTCCCACAACTGTAGTAGTTTTAAACATAATAAATGTACTCTTGGTCAGTTCTGGGGGTCAGAAATGCAAAATCAACACAGCTGCATTCCTCCTGGAAGCTCTAGGGGAGAATCTGTTTCCATGCCTTTTCCAGGTCGTGGAGGTTGCCTGCATTCCTCGGCTCCTGGCCTGTTCTCCCATCTTCAAAGCCAAGAGCACAGCATCTTCTCCCCTCTGTCCTCCTGCCTCCCTCTTCTAAGAACTTTGTGATTACACTGGGTCCACCAGGTAATCCCCGAAAAGCTTCCCATCTCAAGATCCTTGACTAACTCACATCTGCAAAGCCCTTTTGACTGTGTGAAGTTTCATGTTCCCAGGTTCCAGAGATCCAGACTTCGCTATTTTTGAGGGGCCATTATTCACACTACCACAGTGTCATAAAGAGATCCTACCTGTCGAAAAAGTGGAAGAGGCCTCTACCAACACAGTACGTCCATCACACGGACAGGAGGGGGCAGAGGTGATTTTGTGAAAGCCTAAGCCCTTCCCTAACTTCCCACGAGTGGCTGGTGGGTCTGGCGGGCTCCTCGGCCCTGAGAGAAGGCGAGCGAGCCCTGAGGGGCAAAGCAGCCAGTCTCCCAAGAAGGAAACGGTGCTTGTTTGGGGGCTTCCGCCCCTCCCAAAGTGAAAAGCTCTGAAGACATCCAGATGGGCTTTGCATCACTCACAGAGGTCCCTCCAATTTCTGCAGCCACGGGATGCACGGCATGGTCCAGGGACAGGGTGCAGGGAAAGCCTGCAAGGAGCACCCAGGAAGGCACGAATCCACTGTTTCTTCCTCAAGGGTTTGGGGGCTGGGCTGAGGGTGTCCAGGCAGATGCATGGTCACCTCGGGGAGTGTGGGGGTGTGGAGGGGCAGACAGGAGGCTCCTCTCCTCTCCTCCTGGTCATGCTCCAGCATCTCTACATCGCCCCTAACAACAAACCTCTATCTGCATCTTTCGTACAGATCTGGGGCTGTGAGTAAGGCAAGCGGGCTGGGATAGAGGGGAAGGTTGCTACCAAGAGGTATGAGGGGTTTTTTTGTTTTTGTTTTGTTTTTTGGTTTTGCTTGCTGCCCTCGGTGGCTTTCTTTGCAAGGAAACAAGGCATGAACACCGAACGGTCACAGCATGTAGGACAGACCACTGAAGTGCTGCCCCGCTTCCTGAACTCTCATTGCGACATGGAAATTATGGAAAAACAATGCCACTCCTTGCTGTGTACAGAGCCCGTTCCTGGAGCCCCCAGTGAATCTCAGACGGTGGGAGCAGTCACAAGAAAGCATTTTCCAGCGGCTTCCTGTCACACCCACTGAAATAGGTATTTCCCTGTGGTGCTCCTTCTCCTGGAGGCATCGCGGAGTGTTCTGGTGTCTGCCAGGACGTTTCCTGTTCATCGCCCTGATGAACACAAACTCTGTCAAACGAGGGTTCAGGTCTGCACGCTGCGTGCAAGCACAGCTGGGCCAGCGTCACGCAGCTGCCAGCTGCAGAGGCTTTATTTTCATAGCAACCCTCCCTGTTCTTGACAACGGCAGCCTGAGGCCCAGGATGACAGGTACAGTCAACGATGTGCCACGGTGGCTTTTGTCCCATCCGCCCACAGGCGCCAGCAAGGCATGTTTGTTCCTGTCCCTCGTGCGTCTGAGTCCGGTTGATCCCCGCAGTCCTGACTCACCTTCCTGCGGAGCCTGGCCTGGCTTTGAGCTTCTGGAACCTTCCCTGGCTGAGCAAGGCACTGGGGAGGCCAGATCCGCCCCCAGGAACGAAGTCGGGGAAGAGAAAGGGTTGCAGAAAACACAGGAGACAGCACTGAGAAGGCGGTCAGAGCCGACTTCCTCACGCCAGGGGACGAAGCTCCGTCTAACTTGGATTCCGTCCCTGAAGCCCAATGCTGTGAAGGTGCTGCTCCAGCTTGCCCTCCTGAGCAGAATCCTGGCACAGAGGTACCCAAGGTGACCAAGACCAATCCTGCCATCTAAGAGACCAGGAAGCTGAGGCCCGGAGACGCCAAATACCGTGCACAAAATCAGACCGTGGGTGGGAGGCAGGACTAGGCTAAGAGCGTGGGACCCGCCAAAGCAAAACCAGAAGAATTGGTCTTTAACTTCCACCTCCAACACACACACACACACACACACACACACACACACACACACACACTGCAGGTGACTCTTTGTGACTTCCACACCCTAACGAGAGTGCCCATGACCTGAGTTTGTCTACCTGCAGCTGTGGGCTCAAGGGGTGCCCGAACCCACTTCATGATCATCCCAACAGCCACTTTGGGCTGCTTAGCTCTGGGCCAAGCGTGGGGCCCAACACCTACCTACACTGGCTCGTATAATCCTCACAACATGCCAGGGGATTAATGATTACCCCCATCTTATGAAGGAGGAGCTTGGGACTAGGGCGATTTCTTCACTTGCCCAAGCTCATCGCCTGGAGAGAAACAGAGCCAGGACTCGTGCCCCAGTCTGCTGGCGCCAACCCCATGCTCTCGGCCAGGCCAGGATCTGTCCCTATTTACACAGGACCCCTTCTCTTCCCGCCTCGAGGAGCCTCACAAAGATCTCTAGGATTCTCCCCCAGGCCCTCTCTCCAGGTCACCGGCATATTTTTTTTGGCAGAAGGTGAAGGTCAAAGACTGTACCTTTTGAGGCGTGTCGACCCACGAGCCCGAGTGTAGGAAGCCCGTGGACCAGGACTGGAGCCGCACAGACCCCTCGCGCTTACCTGAACCTAGACAGGGCCGTGGACAGAGGCGGGGGGGGGGGGGGGGGGGCCTGGGGCCAGAGAGAGGCTGACTTGGCCAAGTAGACCATTTCCTATCCTTCAAATGTAGTATTGTATGCATAGCTTGCCTTTAAAAAAATAAAACAGGAGTTCCCGTCGTGGCGCAGTGGTTAACGAATCCGACTAGGAACCATGAGGTTGCGGGTTCGGTCCCTGCCCTTGCTCAGTGGGTTAACGATCCGGCGTTGCCGTGAGCTGTGGTGTAGGTTGCCGACACGGCTCAGATCCCGCGTTGCTGTGGCTCTGGCGTAGGCGAGTGGCTAGAGCTTCGATTGGACCCCTAGCCTGGGAACCTCCATATGCCGCGGGAGCGGCCCAAAGAAATAGCAAAAAGACCAAAATAAATAAATAAATAAAATAAAAAAATAAATAAAACAGATGTTTTTAAGAAGTTACCCAAGTGTCTTCAGAAGGGGTTATGACCCCAAACGGACCCATGATATAGGCTTTTTGTAGCACAAGCCCTTGTGACACCTGCCAGCCGCCAGAACCAGCCAAGCGCTTCATGCTTCGGGGATTTATTGTGATAAATAATAACCTGTCACCACTTTGGTGGAGCGGCACAAATGGGGTTTTGCATCTCCTGGCCCAGTTCACACTTTGACTAGCCTGAAAGTTCCACTTGGCAGAGGCCTGGGTGTTCTAGCCTCCTTTTTACTCATCCAGGAAGAGGTACCAGAGGTGTGGTTGTCCTCAGCCACTCCCCACCCATCCTCCAGCACCTCCCCCAAAACCTTCCTCAGAGCACTTAACACTGCTTGAAATGATCTCACTTATGTACTGGTTCACTGCTCACCACATCTTTTCTCAATGAGCAAGCACCTTGGGAACAGGGACTCTGTCCTCTTAGCACCTACAACTGTGCCTGGCACATAGTGGGCACACCAGAAGCCTTTTTTTGAAAAATAAATGATCACAGGGAGTTCCCATTGTGGCTCAGCAGGTTAAGAACCCAACTAGTCTCTGTGAGGATGTGGGTTTGATCCCTGGCCTCGCTCAGCGTGTTAGGGATCCAGCATTGCTGTGAGCTGCAGTGTAGGTCACAGATGCGGCTTGGATTTGGCGTGGCTGTGGCCAGCAGCTGTGGCTCCAATTCGTCCCCTAGCCTGGGAACTGCCATGTGCCACAGGTGTAGCCCTAAAAAGAAAAAAAAGAAAAAAGAAAAAGAAATAAAAAGTAAATCATCACAGACTCAGATTGTCAGAGTAGAATCACATCCCTACCTTATAGAAATGAACTGAGAGTTGAATAAAGGGTGACTGAATTATCATAATTCATGATGAATTAATGAATGATGAAAAGGAACTTCAAGATAAATTTGCCCAGGAGTTCCTGTCATGGCACAGCAGAAACGAATCTGACGAGGAACCATGAGGTTACAGGTTTGATCCCTGGCCTCGCTCAGTGAGTTAGGGGTCCGGCGTTGCCGTGAGCTGCGGTGTAGGTCACAGGCACGGCTCGGATCCCACATTGCTGTGGTTGTGGTGTAGGCCAGCAGCTACAGCTCTGATTCTACCCCTAGTCTGGGAACCTCCACATGCCACTAGTATGGCCCTAAAAAGCTGGGAAGAAAAAAAAAAGATAAATTAGCCTAAACTAAATATTTGACTGAAAACAGCAAATAAAGTAGTCTTTACTCATATCACCTCCCTTTTGGTCATAAGCCAGATTTTGGAGCCTGCTAAGCAATGTCGAGCCCCTCTACAGCCCGAAATATCCCTAAAGACACCCTTCCCTCCCCAGCACCTCTGAAGAGCAAAGCAGAGTCTGAGTCCCTCCCTCCCATTGGCTCACAGTTTGGAAGGATTGGCTTTTGACACTATAGTCCCAAGGGCTAGTATTTCTAGAGAGTCATGAGTCTGTATTCTAGACATTCCAGAATATTTCAGAGAGAGGCCAGTCTGCCTGGACAGCCTCTTCTGCTCGGGTCCCTTTGGCCTGGCTCCTGGTTTAGCCTGTTGGCCCTTACGCCGTCTCCACACCACACATTGAAAGCTCAGACCCCTTTCTGTTCTTGCAAATCAGTCCTCCGCCTGGAGCTGGCCTACAGCCCCCAGGCCACAATTTGGCCTTGAATGCAATCATCCAGCCCTTCTCCTGGGTTCACCACTTCAGCCTCGCTGTTAGCCCTCCCCCCTTTTCTTTCTCCTTTTTTGGCTGCCCCATAGCATATGGAGTTCCTAGGCCAGTGATCAGTTCCAAGCTGTGGTTGCAACCTACGCCACAGCTGTGGCATCGTGGGATCCTTAAGCCAGCTGGGCAGGGGATGGAGCCTGCATCACCAGTGCTCCAGAGATGCTGACAATCTCACTGTGCCACATCGGGAACTCTAGCACCTTATTTTTGCTTGCTCCTGAACCTTGCCTCCCAGCGTCCTGCAAGTCCAGCAAAGAACCCCCAGCCCCTTCTGGACGTCAGATGTGAGGCTGGGAGTAAAGGAAGATCATCCTAAGGCAAGGGGCTGATGTGTCACTGCCTTTAGGAGGACCTTCATCAGTTCCAACCTGTCCATAAATGATGGGCACACAATAGGTTCCCAGCAACCCCCAGTGAGCTGCGTTGCATGTTCCCACTTCCCAGAAGTCCCCTCTTTTCTATAATCCAGTTACCGGGGTGGTGGCGAGCATAAATACTTAATAGAGGCAAGTAACAGGAAAAGCTGACAGAGTTAGGAAGAAACTGGAACAAACATCCTGAAAGATTGTATTTTCTGCTTGTTCCTCTGTAAGCCAGCTTTACATCTGGTTTCCGGTGGGTGCGGACACCCAGGCTGGACCAGGCTGCGTGCAGGCAAACACCCAGGAAGGAAGGAGTCTGGTTTCCAAATCAGAGGGGAGAAGTCTGTAAACAGCCTGAGTAGGCCACAGGGCAGGGAGGAGAGCTATGCCAACTTCACGCTCCTGGGGTGTGAGAACAGGACGGTTTGGCGACGGATGGCAGGCACCGCAGCGTGGCATAGGGAAAACACTTGACTGACATTTCCTGGTGCACCCGCGTGGCTTGGCAATTTCCTGCTCCTGGAACATATGGGTGCTTGGGACTATTTTAACCCAGAGGCAAGTAGGGAAGGTTTTTGTCTTGATCAAGACCCTTCCTACAAAACTGTGCCTTGGATATGAACACTTAAAAATGTAAATATGTCAGTTCTGCCTTAAATTAATCTACACACCTGTTTTAGTTAAAAATGGTGGTTTTATATTAACAGAATTATTATAAACTACATCTGAAAAAATAAACATGACATGTGTATCAAAAAGAAAAATAAAAGACTCTTCCAGCTAAGTGACAGCAAGTCCAACTCAAGCAAAATGAATAGGACTTCCCGTCGTGGCTCAGTGGAAACAAATCTGACTAGCATCCATGAGGACACAGGTTTGATCCCTGGCCTCGCTCAGTGGGTTAAGGATCTGGCATTGCCGTGAGCTGTGGTGTAGGTTGCAGGCAAGGTTTGGATCGCGTGTTGCTATGGCTCTGGCGAAGGCCGGTGGCTACAGCTCCAATTCGACCCCTAGCCTGGGAACCTCCATGTGCTGCGGGAGTGGCCCGAGAAATGGCAAAAAGACAAAAAAAAAAAAAAAAAGAGCATATCAGATGGGATACCTAATGGCACCACCGTCTTTGGGACTGAGTCAGAAACAGGAAGAGAACCAGGGCTGATGTTGGGGTCTCACCTAAGCTCTTTTTTGTTATAACTCCAACAATACAGACCCTAAAGCAAAAGGTGGAAGCCCTCCCTTATCCCGCTACCCAGAGGAAACCTCCCTCAATGATTTGGTATCCACCCGCTCCGCTCCTTTCTCTAAGCATTTACAAATATGTGCCTAAGTCTTAATAAGCTGGCCCTCCAAGTCCACTCTCCACACTTCTAGACCCCCACCCCCACGTGCCCTGGGAGGTTGTCCCTCCCCACCCCCAGGGAATGGTCTCCTTAACCTTCTGGCTTCCAGGTGGCTTTGACAAATGGGGAGCACCAGGAGGAGACTGAGGGGTGGTAGAGAGAGTGTGGTTGGTAAATGGATTTTCCATCTCCCTTCCTGGCTGTCTCAGTGGGGTGAGTGCATCCCTCTGTGGCGGGGCGGGGGCAAGGGCGAGGGGGTGTCTCGGTTCCCATGGGTGAGCCCTCCACACTGTCCTGCTCGGGTTCCAGCGGACAGTAACAGAGCCCTCAGTGATACACTCCCCAGGGTACTACAGTGCCACACCTGGTGGTTTCCCTATATCCTGCCCACAACTCTGTAAATATTCCTTTTATTAAACTTTCCTCAAAGGATCCAAGATGACTGTGCCCCTGATTGATACCATAGAATGTACCCACATATTTTTAAGTGGTATTATGCTATGCATATTAATTAGCAACTAGCCTTTTTCACTTTATCATGTATACTGTTCCCCATCGGCACAGATAAGATCAAATTCATTTTTCTTCCTTTTTATAACTGCACCTGCAATATATGTAAGTTTCTGGGCCAGGGGTCATATCAGAGCTGCAGCCGAGGCCTACATCAGAGCCACAGCAACACCATCTGTGACCTATACCACAGCTTGTGGCAACACTTGATCCTTAACCCACTGAGCAAGGCCAGGGATCAAACCCCTATCTTCACAGATGCAACATCGGGTCCTTAAGCCATTAAGCCACAACAGGTTCGGTGTCTGGCTGTCTAACCTTGTTTCACTGCCTGATATAACCTAGAGGTTCAAGGATGCGTCCTAGGAGGTCCCTTCATGGCTCAGAGGTTAACGAACCCAACTAGGATCCATGAAGATGTGGGTTTGATCCCTGGCCTCGCTCAATGTGTTAAGGATCCAGCGTTGTTGTGAGCTGTGGTGAAGGTCGCACACGGCTCAGATCTGGTGTTGTTGTGGCTGTGGGTAGGCCAGTGGCTACCCCAAGCCTGGGGGCAGCTTTAAACAGCAAAAAAAGGATGGGTTCTGGACCTGCTTCCCTGAGTTCAAATCCACCCTCCTCAGACTAATATACCTACTGTGTGACCTGGAGCAGTTTAACGCCTTGACACGACCAGTCCCTCATCCATTAAAAAGGTCATACTTTCCATGTGGCTGTTGGAAGGGGAATCGCACAGGGCCAGCCTGAGGCTTACACGATAGGAACCAAATAAAGCACCCAGCACATTCAGCCTATATGATTCAGGTTCCCTCTCTGTCAAATAGTGGTATTATTCCCCTGGCCAAATGGTTTGGGTATCAAATCTCCCAGAGCTGTAAAGATTAAGTGAGCTAATCCAAGTAAAGCACTTAGTACTGAGCCCAGCCTGCGGTAAGAGCTGCGTAAATCAGCTCTCATTCTTTTTGTGTGTGTTTGCCATTTCTTAAGCTGCTCCCGCGGCATATGGATGTTCCCAGGCTAGGGGTCCAATCGGAGCTGTAGCCCCCGCCTACACCAGAGTCACAGCCGCTTGGGATCTGAGCCGTGTCTGCGACCTATACCACAGCTCACAGCAATGCCGGATCCTTTACCTACTGAGTGAGGCCAGGGATCGAACCCGCAACCTCATAGTTCTTAGTCGGATTCGTTAACCACTGATCCACGATGGGCACTCCAGTCAGCTCTCATTCTTATCACCTGTAATCTTGACTAAGTGTGGCATTCTTTTTCAGGTATTAAGACTATTATACAGCTTTACGGCAGTTACATTTTACGTTTATTATGGTTCTTAACTACTATAAATAGTTGCTGAGAGTAAGCTAGGCAGAAGAAGTTGCTTAAATAGACCCTTCAGGGATAGAAATATACATAGAAACATAGCTTATTAATTTGTTGCCTATTACTTGCCGTTGGGGAAAGCAACCAAAGGTCCTTCTTTGACTAGAACTTGTAAGTGAGTTTTGGGGGTTGGGGATTGTGAGTGGAATGGGTCCCTTTGATGATCATCCCCATAAAGATGAACCCCAGGTTTATCTGTTCCTCCGTGTCGCTCTCTTTGCCAAAAAATACATCTGCTCCTTCCACATACCTCACCACGAGCGAGCTGACTGGGGACACAGATGCAGAAGGAACACTCTGTAGTTCTTGAACCTGTTAATATTGAATTCGATTTTTTTTTTTTTTGTCTCTTTAGGGCCGCAAATGTGGCATACGGAGGTTCCCAGGCTAGGGGTCAAATAGGTGCTATAGCCACTGGCCTATGCCACAGCCACAACCATGTGGGATCTGAGCCACGTCTGTGACCTACACCACAGCTCATGGCAACGCCGGATCCTTAACCCACTAAGCGAGGTCAGGGATTGAACCTGCGCCCTTGTGGATACTAGTCAGATTCATTTCCGCTGAGCCACGATGGAAACACCAGATTAGAATACTAATCCCACAGAGCATCCCAAATCACCAGGTAAACCCTGAGAACTATCATGGTGGTTTCCAAATAAACAATTTACAGAAGCCAGGTGGTTCACAGCTGTCGAAGAGGAACCTGTTGATTTACAAAACATTCTTGCCAGAGAACTGCTAGGTTTTTTTTTTTTTAATATAATAGTTGATTCACAATGTTCTGCCAATTTCTGCTGTAAAGCAAAGTGACCCAGTCTTATATATATATATATATACACACTTTTTCTCCTATTATTCTCCATCATGTGCTATCACAAATGACTGGATATAGTTCCCTGTGCTATACGACAGGTCCTCATTGCCCATCCATTCTAAATGCAATAGTTTGCATTTACTAACCCCAAACTCCCTGTCCATCCCACTTTCTCCTCCTCCCCCTTGGCAACTACCCATCTGCTCTCCATGTCTATGAGTCTAACTACTAGTTTTAACTGTAGTTGTGACAATTAAGCAAGAGACCAACAAACATATTGCTTAATACCCATCTGTCCATAGGCCTGCAGCTGGCCTCTTCCTAGAACTTGACATCTCTATTTGGGCCGCCTCCCCAAAGGTTTCCCATCCAGAGAAAGTTCACCAGGAAGCCACAGCCACCGGGGCTTGCAGCAGCACTGCCCACTAGGGTAAAAGCCACAGGCACGGGTGTCTGACCACGTGGGGCTGTGGAGCCAGAGCCAGGCTGGGGAGGGGGTGTGCTCTCCCTACAGGGCCTTCTCTGCCCCTCCCTGTTCCTGGCACCTGGAAGTATGTGCTGTGCCCGGCTGTTTTCCCTGGGAAACTGGGACAGGGCCATGGGCGTTCCAAAGCCGGCACCAACAGGGAACATGATCCTGCCCGGCCAGGCCTCCTCCACGCGGAACGCTCCTTTCCTCACAACACCCGTCTGGTGGTTCTCAAACGCCAGGGGCATCCGACTGCCTGGGGGAGGAGGGGGATAGAGAGGAGGCTTGATTCCCAAGTCTGCCCCCAGAGATGACGCCCCTGTGAGGGAGGCTCTGCCTCATGAGAAACGCCCCCAGACAATGGTTTAAAAATGTCCGTGCCATCATGTAAAAATGGGAAGATTTCACATAAAAATCTTATTTCGATCCAGACTGTGGCCAGGCCCAGGTTGAGTTACCACTTGGCAGTAAGAAAGCCGTGCTAAGCAGCGTCTGCCCCTGGAGGCAGAGCTAATGCCCCGCTGTTCATCAGGTGCCCGCGCCCCAATACACGCGCATATGCATGAGCACTCACCCCTCTGGCTCTCTCCTCTGGCATCGGGTGCCCGTAAGCCTTTGAGCTTGCCACCTATGCTCTACCCACCAGGGCGAGGAGAGGTAGATGAGGCCCAAAGAGCATGCTTCTCTGCTTTCCCGGCTGCAGCCAAGTAGTATTAATGTCCTTGCTAATTAAGGCAATTAAGGCTCCTAACTCCTTTCCCCTGTGTCATCCACCACTGAGTCAAAAATACCTATTGAGGTGTTCCCATCGTGGCTCAGTGGTAACGAAGCCGACCAGTTAGTATCCATGAGCACGAGGGTTCAATCCCTGGCATCTTTCAGTGGGTTAAGGATCTGGTGTTGCCATGAGCTGTCGCAGACAAGGTTCGGATCCGGCGTTGCTGTGGCTGTGGTGTAGGTCGGCAGCTACAGCTCCGATTCGACCCCTAGCCTGGGAACCTCCATATGCCACAGGTGTGGCCCAAAAAAGAAAGAAAAAAAAAGTATTGAGCAAATCAAAAACACCATGAGATACCACTTCACACCCACTAACATGGCTATAATCCAAAAAGAACAGAATAACAAGTGTTGGCGAGGATGTGGAGAAATCGGAAACAGGAGTTCCTTCGTGGCTCAGTGGTTAATGAACTCAACTAGGATCCAAGAGGATTCGGGTTCAATCCCTGGACTCACTCAGTGGGTTGTTGATCCAGTGTTGCCATTAGCTGTGGTGTAGGTCGCAGACAGGACTTGGATCCCCCGTTGCTGTGGCTCTGATGTAGGCTGGAAGCTGCAGCTTCGATTCTACCCCTAGTCTGGGAACTTCCATATGCCGCAGGTGCAGCCTTAAAAAAAAAAATCAAAGAAATCGGAACCCTCCTACATTGGTGGTGAGAATGTAAAATGCAGCAGCCACTGTAGAAAACGGCCTAGCAGACCCTCAAAAGAAGAGTAAGAGAGTTACCATATGATCCAGCAATTCCACTCCCAGATATATAGCCAAGAGAATTGAATACAGGTGTTCAAACACTGGTACACAAATGTTCATCACAGCACTATAACCAAAAGGTGGAAACAGGAGTTCCTGTCGTGGCTCAGCGGAAACGAATCTGACTAGTATCCATGAGGATGCAGGTTCGATCCCTGGTCTTGCTCAGTGGGTTAAGGATCTGGCATTGCCGTGAACTGTGGTGTAGATCACAGACGCAGCTCAGATCCTGCATTGCTGTGGCTCTGGTGTAGGCCAGCAGCTACAGCTCCAATTTGACCCCTAACCTGGGAACCTCCATATGCCACGGGTGCGGTCTTAAAAAGACAAGACAAAAAAAAAAAAAAACCCAAGGTGGAAACAAATGTGAATCAACTGATGAATGGATAAACAGAATGTGATCTATCCATACAGTAGAGAATCATTCAGTCATAACAACGGGGAAATACTGCCACGTGCTATGACATGGAGGAATATCATAAGCGAAAAGCCAGACACTAAAGGCCATCCGTTTTATGATTTCAATTATATAGAATATCCAGAATAGGCAAATCCACTGAGACAGGAAATAAATCAGTGGTTGCCAAGGGCTGGAAGAGAGAAGGTAATGAAGAATGTCTACTTAATGGATGAGGGTTCTTTGGGGAGTGATGAAAATGTTCTGGAACTAGAAGGGTGATGGATCTATGGCACTGAATATTCTAATCGGATACAACTGAATTGCACACTTCTGAATGGTTAAGGTGGTAAATTTTATCTTACATGTGTTTTAAATACAATTTTTAAAAATGTTGAATGGGAGTTCCCGTCATGGCGCAGCAGAAATGAATCCGACTAGGAACCATGAGGTTGCGGGTTCGATTCCTGGCCTTGCTCAGTAGGTAAAGGATCCGGCATTGCCGTGAGCTGTGGTGTAGGTCACAGATGTGGCTCGGATCCCACGTTGCTATGGCTATGGCGTAGGCCAGTGGCTACATCTCCGATTAGACCCCTAGCCTGGGAACCTCCATATGCCATGGGAGTGGCCCAAGAAATGGCAAAAAAGACCAAAAAAAAAAAAAGACAAAAAGCCCCCCCCCAAAAAATATATATAGAATGAATGAATGAATGAATGAGCCTCTGCCGTGGTGTTATTGCGTAGCCTGATGTACCATTGTGCTGGGCCCTGGAGAGGCAGACAGCTAAGACCTGGCCTATGCCCCATAGAATATCCAGGCCACAGGGAAGCGAAGAGACTTGGTTTCAATGAGGGTATGCAGGTAACCCAGAAAAAGAAGAGCTTCTAGAAACAACGAGTAGTTTGTGTGGAGGCAGCAGTGGTTTGGAAAATTGCAGGCAGTATTGATTGCTGGAGTTGGAGGAGGAGGTACCCACAGTGGAGGTCAGGCCAGGTTACAAAAGAGCTCACAAACCATGCCGAGGAGCTCAGAAGTTATCCCAGAGGTGGGAGAGAGTCACGGAGGAATTTTAAGGAGAGGAGTTATATGATCAGATTTGCAGTTTTCATGTCCTTTGAACCTACCAATGTTCCATGAGGCCCCCGAAGCAGCTGTAATGCAATCCCTAATGCAAGCCCTCTTCCTACCTCCCTGGACCTGTTCATTCCTCCCCCCACCTCCACAGAAATGAAGGGCCTTTCTCATACGTCAGGCACCCTGGAAACAGACTCCAGCAGAGATTTGCATGGGGCGAGGCTTGCTGGGGAGAACGCCAGGCAGCACCTGCCAGGGAGCGAGAAGCAGGTCTGGGTAGAGACAGAGGGACTGGGACGTGATTGCACCAGACACCTCGGCTGATCCTGAAGCTGGAATGTCCCCAAAGAAGGCAAAGGGCCTGGTCTTTGTACCCCTCCGCAGGTGACCAGTCCTTGCATGCTGGAAGCTCCTTTCATCTGAATGCCACGCCTGGGGAAGGATCCAGCTGTGAGTAGTCAGCAGGCAGGCTCCCTGTGGCCAGGGGTGGAGCCCCAGGGCCCTGAAAGGGGATCACAGCATCCATTATGGGCCCCACCACCCCGGGCTCAGAGCTCTTTGCAACAAAATGTTCACAGAGGTGTGTGCTGTTTCTCAGCCTCTGCCCCCATCTGCTCCTGTGAGAGCCAGCCCTCTGCGAGGTTCCCTTCAAGTCCTCCAGGACATCAGCCAGGACGAATTCCCATCTCCCCCAGCCCCACCCCTCACCCTTCTCGAGGCCTCCTTTGCCAGGGACCAGCTCAGCCCCAGGTACTACCGATCAATGTTGAATTTCTCCCTCTCTCCTCCCCACCTGGCTGCCCAGGCAAAAACAGAACTACGTGATCTTCTCTGGCAAAGTGGGGGGAGAAGGTCCCCTCCCCTTTGTGTCACACTCCCTGAGAGTCGCCCTGGAGAACCCCGCAATTCTGTTTGCAGGACTGGTTCCCTTGCTTGGCCTCTGCTGAGCTATGGAGTAAAAGGACCTAAAGCAGTGGTTCTCAGTCCCGGCTGCCCCACAGAATCCCCTGGGAAACTTTTTAAAAACACAAGTGCCTGGGCTCCACCCCAGACCAATGGAATCAGAAACTCGAAGGGTGGGGCCAGGCACTGGGAATGCTTTTTCAATCTCCCCTGGCCATTCGAACACCCTGCCCAGAGCTGAGAACCAGTGACCTCGCTGGGCTTGTTTACAAAGGTCAGTCGGGGAGTGCGAAGGACAGAGATGATTTAGGAGAGAGAAGCGGAGGCCTGACCTGCACGAGAGGTGATGGGAGTGGAAAAGCTGAGGGTGGAGATTGCAGAAGTAGAACAAGGGCCTGTGGAGCCCGGTCAAGTTAGAGGAATTTTGGGGGAGCCAAGGAATGCTCATACTTGGGCCCTGCCCCCAGGGATCCTGATTTAATTGGTCCAGGCTGCTGAGCCTTGGAGGCGGGAGAGGGTGTCAAACAACCCAAGTGATTCTCATGGGCAGGCCAAGCTGACAGCCAGAGCCCTAGGCCGTGTTACCACCTCTAGCCCAGCAGCCCCACCAAACAGGTGTCCAAGGTGGCCAGGTGGCCCCCACCCAGTGTTTCCAAGCTAGCCAGATTTCTCATCACTTGGACCCTGGAGTGAAATCTTGAGCAACCCCAATTTGCATGCAATCTAAACTCAAATGCTGGCACGCCCTGCCTGCCTCCTGAGGGAGTGTTTGGGCAGAGCTGCTCTGCAGGACATGGGCTGGATGGCCCTTGGGACTCTCGTTTCAGGCCCTCAGCTTGGCTGTCTGCCCCTCTCTCCAAATGCACTAGCATACAGTTTATCCAGTTTAGCATTTTCTTATATAGGTGATTTTTTTTTTCTAAAGGAAAGAGCTATTTTTCTAAAGATAAATGTAATACATGATTGTACTACAAAATGTAATACATGATTGTAATACAAAGACCTGTACTCTGAAAACTATAAGACACTGATGAAAGAAATCAAAGACGTCACAAATAGATGGAAAGATACACCATGCTCATGGATTGGAAGAGTTAATATGATCAAAATGACTATACTACCTAAGGCAATCTACAGATTCAATGCAATCCCTATCAAATTACCAAGAACATTTTTCACAGAACTTGAACAAAATATTTTAAAGTTTCTTTGGAAGCACAAAAGACCCAGAATAGCCAAAGACATCCTGAAAAAGAAAAGTGGAGCTGGAGGCATCAGGCTCCCTGGCTTTAGACTATACTACAAAGCAAAAATCATCAAAACTGTATGGTACTGACACAAAGACAGAAATATAGATCAGTGGAACAGGATAGAAAGCCCAGAATTCAACCCACGCACCTACAGCCAACTAATCTATGACAAAGGAGGCAAGGATATACAATGGAGAAAGGACAGCTCGTTCAATAAGTGGTGCTGGGAAAACTGGACAGCCACATGGAAAAGAATGAAATTAGAACACTCCCTGACACCATACACAAAAATAAACTCAAAATAGATTAAAGACCTAGATATAAGACCAGACACTATAAAACGCTTAGAGGAAAACATAGGCCAAACACTCTCTGACATAAATGACAGCATCTTCTCAGATCCACCTCTTAGAGTATTGACAATAAAAACAAAAATAAATAAATGGGACCTAATCAAACTTAAAAGTTTCTGCACAGCAAAGGAAACCCTAAAATGAAAAGACAACCCACAGAATGGGAGAAAATCTTTGCAAGTGAATCAACTGACAAGGGATTAATCGCCAAAATTCATAAACACCTTCTGCAGCTCCATACCAAAAAAACAACCAACCCCATCAAAAAATGGGCAGAAGATCTAAACAGACAGTTTTCCAAAGAAGACATACAGATGGCCAAGAAACACATGAAAAGATGTTCAACATCACTCATCATTAGAGAAATGCAAATCAAAACCACTCTGAGGTACCACCTTACACCAGCCAGAATGGCCATCATCAAAAAGTCTACAAACAATAAGTGCTGGAGAGGGTGTGGAGAAAAAGGAACCCTAATACACTGTTGGTAGGATTGTAATTGGTGCAGCCACTGTGGAAAACAGTATGGAGACGCCTCAGAAAACTACAAATAGAACTACCATTTGATCCAGCAACCTCACTCCTGGGCATCTATCCAGAGAAAACCCTGACTCGCAAAGACACATGTACTCCGATGTTCATTGCAGCACTATTTGCAATAGGCAAGACATGGAAACAACCTAAATGTCCAGCGACAGAGGAGTGGATCAAGAAGATGTGGTCCATATACACAATGGAATATTACTCAGCCATTAAAAAGAACGACATACCGGCATTTTTAGCCACATGGATGGACCTAGAAATTATCATGCTAAGTGAAGTCAGCCATACAATGAGACACCAACATCATATGCTATCACTTACAGGTGGAATCTGAAAAAAGGACAGACTGAACTTCTTTGCAGAACAGATGCTGACTCAGAGACATTGAAAAACTTATGGTCTCCAGAGGAGACAGTTTGGAGGGTGGGGGGATGTGCTTGGGCTGTGGGATGGTAATCCTGTGAAATCAGTTATGATCATTATACAACTACAGGTGAGATAAATTCATTTGAGTAATAAAAAATTTAAAAAAAAAATAAAATACATAATTACAAAAAAAAAATTTTCTTTCCAGAACATGAAACAGAAAATGAAAAATCAGAGTTCCCTTGTGGCACAGTGGGCTAAGGATCCAGGGTTGTCACTGGAGCAGCTTGGGTCGCTGCTGTGGCATGGGTTCAATCCCCAGCAAGGTAACTTCCACATGGTGCAGGTGTGGCCAAAAAAATACAAAGAAACAAAAAAGAAAAAGAAAGTGAAAAATCACTCTTTTTTTTTTCTTTTTTTAGCTGCCCCTCAACATACGGATTCCCCAGCCAGGGATCAGATCCTAGCCGTAGTTGCAACCTAAGTCACAGCAGCGGCAACACTGGATCCTTAACCCACTATGCTGGGCCAGAGATCGAACCTGCGACCCTGTGCTCCCAAGAGGATGCCAATCCCATTGCACCACAGCAGGAATTCCTGAAAATTCACTCTTAATCCCAACACCAAGAGGCACCCCCGTTAAGAAAGAGGAAAGCACCCCCTGATAGCAGGAGCCGACCAGCTCTCACAGCTGGGCCCTGGGCTTGTGAACAAAGAATGTTGCCTGCCATTCTTTTGTTGAGCATAACCAGCTCTACAGAACACCTGCATCAGCCAAGGCTACTGCCACTGTGACAATCAAGACAAAGACAAGACCATTCTATAATCAAATCTGCCCGAGACAAAAACAAGAGCATCATCCAAACCACAAAAATAACCAAACATCCCCCATTCTGGCTAATGGGGGATTGTTGCTTTTGTTCCATTTAACCAGTTATGGTCTCATTCTATTCATCTTGACAGGAATTATTAAGACATCCAATCATAAAATGACCCCTGCTTCCCAGCAGTGTCCAGTCCAGAGCAAAGCCCTGAACCATCCCCTAAAGCATCGATCACGAGCTCAAATCTGATACTCATTCCTCTCTAGCATCTTCTTCTTTTTTTTTTTTTGTCTTTTTGCCTTTTCTAGGACCACTTCCCTCGGCATGTGGAGGTTCCCAGGCTAGGGGTCTAATTGGAGCTGTAGCCACCGGCCTACACCAGAGCCATAGCAACGCGGGATCCGAGCCGCATCTGCAACCTACACCACAGCTCACGGCAACGCTGGATCCTTAACCCACTGAGCAAGGCCAGGGACCGAACCCGCAACCTCATGGTTCCTAGTTGGATTTGTTAACCACTGCACCATGATGGGAACTCCTCTAGCATCTTCTTATAGAGATGCCCTGCACAGCCCACAAGCCCCCCCTACACATGTGTTTGCTGGTGTCCTTTGGCTAAAGAGCATTGACACCATAGACTTTGGAATATATCCTTCCAGACATTTCTTTCTCTGATTATAGATTTTTATTTTAAATTCTATTTTATGATCTGCTTTTTGTAAAATTAACAACCTCTTAAGAAAATTTTTTGCAAGAGCATCATCTTCTGCTGTATGGGTGTTGCAGATGTGTTAATACCACTTTCTGTGTGATTATGTGTCTCTTTAAAGGCTTTGAGAGTAGGCTCACATGTTTTTTGATATCGGCCATGGGCTGCTGGCTCTCTTCAGAAAATCCTGAGAGGGGTCACCTCTTTTCCAGGCTTTGGTGCAAGGAAGCCACAGGTGAGGGTGGAGAAACTGCAAACCACTCTCCGTGGGGGTAGAGCCCAGGTCCTCTCAGGTGGGGCAGGAAAAGTTCCCACCAATGCAGAGCCAAGCTTCAGAGCCGACCCTGAAAGGAGGCCCTCGCTCTCCCCCAGCTCTCAAAGTGCTGTCCCTCAAAGACCAGAGATGTGGACCACGTTTGACCCTCAGCTTTCAGAACATCCACCACCTTGGAGGGGACTCCACCTGTGATAATCGAGTCTGGAAACTATGTTGGCAGGTTTGTTTTACAAGAAGGTTCTCCAGGGTGGTGAAATCAACAAGATTCTGAAAGAGCAAGGGCAGGCCAGCTTCCTTAACAAACTCAAAACAAGTCCATTAACTCAGTGCCAGGAAATGGGCCTTGTGCTAGAGCGGTGTTTTAAGCTTTGCCATGCATCCCCCATCACCTGGGGATCCTTCCAACGCAGTCTTGATTCCAATGGGCTGGTCTGAGGTCTGAGCGTCTGCATTTCTATTTTTTTTTTTCTCTTTGTCTTTCTGCCTTTTCTAGGGCCGCTCCTGCGGCATATGGAGGTTCCCAGGCTAGGGGTCCAATTGGAGCTGTAGCCATTGGTCTATGCCAGAGCCACAGCAACTCAGGATGCAAGCCGCATCTGCAACCTACACCACAGCTCACGGCAACACCGGATCGTTAACCCACTGAGCAAGGCTAGTGACCGAACCTATAACCTCATGGTTCCTAGTCGGATTCATTAACCACTGCGCCACAACAGGAACTTGGCGTCTGCATTTCTTAACAAGCTCCCACGTGATGCTGATGCTGCCGGAGTAGCCAGGTCCTCACGGGCTGGCACTTAGCCCTAAAAGTCTCCAATAAATTCAAGCTCATTGTTACCAACAGGCGGGGAGAGTGTGCTGCTTATCAAATGACATATTAGACCTCTCTCCCCACCTCAGAGAAGCCTTCAGATCCCTTCAAGGGATGAGGCTGTTGCTGTGCAAAGCCCTGCTCTCCAGACAGGAGCTTGGACCCCGCACCCAGCTCACACGGGTGGAGGAGACACGGAGGGCCTTCAGGTTCCCATAGCAGACTTGATTGGGAGCTTAATCAGACCTGCTCCCAAAGAGCCCCCTTCTAGAAGTGAATGACGCTGAGGCCCAGGAACCCCCACCTGGCACCCCCAGCTCATGTCTATGATTATCTCCAAATAAAAGTTCATTATTCCAAACTGAGAGGTGAAAGCACAAATAGGTTCTAAAGAGTTTAACTAGGGGAGTTCCCGTCGTGGCACAGTGGTTAATGAATCCGACTAGGAACCATGAGGTTGTGGGTTCGGTCCCTGCCCTTGCTCAGTGGGTTAAGGATCCGGCGTTGCCATGAGCTGTGGTGTAGGTCGCAGACGCGGCTCAGATCCCGCGTTGCTGTGGCTCTGGCGTAGGCTGGTGGCTACAGCTCCGATTGGACCCCTAGCTAAAAAGTTTAGCTAACTTCATGACTGACATTCATAAAGGGCTGCTAAGAGCAGGAAGAGCTAGCAATTTGGAATGAAATCTCTTACCTCCTGGGGCGAATCTTTCTTCCTCCTTCTGCTCTTGGACCCTTGCTCCCATCCACTTGGGCATTTCTCATCCTCCTGGGCACCCGTCGCTGCCTCCCACCACCTCCCCCATCTGCTTGACCCCCTCACCCCGAATCAACAAGGAGTGAAGTTGCTGAGGGGACTTGATTCACAATATTAGTGGCCATGCTTCTGGTGACTAAATTCTGCTTCAAGCTGCTCAGCTTCCATTTTCTTGTCCTGGAGCTATGTCCAATATGGTACCCACAAGCCACAGGTGGCTTCTTAAATTTACAGTAATTAAAATAAAATGAATTCAGCTCTTCAGTTGCACAAGCCACAGTCTAAGTGCTTAAGAGTCATGTGTGACTCATGGCCACTCTATTAAATAGTGCAACTGTAACATTTCCACCTTTGCAGAAAGTTCCATTGGACCCGGCTATCTAGGTGTTTCTCACCAAAACCCAATAAGTCCTCAGGGTGAGTTTTGTGTGTTTTAGGAAGAGGCATTCCTTCCTCAAGCTACCTTATTGATCCCTGCAGGAAAAACAAGAGTGATACGAACTCAAATCTTCAATCACGCTGTCCATGGCACCCCCCGCCGTGCACTGCACAGCCTGCTCCATCCTATGCACCGAACTTGACAAAAATCCTTCATTGATCCTCTGAGTTTCACGTCTCTCTGCCTTCACCCCTCAGACCATGGCCCCATATCTTTTCCTTTCAGGGTGGGGGCGGGCTGTGGTTTGCACTTGGTCCTTGTTATTAATTTCCTGTAGCTGTTGAAATAACCACAAACTGGGTGGCTTAAAACAACAGAAATTAATTCTCTCACAGTTCTGGGAGCCCCAAATCCAAGGTCAAGGTGTCCTCAGGATTGCCCTCTCTCCAGAGTTTCCTTCGATGCCTCTTGCAGCTTCTGGTGGATCTCAGCTTTCTTTGGTTGCCTCACTTCGGTCTCGGCTCCTGTCTTCATACGGCTTTCTTCTCTGTATCTGTGAATTCTCCTCTTCTGTCCCTACAAAGACACTTGTCACTGGATTTAGGACGCACTTGTAATCCAGGGCGACCTCATCTTGGGGTTCTTTTTTTTTTTTTTTCCTTTTTAGTGCCACACCTGCGGCATATGGAGGTTTCCAGGCTAGGGGTTGAATTGGAGCTCAGCTGCCAACCTCCGCCACAGCCACAGTAACACAGAATCCAAGCTGCATCTGCAACCTATGCAGCAACTTGCAGCAACACAGGATCCTTAACCCACTGAGCAAGGCGAGGGATTGAAACCTACATCCTCATGGATACTAGTCAGGTTCTTAACTCACTGAGCCACAAAGGGAACTCCTCCTTTAAAAAAAAAAAAAAAAGTATAGTTGATTTACAGTGTTGTGCCTCAGGTTTCCTAAGTACATCTGCAAAGACCCTCCTTCAAAATAAGGTCACATTCACAGGTTGAGGGGACATGGACATACCTTTCAGGGAACCACCCATCAACCCGCTAGAGTCACATAGTATGAGGGTCTTAGTTGCAGCCTCCAGTTGGACACACTCAGCAGTCCTCTGACGGATGACTCTTCCTCTAAACTGAACTGTTTGGACCTAAAACAGAAGCTCTCTCACCACCTGGAGACACGTGCTCTGTTGCAGGCAGGTCCTTTGTCCAGTCAGTCCAGGGAGGGTGACTTGCTTCGTCCCACCTCAGAACCAGCTGTAGGGACCCCCACACCTCCTGAAACATCAGGCACAGGTTCACTTCCATCCGAGAGTATGCAGCCTTCCAACCACCACCACCACCACCACGCATACACACCACCCGGTAAGGACGGCTCTGCCCCCGCCAGCCCTCGAGGCTTCAGGAGGACAGCGCGTTGATAAACACTGGACTGGAGACGTGGCAGGAAATGGAAGCACAGCGAGCACAATCCTAACAGTAGCCATAATGAAGCAACGAACGCTCAGCACCTACCAGGTTCTAAACACCAGGTACTATTTTAAGTCTTCTATGACTGTCAACGTTATAATTCCGTCAACAACTCTAGGCTGTAGATGCTCGAATCCCCACCTCAGAGGCACCGGATCTGAGGCAGAGACAGGTTAAGGAACCTGCCCCCACGTCTGAGAAGGTTCAGAGCCAGGATGTGCACCAGGCTGTCTGGCTGTTACAGCCACACTCCAACCAAGAGAAGACAATGCATCGGCTGGATATTTCATTTGTTTGTTTGGGGTTTTTTTTTTTTTTGTCTTTTTGCCTTTTCTAGGGCCACTTCCCACAGCATATGGAGGTTCCCAGGCTAGGGGTCTAATCGGAGCTGTAGCCACCAGCCTACGCCAGAGCCACAGCAATGTGGGATCTGAGCCACGTCTGCGACCTACACCACAGCTCACGGCAACGCCGGATCCTTAACCCACTGAGTGAGGCCAGGGATCGAACCCGCAACCTCATGGTTCCTAGTTGGATTCGTTAACCACTGAGCCACGATGGGAACTCCAAGGCTGGAGGTTTTGGGAGACTTAAGATGTGACAAAAGAAAGGTGCTTCGGAAAAATGCTTCTGAATCAATCCTCAGCAGGAGAGGTGTAAGCAGAGCCCCGGAGTCCTTTTTAAGAACCTGCGCCTCTGTGAATCGACTTTGAGCCTGGGAGCCTGGGCCGTGTGGGGCCCCGGCCGGCGCTGCCACAGCCAGCATCCATGCTCTGCTGCATTTTCCCATCCAGCCAACACACAGGCATGAGCAGATAAAGGCACACAGGCGTGAAGCTCAGGATCAGAAGAAAAAGAGCCCACTCTCTTCCCTCCCAGCCTCCCCCACCGCAACCACCCGCTCTCTCCCCACCGCCTCAGACAGTTCTTGTCCTCAGACTGCTGCGAGGTGTCGACGGAAGGAACGGGGGCCCAAGGTGGCGTAAGTGCCAGAGACAGGACAAATGCCCAAGAGAAGGAAGGCTTGCAGCCTCTGTGGGAGACATCTGGAGAGGGCCAAGGGGACAGGGACAACTCAGAGTCCCTTGGGAGGGGTTGATGGGGCACCGTGGGGAACGAAATCCTACAGTTCTACTAAACTCGACCCGTCCCACAGGCCAGAGTTCAGAGCTGGTTTTCTGTCTGTCAGGAAGTACCAGATGAGCCACACAAGAGCGGAAACGGGGGACAATCCCCAACGTGCCTGGCCCCGAGCACTCACTCAGCTCTGTGAGAGGAGGGTTGAGAGCCCAGGAGATGGGGTTCCTGGGTGTGGACACGGAGAAGTACAGCTGTTTCTTCTCAGCATGATTTTCTAGTGGAAATTTCAGTCTTGAGCCAAGTCTTGGGGGTGTCAGGGGATGCAGGAACCTAACCCAGTAGACTAACAGCCTTGACAGTAGGTATTTTCTCCTGAGCTAGATGAGAATTTTCCTGGGTAGCAAAGGGGGAATGAATGGGCCCAAGTTGAAGAATCAGAGTGATCTGGGTGGGAGTTCTGACTCTAGCACTTACTGTGTCACCTGAGGAAAGTTCTACAACCTCTCTGGACCTCTATTTCATCTTCCGTAAAAATGGAACTTAAAGCACCTCACAAGAGATGCTTATCAAAGCGATGCTTTGCTCACAGGTGGTCCTACCTTCCCACTTCCTCAGCCCTCTGGTGTGGGATCTGATCCAACATTCAAGTTGAAACTTCCCAGGACAGGCCTGCCCCCTTTTCTCCCTCCTCCTCCCCTCCCTGTTCACGAGAGAAGAGCTCCCACATGGCCCTGGGAGGAAGGCCCTGAGGAGGCCCGCCCCTCAGCACAGCCACCCTAGCAGGGGGCCTGCTGGACTCTCACCCATTGATCTCCCAGGGCTCCTCGGAGCAGGTGCCCACACTGCCCCTCCCTGGGGTACCTGTGGGCAGCACACAAATAACTAGTCACCCAGCTGATGCCTGTGGATTGGCACGGCAGCCTTGCAGGAAAGGCCTGAAGCTACTCCATGACCTCAGCTGCAGGGAATGTGGGGGAATTCAGCCTGAGACAGGGCTCAAGGAGAGGTCAGCTTGGGCTGGGCCGTTCACAGGGCTGGCTGAGGTGTGGCTCGGTGTTACTATACCCCAAGGGGGTCAGGGTGACTGCTCAAGCCCGAGGGAGGTGGCCCAGCGTGTGGTCTGGGGGCCCTGGTGCACTTGGCAGACGTGTTGGCAGCTGCCCAGAGAAGCCTGAATTATTTCCAGGTTGTTTTCAAGGCCTCCTTCTGCAGCTGCTGGGCCCCGCCTGTTCCCTCCAGGGAGCCAGAGCTCATAGAGGAGGCCAAGGGCCTTTTCCCAGGGTCCCACATGGCAGCCCTGGAGCCCCAGGCCTGGGCTCCCTGGAGTCCCTGATACCAGGCACACACCTGCCAGCCTCTCCTCCAGAAGCCACTTCTCTGCCTTCCCCTATGGAGAGGTGGATAGAAGACCTTCCCTAGGCTGCCAGATGGAGCAAGTGAAAATTCTACGTGATAGCCAATTCAATTTGAACTTCAGATAAACAACGAATAATTTTTTTGTTGTTTAAGGGCCTCACTCACGGCATAAGGAAGTTCCCAGGCTAGGGGTCAAATTGGAGGTGCAACTGCTGGCCTACACCACAGCCACAGCAACACCAGATCCCAGCTGCATCTGCAACCTATATTGCAGCTCATGGCAACGTCAGACCCTTAACCCACTGAACAAGGCCAGGGATTGAACCCGAGTCCTCATGGATACTAGTCTGGTTCATTACCACTGAGCCACGACTGGGACTTCCACTTTTTTTTTTTTTTTTTTTTTTTTTTCCAGGCCACACCTGCAGCCTAAGGAGGTTCCCAGGCTAGGGGTCAAATTGGAGCTGTAGCCTCCGGCCTACACCAGAGCCACAGCAATGTAGGACCCAAGCCGCGTCTGTGACCTACACCACAGCTCACAGCAACACTGGATCCTTAACCCACTGAGCGAGACCAGGGGGTCCTCATGGATACTAGTCGGGTTCATTAACCATGGAGCCATGACAGGAACTCTGAAAACTCCTAATTTTTGAATATAGGTAGGTCTCATGCAATATTTGGAACACGCTTTTATATTAACAAAATAGTCGTTGTTTTATCTGGAATTCAAATGTAACAGGCCATCCTGTATTATTATCTGGCAACCCTGGCCCCACCTCATTCTTTAAATTCTCAGAATGTCCCTCCTCTCTGCTTCTTATCTGTGGGGAGATACTCAAACATCAGGGCACATGCAAGGCGTTGGTATTTTTATGTTATTGTGGCTATGAACCCGGTTTTAAAACTCTGGAACATTACTAATGTTTGCAAACATTTCTGCAACTGATCTATTTTATTAACTATAAATTTCACAGTCGTCTACTGTAAAAACTCTCCAAAAAAATAGAAAAAAAATTAAACGCTCCAGTGGATAATTCTTTTTCCTTCCTGTTTCTTTCTTATTTTTGTTACCGTTGTGTTTTGGAAATGTCTTGCCAGAATAAAGGCAAGTATTTTTACCTTATTGTTACAATGCTGTTCACTGTTCAAGTAAAATACTTTTTAACCTTTCTCTTCGGCTCCTTTTAAGCAAAGCTCAGCTACCACCATGTTCCCTATTTCCCTTTGGGAAAGGAAGCTGTTAGGCTGGTCCCAGCTTTCTTGAGAGGGGGGCTCCCTGGTGACTGGCAGTCACCCCTGGTGTATGGACAGTCTAGGAGTTATGCCTGGGACTTGGAGTGTGTGAGGCTCGAGGCCCAATCCTAAGGGCCAGGGCCACAGGGCATCTCCAGCTGGGCAAGCTTGAGGCTGTGGAAATGTGTTCCATCTATTTTTGTCTCCTGCTCCTTTTCCCACCTTTCTCCTGCCTCCCCAGAGTCTTAGAAATAGCAGTCCTCGTCCAGGGTCACAGGAGTAGGTCATGGCCAAGGCTCCCCCAGGGCAGACACAAGGGTCCCTAGTCTCTGCCTCCAGGCACGTGGCAGGGATTTGAAACATTTTTCTTACCTTTTTTATTTTTTTGTCTTTTTAGGGCGGCACTCACAGCATATGGAGGTTCCCAGGCTAGGGGTCGAATCAGAGCTGTAGCCACTTGCCTACAGCACAGCCCCAGCAACACCAGATCCGAGCTGCATCTGCAACCTACACCACAGCTCATGGCAACGCTGGATCGTTAACCCACCGAGCGAGGTCAGGGATTGAACCCGCATCTTCATGGATACCAGTCGAGTTTGTTAACCACTGAGCCACGACGGGAACTCCTAAAACACTTTTCATGTGCACCTCAACAAGGAGGGTCTGGCGTGGCAGCCACCTGGCTCCTCCAAGGCCCAGCTGTCACTCTAGGTCACTGGGGAAGAACCTCTGGGAACATTCAGCCTTCTCCTGGCAGCGCTTTGGCAAGGTCCCAGCCTGGGCCCCTCCCTGCCTCACAGGGGAGCCAGCCTCCACCCAGCCGGCTGCATCCTCTGACGCAGGCCGTCCTCAGCCACTCCAGGCAGGGCCTCCTGGGCTGAACCCCACTGCAGGTTTTGCTCTCCCCGCTCCCTCCTCTCAGGATTCCCAAGGACTTTGTCAGGGTGCTTCACGCCAACTTCACACACACCTTGGCTCAGAGCGTGTGAGGCAATGTACCTGCCACCCAGGGATGGCTCCGGTGAGCTCGCAGGTTAACAGCTGGGCAGTGGCTTAATAGCACTCCGGCACCTGTCCTGAACCCTGGCTGGGAGGTTTTCCTCCCATCTCTCATCATCTTCTTCCATCCCTTAGGGGGTACAGTGCTTAAGCTCTGTCTCAGATTGAAATGGCTGGATTCAAATCCTAGCTCTCTTACCCACTAGGCTAGGTTACTTAACCTCTCTGTGCCTCAGTTTTCTCATCTGTCAAAGGGGGCTGGTCATCATCTTTACCTCATGAGGCTGTTATGAGAACTAAATGAGGCAATGCCTCTAAGAAGCTTAGAGAAATGCTTATCGAACAATACACATTGGCTATAATCTAGACTTGCCAGATGTCCTTCGTGGTCACCAACATGTGGTCCCTGCACTGAGCAGCGCACAATACTAGACACTAAGGGAGAGACGTGTAACATGGACACTGTTCTCATTGTCTGCTCTTGGGTCCCCTCGGAGAAAATCTCAAAGCATCCGCAAAGCATCCGCCTAGTAGATTTCGCTTGGGCTTTGTGGTCACCTTTGCATGACTCCTTTACCCTGGGTCTGGGTAAAATCCCATGTTAGTTAGATGTCTACCCTCCCCAAGAGAGAAGCCAGAGAAGCCAATGTCCCAGCTTGCCTTGCGATGGGGCACAGGACCCAGGCTCCACCAATCAGATTCTTCCATGAGAGACCTTGCGGAAGCAGGAGACAGCAGGCATTTCCAAGGCCAAGGACTCCTCCATACTTTCCTACCCTTCTCTGTAGAGGCTGTTAGGGCCAGAACGGTGTCCACCACCCCCCCTACTCCCCCCCCCACTCCCCCCCTTCCACCTACAAAAGAAGACATGTTGGAGTCCTAACTCTTGGTCCCTTAGAATATGACTTCTGAGTCCTTTCGGAGATAGTCAAGTTAATAAGCCCTTTAGGGTGGGCTCTAATTAATGGGATGGGTCTTTATAAAAAGGGGAAATTTGGAAATGCAGACGCACAGGGAGAACACCATGCGAGGAGGCAGGCAGAAAGCGGAATGATGGAGCCGTGGTCAAGGAACACCAAAGATTGCCAGCAGCCACCAGAAGCAAGCAGAGAGGCCTGGAGCAGATTTGCCCTCTCAGCCCCTCAGGGAACCAACCTTATCCTTGGGTTCCTAATCTCTAAAACTGTGAGAAAATACATTTCTGCTGCTTAAGCCACCCAGTTTGTGGTACTCTGTTCCAGCAGCTGCCCTAGGAAATACATGCAGAGGAGCAGCCCTTATGCTTTGGTGTCAAACCTAAGCTCTTGAGGAGCAAGGCATTTTGTCTGTTTCATTTTCTGGCTCCTAGAGGGTCCCCAAGAAATATACATTCAATAAATGCATGTCCTTTTCATAGTTCACAGCACAGTGTGAACAGGACAGAGAAAGACCCTTCCTTCAAAGACTGCGCACCTCTCATCTGTCACCATCGGCCTCACCGGTGGTGGAGGACCATGCCTGCCCCGCTGCCCACCCCTGCAGCCGCTGCAGGACCCACCTGAGGCAGCAGCAGGGCCATAGGAGCCGTGTGGACGCTATGTGGACTTGTGGCTCTCGGGGCTGACTAACTGCTGAAGAGACCGTAAAAATCCTACTCCACCTCTTTTTCCATTTTTTGTCTTTTTAGGGCTGCATCCACAGCATATGGAGTGTCCCAGGCTAGGGGTCTAATTGGAGCTGTTGCTGCTGGCCTACACCACAGCCACAGCAATGCCAGATCTGAGCCACGTCTGCAACCTACACCACAGCTCACAGCAATGCCGGATCCTTAACCCACTGAGAGAGGCCAGGGATCGAACCCAAAACCTTATGGTTCCTAGTCGGACTCGTTTCCACTGCACCACGCTGGGAACTCCCAACTCTTTCATTTTAAGACACAAAGTCCATGAGGTCTGAGGACCTAAGTAATTCCCTGACCCAACACACCATGGCACAGCACAGCCACCTGAGGTAACCCTTAAGCTCAACTTAAGGGTCACATCAGCCCACACCCTTTCAACATGCTGTCCGTGCCAGCTTGCCTCCCCAAGGGTTTCTCTCTTTTATTTTTTTCAGGCATAGCAGGGTCACACCAAGGAGGCGTTTAGTGGCAGGGAGAGCCTCTGAATTCTGAAAAGAAAGTGATAATTATCTCTGTGGTCAGTACAGTGGTTCTTGTTACATACTGCCGGGCTTGATCTCTTGGCGGCCTGGTCTAATTTCTCCGAGGTAATGGCTTGGGGGAAGGGGCATGTGTCCGCACAATAGACTTGGGTAGTCTAAGTATGGTTAGCTTGGGATCTCCTCTCATGTGGACTCTGAGTATATGAGTGAGTGAGAGTGAGAGAGAGAGAGAGAGAGAGAGAGAGAGAGAGGGAGAGAGAGAGAGAGAGAGAGTGTGTGTGTGTGTGTGTGTGTGTGTGTGTGTGTGTGTGGAGGACCTAGGAAGGCTCTTTTCCAGGAGAAGAAAAGGCCGCTGCCTGTGTCCTGTGGAGCTGAGTGGCCTGCCCAGGCCTCCCTCCTTGCCCACGTGCAGACCGGAGCATAATAAGGACTGAAGTCACCCAGATGGGTCACCAGAGTCCATGGACCCTGCCCAGCAGGATTCAGGCCACACCCAGGCCGTCTGGGAACGGGCCTCCTTTGTGTTAGGAAACGCGAGCCTCCCAGATTGCACACAGGGCTGGGCGTGTCCCTCACAGAGAGCCCTTTGTGCCTGGGAAAGGGTTGGCCACATTTGTTCTGCCGGAAGTCCAGGCAGTGCCCACCTGCAGCCACCCCCCAACCCCCCGGAGCTCCCCGTCTTTCCTCTCCAGCTGTACCTCCTTTCCTCACCAGATGCAGCCACCCTGCAAGGGCAGGGCCCTCGGGAGGAGGCCTGGGCTCTGCCAGAAGGGTGACCCTGGCTGGACACCAGGGTGACCCCAAGGACGGCCGTCGTGGAGAAGAGAGGGCTCTGGGGCTGGTTTCCCACCAGGCAGGCTGACAGGCCCACCTGGGACACCGGGGGGCCGGAGGAGGAGAGAGCGCTGAGGCGGAAAGGCCCTTGCAGCTCATCCTGCCTGGGTGGGGTGGGATACAGCACGATCTGGCTGGTTGCTGGGGAGACACAATCACTCAAGGTCCACGATTATAATTGCAACTGTTCGTGTTCTTTTAAAAATTAAATTTAAGGAAAAAAAAAAACCCACGAGAAATCTCATGCTTGTCAGAGCCTTCCTCCCCCGCTGTCGGCTCCCATTATGAATCCCTGGCATCTTCTGCTGAGTTAATTACATGTTGTACGAAAGATGCGGGGCTTCCTTTTACATTTTTTTCCTCGTCGATGGGTCCTAACCCTTCTGCCGCCTTCGCCTGCTCCCTCCCTGTGCGGGAAAGAAGGGCGCTGGGAGGAGGAGCTGGCCTGACCTCCTGCCCTGCGCTCCCCAGGGCCGGGCTCTCAGCCTCTGACTGCTGGGAGCTGGTGAGCTGGCGACAGCCCTACCCATCCAGGTCTCATTTCCCACTGCAGGGCCATCCGCTCCTGCCAGAGCGCTGGGGATTATGACAAAGCACAAGTGGAAGGTGTTATTAAAAGGTGCCACGCACTTCACCCCCCTCCTGTCGCCTTCCTCTGCTCCCAAACAGAGGGGGTCAGGTGCCACGTGTGAGGGTGCAGAGAGGGAAGGCAGCCCCTTCCCGGAGGCTAGACGCAGAGTTTCACAGCTGCTGCTGTCTTCTCAGTTCTTTTTTTCTGATGGCTCCCACACGTAGCTGTCTTCATTCTTGGGATATTTCGCTCTCAGGATAGCTCATCTTTTCTTTAGGAGGCTGTGACCTACTCCAGAAGCAACAAGTGTGAACTAATGCCCTGCATTATTGCCTCTTTGCTGTGTTGAGTTTCAAGGAGGGATGAGATGGCTAATGGTACAGCTGCCAGGCTCCCTGGACACAAGCTACAGCTCCGTTCAGTCTTGACAAGTCACGGCACCACAGCGCTGGAAGGGCATTCCGGGCCAGCCCCTGTCCTGAGCCAGCACAACCTCGAGGTAGAGAACTTTCTACTGTCCTCTGATATCACTCCCCTAAGCCAGTCAATAAAGGCAACCTCAGGTTGTGAGTTAAGAGTAATCATGTCTGTAATTACAATTCTCAACTAACAGCACATGGAATACCCACTTGTTAATGGAGCAAAGCTTTCTCTGTGGATCCTTCTGCAAAAACTTTTTTTTTTTTTTTTTGCTTTTTACGGCTGCGCCTGAAACATATGGAAATTTCCAGGCTAAGGGTTGACTCAGAGCTGCAGTGGCCAGCTGACACCACAGCCACAGCAACATGGGATCAGAGCCCATCTGTGACCTACACCACAGCTCACAGTAACATCAGAGCCTTAACCCACTGAGGGAGGCCAGGGATTGAAACAGCATCCTCATGGATACTAATCAGGTTCTTAACCTGCTGAGCCACAATGGGAACTCCCTGCAACTACTTTTCTGAATTCCAACCTAGAGAAAGAGTCTGGGAATGGTAACCCCTTTCAATTATTTGCCTAACATAAATTAAGAAACACAATCTGTTGTTACTGAATTCCAAGTTAAAATACAGGTAGGAATTTTCTATTCTTTTGAATACTGTGTTTTGCAGCCTCCCTTCTTGGGCACAGGCAAGAGTGCACTTTACAACTTCCATTTGGTTTTATTCTTCAAAGCAAAAATGACTGATGAGACAAACCACAGTGGATTTCTGATGACTGCATTGTCCACAGCCTCTAAGGCCAGGGGAACTCAAACTCAAGTGTGCAGAACCTGTGAGAATGCAAATTCCTGGGCCCTGAGCCCAGAGACCCCGATTTAGTAGGCCTGGGGTGGGGCCTAGAACTCTGCATTTTTAAATAAGCATCATGGGTAATTCTGAGGCAAGTAGCCATCCGAATACATGTGGAGAAATACTAGAGGGTTACGGTTGTGGCTTATACACACAGAAATCAGACCAGCAGCTGCTACTCTCCTTCCAGCCAGAACATTCCTGGAATGTATATTCCAGGAAACTATGTATATTTCTATTTTTAAAACAACATCAGGGTTTTTTTCTTCTTGGTTATAAAGCTAATGCAAAGAACATACATAATGCCATAATAATAATTTTGAAAAATCACTCACAATCTTTCCATAAGGAGGAAGACTATTAGCATTATGTTGATTTTTTTCCCTTCCTTGTGTATTTTTTATAAAGTTGGCAATATACTGAATATATCATTTTATTTCATTTCTCCCCACGTTACTAATTTTTTTCTGGAAATCATTTCGAAAGGCTGTAATACCCCTCTCATGTAGATGTGGCTTATTTTAATAACCATCCCTAACTGTTGGATGTTGAAGTTGTTTCTAACATTTTTTTTTTCTTTAGGGCCACAAGTGCAGCGTATGTTCCCAGGCTATGGGTCAAATCAGAGCTGCAGTTGCCAGCCTACACCACAGCTAGAGCCATGCGGGACCCGAGTCACATCTGCGACCTACACCCCAGCTCAAGGCAGCGGCAAATCGTTAAACTACTGAGCAGGGCCAGGGATCAAACCCGCATCCTCATGGATACTAGTCAGGTTCGTTTCCACTGAGCTAGAATGGGAACTTCTCTAACAATTATTACAAACAATATTGAAATGAATAGCTGTGTGCATAGTTTTACCAATATTTTTGATGACTTCCTATAGCTGGATACCTAGTAGTGAATCACTAGATTAAAGGATGTGAATGTTTTTGAGGCTCCTGATAGATGCCAACTTATTGTCCCAACATGCCCCCTCACCTGCATGGAGCAGAATGCCCCATGCTACACCCCCCATGCTACCTGGCAGCTTGTTTATCTAAGGTGTCACTCTTACTATGTTATGGGTTGAATTGTTTTCCCTAAAAAAGATACTGTGAATTCCTACCCACCCTCCCGCCACTACCTGTAGATGTGACCTTATTAGGAAACAGAGTCCTTGCAGGTGTAATCAAATTAAGAAGAGGCTATTAGGATGGACTCTGATCCAACATAACTGGGTTCTTATAAAGAGGTGATTGCCGTACGAAGACAGAGATGCACAAGGAGAAGCCCAGGTGCTCATGGAGGTAGAGAATGGAGTGATGTAGCTGCAGGCCAAGGAATGCCAAGGATTGCCAGCTATGTGAAGCTAGGAAGCTGGGAAGAGACAAGGAAGGATTCTACCCAGAGTCTCAGAGGGAGCAGGGCCCTGCCAATACCTTGATTTTAAACCTCCAGCCTCCAGAACTCTGAGCAAATACATTTCTGTTGTTTGAAAATACTCAGTTTGGGAGTTCCCGTTGTGACTCATCCAGTGAAGAATTCAACTAGTATCCATGAGGCTGGAGGTTCGATCCCTAGTCTTGCTTAGGGGGTTAAGGATCCAGTGTTGCCACAAGCTGCAGCATAGGTCGCAGACTTGGCTCAGATCCGGTGTTACCGTGGCTGTGGCGGAGGCTGGCAGCCGTAGGTCCGATTCAGTCCCTAGCCTGGGAACCTCCATATGCCGCAGATGTGGCCTGAAAAAAAAAAAAAAAAAAAAAGTAGATCCTCAGCTTGTGGTGCTTGGTTGCGCCCTCCTCGGACACTAATATACCATGTGTTCCTTGGATTGGTGTCCACTGGGCCAGAAAGAGCTGGGGTGAAGTAAAAAGTACCGTTCCACCCCCTTTCTGAAGGGTGTCCAACGCCACCAGTTGACCTGCTTCCTGGGAACATGATGTGCTCCCATGCACAGAAGCAAGTGTCCCGGGCCCAGCACAGGGCTCTGGGTCCCATGATCCGTTACGGCAGGGTCTGATTTAGTGTTTTTCCTCGGGGTCACATCTCACATGGTAGAGGGGCACAAAAAATAAACTTTGTATTTTTCTTTCAACACTTAGGATTGACTCAGTGAATAAGTATTTATTCGGCTCTTTCCAACACCTCCTGTATTAAAAACTCATTCAGCAGCTCAAACACACCTAGTATCTGTGCAAAGGTCATATTTGTCACTGATTAGGCCTCAGACTGATTCATTATCAGGTTTCTCTTAGGCCCCAAACCCACAATGGATTGGCAGATTGTGCTGCTCTTTTTTTTTTTTTTTTTAAGGTCCGCACCTGAGGCCTATGGAGGTTCCCAGGCTAGGGGATGAATCAGAGCTACAGTTGCCAACCTACACCACAGCCACAGCAATGGCAGATCAGAGCCATGTCTGCGACCTACACCACAGCTCATGGCAACACCAGATCCTTAACCCACTGAGCAAGGCCAGGGATTGAACCCACATCCTCATGAATATGAGTCGGGTTCTCAACCTACTCAGCCACAACAGGAACTCCCAGAAAGTCTAAACATTTTAAGCTACCCTTACAGAGTGCCCACTGGGTGTCACTTACCTCCTCTGGGCCTCACAGGAGCCCTAAAAAGGTAGGTATAAAGATCTCAGTTTTACAGGAAAAGAAATCAAGGCACAGACAGATCAGCAGATGGCCCAAGGTAGCAGAGCTCAGACACAGCCAGAGATGGAGCCAAGATTTTCTACAGAGTCCACTGCTCTCTGCTCCACTGTGAGATCACATTCACCTGGAGAAGGCTGATTTCTTAGTGGAGTGATAAATGCTACCAAGGGATGCCAGATGTTTTGAGGAGTTAGGACAAATTTTTGGAGGCAGGTGTTCCTAGTTTGGCTCAGTTTCATTTCCAACTTTTCTGGCATCTACAGTGATACAGAATCTCTGCTAATTCACCTCCTAATTTTGTATCTCACTTTTCCGGAGGGACCATGCCCACGGCATGCAGAAGCTCTCAGGCCAGGGATCGAACCCAAGCCACAGCAGTGACGTGATAATGCCAGGTCTTTAACTGCTAGGCCAACGGGAACTCCTGTTATTTCACTTTCAATATAAAGGTTTCCCAAAAGGTGCGAGGAAAATGAGCCCTCAAATGCATACAAGGACTCTCACATCTAAGGGAATACTTTGAAAAATGTTTTGTGAAGGGATGCGCCCCATTTATTTTTTGTATAAATGTGGATTTACACATGGCATGTGAGCATTAGTGAGGCCCACCTGTGTTCCTGGGTGTACATGTATACACAATGAGCAGTCTGGCTTTAGTGAGGCCCACTTTAGGGTCCACCAACCCTCTGCCCTAGTTTCACCTGCTAAGGGAAGGCGTTTAGGCTCCTCCTGATAAAGAGCTGCCAGGAGTCAATTAGGATAAGGAGCTAGGGTCCCAAAGGCTGGGCCAAACCGTCACTTGAAGAGCAGGTTGGGTCAAAACCCAGGATGAGGCTCTCATGAAACGAGACCCAGCAAACAGGAAGCGCCGTTAGACACAAAGGAGGCTATCGGGCCAAGCAAGCGTGGGGCAGAGGGCAGAGCTGACAGCTAACTCACTTCCCCGGGAGTTGTGCCAAGAGGGAGCTGCAAAAATGAAACTCGGGGCCTCCCAGCAGGCCTCTGGGTAGAGAGGGAAGTTGAAAACAGCAAAACCTCTCAGGCCAAGCAAAGCCTGGGAAGAGTTACAGTGCAAGTGCCTAGGCCCACACGCCGTGGGATGAGAGAGAGCTTCACAGAGACGGCAACTGTCTCTCTGATAGAGATGTGAGAAATCAGAATTTGAAACAGTGGAGGAGGCAGCTCCTACCAAGAGAGTTCTCAGTATGCATTTAAAAAAAAAAAAAAAGTGGAAGTTGGGGGTTGCAGTGTTTGCGGCTTACGTATCCGGCCACAGCTCCCCTCCTGCACCTGCCCTTAGCTCCCAGGATAACCCCCGCCGGTCCAGTCCACCAGTTTCCCCGAAGGGCAACCACACAGGGCCCAGGACCTTCTGCTACTAACACCTTCCATACCCATCCCTAGCCAGTATTTCTGCCCTTTGATGTCACAGGACTCTAGCATCGTCTTCCCCTCAGCAAATCAGACCCCTTGGTTCCCCGGAGCTGTCATTTTTAACTCTTCTGCAGAGGCCTGGCCTACAGGGCTTCCCAGAAGTCTGGCTCAGAGTTATTTTGAGCTGGCAGAAATGAGCCACCTATCTGCACACGTGGGATTAGGCTGCCCGAGGAGAAGGGGCCCGGGAGCTCTCGTTCTCCCTGAGTTTGAATGAGGGTCACGTGGGGCAAGAGGCAGCTCACGTGGTCCTGGAAGGCAGTACTGACGAACAGCTCTGGACAGATCCAAACAGGTTTTGTTCTCCCAGCTGTGGTGCTGCTTCCGCCTGCAAGAGGAGACACGGACGACACCCCCTCCCTGGGCTGGCATCACTTGTTGAGCCGTGGCTTTGAAAGAACAGCATGGCAAAGCTGGAAAAGAGACTGAGAATAAATTCCAGCAGGGGGCCCACCAGTGGCAGTTGTGTTTGCTCCTGGTTGCAGGGGGCGGGGAGAGGGGGTCATGGGGGGTGTCCATGGGTGGGGGGAGTGAGGTGAGATGGAGGGCAGGGGAGGAAACCCAGGCACCTGTGGAGGTTTGCCACCTTGACTTCCTGGCTCCTCTCCCTTCCTTCCTGATTGATTAGGCAGGAAAAACCATAAGGGTTTAAAGAAGCTTCTAGGTGCCACTTAGGCCACTGCAGGTGGGTGCTTCTTAAAGGGTCTCTAGCCCTTCTTGAGCATCCTGGAACCACAGGAGGCAGCCTCTCAAGGGGGTTGCTGAACAGACGGTGGCAGACCACAGCACCCAGAGCCTCTGGCCTCTTACCGCTCCGAAGAAGCCCAGACTCCTCAACGTGTCTCATTCCTTCCTGCAGCTAATCCATTTTCTCTGCTGAGGGGATTTTGGCTTAAATTCCCAGGGAGTAGGAAATCCACCTTTCCAAGGACTGCAGTTATGTCCTTATCACGTGCTTAAATGCTTCTTCCTTCTTTTGCATGCTTCCTTTCTTCTTCCTACTACTCCCCCCAAATTCCCTGGACAGCCACCCACCCTGGGTTTACTTAGGCTCTCCAATTCTTCGACAGTTAGACGTACATCCCCTTTGAGGGGTGTGAGGTGGGAGAGCCTCCCGTCCCAGCCCCAGCGCGGTCCCACCGAGGTCCGAAAAGGTAATTAGGTTAGGCCAGTGCATTTCTTCAGGTCCAACCCCAAGCAGGCAGGGCTTGGCCAGAGCTGCTCCCATCAAAGGGATCTGGGCCGCATTATCCAGACGGACGTGAAGGTTCCCTGGTGGCCTGGGGCCCAGGGTGTCCACCCGCGGTTCTTCTCCTCCCCCAGAAACGTGGCCTGGGGCCTTTCCCAGCAAGGGCCTCTCCCTCCCCCACCGCTCCCCAAGCCACCCACCCAGCGCCGGCTCCAGCACGTGGCTCCTGGCGCAGGTTTCCTCCCCGCCCCGGCGGCTCCGCTGGGTGGTTTTCACCCTCCCTGTTTCCCCCCCCCTCCCCACACAGCCAGCCCCCCACCCCGTGACTTCTTGTAAAAGGTCTGCTCGTCCCCACCCACCTCCGCCCTCCCGCGGCTGCCAGGGCCGAGCCGCCTCCGCTCCCCACCGCCTCCCCCGGAGGCAGCGCTTTCTCCCCGCCCCTGGCAGCGGGCTCGGCTTCGGAAACTGTTGACTCAGAGGGTGGCCGGGCGGCCAGCGTCTGATGTCAGCTTGGAGTTGGGCCAAGGGAGCGGAGAGGCGAGGGAGGGGGGAGGAAGGTGCCGGAGGCAGGCGGGCGGGCGGGAGCGGGAGGGCTGGGGGAGGGCGGCACTGGGGGCGCGGGAGGAGCCCGGCGCGGGGTGTGGGGTGCGGGGCCCGGGGCCCGGGGTGTGGAGCGGGGCCCGCCCCGGGGAGACGCCCGGCCGCGGCGGGGGACTGCTCTCGGCCCCTCAGCTCGGCGCTGCGCGCTCGGCGGCTGCGGCTGCCCGGGCGCCCGTGAGTCACGGTGCGTCACCGGAGCAGATGCCCGGGGCGGCTGGAGGCTCCCGGGCTCCCGCTGACTCATCAGAAAGCCCTGCCGCGCGGCCCGGGGGGCGGGACGGGGAGCGGCCCGGGCAGGCGGCCGCCGAGGTCGTTTGAGGCGCTCGGAGCCGGAAAAGCCCAAGAAGGAGGCTGTGGCGGGGGCGCCGTGTCGGCACGGAGACGACTGGCAGCTGCCAGAGTCACCTGCGGCGCGGGCTAGTGGCGGGCGACAAAGGGGGGAACAAGCCTCCCACCGTCACCGCAGCCGGCGAGCCGCGACCGGGTCCCGCTCCCCTTCGCGGCTCTCCCTGGGCTGCGCGGGCCCCCACCCGGGGCTCCCCCTCCCCGTGTCGCACACGCCTCGGTGTCGGGAGAAGGCGGTTCCGTGGCACCATCACTGGCCTCCAAGGCGCCCGAGGTCGCAGGGTTCTACCTCGCCTTCTAAAGACGCCGGGTCTCGGTGGGAAGAGACTACACCAGCATCTGGGGCCTCGACATTCTCATCCCCCGCCTCCGTCTTTCTACCCTCCCTCCCCAGGGAAAGCTACTCCGCTGCCCTGCCGTGGACACCGCGTTCCGGGTCAAGGCCTGGCCCCAGCTCTTTCCTGTCGCTGCCGGCTAACCACAAGGGCCCGTGGCACTCAGGAAATGGAGCAGACGGGCTAGGGAGCTATCAGGAAGGGGCATGGGCAGAGAGGATTTGTCTTTGTGACTGTCCACCCTGTCCTGAAACAGGGATAAATTCTATAGCACTCAGGAAATGTGTGGCTCCTCCATGCAAGATGTCCCCCACCCCCTGTGACAGGCAAGGGGAGGAAAGGGCACAGAGGGGTCTGATTGTCCTCGCCCTCCCTGTATCTGGCCAGGGAGATAGCCTGGGCACACCTTGAGCAGTGACAGAGTGGGAAATGGGGTACAGGTGCTTACAGAGGCCCTGGTAGAGGCTTCCTGGTGGAGCTGGCATTAGGGCAGGGGCCTTGAAGAGCAAGGATTTAACAGATGGGGAAAGGATGTTTCAGATGGAAACAAACGCCTGGAACCAAAACCCAAGAGGGAGGAAAGAGCAGGATGAGTTCCCAGAATAGCAAGCAATGCAGTTGCATTAGAGGAATACACAGGCACATCAGGGGCCTGGCCAGGTAGCACAGATGTGGCTCTCAGAAGCAGGGACCTGGAGCCACAGGGTTCTGCCCTCTGCCCCTAGGCACCAAGTCATGCCAGTTCCCTGATGGATAGATACTTTCCAAGAATTCCACAGTCCTGCCCAGCCAGGGCTGTGGGCATCTTCCTGCCCTGGGTGGCTTCTATTCATTGCTATCTAAATCTTTTGCTCAGATTTTAACTACTTGGCTATTCTGTCCTTTGACTGTCGGTATTGATCTCCCTTTGTGTTTCTCATCCCCGGCAACAGCACATGGGAATTAGCCTGGGATGCTTCAGAAAACCTAAGTGTTGGAGCATGGGCCCCCTCCCAGAAATGGGATTTCACTGGTCTGCAGTGGAGCCCAGGCATCGGCCTTCTTTCCAAGGGCAGCCAGGGATGAGAACCACTCACACAGATGGTCACCAGCGAGCGTGTCCAGATGAGGCCCACATGGGAGTGGGGCCTCCTGGCCTTCAGACTTCCCAACTCCCACAATCCCTGAGAGCGGCCTTGGCAGAGCTCCAGGAGCAGTTGGACTCCCTGAGGCTGGAGCTGAAATGTGTTTCCCAGGCATCCACTCCACGTCTGAGGCCAAAGTTTCCAACAGGAAGGGAGGGGGAGGCTTCTGTGTGTTTCCCAAGAGCCACTTGGCCTTTCAAGCCAGGGATAACCACCAGGAAACTCACTGGCAAGAGAACCCGGTGTCAGTAGCAGTTGCGGCCATTTCCAACACACAAGTGGAAGAGGCCGAGGTGGAGGTAGCACCTTCTCCTGAGACACTCACTAGTCCTCTGGGGTGGAGGAGGGCCCAGCTAAGGACAGACTGGGGACCTGGGCAGCAGATCCTCTGCTTCCTTAAAGGCAAAAAGGCAGTGATGATTCCTGCCCGGGTTCTTGTGAGGGCCTTGAGATAAATCCCCCCAGCACAGGGGTAGTTTTCCATAGCATTTTCTTCTTCCTGATTTGCTAGTAATTCCTTTCATAAATTTAGGGGAAATCTCCAGGTCTGGACCTTACAGTTCTCTCAGCATTTGTCCTCCCCCATTTTCCTGGGGAGGACCCTGATACCATATCTGAGGCCAGGGGTGAGGAAAGGCAGGCTGAGGAGCTTGGCAGTTGCCTCTCTGCTTGGAAGATGACATCAATTAACAAGGGGCTGACCAGTGGTTCTCTCCCAGGACTGAGCCGCAGAAATACAGCCTGAAGCCTGGGGAGGATCTAGAGCTATAAGGAGAATTTCCTGACAAATGACAACACAATGCTGCCTCACTGACTCATGAGGGTCTGCGAAAGTCAGAGATTCGCCCTGGGTACCTGACCCTATCACCACAAAGCAATGCTGTGTTCCCATTTGACTGCTAAGAAAACTGAGGCTGAGCGACATTCAATACTTGGTAAAGTAGCCACAGTAGCAAGTAGCTGAGAAGGGCTTGGAATCTGCATCTTAAATGTAGTAGGATGAACCCTCCCCACCTTTTGACGCTAAAGGACCAGGGTATTTCATCTTAAGCTTTGTTTACAATCAGAGCTCCAGAAAAGCCACACTTAATCCTAGGGTTGGGGCATTTAACCCAAAGAGTAAGACGGCCACTGAAATGCTTGTGCACTCTCCTCCCTTTTAATCCCCATTACAGAAGAGGAAACTCTATGAAGGGTAATCAGTGTTTGGTGGTCTTTCCTGGCCAAAACGAGGGCGAGAGATTGTTAAACAGCTTAGGAAATGCAGTAGAGATGCCGAGATGGCCCTTTTTTTTGGATTTGGGAATGGGATAATTCTGCTCTCCTTTGGAATTCTCCCGGGCACATCTCCTCGGAGCATCACAAGCTTCCCGGTGTGAAAACCTGCGGGCCTACTGGGAGATAGGTATTCTTTTTCCCATTTTACAGAATAGAAAACTGAGCTTGGACAGAGGCCAAGACTCAATTGCGGCTGCATCTTACTGCATAAATTTCTCCGTCCCGGGAGGCCTGAGCACCTTTAGCGGACAGGAATGGTAACGTGGCCGCCCTTCTAAACCAGACTCTGCCCGGGCGCGGCGGGGCAGAGGAGCGGAGGAAAGAGAGCCGGCGCGCGCACACACGAGGCCCAGGGCTGGGGCCCCGTGGCGGGGAGGAGCCCACTTCCCTTCCCCTCCCCTGGGAACTCAGCGCGGGGGGAGGGGGCGGCGGCTGCCCTCCCCATCCGCCCGGCCGCCAGGTGCCCAGAAACTCGGCCTCCCCCTCCCGCCCCCGCGCCTGTTCCCGGCGCAGCCCGTGTCTCGGCGGTCACGTCTCCCCATCCGGCTCCAAAGTACAAGTCAGCCGCTGCCCGTCCGACCCCGCGGCAGGGCGGGGGCAGAGGGAGGGCGGCGCCGGGGGCGGGCGGGGGGCAGGCGGCCCGGGCGGGCGCGGCCGGGCGCCGGGCTCCCTCCTCCCTCCTGCACCACGCGGGTAGGTCTGCGAGGAGCCAGGGCCCCGCCCGCCGCGCCCGGGTCGGCCGGGGCCCAAGGGGCGAGGCGCGGGCGAGGTCGCGGCACGGCGGCCACCGCCCCTGCTGGGCGGGAGGCGGGTGGAAGGCGGGCGGAAGGCGGGGCGAGGAGGAGGCCCGGCAGGGGAAACCGGGAGGCCGCGCCTCCGGAGCTGCGCGCCGGCTGGTGTTGCTGGGGAGAAAAGCGCAGCGGCGGCTCCGCCCCGAGCCCCGCGACCGCAGCGCCCTCTGCTAGTAGGGTGTCGGAACTGCACAGAGACTCCATCCGCACCTGCCAGGAGGAGAGCTGGTAGAAATTACTGGTCAGTTAACGATCCCATTCTTAGAAAAAAAAGAAACAAATTCAAAAATAAGTCCTGAGCATTGCATGAAAATTTGGAAATGCAGAGATAAAAAAGAAAAAAATTACTCTTAATGCCTGTATCTAGAAATAAACACTTCTGGAATTTAGTGACTGCCCTTCCAGGGCTTCATATCTTTAAATTTGTGTATGTGTGTGTGTGTGTGTGTGTGTGTGTGTGTGTGCGCGCGCGCGCAAGCGCGCATCCTTTACAGCATATTTATTTATTTAATTTGCTTTTTAGGGCCCAACCTGCAGCATATGGAGGTTCCCAGGCGAGGGGTCCAATCGGAGCTACAGCTGCTGGCCTACACCACAGCCACAGCAACGCCAAGATCCAAGCCACATCTGTGAGCTACACCACAGCTCACAGCAACGGCAGATCCTTAATCCACTGAGTGAGGCTAGGGATCAAACCTGCATCCTCATGGATACTATTCAGATTGTTTCCACTTCCACAGGGGAACTCCTGGAATTTTTAAAATGTAACATTGTCAGCTCTGAGAACTCACAGGCCTTGTTTTGTTCACTGCTCCACCCTCAGTGTCTAGAACACGGTTTAGCAGTGTTCTGGGTGCTCAAAAATCAAACGTTGGCTCTACCAACATGGGATCATGCTTTGCACACTTTCATGATCATCATTTTTAACATGCTTAAATTCTTTTGTATGCTCCCCTGAGTAGTAAAAGACTGATACTAGAATGGTCCACTAACCACCTTCTAGAATCTGAAGGAATGTGTCTGGAATTCAGACTTATTCACAGTATATGTATATGGTAACACCACCACCATCACTACCAGCTGCAGGCTCTGGAACAACAAACACTCTGTAATCAAACACACCACATTTCTCCAGCAAAATGTAGGACTATTCACATCAAGTAAGATAAACACGTCCCTTCAGTCAGGTTTTGAGGTTAAATGAGTGAGTTTTCCCCAAACTAAACCAAAAAACTTTTGAGTTCCCAGACCATTCTGAATTTTGAGTTTGAAGAGATGTACTGGGAGTTCCCAATGTGACTCTGCAGAAACAAATCTGACTAGTATTCATGAGGATGCGGGTTTGATCCCTGGCCTTGCCCAGTGGGTTAAGGATCCGGCATTGCCATGAGCTATGGTGTAGGTTGCAGACACGGCTCGGATCCCGCATTGCTGTGGCTGTGGTGTAGGCTGGCAGCTGCAGCTCCTATTTGACCCCTAGCCTGGGAACCTCCATATGCCGTGGGTGTGGCCCTAAAAAGACCAAACCAAAAACGAAAAAAAAAAAAAAAAGAGAGAGAGAGAGAGATGCACTAACCTCTGGGCACATCAAGGGTCTGATGATGTCTCTGCCGTGAGCTCGTGTTTTCCCATTTACCTCTGTCTCTTACACACTCTGGGTGCTTGGTAGCCCCAGGTAATTGAGGTGCCAGTTGATGAGATGTGATTGAATGTGGGGTGTGGTGTGAAAGGGTAGGATAAGGTTGGGTTAGATTTTTGGATGTGGCCACACCTTCCCTACACCAAGCCACCACCTTCAAACCAATGGAGTTCAGCACTTGTGCGGTTGCCTTTGTTTCTTCCAAGGCTATGCTTGTTCCAGTGGACCCCACTGAGAGCAGCCAAATTCCCCCCAAACAAACACCGCCATCCACGGGCCTATGCAGCCAAAAAGATGCTACGGTATCTTGTCCAGAAGGGCCTGGGAATCAAGACATTCAACTTAAGAGTCGTTGGTTGAGCCGTGATCACATGTTCTGCAGCCTCTGAGCTGGACCTCTCTCTGAGCTCCAGACTGGATATCCAGCCTCCTGCTGACATCTCCACTCAATCCCCAAATTTACTTCAAATGCCACGTGTCCAAGACCCTACCCATGACCCACTCAAAGCCTGGTCCTCTTTTGTGACCCAGGTCCTGACCAAGCCCATCGGCCATCTAGTGAAACAAGCTAGAAGCTCAGGCATCTTCCCTCTCCTCCTCCTCCATCCTTACCCACCTCAACACGTCTTGCCCATTTACCTCTGAAGCAGCCCTCCTCGGCACCACCATCCAGTCCCAATGCCAGAGCCTAAGCAGGCTGCCAATCCAATTCTTGCTCTACTCAGGTCCTTTCTGCACAATGAGGCCAGGCTCCTTTGAAACATAGACTCAGTTACTTCACTCACGGCCCAGGACCACCAGGAGCAGCTGCCAAGGTTTACCACTTCTCCTAGGCTTTTGGCAATATCACTTGACAGCTCTGAAATGCACCCCACCCCCATCTTTCTTAGGATAGAAATAAAAATCTATGAAAAGGCCTGCAGAGCCCTCTCTGCTGGAGCGGGCCCTGTCCTGACAAGGCTAGTGCCAGGAGTCTCTGCCCTGCACTTGCTGTACCCCTTGCCCAGAACATTCTCCCTCCATCTCTTCACCTACTTAACTCCCACTCTTCACTCCCATATTTCCCCAAGAAGTCTTCCTGACCAAGGAAAGGGCCCTTTAGCACCAGTGCTGCTCCCTCAAAGCTGCTCCGTTTTGGAGTCATACATTTATTTGTTGATTCGATCCATGCCTGCTTCCCACAGGAACTCTTGTGCCTGGTTTGCCCATCATGGTGCTCCCACCTCCAGGTCCAGTGCTCGGCGTGAAGTAAGTGCTTCATGAATATGTGTTCCATGAATCCACCACCTTATCTGCTCAATCATCTTAGGACAAGCCAAGGAGGAGAACCAGAAGCACAGAAAGGAGGGAGTGTGTGTGAGTTCACTTATCAAGCCCCCCCAAAAGTGCATCTGTTATGTGTCAGGCTCTGGGGATGTGAAAAAGTTGGCAGAAGAGAAACCAGTTGACTGCCTTCAAGATCTTAACTTCTAGGAGTTCCTATTGTGGGTCAGAGGTAATGAACCCAACTAGTATCCATAAGGTTTGATGCCAGGTCTCACTCAGTGGGTTAAGGATCTGGCATTGCCATGAGCTGTGGTAGGTTGCAGACAAGGCTCAGATCCAGCTGGTGGCTACAGCTCGCATTTGACCCCTAGCCTGGGAACTTCCATACACTGTGGGTATGGCCCTAAAAAAAAAACCAAAAACTTAACCTCTAAATCGCATGGATCTAGTAAAGCCACAGCCACAAAGGGAATGTTCCCCACAGATAAAAAAATAAAATCCCTCTTTGAACCAGAACTCATCAACCAAAGTCCCTTTTCTCCCAACCAACCAGCCCTAATCGTACCTTGATTTTTGAGCTGGGCTCCTTATCCTACAAAAAGCCCATCTTGACCCTCAAAGACCAAGAGGCTCCAAAGGACTGTCTGGTGTGTGGGTTTCTTGGATGCATCAAGCTAAGTAAACTTGGCTTTGTGTAGCCACAGGCATGTCATTAGTGGACCTGACATCCTAACGTGAAGGAGTTCAAAAAGCACCTGGAAAAAGCCACATTCAAAGTTTAACAACCACATTCCTTGCTCATCCATGTCTTCTAGCCTTTATACTGTTTCACACCCGGGAACGAGTGTCCCCCTCGGGCTCAGAGTTGTCATGGTAACTTGTCAGTGGGCTCAGCCCCAGCAGTTGTCATAACTGGAAACCTGTACTTTAGGATTTGTGGCAAAAGTTGTTAATGGGGGTGGGTATATGAGTGAGGGAAGGAAAAGTGAGGCAGAATCACCTCTTCCTCCTGGCTCTGCTCTACCTCAAAACCCACTTGTAGCAATGCAGAGACAGAGACGGAGGTTTGCGTGACATTCACAAACAGAATTCAGCACTATGTGAAATCAGCTACCTACACTGAAAAACGTGCAACTGCCAGGCACTATGAGCAGAGGTAATCCATGAGCGCCATCTAGTGGGCATACCTGTCCACTAGCGCGCAACCCTGGAGCCCTTCCTGAGCCCAGCCGGTGTGAGAGGTCTGCACCTTTGGCACCCAGAGCGGAGGCCAGCCACCGGTACCTGGGCCCTTGCCAGAAAAAGCCCCTCGTCGCCGCCCGGGTTGGGGGTGGGGGTGCATATGGAGTCCCTAGGCTAAGGATCAGGTCCGAGCTGCAGTTGCGACCTACCTTACAGCCGCAGCAATGCTGGATCCTTAACCCACTGTGCAGGACCCCGCATTGAACCTGGATCCCAGCGCTCCAGAGACGCATCCAATCCGGAGGGAACTCCCAGAAAAAGCATCTTGAGGAGTTCCCGCCGTGAGGCAGCGGATTAAGGACCTGGCGTTGTCTCCAAGGAATTCACCAGCAGAAAGCTGGGGAGCTGTGCGACACAGATCCATCCGCGGTTGCTTGATATGTATAATTGGGGTTGTGTGACTGTTACAGAGGTGTTGACTCCTTCCCAGTCCAGCATCCCAGATGAGGGATGCGGGGGACTTGCAGGGTCAGTCCACTAACTGTAGCAGGCTTGGAGATCTGCCAGGGTTGGCCTGTCTCTTAGAATCCAGAAGTGAGTTGAAAGGCTCTAGGTGGCCTCCTGGAATGGAAGTGCCATGTGGGCTGAGATTTGGGGCTGTCTTGTTTACTGCAGTCCCAGGACTAGAAGAGTGCCTGGCCTCAAAATATCCAAACATATTTGTTGGAGAATAAATGAACAATCAGATGAAGGAAGGAAGATGAAGATGAACTCTCCCTGGGGCATTGCTGTGAGGGAGCCATGCTGTGTGGTGTTGCGGCATCTCGTGGGATGAATAGAGATGGCACCTTTGGTTTAAAGGCTGACCAGGCCTAGAAGTCGGTCAAGGGAGATTTTTGAGCAGATTAGTGATTTAATCAGGCCAGTTTCAGAAGCTCACTCTGCAGCCGTAAGGATGGTGGCCTGAGGGGAGACCCTGGCAGCAGAGAGACTAGTTAGAAACCACTGAAACTGTTCAGATGAGGGAAATTCCCATTGTGGCTCAGTGGTAGCAAATCTGACTAGTACCCATGAAGATGCTGGTTTGATCCGTGCCCCCGACCACCCCGGTGGGTTAAGGATCTCACGTTGCCATGTGCTGCGTTGTAGGTCACAGATGCTCCAATCCTGAGTTGCTGTGGAGTAGGCTGACAGGTGCAGCTCCAATTCCACCCCTAACCTGGGAACTTCATATGGAGCACCAGCCCTAAAGAAAGCTCTTTGGCCTGCCTTTGGGCCCTGCTGTGTTGGAGCAGTTCAGTGTTGCAGATCTTCTAGGTCAAGCCATGTGGGTATATCAGGAGGCTGAAGCCAGGAGAGGTGAGAGCCTTCTGCGCTGCTGGTCTGGAGACTGAGTTATAAATAAAAATGTGCCACTCAGGTTGAAGAAACTAATTTTGCACATGCTCTCTCACCTCCAGCTGAGCCTGAACTCAGGCTCACCTTCCCCTAGAGAACCATCTGGAAGGTGGCAGAGTTGCTACATCCCTTTGAATCTATTTTCAGGCATTGCAGGTGTACCTGAGGGTGAACCAAATTCAGACGGTCTCCCCAGATGTTTCCCTCTAGAATCACAGAGGGAACCTGCAGGAACTGAGATAAAAGGTTTAAAAATGATTGGAAGTGAGTGGCAGAGGTAAAATGCTGGGTGGTGTTCATGAAGTCAGACCTTCCAGGAGCGGGGTTGCAATGTTGAGATGAAAACAGCTAACTGTGAATCCCCTGGTGGCCTAGAAGGTTAAGGATTTGGCGTTGTCACTGCTGTGGCTCAGGCCACTACTGTGGTGTGGGTTCCATCTCTGCCTGGCCCAGGAAGTTCCATAAAAAGAGCAAGTTTGGGGAGTTCCTGTTGTGGCTCAGTGGTAACAAACCCAACTAGTACCCATGAGGATTCGGGTTTAATCCCTGGCCTCCCTCAATAGGTTGCAGATCCAGCGTTGCTGTGGGCAGTGGTATAGGTCACAGGCACGGCTCAGATTCTGTGTTACTGTAGCTGTGGTATAGGCTCCAATTCAACCCCTAGCAGGGGAACTTCCATGCCAGAAGTGTGGTCCTAAAAACAAAACAAACAAGGGGGTGGGTGGGTGGGTGTTTGGAAACAGATCTATATATACAAGGAGAATGCCATGTTAACATAAAAGACAGCTGTCTACATGCCATAGAGGCTTAGAAGGGATCTTTCCCTCATAGCTCTCAGAAGGAACCGACCTTGATTTGGGACTTCTGGCATATGTGGTACCACAAAGTATGTGGTACTTTTTCAGCAGCCCTAGAAAACTAATACGTACCTTAAGCAGAAATTGTGGTTCTGCACCATCCCCTGCCCCCACCAGCTACCAGCTGCTGGTGGATTTAGTTCACAGCTTTGTTCATGGCTGAGGATTTGTCATAAGGGAACGACTTGTCCAAGATTGCCTCTTCACAAGTGCATCTTGTAGCCAATGGCTGGCCAATTCCCCAAAGTTCCAGCCCCGCTTCTCAATTTGGTTCAACTCTGAAGAGCCATCCCCATAGGATCAGCTAAGGCCCTGTCAAATTGCATTATGGATCAGCTTCTACCACTACCCAGTCCTGCCTCCTATCTCCTACGAGCAGCTCTCAGCTTTTTTATGCAGCTGTCTCCATCTGTGTCCAGGAAACCCAATCAAATGACAGAGGTTTATCAAATCTTAGGTTCAAACCTCCACTCTGATCTGACACATCCTAGCTATAAAATTTGGGGACAAATTCCTTAATCTGGAGTTTCCACCATGGCTCAGGGGCAATAAATCTGACTAGTATCCATGATAATGCAGGTCCTTGGGCCTCACTCAGTGGGTTAAGGATCTGGGGTTGCCGTGAGCTGTGGTAACAGGTCACAGACACAGCTGAGATCTGGAGTTGCTATGGCTGTGTCATTGGCTGGCAGCTGCAGCTGATTTGACCCTAGCCTGGGAACTTTCATATGCTGCAGGTTAGGCCCTATATAAAAAAAAAAAAAAAAGTCCATCTATTTGAGTCATTCCCTTAAGTGTAAAAAATGAATGTTTGTAGGACACTGAGCTCCTGATTTGACTGTGTGTCACATAGAAGTAACATGAGGAAGCAGAGTCCTTAAATTAGGATCTTTGGCCACACATGCGGCATGTGAAAGTTCCTGGGCTAGGGATCAAACCTGCACTACAGTTGTCAGGGCCACAGCATTAACAACCTGGACCCTAATCCCCTGAGCCACCAGGGAACTCAAAGGTTAGGCTTTAAATTCCACTGTTCGTCCTCTATTTTTGCTTCTCTTTGTTCAACTGCCAGGGTTTGGGACAGGTTCTAAAAATCACAGCTGTAACTTACTTTTGCTATCAAAATATAGCCAGCCATCCTCAAGCTGGTAGCTTGTTGCTTTAAGTAGTTAGAGATGGCTCTGAAGGTGCCAGTAAAGACTACAGCCAGTTTTTGTTTCTTACCCCGGGCCAGATTTATTCCCATGAATACCTGTAGCAGACTTCTATCCCTATACTTCAGGATGGATGAGGCAGGGACTAAAGTAGTTGTAGGATTTATTCGCAACCTGAATATGGAAGACTAAGAAAATTTTGATTCATACTTTCAAGCCAATTAAGCAAGCATTCTTTACTACCTTATCGGCCAAGTTGCTAATAACTACCAGAGTAAATCAAGAGGAAATCCAACAATAGACAAAAAAAGAAAACAGTGTGGCTTTCTTCACCCAAATTTGCATTCAATGCTATCAGTGCCCACATATAAATCTTTGTGCTCACACACATGTCTGGACTTTATCAAAGCCTTCACTGTTTCATACCCAGAGTCATTTTATCAGATTCAATTATTTACTATGTAATAAAGCAAGTAAAATTCTGAAAGAATGCTTGCAAATTAATATACACAAAGCTGATACGTAAAATTTGAACTCTTAGGACAGAAGCCAAAGTAAAACTAAAACATAAGGAGGAATAAAAACATTTTATCTGTGTATTCAGAATCACACAAGTTACCTTTACACAGTTCAATTTACCATATAGAAATCATTTGGGTTTTATATTTTCAGTTAAATTCTGAACTGAGATTACAATATTGTTTTAAAAAAAAGATCGATACATTAATTCAGTACTTTTTTAGCATACCAAATTGAAATACATAAGTTCAAACTTCAGATTCATGGCAAACAGTCTTAATGTACAACACAGACATTTCTTAAAGTTATTGTATCATTCACATGTCATACTTGCAACTCTGAGCTGTTATACAGAGAATAACTCTCCTATAAATACGGCAAAACTTACATGCCATTAAAGCTCAAAGTTGTATCGTCAAGCCAGGACTCAAAAGTTGTACCATCTTTTAAAAGATTTGGCATTTCTGGACTAAAAAAGCACAACATGTAAACAAGGTTGGGAAGAAATTCCTCCTCATTACAGCTAAAAAAAAAGTGGCATGGTAGCTTGGAATTTTGCATAAAATCCCACATTATACCTTGGAAAACTTCAAGGGTAATTAATTAGATGACAATGGATTGGGGTCCTGATTTTCTTTAATAGAACCCATAAAATTCAAATGGGAATTAAATCAAAAATTATTAAGCACCTACTGGTTTAAGAGATCAAAATTTATTAGAGATTCATGATCAATTTCTTTCCACCTTGAAACCAAGGCGAAAAACCAGCTATTAAGTGCATTCCAAACTTCTCCTATGTAGCACACGTAGAATTTTCTGCCCATTGGCACCAAAGTGAAGTCACATTTCCTCTTGGAAGACAGAAATTCCACATCTGAACATAGAGTAAGTTAGGAAAAATGACCCCTGTTGTTATTTTATTACTATTGTGATTCTGAGTCTAGGATTACTAATACACTAGCAGTGAACATAGCAAATTCCTGGAAACAACTGTCAGGTTAGTGATGCTTAAATCCCTTCCCCCAATCACCATAAAATTTTAGTATGAAAAGAATTAAAACTAATTACACTAAGCTGAACAAATGGGAAGTAACTAGAAACTAAGTGAATGGCTAAAAAACAAACCCTAAGTTTGAATTCAATGCAATTGAGAAATTGAAAATGGGTGTAAAACAAACCCTAAGTTTGAATTCAATGCAATTGAGAAATTGAAAATGGGTGTACCACACCCCAACCCTCTCACAACTCTGAATTTAAATAATATTCCGTGCAAAAGAGCAGGTTTCTGGATATAGATGTAGCCCTTCTTTAAGATTTAGTATGCTGCAGTTTTCTGCAATTTTATTTCCCTCCCCCAAAGTTCATTCAAAGTATTTAATAGAATCTTCCATTTCAGCCAAAAGATTTGTGATTCAAAGATTTACTAAGGTACTCTATGCATTCTATCTATACAGAAACACCTATTAACTACAATTGGTTTATGCAGAAGTAACATTTTTGGTGTTAAAATTGTTAACATCATGCTTACTGCACATCAACTCTCCAAAATGAATCTGAACTTCACAATGATTTACCAAACATTTTGCTTAAATTACTAATTAAATAACTGAAAAGTGTACTGAGCCAAACTAAACTCAAAATGGGCTATAAAGGAAAATAACCTTCAAAACAGTCCATATACACATCTATTTCAAAACTACCTACACTAGCTAGCCCCTTTCCCAGTTTTAGCCTGAAAAAACAGTAAAATCTACACAAAATTTTATTGCAATCATACAAGGGTTACATTAGGTCAAATACAACAAATACTATGATGCAATTTTACATTTAATAAACTACAGTTCAAAGCACAAATTTACACATTCTAAATACACTAAACGTATCTAATGAAGTCACACTGGTCTTCCACTGACAGCTGATATCTCTGGGTGAAAGACATTAACTTTACAAGACTTTTTAACACGAATCCTTAGTATAAAAACTGTGTACTTGTATGTAAACGGTTTAATGGGGAACCCAATTAATGGGCTTCCATCTCCACTAAGTCATCCATTTTGTTGCATATTTTATTTTAAATGCTTGAGGGGTAGGGCAAACTGGTTAAGTTTAAATCTGGATACATTATCTTAATCTCCCAATTAGCCCCTGTGAATTTATAGATGAGAGCTGATTCTGTCTGGTCCCAAATAGCTATTTACTAATATTTTTGTTTCCAAGAGAATTAACAGAATAAGATGGTTCATTTTTTTCCAGACTGGAATGTAGACCAGACAAGCTTAACCTGCAACTTCAGATCTAAAGAAGTATTAATGCCTGTTTAAGCTTCAGTGGAAAAGCTGTCTTCTTGGCTCAGCTGAATGCAAGAAGGCACAAAGAAGTTCTTCATCATCATGTCTGAAGTAATTCCAGCATCTTGCATCTCATACCTACATAAAAGAAGAATTTTAGATTTAAGTGCAAAGTCCACAAACCACTTAACAAATGGACTCTGAAATAGGACTATAAAATATAACTGGTCTTCCAATCACTCTTAAAAGATCATTTTATGGAGTTCCCGTCACAGCTCAGCAGCAACAAACCCGACTAGGAACCATGAGGACACAGGTACGATCCCAGGCCTTGCTCAGTGGGATAGAGATCCAGCACTGCTGTGAGCTGTGGTGAAGGTCACAGATGCGGCTCGGATCTGGCATTGCTGTGGCTGTGGTGTAGGCCAGCAGCTGCAGCTCTGATTTCTAGACTCCTAGCCCAAGAACTTCCATAAACCATGGGTGTGGCCCTTAATAATAATAATAATCATTTGGCTATTACTGTAAAGATGGGCATTCAGGAGTTCCCGGCGTGGCGCAGTGGTTAACGAATCCGACTAGGAACCATGAGGTTGCGGGTTCGGTCCCTGCCCTTGCTCAGTGGGTTGACGATCCGGCGTTGCCGTGAGCTGTGGTGTAGGTTGCAGATGCAGCTCGGATCCTGCGTTGCTGTGGCTCTGGCGTAGGCCAGTGGCTGCAGCTCCGATTCGACCCCTAGCCTGGGAACCTCCATGTGCCGAAGAAGCGGCCCAAAGAAATGGCAAAAGGACAAAAAAAACGAATGTGGCTCAGTGGAAACGAATCCAACTAGTAGTAACCACGGGGTGCGGGATAGATCCCTGGCCTCACTCTGTGGGTTGCTGTGGCTGTGATGTAGGCCGGCAGCTATAGCTCTGATTCAACCCCTAGCCTGGGAACCTCCATGTGCCTCAGGTGCGGACCTAAAAAGCAAAAAAAAAAAAAAAAAAAAAAGAAAAAAAAAAGAAAAAGAAAAAGATGTGCATTCATTACAGAATTATGTCACCTCAAATATCCAATCTACCCTAAAATAATAACACCGTCTTACCAATCACTGTATGACATCATGTAATATATAGCTGGCCTCTGAAAATCATTAAAAGCAGATGGTTCATGCAAAGAATCTGCTCCCATGTTATCAAAGATAAGCCAATCTCCCACATTCAGCTCAGGAAGAAGACAGTTTTCCATGATTTGATCAAGCTCATCACAGGATGGACCCCAAAGGCTGCTTGTAAACAGAGGCTCATCTTCCTTGTATTTCTGTAGGAAAAAGGTTTTGTTTTGTTTAGTTTTTGGCCATGGCTGCAGCACGTGTAAGTTTCCACTCCAAGGATCAAACCCATGCCCTAGGAGGGACCCAAGCTGTGGCAGTGATGAAGCTGATTCCTTACCCAGCTAAGCTACAAGAGAACTTTCTGTTTTTTTACTCAGGCAGGCACTGAATTTGAGGGTGGCTAAGAACATCGTTTTGTTATCTCAGAGCCAATGTGCCCCTGGAAAAAAGGCCTGGAGCCATGGGCATTACAACCCCTTTCAACTCCATTTCAGGCAGACTATAAGGGACTCAGCCAGAGAAATGTAAATCATCAAAAGGGGCAACATTCTCTCATCTTAAAATATTTCTCCAAAATAATAGCTCCATTCATCACCTGCCAATGTAACGTAATGTAAGCAGTTTTTACATTACTTGTAAAAAACCAAAAAACAAAAAAACAAAACTTGCCTTATGAACCTCTGGAATGGTATTTAAGTCCTCAGACAGTTTACTTGCAAAAGAACCATAAACACCATCATTCAAATAATACATGAAGGCTGGTTCATCACTTCCGGTTTTTCCTACTGAAATAAAACAAGGGAAGTAAAAAGGAATGTATAGTAAATCATCTAAAAGGTGTTATCAAAGTTTGAATTAGTATTTATAGAACTTAGGTTCACATTCACCAAAACATAAATACCGACATACCTTAATACAGCCTAAAAATACAGAACACACTTCACAAAGGAGGATAACCAACACACGAAAAATGCTCTACACAATTAGTCACCAGGTAAATGCAAATTAAAACCACAACCAGTTCTCTCAGTAAAGGTGAGAACAACCAGAACTTGCACATATACATTGCCAGTGGAAGGGTAAAATGGGAATACCATTTTGAAATTTTGAACGCCTACTCTATGACCGAGAAATTCTATTCTTAATCATTTGCCTAAAAGAAATGAAAAGTATCCACAATTCTTATAAGAATAGCAGTTTTATTCTTAATAGCCACAAACAATATCCATCAGCAAGAAGAATGAATAAACTGTACACTCATGACATAGTGGAATATTAACTGGTAATAAACATTAAGCCAAAATGGTTCAACCAGACATTACACTCAACTGACTTAAAGAGAGGAGTATAGGAGTTCTCATTGTGGCTCAGCGTTATAGAACCCAACTGACATCCATGAGGAGGCGGGTTCACATGAGAACCTCCATATGCCATGGGTGTGGTTCTAAAAAGACAAAAATAAATAAATAAAAATAAATAAAAAGAGAAGAGTATGTTTTATGATGCCATTTATATAAAGTTCAAGGGCAGCCCAAACTGATGATCTAACAAGAGAATAAAACCAAGAGACAATTTTAAGATATGAAAACTACTAGTATTTTGATATGAATGACAGTATAAGCCTTCATTCATTAAATTATACACTTAAGGTTGTAATGATTAACAGGAAGTTTATCAAAAAATAAGCCTATCTATACACCAGCATCAAGAAGAGTTGGATTGGAGTTCCCGTCGTGGCGCAGTGGTTAATGAATCCGACTAGGAACCATGAGGTTGCGGGTTTGGTCCCTGCCCTTGCTCAGTGGGTTAAGGATCCGGCATTGCCGTGAGCTGTGGTGTAGGTCACAGACTCGGCTCGGATCCTGCGTTGCTGTGGCTCTGGTGTAGGCCAGTGGCTGCAGCTCTGATTAGACCCCTAGCCTGGGAACCTCCATATGCCGTGGGAGCAGCCCTAGAAAAGGCAAAAAAAAAAAAAAAGAAGAGTTGGATTCTGGGAGTTCCTGTCAAGACTAATGAATCCGACTAGGAACCATGAGGTTACAGGTTTGATCCGTGGCCTTGCTCATGGGTTAAGGATCTGGCGTTGCCATGAGCTGTGGGGTAGGTGGCAGATGTGGCTAGGATCTGGCCTTGCTGTGGCTGTGGCATAGGCTGGCAGCTGTAGCTCCAACTGGACCCCTAGCCTGGGAACCTCCATGTGCCATGGGAGTGGCCCTAGAAAAGGCAAAAAGACAAAAAAAAAAAAAAGAGTTGGAGTCCATGGGATGGAAATCCTGTAAAACTGGATTGTTATGTTCATTATATAACTACAGATATGATAAATTCATTGAGTAATAAAAATAAAAAATAAAATATACACAAACACAAAAACAACAACAAAAAGAAGAGTTGGATTCCAAAAGTCTTCCAGAGTGTGTGTAACCTTGGCTAGGGCACTTTGAAAACTGCAAATAAGACCATCCATGACTTTATAATCCATGACATGCCCTATAGTATATTTATACCTGAGCAGTATCTGATAAATTCATCTTCAAAACTAATTCAAATTATCTATTAACAGAAACAAAACTATAAACTTGTAACTTACCTCCAGAGGAAAACTTATTTTCAACAACTTTCTTTGCAATGATATTAACTGCAAGTGTAAATGCAGAAGACACATAGTAGCTTCCAGGTTCAGAAATTATCTTAATGCCAGATCCTTCAGGAAAGTAGACATCCAACAAAGGGCTGATAACATGATTAACCTATGGATTTTAAACCCCTTATTATAGTTTCAATATTGGATTAGATAATTCACAAATATTGAGAGATTGTTAACTATTAAATTTTCTAGGAAAATAAAGTAGTTGAATTATAGACCATGAAGCTTAGCAAAACTCAAGTCATCAAAGTTTATTTTCTAACTATCAGAATGGCATTAATTTTTTTTCTTTTTATGCCCAGACCCTCAGCATACACAAGCTCCCTGGCTAGGGGTCAAATTACAGCTGCAGCTGCAGCTGCAGGCCTATGCCCCAGTCACAGTAACACTAGATCCTAGCCGAATCTGACACCTGTGCTGCAGCTTGTGGCAACACCAGATCCTTAACCCACTGAACAAGGCCAAGGATGGAACATGCATCTTCATGGAGATTATGTCAGGTTCTTAACCTGCTGAGCCACAACAGGAACTCTGTGATGGCATTACTTTAAAAAAATATCAATTAATTAATGCCAATGGCAAATAGCTACTGGTGACTATGATTGTTTCAAGTCATGTTTCTACAGTCAATTAACAAAGGAGAAAATTTTCAAATCAGTTCCTATATCCTAGGACAAGGAATAATGTATATATGGATAAAACAGGTCAAGCTCTTCAAGTTATGAATTCATTTACGTCATCAAGTACTGAAACAAACTTTCTCTTTAAGTTATACAGAGTTCAAAGTCTATTCAATTTTTCAAAGTTAGCTAGGTCTTCTCTTTGCCTATTCATTTTCTTAAAATCAAATGTTACAACTTTTAGTACCTGCTATAAAAACTCTAGCCTACAAATCTACAACAACAGTAAAGAGATTATTCCAGTATGTCTGTTTACTGAACAAAGTTTACCTCTTCCAGTTGAAATTGAGTTCCTGTGAAGCCTCCACCAATGTCTAACATGTTCATTGTGAAGCCAAATTCTCCCTATACATGAGAGGGGGGAGAAGGGAAAAAAATCTTTAAATCCTTTTCCAAAGTACGAAAAACCCTCCCAGGAGGTAAATAATACTGTAAACTTTCTGCTTTCTACTAACAGAAGCAGATTAATTCAATGTTGTGTATGCTCTCTTCCTGATGTTATCTGTACTATCCTTAGACATAGGCAAGAAAATTACTATATCATACCTTCACAACCATTTTTTAAAAGTGCATGTCCAAAAATAAGTATGCAAGTACTGCGGAGATACAAAACCACTAAATAACATCCTGACTTAAAATAGCAAAATGATATGAGAAAAACTTACAGCCATGTCAAACACACATCGAGCATCAGATAGAGCATGTACATATACTTGAGATTCCTTGCAAGCACTTGAAACATGAAATCTGAAAGAAATGAGTAATAAATTCAAAGTTGTAACAACTTTTAGAGGCCCTTCCTATAATTCCTTTCAACTCTCATTCACAAAAAGCATTCATATTAATCTTACCAAATATTTAAAAGCATGAGAAGCACAAGTTACAATACCAGCCTTTAAAAAAATTGTTTTTGGCCATGCCTCTGGAAGTTCCCAGGCCAGAGATCAAACCTGTACCACAGCTGTAACCAGGGCCACAGCAATGACAATGCCAGATCCTGCTAAGCCACCAGGTTCTAAGTCTTTTAGAAAGGCTGGTATTAGACTAAAGGCAATGACTGGATCATAAAATTAAAAACCACAATTTATAAACAATTTTTTTTTGGCTGCACTTGCAGTATGTGGAAAATTGAATCTACTGGAGTTCATGCAAATGAAATCCTAAATCAATAAGCAGAAAGACAAAGATGATCACTACAAAATTAAGTTTAATACAAATACTCACTTAACCCCAATAATTTGGACATCAAGTTCCTTAGCACATTCCAAAAGATGCCTACAGTTCTTCAGGGTAGTGCCAAACTTCATGTTACCCTCTTCACCTCCAATATTATCTTCTGTTGCAATATGTAGTAAGACCCTAAGAGAAGGGGAAGATGATTGGGGCAGAGTTGGTTTACATCATCATCAGCACATGTGAAGCCTGAAGATTGTAGGAAGTGTGTTGATTATGTTGTCAGTGCTCCAAAATCCAGCGACGGATGAATCAAGTGAACCTAATGAAATACAATCCTGTATAGAGAAAAAACTAGCAATTAGGGCCTAAAGCATGAAGCTTTCAAGGATGGGAATTTGGAAAATGCAGGAAGTTAAGATTCTGTTGTAGCAGCAAGAGTGGGTTGGGCTCTGTAATGAAAGACATTACTTTCAAATTTCATCAGTCCATAAATCCACCTAGAAAGACTAAATTCAATAGCAATGCCATCACTATTTTTCAATATCAGGGCTTTAAACGTTCCAGATTTCCTAAACTGTTTTCTAGCTAGCTAACTTATTCTAAACATTCTTCCCATCAATCTTGTACATCCAACAAAAAGATTGGGAAGCTTTAAGTTATTTTATGTGTTTCAACAGCAGTCTTTTAGACTACTGATTCAAATCTATTTGGTATTTCATTCCAAACCATGACACCGTGATTAAGACTGTCAAGCAATCTCCAAGTTAACTGTCAACCATTAAAACAATAATTACATAAAAATGCTCTTTGTAAAAACAAAACTACCCTACCTATGGGTAGAACTGGGTTTTTATCAATAATATACCATTCAATTTATGATTTATCACAGTAAACACCCCAAATCAGGGCTTATCACCAGAAAGTCACAGAACAGGGAGATTTTTTTTGGCTACATACACAGCATATGGAAGTTTACAGGCCAAAATATCTAGAATATACAGGTAATATTTTAAAAGTGTGAAAATTTTTCATACTATTTTTGCGAGCTAAAAAATAATCAAAATGTAAAAAGTTTACTCTCCTGTTATACACCATTCTTTATGTGTATATTACAAAATATTTACGTACTAAAGGAGCATCTAAGACTATGTATTGTATGCATGCAGAGACTGTAAACTTCATGAGATTTGGGGCTGGGTCTGGCCCCACACATTGTTTTTCTCCAACAGGTTTTGGCATAGGATCTTGTCTCACAGGAAGTTTTCAGGCTTTTGTTTTGTTTTTGTTTTTTAAATGGCAATGTGAAGTTCCCTGGCTAGAGATTGAACCCATGCTACTTAAAGTCAATGCTAGATCCTTAACTCAACACACCACAATCGGAACTCTGAGGAAGTTTTTTGAGAGACAAGAAGGTCCCTAGAATTTCTCCAAAAAGGCGAAACAAATGCCTTGAAGTTCCTGCTGTGGTATAACAAGATCGGTGGCAATGGCAGGATTCAGGTTAATATTAAAGGATCTGGCATTGCCACAGCTGTGGCAGAGGGGCAAGTGCAGCTCAGATCTGATCCCTGGCCTGGAACTCCATATGCCATGGGCAGCCATCAAAAGAAAGAAAATGTATTCAGATGTTGTTTAATGCCCCTGGCTGCCATGCCATGAGCACAGCCAAAAAAAAAGAGTAAAGTTTTCTATTAAAAATAAATCTTGGGGAGTTCCCGTCATGGCGCAGTGGTTAACGAATCTGACTAGGAACCATGAGGTTGCGGGTTTGATCCCTGGCCTTGCTCAGTGGGTTAACGATCCAGCATTGCCGCGAGCTGTGGTGTAGGTTGCAGATGCGGCTCGGATCCCGCATTGCTGTGGCTCTGGTGTAGGCTAGTGGCTACGGCTCCAATTAGACCCCTAACCTGGGAATCTCCTTATGCCGCGGGAGCGGCCCAAGAAATAGCAAAAAGACAAAAAAAAAAAAAAATCTTGGGACAGTGGTTAATGAAACCAACTAGTATGCATGAGGACCCAGGTTAGATCCCTAGCCTCGCTCAGTGGGTTAAGGATCCACCCAACGTTGCTGTGAGCTGTGGTGTAGACTGCAGACACAGTTCGGGTCCTGTGTAGCTGTGGCATAGGCTGACAGCTATAGCTCCGATTTGACCCCTAGCTTGGGAACCTCCATATGCCATGGGTGCAGCCCTAAACAGACAAAATCAATCAATCTTGGGTAAGCACCCTTCTGGTACAGAGAATTAAGGATCCAGAGTTCCTACAGCTGTGGCGCAGGTTTGATCCCTGGCCCGGGAATTTCCATATGGCGTGGATGCAGCCAGGTAAAAAATCTTGGGGTGACTGCAGGATACAAGTCAAAACATTACACTTCCTGACTGAAGAGAAATGTGGGCCTTAAGAAACCGCCACAATCTGTGGACTAGGTCCTAATACACTGACACGAAGGACAACCATTCAAGAAACCTCGGCTAAGGGCAGATTAAACTCTTAACTAGCCAGGAAAAAAAACTTAGTGAAACATCCCATTACCACAGGACAAATAACTAGCATAGTTAATGTAATTATGAAAGTATAGCTGTGGCCCCAGTTTGATTATCACACCAAATTTTCTTCCATGAATTAAAGATTAAAAGTTCATATTCCAAAATGCCCTTATCCCATCTCCACATAAAGTATTAGAAGTAGTCAGCCAATAAAACGCTAGTAGCATTTTCCATATAGGAACTTCAAATAAGTTACAATGATTACAGTTTATACCACTGCTCTATGTAAATGCCCCCTCTGCCCAGGCTAAAGACAAACTCAAACCCCAAGTAGTATTACTCCCATGTACTTAGTTTTACACTTACTTGGCATTTGGGTGATTACGTGCAATTTTCTTTAATTCGACTTCATTGTCACATGTCATGATATTTACTCCAACTTTTGCCGCATACTTTATCTGAGACACTTGCTTGCAAGGACTTATGTAAATGATGTTTTCTGGCGATACACCCAATTCTTGCACTAAAGCCATTTCAGTCTAAAAATAGATTTTCAACAGTGTCATCTAAAAGGCAAACATTCTATTACTCTTTTTTTTTTTTTGCTTTTACTTTTTATGGCTGCACCCTTGCACCCACAGCATATGGAAGTTCCCAGGGTAGGGGTCGAATCAGAGCTACAGCTGCCGGCCTACACCACAGCCATAGCAATGCCGGATCCCTGATCCACTAAGAAAGGCCAGGGATTGAACCCATATCCTCATGGATACTAGTCTGATTGGTTTCCACTGTGCCACAACAGGAATTCCGCCATTACTTTTCAATTAGTATTTTTATACTTTTGTTTTCTGATTAAATTCAAATTATATAAGGTTAAATTAGAATTATTTAACATCACAGTTCATATTCTGGTAATGCTTACACTATATACTCTTGTTAAAAACCTTTTAAAAAGTAGAGCCATACTCATTTCTTTTCAGATTTTTTTTTTTTTTTAACCAATGGAAGATTTGTTGCAACCCTGTGTTAGCAAGTCTATTAGCACCTTTTTCAACAGAATTATTTTCTGATTTAGGTATATAGTTAGACATAATGCTATTGCACACTTAATTGACTACAGCATAGTGTAAACATAACTTTTAGATTGTACTGGGAAACAAAAAAAAAAATCCATGCGACTTGCTTTTTTAGTGCAGTAGTCTGGAACCGAACCCACAGTATCTCTGAGGAATTGTCTCATCTAACTGAAACTTTCATTGGTACACTTGAAAGTTTCTAAATTTCCAATATTAAGCTGAAAAATTAGAGTTAAAAAAACCTATCCCAAAGTGAAAATTCCTTGCAATTGTTCTCCTACTGCTCTAAGTCAACAAAAATTAGCCATGTTGCAGTTTAATAACAAAATAATGAAAATTACTTACTTTACTGGAACAAGCAAATCCAGTTCCAAGAGCTGCCAAAATCTCAAGCACAGCTGGAGTGGAGTTGCACTTTACCGTGTAGAATGGCTTTATCTGAGCCACTATGTTCTGCCACTGACTGTGTTTCTTCACAATCTTTCCAAGATCTCCCACAAAAAATGCATTTTTTCCTGTCTATTATGGACATGAAAAAAGAGAAACATAAAGAACTACTGAAAACAGAGTATTATAAATAAGGCTTGTTAAAAAGTTAAGTAGATCAAACAAAGGAGAATCTATACATTCTTTCTTATTTTTTAATTTTTTCTTTTTATTGATGCACTTGGGGCATGTGGAAGTTCCCTGGTTAAATCAGAGCTGTAACTGCCGGCCTATGTCACAGTCACAGCAACGTCAGATCGAGGCCAAGGATCGAACCTGCATCCTCACAGATACTATGTCAGGTTCTTAACCTGCTAAGCCACAACAGGAACTCCATAATGGCATTATTGTTACTCTTAGACATTCTCTTGTAAACCAGATTTGTGGCTATGCTGGCCTATAAAATATTCTCTACTTTGGAGTTCTCCTGCGGCACAGCAGGTTAAGGATCCGGCGCTGTCACCTTAGTGGCCTGGATCACTGCTTTGGCATGGGTTTGATCTCTGGCCCAGAAATTTCCACATGCCTCAGGCAGCGCCCCTCCCCCCCAACATTATCAATTATAGTTTTATTTCAGAAAGATTTTCAATATTCAGAAAACTGCCTCAATTTTACTTTTGAGGAGTGGACAGGCAGGAGACTACCTATTTCCTTCAATGCTTTCCTGTTTATAAAATAATAATCCTACTTTAACAGTTCAGTATCTGATTTCCTAATACAGTGAGTAAACCAGGAATGCTCAACAAAAGGCTCTATCTCCACTATGAACTGCCCCAGAGACAGCAAAACAAGGGTAACAAAATAAGTGCCCGCCCCCCCCCCCCCATTTTTTCGCTTTTTAGGGCCTCATCCATAGCACATGGAGGTTCCCAGATTAGAGGCTGAATTGGAGCTGTAACTGCCGGCCTGCACCACAGCCACAGCAACACCAGATCCAAGCCGCATCTGCGATCTACACCACAGCTTACGGCAGTGCTAGATCCTTAATCCACTCAGTGGGGCCAGAGATCGAACCCACATACTCATGAATACTTGTCAGGTTCATAACCACTGAGCCACAATGAGATCTCCCAAGAAGCCCGGTTTTTTTTTTTTTTTTTGTCTTTTTTGTTGTTGTTGTTGCTATTTCTTGGGCCGCTCCCGCGGCATATGGAGGTTCCCAGGCTAGGGGTTGAATCGGAGCTGTAGCCACCGGCCTACACCAGAGCCACAGCAACGCGGGATCCGAGCCGCATCTGCAACCTACACCACAGCTCACGGCAACGCTGGATCGTTAACCCACTGAGCAAGGGCAGGGACCGAACCCGCCACCTCATGGTTCCTAGTCAGATTCGTTAACCACTGCGCCACGACGGGAACTCCCCCTTTTTTTTTTTTTTTAAGAAGCCCGTTTTTAAGGAGATAAAGTTGGTAGTCTATGAGCAGGCAAAATTAAAATTTTAAATACAGAAGTATACTAAGTAAGGCTGTTTCTTTCCTCGAAAAGAAAACAAACAAACAAACAAAAAACCACCTGGCTTTAATTAGAGATCTGGCAGAAATCTGTAAATTATTTCAACATTGGGGCTCCTCTAAGGGTACAGAGATGACTATGCATGTCAGCCAGAATATAAAATTACCCAATGTCAGATGTCAGACAAAATAATCTTGTTTAGAACATACAGCATCCAAATATTGCTCAAAAAGCCATGAAGACAATATTGCTGTTTTCTACTCTAAAATCTACCATTATTTGAAGACAAACATTATTGGAACTTACTAACCAGGAAATAAGCATGATTAGAAATCATGAGTCATGTGTGACAGTGGTATCAAAGTTAATCCATCCTTAAAAGACATGCTGCCATCCCTAATGTTCTGACCTATAGAGTGTTTATAAAAGGTCGCCATACTTGCAATAGGAGGTTCTCAGAGACATGAAAGAATTAACTGTAGATTGGCTTGGCTGTAGAATAGATTTAACAGTAGGATAAGTATCACTTCACTCTCCCTCATTCCCCCTAAAAAAGAATTCTGATGGCAGAAGAGAGAAAAAACAGGATTTTGCTGGTGTGTGAGGAGACTTGAGCACATCTGTAAAGGTCAAGAGAAGTAAAGAAGTTTTTTGGGTATCTTATTACTGAACACCAGTAACATCATAACAATTCTTCAAATTTGAGACATATAGGAAATTAGCTCCAAAAAAACAAATTCTATCAGTAAGGCAATAAACAAAAATAATTCTTCTATCAGCAAGTACAGAACAAAAATGATCTTAAGGAGCAGTAAATATGATTTCATACTAGTTGATACTTAGGGCAGTGGAGAATAAACATCCAGTATAAATTCTCTGTTAACATATATACAGCCAAGATTACCTGAAATATAAATCAATTCAACTAGTATCCATGAGGATGTGGGTTCAATCCCTGGCCACGCTCAGTGGGTCAGGGCCCTGGCATTGCCATGAGCTAAGGTGTAGGCTGCAGACTCAACTCGTATCCCATGTTACCGTGGCTGTATGTGTAGGCCAGCAGCTGTAGCTCCAACTGGACCCCTAGCCTGGGAACTTTCATATGCTGTGGGTGTGGCCCTAAAAAGCAAATAAATAGAAAAGGCTGTAGGAGGTTTTTTGGTTTGTTTTGTTTTTGTTTTAAACATGAGCTATAAAGAAAGCCTCACTACTCAAAGGCAGCAGGGGTGTCAAGACCTGGAAAAGTTAAATCTGAACGAAGTACTTTTATCAGATTAAGATCTTGTAAACAAAGCATTAATGTTCTAGATTTCAAAACTTAATACTATTTTGAGGAATGACACACTTACCAGGGTATGTTCATAAACATAGTTATCAATAACATTTCCAAGGTTTGTTCCTTCATCCAACAGGCCAACGGAGTAGTTTGCATCGTCAATAAATCCTTTCATCTCAGCCGTATTCCACAAAGCCGAAAGTCATAAACCAGGAAAAACAAGAGACGGGCCGCTAAGCCTTACGTCTGGGTCCTTAGAATATGCAACAAACTGTCAAAAGAGAAGTTATTTCAAAGCCTTGTTATTTCATTAGTTAAAAATGTATGTGTTGTTGATCAAAGTATGCTAATAAGTACCTACTTTAGCAGAATCTGTTGTGATTATTTAACTTTCAGAAACACTGGATCACTAATAAACTTTTTTTAGTGCCCATTTTAAAGCAAGTAAATGTGTACTTACATATCTAAAAAACAATTTCTTGAAAAGATAATCCACACATATGCACGATTTATTACAAGTCAAAACTGTCAATCTTATTTACACAGAGTTGCAGGCGTAGTCTGTTTTATTGGTCTTGTTTTGTGGTTCTTCGTAACATACAATTTTATTCATTTTAAGTACAGAAAGCTAGCGAAATAAATATCTGCAGCTAAGAAATCAAAATAGTCTGTACTTTACACACTGCCTGCCACTTATCAGTGTGCTACCAGGTAACTGCAAATAAGTGTCTTCTAAGTAAAATTCAAGAGTAGATGATATCTAAGTACTAGGAATGAGTCAAAGTAGAGACTGTCATTTTTACCCCCCATTTTCGGCTGCCCCCTGGCATATGGAGCTCCCGGGCCAGTGATTAGATCCAAGCCACAGCCTCAACCTAAGCCAAAGCTGTGGCAATGCCAGGCTGGGGAATGAACTTGGGTCCCAGCACTCAAGACACTGCCTATCCCATTGTGCCACAACAGGAGCTCCTAGAGGTTGACTTGCCAACAATCTGACCCAGACTGCCTAGACCCCACCAAAAGCTAAAATAGAACCACCTAAATCAAGTTATGATGTGCGTTGATTTGGTTTCTACACTAGAAGTCAAAAGACCTGGTCCTGGCTATGTTATTTAACAGCTGTGCAGGAGTTGCCTGGCAGCCTAGTGGCTAAGGATCTGGCATTGTCACTGCTGTGGTAGCAGGTTCAACCCCTGGCCTGGGAAATGCCGCACGCACTCGTGTGTGTGTGTGTGTGTGTGTGTGTGTGTGTGTGTGTGTGTGTGTGTGTGTGTGTGTGTCTCTCTCTCTCTCTCTCTGTTTGGGAGGGGGGGAATATGCTGCACCCCTCACCCAACCCCAAGCTGTGCGTGTGTGTGTGTGTGTGTGTGTGTGTGTGTGTGTGTGTGTGTGTGTGTGTCTCTCTCTCTCTCTCTCTGTTTGGGAGGGGGGGAATATGCTGCACCCCTCACCCAACCCCAAGCTGTGCATGCTACTTCAAGACTGTTATAAAAAAATAAAAATAATTCTTAAGAGTTCCCACTGTGGTGCAATGGGATCAGTGGAAGTCTCTGGAGTGCTGGGACAGAAGTTTGATTCAGGGTTGCAGCAGTTGCTGGTCACGACTATGGCTCAGATTTGACCCCTGGAAATGCATATGCCATATGACAAAAAAAGAAAAAAAAGGTAATGATTCTTACAGTATATAAATAAAAACACTTGTTATAAGTGTTGACTGAGAAGAGCTAAAAATTAAGCTGCCAATTGTCAGATATGCAAGAATGCCATTATAATTTGAAACTAGGTATAAGCCATGGACCTATACGTCCTGAACCACTTGTTTACTAAGAACTCTAATTTTTAAGGGGGCATCAGACTAAATCCAACCCTTCCACAATCAAACTTTCCCCCTTTCTCCAGATCACCCAAGTCCTCTCCCCCTTTCTCCAGATCACCCAATATCCTCGACTAGCATATACTGACCTAAGTTTATCTTCTTTGCTGAATTCACTGGTCCTTAGATTACTTTAGGCAAAGATTTAACAACATAAAGTCTATAAAAAAACAGGTCCTATAGACAGGATGCTACCTATTGCCTGGGACTGACTTCTGTCTGCTACAGTTAATAGTTGCCAGCTAGCTTTTGGCAACTATTTTAAAACCTGCACAGCTTTTCCTGTGTCCTCGATTCCCCCTTTTTCCCTTTCCCCTCCCTCTGCTCTATGTTAGAGTTCTCCTTGGGTGACGGCCCTTGTCCTAAAAATATACTCCATTTCAATGGTTCTTATGTGTCAGCTTTTAGAAATTGCCAAAACAAACTCATCAATAAGCCATAGCACTAGTAAAATTTCATGTAAAATAATATTTTAAAAACACTAACAGCTTTATTTCCAAGAAATCAACTACATTTAGTTTAGCTCTTTCAGGCAATGGTAGAAAATGACAAGGTGAAGACACTTTCATCCAAGGAGTTAACTTAGGTGCATCTATGTTAAGACCTAATACTTATACAAGTAAAATCAAAGCCTGGACATTACTTAAAAATTGTTACACCAAAAATGACAAATCTGTGCCCAGAAAGTAGACATTTTAGGCTTGAGGATACACATTTAAGTTTATTTTAAGACCATTTGAAACATGAATTTTAGGTGGATATTCAACTATGCACTAAAGCAAACAGAACAGATAAAGGCTACTCATTTATTCATGATAAAAATACTTAATCAGGAGTTCCTGTGTGGCTGGGGGTGGGGCACAGGAGAGGGATGGGGGGGCGGGCACTGTGTCAGGTGACACAGTGTCCATGAGGATGCAGGTTCAATCCCTGGCCTTGCTCAGTGGGTTAAGGACCCAGCATCACCACAAGTTGCAGCGCAGTCACAGATGCATCTTGGACCTGGCTGTGGTATAAGCCAACAGCTGCAGCTCCAATTCAACCCCTAGCCTGGGAGCTTCCATATGCCACAAGGTGTGGCCATAAAAAAGAAAAAAAAAGTGGGGGGTGGGGAAATAATCAAGATCCTTAACCTAGTATTTCAGCTCATGATTTTCCTAAGTATATTCTACTCTATATGCAATATTTACTTGGGAACCTTGGGTTCACAATTATGGACCATCACAGGCAACTACTACCAAATGCAAAGTCTAGTTTGTCAGACCCTTAACCCAATGCACCACCAGGAATTCCTTCATGTCTAGCTTTTAAAGCCAGGACAAGATGAACCTCAAATTTCCTGTAGCTACAGTGTTTTTAGAAAGGCTAATTTTCCTCTAACATCAGAATCCTAAATAGTTACAAAAACATCAGGTCCATTCACCCTAGTCTAACCTGAATACTCTTGATAGCTTTTTCTAGAGTAGTATGATTATGGTCATAACAATAAGGATATTTTTTCCAACTATTTTCAAACTCATAATTAACAGGTTCAACACTCTGCCTGCTAAACTAGCTTATATCTAAAAGCAAATTTTTTTTTTTTTGGTCTTTTCTAAAGCTGCACCTGCAGCACATGGAGGTTCCCAGGCTAGGGGTTGAATCGGAGCTGTAGCTGCTGGCCTATACCACAGCCACACCAACTCGGGATTCGAGCCGCATCTGCCACCTACACCACAGCTCACGGCAACACTGGATCCTTAACCCACTGGGCAAGGCCAGGGTTGGAACCTGCAACCTCATGGTTCCTAGTCAGATTTGTTAACCACTGAGCCACGATGGGAACTCCTAAAAGCAAACATTTTTAGTAGCAGTGTGCCAAATATTTTGTACAACATTCTCTTAACCCCTTAAAACCAATGATGGTATCATTCATTTTTCATGAAGACACTGAAACACAGAACTAATTAGGCTAGTCTAGAAATGCTGACGATCAAATTACAGGCACATACATTGCAGTACACAAACATACTGCAGGTTCAGATCCAGACCACTGTAACAATCATCTCCCTAAGGCAAGTTATACAAAATTTTTTATTTCCCAGTTCATACAGAATTTATGTTTACACTATACTAACTGTGGGAAAAAAAAACAATGTATATACCTCAATTGAAAAATGCTGTTGGAAAAATGGCACAGATAGACTTGCTCAACACAAGGTTGCCACAAAACTTCAACCTGTTAAAAATGCATTATTGGAGTTCCTGTTGTGCCTCAGCAGTAACAAACCCAACTAGTATCCATTAGGATTTGGGTTCAATGCCTGGCCTCGCTCAGTGGGTTAAGGATCTGGCACTGCCATGAGCTATGGTGTAGGTCACAAACATGGCTCAGATCTGGCATACCTGTGACATAGGCTGGCAGCTAGAGCTCCAATTCGACCCCTAGCCTGGGAACTTTCATATGCCACTGGTGCGGGCCTAAAAACACACACACACACACACACACACAAAAAAGGACGGAAGGAAAGAAAAACAACGCATTACTACCAACTGCAATAAAATGAAGTTTTCCTGTATGTTAAAAGGAAAAACCTGTCTCCCAGCATTCCTATTCTTAGACAACACAGAACTCCCTTATTTTGGAAATCCAACACAACTCAGTCTCTTTGATAGAGCTTTAATTATACCCCTATAATCAAATAACCATTTCTCAGGCATAAATTCCCATAGTTGTTCATTAACGCTCTATGTAATAAGTTTATTCACATATGGTACCAAAACATCCTATCATGCCCACTCATGGCCTTTTAAACCTTCCTTCTTAAATTTTCCACATTTCGACCTTGTTCCTTCCATACCTTTTCTCCAAATTTTCAGGTAAACCCTGTATTTGAAAATGTTTTCTTTTCATCTATCTTATTAACAGTTTACATGCAATAACATGCACCCACATTTTGACAAATGTAACAGTGTAATCACAAACACCATAAAGATAAATTTATGTCCCTTTTGCAATAAATCCGCAACTCCTCCTCAGGCAACCATTTACCACCTGCTTACTGTCACTACAGACTTGTAGAAATGAAATAATTTTAAACAATAAATGGCCAAACTAAAATAGCTGACAAATAAATGTACTACCAACATGAATAAGAAAAATGGGAAAGCACGCCCTGCTCTAAAGGAGAAAGATTTAGAGTACATTTAGAATGGGGCATCATTGAAATATTAACTCTCCCTTCTGAAGTAACCATTTGGGTTAATTTATACCAATCTCTAGCTACCTGACAAAAGGACTGTGATAGAACAATAAAATAAAATTTCCTAGTTGGCAGTACCTGACAAAAAGGTTGAGACCAACACACCTGAAACCCCTAAAAACAGACGTAAATGCAGTATTTTTTCTTTTACCTAATTATACTGAGCACCACAATAATAACTGATAAAAACTCATACTAAGTCCCACTGGGGTGCAGTGGGTTAAGAATCCAAATGCAGGAGTTCCCAGTGAGGTGCAATGGAAACAAGTCTGACTAGGAACCATGAGGTTGTGGGTTCGATCCCTGCCCTTGCTCAGTGGGTTAGGGATCTGGCGTTACCATGAGCTGTGGCATAGGTTGCTGATGCGGCTGGGATCCTGTGTTGCTGTGGCCCTGCTGTAGGCCAGCAGCTACAGCTCTGATTTGATCCTTTGCCTGGGAACCTTTATATACTGCAGGTGCGGCCCAAAGAATCCAATTGCAGTGGTTCAGGTGGCTGCAGAGGTGTGGGTTCTATTCCTGACCCAGGTCAGGCTAAGAATCCAGTGTTGCTGCAGCTGCAGCTCAGATCCAAACCCTGGCCCAGGGACTTCCAAATGATGTGGGTGCTGCCACTTAAAAAACAAAAAGAGTAGTTCCCGTTGTGGCTCAGTGGAAATTAACCCAGACTAGCATCCATGAAGATGCGGGTTCCATCCCTGGCCTTGGTCAGTGGGTTGGGGATTCAGCGTCGCTGTGAGCTGCAGTGAAGGTCACAGACATGGTTCAGATGTGGCATTTCCATGGCTGCGGTGTGGGCTGGTAGCTGTAGCTCCAGTTAGATCCCTAGCCTGGGAACTTCCATATGCTGCAGGAGTGGCCCTCAAAAATAAAAATAAATAAATACTAATATTCTATATACATAAAAGATGGTAAATGTGGAGATAAGTGAGCTTTATCTTGATTTATTTTCTCAGATGTTCCCTAGGAAGAAGGCTAATTTCCTAACGCACAGGAGGTGCTAAGAAACAGATGGACAAAGGCAGATTCTACGAATGAGGAATTTCTAAACCTAAGGGTTATGGTGATGACAGGGAAGAACTCCCTGAAGTGTGCTGAAAAAGATGATTCATCTTTCACATTCTCAAAAGGAGCCCAAAGCCTTGATATGCAAGTGATCACTGTAAAAGTAAGCTCAACTATCAGTTAAACACTAAAAGCTATGCCCAGGAATAAAATAATTCTTCAAAAGAACCCACAAAAACACAAAGACCTTCAGGAAAGAGGGTTTCTAACACATTTTGAGCCAACAAACCCCTTTACTCAAAGGAAATGTCACTTGGAACCCCGTATTTTGAACGACTGAAAAGGCTCAAGTAGGTGGCTAAGTATAGGCTGCTCTTAAGTATGTACTTTCTATCCCTAATCTCACTGCAAGAGCTGGAAAAAAGCAGTTCACAATCATACCCTAAGAAGTCTTCCTGAAATTTTCTTAACATGTAAGCAAAAATAGTTTAAAGCTCCACTGCTGCAAAAGGGTTATGATCTACATTTCTGCTTTATAAGGCACTAAGAAAATATTTGACTGTGGTTCCTGTTGAGGCTTATCGGTAAAGAACCTGACTAGTATCCATTAGGATTCAGGTTCGATCCCTGGCCTCGCTCAGTGGGTTAAGGATCTGTCTGTCGTAGATGCAGCTCATATCTGGTGTTACTGTGGCATAGGCTGGCGGCTACAGCTCCAATTTGACCCCTAGCCTGGGAACTTCTATGCCAAGGGTGCAGCCCTAAAAATGCTCCCCCAAAATTGACTAAAATTTAAGAGATATTTAAAGTTATTTGGTGATTTGAGTTCCCACGTGGCTCAGTGGTTAACAAATCTGACTAGGAACCATGACGTTGTGGGTTCAATCCCTGCCCTTGCTCAGTGGGTTAAGGATTTGGCGTTGCCATGAGCTGTGGTGTAGGTCGCAGACGCGGCTCAGATCCCGTGTTGCTGTGGCTGTGGCATAGGCTGGCGGCTACAGCTCCAATTCAACCCCTAGCCTGGGAACCTCCATATACCGAGGGAACAGCCCAAGAAATGGCAAAAAGACAAAAAAATAAATATATAAATAGTTACTTGGTGATAATGCTAAACCAAAAATGTGTGACACACATGTTCTAAAGACAGAATGAAAATTGTGCATGTACTGGGGGTGAGCAGTTTATACTGTATGTCAGATCCACCAAGGTAATCCATGCCACAGGGAATTTCCAGGAACCTCTCCATTAAGAATGCAGACTCAGGAGTTCCCATCATGGCTAAGTGGTTAAAGAACCCAACTAGTATTCATAAGGATATGGGTTTGACCCCCAACCTCACTCAGTGGGTTAAGGATCCAGCTTTGCCGTGAGCTGTGGTGTAGGCGTGCAGCTACAGCTCAAATTCGACCCCTAGCCTCAGAATCTCCATCTGCTGCAGGTGCAGCCCTAAAAAGATAAAAAAAAAAAAAAAAAAGAATGCAGACTCAAACCCAGGTAATGCCAAACATTTCTATGTAAATCTTGGGCTCTCTTCAAAATGCTTTGTAACTTAAGAGCAAACCTATTTTTAATAAAGGCTCCAAAATTCATTTTTAATGACACTAACTAGGATGTGCTCTCTACTAGTAAGAGCCTTTAGGCTATTTTCATAACCAAACACCTTAAAATACAGTGAAAAGAATCTCAGTTTCACACTAAAACAATTGCTGCAATCACAATACTATGTAATAGGTGATTTCCTCTTGGACATCACAGCTAGGAAGAAAAATATTTAACATTCCTTATTTACACCTTCATATTGGTGTTTGGGGATGATACATTTTTCATAAAGAGCTGCCAAGGAAAGAAAAAGCTCCCAAAACCGCACACTGCTCCCTGGAGCCTTTCACGAGGTCCTGAGTCCTCATGCCATCGAGAGGGCAGCTCCAAGAGGAATGGTTGCAGCAGCTGGACACTTGCCGTGTTACACACCTGCTACAAGGGCTTCTACAGTTGATTGTACTTCAGAAGAAACTGATACATCTCTCAAATAATCACAAGATAATGTCTGGCAGCAACAGCCCACTTGACACCAAGCTGGATGAATATGTCTTGGATTTCTGAAGTGAAGACCTCCCTGGAAGTAGAACAGGGAGAGCTGAAAGGTTGAGAGTACTGTTTCACAGACATCTAAGCAGGAAACCCAACCTTAACACATCACCAAATTTCTAAAAGAAATTTTACTCATTAAAAATGAAAACTTAAAGATATTTTGAAACTTATACCACTACTATTACTCTAAAGAAGCCTAGGGGCACTTCTACCTTTATTTTTTTTTTACATAGGCATTTGACAACTTAACACTCAGCTCAGCTTAAAATAGACACAATGCTGTGAAAGTCATCTTGGCATTCCACATCTGACAGAAAAATGTTACTTACCACACAGAATACCTTTAGAAATAACTGGATACAAGAGAAGGATGATTTTGGTACTACAAACCTAAGGTCTGGAGCAGGCTTCCAGGAGGGTAGTTTCAGGAAATCTACATACTATAACTGGTAGTCAGAAAGAAGTTTCAACAAATTGTGTATTCATAAAACCATATAAACTTTTGTTGTATTGGACCATAAATAAATGATGTACTTTGGATAATCAGGACAGGGGTTGCTTTAGTTGACAGCAAGAGTGAAGCCAGTAATGGCAATAAACAGATGAAGTTTTTTAAGTGATAAAGTTGAAAAAAACGTAACTCTAGTGGAAGAACACAAAGGTGACTGACAGCTGAAGGATTATTTTTTTAAAAACAGGTAAGAATATACATGAAATATACGGGGGCAAGGGGGGAGAGTCCTAAAGGAAATAAATGAGCCTAACAAACTAAATTTGAAATGCTTGTATAAAGGCTTCCCAATAAAATGCCTCACGATTCTAAATACATCTTAATGAGAAAATGGAAACACAGGCTTTTCACAACAATGTACTTTGTATAAGAAATTGACAAGATCAGGCTCCCTTTTTAGGGAAAAAGTCTTGACTATTTGATGTGAAAAGTAATTTTTTTTTTTTTTTTAACAACACAGCCTGAGACATAACACAAAACATTTCCATTCTTCAAATTAAGGTAAAAAGATTTTTGCTTAAAAAAAAAAAAACAACTAAAATTTTTCTTGAGTATGCATGTACCCATACAGAAGTAAATCCCAATGGTAATTAGAATGTAGTAACACTACAGATAACTACTGTAAAGTAACAAATAAATTAAATAATCATATTAATTTCAAGCTTTCTAGCTGTCCTAGTGCAGCAAAGGGAATAAGCCTTGAAATAAATGCACTTTACTATTTTGATTACCTTAGTGCAAATCTCACTAACACCTCACCAAGGGTAAAACTTCTCATCATATAAAGCAAGTATGCATTATAATTATTGCAGTAAATACAGGTTAAGGACAAGTGAATACCTTAGAATCCCCTATACATCTTTACCCAGTAGCAGCTGTTGCATTTCCTCTAGAGTAAAAGCATGTTCATACTTTTCTAGTCAACATTCCTCTATATGCCCCTAGAACATTGGCTTTACTGGTTTTGCACTATGAATGGAATCAGCTGTTTGCCTACCATGACTTCTTTTGCTCAACTTTATTTTCAAGTGCTTCATGCAGATAGATATGGATAGAGTCAAGTCAGTTTGCACTGCTGTGTACTTTCTTTGTAGATAAGTCACATATTTATCCAAACAGGACCTATGGGTTATTTCCCATTTTTTTGCTGTATTATTATAAGCACTATAATTTCTTGCCATCATTTATGTACCCAAAGGGAGCATTACTCAAATTGTGGTCTGCAAACTAGCTGATCTACACCTTAAGAACTTAAGCAGCATGCTACCCGACATTCTTGCATGAGAGTCTGTCTTGCAGACTGGCAATTTAGGTAGTAGCAGTAGTCTAGGGCCACATACCTGGGACCTAGAAACTGCTGGGTTGTTAGTGAAAAGTTGTTTGCAAGCCTTCTGCTCATTTTCCAACGTTTTTTTGTTTTTGGAAAAAAAAAAATTACCTGCTGGAGCTCTTCATCAATTCAAGATTAACAAATTTGAGTATTATTTATTTATTCTGTTATTGTGTCCATGTTGAACATACTAGGATAGGTTAATCTTAATCTACTTTGCGTCATGCTAAATGTAACATGCCAATCATGTTTTACCTAGAGGATGAGCTAAGAAAATACCATACTTATTTAGCAGCTCTTCATAACCTAGGCAGAGGGATCTTTGTAGTAAAAACACAAATTAGATAAAAAATAATCTAAAGTCATATATTCAACATAAATCTAAATTAATTTCAGCCTGTATAGCACATAAAGTCATAGCTGGGAGTTGGATCCTAAAAACATGCCGGACTACTAAAGAATTCAACTAGAATATAAAACTGGGGAGTTCCTGTCATGGCTCAGTGGTTAACGAATCTGAGGAACCAGGAGGTTGCGGGTTCGACCCCTGGCCTCGCTCAGTGGGTTAAGGATCCAGCATTGCTAAGAGCTATGGTGTAGGTCGCAGATGCAGCTCGGATCTGGCACTGCTGTGGCTCTGGCGTAGGTTGGCGGCTACAGCTCCGATTAGACCCCTAGCCTGGGAACCTCCATGTGCTGCAGGTGCAGCTTTAGAAAAGACCAAAAAAAAAAAAAAAAAGAAAAAAAAAAGAAAAAAAAGAGAAAAAAATATATATATATAAAACTGAAAAACTCTTACAGTTAAGGAAGTTTTTACTAGACAAATCTGAAGAGAATATAATTCTTATGATTCTTATCGATATTTTAAGATTAACATGGCTAATACTACTCACATTCACAGTAACAATTATCCTAGAGTGAGTGAGGCTGTCCAACAGGAACTTCATGACTAAAATGTTTTTTGTTTGTCCAAAACAATAGCCATTAGCAGCATATAGTTTTCAAATACTCAAAATGTATCTCAAGCAACTAAGGAACTGAATTTATTTTATTTAGTTTTAATTCTTTAAATGTATACAGCTACGTGGCTGGTAGCTACCTGGACTGAACAGAGTAGCTCTATAGGATGCTGTTTTTTAAGAAAATTTTAAACTTCTTAAGATCAAGTCCACACACATCACAGATTAAAAACACAAAAGGAGTTCCCGCCGTGGCTCAGTGGTTAACAAATCTGACTAGGAACCATGAGGTTGCAGGTTCCATCCCTGGCCTTGCTCAGTGGGTTAAGGATCTGGCATTGCCGTGAGCTGTGGGGTAGGTGGCAGATGCGGCTCGGATCCCGAGTTGGTGTGGCTGTGGTGTAGGCCAGCAGCTACAGCTCCGATTAGACCCCTAGCCTGGGAACCTCCATATGCCGTGGGAGTGGCCCCAGAAGAGGCAAAAAGACAAAAAATAATAATAAAAATAAAAACACAAAAAAACGTGATACCCCCAAGTAACTCTGAGGAGAAAGAACAAAAGGTAACAAAATTGTACACCAAGTAAATCCTAGAGAAATGAAAATGTGTACTTAAGATAGTGAACAAAATGCAAAAAGCATAGAGCAGAGCATTCCAAAAGGTTTATCATCTTGGCTCCTGTTCCAAGTCACTCAGTTACAGGTATTTAAGACCTCATGGTGGCTGAGTATGGCCTGGACAGGCTGAACTTCAACAGCCTAATAATCTTTCCAACTCAGTTTGCTGAACAAATATTTTCCATTCCTGACAAAATGTTCTTCACATTATTCACTGGGTTGTAGAAAAGGACCAAATCTGTTAGCTTGTGACAAATTGCTTAAGTGTACATGGATGACCCTGGAGTGGAAACAAAGGACAGGAGTATCTGTTTTCTAGGCCTTACCAGCATGTGAGAGCATTTTACTTATATTAACAGCCTCTTTATGCTTGCCAGCCTAAAACAATAGCTGACCATTTACCTAGATTTTAGTTTACATAAGATACATCTCCAAATGCTTTTTTGAAGGCAATGAAGTACCCAAACTCAAAAACTCTGAAATAAAACCAAAGAAGGGGAGTATAATGGAACACAGATTGGTATTGACTATTAATTTTCTCAGTTCTACAACCTTCTGTAATCAATGTAAGAACCACTTTATCCCATGGTCTACACTGCAGTTCCCGTCATGGCTCAGTGGTTAATGAACCCAACTAGTACCCATGAGGATGGGGTTTGATCCCTGGCCTTGCTCAGCAGGTTAAGGATCTGGCATTGCCATGAGCTGTGGTGTAGGGCACAGACTGGGCGGCTGTAGCTCCCATTTGACCCCTAGCTTGGGAACCTCCATGCGCCTCGGGTTTGACCCTAAAAAGACCAAAAAAAAAAAAGGATCTACACTGCTTTCCAATCTATTTGGCCCTCCCAGGAAAGAGTCTACATTTACCTAAAGAATAAATACTACGTTTCCTAGGGCCCCTTTTATCCATTAACATGCTATTATTCCCATTGGGTTTATATGAAATGATTTTTGCTACTTTACACAAGTGATGAAGCATCACCATCACTGTATGCATATACATACTTTAAAAACTGGTCTCTAAATCTGTGTATTTCCATGATTGTTTTATTCATCTTCGTGGTCAAAGAGCACCAACAACCATTAATAAAAGATCTGCCAAATTTGCTTGCATCACAGAATCTTTACCAAAACTTAGACATTTCTCCATGATGATCCAAAAACCTACCTTTTCTATTCAATTAACAGTGAAACATGAAGTAATGCCACCATGTAAATTCATAAAGAATATTTTATTTCCTTAAAGCAATTCAAATCTAGGTAAAGCAGGCCCTTTTTAAAGCACATGTAAATATTAACAAGAATATTAAAATTTTTAGAGTCTGTTTAAACAAACCAATTTCCCATTCTTAGATACAAAACATTAAAAGGTATACGCTAATTAATGATTATTCAATGGCTGCACCAGATCTGCCAACAAAAAATAGCTGGCTTCTGTTCTTCTGGAATAGTCTTTAATCTATTATTAGCTTAAGCATTTAAGATATTTTTACAGTGCTCACACATTATACCACACAATATATTCAAAAGAAAAAAAAATAAAAAAACCTTACTGTGTAAGCAACTTAGAAAGTTTCCAGATAATGAAATGAACTATCTCAAAATTAAGATAACCACCCATCATGGCTCAGTGGTTAATGATTGTGACTAGCATCCATGACAATGCAAGTTCGATCTCTAGCCTTGCTCAGTGGGTTAAGGATCCGGTGAGCTATGATGTAGGTCACCAGCTATAGCTCTGATTTGACCCCTAGCTTGGGAACCTCCACATGCCACAGGTGCGGCCCTAAAAAGCAAAAAATTCAGGTGGTTGCTTGATATAAATGAAGCCAAATCCTAGAGTTTAGACTACCTGCACAGAAATCCTACTGGAGTAATGGAGTATAACACAGTTCAAATAGAGTTAATGTAACCACACATCTTGCAATGCTATGTGCCAAGTATTTTCCATGAAGACTAGCATGTTTAAGTCCTGTCAGTGATTTCCAATTTTCTAAATAGGATTTCAAATGTCTAGTATCATAAACTCCTATTGCTGTCTGAAATGCACATTTCTGAAATGTAGACTCTCTTGCCATCTTTACTAATTCTAATCCAGAAAATCTTGGGGCCAGATATCTCACTGAATTCAAAATTTCTCAAGATTTTAGAATGGCAGTTTAGAACACATACTTTAAACATATTATATAACACCTTCCAGGAGGCATGAATCAACATGTCCAGAATATTTCTGTAGCAAAATTTAGGAATATTAACACTAAATGGGATAAGTCAAAATAAAAATAGCCTCAAATCAACTCAGATTCAGGTCAACGTTTTGTTCCCAAATCAAGTTAAGTCACATCAAGGAAGCTATAAAAATTTTTAACTTTCAGATTTTGGAATTATATGAATAAGGGATTGTGGCTATAGCTTTATAGCAAAGCACCAATAGTTTCATTTAACATAATACACATTATACCTGGGTATAGTAAGTCAGTCACTTTGATTGCCAGAACCTGCATTTTCTATCTGTGCCCATCCACACTACACTCCACACACAAAAAAAGAGGGGGAAACTATAGACTTTTTGTGTTCTAAAATATATTCATTATCCTAAACGGACTGTTTCTGTTGTGGCTCAGCAGTAACACACTAGTATCCATGAGGGATGGGGGTTAGATCCCTGGCACTGCTCAGTGGATTAAGGATCCAGCATGGCTATGTGCTGCAGTATAGGTCACAGACCCGGCTTGGATCCAGTGTTGCTGTGGCATAGGCCAGCAGCTGCAGCTCTGATTTTGACCCCTAGTATGGAAACTTACATGTGTTGTAGGTACAGCCCTAAAAAGAAAAAGAAGAGTTTCCCTGATTTGGCAGAATCATTTATTAATGTATCAGCTTATTTCTCAAGTCTAAGAGGAAATGCTAACAGAAATAAACATAATACAAAGTTGTTTCTATTAAAGAGACTTGAAATAGAAGAAGCCTTTTCTTTAATAAGGCCTTGCAGTTTGCTCTTAAATCTTCATCAAAGAATCCACTCCCCACTATGGACTCAAATACACCCCACCCAGAAAAGCTTTAAATCTCCAAGCCAACGTGGAAGAAAATCAGATATGCTAGAAACAGAATAGATAACTAGCAAAAATTAAGAGAAACTGGTTTAGCACTGAACTGGTGGTAACTTTACTTTTCTTGAATATGCATATAATATACTTGGCTAAAATGCAGATTTCTGATTCAGGTTTGAGTGGGGGCTGAAAGTCAAGTCTATCTAGGTGATGCTAATGCTACTGTTCAAAAGACCACAGTGCATAAACAAAGGGCAATTAAAACACTCAAAAGAGGCATTCCCTCCGTGGCTCAGCTGTTAAGGAACCTAAGATTCACAAGGATGTAGGTTCGATCTCTGACCTCACTCAGAGGGTTGAGGATCTGGCATTGCCATGAGCTGTGGTTAGGTCTAAGACACGGTTCAGATCCTGTGGTGTAGGGCGGCAGCTATAGCTCCAATTTGACCCCTAGCTTGGGAACTTCCATATGCCTCGGGTGTGGCCCTAAAAAGCAAAAAAAATCAGGTATAGTAAGAAACTATCCTTGAAAATCTCTTGGGAAAGGCAGGATGTTGGGAGACAACATCTATCATCTCTCAGCAAGTCCTCTAAAAACAACCAGTTTTTCCACCAGGTAAGTATTATACAAAGTCATTTTGTGAAAAAGAATATAAACTCTAGAAATAACATTGTATCTGTCAAGATGCTCATAGCTAGAGTCACCTCCTATATCCCATGCTCTGGGATACAGCTTCAGTAAGTGGAATGGGAAACAGAACCTTCTGCTCTTTTTCAAAATGTCTTTTTTGGTGGCTCAGTGGAAATGAATCTGACTAGCATCCATGAGGACGCAGGTTCAATCCCTGGCCTCACTGGGTTGAGGATCCAGCGCTGCCGTGAGTTGTGATGTAGGTCACAGACATGGCTCGGATCCTGTGTGGCTGTGGCTGTGGCATAGGCCAGATGCTACAACTCCGATTTGACCCCTAGCCTGGGAACCTCCATATGCTGTGGGTGCAGCCCTAAAAAGACAAAAAAAATTAAAAAATTAAAAATGTCTTTTTTTCAATCCACCAAATTAAATGATGTGATTCAATAATGTGATAAACTACTGTCCACATCTAATTTAAAAAAACCCAAATCCTCCCCAACTTATATTTAAATCTGGACTAGTAAGATTTCCTAAAACTTAGCCCACAGTATGTACTTAAGTACAGTAATACAGTGACCTAGTCACTACTAAACAATGCACACAACTGAATCAACTTTAAGAGTCACTGCACTTTTAAGTAGTAAATATAAGTTCTGAAAGAGACTGAGCAACAAGAACTTTCCTTTACTTCTATTTTACAAGACCCTCCACCACTCTTGTGAAATATGAAAATACTTACATGGACAAGTTAGGAGATGGAACCCCCCTATCATCAGCTAGGTTCCCAAGGTGGCTCAGCGTTGAAGTCGAACTGCTCTCTATACAGCACTTCTCCTAGGCCCTCTGGGTAGTTGTATACTTGGTCAGAAAGTTCGCCCTAAAGGAAAAAAAAGTAGTGATATTAAGTACTATGTTTAAAAATGTTAGAGTTCCCGTCGTGGCGCAGTGGTTAACGAATCCAACTAGGAACCATGAGGTTGCGGGTTCGGTCCCTGCCCTTGCTCAGTGGGTTGACGATCCGGCGTTGCCGTGAGCTGTGGTGTAGGTTGCAGACGCGGCTCGGATCCTGCGTTGCTGTGGCTCTGGCGTAGGCCGGTGGCTACAGCTCTGATTCGACCCCTAGCCTGGGAACCTCCATATGCCGTGGGAGCGGCCCAAGAAAAAGCAACAACAACAACAAAAGACAAAAGACAAAAAAAAATGTTAGCTTGTGTTTCGAGGTTAAATTCACAAAAATTAACTATGGGAAGAAGTTTCAGTTTTAAAAGTGTTTCATTAAAATTACATTACATAGGCGTTCCTGGCTCAGATTACCCCTGGCCTGAGAACTTCCACATGCTGTGGGTGTGGCCAAAAAAGGGTCACATTACATGAAATGATGTTTTCAAAGGATTTTTATCAAAGTACCAAGAAGTACTTGATAAGTACCTTATGTGGTAATAAGCACTTCCAATCTGCTAAGAATACAAAATTCACATAATTTGAGGTCATGGTCATTTTACCAAGTTGCTCTCATCTTCCTACTCAGTTTCCAGCCTTCATCTAATTTTGTTTTTATTTGTATTTGTGCTCTAAAACCCGAATTTCTAAGTGGCCTAAAACTTAAAAGTGTCCAAGTACCCTCACCAACTTGGTGTGTATGCAAGGCTGCAAATGTAAAATACTCTAGCATGATCCATTAGTCTGAAATGATTCAGAATACTTGTTTTACTCTCCCAATTTCAAGTTTTTCTCTGCTCAAGTATAAAATCCTATGACATTTTAAGAAGGTAAGGAAAACATTTTGGAGTTCCTATTGTGGCTCAGTGGGCTAAGGACCTGACTAGTATCTGGATGTGGGTTAAATCCTCGGCCCACTCAGTAGGTTAAGGATCCAGTGTGGCTGCGGTGAAGGCCAGCAGTTGCAGCTCCGACCCCTAGCATGGGAACTTCCATATGCCGTAGGTGCGGCCCTAAAAAAATTTAAAAAGATAAAAAAACATGTTGTGACTTAGCTAATACAACCGCCTATGGTTTACCTCCTCCTCATACCTACCAGATCTAAGTCACTCTACTGTAACTAGGAACAACATATGAATGCAAACATGCTTGGCACAAAATGGTACGGTTTTTTGTTTTGTTTTTGTTGTTGTTTTTGTCTTTTTCAGGGCCACACCCGAGGCATATGGAGGTTCCCAGGCTAGGGGTCCAATCAGAGCTGTAGCTGCTGACCTACGCCAGAGCCACAGCAACACCAGATCCAAGCCTCATCTGCGACCTACACCACAGCTCAAAGCAACGCCAGATCCTTTAACACACTGAGTGAGGCCAGGGATCGAATCTGCAACCTCATTGCTCCTAGTGGAATTGTTTCCACTGCGCCACGATGGGAACTCTGCAAAGCAAATTTTAGAAATGGTTTTTACCTATTACTGTTTGATTGGACAGACTTATCACCTCTAAACTAAACCACTACATCTTTACTTCTATTTGTAATTCAATGATTGCTACTTTTAAAGTAATACAACCTAACAGTATTTGCTAGAAGACGGGTGGTAAGGAGACCAGAAAAAAAAAAAAATGATGAAAGTTAGTAATTTTAAGAATCTGAGATTTCAAAGCACTCTAGGCACATCTCAAGCCTATCTCTCATCTCAACTAGGATGGAGCACCCTTGAGAGAGGGAAAATGTTGTTTCAATTTGGGGTATCTGCTCACATGCTTAATGACACCTTATGGAAAATGAGGGAAGAACCATGCCAACATGTAACATTACATTAGATTCCAGCTAAGTATTCCAAAACAAAGGTTCCACACCCAGGTAGTCTTAAAAATAAATTAAAAGCCGACTCATGCTGGATAGAGTTTATTCTCAATTACCCTAAGGAATAGGATAATTATCCTGGCTGAGACATTTTCACACACATAAACCCCATATATCCATAGTTCTTTTTCTGTTTAACGCGACCCAACTGCAGTTATGAAATGTTAAAGCCATTCAACTTCAGACATTCAAGAACATTCTTCGGGATCTCTCAAACACTTCTACCTAACAAAAAAGACAACAGAACGAAATCAACTTGGAAAGGAACCTTTCTTTTTTTAACAGCCTCACCTGCGGCACATGGAAGTTCCTGGGCTTGGGTCAAATCAGACCTACATCCGAGACCTATGCCAGAGCCACAGCAACACCAGATCCAAGCCACATCTGTGACCCACACCGCAGTTTTCAGCAATTTCCAATTCTTAATCCACTGAGCAAGGCCAGTTTGAACCCCAATCCTCATGGATACTAGTCGGATTCTTAATCCACCGAGCCACAACCCTAAAAGGTACATTTCAATGTAAATAAAAGCAGTATCAGGAATTCCTGCTGTGGCACAGTGGGTTAAGAACCTGACTGCAGAGGCACCAGGTTTGACCCCCCAGCCCGATGCAAGTGGGTTAAAATTATCTGGCTAGGTCACAGCTGCGGCTGGGATTTAATCCCTGGCCCGGGGAACTTCCGAATGCCATCATTTAAAAAAAAAAAAAAGAAAGAAAGAAAGGAGAGGGAGGCTAACAAAGCCTTTTACACACAGAATAAACAGAATGTCCATTCGTATAGCTAAGATAAACCATGAGTGGAGTTCCTGTTATGGTTCAGTAGGTTAAGAATTTGACTAATATATCCATGAGGACAGGACGCAGGTTCAATCCCTGGCCTTGCTCAGTCGGTTAAAGGATCCAGCGTTGCTGCAAGCTGCAGTGTAGGTTGAAGAAACAGCTCGGATCTCCCTGTTACTGTGGCTGTGGATTAGGCTGACAGCTGCAACTCCAACTTGACCCCTAGCCTGGGTACTTCCATATGCCTTAGGTGTGGTCTAAAACACCAAAAATAAATAAATAAATAAATAAATAAATCATGAGAGGGTAAATGAAAATTTGTAAAAAAGGAGATCTAGGGAAAGAAAGTATTCTCATTTAGAATGGTGTTTATATTACTGGATCAGATACAACACTGCAACCAAATTCCTTAATTGAAGAAAATGTCTTGCTACATCTTGTCAAATAGCACAGGGAGAACTAGAATTGAGGTTGTTGTTTTTTTTTAATAAACAGTCAGAATCATGCTTGCCTCTTTCAATGGGTAGAGAGGGATGGAGTTTGAGGGGAAAAAAGAACTTTCTGGGTTGGGTGAAAATGTTCTACATCTTGATAGAGGTTTGGATTACACAGCTGTATTTGTCAAAAACCAAATGGTACATTTAAGATTTGAGCATTCTGCTGTTATGTGAGTTTTACTGAAACAATTACTTAAAAAGAATACTTAGTATTGAAATTCTCTTTAATGATATGTGCATACTCAAGCTGGAAGGGTGAAGGGTTCTTTCTGGTGTCCCCAATTTACTTTGAAATACAAAGTAAGATGGACTGATGGCTAGATAGTTCAATGACAAATAAAGCAAAGTGTTAATTGTTAATTGACTCTACGTGAGGGTACAATCTTGCCTCTTTAGTTTGAAAAATTAAGTTAAACCTGGGCGGCAAGAGTAATGGCGCTGATTACACGATTAGGGCTCGTACTATCACCTAAAATCATCAGTAGCCTATCTCTCCTACTTAATGTAAACTCCTCAGGGCTTACTTGCCTTCAGAACCTGCACTCGCCTACATTTGCAAAAGTAATCAAAAGATCATCAGGGCCTTGCCCTGCAATCTTTAGCAGGATTTCTGCCAGGCTTGTCTCCATTAACTTTTCCTGATCATCAGTTTCTCTCTTGAGACTCCTCAGGTTCCCATTCAAGCTGGGGGCTCAACCATGAAAACACAACGGGACACACCTTAAAATGTAACCACGACGCAACCACAAAATCCAGTTAAATCTCCTGAAACATTAGGGGTTGAAAACTATGTCCCCGACCGTTTCAGGCTTCCGTTAACTAGCAGCTTAGCCTAGAAAACAAACGTTCAGGATATACATTGGGTTGAGTTAAAACACGACACCACCACTAACTGCTAAAACAGTACTTGATAAGGCACCCAAGACTACCGCTCTCCCTCTCTCTGCCCAGGAACCGTGGCGCGGACAGGAAAACGAAGCCATAGTGACTAATCCTAGGGCTCCAGGAGGTGGCTGGGGTGAGTGAAGGCGACTCGGCCCAATCAAGAGCGCCGCAGGGGGGCGGAGCGGCAGCCCCGAGGCTTCCAGAAGGGGCCAAAGGCCTCTCGCGCTCGCTACCTGACACCGGGGCTTCCCCGCCGCCGGGCCCCTGGCGGCGTCAGCTTTCCTCCAGCAGAGGGGGGCCGCACTCCCCGCACCCTCGAGAACCCGTCCTCCTCCGGCAGCTGTCATAGGAGGCCGGCGCCGGGCCCGCCCCGCTCCATTCATAACCTAAGGCCGCGGCGGTTGCAGCCGGTCGTGCCGACCGCCGGGCTGCCGAAGGCGAAGGCGCGGCGCCGTTCGGGGCCGGGCGACGGGACCCAGGCCCCTCCGGGCTGTGCCCGGCCCCCTCCCCGGAAACAGCAATGCACCACGGGAGCGGGGTGGGGGCCGCACGCCGCCGGGAGGAGACGCCGACCCCCGGGGGGCAAGACCCCCGCGCGCGCCCCCACAGGCACACGCCCCCTTGCCCCAACAGCGGCGGCTTGGGCTCGGTCCCGGTTCGGCGTCCGCCCAAAGGCCTCGAGGCGTGCCCGCCGCCCCAGCCCGCCGCGCCGCAGCCGCCGCGGAGGCACCGGCAGCCGCCACACACGCCGCCGTCCGCCATGTTCGAGGCGGCCGGCCGCGGAGCGCTGCGGAGACGCTGGCCCGGCGGCGGGGCCCAGCCCAAAGCACCCGGCAGCTGCCCGAGGCCAGCCCAGCGCCCCGGCCCCGCCCGCGCCTCTCCAGTCGGTACTCACGTGAGATAACGGCCCAAAGAGTCGGGTAAAGCGTCTTCTCTTTTTCGGCGGAATTTTTAAAGAGGGATGTGGTTACCTTGAGCAGAAATACCCAAGGCGGCCTGGGCCATAGGCTGCGGGGACGACGTCGGGGGAAAAGCGCGGCACCGACACCAGCTGTGTAGCAGTGGCGGCGGCGGCCGAAAGAGAGAAATACAACAGCGCGGTCAGAAGGAAAACGGCGGCTGGGTGCGGAGAGGATTCGGCCTCGTCACACCGCAAAGCAGAAGAGCGAGAAAGAATGAGAAGAAGCAGAACAGGCGAGAGAAAAGAAACACCACAGCCAAGCGAAGAGCCAGAGTGTGTGGGAAGGCGGTACTGGAGACGCCAGTATTTATGGTAAGGGGGCGGGGTCTAGTGATGTCACAGCCGGCCGGGCTGCGGCGTGAGCGGGGCGGAGCAGGGAAGCGGCCGCGAGAGAAGGGAGGGGGCGGAAGAGAAAGGGGGAAGGCGCGGAGGGAGCAAAAGGGGCGGGGCGGGGCGACCGCGACCCCGCGGTGCAGGTGCGGACCTCCAAGCGCTTCTCGCCCTCTGCAGCTTCCCAACCCGTGGAACGCCTGCGGCGCGGTCGTGGGCGGGCGGGGGAGAAGGGAAGAGGTTATCCCTGAGTGCTGCATCACCCGCGCCCCCACCCCTTGGGCGCCTACGTTTACGCCTGAGTTGGGCCCGGGAGCTTTGGGAGCTGCGTCCAGCGGCCGCGGCGCCGAGCGCACTCTGGGGCTTCTCGAGTGCGCCGCGTGCACTGCCTGGTGAGGGTGAAAGGGAGGCCTGTGTGAGCCATCCCCGAGCCTCCCCCTTTGAGAGCGATCCGCATTGTGGGGCTTAGTAGGCTGTGCCTGAGAACTGCCTTTCCAGGGTGAAGCTCCAGCCCCCGCGGGATGCGGCGCTCCTTTTTGGAAGCGAGTTCCTAGTGGCCAGGACGGCTTTGCCCAGTGTTCGGGTGGTTGCAGAGGCTCACGACCGCGTGGAAATGTCCCCGCTGTTCGCTTGTTGCAGTGTGGTGCAGTAGGAATTTTTTTTTTAAAGGAGTGTGGCTTTTATGCCTTTCTTTTTTAAAGAGTTGGTGCAGTCATTCATTAAGTCATTAATGAAGGACCAGTGTTGGAGAGGGCATTGCTGATTTACAAGAGCACATTAATCCCTTAAGTCTCATTTCGCGGTGCTTTTAATTTTACTACTCCATAACAAACTTACTTTACTGGCGAACCTAGGAGGACATACATAACTTTTAATTTATTCTCATCTTTTAAAAAATGTCTTCGCCCTGCTGATCGGAAACCCTGACTAACGCCTTGCAATTCAGATTTAAGGGCACAAATGAAATATGTATTGACATCCCTCCAAAATCAAGTTGAAATGAAGATCCTGACTTTTTTCTTTTTGTACTTCCCACCGTCTCTACTTTTTGAGTGGCACTGTGGTTGCTTAATAAATCTTCAGATACAAAGGAAGAGAGAGCATTCCTGAGTGGAAAGGTAGCAACGCTGAAATATGGGCTCTGGGATGAAAGTAATACGTAAAAATCAGAAGCTGTGGACTCTGTTCCTGATTTCACATTTCCGTGTTTCGCTCTGCTGGCTCTTGATTTTCATTCGTTAAAAATTCTTTCGCCTCAGAACATTTATAAACACAGCACTTTACTAGACCCCCTGGTGGAGAGAGGAAGGCTAGAAATGAATACACCACTTGAGATCTTGCTTTATAGTCTAGCAGGGGAAATAAGACAACTACATAAAATAACTAAATTGTTGACAGATAAATAGATAAAATGCTGCATGGAACCTAGTGGAAGGAGGAAATGATTGCAGCTAAGAGGAAGGCTGCTGGGGAAAGATAGAGCCAGATTTTGAGAGCAGACATTCCACAAGGGAAATACATGAGAGAAGGCCCAGAAATGGGCCAATTCAGAGAACTGTGAGTGAGTTTTCTGGTTCCAGCTGTGGGGTATGGTTGCAAATGAGATTGAAAAGGTGAGATTAAGAAGGATGAGATTAAAGTTCCTGTCCTGGCCCAGCGGAAATGAATCCGACTAGGAACCATGAAGTTGTGAGTTTGATCCCTGTCCTAGTGGGTTAAGGATCTGGTGTTGCGGTGAGATGAGATGTGGTGTAGGTCACAGATGCGGATGGGATCCTGCTGGCTGTGGCCTAGGCTGGCAGCTGTAGCTCTGATTGGACTCTTAACCTGGGAACCTCCATATGCCCCTCCATATGCCACAGGTGCGGCTCTAAAAAAATAAATAAAAGATGAGATTAAGAAGGGATCAGAGCTTGGACTTCATTCTGGAACCTTTTGATCAGAGACATGATATAATCAAAGATATTTTTAAAAGATTACTCTAGCATCAGTGGGATTGAAAATAGAAAGTTTGGGAGTTCCCGCTGTGGCACAGTGGGTTAAAGATCAGGTGTTGCTGCAGCTGATACGTCACAGCTGTGGCTCGGATTCAGTCCCTAGCTGTGGAACTTCCATATGCTGTGGGTGCCCCCCCACCAAAAAAATTTCAATTTTAAAACTTTATGGGAGGAGTTCCCATCGTGGCTCAGTGGTTAACGAATCCGACTAGGAACCATGAGGTTGCAGGTTCAATCCCTGGCCTCGCTCAGTGGGTTAAGGATCCGGCGTTGCCGTGAGCTATGGTGTAGGTCGCAGACACGGCTCAGATCCCAAGTTGCTGTGGCTCTGGCATAGGACGGCGGCCAAAGCTCCAATTCGACCCCTAGCCTGGGAACCTCCATATGCCGAGGGAGCGGCCCAAGAAATGGCAAAAAGACAAAAACAAAAAACAAACAAAAAAACCTTTATGGGAGGAGTTCCCTTCGTGGCTCAGCGGAAATGAACCTGACTAACATCCGTGAGGACGCAGGTTCAATCACTGCCCTCACTCAGTGGGTAAAGGATACTGAGTTGCTGTGAGCTGTGGTGTAGATTTCAGACAAGGTTCGGATCTAGCATTGCTGTGGCTGTGGCATGGGCCGGCAGTTGCAGCTCCAGTTCGACCCCTAGCCTCCATATGCCACAGGTGCAGCCCTAAAAAGACTCTATGGGAGTTCCCACTGTGGCTCAGCAGTTTAAGAATCCGATGTAGTCTCCATGAGGATGTGGCTTTGATCCCTGGCCTTGCTCAGTGGGTTAAGGATACAGCCTTGCTTCAGCTGCTATGTAGCTTGCAGATGCAGCTCTGATTCATTGTGGCTGTGGCTGTGGCATAGGCCTTAGGTGCAGCTCTGATGGGACCCCTAGCCCAGGAACTTCCATATGCCGAAGGTTCAGCTCTTAAAAAGTGAAAATAAAATGTTATGATATTTCACTTGTCCACCACATCTTTTTGTGCACTGATAATCTAAAAAGCTAACTTGCTGATCGAGAATCTGATGCTATGACTTTTATGGACTAGTGAAAATTAGCGTTTCCAAATTTCTTTGCTGAGCACATAGTTCAGATTATAAACCATGCTCTCTTTGAACAGATCTGCTATAAGATGCTATCCTTTATTTGCTAAGAATCTGTTATTATAATCCTTTAGAGTTACAATTCCTTTACCTAAGTTGATCTTCACCTCAGATCAGGAATCACTTAATTTGGAGGAAGACTTTTTATTAATTTTTTTTCCCACAGAATTTAGGGATCAGGTCAGTAGGGTTATGTGGCATTCTAGTCCAGGTGCCCTGCATTCCAGCACTGACTTGAAGTCACTCATGCTCATCACCCATATCTTTGTCCACAGGATAATTTGAACTATAAGACGTCATACGTGGCAAGCAAAGGGTGATAGAGCCTAGATACATGTAAGGGAAAAGAATTTTTTTCTATTTTCATTTTACTAGCTGAGTATGTCATTAGATATGGGTCAGCATTTTACCTCTTCCAGATGATTTGGATGGTTTCTTGGATAAGCAAGTCTTTTAATACTTTCAGAAATAACAAATCACTCACTGTTGTGAGGACTGTTTTGAAACCTATGTAAGAGGGCAAAGCAGTAATCCAGTTTTACAAATTAAATATCAATGGATGTGACCTATGAGTTTTCCACCCTCATATCTTCCTCTAATCCTTGCAAGTTAGGAAATCCTTGGAAAATTAATCTCATTTTTACTTTGCCCTCAGGCATGATCTGGTACGTGTTTTGTTTGTTGGGTAATACATGGCTGAGATAGGCTTGTATTCTCTCTATCTCAAAAGGATTGCCTGGAAAATCTAAACTTTTTGGTTTAGGATTTCTGAAATCTGTTCTTGAATTATGATTTGCTCTTTTTAAAAATAAATAACCTAGTTTCAGTGATATCATGTGAACACCTAAATGATGGTTAATAAAAGTAAGTATGGGCCACTATTTAATGAGGAATTTTAGATGACTTTGTCATTTAATCTAAAGTTTTACAAATTCTCTTATAAACATATCAAATTTGTTTTACTTAATATTAACTAAAAGGGGAAAAGCTCATACAGTAAAGATAATAAAGGATTAATTCTTTCTTTACTAAAATAGGGAGAATAATTACTTGATTTCACAAAAATCTTTTTGTGTCATTCAACCATCTATAACAGTAAGTTTGAAAATCTTCATGTTATCTTGGCCTTACTTGGCTTATTCTAAGTCACCTTCATTTCTTTTAGAAAGCATATTCTTTGTTCGTTTGGGAGAACATCTTCCCTGCCACACCCTGAGTTCTGCTGGGAATTGCCATCTTCTCAACCTTGGCTTCCCAGGTCACAGTAACCTGTTTTAGGGTTGACAGCTTCTCACTCTGTGTTGGGAGCAGCAGCAGCTCAAAAGCAATGGACGCATGTTTGTTGGAGGGAGGACGAGATGAGGGAATCATTTCACCTACAGCCCAAATTATGGCACGATGAGTCAGGAGCTGCTGGCAGAAGGGTCCAGGGAGAAATCTGCATGAGAAAGTGAAGCCGCTACTTACTATGAAGAAGGCAGAGTCAGCACTCGGTTGTCCGTTTCTCTTACTCTTTAGTTAGAACAACAGAGACGTTCATCTGTCTTAAGTTAGCACCGGCTAGCTTGCAACCAAGAATCCAGGCCTACACAAGAGAAAGAAAGGAAAAGGTCTTCATTTAAGTTCAAAAAATCAATTGTGCAAGTATAGGACGGGAGCGGCATGATTGTTCATTATCTAAATAGTACCAGGGAAGGTAGATGGCCACAGGCTTGCCATGAATCAATAAAGATGCGTGGAATTGCTAAAAAGGAAAACCAAACCAAAACAACTTGAATGTAGTAATCGTGGACATTCAATGAATTAATGCATTAACAAAAGTACAGGTCAGAAGGGAGGTAGCAATTTGGTTTTCTATTTTGGTCAGACCCCAACTGTAGATTTTCTGTTTGGGGGACAGTTTTATTGCTGTAAAGTTCTAGCACATGTACTGGATAATAAAAGCCAGATAGTCTGGAAGAGGATAACCATAAAGGTGAGGAGGTCTAGGAGTTCCCTGGTGGTGCAGCAGGTTAAGGATCTGGTCTTGTCTTTGCTGTGGCTTGGGTTGCTTCTATGGAGCAAGTTCTATCCCTAGCCCGGGTATTTTCACATGTTGCAGGTGCAGCAAAAAAAAAAAAAAAAAAAAAAAGTGAGGAGGTCTAGAAAATACCATATTATTAGGAATAATAAAAATATTAGAGATCAGAATTCCAGCTGTGGTGCAACAGGTTAAGGATTAGGTGCTGTCTCTGCTGAGGCAAGGGTTTGATCCCCAGCCTGGCACAGTGGTTTAAGGATCCAGCATTACTGCAGCTGTGGCATAAGTTGCTGCTGTGCCTGGAATTCAATCCCTGGCCTGGGGAATTTCCATATACTGCAGGTGTGGTCAAAAAAGAAAAAAAATTGTTAGAGATGTATTGGAAAACAAACAGAGGGAAACATTTTTTAAAAAGTAAAAGCAAAATGTATGATTTTTTTATGCACCAAGTGCCAGATACTATGTTACAGCCCCTTATATTATTATTTAATCCTTCAATAAGCGTATCAGATAGGTCTTACCATGCCCATTTTACAAATGAAAAAAACAGAAGTATAGGAAGTTACTACTTCTGTAGTAAGTATAGTAGGAAGTACAGTATAGTCAAAACAGAAGTTTAGCAAGGTCACCCAGGTAAAAAAGAGAAGGTCCAGATTTATATCCAATATGTCTAAATGCCCAAGACCCAGCTTCAGGCCCCTCAACTACATTGCCTCTTGGGCTGGTGTATAGACTATGTCAAGCCCTACAAGTAGACAAGAGAAACTGCAATCAATGCAGACAGCAGAACTAGTAACCATGGGTTCCATTGGCAAAACATGCTATCTCATTTTTCCCCTTGACTTTCCATGAGTGATTGGTTTGTGCCTTTCTACGGCCCTTTTCATTTTTGTCTGATGTTATTGTAATTATTGTCTGAATTTTGTGAACAAGGTATTAAGCTTCTTTTTTTTCTCAATGAATTTTATTCCATTTATAGTTGTACAGTGGTATTCTACTTCTTTATGGCAGGGATTTTGATTCTTATTTTTTCTAATCTGATGGAACACCCAGAAGGGCGCCTTACACATAGACCTCTAATTACTTTGTAACAATGTAGTAATAGGCAGTGCTATAGGTTGTCTCACTGGACTCCCTCAGAGATACAGAGGGGACATCTGCCCTGGGAGGATGTTGGAGAAGAGGGACCTCTTAGACACTTTCCTTACTTAACCAAAAAATAAAAGTCAAACAAACATATTCATTAAATATTTTTTTTAAAAAAGCAAAATTTGGAGTTCCCGTCATGGCACAGCGGAAATGAATCCGATTAGGAACCATGAGGTTGTGGGTTCGATCCCTGGCCTCACTCAGTGGGTTGGGGATCCAGTGTTGTCGTGAGCTGTGGTGTAGGTCACAGACGTGGCTTGAATCTGGCATGGCTGTGTCTGTGGCGGGCAGCCGTAGCACTGATTTGACCCCTATCCTGGGAACCTCCATATGCCAAGGGTGCCGCCCTAAGGAAAAAAAAAAAAAGGCAAAATTTAGCATTATTTTACCTTTAAATATGATGATTACATTTTAACAATGAAGAAATTCTATTTCTTTATAATGCTTTGCTTGTTCATACTAAAAGTAGGATACTTTGTAGCTGTGATTGGCCATTATTGATTCTTCCTCCTCCCCAGGGAAAGCCATAGGCTACAGTGGGGGAGAAAAAAAGAAATGAAAATGCCCGTGTCTAATTTGAGAAGAATGAATAATACATATTTTTAAAATTTTAAATGATAGTCATGAAAATGGAGATGAACTGCCCCAGAAAAACTAGGGTGTCTATGTGGACTTCTGTGCCTAATTACCAAGAAAAGAGTGTTTGCTTTTCAACGAAAGTGAAGGAATAGAAAATGAGGAATACTGTAATAGTACAACATCAAGACTGCCTTAAAAAAAAAAAAAAACAGTTTTGGTCATTGTTCTTTGTACATAAAAACAATAGTGCTTAACAGCGTTTTGATTCCTAAATAAAATATCCAGCTGCCAGCAACAGCCCTTGAGTGGGAGATGACTCAACACAGAGGGTCTGTGTTGTGGCATGCCTCTTACTTCCCAGGCACTGTATCCACTGGCAGCTGAGTTACATGACGATCAAGCATTGGGATCCAACATTTGGTTGGTAATACCATATTAAAATGATGAGCCAAACCTCTTAGTTGTCAGAGATCAATGGTCAGAAAAGCAAAATCAATATTATTCTAAATACTTGTTCTGCCCTCTGGTTGCTTACACCGGGGTCGGGGGAGTCAGATTAGATTAGGCCAAAGCCTGGACAGTAAGACAGCCCCAGAGAGTAACACAGACTTGCAGGGAAGAATATGGGATTGCCTATTCTGCAGTGAAGGCCCTAGTCATGAGGTGAGAAGCCCTTGGAAAAGTTCCTTAATATTCTGTCATTTTTGCCACTTTGGTCAACTGTCAAACCAGCTTATGTGAAGTTCAGCCATCCTCATAATCCTAAGTATCCAGAATACTGAATGTATAGAAGAAGAAAGCAAGAAGGTCCTAGACTGTGGGTCAACTATGGGGGCCTACAAAGCTCACAGAATCCATAAAATCAACAATGAAATATAAAACTAGAATTTCAGCTTTATAGGATAATAGCTTTGAAAGTGAGAGAATAGTCTTTGTGTTTTTTCCTAGGCGCATTCTAGATTGTTATCTTAAAAGAAATTTCTGAATTGTTTCATGCAAGCTTTTAGTTGATCATTGTGCTCATAAAAATATTTTTAGGAGTTCCCGTCATGGCTCAGTGGTTAACGAATCCAACTAGGAACCATGAGGTTTCGGGTTCGATCCCTGGCCTTGCTCAGTGGGTTAAGGATCCGGCGTTGCCATGAGCTGTGGTGTAGGTTGCAGATGCGGCTCGAATCCCACGTTGCTGTGGCTCTGGTGTAGGCTGGCGGCTACAGCTCCGATTAGACCTCTAGCCTGGGAACCTCCATATGCTGCAGGAGCGGCCCAAGAAAATGGCAAAAAGACAAAAAAATATATATTTTTTTAGGTTGGAGTTCCTGTTGTGGTGCAGCAGAAGTGAATCCGACTAGTATCCATAAGGATGTGGGTTCCATCCCTGGCTTCACTCAGTGGGTTGGGGATCCTGTGTTGCTGTGAGCTGTGAGCTGTGGTGTAAGTCGAAAATGAAGCTTGGATCCTGCATTGCTGTGGCTGTGGCTGGCAGCTGCAGCTCTGATATGACCTGGGAACTTCCATATGCTGCAGGTGCGGCCCTAAAAAGGAAAAAAAAAAAAAAAAAGAAAGAAAAAAAATTTAGAAAACAGATGAAACTTAGGAATGCTAATTTAATTTAGTAAAATGGATATCAATATCTGAAGACTGGGTTAAAATATTAGGATTTCAAAAGGTGTATTTGAAATCAAATGATAGAATCCTGGGTTGGAGTTTCCATTGTGGCTCAGTGGGTTAAGAACTCAGCTAGTATCCATGAGGATGTAGGTTCAATCCCTTGCTTCACTCAGTGGCTTAAGGATCTGGCATTGCTGCAAGGTATGGCATTGGTCACAGATGCAGCTCAGATCTGGCTTTTCTGTGGCTGTGGTGTAGGCTGGCAGCTGCATCTCGGATTCATGCCCTAGCCCAGGAACTTCCATATGCTGCAGGTATGGCAATAAAATGCAAAAGAAAAAAAAAATTCTGTGAATTGCTCAATGTTCACTTTTTTGTTTTGTTTGTTTGTTTGTTTTTTGCTTTTTTTAGAGCCGCACCCAAGTCATATGGAAGTTCCTAGGCTAGGGGTCGAATCAGAGCTACAGCTGCCAACCTACACCACAACTACAGCCACAGCAACGCAAGATTCAAGCCCAATCTGTGACTTACACCACAGTTCATGGCACTGTCGGATCCTTAACCACTGAGAGAGGCCAGGGATCAAATCCGCATCCTCAGATTCATTACTGCTGAGCCATGATGGGAACTCCTATTTCACGTTTTTATAACATTGGAGATTTTCAAATTAGGTAATATTTTCTTCATGCCTAACACAGTTCTACTCAGCTTTAAAATTAGTACATGAGAGAGTTCCCTTGTGGCTCAGCAGGTTAAGGATCCAGTGTTGTCCCTGCAGTGGCTTGGGTTTGATCCCTGGCCTAAGAACTTCCCCATTCTGTAGAGGCAGCCAACAATAAAATGAATAGAATAGAATAGAATAGAATAGAATAGAATAGAATAGAATAGAATAGAATAGAATAGGACTCCACTCCACTCCACTCCACTCAGTACATAGAACACCACAGTCCCAATTATAATCATTCTAACTTGGCCATCTTGTCTCCTGATAAATTCATGTTTACTCTTTAAGAATCAATGTAAGCATAATTTGCTCTCTGGAAATTTCTATGACTTTTCCCTCTAGGTAAATTTGGTTTTTGCCTTGGTGTTGGTTTGTTTGTTTTGACAGCTTTAGATGATCTTTATTGAGAGCCTATAATGTGCCAGGTCATAGGCTAGGCATTTTTATATCCATAAACACACTTCATCTCAGAACAGGTCTACAGTCAAGGAGTTGTGAGCCCCATGTTGATAGGACTATATATAATTATTTCTTTTCATGTGTTATTGCAGTGGTTGAATGGTACCATCTTCCTAGTGCTCTTGAGCCCTTTCAGCATTGACCTCCATTCTCTTTTTAGCCCCAGACTGCCTCAGGTTAACTCCTCTCTCAGTTCCATCCTTCCCACAGTTCTCTTTTGTTTGTGACATTTTCAGAGGGTTGGGTCTATCTGTTCAGTGTGGCAGAGTAGACACATTTCTAGGTATTATCAGGCTCTTGACAGTACCATAATTCTACATATCTTGAATCAGAGTCCTGCTAGTACATAGGAAACTAGAAGTAGAAATAACTCTTAGGTGGTGGGGTTGGCAAGATATGAACATGGGCCAGAGACCATCTAAGGAGACTAGATTTCAGTGGCCAATAATAATAATGGTGAACATTAAATTAAGCATATTAAAAAAAAAAAAGGAATTCCCATTGTGGCACAGTGGAAATGAATCTGACTAGGAACCATGAGGTTGTGGGTCAGTCCCCAGCCTCACTCAGTGGGTTAAGGCTCTGGCGTTGCCATGAGCTCTGGTGTAGATTGAAGACGCGGCTTGGATCCTGTGTTGCTATGGCTGTGGTGTAGGCTGGCAGCTGTACCTCTGATTCAACCCCTAGCCTAGGAACCTCCATGTGCTGCAAGTGTGGCCCTAAAAAGAAAAAAAAAAATTATATTTTCCAGGCACTGGATGAAACCAGTGGCTCTCAACAGGGATGATGCCAGGAGACTTTTGGTAATATCTAGTTACTTTTTTTTTTTTTTGGTAGGATTTTATTTTTTCTGTTATATTTGATTTACAGTGTTCTGTCATTTTCTACTGTACAGCAAAGCGACCCAGTCACACACATATATATATACATTCTTTTTCTCACATTATCTTCCATCATGTTCGATCTCAAGTGACTAGATACAGTTCCCTGTGTTATACAGCTGATCTCATTGCTTATCCACTCCAAATGCAATGATTTGCGGTTTTTGCCTTCTTTGTGCCTTACCTGTGCCTGTGCCCAGCTCAGTGGATTCAGTAGTTATTGAATTGCCAATTTAGGTGAACTGGCTACAAAAGTAAAGGAATGAGTGTGAGTGTCTAAGCCTGTAACTATCAGATAATCCTGGCAGGCAGGCTCTAAAATGGCCTCCTATATTCACATCCTTGTGTAACTCTTTCTCCTTGAATGTGGACTACACGTATTGGCTTGTTTCTAACAAGTAGAATTTGCCAAAAGTGATAAGATTATGTTCCAGGAAGAATGGGGCTTGCTTCATATTAAGTGCCCTCCGTCATTCACTCACTTTCAGAGAGAAGCCATCTGCCATGTTGTAAGTGTCCTTATGGAGACGCTTACCTGGTAAAATACCAATGTCTGTAGCCAACAGCCAGGGACCAGAGGCCAAGTGAGTGAGCTTGGAAGCAGATACCCCACCCACACCAGAATCCCACCCTGTCAAGCCTTGATATGAGTGCAGTCTGAGGCCCAGAGAAGGCCAGTAAATTGTCAAGTTCCTATAGCTAACAAATAGCAAAGGCAAAATTCCCATCTCTTGTCTGCCTCTTGATCCAATTCTCTGCTGTCTCTTCCTATGTCTTTACTCTTTTCCTCTTCTCACTGTTTCCTCTCTCTTGGATAATGCATCCATTCCTACAGAACTATTTGACAGGACTATTCCTATGACCCCAGAATTGGTTTTGTTCTGTCATTAAAATGCAGCTATGAATGGCCACCTGCCTCTTTTCTAGGATGTCCTGTGTTATCTAAAACTCATGATTTCTTTTTCTTTTTTTTGTTTTAGGGCCACACCCAAAGAATATGGAAGTTCCCAGTCTAGGGTTTGAATTGGAGCTGTAGCTGCTGGCCTACACCACAGCAACACAGAATTGGAGTCGCATCTGGGACCTACACTGGGTCCTTAACCCATTGAGAGAGGCCAGAGATGGAACCCATGTCCTCATGGATACTGTTTGGATTTGTTACTGCTGAACCACAACAGGAACTCCCAAGATTTCTTTATCTATAAAGCATAATACTTACTTGTTCCCTGTGGCTATATGCAAAGTCTCACTTAGCTGTAAGAGTCAATTGAGTCTAGGTCCCAAACTAAATTCATCACTGTCCACTCCTTCCTCCAACCTGATCCTCTTCTTGCAGGTCTCCCTTGAGCATACGTGATATAACTCTCAGGTAAGTTCAGATTTTCAAAAATTTGTACAATCCCTTCTCTTCTTTATCTCTCCCATGTATAAAACAAGTTCTGTTTGGTATTATTTTTCTCTTAAAAAACATGAGGTAATTATTTATTTATTTATTTATTCATTTATTGTCTTTGTGTCTTTTTAGGGCCGCTCCTGCGGCATATGGAGGTTCCCAGGCTAGGGCTCTAATCGGAGCTGCAGCTGCTGGCCTACACCACAGCCATAGCAACTCGGGATCCGAGCCGCATCTGTGACCTACACCACAGCTCACAGCAATGCTGGATCCTTAACCCACTGAGCAAGGCCAGGGATCGAACCCACAACCTCATGGTTCCTAGTCGGATTCGTTACCCACTGACCCAGGACGGGAATTCCTGGTATTATTCTGAAAAATTTTTTTTCCTCCTCTCTAGTCCAATCCTACACAACATCATGTTAGGATAGTTGCAAAGTCTATGGCAAGCCCAATTTTTCCTATCCTGATCCACTAATCATGGATATTTCTCACACTGGTCTTTCTTAAATGCTGTTTTCATCTGTCCTTCCATTGGTAAAAACCCATAATGAAAGTTCATTTCTTACACATCATGTTTTGACTCCTCTGCTGACTTATAAGGCTCTCCAGAACCCAGCCCCACCCTTGGGAGCCAGCCTTCTAATCCCCCACACAAACCTTCTGCTTCATCTGGCGGGTTTGCTTGTGGGCCCTTGAGTGATCCATGCTAGTGTCTGCCTCTGAGACTTTGAACTGTTGTTTTATTGCCTACTCAAATTCTACTATCCATATCTGCCCAGCTGAAGTCCAATGTCTGTTTAGATCCCAGGAAGCCTCTTCCACTGTTACTAAACTTGACATCACAGGTCTTTCTGGGCCTTTATTATTTTTTTCCTCAGTTGGTACATTTACTAAAAGTAATAGACTAATGGTCCCATGCTTAAGTGGCGGCATTGTGTGCTGGCTTCCAAAGCATAACTAATCAAAAGGAACTTCTCAACAAATATACTCCAGACAGAAGTAAAAAACTACAGAGAAATGACTCACAAGACAGTGCCATTGCAGACATACTTCTCTTGTAATTAATACTTGCTAGAAAACATAGTTTGGCATCATTTATAATTATACCAACATTGACATAGGCTGAGTATCACAGGCAAAGGGTGTACTATGACCAGAAAAACAACTTTTCGTAATTCCCAAAAAGCTTTATCTTTTAGTTTTAAAGGTCAGTTACCTGTTTTTGTTTGTTTGTTTTTAGATATTCCAGGAGTTCCCATTGTGGCTCAGCAGTAACAACCTGACTGAGGATATGGGTTTGATCCCTGGCCTTGCTTGGTAGGTTAAGGATCAAGCATTGCCGTGAGCTGTGGTGTAGGTTGCAGATGTGGCTTGGATCCTGCGTTGCTGTGGCTGTAGCTTAGGCCAGCAGCTGTAGCTCTGACTTGACCCCTAGTCTGGGAGCTTCCATATGCCACATATGCAGCCCTGAAAAAAAAAAAGATATTCCAACCACATGTTAAAATATGAGCAGCAACTGATTTGCTTTACAAAATCACTGCCAATTTTCAGGAACCCTGCAACCACCCAAAGCCTCTGAGGTAGATCTATGCTGACATAAAAGTATCAGAAATGTCCAGACTTTAAAACACAGGGAGGTGACAGCTTCAAAACTTGCTGCATCATCTGTAGGCGTGGCTAGATACCCAAGCTCCCATGTGGCATAGAAGGAATTCTCTCATTGTCCATGTGGTTGTGCCAAACTTGTTCTTTTTTTTTTTTTTAGGGCCCCACCTGCAGCATTTGGAAGTTCCCAGGCTAGGGTTCGAATTGGAATTGTAGCCACTGGCCTATGCCATAGCCACAGCAATGTGGGATCTGAGCCTGGTCTGCAGCCTACACCACATCTCACAGCAACACCAGATCCCCAACCCACTGAGCAAGGCCAGGGACCAAACCTGCATCCTCATGGATACTAGTCGGATTCATTTCCACTGCGCCGCAATGGGAACTCCCCAAGCTTGTTCTTTTTTTTTTTGTCTTTTCTAGGGCTGCTCCCGTGGCATATGGAGGTTCCCAGGCTAGGGGTCTAATTGGAGCTACAGCTGCCGGCCTACAACAGAGCCACAGCAACTTGGGATCCGAGCCGCATCTGCAACCTACACCACAGCTCAGGGCAACACCAGATCCTTAACCCACTGAGTGAGGCCAGGGATCGAATCCGCAACCTCATGGTTCCTAGTCGGATTCGTTAACCACTACGCCACGACAGGAACTCCAAGCTTGTTCTTAATAAGTAGAATTTTTATGACCATTCCATCAAGAGTCTCTTACATCTTTCTGGGCCCATTCATTTGCAGATAGAATTAGCAGCTGTCACCAGGTTCTTCCTATCATGCATTCGCACCTGACACCCACTCTTCATGTGCTGTCCAATTCCTTTAACGTTTTTTTGGGGTGCCCCCACAGCATGGGGAAGTTCCTGGACCAGGGATCCAACCCAAGCCACAGCCGTGTCAATGTGGGATCCTTAACCCACTATGCCACCAGAGATCTCCCTCAATTTCTTTAAATTAAAAGGAGTGACTTGCAGCAGGGCCACATAGATGAGGAGATTCCGTATGGAGGGGATCACATCCTGGCTCATCTTCCGCTTCATCTCCTCGGGGCCCAGCTTCCACTCCAGGCCCTCCATCAGGAATATCGCAGCTCTGCCTCCTGGCTTCCAGTGGCCATGCTCTGCTCTTCTCAGTGGCTGCCTCCTTTCTGGGTCTTTAAGGCCACTATTCCTCACTGAGCCATCCAATCCCCATTCCATACAAGTTCCTAAATGTAAATGCCTCCACCATCCATCTCATCCTGTTCCCTGATGCCCAGACTGCTCCGAGCCTTCCTGCACTCATTTCCCGAATGCTCCTTTCCTTCTCACATTGTTCTGTGCTCTCTGGAACCCCCATTTCACGGTGAACAAATCCTTCTACATCCCCAGTTCATCTCCCTTTCCTTGCCTTGATTGGAACCTGGCTCTCATACAAGAGCATAGCTTCCCTGCAGTTCCCGTCGTGGTGCCGTGGTTACTGAATCCAACTAGGAACCATGAGGTTGCGGATTCAATCCCTGGCCTTGCTCAGTGGGTTAAGGATCTGGTGTTGCCATCAGCTGTGGTGGAGGTTGCAGACACAGCTTGGATCTGGCGTTGCTGTGACTCTGGCGTAGGCCGGCGGCTACAGCTCTGATTAGACCCCTAGCCTGGGAACTTCCATATGCCATGGGAGTGGCCCAAGAAATGGCAAAAAAAAGACCAAAAAAAAAAAAAAAAAGGATAGCTTCCCTGGCCTTGGTCTTGAGGGGTTTTTACTCTACCAAGCCTCAGATACATCACGGTTGGGAGGCAAGACTGGCCATTTCCCAGCTCCACAATATTACTGCCAGTCCATTACTCTGAAAATAAATAAGAGATTAAGCCAGCTGGCATGCCCACTCCCTATCCATGCCTGTACCATCTAACACCTTCCTGCCACTCCCACGATGATCCAAAAAAGAGTCATTTAGGTCATTGTCTTCTTTTCCTAAATGAAAGTTCCTATATTACAGCTTTAAAACAACTTTGATTATTCTTTCTCCTTAGAAAGATACTATTATAATAAAATTCCCCTATAATCCCAGCTCTCCCCACCCTACTTCAGCCTTGACTGCCATTCCCAGCTGGGCATGTATCCTTCTGAAATTGCAGCCTTGAGCCTACTTGTGAAGTCAGTATCTTTGAAGCTAACCTTTGGATCACCTTAGCCATTTTTACTGCTCACCTCCAGGGGCCCTCAAATACCCAAAATATTCAGTGTTGAGGTCTCCAACCCCAACAGTCCTCCCTCTGATCACTGCTGCCTTTACCTTCCAGCTGCCTCATGCAGCCCCCATACCTGCTCTTCAGGTGTAATTGCCAAATCTTATCTTTTTTTTTTTTTTAAATCGAGCTGAAACTCACATAACATATAATTAACCTTTTTTAAAGTGTACAATTCTGTGACATTTGGTGCATTCAAAATGTTGTGTAAATACTACCCAAAGCAATCTGCAGGTTCAAATGTAATTGCTACTAAAATCTCAATGGCTTTTTTGCAGAAACAGGAAAGCCCATCCTAAAATTCGTATGGAATCTTGAGGGAATAGACAAAACAACCTTGAAAAAGAACAAAGTTGGAGGACTCAAACTTCTTGATTTCAAAATTTAGCACAAAGTTGTAGTAATCAAAACAATGAGCTACTGGCATGAGACAGACGTATAGACCAATGGAAGAGAATAGAGAATCCAGAAATAAACCCTGAATGTATGATTTTTAACAAGGGTGCCAAGACTGTGCAATGGGGAAAGGACAATCTTTTTCACAAACGGTTCTGGGGAAACTGTGTATCCACATGCAAAAGAATGAAGTTGGGGAGTTCCCGTTGTGGCTCAGCAGTTAATGAACCTGTTGGCATCCATGAGGACACAGGTTCAATCCCTAGCCACACTCAGTGGGTTAAGGATCTGGCATTGCCATGAGCCGTGGTGAAGGTCGCAGACACAGTTCAGATCCCACGTTGCTGTGGCTCTGGCGTAGACCAGCAGCTACAGCTCCGATTGGACTCCTAGCCTGGGAACCTCCATATGCCGTGGGTGCGGCCCTAAAAAAAAAAAAAAACAGAGAAAGAAGTTGGACTTTAACTTTATGTCATGGCATATACAAAAATTAGCTCAAAAGGATCAAAGAGCTAAACATAAGACCTAAAACTATAAAACTCTTGAAAAAATAGGGAAAATCATGGCAATGGATTTGGCAGTGATTTCTTGGATATGACACCAAAGACACAGGTAAAAAAGAAAGAAAACAGATAAATTGGACTTCATGAAAATGAAAAACTTGTGCATCAAAAGATGCTATCCACAGAATAAAAGTCAGCTCACAAAATGGGAGGAGACATTTGCAAATTATATACTAATAAAAGATTAGGAGTTCCCTGGTGGCTCAATGGGTTAAGGATCTGGCATTGGCGCTGCTGTAGCTTGCATCACTGCAGTGGCACTGATTAGATCCCTGGCTCCACAATTCCGCATGCTGGAGCACAAGGCCAAAATATCCAGAATATACAGATAATATTTTAAAAGAAAAATGTGAAAAAATTTTCACATACTTTTTGTGAGCTAAAAAATAATTAAAATGTAAAAAAGTTTACTCTCCTGTTATATATTATATACTTACTCTCCTTTTATATACTCTTCTGTATGTGTGTATATTACCAAATATATGCATACTAAAGGCACATCTAAGCTATATATTATATGCATACACAGAGAGACTGTAAACTTAATAAGATTTGGGCCTGTGTCTGGCCCTAAACATTTCTTTCCCACAGATTTAGTACACAGTCTTGTCCCACAGGAAGTTTTCTTTTTCTTTTTTTTTTTTTTAGTCTTTTTGCCATTTCTAGGACTGCTCCGGCGGCATATGGAGGTTCCCAGGCTAGGGGTCTAATCGGAGCTGTAGCCACCGGCCTACGCCAGAGCCACAGCAACGCAGGATCCGAGCCGCGTCTGCAACCTACACCACAGCTCACAGCAACGCCAGATCCCCAACCCACTGAGCAAGGCCAGGGACCAAACCCACAACCTCATGGTTCCTAGTTGGATTCGTTAACCACTGAGCCACAACGGGAACTCCAGGAAGTTTTCAAATTGTATTATTATTTTTTTGTGGCCACACATGCAGCATATGGAAGTTCCAGGCCAGGGATGGAATCCAAGCCGCAGCAGCGACCTACACCACAGCTGTGGCAACGCCAGATCCTTAACCCACTGTGCCAGGCTGGGGATTGAACCCAAGTTGCCAGAGACAATGGTAGATCCTTAACCCACTGCACCACAGTGGGAACTCCTCAATATGTATTTTTAATTAAATGCATAGAAAAGAATACTCCACTTAATTCTTATATTACCAGCAGCATTACTTTTCCTAAAATATGGAGCTTTCCAACTCGAGTGTGTTCTTGTTCCTTGGCAGGCAGCCTCCCTCCATCTGCTCTCTGCCACCCTCTCTACTTCATCTTCATCAGGTTTCAGTGGAAGGAATGGCTTTGGCCTTTGTGTACTTGGTAAAATAGGGGCAATAGATGCCACCTCAAAGATTGCCAAAAGGAGTAAATGAGGTGACATCTGAAAATGCCTGGCATGTACTTGAGACCAGTCAGTTTATGCTGGTTTCTTTTTCTCCCTCCTGCACCGTACTCTTCAGCTGCACTGTAGTTTTTGCCCTCTCAGAGCACACACATAGTTTCACTCCAGTTTTTTGCTCATCCTTTCCCGCTGTTTCACAGGTGTCCTCCTGATCGCTTATCCTATAAAAATTAAATGAATACTTCAAGACATATCTCAAAGTGCACTTAATCAGCGAAAGTTTTCTGAGTGTCCCAGGAGATTTAAAACTGCCAGGGAGGAAGAAAAGCTTACCTCTACCCTTATGAAATTGACATAAGAAACGTGAACAGGAAAAAAAAAAATCACATTTTAATCTGTACATAGAGAAACCCCACATACATGAGAGGTTCAGAAACAGAAAGATAAAATGAGGCATATATACCATCCTGAGTTAAGAAAGGGATACAGTCCTGGAACTTCCAAGGACAGAAGGGTAATGCCAGGGTAGTAAGAAGAGGAGACATTTGGGTGTTAGATATTTACCCTGCTATATAGATGGGGCCACTTATCTCTGGTAATAGTTCTTTCTTTGAGAAAAATCCCCAATTTTTTTTGTTGTTGTTCGTTTGTTTGCTTTTTAGGTCCACACCCGTGGTATATGGAGGTACCCGGGCTAGGGATCTAATCGGAGCTACAGCTGCCAGCCTACACCACAGCCACAGCAACGCGGGATCCAAACCTCGTATGCGACCTACACCACAGCAAACGCAACAGTGGATCCTTAACCCACTGAGCAAGGCCAGGGATTGAACCCGAAACCTCATGGTTCCTAGTTGGATTCGCTTCCGCCGAGCTGAAAATAATCCTCATGCCGGAGTTCCTATTGTGCCACAGTGGAAACAAATCTGACTAGGAACCATGAGATTTCGGGTTCAATCCCTGGCCTTGCTCAGTGGGTTAAGGATCTGGCGTTGCTGTGGCTGTGGTGTAGGCCGGCAGCTGTAGCTCCAATTAGACCCCTAGCCTGGGAACCTCCATATGCCACAGATGCAGCCCTAAAAGCAAAAAACAAACAAACAAACAAAAATAATCCACATGGCAAAGCACATCTCAGGGAGGCCTTTTCTGAACTCCTACAATCCTTTTTTACACTTCCATGTAATTTTAGAAGTTTCTTGAAAGTTTTCTAAGAAACTTTCATAGACCATCTTATATTAGTATTTGTGGACATATCTTTTTTTTGGTTTTTTGGCTGCACCTGCAGTAGGTGGAAGTTCCCGGGCCAGGGATAGAACCCTTGCCAGAGGAGTGACCCTCTCCACAGCACTGACAACACAGGATTCTTAACCTACTAAGCCACCAGGGACATATATGTCTGTCTTCAGAACCCAACACAATATTTATTAAATTGAATTGATTATTTTTTTGACCAGGAAATTTGGATCTCAGGTTTCATAACTGAAACACATCATAAAAATCATTCCAAGTACAGTCTCCCTATAAATAGTTCCTCTCTTTATGTGATAAGATCCAGCATGGCAATTTAGCACCCTTGCCGCCCACAGCTCTCTGGGAGATATAGCTGCACAAGATAATGTAAGATAATGGGACTCCTAGGGATGGGTGGTGGTGATGATGGGGGTGGGGAGACCCATAGCTGATTGGACCAGGGCTGAGCACACACCTGACCCAGCAGGAACCAGTTGCTCACTCAGAAATGACATGTGTGGGAGTTCCCGTCGTGGCACAGTGGTTAACGAATCTGACTAGGAACCATGAGGTTGCAGGTTTGATCCCTGGCCTTGCTCAGTGGGTTAAGGATCTGGCGTTGCTGTGGCTCTGGCGTAGGCCCGTGGCTACAGCTAGACCCCTAGCCTGGGAACCTCCATATGCCGTAGGAGTGGCCCTAGAAAAGGCAAAAAGACCAAAAATAAAAAAAAAAAAAAAAGAAGTAACATGCGTGGACCAGGTTCTCTCAGAAGAGCCAGGCTAGTTCCTTCCCCCCTGAAGAATTTCAGTGTTTGTTGTTACTTGGGGGTGGGTGCTGGAGCTTAGTGGCCATAGTGTAAGTCAGGATGACCAGCCATGCTGTGTCTCTTGAAAGGTGAAGGAGCAGAAGGAAGGCAAAGCAGAGGAAAGGCTGAAGCTGGCTCAGAAGCAGAGACAGAGAGACATAGGGAGGAGCCACCCTGTTCCTGAGGGCCCATTTCTCTGGCCAGTTTGAATGAAACCTTGCAACACTTTGCTTTTTGTCCTTGGATCCTGTGAGCCCTCTGTGTCCTCTCAGTAAGTACCCCTTTCTACCTCAGTTGGACCAACATTTCTTACAGTCACCCACTTCCTGACTACAAAAGGGAAATTGTTTTGCTCGGCCAACTCCAGTCTATAATATGTCCAGTCACCTGAATTTATATCTCGTTTTTGGCCCTCCTTTACTAGATAATTATGACTTTGGGCAAAATTTTTGCTCACTTCACTCCATGTCTCAGTTTTTTTGTTTGTTTTTTGGGTTGCACCTGCGGCATATAGAAGTCCCCAGGCTAGGGGTTGAATTGGGGCTGTAGCTGCCACCCTTCACCACAGCCACAACAATGCAGGATTCAAGGCACATACGAGGCCTACACTCCAGCTTTCGGCAATGCTGGATCCTTAACCCACTGAGCAAAGCCAGGGATTGAACCCACATCCTCAAAGACACTAGTCGGGGAGTTCCCGTCATGGCTCAGTGGTTAATAAATCCGACTAGGAACCATGAGGTTGTGGGGTCGATCCCTGGCTTTGCTCAGTGGGTTAAGGATCCAGTGTTGCTGTGAGCTGTGGTGTATGTCTCAGACGCGGCTCAGATCTGGTGTTGCTGTGACTGTGACGTAGGCTGGTGTCTGTAGCTCTGATTAGAGCCCTAGCCTGGGAACCTCCATATGCCGCGGGTGCGGCCCTAGAAAAGACAAAAAGGCAAAAAAAAAAAAAAGATACTAGTTGGGTTCTGAGCCACAGCAGGAACTTCCATGTCAGTTTCTTTAATAGGTGAAATGCAGTAATTTCACATGGTGCTTTACCACTTACCAATTACTTTCTATACATTATCTCATGTGAATTTTTCAAAAGTTCCCAGAATACAAAGAATTTTTATTCGTATTTTCCAGGCTTTCCCAAGACCTCTGTCAGAGAATATAACTTTTTAAAAAAGGATAATAAATTATAGATTGAATGAATGAATGAGTGAATACACTGTAAGATCTCTTCCATAGAAGTTTTTCATGAAAAATGTAATATCATTAGAGATATAAAAGTGACATCAAAAAAAAAGTGACATCATACTCTATATAAGTGCTCTTTCAAAATGTATTGATACTGAGTTCAATAGTAGGCCCACTAGACTGAAGACCTATGGTTGTGATAAAGTGCTCTATTTCTAAAATTGTGCATAGGACTCCTGCCTGTGGCATGTGCTTCATGAAGGACTCCAGAGACCATCTGGAAGTTTGACTTCAAGGCTATTGGCTCAAGAGCTTACGTAGTCGCATGAGCAATACCTGGTACTTTCCCAGTTTAAAATATGCTAGCTTGTGTCACAAAGAACTTTCAGTACTATGATGATGGTGCATGGTCCTGTTCCCCAGAACTTCCTCCCATTGTCCCCAAGGACACCAACACAGCCTGACCAGGTCCCACCACTGACAACCTTCTTCCTCTCCCTCCTCCCTGCCAGGGCTGTCTGTCAGCCTGATTGTGCACAGAGCACACAGCCCCCTATGGGGTTTGGGGGGAAACTGATCCTGCAGCTCCCCAGAGCTGCCCTGTGCTGTTCCACGCAAAGCCCTGCTGAGTCACCATCTCTCCTCCCAGCTGCTGCCACCAGACCACATGGCTTCTTTCTCAATTCAGCCTGAAAGAGAAGAACACGTTATGCAAACTAGGTGCGAGCACAACGACGCAACCCCCTTCCTCCCTCACACCAAAAAAGCACACTGGGGCTCCTTATGTAATATAGAGAGTAACCAACATGTTGTAAACGCGCTGGTTGGTTCACTGCCGAAAGGGCTGACCCTCAATTGGGCCTGTTCCGTACAGCTCCGAGAGAAGCAGCAAGTGTGTGGGTTGGAAGAGATTGTAACTTTCAGCTCATTTGCTAAAATGGTGGTAGCTCCCATTATAGCGATGTGTAAATTGATGTATTTACTATATGCCATACCATTCTGTACATTGTGGGATAGAATGCATGTAAAGCCTTTAACATAGTACCTGTAACAAATAAGTATTCAACAAATGACAGATATAGAAGTAGTAGCAGTATATTGTTACTACATTGTATAACGTATTATTATATTATTAGGGCACTAGTAGTTATAGTATCTTATTTATCCCACCCCAAAACATTTGCTAAGCCTTTGCTCTTCCATCAGTCATCCCTTTAGGAAACCTCTTCTCAGCATGTATTACATACCAAGCATGATGTTAGGCCCTGGGGACACACAGAAGAATAGATTCCTGCTCTTTCAGACAAGGCTTCTAATCTGACTTAACCATTATCTTCCTGGTGGTGTTGGACCTGCTCTGTAAGCTTTCTGAGCTTAAGTTTATTTGACTATTAAATGAGTACAATAATTTCTGTGTCATGGGATTGATGGGATTAGAAGCACATGCACAGGGCTTAGCAAGGCACATTACTCATCTAAGGAGAAGCTCTTAATATAATCTTAGCATCATTTAATATGGAATTTTTATATATCACCTTTAAAAAGAATTCTAGGAGAGGAATTCCCACTGTGGCACAATGGGATTGACGGTATCTCTGGAGTAGCAGAGACGCAGGTTTGATCCCTGCCCCAGTGCAGTGGGTTAAGGATCTGGCCTTGCCACAGCTGTGGCGTAGGTCACAGCTCCAGCTTCTCTTCGATCCCTGGCCCAGAAACCCATAGGTCATGGGGCAGCCAAAAAAGAAAAAAACAAAACTAGGAGAGAATTCCTTTTCAGGTGCTCGCAGGGATCAGTAGTAAAAACTGGAATTCAAACCTGAGTCCACCTGCAGGCCACATAACAGGCCAGTGCAATTCCAAGTTTGAAATCAGGATTTTTCACTGACACCCCCTGGTGTGTCAAGATTCCACACATCTTCTGGACAGGTGAAGCATCAATATATATGGAGAGGAGATTTTTTTAAAATAGAGGAATCTGGGAGTTCCCGTCCATGGCACAGTGGAAACGAATCTGACTAGGAACCATGAGGTTTCGGGTTCAATCTCTGGCCTCACTCAGTGGGTTAAGGATCTGGTGTTGCCGTGAGCTGTGGTGTAGGTCACAGATATGGCTCGAATCTGGCATTGCTGTGGCTGTGGTGTAGGCCGGCGGCTACAGCTCCGATTAGACCCCTAGCCTGGGAACCTCCATATGTTGCAGGTGTGGCCCTAAAAAGATAAAAAAAAGAAAAAGATAAAAATAGAGGAATCTAACTTAAACATAAATTCAAATTTTTTGGAAATCTTCGGACACCTGGCATGACATGATGTTAAATACAAAAGCATCCCTGTTCTGTGAGGTTTCTGATGGGAAAGTAAGAAATGTGATGCTACAGAGCCAAACAAACCTCAAAAAACTCACAGAAAAGACATTTCTCATTGTTGATTGCCATCCAGAGATACCATTTTTGGAAACTTTGAATAGAACCAATTTGCAAATTTGCAAGGATGCAACTGTCATTCTTACCCCCCCCCCCCCAATACTTACTCTGGGCATGTTAAAGTCTCAAAATGTGAATGATTTGCATTCCTAATGAAAAAACAAAAATCAAAACAAATTTGGGGAAAGCAGTAACTTTCTGACCTCTTTGTGCTCACTTTTCAGAGCATGTTTGTATGCTTGTTTATTTTCTTAAGTCTCTTGGTTATATGTTTTCTTTGTTTTGGTTTCATTATGAAATATTCCATCTGTGTATTCATTTTCTGGATTGATTCCCTAGAATTTTAAGTAAGAGACAGCTTAGAGCAGAGTTTCTCAAACTTTTTTCTTTCCAATCCATAGTAAGAAATATATTTTACACTTTAATCTAAATACACATGTATTTATAATTATCTAAACATTTCATGTACTAATATCCATACTGTGAGATATGCACTATGATTTTTTTATTCTAGTGTACCTTATATATAAACAAAATGAACCAGTGGAGGAGGTCTGGGAGGAATGAACAGTGGAGCACAGGGCATTTCTAGGCAGTGAGACTATTCTGTATAACATGGTAATGATGGACAGGTGACATTATGCATTTTTCAGAACCCATAGAATGTACAACACAAACAGAGAAGCCTAACGTAAACTATGGATTTAATTAATAATCCTGTATCAGTATCAGTTCATCAATTAACACATGTACCTTCTGTGCAATTTTTGTGTGAACTTAAAACTGCTCTGGGAGAATAAAATAAGAAAAAGAAAAAAGGAAAAAAAAAACTGCTCTGGGAGGAGTTCCGATTGTGGTGCAGCAGAAACAAATCTGACTAGGAACAAGAAGTTGAGGGTTCATCCCTAGCCTCGGTCAGTAGGTTAAGGATCTGGTTTTGCCGTGAACTGTGGTGTAGGTCGCAAAGATGCAGCTCAGATCCTGCGTTGCTGTGGCTGTGGCGTAGGCCAGCAGCTATAGCTTATTTTCGACCCCTAGCCTGGGCATCTCCATATGCAATGGGTTCGGCCCTAAAAAAGCAAAAAAAAAAAAAAACAAAAAAGCAAACAGGAAAAAACTGCTCTGTGGCTCCGTGGTAACAAACCCCACTAGTATCCATGAGGATGCGGATTCGATCCCTGGCCTCGCTCAGTGGGTTAAGGATCCAGCGTTGCTGTGAACTGTGGTGTAGGTTGCAGACGTGGCTCAGATCCCAAGTTTCTGTGGCTGTGGCTTAGGCCACCAGCAGCTGTAGCTCCGATTGGACCCTTAGCCTGGGAATTGGGAACTTCCATATGCCGTGGGTGTGGCCCTAAAAAGCAAACAAAACAAAACAAAACAGAAAACAAAAAACTGATCTAAAAAATGACATCTACTACAAAATATTTTTAAAAGTAAAATAAGGCGTTCCCTTTTGGTGCAGCACGTTAAGGATCCATTGTCACTGCTGTGGCTCAGATCGATGCTGTGGCATGGGTTTGATCCCTGGAACTTCCACATGTCACAGACGAAGCCAAAAAAATAAATAAATAAAAGTAAAATAGAAATAAAAGGCAGTTGTAACTTGTAAAATCGATTTGTAGAGCTACTCACTAATGGCTTACTGTCTACAGTTTGAAAACCTGTGGCCTATAGGAAGTGTCCTGGCTTCTAATTAGCTCTGTTGCTCTATGAAGCCTGGCTTTAGACAAGCCACATGGTATTGTGTTCTTAACTTTCCCATCTAAAAAATAGAGTTTTTGATCATAAAATATCAAGATTCTTTCCAGCCACCAAAGTATAAATTCTAAGAGTCTTAGAATGAAAGAAATATCATTTAGCATGAATTATAAATTATATATACATTATTTAGGCCAACTCCTTTTCTCTCTTTCTTTTTTTTTTAACATTTTTAGGGCTGCACCCATAGTGTATGGAAGGTCCCAGTCCAGGGGTGAAATTGGCTGCGTCTGTGACCTACACCACAGCTCATGGCAATGCTGGATCCTTAGCCGACTGAGCAAGGCCAGGGATCAAACCCACATCCTCTTGGATACTAGTTGGGCTCTTAACCCACTGAGCCACAATGGGAACTCATCTTTTTCTTTTTTTGGCTGCAGCCATGGCATGTGGAAGTTCCCAGACCAGGGATCAAACCCATGCCACAGCAGTGACCTGAGCCACTGCAGTGATAACAGCAGATCCTTAACTCACTAGGCTACCAGGGAACTCTGAGGCCAATCCCATTTTTGTCTTTTTTGTTGTTGTTGTTAAGGCCACACCCACAGCATGTGGAAGTGCCAGGGCTAGGGGTGGAATCAAACTGCTGCTGTGGCCCTTGCCACAGCCACGCCAGATCCAAGCCGCGTCTGTGACATAAAAAGACAAAAAAAAAAAAGAATATTTAAGAATGATGCAGATGGTACTTCCAGTTGGGGTATTTGTTCTACTGCCATGACCTGGCTAGAGCATATCTGAACTCTGTTCTCACTGGCCCCATTCAGTGTTTGCGGGGAGCCTACAGTAGCCAGGCCCTGTACTGGGGGTGAGCTCAGGGCTATCCCACCTCTTGTAGCTTGGATAAGGAAATGGATATCAGGCTACCTCCTTCCAGATCTTTCTTGGTTTCCCTACCCCAGGACCACTATGCAGATGGCAGCAAGCTGGGAAGGCTGAACATAAACTTTGACTCAGGCAGACCTGGGGTGAATCCTAGGGCTCGGTGCTGCTTCACAATAGCTGTGGGATCTTAGGTAAGTTATCTGACCACCCCTTCAGTGTTCTCAAGTGAAAATGGAGTAATAGGAGTTCCCATTGTGGCACAGCGGATTACGAACCCAACTAGTATCCATGAGGATGCAGGTTCGATCCCTGGCCCCACTCAGTGAGTTAAGAATCCAGCTTTGCCACAAGCTGCAATATAGGTCAAAGACACGGCTTGGATCTGATGTTTCTGTGGCTGTGGTGTAGGCCAGCAGCTGTAGCTCTGATTGGACCCCTAGCCTGGAACCTCCATATGCCGCTGGTGTGGCCCTAAAAAGCAAAATAAATAAATAAATAAATACACAGCAAATAATAGCAATAGCATCTAGGTTATTAAATGGAAGTCTGTATTTGCTGGGCATGTGCTGAACAGTATACATAAATATCTCCAAGCTTTACAGTGCCTTGAAAGGCTGAGTTTTCCTTGGCGTCGCTGGAGGCTCTCCATGAAGCAACTGCATGAACTTGTCTGGGTCTCTTTCCCAAGCCTGGCCTGACAGTGGGGTGTGGGGATGGAGGAAGGGAGTGGAGTGGTTGCTTTAATAACAATCTCAGAAATCCCTGGGAAATAGTTACTGGGGTGAGGGTACCAGCCAGGGGAATACCCGAGAGAGAGCAGCCCCTGACAGGGAGCGCCCCCCCCGCCGCCTACTGGGCCTGGAGTCCAGCACTCCCACTGATTGGAGGTGGTGAGCCAAGCCCGTGTCGAGCCTTCTGATGCATGGCTGGGCTGAAGAAAGAGCTCATTGAATTGTTCATGGAAAAGAGTGGTGCCCAAGAGGCCAGAGCTGGAGAATGAGGCCGCCTCGAGCACGGGGCTTGGCAGGACATCAGGCTGAAAGGTACAGTGAAGGCTCCCAGAATTGATTCTCTGAGCCGGGTTTTGCATCACAAACTGGCCACTGCAGGGAAAGCTGGGCATTCGCAGGTCTGGTCTGTGAGGTGCACTTTGGATGGATGTGTCCGAGGGTATCTGAGTTGCCCTTCAGCTTTTGTGTGAAAGCCGACACCTGGACTTGCCCAAGCAGGAGGCTTCTGAAGCAGGAGAAGTCAGGCGGTGCCCCAGGGCTTGTCAGCGGGCCCTGGCTTCTTGCTTCCTAGAATCTACCTGCACAATCTAGAGCCAGAGGCCTTGGTGGCCAGATAGATAACTTGAGTCTAATTCTGGCCTCCCAACTGGGAGAACAAGGTCGCAAGGATAAAACATTATTCCCTGTGTACACGCACTGCCCTAAGCACTTTGTGTCTCTTACCTCACTTGCCCCTCAGGGCAACTCTGAGGACTGTTATCACCCCCCAACCCCCAGATGAGGAGGCTGAGGCAGGGGACAGTTAGGCGGTTTGCTCAAGGTTACACTGCTGGGTACTGATGGAATCAGGATTTGAACCTGGCGGTGTGACTCTAGGAACTGAGCGCTGGGCCGCTATCTTACCCTGCATCTGATTCATGAATTTAAAATGGGCTAAAGGGGTGTGGTGAGAGTCAAGTAGGAGAATCTGTTGGCAATGTGGGCACAGTGCTTTCAAGCGAAACAGGGTCAGCTGCTGTTGGTGTGATTGGTCACGGCTCCTGTGCAGCCTTGCTACTCCATTTCTTCTTCTCAGTATTTTGATTGAGCTTCTGCAGACTTTCAGCTTCTTGGGTTAGGACATGTCTATTTGGCATGTGCGCAGGGGCCGGGCAGCAAAGTTCAGAAATGCTGTGTGTGAAGTGGGAAGTCTGTGTTCACCTAAATAGTATTCCAAGAATCCTTTGAGGATTGAAGTTCAAGTTTGATCCTCTGAGCAAAAAGTTTAAAAGAGTTCTTCCATGCCTTTGTTTACCTGGAAAAAAAGTCTCTGTAACAATAAAAACAAACCTTCTGGTTTTGTTTTGTTGTGGCTCCCAATACTCCCAGAAAAAAAGAAAACAGATAAGCTGAGACCACTTTTGTCCGAGGCTCCCCATAGGTAAGAGAAGAAAAAGCTTTCTCCCCTTTGGGTGGGGCAGGGGAGGGGTTTCACACCATTCAGGTGCCTCCCGTCCTGGGCCAAAGCTGAGGCCAACTGACTAACCCAGGAAAAGCCCAGGGAAATCCCAGATCTTGCTTGCCTGTGTACTGAAGGAATTCTTGAGTCTACCCCCAAGGTAGGGAGCCCCTTTGATGCAGCCCAGTTCCTACTCACCCACCTCTTAAAGAAGGTACCTAAAGACTTGTGGATGGGGAGACTCTGGATTTTGTTTTTTGTTCCTCTTCCAGTTCTCTTGGGCTCAGCTGTGTGTTGTCTGATTATCAGGGAGCTGCCAGCCCAGGGACCATGTATACCTGTGCTTATCCATAGTATTGTAACTGCTCTGGTCCTGAGGTCAGCACTCCTTGTGACTCCAGGCGCTGCTGGCCCTGCAGTGCTACTGTGGGAGGGACCGCAGAGGGGCTTGGGTCCAGTGGGCTGCTTCTGACTCCTTTTTTATTTTTTATTTTTTTGGCTGTGCCTGTGGCATATGGAAGTTCCTGGACCAAGGATCGAACCCACACCACAGCAGTGACCTGGGCAGCTGCCGTGACAATCACTTAACCCACTGTGCCACAAGGGAACTCCAGGGGGCTGCTTCCGAGATCTCCTCCAGAGACCTGCAGTGAGTTGGTGGGCTTGAGGATTAAAGATGGCAAAAAAATCCCAAGTCAGTGGCTCATGACTTCTCTTGCTGTCCTCAGCTCTGTTCAGAGGAATTGGCTGTTAGAGAAGACTGTGCAAAATTTGAAGCTGTAGCAAGGTTTATATGTCCAACCATCTTACTTCTGCATCTGAGCTCTGCAGTTGCCTGATAGAACTGATATGCCTGCCTCCAAAAAGGTCCGTGGAGGGGAGTAAGGGAGAAGGCACTAAGGAAAGAGAAAAAAAAGAGGAAGCCAGTACCAAGGACTCTCTTAGGAGATTTTTCGGGGAAGATTAATTTGGAGCCAAGTTTTGTTTTTTGAGGCGATAATACACCTGTGTGTATAATTACAGCCCTACTTAGAAATACCACAAGGAGGAGTTCCCATTGTGGCGCAGTGGAAATGAATCTGACTAGGAACCATGAGGATGTGGGCTCGACCCTTGGCCTTGCTCAGTGGGTCAGGGATCCAGCATTACCATGAGCTGTGGTATAGGTCACAGATGCAGCTCGGATCCTGTGTGGCTGTGGCTGTGGTATAGGCCGGCAGCCATAATTGCAATTCAAGCCCTAGCCTGGTAATTTCCATATGCGGCCGTAAAAAGCAAAAAAATAAACGCCACAGGGAATTTGGCCTTTTCTTAGTTCCCCATTTTCCTTTTCCTCTGCCCCCCTCCCATTCAACAGAAAGCTCCAGTCTGGAGTCCACAGATGCAGCACAGGGGGTGAGATGTGCATGGGGCTTCATTTCGCCAACTGTCAGGAAACCGGGAGGCTGGAACTCCATGCTCCCAGGTGAGACGGACCTTGGGGGACTCTTGAACCTCAAGCCCCAGGTGACTCCAAGAGGAATGATCCGGCTCACCTGAAACTAGTGGAGAGTGGCAGGTTCTAAAATCTTGCTTTCGGCAAAGAAAAGCTGGATTTGGCTGAGAGATAAGCATGGGCCCCTGTGACCCTTTTGTGCTAGGCAAGAAGCAGGGAGGCTGACCTCCTGGAGATAAAGACTGTTTTCCTTTGAGCTCAAGGACCCAAGTTCTCTTTATTTTGTTTCTGCCTGGAAGACAAGTAGAGCTCATTCCATTCCTGTCAAGGGTCACCAAATACCAACACCCCTCCCTAGAAGAGCCACGTCTGTGCTGGCAACAGAGGTCAACGCTGTGTTCTACTTAGGCCAGGACACCTGTGTGTTTCTTGAGGTGGGGGTGGTAGTGATGGTTTTTGTTTTGTTTTGCTCTGCAAGAGTGACTACAACAACTAGTTAGGATCTGGTTTCCCTGGTACCCAAAACAAATCCCAGTACCTCCTGCTTCTGGGTCAGTTGTCCCCAGCCCTTTGCAAGCAATCCAGTTGGAATGTGGGGAAGAGAGGGACCGGCTCCCCACTTCCTGTGGTTCCGTCAGTGTTCTTGCCCAGATCAGCGCATTACCCGAGCCAAGGGCAGAGCCCAGCTTTTGGGGCCCTGCCACGGTGTCCCCACTCCTTCCCCCAACTCAAATACTTCATAGAACAGCAGCAATTAGTTGCCCCAGGCAAATGCTGCCCTACAACTTGCATAGCTGAAATAGTTTTTCACCGACTGCTTGTAATTTTAAATATACCTGTGCCCCACCCAGATGTCAACACATTAGTAATTATCCTAATCCTAAAACCTGGAGACTTGGAGCAAAGGAGGGAGGGCGGGGTGGGGATTCAAAAGAGCAGCTGCAGGGCCTAGATGTGCCACCCAGTGCCTGCTAATAATAGCTCGCATTTATCTAGCACTCACTCTGCCAGGTATGCACTAAACGCTTCTTTATCTCCTGCAGTCCTCACAAGAGCAGCTGGGAGGTGCAGGTGATTTCCATTTTGTTGATGGAGAAATTAAGGCTCAAAGCTGGAGTCCTTTGCCTAAACTCACAAGGCCAGTAGGAGCTGAAAGCAGCTTTTTTTTTTTTTTTTCTTTTTAGGTCTGCCCCCAAGGCATATGGAGGTTCCCAGGCTAGGGGTCCAGTCAGAGCTGTAGCTGCTGGCCTACACCACAGCCACAGCAGTGCCAGATCCTTATCCCACTGAGCGAGGCCAGGGATCGAACCTGTGTCCTCATGGATGCTAGTCAGATTCGTTAACCGCTGAGCCATGACAGGAACTCCAGCAGCTTTGAACTCTCATCTGAGTCTCAAGCCCTGTGCTTTTTAAGCCTCAGGCTGCACTGCTGTTTCAAGTTGATAAATTTAACAAGAGCGGGTGCCAGGAAATGCCAGTTGAGCCAGGAAGGTGGTCATTGCCAAAGTGTCAAGTCAGAAGGGGTTTGAAACCTGAGAAGTGGCAGGTCACTACCTGGAAACCACAGGGCCAAGTGGAGGCATTCCTGGGACTCTTAAGTAGGGGCACAATAAGCAGGCTCCACAGCCTGTTGAGCAGAAAAGGCAGTGCCCTGGGGCCTGTCTTATGCTAACCCAGTTCGGAAGTTACAGAGGTGTGGAGAGCCAGGGAAGAGTTTTTCAATTTGTGTTAATGTAATCCAGCTCAAGGGCTGGTGGAAACATAATGAAGCCGGTGTTGCTGAGGTCATATGCAAATGTAAACTGGTCTTCTAAGACATTTTAAATAGAATGAACATCCCTGCCCTGGGTACCTCCCAATACCTAGACCCCAGAGGGCCCTGGTGAGGCTTTATCCCTCATCACCTCAGCTTCCTGCTCCCACCCCACTGTGCAGCTGTCTCCTTGTCACAGGCCAGCTCCTCTGCTGAGTGCCAGCACCAAGGCGTGGCACTATGCTATCTTCCCCCTTACTGCACGGCCAGACGTGCTGCTTGGTGGATCTGGGGTCACCCTCTCCATCTGTGTCCCTTTGATTACTGTCACATTTCTCTTCTGTTACTGTTTGTTCCGTGGTTGATGAGTTCAGAAACATCACATACATTTCACTGTTTTCTCTTCATAAAAGAGTGTGAGGTGGGTATTACCTGGACCTTCAGTTTACAGATGATAACAGTGGGGCCCAGAGAGGTTAAGCTACTTGACTGTATTATACAGCTGATGAATAGCAGAGCCTGGGTAGGAATCTAGGCCACTTGCGTCCAGCACTCTGCTCTCAGTGGTTCTGCCAGAGTGATTCTGGGCTGAGTCAGGGTATCCATTCAAGCCTGTCTTCCCAGGCATGCCAGAGCTATCTGTGGTTGGGTTGCTGCTGCTGTAGCTGGCTCCTGGCTGGAACACTGAAATTAGATGGAGTTCCCAGGTGAGCACAGTGTTGTTGGAGGTGGTTGAGGAACATATCCCGTAGTGTGCAGAGAATGGTGCTGAGTGATTCAGCCTCCCTGGGACATCCTCTTCTCTCATTTATGCCTGGGCTCTGTGACTCAGTTTCTAGTGTCATCGGGCTGGGTCCTGGACACCTTTGGCAGCATCATCCCCTATTCACAGAACACGCAGTCAGCCACTGGGGAAGGTGAGAGCAGAAATTCACAGGAGGAACAGCATTTAGGGTCACTCACAGGAACGAGCTAATTCCAGAGCTTAAGAGGAACTGTGCAGGGAGGGAGGATAATAATAGCTAATGCTTATTAAGCCCTCGCAACGTGCCATCCCTGGTCTAAGCACATTCCAGGAACTTTGTCATTTAATCCTCACCTCAGCCCTCTGATGTAGATCCTATTATTATCCCCTTTTGGCAGATGAGAAAAATGAGGCACCGAGACATGATTTCCTAAGATCACAGGACTCACAAACAGAGGATCCGGGATTCAGACCGCAGCCAGTGGCTTCAAAGACTCAGCTCAAACATGGCACCACAGCTGACACCTGAACCCATGTTCTTAACCGAAGCTTGATTTGGGGGACATGGGGACTTTCAGCTGCCTTGTTACCAGCAAGCCTTGGATGAATGAGGCCCCAGAAGCAAAGTGAAAAGAAAGCTTTGCCTAAAACAAACTGCATGGGAGTTCCCATTGTGGCTCAGCAGTTATCAAATCCAACTAGCATCCATGCGGATGCAGGTTCGATCCCTGGCCTCGCTCAGTGGTTAAGGATCCAGCATTGCCATGAGCTGTGGTGTAGGTCACAGATGCAGCTCAGATCTGGCATTGCTGTGGCTGTGGCGTAGGCTGGCAGCTGCAACTCTGATTCGACCCCTAGCCTAGGAACCTCCATATGCCGTGGGTGTGGCCCTAAAAAGACAAAAAGGCAAAAAACAAAAAACAAACAAACAAACCAACCCAAAAAACTGCATGACTCTTGACTGGGGAACAGGGTCAGGAGTGGGGAGTTTTGGGGGAGGCACTCTCTCCAGGTAGCAAATTCAGAAGGTGATGTTTCTGAGTTTCTGGGTTGGTTCTGGGAGGAGGGATCTGAAGAGACTTTCCCAGTCAACATCTGTGGCAAAAGGGACATAGGGAGGGAGAACTCAAGTCTTTCCCTTGACCCTGGGTTCCTGAAACAAGATTCCAGCTCTGGTCATCCTTCCCCTCCCGCCCTTGCTGGGCTCTCATTCTTGCCACCTGTTGCTGTTGGGTGCTCGCCCGCATTTCTGAGGTGCTGACAGGAAAGAAGCGTGTCTCCCAGCTGGTAACATAGCTTTCATTTTAGTATCGGAAAGGCTGGGCATCACCGCTTTGATAGCTAGTAACTGTAACATTACTACTTTCTTTTGGATGAAATTTTAAAATTATACAAACTTATTTGCAAATCATGTCTGATAAGGGATTAATATCCAGAATATATAAAGAAACTCCTATACCTTAACAGGAAAAACAAAACCCAAAAAACCCTATTTACAAAATCAACAAAGCAAATTTTTTTTTTTTTTTTTTAGGGGCCGCACCCATGGCATATGGAAGTTCCCAGGCTAGGGGTCCAGTTGGAGCTGCAGCTTCCAGCCTACACCACAGCCACAGCAACTCCAGATGCTTAACCTACTGAGTGAGACCAGGGAGCAACCTGCATCCTTATGGATACTAGTTGGGTTTGTTACCACTGAGTCACAATGGGAACTCCCAAACTACAACTTTTAATGGTTAAAACGATAAATTTTGTTATGTGTATTTTACTATCATTAAAAAAAAAAAAATCACACAGGAGTTCCTGTCGTGGCTCAGTGGTTAATGAATCCGACTAGGAACTATGGGGTTGCAGGTTTGATCCCTGGCCTTGCTCAGTGGGTTAAGGATCCAGTGTTGCCTTGAGCTGTGGTGTAGGTCGCAGACGTGGCTCGGATCCAGCGTTGCTGTGGCTCTGGCGTAGGCTGGATTAGACCCCTAGCCTGGGAACCTCCATATGCCACGGGTGCAGCCCTAGAAAAGGCAAAAAAAATTAAGAAAAATTTTTTAAGTTTAAAAAATCACACAGAAAATGTTATACAAAAAGTTCTGTGGGGTTTCATCAATTAGCACTTTATAATTCCATTAACAGTCACCATAACTACCCTACAGAGAGGTGTACCATGTGGAAACCACACTTGGCTTTCCAAGCTGGAACTGAAAACACCACTAGTCTACTCGTTGGAGTTCCCCCAAAGTGAATCTGTCCACACATGGTTGCTATTGGACCCTACCTGTTGCTCCAGTATCACTGTGCTGTTACTAAGGAATGGGACATGTCTTGACTTTCAAAGCATTCACTCAGCACATAAAACCACTCTGTCCCTTGGTATAAGGCCACATCTCCTTCAAGCACTTAAGCATTTAAAAAAAAAAAAAAAAGTGAGCTAAGCAGTTCTTTGGCTAGAATTTAAACTCCAATCATTGTTTAGTCAGGGACAGAGCCAATTGCAGTGTTTAAACCTCATCATTATTTAGACAGGGACAGAGCCAAGCTTACAGAAGTCTGGAAGGCAGGCTTTACCTCAGGGTACCTTAGCAGTTGTTCTCTGTGGCCAGTACTGAGGACTTAGTTGGGAGCAAAACGTTCATCTATGTGTAACCCAAGTTTCTTTTGGATACTGGAAGTATAAAGATGAGTAAGGTGTAACTCCTCTGCTCATGAGGTTGAGTCTAAAAAAATGTAGAAATACTACTCATAGAGCTCAGTTAAGTGTTAATAGGCACGTGCTCAAAAGGTGGGTTAGGACTGGGGGCAAGAAGAGGCACCATCGTGAGTCACAGAGGCAAGATGATGGAGTTCCCATCTTGGCGCAGTGGTTAACGAATCCGACTAGGAACCCTGAGGTTGCCGGTTCGGTCCCTGCCCTTGCTCAGTGGGTTAAGGATCCGGCGTTGCTGTGAGCTGTTGTGTAGGTCGCAGACGTGGCTTGGTGGTTTCTGTGGCTCTGGCGTAGGCTGGTGGCTACAGCGCCGATTAGACCCCTAGCCTGGGAACCTACACATGCCACGGGAGAGGCCCAGTGTGATGCTTAAATGTGACTGCTCCATAGCCAGGGGGACCCACATGCAAGGTGGCTAACTCTTCCATTCACACTTAGCCATTTTCCCTGGGCCCTCCGTGGACTTGAGTGGCTGGGACTGCTCCCAAAATCAGCTCTCCAGAACAGAACCCCACTCAGACCCTGAGCCTCCCCAGGGGCACCGCTTTCTTTCCCGCCAGCCGATATCAGCCCAAGTCCAGCAGGGATATCACAACTTTTACAGTGTAAAGAAAGACCCCAGGTCTCATTGTTTCCTTCCAGAAAGAAGGTTTTTCTGCAGCTTGCAAACCTGAGAGCCTTCGGGTAGAGCACCACTTCACTTCACACACCAGAAGCAGCTCAGCCTCAAGGGCTTGGGGATACACAAAGGTTTTTTGTTTTTTTGGTTATTTAATTTTATTTTATTGGAGTAGAGTTGACTTACAAGATTGTATTAGTTTCAGGTTTGCAGCACAGTGAATCGGTCTTACAGAGGACTGGGTCCTTTTTGGTGGGTCAGGGGAACTGTCATAATGAAGGAGAAGGACCGCGTTTGGGGAGTGCCTGGGAGATGAAATCGGTTCGGAATATATTGAGCTTATCCATGTGACCTCTCAGCTTCCTGTCATATACATAAACCCTGATGTTAATGGAATTTCAACGCTGCCTATCACTGAATTCTCTCAAGTCTATACATACCACCTTTCGTGAATTTTTTTTCTTTTTTGTCTTTTTGCCTTTTCTAGGGCTACTCCCGGGGCATATGGAGGTTCCCAGGCTAGGGGTCTAATCAGAGCTGTAGCCACTGGCCTATGCCAGAGCCACAGCAACGCGGGATCCAAGCCACATCTGCGACCTACACCACAACAACGCTAGGTCCTTAACCCACTGAGCAAAGCCAGGGACTGAACCCACAACCTCATGGTTCCTAGTCAGATTCGTTAACCACTGCACCATGACAGGAACTCCCCCCACCTTTTGTGATTCACGTTAACCTCCTTCTGGATCTTACCTACTGAAAGTCATCCTCTGAAATCTATACAGGATAGCTGTTTAAAAAACGCACAGGTAACACTCAGGGGATGCAATTGATACACACCATTTACAATAGTGTTTAAGAGTTGAACAAAGATATTCAAACGCCAGTGAGAAGAGGAAGGCTGTATAGAGGATGAACATAGAACTACCAGAGGCTCCTGTCATGCCATGTGTATAATCAGCATCTGATGATTTTAATTTAATAATAACAACACTTATGAGTACTTATCATGTGCCAGAAACTCATGTAATCAATTGACATTCCCTATCCTTATGAGGAAGTTATTTTTATTGTTTCATTGTTTTTGGCATTGTTATTTTCCACATTTACAGATGAGAAAACTGAGGCCCATAGAAGTTAAGTAACTTGCTTTAATCATAGTTATAATATATATACATATAAAATATTATATAATATATAATAATCCTCTGTTAGGATATCAATTTGAGCTATTAACAAGGCTCAATTTAACAATGGCTTAGACAAGGGAAGTGTTTAATTCTCTCTCATGTCCGTCTCATGCTCAGCAGTCCAGGGCTGATAAGGCAACTCAACCTTGTTGGGAGCCCAGGCCTCTTTCATGCTGCTCTGCCTTGTCAGAAGGGCTGCCTTACTTCTGTGTTCCAACAGGGGAAGAAAGGAAATGGAGGGGACACCTGCCCCTTTAAGGGCGTGACCTGGAAGTTATGTTCACATTCGTTTGGTCAGAATGTGGTGACATGGCTAAACCTCGCTGCAAAAAGATGATAGGAAATGTTGTCTTTACTGAGGCCACATGTCCAGTAAAAAAAATCATGAAAGAGGGAGTTCCCTTCGTGGCTCAGCGGTTAACACACCCGACTAGGATCCATGAGGACTTGGGTTCGATCCCTGCCCTTGCTCAGTGAGTTAAGGATCCAGCGTTTCTGTGAGCTGTGGCATAGGTCGCAGAGGCAGCTCGGATCCCAAGTTGCTGTGGCTGTGATGTAGGCCGGCGGCTGTAGCTCCGACTGGACCCCTAGCCTGGGAACCTCCATATGCTGCAGGTGCAGCCCTAAAAAAAAAAAAAAAAAAATTTCATGGAGGAAAAGGACAATGAATACTAGGGACAGATAGTGATCTCTACTGCTGTCAGAAGTGGGACTCGAACTCAGCAGTTTGACTCGAACTCTTAATTCTTACATTCATTTTACTCATGTAAACTCATCTAAGAAGAGTTAGATGATGAGGTCAGGAGTTGGTAGGGTCTTTCTGATCCTTCCTTACAGTTTGAGACTTTCTTTTACTCTTCCACTTAGAGTACATGTACACAAGCACAGACACATAGACACGGTATACCTTATCACTCTTCCAGTAAAAAAGTTTTTAGATGTAGTTGTCTCTTGATGAGGACTCGGGAAGTTTTCCTTTCATCCTTTCCTTATAGACTTTCAATCTCTGTTTCTTTCTTTCCTTTCTTTCTTGAGTTGCCAAATGACCCACACTTTATAGTGTTTAGTATGTTACACTATGATCAGTGTAACGATTTTCTCTGCCACCAGTCTGTAGGGTTGGGCTTGGAAATCACCCCCCACAAATGAAATATCTCCTTCTTTCATTAGCAAAGCAGGGCAAGCTGGGGTAACCTTTAAGAGAACTTAGAAAATATGAGAACATTCAAAATTAGGATCAAACTTCATGAATTTGCCACACTTTGATAATTTTCATGAAAAGGCCAATTTTACCTCCTTCATTTCCAAGTGCTCTTTGTTAGGCTGAGCTCAGTAGGATGCTACCAAAATCAGGAAGCTTCATAGTAGCCCATGTATGTACAACTGCAGTCCTAATGCCTCTTTTCTCTCACCCTTGCAAAAGCAGTTTTATTTGAGCCTCTCAAGACACTTGAGACAGGTTTTATAAAAGTAATTTTAAGTATTAATTCAATTGAGCATTCCTGGTGTGGCTCTTTCAGCTGTGCAGAATGCCACAGCAGTGAGGGAATTGTTTGTTTCGGAGCAGGAGATGCCAATGCGATGACAGACCTTTTTTTAAGGCATGTAGCTGGTGGCTGTTAAATCTGCATTTCCTGACATTCATAATGGACCGTTAGCCACTGGACGTGAGCAGAGGGTTAGTTAATAATCAGGCCTTCTTTTTCATAGTGTGGTTAACAATGCAAACTGCTTTTAAATAATTATTTCATGCAATATTAACAATAACCTGATGAGATCGGTGGAGACATCCTGGCAACATAGAACCTCCCAAACGTTATTCTTACAAGACAAAGGCCTGCTCCCCGTGTTTAGAACTCTGGGACTCCCTAGTAAGTAGAAAGCACACTTCAATTGTGTTATTTTCGACAACTGTTCATTGAGCCCCTCCTGTGGACCAGGGCACCTCCAAATTTTGGGGAGCTGCCGGTGAACAAGACGCCGTCCTTTCCCTCCAGGAACTCTTCCCGTGGCGAGCACCAGTTTCCACCATCAGGTGCTGAAAATCACTATCTTCTGGGAAGGTGTCAGGGTGGGGAGAAGGTTCCAGAGAATTGTAGGGGACATTTGTGCTGAGCCCCGAAGTGTAAGTAGGATTCTGCCTGGCAGGGAAAGGCAGGGGGGACATTCCATGGCGGTGGTCCCAGCCGGGAAGGGGGACAGCTGCATGGGCGAGAGAATGGAGGGATGTGAGTGGCAGAGCCTCGGTTGGGGAGGAGGGGTGCACCCAGTTAGGCAGATGGAGGAGGCCTTGTTTGCTGTGCCAAAGGGGGTGGCTTAGTCCTGCAAACCATGGAGGTGGTCAAGAGTCGATCTGGTTGGGGAGTTCCTGTTGTGGTGCAGCAGATGAATCCACTAGTATCTATGAGGATTCGGGTTCAATCCCTGGCCTCACTCAGTGGGTTAAAGATCCGATGTTGCTGTGAGCTGTGGTGTAGGTCTCAGATTTGACTTGGACCCCGAGTTTCTGTGGCTGTGGCTGTGGCTGGCAGCTGTAGCTCTGATTGGACCCCTCGCCTGGGAACTTACATATGCCCCAGATGCAGCCCTAAAAAAAAAGGAGTAGATCTGGTTGCATGTGAGTCCAGACTCTAAGGGCTTGTTGACATGGAAATGTTACTTAACCATCACCTGTAAAATGGGGGTAATACTCATACTTGCAGGTTAATCTTTTTTTTTTGTTTTTTTTGTCTCCTTAGGGCCACACCCACTGCATATGGAGGTTCCCAGGCTCGGGGTTCAATCAGAGCTGTAGCCGCCAGCCTACACCACAGCCACAGCAATGCCAGATCCGAGCCACATCTGCAACCTACACCACAGCTCACGGCAATGCCGGATCCTTAACCCAGTGAGTGAGGCCGGGGATCAAACCTGTGCTCATGGATACTAGTCAGATTCTTTTTCCCAGAGCCAAGAAGGGAACTCTTTCAGGTTCATCTTAAATGTTAATGAGCTAGTGCATGTAACGTGCTTAGCACAGTGCCTGGAACACAGTAAGTGTTGAGTAAGCGTTAACTGCTACCCTGCTAATAGTTCTCTACTGTTGAATCAGACATCTTTGAGAACAGAGGAATTTTTTCCATACACACGATATTGTGTATAATTTAATGGGGTTCACAGACCCTTTAAAACTGGATTCCAAATTAAGACTCCCTCTATGAGATATAAAGTTTGAGATATGAAGTTTTAAAGCAGAGGAGTGTTAAGGTGAGATGTGATTTTTTTATTTTGAGGGGGAGGGAAGTACTGGACCCTGGAGAATGAAACTCCGATTCTCAAAACTGACTGCATGTTATAATCATCAGTAGAGGGTTTTTTTTTTAGAAATACCAATGCTCCAGCTTCACCTCCAGACATTCTGATTTGTTTGTTTGTTTGTTTTGGTCTTTTAGGACCAAATTGGCAGCACGTGGAGGTTTCCAGGCTAGGGGTCAAAGCAGAGCTGTAACCACCAGCCCACACTAGAGCCATAGCAATGCAGGTTCCGAGCCACGTCTGTGACCTACACCACAGCTCACAGCAATGCCAGATCCTTAACCCACCAAGAGAGGCCAGGGATCGAACCCATGTCCTCATGGATGCTAGCTGGGTTTGTTAACCACTGAGCCACACCGGGAACTCCCATATATTCTGATTTAATTAATCTGGGGTGGGGCTGTGCATGACCTTTTAAAAATCTCCCAGATGATTCTAACGGGTAGCCAGCTTTGGGAACCACTGAGTTAGGGTACTGTTAGTCAGCTAGGAAGAGGATGCTTGTACCAGAGTAGGAATGGAAAGGAGAAGAGAGGAATGACTCCAGAAACATTTTGGAGGTAGAATCAACAGGGCTGTGTGAGCCATTAGAAGTATGAGAAGAGGCTCTGAGGCGACTCCACTAGTTCAGACAGAAGGAGAAGTGTTTGTGTTGTGTTTATTGTTTATTGCAGGAGTGGGCAAGGAAAAAACAGTGCATGTAATAAACATGTACTTGATATCCCTTTATTAAGTGCAAACTGTGGGTCCAGGGCATGCTTTGACAGCTTTGACAGGTCTGCGGAACATGGCCATCTCACAAAGACAGCTAGGGGTCCCAGTGTTCACTGTCATCAATCATCAGATCCTAGCCAGGTGATTGTGGAAGGGTCTGGATGGGATCATTGGGAGGGGGCAGAGAAGGAGACAAGACCACCAGTTAGGGAACTCAGAGGGCCATATCCCATCCCTCCCCCTGCGCCCCCCACACCGAAGCCAGGCCACACTGAGGCAGGGGAGAGCTTTGTGTGGGATGGTGAGGACCATGAGAGGAGGAGGCAAGGGTTTCCAAAAGGAGCAGGTGGCTATTGTGTGAAATGCCGCAGGGAAAGGACCTGGAGGAGCAGGCCCTGGGTTTGATGATTAGGAAGGAGGTGGCCTTGGCTTTGGAGATGGTGGCAGGGACCAAAGCCAAATTCCAGTGGCTGCAGACAAGAAAGAAAGTGAGGAAGCATGAGCATTGGTGTAGGAAGTTTGGGGTAAAAGCATGAAAGCAGCATCTGCAGGGGAGGAAGGGTGGAGGAACAGAGCTTTCTTTTAGGTCGGAGTGGCAGTATTGTAGTCTGAGGGGAAGGAGCCAGACGAGAGGAAGCCATCAAGATACAGACAAGGGAGGGGATGGCGGTGGAGCCAGGGCTCAGCTTCGGCAGGCGGCCCAGGGCTCACAAACGCTGGCTGAAGAATGGCTCTTGGATGGGAGTAGGGATGCTTGTTTCTTTGAGGTGAAAGTGAGTAGGTTTCCAGATGGTACAGCCTTTCTGTCTGAGAAGCCATCTATGGTCATAGCTGAATCCCAAGACATCTTCCTACCTATGTTCTCCTTTCCAGGCCCAGTTCCCTGGAACTCAGTCTGCTTCTTTCCCTCCTCAAACGCTGCCACCCCTTCAGGACAGAAGGCTGGCTGGAAAGTTAGCTGTGGTATATCTGAGGTTTCTTTACTGCTCTGCTTTCCCCAAAGAAAAACATAGGGCCCTTTGCTTTGAGTTGATGGTTAATCATGATTCTCGGACAATCCATCTGAGTATACAAAGAGCTATGGGTTTTCAATTCCTCAGTTCCTTTTGCTGGTTTTTCTTTTCTTTGCCCAGGGGATGCTCTCCTCTGCTCTCTGGATCTCTCTTATTGCATTTTGCCACACTGCTGACCTCTCCGTCCTTCCAAAAAAGCTTTCTGCCCCTGGCTTCAATGATACTGAGTCTCTGGGTTGTCCTGCCCGCTTAGCCCTCTGCTTTTCCTGACCTCTAGGTGTTGGATGCTCAGGGCTCAGTCCCATGCTCCTTCTCATCCCCTACTCCAGTCGCTCCCTGGGCCATATCACCCAGGCCCATCACTTTATTTTTTTTTTATTTTTAAAAATTTTTACCTTTATAGGGTTGCACCCAAGGCATATGGAAGTTCCCAGGCTAGGGATCACTTGGCACTGCAGCTGCCAGCCTACGCCACAGCCACAGCAGTGCCAGATCTAAGCCGCTTCTGCACCTACACCACAGCTCACAGTAACACCAGATCCTTAACCCACTGATCAAGGCCAGGGATTGAACCTGCATCCTCATGAATACTAGTCAGATTCTTAAGCCACCACGCCACAAGGGGAACTCCCCCATCACTTTAAATTTCATCTTTATGCTGAGGCTTCCCCAGTCTCGACCTCTCGCTCCAGTGCCAGAACTCGCCAGCCAGTGGCTAACATTTCCATTTGGATGCCTTACAGGCCTCTCAAACTTCACACACCTCAAACAGAGCTCCTAGTTTTCTCCCCTCCACCAGCCTCTCCTTCATTTTCTACTCTCAGTAGATGCCTGCGATTGTTTCCTCAGTTGCTTAACCAAACCCTAACGTCATCCTTGGTTCTTCTCTTTCACTTGCCCCCCAGATGCAGTCCATCAGTTATTCCTGTTGACCCTGCCTCCGAAATATATTGAAATCCATCCATGTCTTCCATCTCTAGTCTGGTCAGTGCTACTCAAAGGGTAATTTGCAGGAGTTCCCGTCGTGGCTCAGTGGTTAACGAATCCGACTAGGAACCATGAGGTTGCGGGTTCGATCCCTGGCCTTGCTCAGTGGGTTAAGGATGCAGCGTTGCCGTGAGCTGTGGTGTAGATTGCAGATGCGGCTGGGTTCCTGCATTGCTGTGGCTCTGGTGTAGGCCAGCAGCTACAGCTCCGATTCGACCCCAAGCCTGGGAACCTCCATATGCCATGGGAGCGGCCCAAGAAATGGCAAAAAAAAAGAAAAAAAAAGAAAAAAAGAAAAGAAAAAGAAAAGGGTAATTTGCAGACCAGCAGCATCTGTCGCCTGGGAGCTTGTTAGACGTGTGGAAATCTTGGAGTCTTCTCCCACATCGGAAACTCTCTGGAGTTCTCGTGGTTCAGCGGTAACGAACCCAACTAGTAACGATGAGGATGTAGGTTCAATCCCCGGTCTCTCTCAGTGGGTTAAGGATCCAGTGTTGTCGTGAGTTGTGGTGTAGGTCACAGATGGCAGCTGCAGCTCTGATTCAACCCTTGACCTGGGAACTTCCATATGCCACAGGTGCACCCCTAAAAAGACAAAAATTAGAAAAAGAGAGAGAGAAAGAAAGAAAAAGAAAATAAGAGAAAGGAAAGGAAAGGAAAGGAAAGGAAAGGAAAGGAAAAAGAAAAGAGATGAAACTGAGGATGGGACTTTACAGAGGATTCTGACGCCCTCTAAAGTTGGAGAAGCACTGCTGTGGTCCACGCCACCTCAGAAGCCTCCAACGGGTTTACACTCTCGCCTTACTGTAATCTGCTCTCCTCCTAGAAGCCAGAGTGATTGTTTTTGAAAACAATTAAATCAGATTATGTCACACACAGACGCACCCTCCTCTCCCCACCCCCTCACACTGGTTTAAACCCCTCTCAGTTTCCCACTGGACATGGTAGGAGCCAGGTTTTCTCTCTTGGTCCAGAGAGCCCTGAGGTGAGGTCTGCTCACACCTGCCACTCCGGCCTCTGCCAGAGCCTCCTCTCTGCCCCCTCCACGCTCGCACCAGCTCGTTCCCCGCGTGGGAGCTTTGCACTGGCTGTCCCTCTGTCTGAAATGCCCTTGCCCCGAACTTCAATAGCTGGTTCCCCCATATCCATTATTTCTCAGTGTAACTGGCACTTTCTTTAGAGACGTCTTCAACCAAGTCAGGGTAGCCCCTCTTTACAAAATTACATGATTTTAACCTTCTGCATGGTACTTACTACCGTCAGTTTTTTCCTTGTTTATGTATCATCTGACATAAGTTTTATGGGAACGGGGACCTGGTTTGTCTTATTCACTGCCGCATCAAGTAAGTGCCTGGAACACTCCCCGGCACATAGTAACTGTTTGATAACTATTTGCTGAATATTTGCCAAGCTTTACTTCTTCCTCACTGGTAGGCCTGAGGGTGCTACTTGTGAACTAGCCTCCACTCAAACGCCCACTGACTCCTCTCACGTGGCTCTGTTCCAGGAGGCTTCAGTCACTGACTCTCATCTCTCTGTGCCCCTTAGAGCACATGTCAAAAGGGAGCAAGAATCTGGGGAGACATTCGCCTCCAAAGGAGGCAAGAGGGAGATGGCCTCATCAGGCTGCTTCCTTGGAATCCCAGGGAGGGAATCTTGAGAGTCAGCGCCCCAGGGCCTTTACTTTCATTGAGTTTGCTGAGTCCTAGGAGAAGCTGCCTAGTCTGTAAGAACGAGGGCTTTTGTGGTCAGAGAAGCCCTGGTTCAAACCCTGGCCCTGCCACTTACTGCTGTGAGACCTTTCCACTCTCCAAGCCTCAGTTTCCCCATTTGTAAATTGGGGTTCGTAAAGTCCCTACACCACAGAATGGTTGAGAGGCTGCGATGAGATGTCTGTAATGGCAGATGGTAAGCCACCCCAGAAGTGTTAGCTATTATTATTGTTGTTATTATTTTATACAGAGGGGGAAAGTATAAATAGCACTGAGGACTAGAAGAAAGAAAAAGTGCAGCCATACTTGTGATAAGAAAAATGCAAGCTTTTATAGCAGAAATTGACAGAACATTGTAAATAAACTATAATAAAAAAATTTTTAATAAAAAAATAAAAACATTTTTAAAAAGAAAAAAGAAAAATGCAAGCTTGAACACACTGAGATGTTATTCATCACCTTCCAAACTGGCAAAGCCTGGACAGTCAGCTGACACTGTTGGTAGAGACGTAAGGAAGCTGGTGGGAGGGCGAATTGGTACAGCAACCTCCCCAGAGAGAACCTTGGCAATAGCTAACAAAATTACAAACCCTTTGGCTCAGCTAGTCCACTTCTAGGAATTTATGCTACAGATATTCTGGCGCATGTGCAAAATGATGTATGTAAATGTTATTCCTTACGTCACTATTGGAGTTTCAACATTCTGGAAGCAACCTACAAGTCCATGAGTAGGGAAGTGATTAAATAAATTGTGGTATATCTATACACTGTAACAAATAAAGTGAGAAAGTGTCTTTATGTAATGATTGTAAGGTGAAACATAGATTAAGTAAAAAAAGGATGTTAGGTGGAGAAAAGCAAGGTGCAAGATAGGGTGCATAGTAGGATCGAGCAAAAAGCGGGCAGTAGGGAAAAAAATGTGTATGTGTGTGTATTCCTTTATATAACCAGAAGATCTCTCTTTTTTTCCTTCTATTTTTTATTTTATTTTTTTATTATTCAAATGAATTTATCACATCTGTAGTTGTATAATGATCATAACAATCCATTTTCACAGGGTTTCCATCCCATAACCCAAGCACATCCCCCCACCCCCCAAATAACCAGAAGATCTCTTAAAGGACAGAGTAGAAGAAAAAAATTTTATTGTACACTCTTTGATCTTTTGAATTTTGAACTACGTAAATGCATTACCTGTTTTTTTTTTTTTTAAAGATGAAGATTGATTCTTTAACACTTAAAATATTAGTAATAATTCTCAGTGCCTCTTACTTTCTAGGTGATAACTGGTTCTAGGAATGGTGGGTCTCAATAATTGCTAATGTCGGAGGAAGAAGCAATGATAACAAAGATACTAAAAATAAAAGGCATTCTTTGGGTTCTGTGCTTGAAGTTCTAATAGTTGGCTTGCAAAGGAGATGCTCACAAATAATAAACTGTGCCTGTGGGAATCTATATCAACCTGCAGGGAATGTTCTGAATTTCTCCTGTGGTTTTGAAAACAAATTTTTGCTTTCTCATTTTCCTGGCATAAAAACAAATAGCATGTATCTGGAAGTTTTTTTTAGCAATGTGGTTTTTTTTTTTGGTCTTTTTTTGCTATTTCTTTGGGCCGCTCCGGCGGCATATGGAGGTTCCCAGGCTAGGGGTTGAATCGGAGCTGTAGCCACTGGCCTACGCCAGAGCCACAGCAACGCCAACTCGGGATCCGAGCCTCGTCTGCAACCTACACCACAGCTCACGGCAACGCCGGATCGTTAACCCACTGAGCAAGGGCAGGGACCGAACCCGCAACCTCATGGTTCCTAGTCGGATTCGTTAACCACTGCGCCACAACGGGAACTCCTTAGCAATGTGTTTTTTGGTTTTGTTTTGTTTTTTACACCTGAACCTGCGACTTACGAAACTTCCTAGACTAGGGGGTTGAAGAGCAGATCCAGTTGCTGGCCTACACCACAGCCATAGTAACGAAGGAGCCTACCCACATCTGTGACCTACACCCCGCAGCTCATGGCAACACTGAATCCTTAACCCACTGTGTGAGGCCGGGAATCAACCCCACATCTTCACGGACATTGTGTCGGGTTCTTAACCGCTGAGCCACAACAGGAACAGCAATGTGGTTTTAACTGTGCTCTTTTGGAAAGAAGCAAGACGGAAAATGAATGCGCCACGACGGGAACTCCAATGTTCTTTTCTTAATGTTTCTTCTGCTTTCCTTTTAGTTAGCAATTTTGTGAGAGAACTTAAGAGCCTAGTGAAATCAACCTTTACAAGGGCATGGCCTCTTCATTTTGAGTGTTTCTCTGCGTGGCAGCCCCTCTTGCTCTTGCCAAACTCTGCCTGCCTCCCCCAACTTCCTTACCACACGTTGTCAAACCTTATAGATTTCCCCCCTCTTGCTTTTAATTCCTTTCTAACCTCCTAACTCCTTGTACGTCTCATTGCTCTGTATCCTGCTAGCTAAGACTCAAGGGATGTAGACGAGTGCTGATATTAATTAATTGGTTATTCATTCCATAAATATTTATGAGTTCCTACTATGTATCCGGCACCATGTCAGTGCTAGAAACTCGGAGAGGGAGTTCCTGTTGTGGCTCAGTGGGCTACGAACCCACCTAGTATCCAGGAGGATGAGGGTTCCATCCCTGGCTTTGCTCAGTGGGGTAAGGATCCCGTGTTGCCTTGAGCTGTGGTGTAGGCCTGCAGCTGCAGCTCCGATTGGACCCCTAACCTGGGAATTTCTATATGTCGCAGGTGCAACCCTGAAAAGCAAAAAAAAAAAACAAACAAAAAAAACCAAGGAAACTCAGAGAAGAATAAGAAATGATTCTGAGAGTTGTACCAGATTGCTTGTAGTCATTTGGGAGAGACAGACAATAAATTATAATGCAGTATAAGAACCGTGTGCGTGTTCTCTGAGTGCCATGAAGGGGCATCTAACTCAGCTTTGGTGGGAGGAGGGTGGAGGGGTTGAGGAGGGGTTCCTGGGGGAAGGGAGGAGTCTTAAAAGGTAAGTAGACCTTGCCTGGGGAGGACAGCAGGGAGAGGAAGATCTGGAGCACGAGAGGGACAAGTGGGGCTTGGGCCTTGAAGGTGAGGGCAGCCTTCTGTGGTAATGGCAGCTATGCAGTTTTAGCGAGAGCAGAGGCTTGAAGATCAGAAACAGACGCACTCATGTGTTTATTCATTCACTGAAACTAGGGCATGATGACGTGTGCAGCAGGAAGTGGCAGCAGATGAGGTTCAGAGAGTTTCAGGAAGGAGGAAGTAACCAATAATGTCAAATGCAACCGAGGGCCATGGGCTAACAAGCAGTAGGTCATCGGTGACCTTTACAAAGCTGGATCTCAGGAGTGGTGGGGCCTGAGCCAGGTTCTGGTACCTTGAAGGATGAAAGGGAAGTGAGAAGAACAAGGTGAGAACTAGGACTCAGATCAGAGTGGACGTCGTTGGCCACCTTCTGTTTGTCAAGGTTCTGTGTCGGTGCTTTTAATTCTCACAACAACCTGGCAGGAGATATTATCCAAAGACAGCAGAAAGGGACAAGGGGTATGAGTGCACATGAATCCGTGTTTTGGAAAATAGAAGGTTCAGAAGCTGGTTGGCCAAAGCTTGGAGGGATTGCCTGTCCCACATAACATACCTGTAGAGACAAAACCAGCCTCAGCTAGATTCTCAAGGGCAGCCTGAGCTTTTCTTTCCTCAAATGTCTTCACAAGAGTGGATGCTTAACTCTAATTAGTAGCTTATTTACAATCTTCATTATGAGCCGAGAAGGTGCTGGATTTGTGATTGGCGTGTAACAATTCTGTTATGTTCCAATGATGACAGCCACTTGCTCACCACAGTTGTTACCTTGTATCAAGCTCTTGTACACATGTGTTCAGCTCTGGGAAATGCATTGGCCCCTGGATCATTACACAGATACCTGAGGCTGGGCCAGTAGGTGACCTGTCTGACATCTGTGTCTCAGCCAGGAAGCTTCACAGCCAGAATTTAAACCCACATCTGCTAGAGACCGAATCCAGCCCCTCATAGTCCGATACTTCCATCAGCTTTTCTTTCAAAGGGTCTTACAGGAAGAATTTTTAAATGAAGACCTTGTGAGGAGTTCCCCTTGTGGCTCAGAGGTAATGAACCCGACTAATAGCGTGTGTTTGGTCCTTGGCCTCACTCAGTGGGATTAAGGATCTGGTATTGCTGTGAGCTGCAGTGTAGGTCGCAGACTCTGCTCAGGTCTGATGTTGCTGTGGCTGTGCTGTAGGCCAGCAGCTGCAACTCTGATTTGACCCCTGGCCTGGGAACTTCCATATGCCACAGGTTTAGCCCTAAAAAAAAGAGACCAAAAAAAAAAAAAAGTGAAGACCTTGTAAGATTCTCTGAGAAAACAGGAGTTAGTTGTTGTCTTCCATTGTTTTTGAGTAAAAATACATAAAATGCCTTATTTTTAAATTAAGAATTTTTGGGAGTTCCCATTGTGGCACAGCAAAAACGAATCCAACTAGGAACCATGAGGTTGCGGGTTCAATCCCTGCCCTGGCTCGATGGGTTAAGGATCTGGCATGGCGTAGGCCAGAAGCTGTAGCTCCGATTGGACCGCTAGCCCAGGAACCTCCATATGCTGTGAGTGCAGCTCTAAAAAGCAAAAAAAAAAAAAAGAATTTTTTATTAAACAAAATTCAGGTACTTCTTTCAGATAAATTAAAAAAGGATGAATGTTACCACACAGAATTAACTTTCACACCTGCTGTGTTTTCGCCAAGACTTATAGGCTTATGGAGCATGAATATCTATATATGTGTGGGGTGGATATATTTCTTTATATAAAGAGTATCCATCATAGTGAACATATATACACACATAAAAATATAGTTTTGGAGTTCCTGCTCCAGTACAGTGGGTTAAGAACCTGACTGCAGGGGCTCAGGTCACTTAGGAGGTGAGGGTTTGATCCTCGCCCTGTGCAGTGGCTTAAAGGTTCCAGTGTCGCCACAGCTGTGGCTCGGATTCAATCCTTGGCCCAGGAACTTCCATATGCTGTGGGTGAGGCCTTAAAATTATGTATGTTTCAACACCATTTTTGACACCTGCCTTGAAACACTTTTATAGCAGGCTTATTCGTACCACAACATGCTTGAGAAGATAAATGATCACAAATATCTTGCAATTTGCTTAATAGATGCTGGGAGGAATTCAATTCACATTTTTAAATAATTTGCCTGGAATGCCACGATCGTTTAACATGAACCTGGCTGATCATGGGAGAGGAAATGTTGGTAGAGGATAGAGGTTAAGTGCACAGGCCCTCAGAAGCCAGACTGCCTGGGCTTGAATCCGAGCTCCCAGTCCCCTCATTTATTAGCTGTGTGACCTTGAGCAAATTGCTTACCCTCTCTGTGCCTCAGTTTACTGGTCTGTATAAAGGAGAATGATAGTACCTGAATGAGCTAGTCCATGCCAAGTCCTTAGAACAGTCCTTGGCAACTAATGACATTCAATCCATTTTTGTGTCTCAAAACACATTCACTTGTATTATACGGATGTTCAAGTTGCTGAGTCATTTAGTCCAAAAAAATCCAGAGACATTTTGACACAGGTGAGGCAGATATAAAAGTTTTCCAGGTTGACTTCTGGGGTGGGGACTGAGTCTGTATTTTTACAGAACTAAGTGAGTAAGTTTGAGGATCAGCGAGGTTCATAATCCTGGTCTAGAACACTGGACACAGATGAACAGAAATTGGATGGTGGGTGAGACCAGAAACGTTCAGAACAGTGAGTTTGAGATGGCCCCACCCAGACACAGGGGCGGGCACTCTCTTAGTAGCAGAGGAGGAGGATGTGATACTTAAAACTGGAACGTTGTCAGCTGAGAAAAATCAGTTAAGATAAAGAGGGCCAAAGCCGTGAAAAGGTGGAAGAAACCTGCACACCTGCCCATAGAGTAGATTTCTTTCTGAAGTTAATCAGTATTTCTTCCCCCCACTGGCAGGGATATTTTTTTTCTTTTTGTTCCATTTGGTTTCTTCTAACTTTTTTTTTTTTTTTTTTTGGTCTTTTTAGGGCCGCACCTGCAGCATATGGAGGTTCCCAGGCTAGGGGTCGAATCAGAGCTGTAACAGCCAGCCTACACCACAGCCACAGCAACACCAGGTCCGAGCCACATCTGCCACCTACACACAGCTCACGGCAATGCCAGATCCCCAACCCACTAAGTGAGGCCAATGGTTCCTAGTCGGATTCGTTTCCGCTGTGCCACAAGGGGAACCCCCTCTAGCTTATTAAAGTTTTCAGAGATATACTCTGTCCTTCTTATGATAACAGCTAATGTTTAGTTCATGTGTTGAGCACTGTGTTAGTAGTTTTTAGGCTTTATTTCATGTAACTTACCAGATAGTTTTATGAGGTATGAACCATTGTTCCTATTTCACAAATGACAAAACTTAAATTTTGAGAAGTGAAATAATTTGCACAAGGTGCAATATCCGTATTCCCTTTCTTTAGTAACACAATACCAACTTTATTTGGGGTAATAATGTCCCTAGTGAAAAAACTACATTTCCCAGTGGCCCTTATAGCTAGGTCTGGTCATGTGTCTATGTTCTGGCCAATGAAATGCAACTAGAAGTACTATGTGGGTTTTATGGGAAAATACAGTGTATTGATTCCCTGAGTTCCCTCATGGCCTCAACAGGTTAAGGATCTGGCATTGTCACTATGTGGCTCTGGTTACAGTTGTAGCCTAGGTTTGATCCCTGGCCCAGGATTTCCACATATTATGGGCATGGCCAAAACCAAACAAACAAAAAAAGGTATTGACTCTGTCATAAGGTCCTTCTCCATCCTTCTTTTTCTTTCTTTTCTTTTCCTTCTTCTTTTTTTTTTTAAACAGCCAGACCTTCGGCATAAGCATATGAAAACTCCCGGGGTAGGGGTCAAATTGGAGCTGCAGCTGCCAGCCACAGCCACAGCAACAGAGGATCTGAGCTGCATCTGTGACCTACACTGCAGCTTGCAGCAAGGCTGGATCCTTAACCCACTGAGCGAAGCCAGGGATCAAGTATGCATTCTCACAGATCCTATGTCAGGCTCTTAACCTGCTGAGCCACAATGGGAACTCCTCCATTCCTTCCTCTAATACCTGAAATGGAGGTATGGTGACAAGAGCCTCAAAAGCCATCTTGGACTTTGAAAATATAAACCATGTATCTTGTGATAGAGAAAGAAGGAACTTTGGTCTCTAATGACCGTGGAACAGCTATACCTACCCTGGGCTGCCTACCTCTGATTTACATGGAAGATAGATAAACTTTTAGCTTGTTGAAGTTGCTTTTATCAATAGGCAAACATGATCCTAACAAAAATAATAGCTTATACTATAAAACTGAATTGTGATGATCATTGTACAATTATAAATGTAATAAATTCCCTGAGTAATTAAAAAAAACAAAAAACAAAACCAAAAATAATAGCTTGTTCTTAGACTCTGCTTTATCAAAGCCAGCTATATGCCAGACACTTTTCTAAATGTCTCATATACTGATTCATTTCAATCCTTACAGCAGATCTATGATGTTGAGTTATTATTCCCATTTTGCAAATGTGGAAAATGAAGCAAAGAGAGGGTCAGTGACTGGCCCAAGTTTACACAGCTGGAAATGGCAGAGTGAGCAAACACACAGCTAATAAGAATCAGACGTAGGAGTAGAACTCAGGTCTCTCTGACACCCAAGTCCATGCTTATAACAATGATGCTATATGTCTTCTTTCATACTCAGTGTGAGTGGTGGGCTTTGTGGTTTCCCTTATCTAAACTTTATCTTAGGGAGTTCCCGTCGTGGCTCAGTGGTTAATGAATCAGACTAGGAACCATGAGGTTGTGGGTTCGATCCCTGGCTTCGCTCAGTGGGTCAAGGCATTGCCATGAGCTGTGGTGTAGCTTGTAGATGCAGCTCGGATCCCGCGTTGCTGTGGCTGTGGTGTAGGCCAGCGGCTACAGGTCCAATTTGACCCCTAGCCTGGGAACCTCCATGTGCCAGGGGCGCGGCCCTAGAAAAGACAAAAAATAAATAAAAAAATAAAAATAAACTTTGTCTTCTGCTTCAGTTCACAAAATGGAGGACTTCTAGCAGGTGGCCATTAGAAGGTTTCTCCAGGAGTTCCCATCATGGCTCAGTGGTTAATGAATCCAACTAGGAACCATGAGGTTGCAGGTTCGATCCCTGGCCTTGCTCAGTGGGTTAAGGATCTGGCATTACTGTGAGCTATGGTGTAAGTCGCAGACGTGGCTTGGATCCCACGTGGCTGTGGCTGTGGTGTAGGCCGGTGGCTACAGCTCTGATTAGACCCCTAGCCTGGGAACCTCCATATGCCTCGGGAGTGGCCCTAGAAAAGGGAAAAAGACCAAAAAAAAAAAAAAAAAAAGTTTCTCTAGAAGATCAAAACAACCTTAGGGCTCGCCTCACAGCCCTGACTCTTTAGGGAAACTTCTAAAGGAAATGTCATGGATGGATACCAAAAAGTTAAAAAATATTCATGTCATCCCATTTGCCTTTGCTTCCATTACAAAATTTTTTTTTCTTTTGGTCTTTTTTTTTAGGGCCACGCCCATGGCACATGGAGGTTCCCAGGCTAGGGTCCCCATAGGAGCTATAGGTGCCAGCCACAGCTACAGCCACAGCAACACAGGATCCAGAGTTCCCGTTGTGGCTCAGCAGTAACAAAGCCAACTAGCTCAGTAGTTAACGAATCTTACTAGCATCCGTGAGGACGCAGGTTCAATCCCTGGCTTTGCACAGTGGGTTAAGGATCCAGTGTTGCCATGGGCTGTGGTGTAGGTCACCGACTTAGGTCAGATCCTGCATTGCTGTGGCTATGGTGTAGGCTGGCAGCCACAGCTCCAATTTGACCCCTAGCTTGGGAACCTCCATATGCCACAGGTGCGGCCCTTAAAAACAAAACAAAACAAAAAAAAAACATGAGGATGTGGGTTTGATCCTTGCCCCTGCTCAGTGGGTTAAGGATCCAGAGTTGCCATGAGCTGCAGTATAGGTCACAGACTCAGCTTGTATCTGGCATTTCTGTGGCTGTGGCATAGACTGGCAGCTGCAACTCTGATTTGACTCCTAGCCTGGCAACTTCCATATGCCATGGGTGTGGCCCTAAAAATAATAATAAAAAAAAAAACAGGTAGAATTCTGTCATAAACAAAATTGAGTCATCCCTCCCTCCATTCATTCAATAAATATTCAGCACCTGCTCCGAGCCAGGTGCTCTCCCAGGCGCAGACAAGATGAGAGGAGGCAGATAATTAAACACAAGAAAACAGTAGGTACAAACAAGTGCTACCAAGGAAAGAAGGATTGGGAGGAGGCTCTTTTAGGAAGGTTTCATTGAGGAAGAAATATTTGAGCTGAGACTTGGAAGTGAGAAGGGAGTTCCTGGAGAAGAGAGACTATAGGTCATCGGGCTGAGAGACCAGTGATTCACTGGAGTCAGTCCAGGGGTGGCATGTTCAAGAAACAGACAGAAACTCCATGGGACTGGAACACAAAGCACAGGAGAGTGGCATGAGGTGAGGGTGGGAAGTCTGATGGGCCAGATCATGCCAGCCGTGAAAGCAGATTTGGGGATTTTACTCCAGGTGATAGCGGCAGCTATTGGAGTGTTCTAGGCAGTATGGCAGGCATGTGTCACTGGCTGGCCAGCATTCAAACACTCTTCTGATTTGGGGGAATCACAAAACTAATTGGAGGCAGGGTCCTAGTTCCCAGAAATACAGACGCCAAGGCTTATAGAAAGCAGAAACAAGAAAAAGTGTTTTCTCTCCTCTCCGGTGACACATAGAACAAGACCAATCAATGCTTCTACCTGGGACTTTGGATCATGCAGGCATATCTCAAACATGCAAGATCAGTTAGAAATTATTAGGGTGACAGTGGTACAGTCAGGAATGCACAAGGATGAGTGTGCAAGGGCAGCAGAGTCCCATGCATGATAACCAAAGTCCACTGGGGCCTGGCTACCTGTAAGTGTCCTACGAAAAGGGAGCAGGGGCTGCATCCTCAGCAAACCATCCCAGGAGCTCTGCTGTGCAACGCTTCCTCTGTACCTTGTTCTCTGGTCTTCTCATGATGCTCTGAGTTCCACAGTCATTTTCAGTAAATTCTTCTTTTGTTTAAAATTAGACAGTGCTGGTTTCTGTGGTTTGAAAGCAAGCATCTTGACTAGGACAGTGGGGCTGTGGCGCAATCTGAGGCACATTTTCAAAAGATAACTAGCTGCTAAGTGGAAAATGGATTAGAAGGGGTGTCAGCCACGAACCAGTCAGAAACAGAAGTCATCCTAGGTATTTCAAACAGAGAGACTTTAGGAGTTCCCATGGTGACTCAGTGGTTAACGAATCTGACTAGGAACCATGAGGCTGCAGGTTGAATCCCTGGCCGTGCTCAGTGGGTTAAGGATCCAGCGTTGCCGTGAGCTGTGGTGTGGGTCACAGACGCGGCTCTGATCCCATGTTGCTGTGGCTGTGGCGTAGGCCGGCAGCTACAGCTCCGATTGGACCCCTAGCCTGGGACTCTCCATATGCCGTGGGTATGGCCGTAGATAAGACCAAAAAAAAAAAAGTCAAATAGAGAGTCTTTAATATAAAGAATTGTGGGAGTTCATATTGTGGCTCAGCTGGTTAAGAACCCAATTAGTATCTATGAGGATTCGGGTTCGATCCCTGGCCTTGCTCAGTGGGTTAAGGATTGGCATTGCCTTGAGCTGCTGTGTAGGTCACAGATGCAGCTCAGATCTGGCATTGCTGTGTAGGTCACAGATGCAGCTCAGATCTGGCATTGCTGTGGCTGTGGCATAGGCTAGTGGCTACAGCTCCGATTTGACCCCAGCCTGGGAACTTCCATTTGCTACAGGTGGGGCCCTAAAAAAACTTAAAAATGAAAGAATTGTTTTCCCAGGCATTAGAAGGCTGAAAAAGGAAAAGGAAAAAAGGAAGAGGGTAGTAACCCAGGGATTAATGACTGCTAGAAGCAGCTCTTACTTCCTAAGGCTGGAGAACAGGTAGTGTCACCTGTACCTAGGAGCTTGGTGGAGGGGGCCCAGGTTGCTGGTGCTTGGATCTCTGAGGGAAGCACCGCCCTGCTCAGACCTTAGAGGAGGAGGTGCTGTCTGGCTGAGGCTTCCATCAGAAGATCTCCTATTGCGGCACAGCTCCGAAAGGTGAGGGAGTCTGGCAACTGCAGTTGGCAGCTAGGGGTTGCTGAAAGCACTTCTGGAAGCTGAGGCCAATTATATGCTGCTACTGGAGCACCACTGAAAAGCAGGAAGTGAAAAACAGGAAAGAAGTCCCTTCTTTCCCTCCACTTTTCTTTCTCCTTTTAATGCCTCAGATTGCAGAACCTAACAGGAAGCCAGCTAGCTGATTTCGTTTGCATTATCCCAACCCCACATTACAGAGAAGAGCTTAGAAGAGTATCTCAGAGACCCTAGAAAAATACCCAGCATCGGAGCATCACATCTAGTTAGGAAGCCACAGCAGTCACCCAAGGGAGAGGATATTGGCATGGACAAGGCTATAGGCAGTGGAGATGGCAAGAAACAGGGCAAGAGGACGGTACTCTCTGGCGCAGAGCTGCAGTTCCTGGTGCCATGCTTGGTGTCACAAATGGATCTAACACAGGCTCCGATCTCCTGGCCAGTGGGTGCCTCAGTAGCACAGGCTTGTCACACAGCTGTGCAAACACCTGCAACACAGCTGCTGATCCCCCTTGGGAGCAGGAGCGAAAAGTGGCCTCAAGGCCCCAGAGGAGACAGCCCTAAAGGAGCCAGTTGAGACCGTGACAACAGGCCATGGCTGGAGCAGCCTGAGAATATCACCACTTGCATTGCACTCAGGCCCCACACCCAAGGAAAAAGTGACCCAGTGTTTGAAGAAGTTCCAGTTATTCAAATGAGTACTGATATCAGTTGTTCTGATATATTTGAATGTCAGCTGGATTCAGACACACCCTTGCCCTCCATCCCTAAGCATCATGCACTCCTTTCAGTGGCAGCTCACTCTTCTCTGTACTTTATGACAGTTTCATGAGGGTCAAACACGTGTTCATACTAAAGTCGTCGTTATTAAGCAACAAGAGAAAAGATGGCAATAAATTGACTTGAGGTTAGAGATAGAATTGACAAGAATTTCCCGAGAGCTTAAATAGGACTCTGATATTGACACAATCAATGCAGATCCTAGATGCCTGCTGTTTGGCAGGAGTAAGAGCCCCGCAAGGGCTTGGAGGAGCACCCAAGTGGAGGGAAGCTGTTAGCACCCCTGGGCCTGATGGGGCAGGGGAGGGTGCTGCAGTCAAGGGTGAAGGCAGGCCAGCAGAAGCCATGCCTCACATGGGACAAGGAGGACAACCCTGCCCCGTCCTCCTCTCCTCTTACCCTCATCTCCTGCTGTACCTCCCAACCAGAAACCAGAGGGGCAGGGAGTCCAGCTATGGCAGCAGGTGGAGACCAGCCGGGCAGGCACAGGGCGGGAGAGGCAGAGGGTCAAGAGCGGCAATCAGAGAGTGTGCAACGTATACATTATGGACAGTGAATATTTCTCTACTTACTGCATTGTATTTATCTAGTCCTTGAATTAGTTCATTAGTTTCATGTCAATTACTTCACTGTATATTCAAAAGTGCTGTCATGGTTAATTTTGTGTATCACCTTGATTAGGTCAAAGGGTGCCCAGACATTTGGTCAAACATTATTCTGGGTGCGTCTGTGAGAGTGTTCCTGGATAAATTAACCTTCGAGGAGTTCCCATCATGGCTCAGTGGTTAATGAACATGACTAGTACCCATGAGGACATGGGTTTGATCCCTGGCCTCACTCAGTGGGTTAAGGATCTGGCATTGCCATGAGCTGTGGTGTAGGTCACACAGCTGCAGCTCCAATTTGACCCCTAGCCTGGGAACTTCCATATGCCATGGATGTGGCCCTAAAAAGACAAAAGATCAAAAGAGAGAGAGAAAGAAAGAAAAGAAAGGAAAGGAAGGGAGGGAGGAAGGAAGGAAGGAAGGAAGGAAAGAAATAAATTAATCTTTGAATCCATAGACTCAGTAAAGTAGACTGTGTTGGACATGGGACACCGTTTTTTTCCCTGCAGTCGGACTTGAACTTAAAACATCGGCTTTTTGGAGTTTCCATCGTGGCTCAGTGGTTAACAAATCCGACTAGGAACCATGAGGTTGCAGGTTCGATCCCTGGCCTTGCTCAATGGGTTGGGGATCCAGTGTTGCCTTGAGCTGAGGTGTGGGTTGCAGATGTGGCTCAGATCCAGCGTTGCTGTGGCCCCGGTATAGGCTGGCAACTACAGCTTGGATTAGACCCCTAGCCTGGGAACCTCCATATGCCACGAGTGCGGCCCTAGAAAAGACCACACACACACAAAAATTGGCTTTTCTTGGGTCTTCAACCTGCTTGCTTTCAGAATAGAAATATACCATCAAAACTGTCTGGGGTCCTGTTTGCTGACTGCAGATCTGGGGAGTGGTCAGCCTCCATAATCGTGTGGGCCAATTCCTTACAATAACTAAATCTATCCCCTACCTCCCAGGCCCACTAGTTTTGTTTCTCTGGAGAACCCTGACTAATCCAAGTGCCTTGGTACATAAGCAGGGCAGGTATTGTCTTAAGAAGCAAGTATAACAACATTTTGGAAGCCTCAGGACAAAAACTAAAATATAAATCTTAGCTCTCATTCCTTTGCTCTGTCCGTTTAAACCATGCTTACTCTGTTTCTGTAACTCTCAAATGAAGCAAAGTTCCCTGTGATGGTGTTTATGCTTCTAACATAGCACACCCAAGTAAGACCTCAAAACTGCCCTTCTCTCTCTTCCCTGCCTAAAATTTTACCAAACTCTCCAAATATCTCTTTAATGTGTTCTCTTCCATTTTCCCCACAGTTTAGGCCCTCCCCTTTTCTTCCCTGGAGTAATTACACATTTGTGTGAGGGTTAATAAGATTTATCTCCCACACCAAGCTCAGGTTCACCACCCACTTTTGTGACTCCAGCTCTCATCACACACAGACGTCCCAAAATATTTGTTGTTGGGTTAACCTGTCTTCCTGTCTAGTCTCTTACTCTCTCGAATCATACTGCCAAGAGTAAACTTTTTTCCTGGCCATGGCATGCAGCAGCTTGATGTGGGGTCTCAGTTCCCAGGCCAGGGATTGAACCCAGGCCACAGCAGTGAAAGTGCCGAATCCTAACCACTAGACCACCTAGGAACTCCCTGCCAAGAGTGAACTTTTAGTATGCAAATCTAATCTTTCCACTTTTCTGTCTAAAATTCTCTGGTTTAGCAGAAGTTACAAAGTAAAGGTCTATAGCCTGTCTAAAGATGTTTTTAGCTTCCACAATTTTTTAAAAATTTGGAATATTTGCCAACTTAAAAAAATCTGGGTATCTGATAAAAATCAGGAGTTCCAGCTCTTCTTCTTCTTTTTTTTTTTTTGTCTTTTTGCCATTTCTTGGGCTGCTCCCGAGGCATATGGAGGTTCCCAGGCTAGGGGTCCAAACGGAGCTGTAGCTACCAGCCTATGCCAGAGCCACAGCAACGCGGGATCCGAGCCGCATCTGCATCTTACACCACAGCTCAGGGCAACGCCGGATCGTTAACCCACTGAGCAAGGGCAGAGATCGAACCGGCAACCTCATGGTTCCTAGTTGGATTTGTTAACCACGCCACGACGGGAAGTCCCCCAGCTCTTCTTGACAAGATTTGGTAACCTGGGCAAGTTTCAAGGTCATATCCTGGCCTCTAGGACCTTCCACTCTCTCCCGTTTTTTGTTTTTTTTTGTCTTTTTTTTTTTGTCTTTTTGCCTTTTCTAGGGCCGTTCCCGAGGCACATGAGGTTCCCAGGATAGGGGTCTAATTGGAGCTGCAGCCACTGGCCTACACCAGAGCCACAGCAACACAGGATCCGAGCTGAGTCTGCGAGCTACACCACAGCTCACGGCAGCGCCGGATCCTTAACCCACTGCACAAGGCCAGGGATCGAACCTGCGACCTCAGGGTTCCTAGTCAGATTCGTTAACCACTGAGCCACAACGGGATCTCCCCCACTGTCTCCCTTTTCTTGCAGTTACTCCTTCAGTGCTTCCTGGGCTCCAGATCTACATAGATTGTTTTTATTTTTATTTTTATTTTTTTGGTCGTTTTTTAGGGCCGCACCTGTGGCATATGGAGGTTCCCAAGTTAAGGGTCAAATCGGAGCTGCAGCTGCCTGCCTATACCACAGCCAGAGCCACACCAGAGCTGAGACTTGTCTTCGACCTATACTACAGCTCACAGCAACACAGATCTTTAACCCAATGACCGAGGCCAGGGATCGAACCTGCGTCCTCATGGAGACTAGTCAGAATTGTTTCCGCTGAGCTAGGAGGGGAACTCTCCCACACAGATTGTTTACAGGAGACAGTATGCCTTCATTTGTCCTGGGAACTCTGGGCTGCCCTCTAACCAGCATCCGTACCTCGTCATCCACCTTCGCACTCTTAGCCCACAGGACTTAGCTTGGCTCTCCTCCTCTGGGAAGGCTTCCTCCCTGAGAGTCGTCATTCCTCTTTAAAGTACAATTCATGTTGTTTTGAAATGATTTGTAACCTGTACGACCTCCTTCACCAGATTGAAGTACCAATGTAAACACATTTCATCTGACTGTTAAATGAACTACGCACAACCTCCCTTCACCAATTAGTGGGAACTTCAGTCATCCACACTCGAGAAAGGCAACTGGAAAACCTCATCAGTGCCCTGGTAGACCCCCCAGTTTCCACCGTGGGCTGGTGCTGTTAGTGCTTCACAGGTTTGGTAGCAAAAGTTGGTTTTATAAAACAGTGTGTGTTTGTCTGCTCGGGAGATGATAGGCTTACAAGTTAACATTCCTCACCGGCCAGGCAGCCCTCTGAGGGAAGATGACTCCCTTCCTTCAGTGTTGTCCTCTGCCAGGAATATTTCTTTTGCTCTTTAACTTACAAGCTTGTGCTCACTCTTTCCCTCCAAGCCCACCCTCTACATCAGGCTGCCTGGGACACAAAGGCTTCCCAGGGCCTCCTGCTTTGCTCCCAGTAAATTCCTCTCGGAAGCTTTTTCCTCCTCTCTCACCATCCCAGTCATCAAATAGGTTAGTAACATTGAACCCGAGTTCCTGTTGTGGTGAGTGGAAACGAACCCAACTAGTATCCATGAGGATGGGGGTTCAGTCCCAGGCCTCGCTCAGTGGGTTAAGGATGTGGCATTGCTGTGAGCCGTGTCATAGATGTGGCTTGGATCCCTCGTGGCTGTGGCTCTGGTGTAGGCCGGCAGCTGCAGCTCCGATCGGACCCCTAGCCTGGGAACTTACATATGCCATGGATGCGGCCCTAAAAAAAAAAAAAATTGAACCTCACATCACAGGGCGGAGGATCCAAATCTCTGTTGCTCCCTTCCCAGGAGACTCCTGGTCTCCTGTGCAAAATACTCTTTCTCCCCAGCAGACCAGCTCTGCACACTGAAACACTTGAGAGGGTTAGGCTTTCTCATGTTACAAAGAATATCCTAGAACTTTCTCCAAAGCAAAGGGTAGCTTCTTTCCTACATGTACTCAAAGTGGAGAGAGCATGCAGGTGATTCTTCTCCCAACAAAGACTTGCTCCACAGGGACCAGTGTTTGCTAACCAGAACGCGGGATCTGGCAACTCTGCGGGTGTGACAGCTTTCCCTGAGAAGAATTTTCTAAGTTGTACCTTGTCTTAGGTGGCATGTCCTGTAAAATAAGGTCAGAAATGGAGATCTGCATGTAGGGTGTTTTGGAGAAGGTTCTCAGGGACAGCACCCATCAGGGAGTGAGAGAACAGGACCGGGCAAAGGAAGGAGTTAACTGTGATACAGCTGCAGCAGAGGCCTCAGCTGATCCCACCCGGACCTGAGGGCTCGGACGACCCTTCGGTTTTTGCCTCCAATGGAGGCAAGAAGGCTGGTCATTGTACCCTCTCAACAAGCAGTCATCGGGCAGTCATGGAGTGTAGACTGCCCCAGCCCTAGAGGACATAACCGTGGAGGAAGCAGCTCCCATCAGTCAAGGGCAGTTCCTGAGTGCAGGTTCATCTCTGGGTCTTTAACATTAACACACTGCTATACATGGGAGCAGAGTGTCTCAGTCCTGAAGAGGGGATCTGGCAGTGCACTAGTGTCCACTCTACACTCGTCCAGGTACGATTTATGCATGGCTTTGTCTCTAGCCCTGAACTCAGCATCTTGGGAGCTCCCGTCGTGGCTCAGTGGTTAACAAATCCGACTAGGAACCCTGAGGTTTTGGGTTCAATCCCTGGCCTCGCTCAGTGGATTAAGGATCCGGTGTTGCTGTGAGCTGTGGTGTAGGTCGTAGACGCGGCTTGGATCCCATGTTGCTGTGGCTGTGGCGTAGGCTGGAGGCTACAGCTCCGATTAGACCCCTATCCTGGGAACCTCCATATGCCGCAGGTGCGGCCCTAGAAAAGACAGAATAAATAAATAAATAAATAATAAAAAATAAACTCAGCATCTTGAGGGTGGAAACCAGGTGTGCCCAACAAAGTCCCCGAAATAAAGTATCCACTCAGTAACTAGCAGAGGAATGAATAAATGCATACATGAATGAGGAAATATAAGCCCAATGACTCTGTAATAAATTATTATTGGTTGCATTTATGCATAACTTTACATATGCAAATTATTCTGCTAAAAATATATGTTATAAATATGTAAGTGCTACAAGCAGTAATTTCTAATAAAACCTGTCATCAAAATGAATTAATGATTTAGTGGGCACAAACTAGGAGCATGACCTTGCATTAGTCAACTTTATCAGAATGCTTCTGCCTTAATAATAGAACTATTTAAAGGTTTCAGAGCTGGCATCTTTATTCGTCTCTTAAATTGCTTTTTAGACCCTCTACTTTGTTAGATAAATGTCCTCTCATCATACCAAAATCTTGCTTTCATTATATAGTGTTTCCCAAACTTATTGAGTATTTTGTCCTTGCTATCTAATTGTTGGATCTTTGGCTGTTTTTGCATCTCTTCTGACGTTTGTAATTTTCTTGCCAGTAGTCCAATTTCTCATGGATATTTGTTGTGTTAACTCTCCAAAATAGCAGCTCCTTTCTTCTGGGAAAGACTCCACCACAGCCCCATCTGACCCTAATGGGTGGGAGCTAACAGTCATAGGACCCTGCCCCCAGGCCACAGTGATTGGCCCAGGGTTGAGCACCTGGCCCAGCTGGACCAATCACAGTTCTTCCCTGAGAACTTTTTTTTTACTTTGGTTGGGGGAAGAGGGACAGAAGCTGGGAAAGAAGAGGACTTTTCTCTCTCTGCTTGTGGAGTTGCTTCCTAGGCTGGGAGCACAGGGCTACCAAAGGCTAACCCCAACCTCATGAAGGAACCCTCCTGCCATAAGAGAAATGAAATCAACCCAAGGAGAGAAATAGGGTGAGAGGTGGAGCTTCATGAGGCCCTTCAAATCCCTGATTCCAGGAGCTAAACTCTCAGAGAATCTCTGTTGCCTGAGCCCCACAGCTTAGCTATCAAATTCATCCTTCATTCTGAGAGCCATCTCAGTTGGCTGCCAAAAATCTCCCTTTTAGCTTAAGCTAATTTAAATTGTGTTTTATCATTTCCGACTCCAGAGAGCTCTCCTCCATTCCTCCCCACCCCCACATTTGCTAGGATCACTTTGTAAAGAGGAATCTGAGTACTGACTTTGTAAACCTTGAGCTGTCAAGGCAGGCCACCTGCACCAGGTAACAGGGCATAGAGTTTAAGAGCATCAGCTCAAGAGCCTCAGGTTTGGAGTTCCCGTCGTGGCTCAGTGGTTAACGAATCTGACTAGGAACATGAGGTTGTACGTTCCATCCCTGGCCTTGCTCAGTGGGTTAAGTATCCGGTGTTGCCATGAGCTGTGGTGTAGGTTGCAGATGCGGCTCGGATCCCCTGTTGCTGTGGCTCTGGCGTAGGCCGGTGGCTACAGCTCCAATTAGACCCCTAGCCTGGGAACCTCCATATGCTGCAGGAGCAGCCCTAGAAATGGCAAAAAGACAAAAAAAAAAAAAAAAAAAAAAAACAGCGCCTCAGGTTTCATACTTCCTTCATCAGCAACCAGCTAAGTGACCTTGGGCAAGGCACCTAAACTGTCTATGCCTTAACTTCTCATCTGTATAATTTTCAACACAATTAAATGGTCATTGTGCACCTTAAATGGTATTATATCTTTAAAGACTTCGGACAGCACCTGGCATCTAGCAAGAACTCAATAAATACAACTATTATGGTCTTTTTTTTTTTTTTTGCTTTTTTAGGGCCGCTCCCATGGCATACAGAGGTTCCCAGGCTGCCAGCCTACACCATAGCCACAGCAACACAGGATCTGAGCCGTGTCTGAGACCTACACCACAGTTCCCAGCAACACCGGATCCTTAACCCACTGAGCAAGGCCAGGGATCAAACCTGCATTGTCATGGTTCCTAGACAGATTCATTTCCACTGTGCCACGATAGGAACTCCAGATATTACGGTCTTTTCCCTCTCTTGTCATTAATGTCTTCCATGGGACAATCACCCTGGGGGATTCAGTACATATTGATTTAATCCTGAACCTCAAATTCTTTTTATTTTTACTTTCAGATTGTTAAATGTTTATCTTTAACATGTCAAGGCCTTTCTGTTGGACCACATCCTACATCTTTTTCTTTTTGCCAATGGTTCAATCCTGATTTTTGCTCTTTGGTATTTTTCCTCAGTACTTGTTTGCAGTATCTCCTATTCCTATCCCCTAACAGCATTTTCTTCCTTCTTTCTAAAATGCTTCTGATGATACTCACGCACTGGGACATTCCTACAACAGGGAGCAATTTGTTGTATGTTTATTTTCTCTGGAATCATCTCTCGTTTATGGAAGCAGGGTTATTTATCAACCTATGACGGAGCTCTTCCTGGCTTGGTTAGGGCATGCTGCAAACTGCCCCTGTCATCACAAGGCTCTGTAATAATGCTTTTTTTGGCCAGGACACAAACCACAATCAAAAAGATCTTCCTGAGTTCTGAAGGTCAAGCAATTAGAATTTTCTCAAGCTTTTAGAAGGGTGGAAGCAAGGCCTTTCCTCGGGGAGCATCTCTTAGTCATTCCTTAGGTGACTTCTGGACTTTCAGTTGGTGGCATCTGGGTTCTGGTCCTCCTCTGTGATGTCCTATTGAAGTACCTCACCTCTTGGAGCCTCAGTTTCATGTGTAACATGAGTGTACAGCAGAGTCACTCTGATTTTGTGTGAAAATTAGCGTGCAGCATTTTGGCAGCTTGTGAATTGTAAGGTGCTGCATGAATGGGAAATTCTACGAACGCACATGTGGTAGGAACTCATGACAGTTATAAAGCAGGGACTAGTTCTCCTGAATTTGCTTTGCTCAGTGCTGTATGCAGTTAGGATGATTGCGGGGCGCTTGGGCGAAAGCCACACTCAGGATTTTCTTGAGTAAGGCAGACAAATTGAGTCAGGTGCTCATGTCCCCATCCTCTTAGAAGTTCCAAAGAAAAGACACATCAGGAAATAATTTCAATTTGTGAAGCTCTGTAGGAAAACGTTTTAGAAGCAGCGTAAAATAACCCATGTTAGGCCCTTTCAATGGGTCTTCCCTAACTCCACCTTCCCTGCCATCACTCCTGGATCCCTGTCCTTGTCCAGGCAGGCCTGGCAGGGTCCTCCAGAAACTCTCTTTCTCTGTGTAGTTCAAATGATGCTGAATTTTTTAGTGCCCACCTCCAGCCCTGCACCTTTCCCCACTGTTCAGTTGCTCTATGGGCTCAGATTTTCCCTGCCTGCAAATTGGGGAGAGTTAAATCCACAGCATAGGCCTCAACAGGACACTGTGGGAATAGAGAAGTGACTAACACTGCCTGGAGAAGTCAAGACGACCTCACAAGGAAGCTAATTTCAGAGCTAAATCCTAGAGGAGAAGGAAGTGTTGTCATCAGGTATAGGGTCAGGGTTCCTCCTGTGTAAAGGGAACACCGATGCCTTTGACAAAGGCATGAAAGCGCTCCCTGCCTTCAGAAAACAACAGGTCGCTGATCCTGGCCAGAGTGAGGACTGCAGGGTAAGGAGGGGCCTGGTATTGCTAAAGCTGATGGCTGAGGAAGGGGCCACTGGAATCCCCGCCAGGCCCCCCTGCAACCCCTCTTGCCCCATAGCTTCCCCTGAAGCTGGGAACAGGCGTCACTTTCTGTCCCAAATAGTAAGTGATTTTGTTTGATGCTCTTTCAGCCAACCTTTGATAGGAGTTAAAACAAACAAACAAACAAACAAAACTGTTGGAGTTCCTCTCGTGGCTCAGTGGAAACAAATCTGACTAGCCTCCATGAGGGCACAGGTTCAACCCTGACCTCAGTCAGTGGGTTGAGGATCTGGCGTCGCCGTGAGCTGTGGTTATGTCACGGACATGGGTCGGCTCTGGCGTTGCTGTGGCTGTGGTGTAGGCCGGCGGCTACAGCTCTGATTGGGCCCCTAGCCTTGGAACCTCCATATGTCTCAAGTGTGGCCCTCAAATGAAAAAAAAAAAGACACACCAAAAAAACTGTCAAGTAGTTCCCACTGTGACTCACTGGGTTAAGAACCCAGCATAGTGTCCGTGAGGATGTGGGTTTGATCCCTGGCCTCAATCAATGGGTTAAAAATCCACTGTTTCAAGTTGTGGCATACATCACAGACGCGGCTCAGATCTGATATTGCTGTGGCTGTGGTGTAATCCTGCAGCTGCAGCTCCAATTTGACCCCTAGCCTGGGAACTTCCATATGCTGCAGGTATAGCTGTAAAAAGAAGAAAAGAAAAAAGACCTGTCAAGGTGAGCTTCCTGCTTAGTCTTCTGAAGTGTTAGAGTGGCTTCATCTCCCCCATCTCTCTCTTTCCCTCTCACTTTAAAATTTATTTATTTATTTATTTTTATGACCACACTTGCATTATATGGAAGTTCCCAGGCCAGGGATTGAATCAGTTCTGGATCCTTTGACCCACTACACCGGCCCAGGGATTGAACCCATACCACCACAGCAACCAGAGCCACTGTAGTCAGATTCTTTTTTTTTAGTCTTTCTAGGGCCACACCCATGGCATATGGCGGTTCCCAGGCCAGGGTCGAATTGGAGCTGTAGCACCAACCTATGCACCAGCCACACCAGATCTGAGCCTCGTCTGTGACCTACACCACAGCTCACGGCAACATCAGATCCTTAACCCATTGAGTGAAGCCAGGGATCGAACATAAGTTTTCATGATTCTAATCAAATTTGTTTCCACTGAGCCACTATGGGATCTCCAGCAATCGGATTCTTAACCCACTGTGCCACAGGGGAACTCCTCCCCCATCTCTTTTAACCTCAGCATCTAGCATGAGCCATCCTGTAGTTTTATTCCCTGGGGACAGAGAGCCTGTTATGCAAATAAGACTCTGGTGGCCTGCTGGTGGCCTCTGGTGGCCCAGAGTTGCCAAAAATCAGTATTCAGATCAGGGTTTCAGCTCTCCTCTACTCCGTATTAGCTGTAAAGTGGAGCCGGCTACTTCTCCCTGCCTCAGTTTCCACATTCATTGAAGGGCTTTTGCAAGAATTAGATCCTGTGTGGGCTTCTCTGTCCCTAAATCCAGATTCTTTCCCAGTGATCTTTATCTTGAAAGCTATCACCATTCACCCACCTACTAAGACCAAAGGCCTGAGGGCTGTTAACTAATCCTTGCCGATACCCATCAGCAAGCCCTGTCAATTCTGCCTCCAAAATAGACCTTTTCTCTTGCCATTTTTACCTCCCTAGTCCCAGTCAACCCCACCTCTCTTTTGACTACTAGATTATTGCTTTGGTCTCCCAGCTGCTTTTCTTTTTTCTTTTTTTCTCCCCCCGCCCCCAAACCCTGAGGCTTAAAGAGTGCCCAGGCCAGAGATCACATCGGAGTCAAAGTAGCAACCTTATCTGCAGCTGCCCCAACACCAGATCCTTAACCCACTGTGCTAGGCTGGGGATCGAATCTGTGTCCCAGTGCTCCCAAGATGCTGTCAATCCTTGTTACACCACAGCAGGAACTCCTCCCATCTGCCTTTCTTACTTTCGCTCATAATCTATGCCAGATAGCCAGAGCACTCATTTAAAAATGTGAATCAGGGGAGTTGTGGCACATTCATGGCGGCACAGCAGAAACAAATCTGACTAGCATCCATGAGGACACGGGTTCAATCCCTGGCCTCGCTCAGTAGGTCAAAGGATCCAGCGTTGTGGTGAGCTGTGATGCAGGTCACAGATGCAGCTCGGATCTGGAGTTGTGGCTGTGGCCAGTGGCTACAGCTCTGTTTGGCCCCTAGCCTGGGAATCTCAATATGCCACGGGTATGGCCCTAAAACAAACAAACAAAGGAATCAGGACTTCCCAGTGTGGCTCAACAGGATAAGAACCTGACTAGTATCCATAAGGATGCAGGTTTGATCCATGGCCCCAATCAGTGGGTTAAGGATTGGGCATTGCCAGGAGCTGCAGCATAGGTTGCATGTGCTACTGGTGCTATGGTGCAGGCCGGTAGCTGCAGCTCCAATTTGACCCCTAACCTGGGAACTTCCACATGCTGCAGGTGCGGCCCTAAAAAGAAAATAAATAAATAAATCAGATTATCACACCACAGCTGAAGACTCTCCAGTGGTATTGCATTTCACTTAAACTCCAGAGTCCTCATCACAGTCTCCAGGGCTGCATGTGAGTTGGCCTCTGCCCTCCTGTGCCCCATCCCGTCGCTACTTGCCATCCATCCCTACAGTCTTTGGACAATTCCTAGAACATGCCTGGTGCCAAGTTTTTTTCATACCTTGAGAACTTTGTTCTTTTCACTCCCTCTGCCCGAAATATACTTGTCCTAGTTTTTCGTGTATCTGGTTTCCTCTTGGCTGAACTGTCCCCTTCTTGGGTCTTGTCTAGAACAGGTCCCTTAGTTTTTCTCAATCATAGTACTCCTTTCCTCTGTGAACTGGAGTTTGGCACTTGCCATCAGCCTCTACATGGAGTAAAACCTGAGCCACTCCAGCTGCTGACCCGCAGCACCCCCTGAGTGGAGCTCAGGGTGGAGACCGGGAGAGAGGCACTCTGTCCTCTGGGAAAACTGGAAGAACAGGTCTTCAGATAGTTAGCTATTTTTAGGAGAAGATTTTATGAGCCCAGTTCTTGCGTCTCCTCATATCTAGAAAAGCACAAAAATCCATCAATGACGACTGATGTCTGTGACTAGTAATAACCTTCACGAGACCAGAAGCAAACTTCTGTAAACTGTGTGCATGGCTGCATGTACCTCCCCCTTCACTTTTATGCTCTATCTTTGATATTTATTTCCCCTTTCCTCTCCTGGGCTGCAGTTAGTGGACAAAACAAAAGGTGTCATCTGTGAGAACAGCCACTCCCAAGGGTGGGCCAGTGAGCGCTGAGGGCATTCAGGAAAGTGTTATCAAAGGAGTGATTCCACTGAGCCCCGACCTTTATGTTTTCCCTTAGACACTGCTTTTCTGTACATCTGGTTATCTGTAAACCTTTTGTTTCTGCTACCTCCTCTTTGTTGTGAAAACTCATATATCCTAGCTCCCCCCCTTGCCACCTTGGAGTGGTTTCTTGGGGCTACCTGAGATGCTGTCTCCCAGGCTTAAGTCCTAATTTCACCCCAAATAAAATTTAGCTCTCAGCTTTCAGGTTGTATATTTTTTTAGTCGACATCTCATAGACTGATCTCAGCTGATCACTACGTATTTACTTACTTGTCGTCTTGGGTCAGGCTCACTTGGACTAGATCCTGAGAAGAGGATTCTAGTGCAATGATTTATTAAGGAGATGCTCCCACGGGAAACAAGTAAGGGCATGGGGGAAGCAGAGCAGCGATGGGAAAGAAGGCAAATAAGGGTGGGATTTTAGGTAAAGTCTCAGCCTCAACCTCATCCCATAGGGGAGCTCTGCAGTGCAAAGCCTGCCTCTGAGCTTATCTCGCCTTGAAGCAAATGAGCGACAGGTTCATATTCCTGCTTCAGTCAGTCATCAGCTAAAGGTAACTAGAGGAGGGGTCAACTCCCAAGCACTTGTGACTCCCTCCAGCTGCCCAAGAGCAGGCTGCTGGAGAGTCACAGGGTGACCATCACAAATAGGCACTCAGGAGCCAGGACAGAGGTACCCAGCAATAGTGTAAGGGATCCCAGGGGCCAAGACTGGGCTAGTACTGTCTACACTTGCTAACTGACTACATCCATACTAGAAAGGAAGCCCCAGAGCAGGCACCTTATCTTTCTGCTCACTGTTACATTCCTAATGCCATTTGCATAGTACCTGTTGCATAGGAGTCAGTCAGTACATTTTTTGAATGAGTGAGTGAATGAATGAAGTTCCTGATGCAACATGTGGCATATAGGGAATGTTCATGTAATATTAGAAACAACATGAGTCTATATGCTTTTTCAGCCTGCTCTTAGGTTTGCAGTCATCAGGGAGGGATGGTTAGGCATATGGCTTCAGAAACAGGGGCTATCAAAAAAGAGAAAAAACTCTGGAAAGAGAGAGACTGGCCCTAGAGAAAACATGAGCTATTAATAAATAGAAATCTCGGAGTTTCCGTCATGGCTCAGCAGTTAGTGAATCTGACTAGCATCTGTGAGGATGTGGGTTCAATCCCTGACCTCGCTCAGTGGATTAAGGATCCAGCGTTGCCATGAACTGTGGTGTAGGTTGCAGATGAAGCTCGGATCCCGTGTTGCTGTGGCTATGGTGTAGGCTGGTGGCTGTAGCTCCGATTCGACCCCTAGCCTGGGGACATCCATATACCACGGGTGCAGCCCCCAAAAAACAATAAATAAATAAATACATGAATACATACCTACATATAAATCTCAAGTGTGGTTGGAGTCAAGTAATAGTGGTGGGGCAGTGGGTGGAGTGACCAGTCCTACAGCTGGAACAGGGAAAGTCAGGCTGCCAGGTAATTGCCCAAGTCAGGAAGAAACAGCTTCAGGGTTTTAGCAGCACAGGAACTGATCTCATGTGGGAGAAGGCAGGCCCTCAGGGCCTCCATGGAAGAGGCTTAGACTCAGAACAAAGATTCAGTCCCCGCAGGGCAGGGGACCACAGGCCACAGATCATAAGGCAAAAAGCAACTATGAGGCACCTCACAGGGGAAGAAGCAGCGACACTTTCTGGTTGTCCCAGCTACTGAGAGTTATGTCTTTTAGAATTCCCGGTTGCAAGGTAGGATGACTAGTTCATCTCAGGACCTCCCTCAGTCCTGGCAAACCTGGACAGTTGGTCCCCCTCTGGCAAAGATGAGAAACTGTTACAGCTTGAGTGGGCTGGGGACAGACTCAGAGACAAATCAGCTTGCAGTAGCTATATTGGGGAGTGGTCTTGGGATCACCACCTAAGGAAGGGAAAAGGAGAGATGGAAGCAGGAGGGGGCAGAGGGAGGACATGGGCTGAAATGCAGCCCTGGTGTAATCCTCAGCCAGCCCCACAGAGTGCTCTGAGGCCGGGATGCTCCTTCAGAGCTGCCCTGAGTTTAATGCTGCCATATTTAGCATATAAAAATAGGGGATGGCTAGTTAAATTTGAGTTTCTGATAAACCACAAATAATTTCTATAATATAAGTATGGCTCATACAATACTTGCAATATGCTTAATACTGAAAAAATTATTCGTGGTTTATCTGAAACGAGCTGAGCATTTTGTATTGTATCTGGCAGTCCCACTTGAGTTGGAGGTGAGGGGCCAGGTCTTTCTGCCCTATGTTGACCAACCCCTGGATTCAGGCTGCCCCAGTGAAACGGGTGCGACCTTGAGTAATGAGGCTCTCTTCAGCGGAGGCACTTCTGAGGCGGGCTGACAGCTGAGTGCTGCCTTCCAGCAGGGAACAGCTGAGAAAATAAATCCTTCAGACTTGAAAGCGAATTTGGAGAGCCCATCACAGTGCCTTCTGCAGAAACAGACACTCGATAACTTAGTTACTGGAATGTACTAGAAAATCATTGTGTTCACAAAATCAACAGGAGAGCTAGAGAATCAGGCTCAGGAAATAGCCAGGAGAATCGAGCAGCAGGAAAAACATTCCAGAGGAACAACCTGAGGTGCTGGGTTGCTACTGCAGATACTACAGCCTGTTTCTACCATCCAAGGGACTCTCAACGCTGCTGTTGCCGTAGTGAGTAATGTCCTTGCACTACTGTGTCAATCCTTCAAGATGCCAGATCCTGATGTGAGCATCTGATTGGCTGATTTGGGTCACATGTCCACCTTCCAGCTTCTGTAATGGCAGGAGGCGTCCTGTTTCATCTGGTCTTTCACAAATAAGGATTCTCCTAAAAAATCAAAAGGGTATATTGGGATCTGAAGCTAGGGACAGCATGAGGGGCTGGCAGTGTCTCTAAGAGTACCTTATGGTTTGGATTAATCCTTTTCTGCTGACCCCAAGGAAAGTGATCATGACACATGGGAGAGAAAACCATGTCTTATCACAGAAGATCTGATTGTCTCAAATACAAATGCAAATAGCAGTGGATAACTCTAGAAACTCCAGGAGCAGGAATGAATCGAATTATGTAATACTTTACCCGAACACAAATGTGACTTTCCAATGCAGAAAAAAAAGTTTCTTTCTTGTGTGGAGTTTCCCTTCTGTGGCTATAGAGCCAGCCTTGTTGTATTTATATCAGAGAGAGGAGTAGGCAGACCGCTCCTTCAAATGATAGATGATGTCCATCCAATGTTTAAGAAATATTCTCAGAGTTCCCATAGTGGCTCAGTGGTTAACGAATCCAACTGGGAACCATGAGGTTGTGGGTTCGATCCCTGGCCTTGCTCAGTGGGTTAAGGATCCGGTGTTGATGTGAGCTGTGGTGTAGGTTGCAGAAGTGGCTCCGATCTAGCATTGCTGTGGCTCTGGCATAGGCCAGCAGCTACAGCTCTGATTAGACCCCTAGCCTGGGAATCTCCATGTGCCTCAGGTGCAGCCCTGGAAAAGACAAAAAAAAAAGACAAAAAAAAAGAAATATTCTCAGGAGTTCCTGTCGTGGCACAGTGGAAACAAATCTGACTAGGAAACGTGAGGCTGTGGGTTTCATCCCTGGACTTGCTCAGTGGGTTAAGACTCCGGAGTTGCTGTGAGCTGTGATGTAGGTCACAGACATGACTCGGATCCTGCGTTGCTGTGGCTGTGGTTTAGGCTAGCAGCTGTAGTTCCCCCAGCCTGGGAACCTCCATATGCCGCAGGTGTGGCCCTAAAAAGCAACGAGAGAGGGAGAGGGAGACAGGGGGAGGGAGAGGGAGAGGGGAGACAGGGGGAGGGAGAGGGGGAGGGGGAGAGGGAGAGGGGGAGAGAGAAAGAAAGAAAGAAATATTCTTAGGTTTGTAGGCTGATGTATTATATCAACAATATAAATGTTTAATATATGGGACATTTTAGAAATAAATGAATTTGGAAGCACATCAGAGCAAAGGTGTATAGGAGCTTTTTCAGCATAGATCTTAATGGGTGGATGTGATCTGGTGAGGTTCACAGGCCCTTAGTTCTGCACAATCAGAAACTCTTTTTCTGTCTTCATGCATCCCTCCAACATCCATTCAACAAATGTTTATGGAGCGTCTAGTGTGAGAAACTGTCAAAAAAGAAAAAAAAAGAAACTGTCAGAGAGAAGCTTAAGAAACATGACAATTAAATGTATCCTGGTTAAGAATCCAAAACAGAAACAGGACATTGAGTAAACACTAAGGAAATCTGAATAAACTATAGGCTTGAGTTAATATTTCAATATTCATTGATTAATTGTAACACATGTACTATACTAATAGGGCTGAGGTATATGGGAAGTCTGTGCTAGCTGCTCAGTTTTCTATAATCTAAAGATTTTTATGTAATCTAAAATCATTTTTAAAAATAATGTCTATTTTTAAAAAATTCAATTATGACTCTTGCTTCATTTTGGATATAAGAATCAAGTTTAGGGAGTTCCCATCATGGTGCAACAGAAACAAATCTGATAGGAACCATGAGGTTTCGGGTTTGATCCCTGGCCTCCCTCAGTGGGTTAAGGATCCGGTGTTGCCATGAGCTGTGATGTAGGTTGCAGACGCGGCTTGGATTTGGTGTTGCCATAGCTGTGGTGTAGGCCTGCAGCTACAGCTCTGATTAGACCCCTAGCCTAGGAACCTCCATATGCTGCATGTGTGGCCCTAAAAAGAAAAAAAAAAAAAAGAAAGAAAGGAACAGGACATGACCAAGACCCTAAAAATTCTCCCCATGCTGAAAGGATGTATGTATTTTATGTTTTTCTTTTTTTTTTTTTCCAGCCACACTTGCGGTATGTGGAAGTTCGCAGGCCAGGGACTGAACCCACACCACAGCAGTGACCCAGGCCACTGCAGTGACAACACCAAATACTTAACCCGATGCACCACAAGGAAATTCCCAGGATCTGTGTACTTTAAATTCTAATGGAATTGTTCTGTTGCTTTCCAAAAGCCTTCAGAATCCTTATCTAAAAAGGATTCCCTTCCCTCCAAGCACTGGGGCTGCAGCAGATGGGGTCAAATTGCACTTGCTTGACCTGGGACACAAAGCCTCGAGGCCATGCACAGTGGCCCTGGAAGAGCCTTTTTTATTGCTTAGCTTTTCTTGTATTTATGAAAGTGTGTCATATTCCTTTGTGTGCATTCTTCCTAGCAGTTGGAACATAGTAAGCCCTCAAGAAATATTTGCTGATTGATTGTTAAAATGATAAAAACATGTACTTCTCTTCTCAAAACACTTCAAACCTTTTGGGTTCAATAGTGGATGTTTTGTTGCATGCAGAGCCCCCCCCCCACAAAAAAAAGTGAAATTTGGAACCAGAAGTAAGCTTAAGCTGTGTGATATTGGGAAATAAACATGATCTCTCTGGGTCACAAATTACTTAATGTATATAATAGAGAAAAAACTAACAATTATTCCTGCCTAACAATTATAGATTTAGAGAATATATGTATAAAGCTATTCGTAAACTGACAAATGCTATTAATATAATAGCTATTAATGTCAATATGTGCTTAATTATTTATTATTGAAGTTCTTCAAAAGTTTTATTTTACTTACTTAGTTAGTTAGATATTGGCTGCTCCCACAGCATACATAAGTTCCCAGGCCAGGAATTGCACCTGAGCCACAGCTGTGACAACACCAAATCCTTAACCACTAGGTCACCAGAGAACTCCCATAAATTTTATTTCTTATTCCACACTCAAACACATATTTCGTTCCTTGAGCATATGTTTCCTTCCTCTTATTGATTTGAAAAGAAACTAAGTAATATTTTTCTCCGCTACTCATTTTTTTTTTTTTCTCACTTTTAAAATAGCAACTACCAGGGAGTTCCCTGCTAGTCTAGTGGTTAGGACTCCAGACTTTCTCCATTGCAGGCTGGGTTCACTGCCTGGTCTGGGAACTGGGATCCCACATCAAGCTAAAATGGCAGTTCCCGGAAGAGGCTCCTAAGAGCCTAATCCTTTTTTTGTTTGTTTAGCGTAATACTTTCTGTGTGCAATTAAAGAGTTAAATTTCAGTTTCCTTCTGATTGGATCAGAGAAAAGGTAATGAGTGCAGACCTCTCAGCCCTACTTAGCCACCCTGCATGGCCCCCTTCACCTTCATCTTCCCATTACCTCCTTAGAAAGTCTGCCAGTGCCCCAGGTTCTTTCAGCTCTTTGACCTTGGGTTCAGTAAGCTGCCTCTTCCTTCTTCCCACAGATCATTCTCCCATATTCCAGTTATTCTCAAACCATGTCACAATTTGTGATATGTAGGTACCTTCTGCGCATGGCTACAGAATATTTACGTAACACTTCTATTTTTTTATTGAGCTGTAACTGACATATAACACTGTATAAGTTTGTATACTCATTGATTTGACATTTATATACTGCAATGTGATTACCACCTTAGCATTGGCTCACACCACTATCTCATCACATAATTATCCTTTCTTTTTTTATGATGGGGCATGATTTTTTTTTTTTTTCGGTCTTTTGTCTTTTTAGCGCCACACCTGCAGCACATGGGGTTCCCAGGCTAGGGGTCTAATTGGAGCTACAGCGGCCGGCCTACACCAGAGCCACAGCAATGCCAGATCCGAGCCACGTCTGCAACCTATACCACAGCTCACGGCAACACCAGATCCTTAACCCACTGAGCGAGATCAGGGATCAAACCCACAACCTCACGGTTCCTAGTCAGATTTGTTTCTGCTGCGCCATGATGGGAACTCTATAATGTTTTTATTTAGTTCAGCTTACTTTTATAAGCTTAAATGCATCTATGCCATTATTGCCTCAATTCATTTTACTTGTATTTTGTTCATATAAAATACATTTTTTTAAAAAAGTACATTTATTTTGAAAACTATGTCACTGCTCTAAATGGATAATATAGTTAGAGCTAGCCATAAAGATTAGTACAATAAAGATAAAATAATATCATTAAAATTCAGCTGGAGGGAGTTCCCGTCGTGGCTCAGTGGTTAGCGAATCCGACTAGGAACCATGAGGTTGTGGGTTCGATCCCTGCCCTTGCTCAGTGGGTTAAAAGATCCGGCATTGCCCTGAGCTGTGGTGTAGGTTGCAGACTCGGCTCGGATCCCGCATTGCTGTGGCTCTGGCGTAGGCCGGTGGCTACAGCTCTGATTAGATCCCTAGCCTGGGAACCTCCATATGCCACAGGAGCAGCCCTAGAAAAGGCAAAAAAAAAAAAAAGACAAAAAAGAAAAAATAAAATAAAATAAAATTCAGCTGGATACTGGCTGAAGCCCTGAGCCCCAAGACTCTTGTATGTTAAAAATAAGAGGGGAGTTCCCATTGTGGCCCATTGGAAACAAATCCGACTAGTATCCATGAGGATGCAGGCTCAATCACTGACTTCGCTCAGTGGGTTAAGGATCCAGCGTTGCCCTGAGCTTGGTGTTGGCCAGCAGCTGTAGTTCCTATTCAACCCCAGAACTTCCATATGCTGCGAGTGCAGCCCTAAAAAGCAAAAAAAGGAAAAAAAAGGAAGACTAGAGAGTGTTAGAGAAGTCTTAAAGGCAACTAGTATCTAGCTGACACTTCCTTTTTTTTTTAAGTTTTATTGAATTATAGTTGATTAACAATGTTGCGATAATTTCTGCTGTACAACAAAGTAATTTGGTTGCACATATCCATTGAGACTTCCTTTTTAAAGTCATCAGAAAAGAGTTAAAAGGAAATTTTAAGAGGGACAGCTGAGGGAGTTCCCATTGTGGCTTAGTGGGCTAAGAACCCAACTAGCGTCCATGAGGGTATGATGCTCGGCTCAGCGGGTTAAGGATCCGGCATTGCTGCAAGCTGCAGCGTAGGTCACAGATGTGGCTTGGATCTGGCTTTGCTGTGGCTGTAGCACAGGCTGGCAGCTGCAGTTCCAATTCGACCCCTAGCCTAGGAACTTCCATATGCCACCGGTGTGGTCCTAAAAAGAAAAAAAAGGAGATCCCATCGTGGCTCAGTGGTTAACGAATCCAACTAGGAACCATGAGGTTGTGGGTTCGATCCCTGGCCTCGCTCAGTGGGTTAAGGATCTGGTGTTGCCGTGAGCTGTGGTGTAGGTCGCAGATGCAGCTTGGATCCCGTGTTGCTGTGGCTCTGGCGAAGGCCGGCGGCTACAGCTCCGATTCGACCTAGCCTGGGTACCTCCATGTGCCACCTGTGCGGCCCTAGAAAATACAAAAATAAATAAATAAATAAATAAATAAAATTAAAATAAAAGAGATTGCTGAGGCAGCCACAGAATGGGGCCAGGTGATTGCAGTGCCCCTTGTGGTGGGGCAGAGGGTGGTGGAGCTTGCTGGGACTAGGAACAGTGCCTGGCAAATCTACATCTTAAAAGAAAAGGAAATGCCAACTGATATACCTCAGCTTCAAATCCCTAGTGTAGCATAACGCACACACACAAAACCTCAGCACAGATGCTGAAGAAAAGGAGAAAATTAAATGACCCTTTCCCCCCTTGACTGCCACATAACTCTGAATCATTTCTTTAAAAAACAGCAGGAAAATATCCAATTAAAGCACATTGCTAATCGCGTAGAGCGCCGTGATCCAGATGCTCATGTAACTGTTTCCCTATTTAGCATGAAATGCCACCAAGAAAAAGTTAGCAAGCATAATTGATTATATGTCCAGCTCCCTACAGTTTCCTTTGTCTTGTCACCCATTACCTTTCAGACTCTTCAAAGGGAGGAGTTTTGCTTTCTCTCTTTGAAATTCCTCAGAGCAACCAATGAACAGTCCTGCAGACACGAAGCCTAGATTGATAGTGAGTTTTGTTGACCAAAATCCTCACAGCTACGTGGGAGCTGGCAGTTGAGTGGCAGTTGGATCTGGCTTTGCTGTGGCTGTAGCACAGGCTGGCAGCTGCAGTTCCAATTCGACCCCTAGCCTAGGAACTTCCATATGCCACCGGTGTGGTCCTAAAAAGAAAAAAAAGGAGATCCCATCGTGGCTCAGTGGTTAACGAATCCAACTAGGAACCATGAGGTTGTGGGTTCGATCCCTGGCCTCGCTCAGGATGACTCTGTTCACCCAGAGTCATCCTGGGAGCACTCTAATCAAGCTCGCTGCGTTAGAAATGCTAATTGGTATTTAGTGGTTGGCGTTAAATCCTATGTATCAGCCTAAACTAAAATAGGAATCTTCATGTCTTTTCCTCTCACTTTGGTAAGAAAGTGACCTAGTTAAGGGATAGGTAAACCAAGAATGGAGGGCCAAATCCCACTCTGTTACCTTATTTGTATGGCCTTCAGGCTAAGAATAAAGTGTTTTTCATTTGTTTCTTTGCTGCTTGCTTGTTTGCTCGCTTTTGGGGCTGCACCTGTGACATTTGGAAGTTCCTAGGCTAGGGGTTGAATCTGAGCTGCACCTACTGGCCTACTAATCAGCTTCGTCACCTGCTGAGCCACAACAGGAACTCCCAAGAATAATGGGAGTTTAAATGATTGAAATAATTTTTTGTCTTTTTTTTTTTTTTGCCATTTCTTGGGCCTCACCCACAGCACATGAAAGTTCGCAGGCTAGGGGTCGAATCGGAGCTGTAGCCGCCGGCCTTCGCCAGAGCCACAGCAACGCGGGATCCGAGCTGCCTCTGCGACCTACACCACAGCTCAGGGCAATGCCAGATCCTTAACCCACTGAGCAAGGCCAGGGATGGAACCCTCAACCTCATGGTTCCTAGTCGGATTCGCTAACCACTGAGCCACGATGAGAACTCCTGGTTGAAATAATTTTTAAAAAATTTTGTGTGTGACACATGAAATTCAGATTTCAGTGTCTGGTGTCAGTTTTATTGGAATACAGCCACACTCATTCATTCATGTATTGTCTCCTGCTACCATGGCAGAGTTGAGTAGTTGTGATTGAAGTGGTATGGCCCCTGAAGCCTAAAATATTGACCATCTGGTTCTTTACAGGAAAAAAAGTTTGCTGACACCTGACCTAGACCATTAGTTTTTACTTTAGTTGCACATTAGAATCATTTGGGAAACTTGGAAAATACTGAAACTGGAGTTCCCATTGTGGCTCAGCAGTAACAAACCCTGATGCTATCCATGAGGACTCAGGTTCGATCCCTGACTTCGTTCAGTAGGTTAAAGATCTGGCGTTGCTTTGAGCTGTGGTGCAGGTCACAGATGCAGCTTGGATCCAGCATTGCTGTGGCTGTGGTGTAGGCTGGCAGCTATAGCTCCAATTCGAGCCCTAGCCTGGGAACTTCCATATGCTGTGGGTGCGGCCCTAAAAATAAATTTTTTTAAAAAATTTTTTAAAAAATTGAAGTGACTGATGCCTGGTCTGAAGAGTTCTGATTAATTATTCTAAAAAGTGGGATTTTTAAAAGTGCTCCAAGTGGTTAGAATGTACAGCCAAGATCAACAACAGTTGACCTAGACTAGTGCTTCTCAAAACTTTATATGATGTAAATCTCCTGGGGGCTTGTTAAAATGTAGGTTCTGATTTAGTAGTTCTATGAAGGGGCCTGAGATCCTGCATTTTTAGCAAATTCCCAGGTGGTGTCAAGGCTACTGGTCCATGGACCATACTTTGAGTAACAAAGTCCTCTCTCAGAAAGAAAGGGGGGGGGGGAGGAAACCCTTTTCATGTGTCTTTTAGTTCCCTTTTTAACCTGCCTTCTGTTAAAGGTAGATTAGAAAGATGCCAGAGAACAAACGTGGCTTCTATCACAGACTTTATAAGCGACCTCAGTGGACTGGACACCCACCCTGTATGCTGAACAGAACTTTGACCCTTTTCCAGAAAACAAATGGTTTTGAATATGTGCCTTTACATTGATCCATTGAGACTTCACATTTTTGCTGAAGCAATGAAAGAATAATTACAGCTTTCTCCTTTTACCCTCCCATTCTTTGGAGAAAGTTTTTGAGGAGTGTGTATAAAGAAATCCTCTGTTGGTTAATGGCCTTGAAATTGTGTGTGGATTACAGTTAGTCCGAGTCCAGTGACTGGAAAAACGGCTTTCCTGATTGGCCATGGTTGAACTTCAGGAATTAACTAGGAGGAATAGAATGTCCTTCGGGGCATGGAATGCTCTGGAATCTCAGTCTAAGACATTTGAAACCCCTTTTGTAAAATTGAGAAAGGAGACACTGTCAGATCCCATGAAGGCGTTATGTCCCTAACTTCTCTACCTTTTGTCATGAAGAGAATTAAAAATATGGAGTTTCATAATTTCCCTTATTTATTGTTAAATTGGTAAATATCTCCTTTTAAACACTTCTGCCTTTTTCTATGGGAAAAAAATTTCATTTCATATTTCCTTGTCTCTGAAATGAAAAGCTCTCTCAAAAAAGTTATTATAAGAGGTCCTTTCGTGGCTCAGCAGACACAAATCCATCTAGGAACCATTAGGTTTCGGGTTCTATCCCTGGCCTCACTCAGTGGGTTAAGGATCTGGCATTGCTGTGAGCTGGGGTGTAGGTCGCAGACACGGCTTGGATATGATGTTGCTGTGGCAGCTATAGCTCTGATTGGACCCTAGCCAGGGAACCTCCATATGCAGCAGGTGTGGCCCTAAAAATAAAATCATTAAAAAAAGTTATTATAGCCCAAATTTGCATGGGAGGAAAATCTTTCCCTAAGTGTAGGGAGTCTGCCTTTGATATGCAAGTGACCTAACAGCGATTGAAACATTGATGACTCCAGCCCAAATTTCACCCTGCAACTGAAAGCCGGTACAGAATGGAGACCATAGGACTCCATGAAACTGTGGTAGTTAACGGGATAGGGGAGGAAGGAGACTTTTATGAGATTAGGAGACTCAGCTGGAAATACCCCTGGATTAGCCGGCATCTCATCAGGTGTTGATTTAGACACATCCCTGCACCCTCCCCTTCCCCACCCCCACTCACTGCTCATCTTGGAATCTTTTTACTCAAATGAGGGAAAATGATAGAGCGTGAAGAGAAGCGGAAGTTAGCCAAATTTTATATGGCTTTATTGATACGTAATACACATACCATAAAATTCACCTGTTCAGAGTGTACCACCCAGTCAGTGGCATTTAGTACCTTGACAGAGTTAGGCAACCATCACTACTGTCTAACTTTCACACACACACACACACACACACACACACACACACACACACACACACACACACACATTCCGCCTCTCTCCTCTCTGGCCCCTGGCAACCACGAATCTACTTCCAGTCTCTATGGAATCAAGAAAGAAAGCTTTTGTAGCAGAATCCTGGGTGCTGGTTGCAAAAGATGGGCCCCTGAGCTGCCTCTTTCACTCCCTCATCTCCCTGGGCCTCCATTTCCTCTTGGCTTCTGTGGGGGAAGAAATATTTTCCTCTGCCCCTCTACATTCTCTTGGCTGGTCTATTAATTAAATCGACATAAAATAGATTAACAGGAGAAAATCAAATGTAATTACATATGTGAGAATATGACACCCAAAGACAAGTTGGGCTGTTGAGGCTTGTGCATCATCCTGAGCTAAGGATTGGGATGGGGCCTGGGGCTTCCACGGGGAGGTGGGTAGAGTCACAGGATGATGAGAAGAGCAGATGTTTGCTAATTAGATGTTTGCCTGCTGTACAGTTAGGTCGGTCATTCAGATAAAAGTTATCTCTGGTGATATGCTCTCTGAGCCAGGTCCCCTGTCTGCATTCTTTTAGGTAGTTAAGGGAGAGATAAAAAATTTTCTTGAGTCTGCTGGGTCTTAAATGCCTTCAGCTCAAAATAATCTACATGCCAATGTGGCACATCTTGAAATCATATATTCTGCTCCCCTTCAGTGCACATTAGAACCAGTTGGGGATATTGGGGAACTTTGAAAACATACTGATACTGAGTTCCCCACCCCTCCACCCCTCCACCCCTAACCCTGAGACTCTCATTCATTAGCTCTGGGGTGGGGCTTAGGCAAAGGACATTTTTTAAAGCTCTGTGCGGCAGATTTACTCCAAGGCTTTGCTATCAAAATGTGGTCCTGGGACCAGCTGGGGGCTTGTTAACAATGCTGACACTCAGATTCCTCCCAGACCCACTGAGTCTGCATCTGGTCATTAACGAGATCCCAGGTGATTTGTGTGCATATTGAAATTTGGAAAGCCCTGCTCGCATATCCCCTCTAACAGTTTGCTGTTATGTGATCCTTGCTCCTGCCTTCCTGAGCCACCAGGTGATTTTAGCAATCAGTTCCCACCAACCAGAATTGACCTCACACTGGAAAATTGGCTCTCAGTTTGCTCACCAAACGGGATACAGGAATAGGCTATTGGCAAAACTTTACAAGAAGTTTGTTCAGTGATAGTTAATTACACAGTAATTTGGAAGAACATCAAGTTATTTTAGAGTTGTTTTATCTACTATCCAGAAGTAAAAAAAAAAAAAAAAATTAAGTGTCTACCTGTAGGCAATTTAGAAGTATTCTGGCAGTTCCTGTTGTGGCGAAGCAAAAAGGAATCCAACTAGGAACCATGAGATTGCAGGTTCAATCCCTGGCCTTGTGAGTTAAGGATCCGGCGTTGCCGTCACCTGTGGTGTAGGTCACAGACGCGGCTCAAATCTGATGTTGCTGTGGCTGAGGCATAGGCCGGCAGTTGTAGCTTTGATTTGACCCCTAGCCTGGGAATCTGCATGTGCCTCGGGTGCAGCCCTAAAAAAAAGCAAAAAAGAAAAAGTATTCTGAACTCTACAAAAAATCACAAATCAAGCAGGTCATTAGTTTCCATTTAAGGCAGTATAAGCAGGAGTTCCCATGTGGCTCAGTGGGTTAAGAACCCCACATAGCGTCTATGATGATGCAGGTTTGATCCCGGGTGGCTTAAGCATCTGGCATTGCTGCAAACTATAGCATAGGTCTCAGATGTCGCTTGGATCTGGCATTGCTCTGGCTGTGGCATAGCCTGGCACCTACAGCTGCAATTAGACCCCTAGCCCGGAAACTTCCATATGTCACAGCCAAGTATAAGCCAAGTGATGCCCATTAGAATCACTTGGGGTGTGTTTAAAACTCTGGACGTCCAGCCCCCCCATCTGGACCAACTAAGTCAAACATTGGTAGCTTTTGTTTGTTTGTTTGTTTGTTTGTTTTTGGGTGGCACCCATGGCATGTGGAAGTTCCCAGAACGAACCCATGCCACAGCAGCAACCCAAGCTTCTACGGTGACAATGCCAGATCCTTAGCCTGCTGTGCCACAGGAGAACTCCCAAACCTTGGTAGTTTTTAAAATTCCTCAGGTGACTGTAATATTCAGTTAAAAGTTGAAAATCACTGGTAAAGACGTTTTACTGTTGTTACCCTGCTTGGAATGTACTGAAAAATCCCAGTTTTTTTTTTTTTTTTTGTCTTTTCTAGGACCATACCCATGGCATATGGAGGTTCCCAGGCTAGGGGTCTAATTGGAGCTGTAGCCACTGGCCTACGCCAGGGCCATAGCAACGGGGATCTGAGCCACAACTGTGACCTACACCACAGCTCACGGCAACGCCGGATCCTTAGCCCACTGAGCGAGGCCAGGGATCGGACCTGCAACCTCATGGTTCCTGCGCCACAAGGGGAACTCCTGAAAAATCTGTTTTGCACCTTGCTAAGGTCTAAGACTGTGTTTCCAATGCATAATGCTTGATCCATTCAGTAACCACCTGCTGAAAATCTTCATGGCTCAGGCACCAGCAGGATTTGAGAGAAGGAGCCAGGGACCTAGACAGATGCTCAGAGGAGGCAAGCACCTCAACCCCTTTCTTGACCATGCCCAGGACAATGGCAGCCCTGCCACTTTGTATCCTCCAGGGTCCCATGGGCAAGGGAAAGTGCATTGACTTTTATTTATTTATTTGTACTTTTAACTTTATTTTTTGCCTTTTTTTTTCTTTTTTTAAGGACTGCACCCAGGGCATATGGAGCTTCCCAGGCTAGGGATCTAATTGGAGCTACAGCTGCTGGCCTCCACCACAGCCACAGCAACATGGGATCTGACCTGCCTCTGAGACCTATGGCAATGCCCGATCCTTAACCCACTGAACGAGGCCAGGAATGGAACCCGCATCCTCATGGTTCCTAGTCAGATTTGTTTCCGCTGCACCACAACGGGAACTCCTGCACTGACATTTTAAACAGGACTTAACCTCCTGCCTGTTGATTTCAGGAAGTAGATCATTGGGTATGTACAGCCGACCCTTCCTCTTGGGCCTCACATCTGTGATGATGGCCCTGAAAACTTAATCAGTCAACAGACACATACTGGAAATGGTGCCTGGCACCCAGCGGAGGGGCTGGAAGAAGAGGCCTCCAGTGAAATACTGCCTTTATTACTGGAATAGTTAGCAAACAGGGCAAGGCAGGATAGAGCTGAGAGTTCTCTTGGTGGTAAAAATCAGCAGGGACTGCAGAAATTCAGAGGAAGAGAAATCAGTGCCCACTGGAATAGAATGGAGACACTGCCCAGCAAAGAGTGCTCACAGGTGGGGGAGGCAGTGTTCTTATGACTGTTTATTACACAGAATGCCATTCATTCGATTTGCTATGAGCCAGGTATTGCGCTAAATGATTGCCATGTATGATCTTATTTACTCCTCTCAGCAGCATAAGGTAAGAACCATTTTTATCCCCATTATCTGGATGATGAGACTGAGGCACAGAGATGTTAAATGACTTGCCCAGGGTCACATTGAACTTGGTCTATATGGCTCCCAAGTTCATGCACTCCATCACAGTATACTGAAGAGTCACCTAACATTTATTAGTGTGTGCCACTAATATTTTACATACATTATCTCAGTTAATCTTTAAGACAGTGCTTTCCCGTGGGCAATCCCATTATTCTCAAGCTCTAGGTAAGAGAGTTTGAACACAGAGAAGTTAAGTAACTTGCCTGAGGTCTAGGGTTGCTCGATAACATACAGTTAAATTTGATAAATAACAATAATGGGTTAGTATATATCTTGCAGGGGACGTACTTATACTGAAAGTCAGTCATTGTTTATCTGACAAATTGAACTAGATGTCCTGTCAGCATTTGTTTGTTTTTGCTAAATCTGGCAGTCCTACTGAGGTCACCCTGCTGGCAGGTGATAAAGCAAGGTTTGACTCCGGTGGTGGGACTTTAGGGCCCACACTGTTCAGCACGGCACTGCAGTGTGGCCGGGGCCACGGGTGGGTAATACACCAGCAGGTTTGGGAGGAAGTGAGCAGATGGCCTTCTTGGCTCCAAGGATTCGGTTGAGCAGGAATGAGAAGCAGCAGCGGACTTTCCATCCCCTCCCTCATCTCCCGTGCTCTCCTACTGCTGCTCCTGTCCCCACCTGCTGGTGGCACAAGAGTTCAAGGAGCTACGCTATGTGGTCCCAGCCCTGGTAACAAGTGCTTGCTTCTGATGCCAAATACAGAAGGAACGGCAAAATAAGAGCAGAAGGGAGAGAGACAGACAGAGAGACAGAGACAGAGAGAGTTGGTTTAGGATTCTGCAGACATTATCACACTCACACCTCCCTTAATAAACCACAGGACCACCCACGGGTGTAAATCACGATAACCCCGTGGTGAAAGCACAGAGGCTGTAGTTTTGTGACCATCTCATGGACCACTATTGACCAGGGAACTAGAAGTGTCTGGGAACCTTTCAACCAGTCAGCTGATATAAACCCAGGGCCATCAGCTTCCTGGCCATGTGGCTGGGAGGGTCACTTAGGTCAGGAGGCCTGAGGAAGTGTGACATCTGCAGGGTAGGCGCGGAGTTCAGCTCCAGCACTTAATGCCAAAGAAATCCAGCTCAGCAGAACAAGCAGCAGGGGCGCTGCAGCTGCAGAAACAAACTCTGCTGTAGTTAAAAGGGGTAAACACTTGGATCATCAAACATATATCAAGCAAATATAGAACAAATCTGAGAGCTTAATGGAACCAACGTGACACTCAGGAAGAGGCAGTAAGAATTAGCAATATGAAAAGCAGAAGCAGACAAACTATTCCCTATTGTGGAGGGACAGGAATTCATAAAAGAATTCATTGTACCTGAAAATACATACACACAGTTATGTTTAATAAAGCTATGCACTATATTGTATAGTTTATATTTAGTAGCATTTAAAAAATTATTTGATTTCCTTTTGTTGTTTTCCAGAGACCAGAATTAAAGAACCCCTTCAGATGGAATATTTATGAGTAGTACTGAAATGGCTGTGTTGTGGCCCGAAGACTCCCAGCATTGGCAGTTTAGATCTCTTTTCAAGACTGTTTTGAAAATTTGTTAACCAGTTGCCTTACTCCCAGTCTCCCTGTCCTCCAGTAATTCCTCCACACTGCCACTAGAGTTAGTCTTCTAAAATCTGGATAGTTTAGATCACTATCAATTGTATAAAAGAGAAAATTGCGAAGTTCAATGCTGTCTGCAATCTCTTCCCAAACTGTTTTCCACATTCTTCTTTGATGATCTTTTTCTCCCATCCCAGGAGAAGACACCTGTCTTCTCCTTGTGAATTACCTGGTTTAGATTATGCATGCTTCTCCACTTCTGTCTATATTCCAGCCCTTGTTTTTAACAAACCAATTTAGGGTCCACTCACCCCATGGACCGCAAAGTGAATCTGCTCATACTGGAGTTGTGGTGAAGGACTTCAGGGCCAAGCAAAGAGAACAGGCAGCTCGTGCTCAGAATACCCAAACTCCCTGATGGATTTGGGGGAAGGGTTTAAAAGACAGTATGAGGAGTTCCTGTCATGGCTCAGTGGAAACTATGAGGACGCAGGTTCCATCCCTAAGCTCGCTCAGTGGGTTAAGGATCTGGTATTACTGTGACCTGTGCTATAGGTCACAGACTCGGCTTGGATACGGCATTGCTGTGCCTGTGGTGTAGGCCAGCAGCTACAGCTCTGATTCAACACCTAGCCTGGGAACCTCCCTGTGCCACGGGTGCAGCCTTAAAAAGATAAATAAATAAGTAAATAAATAAATAAAAGACAGTGTGAGGGAGAGGGTTGCAGAGTACGTGATCAGCTCATGCACGATTCACTGGTTGATGGTGAGGTAACAGGGTGATGTTTCAGGAATCTCAGTCATCAACCTTCTGGTTCCAAGCACTCTGAGGTCTCAGTGCTGGTGGTCAGCCTGTAGTTAACGTCTTCCACCTGGTGGGGATTTTATTTTATTTATTTATTTATTATTATTATTTTATTTTTTGTCTTTTTGCCTTTTCTAGGGCCGCTCCTGCGGCATATGGAGGTTCCCAGGCTAGGGGTTGAATCAGAGCCTAGCCACAGCAACGCGAGATCCGAGCCGCATCTGCGACCTACATCACAGCTCACAGCAACGCCGGATCCTTAACCCACTGAGCAAGGCTAGGAATCAAACCCACAACCTCATGGTTCCTAGTCAGATTCGTTAACCACTGAGACATGACGGGAACTCCCTGGTGGGGATTTTAGACTTTGTGTAACAGCTCAAGTATATGTATCAGGGTATTATCTGCAGTCCTTAAGGAGGAACTAAAGGTCCTTGACTTTGTTTTATGGCTAAACTATGGTTGTATTGTCTTGCTTGGTTTGTTTGTTTGTTTTTTAAACTTCCTTGATTAAATTTTTCTTTTTGGAACTCAGGGAAGGTCTAGGAGGCTAAAGCTTTTCTACAACCAAGAGGTGGGGACAGAGAGGGGAGTAAGGTCTGTCTCCAGGAAGTCACCGCAGAGTCCTGCTCATTTCACTACCTCACACTCTGTAGTAAAAGAGCCAACTAAATCAGCAGGCATTTTCAGCCTTCCATGCCTTTGCACGTGCTGTTCCCTGCATCTGGTCCCTCTATTGGTCTGCTGGCTGGAGCTGGTTCTTACTAGCTCATGGGCATCTAGTTCCAACTCTGTTCAGTGACATCACATTGGTACCTTGAAATCTGCCACAGCAGGAGAATTTACACCAAGGAAATAGCAAATGCTACACATCAGGGCTTTTTTTCCCTTCCTAGAGTGCCAGTTATTATACATTCACCCACACATATTGTCATCTTCTACTCTTTGCCTAAAAGATTCCTATTTATCCTTCAAGACAGAGTACTTCTCTGTGGAGTGTTCTTTGACTCCCACAGGAGAACAGGGAGAAGAAAGCAACTGCTCTGTGCTAAGCATCTGGGCTGGATGTTTTACATGCATAACTCTCATGCCTCCGTTAAAGCAGTCATGTCATAATTATTTGTGACTGTCTTCCCGATTAGTACCGAGGGCAAAGACTGCAATGTATATTCATCTTTCAAACACCTGGGAGGGAGTTCCCGTCAGGCGCAGTGGAAACAAATCCGACTAGGAACCATGAAGTTGCACGTTTGATCCCTGGCCTTGCTCAGTGGGTTAAGGATCTGGCGTTGCGGCTGTGGCGTAGGCTGGCAGCTACAGCTCTGATTAGACCCCTAGCCTGGGAACCTTCGTATGCCATGGGTACGGCCCTAAAAAGACAAAAATAAAATAAAACACTAAAGACCTTAAAACTATCTTTTATAAGTAGTGGGTTCTTAGTGAATGTCAAGTATTTAAGTTAAAACTAGCAGGAAAAACTGCATTGCTTTGTTTCATTTGTCTCTGTTCTCCTAGAAAGCCCCCCCCGCCCCGCCCCCTTACACCAAAAGCAAAGTGGAGTATTTTACCAAGATCTTCTGTTGGGTGATTTTTTTTTTAAATCTACATAAACAAATTTATACAAAGATATCACCAGTGTCATACCTGTGGCATGTTTGCAGATGCAGAAGAGGCCGTAGGAACTGGTATGTAGAGATGGAAATTTTAGGAGTTCCGTTGTGGTGCAGCGGAAACGAATCTGACCAGGAACCATGAAATTGCAGGTTTGATCCCTGGCCTCGCTCAGTGGGTTAAGGATCCAGCATTGCCATGAGCTGTAGCATAGGTTGCAGACGTGGCTCAGATTTGGTATTGCTGTGGCTGTGGCGTAGGCCAGCAGCTACAGCTCCAATTAGACCCCTAGCCTGGGAACCTCCATGTGCCGCCAGTGTGACCCTGAAAAAAAAAGCAAAGCATTTTGAAGAAAGCTTTTTCTATGATTGTTGGGATGAGGGGTAGATGATAAAGATTAACGTGATTCGAACAGATGCTGTGAAATGATTTCCTGAAAGGAGCTTCCATGTAATGTATTCAAGTCACTTAACCAAATGCTAGGATGTAGATAAAAAATTATGTCATAACCATCCTTAAGAAAGCAGTCTATGCAGAAGCGACGGGAAAGTATGCTGGTGAATTCTGATCTTACTGCTGCAGGCATATGAATTTTGTAGCAATAATAAAGTGTTCTAATCTTATTGCTTATTGGCCTTTGTCCAAAGACCAGAGAGTTGGCAGTGGTAAAATTAGAATAGAGATTATTGTGGGTTGCAGATGGAGCTTCAAGGAAGAGATGAGACCTGGAGCACAGGTAGGGATGGATTATGAAGGATGTCCTGAGGGAAGAAAGTAACTGGAGTAAGTGTTCAGAGCAGCATTTCCTGCTCTATGTTTTGCAAAGTGGCATTTGGCAAAGAACATTCCAAAACCAAAGATGTTTGGGAAATGCTGCATATACCATCTTGCATTGGACTCTTATATGCTCTGAGAACACTTGAAGTGAAGAGACCTGATTAGCTTCTTTTAACCTACGTTTCCCAAATGTGCTTGATTGTAGAATCTGCTTTGGGGAAATACCTATTAGCATCTTTCAGAATGTTTAAGTCTAGGGAATCTTGTTGGAAAGCGCTAATTTACAAGATAATACTTCTGAAACTGGTATTCATTTGTGCCTCTTTTGAGGTCTCAGAAGAATTCACCTTACTTCGTGCTACCTCATAACCTCACATTTTCAGCAGAGCGTCTCTTGTTTTATTTTTCCTCTTCATTCCCACCCCATACTCCCTACTTTCATGCTTCATATATTTCCTTAAATATGCCTTTATCTTATGTAATATAAATGGGTTGTGTTTTTTTGTTTTTGTTTTTTGTATTTTTGTTTTGTTTTGTTTTGTTTTTAATCACACTCTTGGTGTGTGGAAGTTCCTGGGCCAAGGATCAAATATTTGCCATAGCAGTGACCTAAGTCACTGAAGTTGACAATGCCAGATCCTTAACCCACTGTGCCATAGGAGAACTCCCCTAAAGTATAGTTTCGTGTGTATGTGCTATAAAGTTGATTTTTCTTGATAATTTTTTCTCTCACTCGATGCTGGTTTAAAGAGCTAAGCTTGTTTTTGTCCATCATGTTTGTTGTTTTTATCTGCTGCACAAGATTCCACAGTGTACAGTCCACCCGCTTTCCTCATCCATTCCTCCACTAATGGACACCAGGTTTGGTGGCATCGGTGATCTGAAGACTGGGGCACCAGAACAGAGAAGAATGGTGTCTACTGGGTAAATGGTTTGAATAGTTTTCTTCTTTGAATGAATAACCTGGCAGTTTTGGCAAGCAGACCCCATCATGTCCTAGTAATGACGACGACTGAATTTCAGAAGCAGCAGCCTTCAGATAATTTACTAGAGCAGAGACTGCAAATCACTTGGGTCAGATTGTCCAAATCTGCTATCCAAAACTGTTAACTCCATGCAGTTTTCAAGATTATGCCCTTGGCTTTAATGTGACTTTTTGAAAACAAAACATTTTCTTTAAGATGTGGAAAGGAAGGGAGTTCCTATTGTGGGTTGGCAGGTTACAAACCTGACTAGTATCCATGAGGATGCAGGCTCATTCCCTGGCCTCACTCAGTGGGTTAAGGATCCAGCAGTGCCCTGAGATGTGGTATAGGTCGCAGACGCAGCTGGGATCTGGTGTTGCTGTGGCTGTGGCTGTGGCCTGGGAATCCCCATATGCCTCGGGTGTGGCCATAAAAAAGAGAAAAAAAAAGTGGAAAGGAAAAGAAAAGGTAGCTTATAGCCTATGGCGAGTGGGCTTGGGCTGAGTGTGAGCAGTTTGCCCAGATGAACAGGTTAGGGGAGCAAGAGGATCAGCGAAAGGTCCTGAAGAGCCTCACGGGAAGCTCACACAGAGACACATTGGCCTCCTCCTGAGTACCCACCCCTAGGGCCACCTGCCTCCTGTTTATTGCACTCAGCAAAGTATTAAATATGAGCAGCTACTTCAGGTGGTTGCATTGGAAGAGGATCGTGGCAGTTTGGGGCTGGTGTAGGGTGTCAAGAGGAATGCCAACTTCACAGGAAGCTGGGGTTGAGCAGGAAGTATCGAAGAGTTCAAGAACTTCTGAGCAAGAGAAGAAATTCTTCCAGGGAATTAAAGTACCTGGAATTTGATCTCAGCTTGGAAGCCTTTCACTTCCTTCACAGAGTGAGTGATTGCAAAACCCCTGTCAACATTCTATCGAAGTTCTGATGGACAATGAGAGCTGCATTTCCAGGCAGAGGGAGTGGCAGGACACACGATTTCAGCCTAAACTGGAAAAAATGTATATATTGAAAATGTAGACATTTCTTAAATTCCAACATTGTGTGGATTCCGGCCATAGCCAAGATTCATAACTATTATTGACAAAGAGATGGCTGAACTTAGAGAATGAACTTTGTATATACAAATGAAGAGATAGAATTTTCTTTTTTCTTTCTTGCTTGCCTGTTTTTTTTTTTTTTTTTTTTTTTGCTTTATACAGCCTCACCCATGGCATATGGAAGTTCCCAGGCTAGGAGTCTAATCAGAGCTGCAGCCGCCAACCTACACCACAGCCACAGCAACACCAGATCCTTTAACTCACTGAGTGAGGCCAGGGATCAGACTTGGGTCCTCGTGGATACTATTTGGGTTCATTATCACTGAGCCACCATGGGAACTCCCTTTCTTTTCTTCTTTTTTTCTTTTTTTGATTTACCCTTTTAATTTGGAATAATCTTAGACTTAGAGAAACTTTGCAAAATTAGTATGGGGAATTCCTGTATACACTTCATCCTAGAATTTTCTATAGATGGGATTAACAGCTACCGACAGTGCAAACTCTTGAATGAAGCAGAACAGGTTTACTGGACAACAGAAGAAAAGGAGCTGAAAACCATACAGGGAGCCTTCTGGATGAGCATGTCTGAGGATCCTTACCAGTGCCCTACAGAGGAAGGATGGTTTGATATTAAAAAAACTGTATGGGAAGAGCTCCCATCGTGGCTCAGCAGAAATGAATCTGATTAGCATCCATGAGGATGCAGGTTCCATCCCTGGGCTTGCTCAGTGGGATAAGGATCTGGCGTTGCCTTGAGTTGTGGTGTAGGTTGCAGACGAGTCTCGGATCTGGTGTTGCTGTGGCTGTGGTATAGGCCAGCAGCTACAGCTCTGATTCGACCCCTAGCCTGGGAACCTCCACATGCCATGGATTCAGCCCTTAAAGACAAAAAAAAAAAAAAAATTGTATGGAGTTTTTGTTGTGGCTCAGTGGGTTAAGAACTCGACTAATATCCATGAGGATTCGGGTTCCATCCCTGGCCTCTCTCAGTGGGTTAAGGATCCAGTGTTGTCACAAGCTGTGTGGCATAGGTCACAGATGCAGCTCAGATCTGGTATTGCTGTGGATGTGGCTGTGGCTGTGGCCTGCAGCTCCTTCAACCCCTACCCTGGGAACTTCCATGTGCCACAGGTGTGGCCCTAAAAAGACACAAAAAATATATATATTATTTGTAGTGTTGCCTACTGCCCTTAACTCATTAGTTTAGTGCCTAGAATCTAGGAGGCACTCAGAAAATATTTTTAGAATGAATGAATAAGTATAATTAGCTTAAATTAACTGGCAGCTAATACATAGAGCTAATTTTGTATTTATATTTTTAAGACTGTTTTTTTTGTTTTGTTTTGTTTTGTTTGTCTTTTTTGCTATTTCTTGGGCCGCTCCGGTGGCATATGGAGGTTCCCAGGCTAGGGGTCGAATCAGAGCTGTAGCCACTGGTCCACGCCAGAGCCACAGCAACGCGGGATCCAAGCTGCATCTGCAACCTACACCACAGCTCACGGCAACGCCGGATCCTTAACCCACTGAGCAAGGGCAGGGACCGAACCCGCAACCTCATGGTTCCTAGTTGGATTCGTTAACCACTGCGCCACAACGGGAACTCCTAAGACTTTTTTTTAGAGCAAGTTTAGGTTCACAGAAAAATGGAGAGGAAGGTACAGAGATTTCCCATATATCTCCTATCCCCACACATGCATAACTTTCTACACTATCTACATCCCCCACTACTGGTGCATCTGTTGCAACTGATGAACCTATGTGGACACATCATGATCACCCAAAGTCCATAGTGCAAACTTAGGGTTTACTCTTAGGGGTTCTCTAATGTATAATGTTGTGTGTGCATCGTTGTGTCATGCAGAATGTTTTCACCACTCTGAAAATCCTCTGTGCACCACCCAGTCATCCCTTTGCCAGTGTCCCACCAAACCCCTGGCAACCATGATCTTTTTACTGTTTCCATGATTTTGCCTTCTTCATAACATCATACAGTTGGTCATACAATTAATTAATACAGATAATTTTCCTTTTCATATTGGCGGCTTTCACTTAGTAACATGCATTTAAGATTCCTTCATAACTTTTCATGGCTTAATAGCCCATTTCTTTTTCTTTTTTCTTTTTCTTTTTTTTTTAAGGGCCGCATCCGTGGTATATGGAGGTTCTCAGGCTAGGGGTCCAATCGGAGCTGTAGCCCCCGGCCTATACCACAGCCACAGCAACTGCCGGACCTGAGCAGTGTCTGCAACCTACACCACAGCTCATGCCAACACCGGATCCTCAACCCCCTGAGTGAGGTCAGGGATCGAACCTGCAACCTCATGGTTACTAGTTGGATTCAGTTCTGCTGCGTCACGATGGGAACTCCCCTAGCCCATTTTTTTTAGTGCTAAATAATGTTCCGTTGTCTGGATGTACCACAGTTTATTTATCTGGTCCCGTTCTGAAAGGCATCTTGATTGCTTCCAAGTTTTAGCAGTTATGAATAAAGGCACTGTAAACATCCGTGTGCAGGTTTTGTGTGGACATAACTGTGATAAATACCAAGAAGTGCATTGCTGGATCTTGTGGTAAGAATATGTTTGGTTTGTTAGAAGCTGTCAAACCGCCTTCCCAAGTAGCCATACCAAAGAACCCTTTTAAATACCTATCGTGTGAACTACCCCTAAAAACTGTAGTTGAGAGTAGAGACCACAATAAGCAGCCAACTTATAGAAGGGGGTCTTAACTAGGCTTAGGGTGTCCTGGGGGAAAAAAAACCATACATTGGGCCTGGTACCAATGTTTGGTTGTTGGATTAGATTCATTTGAAGTCTCCTAAATCACAGGAACAAACACCCCTCTGTCTCAAGTGTGAGATTTCCATGTTCCTGGCCTTGGTGCGGGGATGTTTGCTCTCCCCAGACTACACAGTCAAGTGCTAAGATTAGCCTTGGGTGTAATTCAGCACCCAGCCACGGGTGTGACCCTGTAGCCAAACACAGCCACGCTTGCCAGATGTTCCAGCAGAGCGCACAACCCTTCTGCTCATTTGGCACTTTACTGATGCGTGTGGGAAGGGGGACAGATGTGAGGGCCTGGCTTCCAGCCCCAGCAACAATAGTAATGATTTAAGAGGAATATTTATTTAGAATATTTACTCAGATGTTTAGAAAAATCAATAAAGATAACATAAACTGTGCGGGAATGCTGAGACAATCGATTCCTTCTGCCTGGTGTTGAACAATAATTATTTTGAAACTCTACACATTTTCAAGGAAAAGTACAAAAGCTCTTTTAAAGTGTTTCTAGTCAGGCATGAGTCTAAAATGCGATCAATCTCTCTCTCTTACTACACACACACACACACACATTTACATGCACACACACATACGCATATAAATTACACATACATCTATGTCTATATGCAATATACACACATACAATCTATACGTATATATTTCAGCATCTTATTGGGTATATGGGGAAGTAGAGAAAACCTAAGTTATGATTTGTCTATTTCTGAGAAATATTTTCTACTAAACCGCTAGGATTATTTAGTGGGGCAGTCTGCATAGGGGTCAGAAAACCTGGACTTTCCCCCTGCCCAGTGCTACAAGGTCGTTGTAACCTTGTGGGAATCATTCATTTCTCTGGATTCAGTTTCTTTACTTGCATGATGAAGGGGTTGGGCTAGAGGCTCCCAGAAAACGAAGCTACTACTTACAACCTGCAACTCTGACTCTCTTCTTGACCAGGCTACCCCCTTGGGAGCATCTGTGGGAAAAGCCTGTGGACCTTGTTGGTATCCTCGCCACCTGGCATCCTAGTGTAGGATATAGAGGTATAGAGGCCATGCAGCATCCGTGCCCCCTTGTCGGTATCAGCACTATCCTTCCTTTAGGGGGCCACACCTGCCCTCATTCTGTCTATGCACTCTGGATGGGGTTCTGACCCAGACTCTAGGATAGGCCTGGACATCAGGGCCCAGATCCCCCAGGACCCATCACCAGTCCAACCAGAATGGGTCCCCGGGCTTCTGCTGTCTCAGGGAGAGAACTCACCTTTCTACCTGAACCCAAAAGGACATGAGGCCAGAAGTGCCACAGCATCTTATTACTGCAGGGGGAGCACCTGTCTCAGGGAAGAGCCAGCACAGAAGCAGAGGGGCCGTGAGTGGGAGAAGCACACAGATCCTGATGATGTCGTTTGAGGGCCTGAAGCCTTGGACTTTTCAGTTCCTTGAACCAATTGGCTTTCTCCTTGACTTAATTTACAATGGGTTTTGTCATATGCAGAAAGAGCCCAAACTTTTCCAAATCTTGTTTCACTAATACCCCTTTTTATTGAAACAGACTCAATAGCTTCAAATGTTAACATGAGTGGAGTTCCTGTCGTAGCTCGGTGGTTGTCAAATCCAACTAGGAACCATGAGGTTGTGGGTTTGATCCCTGGCCTTGCTCAGTGGGTTAAGGATCCAGTGTTGCCTTGAGCTGTGGTGTAGACCGGCAGCTTAGCTCCAATTCGATCCCTAGCCTGGGAACCCCCCTATGCCGCAGGTACAGCCCTAAAAATCAATAAAGAAAAAAGAAAAAGAAAAAAATTAGGGAGATGGTAAAATACGGCACAGTCACATTATATGTAATGCAGCTTTTAGCATCTACATTATCCACCGCTTGAGAAAACCAGGCTGAGAAAATAAAAGAATAAAAACTGGGTTGAGAGTTTCTTCTGTGGCGGCCACAGCTCCGATTAGACCCCTAGCCTGGGAACATATGCCACAGAAGCGTCCCTAGAAATGGCAAAAAAGACAAAAAACAAAACAAAACAAAATATTAACGTGAGTTATCATATCCTGACTCAAGGTGGTTTCCCTTCATTCACTGACTGTCTACCTGAGTTTCTTGGAGTATTTTGAATTTTTTACATAGAGTACATGTAAGATCATGGTCAAAAAGATACAAAAAAGGTAACTCAAAAATCTTTCAGGAGTTCCCATCATGGCTCAGCGGAAATGAATCCGACTAGGAACCACGAGGTTTCGGGTTCGATCCCTGGCCTTGCTCAGTGGGTTAAGGATCTGGCGTTGCTGTGAGCTGTGGTGTTGGTGGCAGATGCAGCTCGTATCGTGCTTTGGTGAGGCTATGATGTGGACCAGCAGCTGTAGCTCCGATTGGACCCCTAGCCTGGGAACCTCCATTTGCCGCAGGCTCGGCCCTAAAAAAAAAAAAAAGAAAAAAATCTTTCAAACAGCACAATGAAAACCTTTAAAAAATGAACTAAATCAATGTCAGTGTTGCTGTACAGAACTACTGTAAGAAACCAGCCAGCCAGGAGCGCAGTGAAAAGAGAACTTACAGTAACTAAGGAACTATTGAAAGGCAAGAGGAAGGAACATGACTTCTGTATTGTGACACTCAACTGCTTGAGAAGTGTTCAGAATATTCTTCATTAAGCAGCATCTCATTTCCATCTTATTTCCCAGGCATTAACAAGACACAAAGGTTAGATCAGGAGAAGAACCTGGGAAAGGAACTCAATGCTCCTCAGTTCTTCCATTCCTGCTTTCTTTTCTGTTTAACTGATTTTTTTTTTTTTTTGCCTTTTCTAGGGCCGCTCCCACAGCATATGGAGATTCCCAGACTAGGGGTCTAATCAGAACCGTAGCCACCAGCCTACACCAAAGCCACAGCAGCGCTGGATCCGAGCCACGTCTGAAACCTATGCTACAGCTCACAGCGACACCGGATCCTTAACCCACTGAGCAAGGCCAGGGATCGAACCCGCAACCTCATGGTTCCTAGTCGGATTTGTTAACCACTGCGCCACGACGGGAACTCCTGATTTGTGTGTGTGTGTGTGTAGTAGTAGTGTTTTGTTTTTTGTTTTTTTAATTTAATTTTTTTTTTTTTGGTCTTTTTAGAGCCACACATGCAGCATATGGAGGTTCCCAGGCTAGGGGTCAAATCAGAGCTACAGCTGCCGGCCTACACCACAGCCACAGCAACATCAGATCTGAGTTGCATCTGTGACCTACACCACAGCTCATGGCAACATCGGATCCTTAACCCACTGAGTAAGGCCAGGGATTGAACCCAAATCCTCATGGATACTAGTCAGATTCATTTCCGATGCGCCACAATAGGAAATCCCAGTAATGTATTGTTTTGATTATTTCCTTTTCCTCTTTCTTCCTCCCTTCCTTCCTCCCTTCCTTTCTTCTTTCTTTCTCGTTTGCTCTTTTCTTTCTTCTTTCTTTCTTACGTTCGTGTGCTTCGTCTTTCTTTTCTTTCTTTCTTTCTTTCTTTCGTTCTTTCTTTCTCTTTCTTTCTCTTTCTTTCCTTATTCCTTTCTTCCTTTCTTCCTTTCTTTCTAATCTTAGTGGTTACTCTGAAGATTACAATACAAGGCAACCTACATAATGGGAAAAAATAGTTACGAACAATGCAACCAGCAAGGGCTTAATCTCCAAAATATACAAACAACACATACAACTCAACAGCAAAACAAACAAACAAACCAATTGAAAAATGGGCAGAAGACCTAAATAGACATTTTCCCCAAAGATGACATGCAGATGGCCAACTGGCACATGAAAAGATGCTCTAATTATTTTATTAGAGAAATGCATATCAAAACTATAGTCAGATACCACCTCACATCAGTCAGAATGGCTATCATTAATAACCCTACAAATAACAAATGCTGAAGAGGGTGTGGAGAAAAAGGAACCCTCCTACACTGTTGGTAGGAATGTAAATTGGTACAACCACTATGGAAAACAGTATGGAGGTTCCTCAGAAAACTAAATATAGAACTACCATATGATCCAGCAATCCCACTCCTGAGCATATGTCCAGACAAAACTACCATTCAAAAACATGCATGCACTGCTATGTTCATTGCAGCACTATTCACAATAGTCAAGACGGAAACAACCTAAACATTTATCAACAGATGATTAGATTAGGAAGATATGGTACATATACACAATGGAATACTACTCAGCCATGAAAACGAACAAAATAATACCATTTGCAGCAACATCAACATGGGTAGAACTAGAGATTCTTTTTTTTTTTTTTGTCTTTTTGCAATTTCTAGGGCTGCTCCCACAGCATATGGAGGTTCCCAGGCTAGGGGTCTAATTGGAGCTGTAGCTGCCGGCCTACACCAGAGCCTACACCAGAACGTGGGATCTGAGCTGCATCTATAACCTACACCACAGCTCATGGAAACCTCATGGTTCCTAGTCAGATTCATTAACCACTGAGCCACGACAGAAACTCCCTAGAGATTCTTATACTAAGTGAAGTAAGTCTGAAAGAGAAAGACAAATACCATAAGATATAACATATGCGGAATCTAAAATATGGCACAGATGAACCTATCTATAGAAACAGATTCGAGACATGGAGAGTAGACCTGTGGTTGACAAGGGGGAGGAGAAGGGAGTGGGATGGAACGGGAGTTTGGGGTTAGTAGAAGCAAAGTATTACATTTATTTATTTATTCATTCATTCATTCTTAGGGCTGCACCTGCAGCATATGGGAGTTCCTGGACTAGAGTTCAAATCAGAGTTGCAGCTGCCGGCCTGTACCACAGCCATAGCAATGCGGGATCTGAGCCACGTCTTTGACCCCCACCATAACTCACAGCAGTGCCAGCTCCTTAACCTACTGAGCACAACAAGGGATTGAACCCGACTCCTCATGGATACTAGTCAGGTTCTTAACCCTTTGAGTCATGACAGGAACTCCAGATCATTACATTTAGAATGGATAAGCAATGAGGTCCTGCTGTATAACACAGCGAACTATATCCAATCACTTGTGATAGAACATGATATAAGATAATATGAGAAAAAGAATGTATACATATATATATAACTTGATCACTTTGTTGTAAGCAGAAATTGACAGAACATTGTAAATCAAATATAATAAAAAATTTTTTTAAAAGATTACAATTCAACTCAAACATATAACAATGTATTTTGAATGAATACCACTTAGGCTTCAATAGTATACGAAAACTGCTCTGTACAACTGTCTCCCCATTTTATGTTGTTACTGTCATCTCAAATTACATCTGTACACATTACATGCCCATTGACATAGATCTATGCTTTCTGTTTTTGCATTTGTATCTTAAATCATATGGGGGGGAAAATTAGTTACAAATTAAAAATGTAATGATATTAGCTTTGTATTTAGCTATGTTGTTATATTTACCAGTGCCCTTTCTTTCTTCCTATGATTAAAGTTACTGTCTAGTATCCTTTCCTTTCTATCTGAAGAACTCCTGGCAGCATTGCTCTCTGTAGGGCAGGTCTGCCAGTTGCATGTGTGAGGACATGGAGGCATGAACCAGTCTGGGAGTGTCTGGGGGAGGCACTTGGCAGCTTTCTCCCTAGAAGCCTAGATCAGAGCCAAACTCCACCAAAGCACCTCATTTTGAGCTGGATTCAGACATCTGTCATTTTTCTCTACTTCGTTCAGGCTTTGAACTAGGGGTCAAGGCATTTACATTTTAGTCATGGTTCTGTCTCTAACCATGTGACTGTGGACAAAATCACAAAATCTTACTTGGGTCTTTTTTTTTTTTAAGGGCTGCACCAACGGCATATGGAAGTTCCCAGGCTAGGGGCCAAATCGGAGCTGTAGCTACCAGTCTACACCACAGCTCACGGCAACACCAGATCCTTAACCCACTGACCAAGACCACCAGTCGAACCCGTGTCTTCATGAATTCATTGGGTTCATTACTGCTGAGCCACAATAGGAACTCCATGGCTCTTTTTTCTTTTCTGTAAAATGAGATGTTCTAGATCAGGGTTGTTGAACTTTTTCTGTAAAAGGTCAGAAAGTAAGTACTTTAAATTCTGCAGGTCACAAAGTCTCTGTCCCTACACTCAACTCTGCCATTGTGGTGCAACAGCAGCCATGAACAACAAGATGAATGGGTGTGGCCATATGCCAGTAAAATGCTATTTATGAAAATAGGAAGCGGGCTATTTTGGCCTGTGGGTCATAGTTTGTTACCCCCTATTCTCGATGGTCTTGGAGAGTCCTTCTGGCTTTAAAATATAAAAGGTTTGATGATCTGCACTGCTGTTCCCAGTGTCCTTTTGCACTTTCACACATTCCTAGAGTATTATCTCTATCAACATAACGGTAAGAATCACTACTACTATCGTATATCTAGGGGCCAAGCTTTTTTTTTTTTTTGTACTTTATTCATTCCTCTCAACACGACTTTTAGATAGGAAGTATTATAATCACCATTTCATGTAAGAAGAAACTAAGGTAAGGGAGGCTTCCTAACAAGTCTAAGGTCAAATGTTGGCAATAGTAGAAAATAGACCCATAGGACTCCCAAAATTTTGCTGTGTTTTCTTCCTCTCCTAGCGCCTAGATTAAAGGTTTTCAGTACAGTAGAGAATATCATTTTTTTGGATAAAGAAAAAAAAATCCTTTTTTTTTAGATCCACACCCGCCATATATGGAGGTTCCCAGGCTACGGGTGGAATTGGAGCTACAGCTGCCAGCTCATGCCACAGTCGCAGCAAAGCGGAATCCGAGCCTCATCTGTGACTTAGACACCACAGCTCAGGGCAATGTCAGATCCTTTAACCCACTGAACACGCCCAGGAATCAAGCCTGCATCCTCATGGATACTAGTCAGATTCGTTACTGCTGAGCCACAATGGGAACTCCAAGGGAAAAAATCTTAATTATACTAATCTGGATATTAAGGCACAAAAACGCCATACAATTTTAAAATTATAAATGACTAAAGGGCTTAGTTGCTGACTTAAAATGCTATCTCACAGATGCAAAGCCAGCAAAAGGACATGTTGATGCCTTCCAAAAACTCACCAGCTGTCTGGCAAGACATTTGAAAGATTTAGTGAACAAAATGCAATTCTGAGTTAATTACAGTAGAAGTGCTTTCGCTTTCCTTGGCTTACTAACACACATCCTCTGAGTACTGCTTTGCCCTAGCACTCGGGATGACAGAAGTCCAAAATCAATCTCACTGAGCTAAGGTCAAGGTGCTGGCCAGGGTGGTTCCTTCTGGAGGCTCTGAGGGGAGATTCTGTTCTCTTGCCTTTTTCAGCTTCTAGAAGCTGTTTGTCTTCCTTGGTTCATGGCCCCTTCTTCACACCACGCTGACCTGTTTCTTCTATAGTCACATGTACTTCTGACCCTGACTCTCCTGCCTCTCTTATGAGGATCCTTCTGATTATGTTGGGCCCATTCAGATCTCCCCATTTAAAAGTCCTTAATTTGGAGTTCCCGTCATGGCGCAGTGGTTAACGAATCCGACTAGGAACCATGAGGTTGCAGGTTCGATCCCTGGCCTTGCTCAGAGGGTTAAGGATCCAGCGTCACCATGAGCTGTGGTGTAGGTCGCAGACATGGCTCAGATCCCGAGTTGCTGTGGCTGTAGTCTAGGCCGGTGGCTACAGCTCTGATTAGACCCCTAGCCTGGGAACCTCCATATGCCGCAGGAAGCAGCCCTAGAAAAGGCAAAAAGACCAAAAAATAAAGTAAAATAAAAGTCCTTAATTTAATCACACAGGCAAAAACCCTTTTGCCGTATAAGGTAACATTCACAGGTTCCTGGGTTAGGGCATGAACACCTCTGGGGAGCCGTTATTCTGTCCCCACAGGTCCCATTCCCCCAGCTTATCCCACAGGTGAATTGTACACTTACCAACAGTTGGTTGTGCTTCTTTCCAGACCTATTTCTGTGCTTGCTCTAACTACCTAATTTAATTTAAAACTTGTGAAACCAATGAAGTCTGAGGTCCAAAAGAAAGAGTTGCAGTGTCTTTGGAAAGCACATTAAGTGTTTTTTGTTTTTTGTTTTTTGCTTTTTAGGGCCGCACCCATGGCATATGGAGATTCCCAGGCTAGGGGTCGAATCAGAGCTGTAGCCACTGGCCTACGCCACAGCCACAGCAACACCAGATCCGAGCCACATCTGTAACCTATGCCACATCTCACAGTAACACTGGATCCTTAACCCACTGAGCCAGGCTAGGGATTGAATCCGTGTCCTTATAGATCCTAGTCGGGTTCGTTAACTGCTGAGCCATGAAGGGAACTCCACACATTAAGTGTATTAAGTCATTTTAAGAATGAAGTCAACTTAGGTGTGGCCAGGAAATCTGCGAAGTTTGAGGGAAAAAAAAAATGTTAGGCTCCAGAAGAATTAAACAATATGAATGGGGATGATTTATGTAGGAAACAAGAACTCAAATAAAAGAATTAGGCTTCATATCAAGAAAAATTGGTTGACAAAAGTACATTTAAATGTTTTTATTAAAAATTTAAGGTAGATATGTTTAAATTTTTATATTCCTACTTTAACCACCTTTTTAGGTTAACTAACCAATCTCTCATCAGTGTTAGTAAAAGGATTCAATTAAATTTGATTCAGGAGTTCCCGTCGTGGCGCAGTGGTTAACGAATCCGACTAGGAACCATGAGGTTGCAGGTTCGGTCCCTGCCCTTGCTCAGTGGGTTAAGGATCCGGCGTTGCCGTGAGCTGTGGTGTAGGTTGCAGACGCGGCTCGGATCCCGAGTTGCTGTGGCTCTGGCGTAGGCCGGTGGCTACAGCTCCGATTCAACCCCTAGCCTGGGAACCTCCATATGCCTCGGGAGCGGCCCAAAAAATAGCAGCAACAACAACAATAACAACAACAACAACAAGACAAAAAAAAAATTTGATTCAGGGTATCAGGGATGATACTAATCATTTAGAGCTGCAAAAATTGGGGAAGATGGTTTAATTTTAAAAGGGGGGACTTGGGAGTTCCCATTGTGGCTCAGCAGGTTAAGAACCCAACTAGTATCCATGAGGATGTGGGTTCCATCCCTGGTCTCGCTTAGTGGCATAATGATCCAGCATTGCCTCAGGTCACAGATGCAGCTTGGATCAGATGTTGCTGTGGCTGTGGTGTAGGCCATCAGCTGCAGATCCCATTCGACCTCTAGTCTGGGAACTTCCATATGCTCCAGGTGTGGCCCTAAAAAGAGAAAAAAAAAAAAGAAAAAGAAAAATGGGTGCTTAGGAGTTCCCACTGTGGCTCGGTGTGTTAGGAACATGACATGGTGTCCATGAGGTTGCTGGTTCTATCCCTGTCCTTGCTTGGTGGGTTAAGGATCCAGCATTGCCACGAGTTGCAGCCTAAGTCGCAGATGTGGCTCAGATCCAGTGTTGCTGTGGCTGTGGTATAGGCTGCCAGCTGCAGCTCCAATTTGACCCCTAGCCCAGGAACTTCTGTGTACCATAGGTGCGGCAGTAAAAAGAAAAATTAAAAATAATAAAAAATAAAAAGAGGGGCTTGGAGTTCCCATCGTGGCTCAGTGGTTATCGAATCCGACTAAGAACCATGAGGTTGTGGGTTCAATCCCTGGCCTTGCTCAGTGGGTTAAGGATCTGGCGTTGCCGTGAGCTGTGGTGTAGGTTGCAGACGTGGCTCGGATCCCGCGTTGCTGTGGCTCTGGTGTAGGCCGGTGGCTACAGCTCCGATTCAACCCATTAGCCTGGGAACCTTCATATGCCGTGGGAGCAGCCCTAGAAATGGCAAAAAGACAGAAATAAATAAATAAATAAGAATAAAAAATAAAAAGAGAGGCTTAAACTAGACTTTGGAAGTTATGCAGGATCTAAATAGGTGATTAGAGGTGAACAGGTGAAGGCTCATAGAATAAAGCAACATAATCACAACTGTAAGGGTAGAAATGAGCAGGAATGATTATTTCAATCTAGAAGGTAGAACCTTGACACCCCAAGCGTGCATCTCATTCCAGTGGTGTCAGCAATACCTGGGAGCTGGTTAGAGAGATGAACTATCAGGCCTCTCTCCAGACACACTGAGTCAGAAATCTGCAATTTAACAAAATCCCTGTAAGAAAGACTGTTTTAGAAAGAGCAGGAATCTTCCTGAACTGTACTGAAGAGTTAATATGGCCCACACAAAACAGAATGGCAACTGAGTTTATTAAGCACCTGCTGTGAGCCAGGTCTTCCACCAAGTGCTTTGCAAACCCTGTCTCCCTTAATTCTCAAATGTCCCAGTCTTGTGAAATAGAGTTGATCTCTATTCTCAATAGTGAAACAGTCTTCTCAGCTCTCTCGGACGCCTTTGGTTGAAGTTGGTGTAAAGAATACATTAGTGTCTCAAAAACTTCAAGTAATCACTTCAAAAAATTTTAACATGTAAAATATTTTGACATAAATTTTCTTTGTGCTCTTTGTTCCCTGGGCTGCCAAGTCTTAACAGCTGAAATGATCTCAGATGCCTTGATCACTTCAACCTAGGAGAAAAGAGAGGCAACTCAAAAGCTCTCCGGATAGGACAGGGTGAAAAAATAAAATTAGCAAGAAATACATACTGTTGAGTGGAATTGGGGAATGATAAATCAGATTGAGACAGATCTCGGAGAGTTTAGAATGGATTCTGGGTACTCCTCCAGTGCTACGTGCCTCCGCAGTTTATTCCCAAGGAGGCATTGAGACCGACTGGAAAAGATGAGGTTCTCATACCTTCTTGCTTCTCCTCTGAGCCCAGTGCTCTGCCCACACTGAACAGGGCAGAAGATCAACAGTAACCCAGGTGCTGGGCATTGGGGAAAGCCACGAAAGTGCATGGGCCTTGCTCAGCAGGTTGGTTTTCAGCGGACCTCACTTTCTGACTAAACTCCTTTCAATAAGAAATATTCAGGAGTTCCCATCATGGCTCAGTGGTTAACAAATCCGACTAGGAACCACGAGGTTGCAGGTTCGGTCCCTGGCCTTGCTCAGTGGGTTAAGGATCTGGCGTTGCCTTAAGCTGTGGTGTAGGTCACAGACGCAGCTCGGATCTGGCATTGCTGTGGCTCTGGCATAGGCCGGTGGCTACAGCTCCAATTCGATCCCTAGCCTGGGAACCTCCATATGCCGTGGGAGCGGCCCAAGAAATGGCAAAAAAGACAAAAAAAAAAAGAAAGAAAAAAAAGAAATATGCAGCGGGTCTCCACCAGGCTGTTCTCTTCTTACAGTCTGGGAGGTGGCAGACAGAGGGTCCCTAAAATTGTCCTAGGTGTCACGAGGCCGGCTAAGTCCTAGTGTACCTGCACTGGGTTTCACCCCAGAACCAAACCTCATTGTAATGAGGCTGGGGAGGTGCAGAGGGGCTAGGAGGGGGGCCCTGTGCGGGGCACTCCTTTACCTCCAACTTTCTCAGAGCACGTGTTGTATTCCAGAATCAGAAATCTGAGTGTGGGAAGAAGTGGGTTACCCCTGGAGAAAGAGAAACAAGGATCATGGGTCTCTGCAAAGAGCTGGAAGCCAAGAAATGAGGCTGTGTGTACTTACCAACCATGATTCAATAGGATCTTTCTTTGCCAGCTCCCAATACAGCCTTAAAATATCCTTAATCCAAGAAAAATTTCTGCAAACAAGGGATCTTCCCTGCCTTTACTCTCTATCACCTGAATCCCTCCAGGGAGTGTAGGATGGATCTGATCATTCTATTTAAAAATACTTAAAAAGTTCTATATAAGTATTAATAATTTAGTGTTGTTTTGACATTATTTTAGAACTTATAGGATATAAAATTACTATAAAGAAAGCTGTTACATTTCTAGTCACTAAAAACAAACTATCAGAAAGCAAAATTAAGAAAATAATCCCGTTTATGATGCATCAAAAAGAATAAAATACCTAAGAATAAATCTAACCAAAGAGGCAAATGACTTGTACAGAAAACTATAAGACATTGATAAAAGAAACTGAACACAAACAAATGGAAAGATATATATGCTCGTGAATTGAGAGAATTAATATTGTTAAAACAACTGTACTATCCAAGGCAATCTACAGATTGAATGCAATCCCTACCAAAATACCAATGGCAATTTCTGCAGAACTAGAACAAATAATTGTAAAATTTGTGTGGGAATGTGAAAGACCCCAAAGAGCCAAAACAATCTTGAGAAAGAAGAACAAAGCTGGAGGTATCATGTTCCCTGGTTTCAAACTATATTACAAAGCTGCAGCCATCAAAACAGTATGGTACTGGTACAAAAATAGACGCATAGATCCATGGAACAGAATAGAACCCAGACATAAACCTATACTTGTATGGTCAATTAATCTATGACAAGGGAGACAAGAATATACAATGGGGGAAAGACAGCCTTTTCAATAAATGGTGTTGGGAAAACTGGACAGCTACATGCAAGAGTCAGACTGGACTACTTTCTGACACCATATACAAAAATAAACTCAAAATGGATTAAAGACTTAAATGTAAGACTTGAAAGCATAAAACTCCTAAAAGTAAACATAGGCTCTTTGGCATTTGTCAAGATATGCATGTGTGTGTGTGTATATAATTTATCTCCTCAGACAAGGAAAAGAAAAGCAAAACTAAATAAATGGGACTATGTTAAACTAAAAAGCTTTTCACAGCAAAGGAAACTGTCAACAAAATGAAAGGCAGCCTACTGAATGGGAGGAATATATTTGCAAATGATATATCTGATAAAGGGTTAATATCCAAAATACACAAAGAACTCATACAAATCAACATCAGAAAAAAAAAAAAAAGCTCAGTTAAAAAATAAGCAGAGGGAGTTCCCACTGTGGCTCAGCAGAAATGGATCTGACTAGCATCCATGAGGACGCAGGTTCAAGCCCTGGCCTCACTCAGTGGGTTAAGGATCTGGCATTGCTGTGAGCTGTGGTGAAGGTTGCAGACTCAGCTCAGATCCTGAGTTGCTGTGGCTGTGGTGTAGGCCAGTGGCTATAGCTCCGATTTGACCCCTACCCTGGGAACCTCCATATGCCACAGGAGCGGCCCTAAAAAAAAAAAGAAAAAAAAGACCAAAAAAAATGAGCAGAGGACCCAAATAGACATTTTTCCAATGAAGACATTTAGATGGCCATAGATACATGAAAAAATGCTCAATTTCACTCATCATCAGGGAAATTCAAATCAAAAACCACAATGAGATATTACCTCACACCTGTCTGAATGGCTATTATCAAAAAAGATGACAAAGGCATCCCCATGGTGGCTCAGTGTGTTAAGAACCTGACATAGCATCCATGAGGATGTGTAATCCCTGGCCTCACTCAGCTGGTTAAGAACTCAGTATTGCCTGAAGAAAAACAACACACTAATTCAAAAAGATATATGCAGGGAGTTCCCTCGTGGCTCATTGGGTTAAGAATCTGACCCTTTTTTGTTTAAATAAATAAATTTTTTAAAAATAAGAAAGAAAGAATCTGACATTGTCACTGCAGTGGCTCTGGTTACAGCTGTGGTGTATGTCGGATCCCTGGCCTAGGAACTTCTGTGGGCGTGGCCAAAAAAATACATTCCAATGTTCATTGCAGCGCTATTTATGACAGCCAAGATACAGAAGCAGCATAAGTGTCTTTAGATATATGAATGGGTAAAGAAGATGTGATGCATATATTGAACATTACTCAGCCATAAAAATTGAAATCTTGCTATTCGTGACAACATAGATGGATCTAGAGAGTATAGTGCTTAGTGAAATAAGTCAGCTAGAGAAAGATAAATACTGCATGATCTCACTTATATGTGGAATCTAAAAAACAAAACAAAAAAACTCAAAACTAAAGCAGACTCACAGATACGAGAACAAATGAGTGGTTGCCAGAAGAGAGGGAAATCAGGGAGTGGGCAAAATTGGTGAAAGAGAGTAAGAGGTTTCAGTTATATAATAAGTAAGTCATAGAGATGTAACATACAGCATAAGGAATATGGTCAATAAAATTGTAGTAACTTCGTGCTGGCAGATGGTTACTAGACTTATCCTGGGGATCGATTCATAACGTATGCCAATGCCCAATCACTATGTAGTAATCTGAAACCAACATAATACTTTAATTTTTTAAATTTACATAAGTGATATATAGTATAAATATTCTGAAACTTTCTATTCAGTGCCTCAATATTGTGTTGCATCTTTATAGTTAGAGTTGATATATGTATAAATTATATATATTTCATCTGTTTTAACTAACTGTGTGGTATTATAATCTGTTAATATACTATGTTTTATTTAGCCATTCCCCTACTGAGAGGGATTTAGGCTATCCCAGTTTTTCACTATTAGAAGTCCGATATTCATGGAGTTCCTGTCATGGCGCAGTGGAAATGAATCCAACTAGGAACCATGAGGTTGCAGATCCTTAACTTGCTGTGCCACCAGGGAACTCCTGAATATCAAACTTCTTCTTCTTTTTTTTTTTTCTTTTTAGGGCCACAATCTCAGGTTATGGAGGTTCCCAGGCTAGGGGGTCTAATCAGAGCTACCACTGCTAGTCTACACCACAGCCACAGCAACACCAGGTTTGAGCATGCATCTGCAACCTACACCACAGCTCATGGCAACACCAGATCCTTAACCCACTGAGCAAGTCCAGGGACTGAACCTGAGTCCTCATGGTTATTAGTCAGGTTCGTTACCACTGAGACATAAGGGGAACTCCTTACAAGGTCTTCATTTAAAAATTCCTCCTTGGAATTTTTAACCGGCATGGCTGAGCAAACCCAACTAGCATCCATGAGGATGCAGGTTCCTTCCCTGGCCTTGTTCAGTGGGTTAAGGATCCAGCGTTGCCATGAGCTGTGGGGTAGGTGGCAGACACGGCTCTTATCTGGCGTTGCTGTGGCTGAGGCATAGGCCAGCAGCTATAGCTCTGATTAGACCCCCTAGCCTGGGAACCTCCATATGCCACAGGTGCAGCCCTATAAAGCAAAAAAAAAAAAAAAAAGAGTCTGATATTCAGGAGTTCCCTGGTGGCTCGGCAGGTTAAGGATCCAGCATTATGACTCTGGGGCTCAGGTCACTGCTTTGGTGCAGGTTCAATCCCTGGCCCAGGAACTTCTGCATGCTGTGATGCAGGGCCCCCCCCAAGTCTTATATATTCGAATATAATAAGTTGTAGAAAAAGCAGCTGACTGTGGGAACCTGGACACAGCCATCCTCTGGGAGATTCCAGATGGGCAGCAGAATTCATGAAGGCAAACTTAGCAACATAACTAAGAAAGGGGTTGTAATGAAAAGATAATGATGTTCTAGGAGAGGTGGGCCTGGCAAAAACCTTGAAGGAACTCTTGGAAATTTTTCATGACATTGAAATCACAAAGGATAAAAATGTTGGAAGCTGATCCAGACTTAGTAAGGTATACAGTTTTCCATAGAGCAATAGAAAAGATGCTTTCTTCATGTGTTTACTTACATAGAAATAACCACTTTAATTTTCAGTGTTTCTAATATTTTAAGTTACAGTGTACTATATGAATATTAATTGCACTATTGTATTTCATTTCCCTATATGTTTGTATCTGGCAGTAAAACCATTTTCATTATTTTGACTAAACTTTTTTAAAGTCGCTGGACAATTATAACTTTCTTTACTGATCGTTAAGATTGCTTTACCTGGTCCTAGGTTTCGGGGTCATGTTTATCACCCTGCACTACTGTGCAATGTGAGAACTGCCTTTATGTGCCGTCGGAAGTATCTGCAGCCTCCATCTCTGTCACCATGGCTACTCCATTCATGTGCTCAGCATCCCAGTCCAAGGGTGGGTGATGACTTAGGAAGTTCAGAATCTGCCAGGTGGAACACCCTGGGGATGTCCACCGAGATGACTTCATTCCATCTGTGAAGATTAAAGGTTTTTCTGATCTAGGCCCTGACCTTAACACACACCTGCCTTGATTTCAGTCTCTTGGCTGAGCAAATCCAAAATTTTTTCTGTCCTGCCATTGCAGGGCCAAAGGAGCATCTTTGTAGATCCTGTGAGCCTCATGCTTCTACACCTGGACTTCATACTTGATTTTCACCCCCAACTGCTCCTTACCTTTCTATAGCTCATCTACGGCTCTTAGCAATAGTTACTCCGTCTTACCATCCTTACATCTACCTTTTCCTTCAAAGTTGCAGATACATGATACAATTCACCTGCTGGCGCATTTGCTCTTACTGGTACACATGCCCAAGTCACTCTCCATAGAAGATTTAACAGTTCAGCGGCCACGGTGTTAGCAGCGTCTGGATTCTACTTGCAACCAGTGATAGGGTCCTCACAGCCAACTCGACAGTGTGTGATCCACTTCCAAAGTCTCACTTTATTGCCTGCTTTCTGGGACTAGTACTGCAACCAGTGTTGCAGGTTCGAGTCTAGTCTCTGGAAGTTTGGAGTGCAACAAGTTACTAGAGATCCACACCTGTAAAAGGATGTGAGAGGAAGCAGGATTGTGCTGAGGAAGAAGTTAACTATGACGCCGGCACAGCAAAGCCTTTGGCAACCCAACGGGAAGCAGTAGTGCTTGTCAAGCTTTCCTTGCTTTAGTCAAAATGGTTATGCCTTTCTTTCTTTTTCTTTTCTTTGTGTGTTTTTGCCTTTTCTGGGGCCGCTCCTGCGGCATATGGGCATTCCCAGGCTAGGGGTTGAATCGGAGCTGTAGCCACCAGCCTACATCACAGCCACAGCAACTTGGGATCCAAGCCGCGTCTGTGACCTACACCACAGCTCACGGCAACGCCAGATCCTGAACCCACTAGTGAGGCCAGGGATCGAACCCGCAACCTCATGGTTCCTAGTCGAATTCATTAACCGCTGCGCCACAACGGGAACTCCTGGTTATGCCTTTCTATCCCCACTCTCCTCAGCCATTGGATGTAGGCTGTCCTGGGACGGGCATGACCTTGGATGAAGCAGCTGAGGCCCACCTTGAAGGAGCTGACGGCTGGAGGCTGTTTGCTGGACCACACTCCCACAGCTGGGCAGCACATCCCTCACCGAAGGGGGATCGAGGCAGCACAGCTCCGTGTCAGCCATGTCATCAGGGTCATGTTCTCCACACCCAGCTCTGCCTCACTAACAAGTTCAGGAGTTCCATCCGGCATAGTGGGTTAAGACTCCATCTGTCTCGGCTATGGTCACAAGTGCAGCTAGGATTCAGTCCTTAGCCAGGAACTTCCATATGCTGTGGTTGCCTCCTTAAAAAGGAAACAAACAAACAAAAAGTTTGGAGAATACCATAAAACTAGAGTACAAGTCTAACGGCAGCTATGTCATCTGAGCATGGGAAAAAAAGAGTCACTTATTAGTACATTTGTGGGGGGGGGGAAAGCACCCTTTGCTATTGCTTTATTATAACATGGATGCTTACGAAGAGAATAGTCATTTATGTTGCCTTTTAAAATCTCCTAGAAAAAAAAATCTCGGATGATTTTTCCTTTCCAATTTTGTTGGAAAAGCAGAGTCATCTAGTAAACTCTTGTTACTAATAGACAATTAAATACGTCTCATATGACTGTCATGGGTTCCCTCCGAAGAGCTGAATCATATACACAAAAGCAACCCCTCCAGAAGAATAACGGAAACATGGAAAATGAGAAGAAGTCTTGCTGTTAGAGACCCAGCAGGAAGGGAGCTTGGAGGCTCGCCATGACCTAAATTCCTACGGTGCTGAAATAATAAAATGGTTTCAATCAACCAACAAGTATCTACTTAGCATCTTCAGTGTTGCCTCTAAGGTCCCGCATGGTTCTGAAGGGGAGCCGAGGGTACGCTGGGTGTCCACATGGGTATAAAATATAGCAAAATCAGAGCTGTATGTTGTTCCCTTTTACAAGGCTGCTCCATTTTCGAGCTCACCCTAGCAGATGCAGTCAGTGTGGTTCCTGGGATGCTTTCCACCACTAACCACACCTTCTCTGCTCTAGCTCACTTTACCTGTGCTCCCAAGAGAGAGATCACTGGTGATTTTCCCCAGAGCATCCCTTAATCAATGGCTGGCAGATAAGGGAATGTAAATGTTCCCACCCTTTCCTCGGATGGGACAACTATGAAATGTGGCCTATCCCCTGCCCAGATCACCTCTGCTTCATGTCACACCCTTGACTTGGTCCTCTTGTCTTTCCTGCCCCACTTCCTAATTTTTCTAACGATTTTTCCTGGGAACACTCCCTAATGCATCATTTTCTTATGGGTTTTCCTTGTCTCAGAATCTGCTTACAGGGAATACAAATGGAAAACCACTAACTCTGTAATAATTATTCGGCCATCATTTTTGGACCATGTACTGTGTAGAGATGGGCATCAGAGAATTGCAGTTAAAACCCTGGATCCACTACTGCCTCATTGTTTGATTTTAGACATGTCGTGAGCCTCTCGTATGTAAGTTTCCTCCTGTGGAAAACATGGAAAGTAACTTCTCTCTTTCAAGGATATGAAGTGCCTGTTTTTATACAGCCATGGGTTGGGGGCTTGGAACTCAATTAGAGAAGCAGGCCGGGTCAGCACTCTGGTATCCAGTGAGGCTACAGCCAAATAACTTGCCAAAATGTCTCTCAATGATGCCTGCAACCACAGAGTGAAAAAATTAGTCCCAAACCTGACAAATCAGTGGGGCAAGAGAAATATTTGACTGTATCCCTGATGGCAACTAGAGCCCTGGTGACAGACTGGGGAACTCAGCCCAGATCAGCTCCCAGAGGGGATGGGAGATGTGTAGGGGACACAGTGAAAAGCAGAAGAAGCTGGATGGGAAGGCATGGAATAGGCACCAGTTGGAGCATCAAGCCTGATAGGGAGGAAGAAAGGGGGCTTGGTCCAGCAAGGTCCTGAGGAGCAGCTAAAGATTCTGAAGGAGGATGGGATGGGAGCAGGCAGGCCTGGGAGCATAATTAGAATACGTGGAACTGGATGCAGACACAGCACAGATAAACACCCAAGGTAGAGGAGCTTCCATAAAATTTCTAATCACTAACTACCAGGTGATGTGGTCAGAGACTTACAGCTAAAATCCCACTACACACCCAGTTTGTGTGGGAATAGCCTGCACCGGCCAGCTGCAATGACTAGAATTGCTATGATTAATCAAGCCATTTGATTAAGGCAAGAATTCTTAACCTGGGTCCACAGTCCAAGAACCTTGAATTCAAGAAGTCCATGAATTTGGATGAGAAAAAATTATTTTTTGGCTGTGCCTATGACATGCAAAACTTCCCAGGCCAGGGATTGAACCTGCACCACAGCAGCATCACTGTAGCAACCTGAGCCACAGCAGTGATGATGTCAGATCTTTAACCCACTGTGCCACTAGGGAATTCCAAATTTTTATTTTGACTCTCATCTAGTTGAAATTTTAATTATGGATGCAGTCAACAAATCTTAGCACTACCGAAGACTTTGTCAGCAATAAAAATCATAGAGATTTTCATATAATATCACAGTTATTACACCTGAAACTAACACAACATTGTAAATCAACTATAATTACTTTTGTGTGTGTGTCTTTTTAGGGCCAAACCAGAGGCATATGGAGGTTCCCAGGCTAGGCTAGGTCTAATCAGAGCTGTAGCTGCTGGCCTATGCCACAGCCACAACAATGCCAGATCTGAGCCGCATCTGCGGCCTACACCACAGCTCACGGCAACACTGGATCCTTAACCCACTGAGCGAGGCCAGGGATCGAACCCACATTCTCATGGTTCCTAGTCGAATTGGTTTCCGCTGCACCACAACGGGAACTCCTCAACTATAATTCAATTAAAAAATTGAATTCAGGAGTTCCCCTGAATGTACATGAAAGTACCTCAGGGGCGAAGCACGGAGCAATGCCAGAAGGTTGTGAGAGGAGGCCTGGCATCACTTTAAAGACCAGCAAAGAGAGAGGAAAGTGGACAGGTAAACAGGAGCCAGGCCAATGGGGAACCACTGGATTTTACAAAGGAAGAAACTGGAGTTCCTGTCATGGCGCAGCGGAAATGAATCTGACTAGGAACCATGAGATTGTGGGTTTGATTCCTGGCCTCGATCAGTGGGTTAAGGATCACGCCATTACCATGAGCTGTGGGGTAGGGTGCGGACGAGGCTTGGACCTGGCGTTGCTATGGCTGTGGTGTAGGCCGGCAGCTACAGCTCTGATTCAACCCCTAGCCTGGGAACCTCCATATGCCTCGGGTGCAGCCCTAAAAAAAAAAAAATTTGAATTCAAACAAAAACCAACTAACCCCAGAAAGAATGTAAACTGTCTCTTTAATAATTTTTTTGTAGTGACTGCATATTGATGTGATGATTTTCTACTAGACTGTTAAATAAAACACATTACCACAATTTAAAAAATTAGTTGCTATTTCAAAATACTGTTTATACTCATTGTATCTTGAAATTAAGAAAACTAGGAGTTCTGTTGTGGCACAGCAGGTTAAGGATCCGGCATTGTCACTGCAGCGGCTCAGGTCACTGCTCTGACCTGGGACCTTCCACATGCGAGGGCATGGCCAAAAAATAAAAATAAATGAAAATTTTAAAGTTTTTTTAAAGCAGATTTAGTTATTTAAGAAAAAGAAATTAAGAAATCTATTAGACCTGCCTCTAGGTCTTGTTTTATAACATATTAATAAAGAAGAATATGTAAATGTTACTATTTTACTTTTTTTTGCCGGGGTGGGGGTGGGGCACACCCCGGGCATGTGGAAGTTCCTGGGCCAGGGAATCAAACCTGAACAGAACAGACCTGAGCCACAGCAGTGAAAATGATGGATCCTTAATGGATAGGCTACCAAAGAACTCCTGTTTCACCTTTTGAAATCTTTTGAGAACAGTATCTAAGTATGATTGGCTTCCTTTTTATTTTATGCTTTTAAAACCATTATTCTGAAAAGGGGTCCATAGAAGAAGAAGAAAAAAAGAAGACATCGTAAGGGAGTGAAGGTTACTGTTTTTTTCCTTTAACCCTCCTCAGATGAGCCTCATCCCCCAGTGAGGAAATGGTACAACAGAACTGGTGAATATTGATGAGGGAAAGAGAACAGGAGCTGGGTGTTGGCCCCACATCCAGGCAGGCTCAGCAGCCTGGAAGGACAGGCTTCAGAGAGAAGGCCAAAGGATCTGTTACCACAACAAACAAATGATAAACATCTTTCTTTCTGTAAAATGGTTTTGGATCGAGGGATGAGTCAGCCAAAATGTGGGTGTTGGTTAAAAATACAGATTCCCAGACCTTGTGTTGAGCTTGGGAATCTATACTTTCAACAAGCATTCCAGGTGATTTGGGGATAAAATGTAAATAAGTAGGGTCTGGCCTATATAAAAATGTTGGGATAGAAGAGTTCTGCTTGTGGTACAGCGGAAGCAAATCCAACTAGGAACCATGAGGTTGAGGGTTCGATCCCTGGCCTTGCTTGGCGGGTTAAGGATCCAGCCTTGCCGTGAGCTGTGGTGTAGTTCACAGACAAAGCTTGGACCTGGCGTTGCTGTGGCTATGGTGTAGGCCGGCAGCTACAGCTCCGATTCGACCCCTCGCCTGGGAATCTCCATAGGCCACTAGTGCGGCCCTGAAAAACAATTAAAAAAAAAAAAAAGTTGGGATAGAAGAAAATGTGTGACTTTCCAGGAACAACTTGGCTGTCTTCTCCATGCTAATTTGTACTGGAATTCCTTGAGAAATGGAGATGGCATCCCTATGCCCCCCACTGGGGCAGGTGGCAAGGGTGGGGAGGGGAGCCTCCATCTCCAGGAATTTTCTTTTTTTTTTTGGCTACACCAGAAGCTTGTGGGGCCAGGGATTAAACCTGTACCAAAGCATGGACCTAAGCCACTGCAGTGATAACCTATGATTCCTTCTTTTTTTTTTTTTTTTTGTCTTTCTGCCATTTTATTGGGCTGCTCCCGAGGCATATGGAGGTTGTCTGTGAGTCTGTTTCTGTTCTGTAGATAGGTTCATTTGTGCCATATTTTACATTCCACGCATTAGTGATATCATCTGTATTCGTCTTTCTCTTTCGGACTTAGTATGAGGATCTCTAGTTGCATCCATGTTTCTGCAAATGGCAATATTTTGTTCTTTTTTTGGCTGAGTTCTATTCCATTGTGTATATGTACCACATCTTCTTAATCCAATCATCTGTCAGTGGACATTTAGGTTGTTTCCATGTCTTGGCAATTGTGAATAGTGCTGCTATAAACATACAGGTGCGTGTATCTTTTTGAATTGTAGTTTTGTCCAGATATATGCCTAGGAGTAGGATTGCTGGATCATATGGTAGCTCTATATTTAGTTTTCTGAGGAACCTCCAATCTATTTTCCATAGTGGTTGTACCAATTTGCATTCCCACCACAGTGTGGAGGGTAGCCTTTTCTCCACACTCTCTCCAGCATCCATTAAAAAAAGAAAAAGAAAAGACAGGAGTTCCCATTGTGGCTCAGTGGGTTGAGAACCCCACATAGTGTCCCTGAAGATTCAGGCTTGATCCCTGGCTTTGCTCAGTGGGGTAAAGATCCGGTGTTGTCGTGAGCTGCAGTATAGGTCACAGATGCGGCTCAGATCTGGCATTGCTGTGGCTGTGGTGTAGGCTGGCAGCTGCAGATCCTATTCGACCCCTAGGCTGGGAACTTCTATATGCTGCAGTTACAGCCGTAAAAAGAAAAAAGAAAAAAAAGAAAAGAAAAGACAACCTATTGAATGTGAGGAAACAGATAGTTGCAAATGATGCAAATGATAATGATGTAATTTCCAAACAACTTATACAGCTCAACAACAACAAAAATCTCCTACAAACAATCCAATCAAAAAGTGGGCAGAAGACCTAAATCCGAAGAAGAATACAACCTAAATAGACATTTATCCAAAGACATATAGATGGCCAGCAACGCATTAAAAAATGCTCAACATCACTAATTATTTAATGCAAGTTGAGATTACTATTAGGTACCACCTTATACCAGTCAGAATGGCCATCATTAACAAGTCAAGAAATAGATGACCATTTTAAGTGAGTCTGAGTTCTAACTTCAATTCCCATTGCAGTGAAATATTTACTTATTAACAGGTATTTATGTAAATCATACTTATAACTTAATGTTAGTGTAACTGAATGCAGCTTTGGGTTTTTGTTGTTGCTGTTGTTGTTGTTGTTGTTGTTGTTGTTTTGGTGGGGGGGGGAGTGCTGAGGAGTAAATCCACAGTGGGTTTCAAAGAGAGATTTAAATTGCTAATTCCCCAGCATTAGAATGTCAGCATTGTCACATATTTAGTCTGAAGTCACATGTTTAGCATTCCTCTGTAGTAACCGTTCTTAAATTGCATTGTGGTTTGCATTTTAGTTTGAGAAGTAGTAAGAACAAATTCAGCACGAGGGGGGTATTTTTTTTTAATTTTTTATTTATGTATTTATTTATTTTGTCTTTTTAGGGCCATACCCTTAGCATATGGAAGTTCCCAGGCTAGGGATGGAATCAGAGCTGCAGCTGGCAGCCTACACCACAGCCACAGCAATTCGGGATCCAGGCTGTGTCTGTGACCTACACTACAGCTCACTGCAATGCCAAATCCTTTAACCCGTTGAGCGAGGCCAGGGATTGAACCTGAGTCCTCCTGGATACTAGTTGGGTTCGTTACCACTGAGCCACAATAGGAACTCCCTGTTTTTTCCTTTTCAGGGCCACACCTGTGGCATGTGGAAGTTCCCAGCTAAGGGTTGAATCGTGGCTGCAGCTGCCAGCCTGTAGCACAGCCACAGCAATGCTAGATCCTTAACCCACTAAGCAAGGCCAGGGATCGATGAACCTGCATCCTCATAGATATTAGTCGGGTTCTAACCCATTGAGCCACAACAGGAACTCCTGTTGTCTATTTTATTTTAAAGGGGATGAAAATTGATGAAGAAATCCCGCCCGCCAGAAAAGAGCTTTCTCTCTCTTTAGTCTCCCACATGATTTTGTACCTCTGGTCACGTCGGAAATTTCTTTTTTTCCTAATGCCGTCTGAGTTCTGCATTTTGGTGCTCAGAACAAGGAAGTGAAGGGATTTGCAAGACACACACATAATAGAAATGAAAAGGAGTATATCACCCGACAAAACATGCAGTTTGGAAGAGACATTTTTATTTGCCTGAGGCTCAGAAAGCCATGCCAGGGATGCTGGGGGGAACCAGAGCTGGGTCTCTCCTTCCCCAGACCCAATGTTGCATCTTACATTTTTGAGTGACCAAAACATGGTATTTTGACTGGGAGTGGGACCCCAGTGTGGCATTTCAATGGCATAATTTGTAACAGTTCAGCCAGTTCTTATTGGTCATCTACCTATCTCAGGTCTGGGCTCAGACTTGTATGTACCTTGGCTCACTGACTCCTTGACTCCTTGGCCACCTCCATCAGGTAGTTTTTTATCATCCACATTTTACAAGATTGGGATTTTACAATCTTACTTGGACTGGCACAGAGTAAGCACTCATTGAATGGGAGCTATTGTTTCAAATCATTGGTACTCCTTTATGAATAACTTCCGTATGCGATGATCAGAACGCTTTTTTATTTGTTGGCCACACCCGAGGGCAGGTGGAAATTCCCAGGCCAGGGATCCAACCATGTCACAGCAGTGTCCCGAGCCACAGCAGTGACAACCTGGATCCTTAACCCACTGAGCCATCAGGGAACTCTCATCAGCACACTTTTAGACTCTGACTTGGACCTTGAAAAAAAGGCTCAGTTTTGGTAGACGGAGAGGGAGAGGAGGGAAAGAGCCCTCTAACATAAATGCTAGGCTTAAGGAAGGAAACCCTAGGGAATATGTGGTAATGAGGAGTAAATGAGCTTGTTGGAACTGAAGAGAGGCATATTGGAAGCCATGACTAAAGGATAACCCTGGGTCTAATTTTGGAGGCTGGCTACATCAGGGAGTTTAGACACAAATTTAAATGCAGTGGGAATTCACCGAAGGTTTCGGCCTGGGGAGCTATTCTGGGGTGCGTGGAAGGGTTAAAGGCAGGGCAGGAGAGAGCATGGAGAGAAGTGAATTCTAGAGAATTTGAGAGAGATCGTGGTATTCCAGGTTTTAAGTGATAAAGTCTGAGGCTGAACCAGGAGAGTGGCTGAAAGAAAGGAAGGGTTGTGTGTGAGAGAAATTATGCAGGAGGACTTGTTAGGACTTGGAACCAGATGAAATTATGAGGAAGATGGAGAAAAGATCTCAAGGTCGTCATCTTGATACAATTGTGTATCATTTCCAGAAAAAGAAGATGATTTTTAGACGTAAATTGGTAGGTCTGACTTTGAACACATTGCTTTTGAGTAGAGTGAAGCATCCAGGTGAAACTGTCCACTAAGCAGTTGCCAGTGTGGGCTGAGGAGATGGCTTAAACTCTAGCCAAATAGAAGAAACAGAATGGAGGGTTTGTCCTTTAGAGACTCATCCTCTGTGAGTGAAGGAGGAAGGGAGCCACTGAAGGAGAGAGGAGGCAGGTTAGATTTGCAGGAAGAAAAGTGATAAAGTAAGCAAGTGTCAAGTAAAGAAAGAGAGGAGCCAGACTGAAGCCAAGGAATGGGGGACGGTCAAATAGGGAGAGGATAGTAGTGGCCACCAAACATTTGCAGGGGCCACTCACCTTCTCCTGACCTTCTAGCTTCTGAGGAGCACAGGAGGAGGTAATAGGGGCTTTGGAGAAAGAGGGTAGCTCTGTGGAGTAAAGATGGCAGGTCTTAGAGTTCCCTTGTGGCACAGCAGGTTAAGGATCCAGCATTGTCCCTGCAGTGGCTCAGGTTGCTGCTGTGGCGAGGGTTCAATCCCTGACCCAGGACCTTCACATGCCGAGGGCATGGCCAAAAAAATAAAAAATAAAAAAATAAGAAATTGTAGGTTTTGCACTGATATTTTTATTCATAAATAAATCTTGATTATGGCCGGTAGCACCATCTCGGAATACCCGCAAGTCTACCGTGTTGTTTTTTCACACTACTGTCAACATCATCAGGAACTGACATTTACTGAGAACAGTAAGGATGCCTTGGCTGCAAGTACAGAAACACGGGCTCAAGTCTGGAGACAGAGTGATCATTGCTTGGGTGATTAGTGGCTCAACAAAATAATTAAGGACCCAGGTTTTTTCCATTTCTTTTCTCTGCTATCCCCAGTGGAAGCTTGGTCACCAGGGAAGTAACAAGGTGGCTATAACGGTTCTAGGTACCACGACAGAAGTGTGTGTAACTATTTGGAGGAAAAGAGAGACCACCTTTTCCTGTGGCTTTCTCCCAAGTGTGAGGAAATCTCACAGAAGCCTCCCAGTCGAATTCCCCTCATGCCTCGCTGCCCAGAATTAGGTCACAATGCAAATATGTGATGCAATTATTGGCGAGGGGAATGGCATTGCCTTCAGAGGAATCAAATCCATGTCTCACAATTTCCTCATATAGGTCCTTAAACAAAATTGAATTCTGTTAAAAGGAGGGAGGAGGAAATTGAGCTTTGGTGGGCAACTCTTTTTTTTTTTTTTTTAAACTCTATTTTTGTGATTTTTTTTTTTTTTTTTTTTTTTTTTTTTGGCCAGTGGAAGTTCCTACCCCAGGATCAAACCCGTGCCACAGCAGTGACAATGCTGAATCCTCAACCGCTAGGGCACCAGGGAACTCCAGGCAACTCGTGCATGGAGGGTACATTGTTATCAGCCTGTAGGATTACAAGGAAATGCTTACTTGGTACAGTGTTGGACACACAGTAGGCACCTACAAATATTTGTAGGATAAATGAATACATTCTAGTACACCCTAAATGCTAAATGAATAATATAGCTATGCCATAGAGATTCAGAAGAAAGACCGCTAACAGGTTCTAGAGCAATGATTGATTGAATTTAGCAAGGTTCTATTAAAATGCAAATACCCAGGCCACAACTCCCAGAATTCAGATTCAGAGTTATTTCGTGGGCCCCAGTTATACACCCAAGAATTCTATGGGGTCCCAGGACAAGTGTCGCTGGTGTTGGGGAGGATAGCTCTACAAGTGTGGTTGAGATAGGTAAAATTTTTTAAAAAATCATTTAACGAATCGTCAAATTAAAGAACTTAGCAGTTTACCTTCTGATATTTGTAAAGTGGTTGCTAGGATCTATAGTTCTTATCAAAGAACCATATGTAGGAACTTATTGTGTAACATTTCCCTTCTGGGCCTAAACTTGTTGACTGATGAGGAAAAGGTGAATTCTGTGTTAACAATTAGTGTTTCCAAGTTTGAAGATATTTGTTTCTCTTTTTTTTTTTTCAGAGCTGCACCTTCAGCATACGGAGATTCCCAGGCTAGGAACCGAATCACCAGCCTACACCACAGCCACAGCAATGCCAGATCCAAACCACATCTGCAACCTACACTGCAGCTTGTGGCAACACTGGATTCACTGAGCAAGGCCAAGGATCAAACCCACATCCTCATGGATAATTGGGTTCTTAACTCACTGAGCCACAACAGAAACTCCTCAATCCAGCTTTAGATGACACAGTGGGAAAGATTTTGAACAACTACTGTTCTGTATTATAGGAGTTCCCATTGTGGCGCAGTGGTTAACGAATCCGACTAGGAACCATGAGGTTGCGGGTTCGATCCCTGCCCTTGTTCTGTATTACAAAGTGGTTGCCTATGGACTAAATCTATTTAATTTTATCTTATTTATAAGTAATAGCACAGGAAGTTATTATTTTATAGTTATAATGAACCAATCAGTTCATGCCCCCCCAAACTGATGTATTTAATAATTATAAACATTTTCTCATTAGTCTCCTATTTATTGTTATACCTAATTCCTATTTGTTTCTTTTAGGATACAATCACATAAAATTATCAAGTTGCTTTTTAATAATGAATGGAAAACAGTCGCTCCTGTTTATCCTTCCACAATGCCAATTTTCCATCGTCTATATCTTTATAATTTATGTTGTACCCAGCAAGCTTATAGGTATAGGGAGAGATTATTATTTCCTCCTTGATTGCCAAATTTATATTTATTAAAACAAAAATTTATGTTTACTGAAACTCTTAGGAGTTCCCATTGTGGTACAGCGGAAACGAATCCAACTAGGAACCATGAGGTTGCAGGTTCAATCCTTGGCCTTACTCAGCGGGTTAAGGCTCTTGCATTGCTGTGAGATGTGGTGTAGGTTGCAGACATGGCTCAGATCCTGTGTTGCTGTGGCTGTGGTGTAGGCCGGCAGCTGTAGCTCCGATTAGACCCCCTAGCCTGGGAACCTCCATATGTTGTGGGTACAGCCCTAAAAAGACAAAAGACAAAAAAAGAAAAAGAAAATCTTAGTTTGCTACAGCTCTTATTTAACTGCCTACAGTGAGGAAATAGAGCCCCAATTCCAATTAGCATGTTCACTCATGCCTGCTTTCATGTTGGCAATGTCATTTTCATTTATATCACATTAGTATTTATCTTCTTTCTTTCTTTTTTCTTTTTCTTTTTTTGTCTTTTTGTCTTTTCTGAGGCCGCACCACACCCGCGGCATATGAAGGTTCCTGGGCTAGGGGTCTAATTGGAGCTATAGCCCCTGGCCTACACCACAGCCATAGCAACGCAGGATCTGAGCCATGTCTGCAACCTACACCACAGCTCACGGCAACGCCAGATCCTTAACCCACTGAGCAAGGCCAGGGATCGAACCCACAACCTCATGGTTTCTAGTTGGATTCGTTAACCACTGCGCCATGACAGAAACTCCTGTTTATCCCCTTTCTTAATTCACCTTCTTACTTCTGGGTTGTACTCACTCCCTTTGCTTGAGGTGTATATGTGTATGTGTATGTACACATTTTATTTTCTCAATGAATGTACGAGTATTGATACACCATTTTGGATTGGATATTTGTCAAGCCTAGTTAGAGAATGTATCATAATCATAACAAAAATTATATAGCAAGTCTGATTTCAAAGCACTCTCACTTCCATTATCACAAACTTCAAAATTTAAGGGGTGTTAAAATTAATCTCATTTAATACGTTAGGAACTTGATATTTTTGCAGGATCATACAGCTAGTGGAGCCACAAAAAAAAAAGTTTTTTTTGGTTATTACATGGTGGATTTGGTAATATCATATAAACTGGATTTAATTTAAAGGATTTTTTTTAACCTGAAAAATCACCTCATTTTTTACAAATTAGCTCTGTAAGTAAATTGATGCTTTGGGAATATTAATGTCAAGGATCGTTTTAGTATAATTTGGTGTTTAGTGATACTGCAACTTTTAAAAATCAAAGTTTTAAGTATATGTATGTGAATAGAAAATGGGTTATGACTGTTCACTTGGTTCACCTGCTTCTTTAGACACCGCTTGTGTTCAGCATCTGCAGCAGTGTTTTTCTGGAATCTCATGGCTCTGTTCTTATCTATGAGACCAACCTGCAGGGAGCAGAGATATGAGGCTGTCTAGCTACCCAAGCTGGGATTCATGACCACCAGCTGTGCCTCACTGGTTACTGTTCTAGCAACTCGGCTACAGGCTTTTTGAGACTCAATCCCTTCCTAACATCCCAATTCTATTTCATAAATGATAATGATCCTTATAGTTAGCATTTTAGGGGGAGTCACTAGGTGCCAGGTGTTTGCTTAGATGCATTATCTCTCCTAATCCTCTTAATAAGCCCACTGGAAGGTTTACAGATGAGAACATTGAGCATTATGCATGGTAGCAAGTGACAGAGCCAGTTCCTACCTAATACATTGAGTCCCTGGCTTATTAGAGTCCCTAGTTATCCAGTCTCTCTAAGATCATGTTTTACAATGTCTTCCCTTTATCCAGCCCACGATCACTCCTGATAATCACAAAATTTTTCATGGCCCCCAAAGGATCAGTTATGCCAAGAATATTTTGTCAGATGTTAATTCATATTAAAAGCATTGTGTCAGAGTTCTCTGGTGCCTCAGCAGGTTAAGGATCCAGCATCATCATGCCATGGCAGAGGTTTGATCCCTGGCCCGAGGACTTTTCCATGCCTTGGGTCCAGCCGGGGGGAAAAAAAAAAAAAAAGCATTGTGCCTCTACACCCCAATAAAGTGATATTAATTGTGCTTTTCAAAGCCCATCCCGCCCTGTTTGAGGATCCCTACTTTGGAATCCAGGTGCCGCATCATGCATACCTTGCGGGGCTGAACAGTTCAGAACTGAAGTCCCACTGCTGAACTTCAGGCCAGAAGCCTTCCTTCCAAAGGCTCGTGGGTCTCACTGGATGTCTGCCAAGACTGCCTGTCACTGTGCTCTCCTGAGGTGGCTTATTGTGCATCACAGCCCTCCTCATGTGCCCTAGTGACCACATGACAGCAATACCTGAGGTCTGTTCCCGCCTCCTCCAGACACCAGGTTTCATCGATCAGCCCACACTTCTCTCACACCTCAGCTCTTACCTGCCCAACTCTCCCAACAATCCGCTCCTTCCCTTTCACCCCCAGGATTGCTTTACCGCTGTGGGTCTATGCAGTGTGTCCAGGCCCCTTCAACTAGTAGGCAAAGACTGACTGATATGGAGTTCCCATTGTGGCACAGTGGAAACAAATCCCACTAATATCCATGAGGATGCAGTTTCAATCCCTGGTCTCGCTCAGTGGGGCGGTAATCCAGGATTGCCATCAACTGTAGTATAGGTCACAGACACGGCTCGGATCCCGAGTTGCCTTGGCCATAGGTAGGCCGGCAGCTGTTGCTCCGAATCAACCAAACCCTAGCCTGGGAACTTCCATGTGCTGTGGGTGAAGCCCTAAAAAGAAAAAAAAAAAAAAAAAGACTGACTGATGTGACCCAAGTTCTCTGCAGATACCAGCCTGACCTCTGACCTCAATTTTATCCTACACAACTGTTAAAATAAATCATTAGCCCATTTTAATTTAGTTTAATATATATTTATCAAACATGAACTTGTTCCATGTGTTTGATTAGCTGAATTGGTAGAAGGAGAGGAGGACTTTCAAAAATGTGAGGAGTTGAGGATTTTACCCCAGCTTGCAAGCTAGCAAGGTAGCCTGCCATGTTTCAATGGGTGTTGATATGACACAAATCTCTTGGGTCAGTGCAAAAGGACTATATTATTTCCTACATAGTAAGCAGCGTGAGCATGATCGTATTTACGTCAGCTCCCCTTGCCTCTGAGTCCTACAGGGTTGATGTAGACAGACAGAGCTCAATGCCCGAACACAGTGGGTTGCATCACAGGAGAGGATCCTGAGCTTAGGGAACCCGCATCTTTCAGACTATACAGCATAAAACTTACCTAGACAAATGTAGCATACTAATGTAAGATGGTGACAAGAGTGAAAACTGAGTGTAGGGCTTATGGGAATTCTCTGTTATCCTCACAACCTTTCTATAAATCTAAACCTATTCTAAAATGAATGTTGAGGAGTTCCCATCATGGCTCAGTGGTTAACAAATGCGACTAGGAACCATGAGGTTGCGGGTTCGATCCCTGGTCTCGCTCAGTGGGTTAAGGATCCGGCGTTGCTGTGAGCTGTGGTGTAGTTTGCAGACACAGCTCAGATCTGGCATTGCTGTGGCTGTGGTATAGGCCAGCGGCTACAGCTCCGATTAGACCCCTAGCCTGAGAACTTCCATGTGACGTGGTCGCAGCCCTAAAAATACAAAAATAATAATGATAATGATAAAAAATAAATAAAATAAACGTTTAAAAAAATGCTTACTTGACCTTTGCTCTGGAGTGAAGGTCTACCTTGCATCACTGTTTGTTATACAAACATCCTTGGAAAGAGAATCCAGAAGGACAGCAGAAGTAGAAGAAACCTACGAGGCCTCGTCTCCCAGCAGTGCCTACCCCTTGTTTCTACACCGTCTTGGCTTCTAGGGAATTTTCCCATAAATATGTCACTCCACTGGCTACTCTGATTAGTCTAACTGACAGAGGTTGGGACCAAATCCATTCAGTTTGTCTCATACGGCATCTTATTAAGGCTACTGTGGTCAGGAGTCTAGCAGCTATCCTGCAAGCAATGAATTCAACTAAATCCATTGAACAGATCCCATAAATTACCAGGATCTACCTTAAGAAAAGTCACCAGGCTCTCTTCTTAGGTTTCTCTATTGATCTTTCCCCTGGGCGCAAGGCATTCATGTAGGCACGCAGGATTTATCAGCAACCATGTAGAGTCTGCCTTGGCTTATCAGGGAGAATTTTGTTTGGTTTTGTTTTGTTTTTTTAGGTCCAAGCCCATGGCATTTGGAAGTTTGGAGGCTAGTGGTTGAATCAGAGTTGCAGCTGCTGGCCTATGCCACAGCTGCAACAACATGGGATCAGAGCTGAATCTACAACCTACACCACAGCTCATGGCACCGCTGGATCCTTAACCCACTGAACAAGGCCAGGAATCGAAGCTGTGTCCTCACGGATTCATTTCCACTGTGCCACAGCGGGAACTCCTAAGATAGAATAGAAGTTTAAAGCAGTTCTACCATCTATAATATCCCTGGCCAGTAATTTGAGGCTGACCTGAATGCCTTCAGGGCCAAGGTAGTGTCATTGATCACTTTAGCTAAAGTCGGGGACAAATTTTTTTTACTGTTTTTTCTTTTGGCCTTTGTGTGTGTGTGTGTGCGTGTGCTTTTTAGGGCCACATTCACAGTATATGGAGGTTCCCAGGGTAGGGGTTGAATCAGAGCTGTAGCTGCTAGCCTGCACCACAGCCACAGCAACATGGGATCCAAGCTACATCTGCGACCTACACCACAGCTCACAGCAACGCCAGATCCTTAACCCACTGAGCGACGCCAGGAATCGAACCTGCGTTCTCATGGATGCTAGTCAGATTCGTTAACCGCTGAGCCACGATGGGAACTCCTTACTGTTTTTTCTAATTGGATGGCTTCCATTGGAGCAATAACTGACTGCAGCTTGTGGTAAATAATGTGTCAATTATCCCTTTGGGGAGCTCTTTTGGGTACTCAAAGGAAGCTTCATTTTGGGCTCACAGTTATTTGAGGGGTATGTGATCTACTAGTGGCATTTCCTTAAATACTGAAAGGTCTCTTATGATCACCTGTAAGGTACAAGTCGCCATGTTTTGGGGAGTAAGTCAAGGTACTGCTTGGCTTCCATGCAAGCAATGCACTACTGGGAGTGCACATGGTAGCTCTGGGAAGACAGTGTTGCTTACAAATTGTTGGCACCCATCAAATCAGACCTACACCGTTCAGTGGGCACAGGTCAGCAGTATCACCCACATGGCCTCTCCACCAGCTGTTAAACTTTAGGGTTCTCAGCTTACTTTGAACAATCAGGTCTAGTCCTGGTTTATGGAGGAGCTGCCTGGGGGCAGTCAGATTTACTCTCCTGTTTGTCTGTGTTGCCAAGCGGATGGCATTTATCCATCCCAAGGAGTTACTGGGCAATGGCTATGGGAATGGGGGTGGGGAAGACATCAAGAGGCGTGGATAGAGGTTTTGCTCGGGAGGTGCAGGAGCTGGGGACCTCCTTTGCTACTTCAGATAGACACCTTGGTTAGGTTAAGTGGGATGGGGATCAAACCTCAAACCGTGCTCCGAGCCATCTGGCAGGGGACGGAAGACCCATCTGTGAATTAAACAAGGGGCTTGCAACAGATCAGAGAATGGCACTGAGATGTCTTCCTTCCTGAGGAAGTTTCCGGGAATCATTCCGAAGAGCAGAGATCCTTAAGGTCCTTGCTCCCCCAACCCTGGCTGACCTGCTGAGGTTTAAGGTGTTCCTTGCTCAGGTGCTGGGTGGTTGTCCTCCTTCCATCATCACAGATTTGGGGTGCCCCATTCCATGAGCTATACCTTCCCTTGTCCCCCATCATTCCCTACTCTCAGCCAGACCTTTCATGTGTAAGAGTCATGCACAAGTGACAAGGCATTTTATAAAGTCACAGTGACTTGTTATGTCCCCACTTTGGCTCATAGGCCACTATAGGGAGACTTGGTGATCAGTAAACTCAACTGGGTGGTCAGTATCCTTATGATCTCTGTAAAGGTTGTTTGACATTTTGTGAGATCTTCTGCCCACGGGGACAAATATTAGTACCAGTCATTATAAGGGGCGGACCTGAGGCTGATTGTCAGAATGTGGAGGAGAGTTAGCAGCGTAGCAACCGTGGCCCCACTTGGCATCTTTGAGGCTACATGGCCGGCAACCACCTCTCCTAACTGGCAACGAAGCAGAAGACCCTTTATTGCTTAGCAGACCATGCAATCTCACTTACAACTAATTCCCAGAGCCTATACAGTTTGTCTTACTATCAGTTTCTCTGGCCTTCTTGCAGATTCCATTAATTGACCTGTGAGATGCTCATCCTTTCTCTTCCAGAAAACTCTGTCTCTGATATATCCCATCCCTGTCACCAACAACTACCAAGAACTAGAAGGGTTTGAGATTTTACCTGACAAGTTGGCCTGGCCTTAAAATGTGTTCATTCTTTCTTTCTTTTTTCTTTTCTTTTTTTTTTTGTCTTTTTGCCTTTTCTAGGGCCACTCCTGCAGCATATGGAGGTTCCCAGGCTAGGGGTTGAATTGGAGCTGTAGCCGTCAAGCCTACGCCAGAGCCACAGCAACGCGTGATCCGAGCCTTGTCTGCAACCTACACCACAGCTGATGGCAACGCTGGATCCTTAACCCACGGAGCAAGGCCAGGGATTGAACCCGCAACCTCATGGTTCCTAGTTGGATTCGTTAACCACTGAGCCACGATGGGAACTCCTGTTCATTATTTCTGTTGATAATTTTGTAAACATACTCTCCCCCAGTAAATCATGCGTGGTGGTAGTGGACACAAGACCCCTGAGTCAGAGACAGAGGACTTTTAGTCACAGCACTGCAAGCAGCATGAGCAGCAGCATCTCTACATCAGTTCCCCCTGGGTCTGTTCCGAGTTCAGGGACTTGGTTGGGCCCAGATGGGTGTGAGGACACGAAGTCCATTCCATTACAGGAGATAAACTCTGGGCTTAGGGAACCTGCATCTCTTATACTGCATGGTAACATGGCTGTCCAGTACTTCAGATAGAGACATTAATTGTCTTTCAACGCAATTTGTCATCTTTGGAAATATATAGTCTGGGGCAAAGACAGTCAGTGCCTCTACTCCTAAGACATGCAGAAATGTGAGACATCCATGAAGAATTGTTTCCCTAGAGGAGTCACATAAATAAATATACTCAAAAAATTAGGAAGAGCTGAGATAGACAGGTTCAAAGGATACTTAAAATGTGTTCAACATTTCTGTTGATAATTTTTAAAACATATGCTCTCCTCAGTAAATCAGTTGCCCTGTGCATTATTGACTGTTTTGGAAGGTGTATATTTATAAATTGAGGAATTAGGTGTAGTAATAAATAGGAGACTAATGAGAAAATGTTTGTAATTATTAATTATATCAGTTTGTTGGGGCATGTATTTTGCTTTTTTTCACTTTTAACTGATTGGTTCATTATAACTAATAAATAATAACTTCCTGTGCTATTATACTTATAAATAAGATAAAATTAAATAGATTTAGTCCATAGGCAACCACTTCTTAGTACAGAACAGTAGTTGTTCAAAATCTTTTCCACTATGTCATTTAAAGCTGGACTGAGGAGTTCCCGTTGTGTCTCATCGGTAACAAATCTGACTAGTATCTGGATGCAGGTTTGATCCTTGGCTTCGCTCAGTGAGTTAAGGATCTGGCGTTGCCACAAGCTTTGGTGTAGGTCACAGGTGTGGCTTGGATTTGGTGTTGGTGTGGGTGTGGCATAGGCTGGCAGCTGCAGGTCCAATTTTACCCCTAGCCTGGGAACTTCCACATGCTGCATGTGCAGCTCCAAAAGAAAAAAAAAAAAAGGAAAAAAAAATGCTGGATTGAGAAACTTAAAAAGTAGTAGTAAAGGGAACAAAATCTTGAAATGAAGGCCAGAGGGCAGAACCTCTTTAAAAAATATTTTATCTTCCTACTTCTGTAACCATTTGCTGCTCCCAAGAAGGTTTCATAACATTTCTAAAGAGATAATGACAAAGATAATAACTTCTAATTCATGGACCAAGACTATGAGGCACAGAAGAACGGAACTGATAAGTTTACTTAGATAACCTCTTCCCTTCTCTGTCATAAAACATTTGAAAAATCTCACCTTTCCTTTAGTGGTGAAATCTGTTTTGTTATCCCCTATTGAATGCTTACTATGTACAATGCACACTCAAGACTCTCTGAGTAAAAGGTAGTTCTACCAGGACTACCAAGTTGATAAAATGTGAGTGAGTTCCCACTGCGGTGCAGCAGAAACGAATTAGACTAGTATCACTGAGAGATGAGGGTTCGATCCCTGGTCTCACTCAGTGGGTCTGGGATCCGACATTGGTGTGAGCTGTGGTGTAGGTGGCAGGCATGGTTTGGATCCTGCATAGCTGTGGCTGTGGCTGTGGCTGGCAGCTGTAAGCTCCAATTTGACCCCTAGCCTGGGAACTTCCATACGCCATGGGTGAGGCCCTACAAAAAAAAAAAAAAAAAGAAGCAATAAAATGTAAGTGAAATTAACTAAATGCCATAAGAGGGCCATGAGAATTCAGAGTATAAAAGGAATGTGGGAGTTCCTGTTGTGGCTCAGTGGTTAACGAATCTGACTAGGAACCATGAGGTTGTGGCTTCGATCCCTGGCCTTGCTCAGTGGGTTAAGGATCCGGCATTGCCATGAGCTGTGGTGTAGGCCGCATACCCAGTTCAGATCCCACATTGCTGTGGCTGTGGTGTAGGCTGGCGGCTACAGCTCCGATTCGACCCCTAGTCTGGGAACCTCCATGTGCCGTGGGTGCGGCCCTAGAAAAGGCAAAAAGACAAAAAAAAAAAGAGGAATATGCCTAAGAGACAGTGCAAAGAGGAGATTTATGCTACAGAAGTTAGAACATGGACCCAGGAACCAGACAGATCTGCCCCTTACTAACTGGTGAAAGTATAATCATCCTGTGCCCCAGTCTCCTGATATGTAAACTGGGGATAATAATAATATATGTCTCAAAGAGCTGTTGTGAGGATTAAATACACAAAGCTCACAGAACCATGTGGGCACAAACCCAAGTTCTTTTGAAATCCAGCAGTTGATATTGTCGTCATATATGACTTTGGGGGTTGGAAAGGCTTCATGGGTGGGGGGGCATTAGTGGTGACCCTGGCCACCAGCAGAGAATGGAGTGGAGACAATGGAGACACCCCACAGCTGACAGCACAACTCGGGCACCGAGAGGATGGATGTCCTTGACGCCTGCTTTAAGGAAGGTTAGACATAGACCCTTTCCTCCTGCTGCCCTAAGCCTGTGGCATAGGTTGCATCTGTGCATGCATCTGAATAGAAATAGCCTCGAAGGATGTACTTAAGTGATCTTCCCTGAGCTGTAGAATGATAAATGTTATTTTTATTTTTGCTCTCCTCTGCTTTCTAGTTATTAAAAAGTTAGTGTGTATTGGAGTTCCTGTTGTGGCGCAGCAGAAACGAATCTGACTAGGAACCATGAGGTTTCGGGTTTGATCCCTGGCCTCGCTCAGTGGGTTAAGGATGTGGCATTGCCGTGAGCTGTGGTGTAGGGCACAGACAAGGCTTGGATCCCACATTGCTGTGGCTATGGTGTAGGCTGGCAGCTGTAGCTCCAATTGGACCCCTAGCCTGGAAACCTCCATATGCCACTGGTGCGGCCCTAAAAAAGACAAAAAAATTAAAAAAGTTAGTATGTATTAACGGTTTTAACAGGAATATATAAGAACATGTTTTAAAAAGCTGTGATTCATTAAATACTTGTTATTTATTTATTAAAAAATTCCCATTTCCCTTCTTCCCAAGCAAAGAGCATGATATGTACAAATCTGTGACTGCAATAAGTTAGGAATTTGCTGTGAGACTGGCAAACAGGAGCCAATCTAGGTAGTGAGTGAGCCTAGCTGACATCTCAAAGTGGCAGTGTGACCCTAATTATTACATGATTCCATTTAATTTTTACAACGATAAAGGTAGATAGTGTCTCAATTTCACACATAAAAAACCTGAGAATATTGTGTACTAGGTTGTTCATCAGGAATTGGGACTAGGAGAGTATTCACCTCAGCACTGTTGACCTTTCAGATCAGATGACTGTTTGTTGTGGGGCTGTCCTGTGCATTGTAGGATGTTTAGCAGCATCCCTGATTTTCACCCTGATTTCACTAGCCAGTAGCATCTCTCTCCCAGCAGGTTGTGATACGTAATTCTATCTCCAGACATTGCCATTTGTCCTCTGGTGGAGAACCACGCACCTAGTGTATCCTATTCATTAACCCTGAACATTGAACTCTAAAAATTCCAGATATAACACTCAAACTGTTTTCAACATTTCATCTTTAAAAAAATTTTTAGGAGTTCCCTTGTGGCTCCATGGGTTAAGGATCTGATGTTGGCTCCATGAGGATGCAGGTCCTATCCCTGGCCTTGCTCAGTGGGTTAAGGATCCAGCATTGCCGTAATCTGTGACATAGGCAGCAGATATGGCTTGGATCTGGTGTTGTAGTGGCTGTGGCGTAGGCTGGAAGCTGCAGCTCCGACCCCTGGCCCAGGAACTTCCATATGCTGCAGGTGCAGCCATAAAAACAAAGAAAATATATTTCCTTGATCTCAAAAATAAGTTTTTTTGGCTGCACCTGTGGCATGCATAAATTCCAACAACATAGCAGTGACAATGCTGAGTCCTTAACTGCTAGGCCAACAGAGAATGCCAACACTTCACTTTTATAGGGGGCTTAGTTCTTCAACTAAATCTTTAATGTTTTTGATGATGGAAACAGGCATTATGATGCAACGAACATATTTTGCATAAATATTTTCCTGTCTTTTCCATTATTTCCTCTCTAATATGGATCAAATTGGAATAAGCCTTTTTTTCCCTTTTTTGGCCAGTCTTCACTTTTTTGGAGTTCCCAGGCCACGGTGTAGATCCAAACTGCAGTCGTAATGTATACCGGCTGCAGCCATGGCAATGCCAGATCCTTAGCCCCCGGTGCTGGGCCAGGGATTAAACCTATGTCCCAGTGCTCCAGAGACTCTGATGATCCCATTGCATCACAGCAGGAACTCCAAATGAGCAATTTTAAGTCTTCTCATCCATATTGTCAAATTGTGGACTGTAAAAGTTGTAGGAGTTTACATTTCCACAAGCAGCTTAAGAGACTCTTATTTTATCACACCCGCACCAGCATCGGCTATTATGTATATATTTATGTCTTTGCTAATGTTATGTTCTTATTTATACTTATTTTTATATATTATTTATTTTGATAAATATTTATATTTATGTTCTCTTATATTTTTGAGCACTAGTAAGAGTGTGCATTCCCCATATGTTTTAGCCAGTAGTATTGCTTTTTTGTCTCAGTTGTTTGTGCTTTTTGCTCATTTGTGTATTGGGGGGGTCTTAGCATTGTTCTTATTGTCTGAACTCTTTATATGACATAACCTGAATAGCATAAATTTCTACCCCCAAAATAGCTCATATAAAGCATTTGAGTTCATTTAAGGTTTGCGCAGACAGTAAGGGATTTATTTATACTGTAGCAATTGAATTGATCTCAAACTGGATTCTAAACAGGATCCTATTTTTATAAGTTCTTTCTCATGTTTTCCCATTGCTTTCTGATTCTTTCTTTCTTCCTTCCTTCCTTTCTTTCCACTGCACACAGCAGCTTGGTGTGGGAGCTCAGTTCCCAGGCCAGGGATTGAACCTGGACTGCAGTGGTGAAAGCACCCAGTCCTAACCACTAACCCAGCAGCTCTCATGTTGCTTTCTTCTTTCTCTACACTCCCCATGCCTTATGCCTTCCTCGAATGGCTTCGCCCTCCCCCGTTCTCCTCCCCTCAGTTTCTGTTCCTTTGTGATCTCCATTGGAAATTAGGTTAGTTATGTCTTTGGTTTCTTTGTCTTCATTTACTCAAGCTCTCAGTTTATCTTCCACTCTGCTTGTTCATCAAAATATTTTCCTAAACAAAGACATTACCTTTTCTAAGGGGAATACCAGTACCAACTTTCAAGATATTTTTAATATTGTTGGGGGATGAAAAATGATTTTGATCCCTATTGTGCTGTTAGTTTCAAATACTTTCACCAGTGTGTTTAAGCAAAACATTTATCTTTTTCTCTTGAGAAAATTGTAAGAAGAAAAGATAAATTTCTATGCATTTTTTCAGTGCTTTAAGCTTAGAAAGTGCTTCCAGATGGGGAGTATTTAGATATTTGGAAAAGGAGGAAAAGGTGTGGCATTCCTGTTACACATAACTTAGATACCTAGGATGCTCCTTTACTTAGTATAGAAAAGCGAGCTTCAGGAGTTCCCGTCCTGGCGCAGTGGTTAACAAATCCGACTAGGAACCATGAGGTTGCAGGTTCGATCCCTGGCCTTGCTCAGTGGGTTAAGTATCTAACGTTGCTGTGATCTGTGGTGTAGGTTGCAGACGAAGCTTGGATCTGGCGTTGCTGTGGCTGTGGTGTAGGCCGGCAGCTACAGCTCCAATTAGACCCCTAGCCTGGGAACCTCCATATGCCGCAGGTGCAGCTCAAGAAAAGGCAAAAAGACAAACAAAACAAAACAAAGAACAAAGAAAAGCGAGCTTCCCCTCTCTTTGGAAAATACATTCCCTTACTACTGGAAGCCATTAGAAAGCAATCATGCCCTTTTTATTTTAAACATGTTTGCTAGATTTTTAAATACAATGTGCTAGGTCTAATAATAATTACAGTTAACCTTTACTGAGAACTACATCGTACTGCCTCTCAAATATGATGTTCAAAACATGGGAAAGTGTCAGGAGGTCAGAAGTAGATGCACTTGAGCTAAAAATTAAGAAACTGATGAAGTTCCCACCATGGCACAGTGGGTTAAGAAGCAGCACAGGTTGCTGCACAGATATGGGTTCAATTCTCCACCCGGTCCAGTGGGTTGAAGGCTCCAGTATTGCCACACTGCTTGGGTTGCAGCTGCAGCTCAGATTCAATCCCTGGCCCAGAAACTTCCATATGCCTCAGATGCAACCTTAAAAAAAAAAAAAAATTAAGTAACTGAGGAGTTCTTTTGGGCGCAGTAAGTTAAGGACTTGGCATTGTCAGGTGGGGTTGCTGCTGTGGTGTGGGTTCTATCCCTGGCCCGGGAACTTCCACATGCCACAGGCAAGGTCAAAAAAAATTTTAAGAAACTGAGATAAGAATTTGGTTTTAGGACCACATGTAAGCATAAAGTAACCAAAAAGTTTCAAATGCAGATCCTGACATTGCACTGCCCAAAGCAGTTGTCATCAGTCCCCTGTTGGTATTTAAATTTTAATGAATTAAAGTGAAATAAATTTTAAAATTCAGTTATTCAGTCACACTGGCCACATTTTTTTTTTCTTTACAGCCATACCTGAGGCATAAGGAGGTTCCCAGGCTAGGGGTCTAATCAGACCTACAGCTGCCGGCCTACACCACAGCCACAGCAACGTGCGATCCAAGCCATGTCTGCAACTTACACCACAGCTCACAGCAACGCCAGAACCTTAACCCACTGAGCGAGGCCAGGGATTGAACCTGCAACCTCGTGGTTCCTAGTCAGATTCCTTTTCTCTGTGCCACAACGGGAACTCCCTGGCCACATTTCAAGTGCTTCAATAGCCACATAAATCTAGTGTATACAATATGGACAGCATAGCCTAACACCAAAGAAAGTTTTATTGGACAGTACAGATCTTACAAATCATTGCCTTTAGGCCTATCTTGTGATGCCAGGTTAAAGCCTTTGGAATCAGAACTGTTATAGAATTGGTTGTTGGAATTGCCTGAACATCATCCCAAGTTGGTGAAAGGCATCAGATTGAGAGTAGTTTGGTTGGTTGCTACTTTCTGCCCAGTGTGTTACTAAGGCTCTGAGAAATTCTGTGATGAATTTCTACAGGGACACAAGAGCAGAAAAGGTATAAGATAGGTCAGAAAACCCGGGTCCTCTAACATAGAGTAATAATGGCAACCATTACTGGGTGTTTCCTATGTGCCAGGCACTGTGCCAAGTGTATACTTCATCTAATTCTCACAATACTCCTATAAGATATGTATTTAATGATTTTAATTTTTTTCCATTATACATTATTACCACCATTTTACAGGTGAAGCAGTTTAGAGGCCTGAGGTCATATAGCTAGTCAGCAGTGGAGGCAGGATTTAAAACGAGATATGTCTATTTTATTGTGCTAAACAGCTCTGTGACCTCTGGCTCTTCATCCTCATCCATAAATCTAAAAGGATTGAATTAGAAAATTACAAAGGTCTCTACCATTTCTAAAACTGTGTTCTAAGTTACAATAAGGTACCACCTACCTTCCCAAGCCAATGAAATATGCAGGGCTCAAAAGCACAGCTTGCTACCTTTTTTTTCTCCCCAAAGGACATGCTTTCGCCTGTCCGTGCCTTTGCCCTGAAACCTTCCTTGATTTCCCATTATCTAATGTGGTTTCAACTATTTATGATGTTTATCACACACCTCACATACCCCCGAACTAGATAACAACCTCTCTTCTGACAAGGAGTGATTCACGCTGGTAGATAATTCTTAAAAAATTAGCACAATGACTAGCGCACATTAAATGCTCCATGAACATTTATGGAATTAACCTGAAGTAAACTGGAAGGAAAATATGAATCAGCGGCTGAAGCGATGTATTAAGGATATTACTCAGAAAACGGGGCTGTCCGAAGAAAACGGCGAGTGGAGATGCTTGTATAGGGGCTGGAGACAAATTCCGACCTGCAGAAAGCTGAAGAAGTGGGATAACCTTAGGGGTCGTATCAGAGAACTTCACATGTGGTGGACACGACTAGGGAGAGACACACATGGACAGAAGGAACCTACACCCACCCAGGACCGCCGGCCCGGAGTCCCGGGTCCCCTTGGCTCTCCCAGGAGCCTCTCAGCCCCGCCCCGCGTCCGCAGGCTCGACAGCCGCGGCTGCGCAGTGCGCGCGTGTAGGCGGGGCGGTGCTCCGCGGTCAGCTGACTGCTCCGGCTGGCACGTGACTTGCTCCGTGGGCGCTGGGGTAGAGGAAGCCGTGAAGCCGGAGCTTAGGTCGGGGAGGGATGGCGCGCTGAGCCGTTAACGTCTGTCTGCCAGGCTGTCCGCCTCTGTACCTGTTACTGCTGCCACTTCCTCGTTTGACACTTCCCTGGGTCAGTGCGCAATGGCTACCCCGGGTAGGGTGTCCCGGCCAGGCCGAAGCTTGTCCTGCGGTCACCGCCTGGGAGGGATGGGGCGGGCGCGGGGGCCGAGGTTGTGGCGTTGGAGCCGGCTGGGCGGCTGTGTCTGGTTTCTTGGCGCCGCTTCGTCGCTGCCTTGGGCCTAGGTTCTTTCTCTAAGGAAAAGGAAGGAGGGAAAAAGAGAAAGGGCCCTAGGGGGGACTCAGTGGCAGAAGCAGAAACACTGTTGGTCTGGGACCTTTCTCCTTGGATTGGGGTGAGGGTCACAGCGAATCCCCGTTCTCTTGATTGAGGGGGATGAAAGGTGATACAGTGACCCAGATGAGGATCTGGGGTGGTGTGTGTGAGGTCACAGCTAGCACGAGAGCGTCCACTAGGTGTACGCGCTTACAAGTAGGGGGATGGCAGTTTCAAGGGTCTGGGAGCTTCTCACGGAGGACGAAAGCTCCTGTGGGCAGGGGAAAGAACTCAAACCAGTTTTTATTAGAATGAATCCAGAGAACTCAAACCAGTTTTGATTAGAATGGGGGAAGGGTAAGCAAAATGCCCCTGAGAAGGAACTTGAGGGGAGAGTCACACGGGCAAATTGAATCACCCGAGAAACAGAGGAGTAAGGGGACGCCAGTATTCTTTTCGGAGGAAAAATCTGATGTATTAGGAAAAAAATAAAATATTTCAGTGAGAGCTCAGTACTAAGCACTATTTTGGGAGTGGAGAAGTCAAGGTATAAACAGTAGAGTCTCAGGAGTTCAAACAAATGTTGAGATAAGTCACCCACACGTGACACATTGAAGTACTGTAAGGTTAGGTGTAATAATTATCAAAAAGAGAATGCTAAGTGCTTTAGAATTGTGGAGCAGGGATAGCTCTGTGAACTGGTACTATGGGGAAATATCTTGGAGGAAAGATAACTGGAGTTTGGTCTTGGCAAGCCAGGGGGATATGAATACATGGAGAGAGATGAGAAGTTTTTAGGCCGGGGAAGCCACAGGATTTGAAGGCATGAAAGTGAGGAAGAGTGCTTCTAGGGGAGTCAGAAGTGCAGGTTTGTGGTGGATTTGAGCTGCAGAGAAGTGGGGAAAAAAGTTGGAGTCAGGTAATGACGACTTTTGAATGGTATTCATTTACTTACTCATTCAAGCTAACATATTGAGCTATATAATACTATGTATGAAGTGCTAAGGTCTCTCTCAGAACTTAGAGTCAAAAGGTAGATGGATTTTAGTAATCATGCAAGTGTGAAAATGTGCTTTGGAGGAAGAACAATGGTGGAGTTCATAACAGATGAACTTTATTGAAGGTTCAAAGAAGGCTTTTCAGGAGTTCCCATTGTGGCTCAGTGAGTTAAAGAACCTGGCATAGTGTCCATGAGGATGCAAGTTCAATTCCTGCATTCCTGTTCAATTCCAATTCCTCAGTGGGTTAAGGATCTGGCGTTGCTGTGAGCTGTGGTGTAGGTCGCAGCTCACATGCAGAGTGGCTGTGGCTGTGCTGCACACCGGCAGCTACAGTTCCGTGTGGTTCTACCCCTAGCCTGGGAACTTCCACAAGCCTCAGGTGTGGCCTGAAAAAGAAAAAAGAAAGAAAAAAAAGGCTTTTCAGAGGGTATGCCTTTCCGATTGACATCTGAAAAAGAGGCTGAAAAAGATGTGAAGGTGTAAGTGAAAACGCTTGAGGCTGAGGGGGCAGCGTGTATTGAGGCCCTGAGATGTCAAGAGGACTGAAGCTTTTGGGAAGGTGGCGAAGGAGTGCATGGCTGAATTGGAAGAGAAGAACGGAGGGAGGTGCCTCAGGTGCGGCAAGGCTGGGGTCAGGCCCTGCCCAGCTTTTGTCCTGGGAAGCCCGTGAAGATGACAGACAGAGTGTCACACATGGTTTTTGAAAAGAAACTTCTGTTGAGAATGTACAGGATGCAGAAGCGAATGAGGGGAGACCACCTCAGGAGGACGTTGTTGTTAATCCCACCAAGAGACGGCAAAGCAGTGTAATCTGTTTCCTGTAAGAAAGGGGAAGCGCCACGGAAGGATTTGAAGGCAGGTACCTTCTCTCTCCACCAAGGAATTAAAGAGAACATAAACTGTACTCACCGTTAGAGGGGCTGAAGAGCTGAGGAAGGAGAGATTGATTAGATCCTGTTTGCAGTCTTCACTGGTGGTAGCTCACTCCCCACTAAGTGCTCTTGAAGTACACAGGGGAGGCTGGATCATTTGGGGGTGGATGGAAGACTCCTTTGCAAAAATCTGTTTTGACCTTCCAGATTTATCCTTTGGTAATATCACCTACTTTGGATTACCTGTATTGAGCAGTCATCTCAGGGATTCCCTTTCATGTTTATGTTGTTCCGACAGGTCTTTGTGAGAAAGTAGATGAAAATGCCATTCACGGAGTTCCCATCATGGCTCTGTGGTTAACAAATCCGACTAGCAATCATGAGGTTTCGGGTTCGATCCCTGGCCTTGCTCAGTGGGTTAAGGATCTGGCGTTGCTGTGGCTGTGGTGTAGGCCGGCGGCTACAGCTCCGATTTGACCCCTAGCCTTCAGACCTCCATAAGGCACGGGTGCGGCCCTAGAAAAGGCAAAAAGACAAAGAAAGAAAGAAAATGCCATTCATGTATAGGTAGACACCTACCTAGACTCTCGGACCTAGAAACAGAGATAAAGTGCTCGGTCTAAGTCTGGCATAACTTCCACTGTTTTCTGACTGCTGATTATCCGAATCGTGCTTACGCACAGTCACATCTAGGGTGAAGGCTGAGTTTCTTGTAGTGCACTGTGATCTTTGATCCACAGCACTTCTGGTGAACTTTTTTTGAGTAGGAAAATGTCAAAAGAATTTGGCAGTGGTGATCAGGGCTTTAAAAACTGCTTTTCTGTTAGCTTGGTGAAGCTGTTCCGTTTCCAGTTCAGCTGGAGGAGATACGGAGCAGCAAGGTGGGCCAGCGAGAGCACTCAGCTTGTCAATCACTGTTCTTTGGCAATAAGCAAGTCTCAAGTTGTGCAGAAGCTGGAGCCTCGGGTTTGTGTCTCACCACTCCCGGATCCTTTTCTCTTTTGGTGTATCTTGCAGGGACTAGATAAAATCTAAAGAAACAGTACTCAGGATCTGACTAGGTGGTTAGTGTAACTCTGCTTTTAAAACTGAGCAGGACCTGGGAACCTCCGTGTGCTGTGAGTGTGGCTTTAAAAGACCAAAAAAAAAACCAAAACCCAAAAATTGGGGAGGAAACCATTTTTATTTTTTTTGCCATATTAGCCTTGAAGCCTTATTTACATTATTTTTTTCTATCTGGAAAAAAATGTGTGGACTTCAAAAATCTGATTCTGTGATTATTTTCCACAACTTTTGAAATAATCTCATCAGCCAAAGAGCAAAACTGGAATGACAAAATAAACCTTTGGTAGAGGAGCTCCTTGTGGTTCACCAGTCTCTCAGCGATCAGTCTTCCTTTTGAACTTGAGTTTGCTTAGGAGTAGCTACAGTTTGGTGGGGTTTTTTTGGTTTGTTTTTTTTTTTGCTTTTTAGGGCCATACCTGTGTCATATGGAGGGTCCCAGGCTAGGGGTCAAATCAGAGCTGTAGCTGCCAGCCTGTACCACACCCAAGCCACATCTGCGACCTTCACCACAGCTCACGGCAATGCCAGATCCTTAACCCACTGAGCAAGGCCAGGGATCGAACCTGAATCCTCATGGATCCTAGCCGGCTTTGTTAACTGCTGAGCCATAAAGGGAATTCCTGGTAGCTACAGTTTTGACCAAGTACCTCCTAGTTAAAATTTGTTCTTGCGTGTGTTCTGATCTGTCTGGCAGAATAAACCTTTTCCGCCCTTTGGATGTGGAACTTTATGCTATTTTAGTTATAAACTAATTCAGGTTTGGTTCTCATTTCATCAGTGTTTTTAAGACATAGTAGAAACCATTAGTATAGTGCCCTTGGAAAGACAGCTGAGGCAGTTGAGCAGGGCAGTCTGAAATTTCCTCGTGACATGAGTGACCCTAACCTTTAGTTTGAAACTAAAAATTTCATTTTTTTTTTTTTTTTTTTTTTAGGGCCGCACCCGTGGCACATGGAGATTCCCAGGCTTGGGGTCCAATCGGAGCTGTAGCCCCCAGCCTACACCACAGCGACTCGGGATCTGAGCCACATCTGCAACCTACACCACAGCTTATGGCAGCGCCAGATCCTTAACCCACTGAACGAGGCCAGGGATTGAACCCACGTCCTCATGGATACTAGTCGGGTTCGTTTCTGCTGCCCCACGACAGGAACTCCTCAAACTTTATTCTTGATAATGAAGCAAAAATCTTTTCCAAGTGTGTAGCAAATCTGCTGTACTTATTGAGTTCAAAGAGGAGCCAGGTGGGCAGTGGAGGAGAGGTGCTGTGGTTACAGTGGATAGAAGATGGGGCTCTGTATCTAAAATGAGGCTTGTGTATGTTTGAAAATAAAATGCCAGGTAAGTGCAGAAATGGTGTTTTATAGAAAGAGATTGATGTGTCTTTTAAGGTATTTTAAGCAAACTGTCAGTAAATAAGAAGTTATTTGTAAATTAAGCTGTAAATTAACAGGTGGATTGACTGTACCATGAAAGGTTTTCTTTGTGAACCAGCTTATAGCTTCGTGTTTGAGCGTAGTGTTTCTCTGGGTGTGCTGTTGACCTGATGGACAGGACTTTCCCTGCCTGGCCCCCATCCACTAAATGCCAGTAGTGGCTCCCACGTTGGGACAACCTAAAATTCTCCCAGACATGTCGAAACTCCTCCTGGAGGAGAGACATCCCATGTGGTGCCATCTTTTATTTGCTGGACACCTGTCCGAGTGCTTCTTAGCGACAGGCTCTCTACCACATGTTGGTGATGGAGAGGTTAGGAGCAGTGTTTTAATAAAGTAGAGTGTTAAATGTGTGCAGTCACTAGCTCTGTGACCTTGGGCAAGAAATTTCATTAACTCTTCTCTCACCTGCAGGTGAGGGTGGTGATAGCATCTTCTTTGAAGGGATCAAGGACGAATCGCTCAGCATATTGAAATGCAAAGATTCAATGAGTGGTTGTCTTTACCAGGAAACAGGATCTCAAGCTTGAGTGATGAATTGGAGAGAACAGGCTTGTTTTAAGTCTTTGGCTTGTTGAATTTCAGGTTAGAATACATTGCCCTAGAGATGTCAGCGCCTTCTAGTGGAAACCATGGTGTGGCCCTGTCAGGATTATAAATACCTGCGCGAAAGAAAAGGGATGTCATGTCTTGGGAGCCGTGAGTGTAGATTCAGGGCGTTCCCTGGCCTGGAAGGAATTGTTTGCTCTGTGGGTCAGCGTTGAGTTGCCTGTGGCAGAGAGGAAGTCTGTGTGAGCCCAGGAGGTTCTGATGATTCCTTTCAGTACTGGGGCTCCAGTGCCCTCCTTACTGTGGGCAACAATTCAGCCAGCTTTACCAGAAGTTGTAAGAGAGTTTTAGCCTTGTGTTATGTGTTGTTACCTCCCTAACGTGTTTCAGTTTTTATGATCAGCATCTGTGTGACAGTAAGGCTCGACTTTTATGAGTTTCTTTTTAACCAACTGTAAAATTAAAAAAAAAATGCCAATTTATGAAGATTAAATTGTCTTTCATATTTCAGTGTATTTATGGCATGAAATTTAGGTAACCTGTAATAGGATTATGAAGCATTTATAAATACTGTTTAAGTTGAAAACAAAACAACCTGAAAGTTAGGATTTATTTTAAGACGGTATGTGTCTGGAAAATTTTACAATTTCATTCTGTGTGAATCGGAGAAGTGTTCCTTGGAAGGCGAAATCCCCCATTGTTGTTGGAAACTTTAAACAAGTTTTATTATGAGCAAGCCTCTCCCACAATCCCAGTTAATATGCTTCTGTTTCAAAGGATAGAATTTTAACGTTCAGAGAGGAAACAGTTACTCTTAGCTTTTATTTGTATGATATTAAAAATTTCCAGGGGGAGTTCCCATTGTGGCTCAGCGGTTAACGAACCTGAGTAATATCCATGAGGATGTGGGTTTGATCCCTGGCCTCACTCAGTGGGTTAAGGATCCGGCGTTGCGGTGAGCTGTGGTATAGGTGGCAGACAGGGCTTGGATCTTGCGTTGCTGTGACTGTTGGCATAAGCCAGCAGCTGTAGCTCCAGTTCAACCCCTAGCCTGGGAACTTCCATATGCCACGGGTATGGCCGTAAAAAGCAAAAAAAAAAAAAAAAAAAAAAATTCTGGGGGAGGATATAGCAGATTTTTAAGATAAATGGTTTATGGTAAATGTTTTGCACTGATTGGTTGTGTTAAAAGTTGATGTGTCACAATTGGAAGGCTGTGTGATATTTCGCTGATATCTGAGGTATGCCCTCTTGTGCTTGTTGAAATAAGCCACCTATAAACAACTTGATATTTTCGAGGACTGAAAAGGAAGCTGTTTTGTATGTGACCACCTTCAATCTTTGTTGTGATATTTAATTTACTGTAAAAGGTGGTTGCATTTCAGAGACTAACGTACTGGTTTCTCAAAACCGTTAAGAGCAGTTAAGTATTGGAGCACTTATTGGGGTGCTGTGCTCTTTTCTGTGGTTGCCCCTATCTTGGGTCAGGCCCATAGTTTCATTCACAAAAGAAACGCAGCTGTCTGGGTCTGTTATCTGCACCTTTCGCGTTGTTGTGATAGTTACTGCTTTACTCTTTTTATTTTACATTCAAATTACTTCTGGTAGGAAAATAATCAACAGCCTTCAAATTCCTAGAACTGGGTGATAACAATAAAGAAGAGAAACAGCCTCAGAGCTTTGGACCTAGGATTGATTTCCTGTCTTCTCTCCTTTCCATCCTTCTATTTTGAAAAAGAGTTGTTAGTGCCTACAAAATAAAAGCGTATTTATTGCACTCAGATAAGACAGAGTCATTTAAAAATCTGAGTAGTGTTTCTCTCATGCCTCCAGTGTCTTCTGCCTTGATTTTTTTTTATCTTGCCGTCTGCATTAAGTTTTCCTCCCCCCCCCACTCACAGACCCACCTCCCACCTGTCATAGAGGCCTACACACACACACACACACACACACACACTCCCCTTCAAGACAGGGAGGAGATTTTATTTGTTTTGCTTCTCAGAGTTTCCAGAGTTCTGGGAATTTAGGCACCAAAAACACTGGGTGAGGTGAATGACATGACTCTAAATTGAAAGTAGTTACAGTCAAACAAGAGACATATAGGGAAAAGAAATGAAAAATAGATGTCTGCTTTAATGCAGTCAGTTACACGGGTTTTTCTGGACACATGGGTTGAGGGAGAAGTAGTTTGGGATTATATTAATGGATTTGGGGCATGGTTGGACGTAGTTGGCGAAAACTTTAAGGAAAGTTTGCATTGGTTTAAATAGGAAGAGAGCGGTTGTTTCGGGCAAAATGGACTGTTGGAGCAGAGGCAAATAGGAAAGAGAACTAAAGGAAGGCCTGAAGTAAAGATGGGTAAAGAGAGGTCAGGAACATTGTGAAGATAAGGCAGAAAAACTCAGATAAATGATAATGAAAAATGGGAGATTTGAATTTCATTCCCAAGAAAGAAGCAGACCAGGCATTGACATTTTTGTGATTACTCAGCCCACCCTCACCTGAAGCAGTTTTTTTAGAGCTGGAAAAAATTTTCAGCAAGTTTTGGGAATGAATCAGGATTCTACACCGTGGTCACAAAACTACCTGTTTGTATGTAGGGCATTTAAGAGCCTTTATATTCTGTCCTTCATAAATGAAATAAAATTGTGCATTTCTTAAGCAAAGCAATAATTTATCCAGATTTTGGGTTGTTCTTTACTTGATTTTATGTATTATATTGCCTTTCACTTTCTAAGTTTGTAAGGTGCCAGATTTTGTTTTGTTCTCTACTTGATATATTTAAGGTTTCTGAACTCCATGGGACAAAAATCATTTCTGTATTATAAAACTAACAATATTGGGTGATTCTTGAAAATGATGATATGACGTTTAGCCATCCTGTTAAGGAATATTTATCATTTCTCGTGACATTTACTGTATAGCTCACTGTATAGTTATGGAAATGTGTTTTACTGCAGTGGTTCTGAAACCTGACTAATCATCTGACTTACTTGAGGGACTTAACAAGAAAATAGGAAAAATGAGTCCTGTGTCTTATCCAGGATAGATTCCTGGAATATAGGAGCAAAAAAGGATCCTGGATACAGTAATCCAGTCCTTTCATTTTACAAATGAAGAAACTTATGCAGACAGTGATATGAAGAACTGGCATTAGAATTCAAATCTTCATATTCTCAGTGTAGTGCTCTGGCTGTTCCACTGCCTTTCTGGAGTTGGCATTCAGGTTCTCTCTGGCTATAATTCTCAGTGAGATAAAAAAGGCTGTTTATCAACCTTGATCCCATGCTTCAGACATAGCTACTACTAACGGGCTTTGCTTTTATCTTTTGAAATTATATCCAGGGTTTTTTGTTACCATGCCATGTAAAGGTCTCTAAACTTTTTGGTGTTTCAAGTGTGAGGATACTGCTTCACTTTTTTTTTTTTTTTAAATATATATAAAGTGTGTGGATTTTTTTTTTGGCATTTACATATAGTAATTCATTATTAAAAATTTAGGAAATGGAAATTTACAGAAAGAATGAAAACAAACATAATCCACTCCCAAGAGGTAATCTTTAGTAGTTTTTAAAATAATTTAATGTTTATGCCTATACCTATTCTTCTTTTTGCCATTTTCTTGGACTGCACCCACGGCATATGGAGGCTCCCAGGCTAGGGGTCTAATTGGAGCTGTAGCCTCCGACCTACACCAGGGCCACAACAATTCGGGGTCCAAGCCGCGTCTGCAACCTACACCACAGCTCATGGCAACACCGGATCCTTAACCCACTGAGCGAGGCCAGGGATCGAACCTGCAACCTCGTGGTTCCTAGTCGGGTTCGTTAACCACTGAGCCAGAACAGGAACTCTTACATATTCTCCTTTCTTAAAGCTGGAAGAGCTAGGTCAAAGGGTATACACATTTTTATGGCTTTGATAAATATCGACATACTGCCTTTTAGAAATTGTCCCTTTTTATTTGTTTTTTTCTTTTCTTTTTTTTTAAGGGCCAAATCCATGGCATACGGAGGTTCCTAGGCTAGGGGAATAATCAGAGCTACAGCTGCCGGCCTATGCCACAGCCACAGCCCCTGGGGATCCAAGCCACGTCTGTGACCTACGCCACAGCTCACAGCACTGCTAGATCCTTAACCCATTGAGTGAGGCCAAGAATGGAACCCATATCCTCATGGATATTAGTCGGATTCACCTCCGCTGTGCCACAATGGGAACTCCAAAATTGCCCCTTTTTAAAAAAGTTAACAAGTTTTTTGTTTTCTCATATGATATGTAATTATTTTAGATTGAGGAAATACTAATGATGGCAAGTTATATCTTTATTAATGCTTTTAAATTAACTTATATTTTATCAATCATGATAGCATGCTATCATGCTAATGATGCTTAAATGAATGTGTAGGACATTCAAGCTACATCTGTCCTTTTTTTAAAAAATGAAAATGAACATTTCCCCCAATTGCTAGAGCAATTCTACACACTTAACACACATAGTATTACTGTAGTCTTTCCACCTAGACTCATATTTCTCCTGTTCATTGTTGTTCCTTGTTTTCTATTAAATGTTAAAATACAGGCCTAAGAGGCTGGGAGGTTATGGCTGAAACCCTACATAGAAAGAAACAGTGGGAGTTGCTGTTGTGGCTTAGCAGGTTACGAACCTGACTGGTATCCATGAGGATGTAGGTTCAATCCCTGGCCCTGCTCAGTAGGTTAAAGAGCCAGCATTGATATGAGCTGTGGTGTGGGTGGCAGACACGGCTCGGATGTGGCGTTGCTGTGGCTGTGGTGTAGGCCAGCAGCTTCAGGTCCAGTTTGACTTTGAGCCTGGGAACTTCCATATGCTGCAGGAATAAAGGAATGAAGGAAGGGAGGGAAGGAAGAAAGAAAGCAATTAGATAGTAAAGTCAAAAACTCAGGAATGATACATACAACAAAACTAGAGGAGACTTCAGTGGAATAACTTGCTTTCTCATAGTAAACGACTGGAAAATTGGATAAATTATGTGAAAAAAACTGCTTCCAGTTATTGGACAACAGAGGTAGTACAGGAACTGAGAGACAGGAAACAAATGAAGTGAGCTCTCTAATCCCTCTGGCTTTCTGTCTGGAGTCATGGGTCATGGTTTAGGAAGAAAGCAGAGCATGTTGATCTTGCCGAGTTGGGGAGACTGGAGTTGGGGAAGGCTTATCTGGCTAGGATTTGCAGGAAGACTGAATACCTTATTGAACCCCTGGGGCATTCTGAGGCATCTCCAGAAGGCTAGATTTCAGTAGTAGGGCTAAATTAAATTGCCCTAGGGTAAAACTTAAGACCTAGCCTAACAAAGTATAAAAACAAACATGTTAAAGCTCAAGGAACTTAACTGTTAGAACAAAGCACAACTTTCTTAAAAGGATGACAATAAAATCCAGTGATCAGGGGTTTAATATTGTGAACTATGTATATGTGTGTGTGTGTGTGTGTATATATGTATATGTACATAAGAGGAAAGAGAACTTTTCAAAATGGAACTTAAAAAGCTTAAAAATATGTCTAAAGTGAAAACTTCATGAGACAAATATCAGATTAAAGAAAAGGTGAGCCAATTAGAAATGTAGCAAGGAAATATCCAAAATGAAGCACGTGGACAAAAACATTTGAAACAAATGGAAGCTCAGTGACCTGTGGGACAGTGTTAGTTGGTTTAACATATATGCCATTTTTGTCCTGAAAAAAGGGAAAGAGAAGCGGGAAATAAATTCTAAGAAAATAATGGATGACTTTTTTCCAAATTTGTTGAAAACTATAAACACAGATTCAAGAATCTCTCTGAATTCCAAGCAGGGTAAATCCTTGTGACCCTGGGGAGGCAAATTTTTCTTAAGTCTCAGAAGTCATGTATTAGAAACGAAAAAATTGGTATATTAGATATTAGAATTAAAAACCTCTCAATTGCATCATTAAGAAAAGGCAAGACAGGTAGTTCCTCTCGTGGCTCATCGGTAAAGAACCGACTAGGATCCTGAGGACAGGGGTTCGATCCCAGGCTTCTCTCAGTGGGTAAAGTATTCGGCGTTGCCAAGAGCTGTGGGTTGATCCTGAGTTGCTGTGACTGTGGTGTAGGCCGGCAGCTGTAGCTCGGATTTGACCCCTAGCCTGGGAACTTCTGTATGCCTCCGGTACAGCCATAAAAAGACAAGAAAAAGAAAGAAAAAGAAGAGGCAAGACAGAAAAGATGTAAAAAAATTCACACATCTCAAAGAAATTGTATTAAGATAATTCATAAAGTTCCTACAACTTAGTAATGTCGGTGCAGTTTTTTTTAATTGAGCACAAAATTTGAATAGAAATTTCACGAAAGATTTGAATAGAAACTTCACAAAAGAAGATATACAAATGGCTGATGAAAACCTGAAAGGATTCTGAACTTTGCAGTTATCATGGAAATGTGAGCTACCCCACTAGAATGCCTAGAATAAAAGGGCTAAGAACACTAAGTGGTGGGCATGTGAAACAACCAGAACTTGTCTGTCTTGCTAATGAGAATATGAAATGTTATATCTACTCTGGAAAATAGTTCAGCAGCGTCTTATAAAGTTAAATACGTGCTAATCATTTGACTCAGCAATTCCACTCTTAGGTGCTTATCCAAGAGAAATGAATATTGTCAAAACAGTCTTGTAGGGGAATGTTCATAGTACCTTTGTTGTTAATGGCCTCAAATTGGTAACAGTTCAGATAGCTGTAAACAGGCGAATGGATGAGCAAACCATAGTCCATCTGTGTCCTGGAACATTAAGCAATAAAACAGAGTGAGCTGTTGCTGATACGCACAACATGGACAAATATCAAAGACATGCTGAGAAAAAGAAGCCAGATACAAAAGAGTATGCAGTGCACACTTGCATTTACAATGAAATTCTAGGTCAGGCCAAATGAATCTATCGTGTGACTGAAAGCAGATCACCATTTGCCGGGGCCTGGCAGTGCGCGGGCCTGGGTATGAGGGAAGCCTTTGGAAAGACTTAATCTTGGTTTTGGTGGTAGTCCCACAGGTGTATATGTTTGATGAGCTTCCAAAACTCATCAAACTGTACTGCTGTAATAGGTGCATTTTATTATATATGAATTATATTTCAATAAAAGTGATTTTTTAAAAAAATTTAGAGGAAGTACGGAGTTCCCATTCTGGCACAGAGGAAATGAATCTGACTAGGAACCATGAGGTTGTGGGTTTGATACCTGGCCTTGCTCTGTGGGTTAAAGATCCAGGGTTGTGAGCTGTGGTGTAGGTCGCAGATGCGGCTTGGATCTGGCATTGCTGCAGCTGTGGTGTAGGCCGGCAACTGTAGCTCCAATTCAGCCCCTAGCCTGGGAACCTCCAGATGCCGCAGGTGCAGCCCTAAAAAGCAAAAAAAAAAATTAGAGAAAGTGAAGGAAGCCAGGAACTTTATTATCTTATTTAATCTTCACAGTTATTTAGTTATTTATTCATTGAAGAATATTAAATGCTTTCTGAGGTTCTACATATCAGCCTCTCTGCCAGAGTACAACTGTGAGCAAAAGCTGTCATGGTTTCCACTTACCCTGATGTGCAGTTTATTTGGTAGAAAGATATCAATAAAAAGTGTCCCCCAGTGAAATACGGAAAAGAAGGTGCTATGAGAGTATATAATACATTCACCCTTGGTGTATAATACATGCTTGTATTCATGTGATAAATGACATGGTACATACACATATAATATATGAAGCATTTTCTGTGCTTTGGTTTCTTCATTTGTAAGTTCTATCCATCCGATAGGGTTATTTTAAAGTACTGAGTGAGTTAATCCATGTAAAGTGGATCCTAAAATTAGGATTTGTTTTCTGAAAGACTCTAAATTAAAAAAAAAAAAACTTAAAAAATGTGATTTAAGGATTTTTTTTGGCCCTTTTTTTTTCTCTAATCAGACTTTTTGATTGGTTCAGAGTCATTGTTATATTTCATTTATTCATAAAATAAACTTATCAGTCCCAGCTATTGGCAGGAGTTGTATATGCTAGGTTTTTACAGTGTCAGAAGAGAAGATATGATTCTGGCCCTTCAGGATTTCCCAGTCAGGTGGAGAGGAGAAGAAGATGTTATGAAAAAATAAGGCAGAATAGAGTGGTAAGTGCATAATAGTGGTATTTATAAGGTGTTAGGTAAACAAGCTATTTCCCACCTGGGACACTGGGAACAGCCTTTGGAGGCAGGATGGGTTGGGGCAGCAGTTAATGCTCGAAGGGAGGCCAAATGTGAAGGGAAGATCTAGTACATCATTTTATTAATTGCTTCCCACAGCTCTGTGAGAGGTGTAGTATTCCATTTTACAGATGAGGAAATGAGTGAGGAGGTAGAGTCAGGCTTTTAACTCTTCTGAGACTCCAGAGTTTGCAATCTCTGTTACCGCTAATGAATGTCTACTTAAAAGAATTTTTGCTTTTTTATTTGGAGGAATCATTGTTCCTTCTAGGAGGTAGGATAGGTTCAGATGCTGGGTAGTGCTGTTTTAGAAATTGTGATGATCCTAGATGACAAAAAAAAAGGGGGAAAGGAAGCTTAAGTCTCTTATCCAGCAGAATTTGCAGTGTTCTGAGCCTGGAATGAAACATAAGATAAAAGGGTTTATGGTTATGCGTGGATCTCTCTCTCCAAATAGGAGAGCTCAGCTGGGCTTGGGTACAGAACAGTTTCTTCTCCTAGTGTGACACAGTAGAAAGAATATGGCCTTACAGTCAGATGACAAGATTTGAATTCCATCTGCCAGTGGGGTCACTTGGTACACCTCTTGAGTGTTACTACCTAGCCATAGGAATGTTGTGAGAATTAAGTAAGACAGCCTATGAGAAATGTGTAACGCAGTACCAAGTGTAGAAGATACCTCAACTTCCCCATCTGCAAACAGCTGGGCTCCTGAGAGGGCTCTAAGACAAAAGATGAAACTAGACAACTTGCTCTAATTTTCCTGGACATTTCTGACTCTATTAGAATTATGATGACATTATTTCATTTGATCCTGATAAAAAGCTCAGTAGAGTAGAGTAGGGCAGGTATTTATAAATGAGAAAATGTAGTCCTCTTGCTTATTTCTTGAAATTCTTTGGAAACCTGTTGCTTGAAAAAGATTTTCTAGAACATTAAGTGGTATGATAGTGACATCTACTGTAATAGCTCATATTATTACAATCTTTGAAGAAGCTGAAGTTTAGATAATCGAACAGTATTATAAGGAAGATCTTGACAGTTGATTTGATCACCTGCCATTTTGGGGGAGAGGATGTGTAAAACTATCATCAAATATACTTTAACAGAACCCCTCGTATAATTACAATAAAACCTCAATTTTCCAAAAACCATCATCACTTAAAAGATCTGGATTATTGGAAGAGGTGTAAAGATGTTGAATTCTCTAATCAGTTATAACTGAAACTTTTAAAATTCAAGGTAGTCCTGGGATTGGTGTGTAGGCTAAAAAAAGCTAGATTTGGTAAGTGGGAAGAATATTGGGTGGAAGGGATCAGAGATAGACAAAGGCAGAGAGGAGGAATATAGGATGACAGGAAAGCAGGAGATAGACCCATAACATTTCTTCAGGAATTTATTTATTTTTTGTTTTGTTTTATTATAGTTGATTTATGGAGTTGTGTCAGTTTCTGCTGTGCAGCAAAGTGACACAGTTCCACACTCATATACACTCTTTTTCTTATATTATCTTCCATCGTGTTCCATCACAAGTTATTAGATATAGTTGCCTGGGCTATACAGCAGGACCTCATTGCTTATTCACTCCAGATGCAATAGTTTGCATCTACTTACCCCAAACTCCCAGTCCATTCCACTCCCTCTCCCTTGGCAACCACAAAGTCTGTTCTTCATGTCGATGAGTTTGTTTCTTTCTGTAGATAGGTTCATTTGTGCTGTATTTTAGATTCCACATATAAGTGAAATCATGTGGTGTTTGTCTTTCTCCTTCTGACTTAATTCACTTAGAGTATGAGAATCTCTAGTTCCATCCATGTTGTTGCAAATGGCATTATTTCGTTCATTTTTATGGCTGAATAGTATTCCATTGTGTATATGTACTACATCTTCTTAATCTGTTCATCTGTTGATGGACATTTAGGTGGTTTCCATGTTCTGGATGTTGTAAATAGTGCTGCAATGAATGTAGCAGTGCCAGTATCTTTTTGAATTATAGTTTTATCTGGATATATGCCCAGGAGTGGGATTGATGGATCATAGAAATTTAATTTAAGAAGGAAGTTACTGAGATAGATTGTGGAGTTAGTACAGGTATAGTCCAAGCTCTTCACTTTGCAATGTAATACAATTAGAATTGTTGGATGTGCTGATCTTAAAATGCTTCTTAAAAAAAGCAAACAAACCTCAAAACGATTTGTATTCAATATGAGAATATAGATTTTTGGGGGTAACCCATAAAAGTTGTCCTTGGAGGATTAACTGGTAACTAGACTCCTCTAATTCTCTGGATATTCCATTTGAAAGTTCATTAAAGTTGTGTTTTTGGTAAATTTGCTAATGAATTGTCCTATTTTAATTTATCATAAATCGGTTACATTCTTTTAACAATTTTAAAATATTTAATTTTGAAGTATTTGAAGTGTACAGAAAACGTTCAAATATTTTAGATTAGCAGACATCCATGTACCCACTACCCAGATATAACATATATTAACATTTTGCCATATTTGTCTGGGTAATTTTTTAAAGAAATAGAATCTCATATACATAGCTCAAGCTCCTATCTACTATGTATTTCTTTTTCTGTTACTGTAGATGTAATTGTAAATGCTGTATAGTATTTACGTGGGAACTTAAGTTGAAAGCTGCTTTGGGGAAAGTTTGGCCATACCCAGTAGAGTTGACAGTGGTCTTTGTCATTTATCTCATGTAATAAGCCACTCCAAAATTTAGTGGCTTAGAACAGTGATTTCTTTTTTTTTTTTTTTGTCTTTTTGCTATTTCTTTGGGCCGCTCCCGTGGCATATGGAGGTTCCCAGGCTAGGGGTCTAATCAGAGCTGCAGCCACCGGCCTCTGCCAGAGCCACAGCAACGCGGGATCCGAGCCATGTCTGCAGCCTACACCACAGCTCACGGCAACACCGGATTGTTAACCCACTGAGCAAGGGCAGGGACCGAACCCGCAACCTCATGGTTCCTAGTCGGATTCGTTAACCACTGCGCCACAATGGGAACTCCTTTTTTTTTTTTTTTTTTTTAGAACAGTGATTTCTTATTTCTCCTCATTCTGTGGGTTGTCTCGATGGTTCTTCTGCTTGTTTCACTTGGGCTTCTTGATGGGTCTACCTTCCGCTGGGACATTGGCTGGCCTGGAAGTTTCAAGGTGGCCTCACTCACATGTTTGGCAGTTTGTGCTGGTTGTCAGCTGCAAGTACTCTTGTTTCCCTGCCGTGTGACCACGTATCTTCCAGTAGGCTAGACTAGCTTCCTTCCATGGTGGCTTGAAGGCAGCTATCTGAGAAATAGAAGTGAAAGTTGCAAGGTTTTTGAGGCCTGGGCCCTGATCTCAGATGGTATGGCTTGAACACATTTTGGTGGTCAAAGCCATTCACAAGGCCAGCCTAGATTCAAGATGAGGGGAGGTAGATTTAGGAGTCACATTGCATAAGCACATGAAAGACTCACTGGCCTCCACCTTTAAAGACAGTCTGCCACATTATCTTACTTTTCATTTCATTATTTTATTCGTATCTGTCTTGGAGAAAACTTTCGCAAAAACAAAGCCATCTACAAAATTCTTCACTGTTGAATTGTTTAAAATAGCAAAAAAAAGTAAAACAATGTAACTATCCTTCCATAGGAAAATGGCTAATTTTAGTTTATTCATAATACCATGTAACAACTAAAATGGATGAACTGCATCTGTATGGATCACCATGAGTGATTCTAAAAATAAGGTGAGTGAAAATATCTGGTTGGAAAAGAATATGGGGAGAATGATATTTATATAATAGCTTTTTAAATCAAAACCGTCTTTGGTGCTCTGAATGACTTCCATCCTTAGATGACCAGTTAAGCCGCAGTGTTTTCTGGCCAGGCTGCGTGCTTGGTCTGGGCTCGCCATCACTAACAAGCCTGTATTTAGTTTGTTGGCCATTTGAGAGAGTGTGGCTCTTAGTGCAACTTCATCAGTAATGTGGGAAAAATCATCTTAGAGTACAGTTCTTGAGATAGTCCCTTAGTAATGCTGTCATATTTAAAATATAACCAGTTTAACCTCCCTGAGTATGTTTTTAAATCTGGAAATGAGAAGGGTGATATGTATCTCATAGAGGTGTTGGGAACATTAATTGAAATAATAATATGTAAAATATGTGAGCAGTACCTAATATATGGTAGATGCTCTCAAAACAGAAGTTGACAAAAAATTATAAAAGTATATAGAATGTCACATATGTTCAGTTTGCTTTCAAATTGTGTAATGACTAGGTAGGATTACTTTAATTACAATAGGCTTCTGGAGTTCCTGTGGTGGCTCAGCAGTATTGAACCCAGCTAGTATTCATGGGGACACTGGTTCGATCCCTAGCCTTGCTCAGTGGGTTACGGATCTGGCATTGTCATGAGCTGTGGTATAGGTTGAAGAGGAGGCTCAGATCTGGTGTGGCTGTGGCATAGTCACTACAGCTACAATTCGACCTCTAATCTGGGGACTTCCGTATGCCTCGGGTACAGCCTTAAAAAGAAAAACAGTAGGCTTCTGAAATTATGCAAATCCTTGTGATTAGCTATAATGCTTTACAGTTGAAAGGAAGTTTAAATTTACAAAGTTCTTTCACATTCATTACCTGATTTTATTATCAAGATAACTTTGTAAGATGATTTCTTCTATCAAAATAAGACTCCGAGTTTCAGGAAAAGTTAATAAACAAGCAGTGGTAGTAGAAAGTTAATGATGGTTTTAGTGAAAGCATATTAAAGTAGAAATTATGATATTATGAGTTATTTTGTGTTTGTGTGCTTTACCTCCTTAAATTCTGAATAGGTTTGGCTTTGGACTTTTCTCTGTGTGTGTGAGAGAGAGAGGGAGAGGGAAGGAGGGAGGGAAAAGGGGAGAGGAAGAAAGGTTGTAGAAAAGGGTTGGGTGTGTCTTGATGAAACCCTGGAAAGGGAGATCCACAGACTCTTAACTCAAATATGATAGTGTGTTATGCACCCCCCCCAGTCACATTTTTAATAAAGGCTGGTTTACAAAGCTGATTGCCAAGATTTTTGTGTGTGTGCAAATATGTAAGCATTTCAAAAAAAAAGACATATAAGCCTCTGATGGCCACTAAGTATAATAGGGATTGAGGAGATTCCCTTAGATTGGATATGGATTAAAATTAACCACCAATTTGGCTGACCTTGTAGGATTTTCAAAGCCAGATGTGGCAAATTTATTTGGTGGGTACTGGTCAAATGCATAGATTCAATTCCTGTTCAAAGTTAAGAGTTATGCATTTTTTTTAACCCCTTGTTTTGGTTTTATGTTTTAAAAATTTAAGATAAACCTAGAAGTTTGTGACTCTCCAGCGTCTTTTGTGAAATGAAACTGGTGGTGGCTGGTATTTTAGGTAGTCTCACTTCTTGACAAATTTCCCATTTTAGGATGTTTTGTAATTTTTTTTTTTTTGTCTTTTGTTGTTGTTGTTGTTGTTGCTATTTCTTGGGCCGCTCCCGCGGCATATGGAGGTTCCCAGGCTAGGGGTTGAATCGGAGCTGTAGCCACCGGCCTACGCCAGAGCCACAGCAACGCGGGATCCGAGCCTCGTCTGCAACCTACACCACAGCTCACGGCAACGCCGGATCGTTAACCCACTGAGCAAGGGCAGGGACCGAACCCGCAACCTCATGGTTCCTAGTCGGATTCGTTAACCACTGCGCCACGATGGGAACTCCTGTTTTGTAATTAAAAAAAAATTATGTACTTCATGTATTAGGTTTTATCATCTCTTTTTCCTTGTATCGTAAGTAAATCACCATTTATGTGGATTTACTTCCACATAAGTAAATTTGACTTTGCTTGGGATTATTTGGCAGTGTTGGATTAATTTTAAAACAGGGTTATACCTATCACTCTGAAATAATTTAGAAACAAATGATAATGTATTTTTTGTTTGTTTTGTTTTATATTTCAGAGACTCTTGATTTTGGAAGAAATACCTGGTAACCAACATGACTGAGTTCTGGCTTATATCAGCTCCTGGGGAGAAAACCTGTCAGCAAACATGGGAGAAATTGCATGCGGCAACTACAAAGAACAATAATCTTGCTCTCACTTCAAAGTTCAACATTCCTGACTTAAAGGTAAAACTGCTGTGCTAAATAGGTCATCATGAAGGGAGGACAATTGTCTCTCTCTCTGCTTACCTTTTGGTAGAAATGAGATATCCAGGTTTCTTCAAAGAACATTCTTTGGTCCCTAGGGATTGGCATAATTTAAACCTTGCCTTGTTCTTCCCAATCTTCAGGTTTTAGATAATGAGGAAATCGAGATTTTTTTTTTTTTTTGAAGTAGTTTTTCCTAAACTTCTGTGCTTTTCTAAATTGTAATTTAAATTTTAATGAGATATCTTACAAAAATACTTGATATGTTACTTCCCCAAATACGATTTTTAGAATTGAAAAATCTTGGGGATGTATATTCTTAAATATCATAATGGGAAGTTCCTGTTGTGGCCTGGCAGTTTACAAACCCGAGTAGTATCCATAAGGATGTGGGTTTGATCGCTGGCCTTGCTCAGTGGATTAAGAATCTGGCGCTGCTATGAGCTGTGGTGGATTAGTTTTGCAGATTAAGTTGGATTAGGTTGCAGCTTCAGCTCAGATCTTGCGTTGCTGTGGCTGTGGCATAGGCTGGCAGCTGCATCTCTGATTCAACCCCTAGCCTGGGAACTTCCATATGCTGCAGGTTCAGACTTACAAAGAAAAAGAAAAAACAAAAAACAAAAAAACAAAAACATAATTCATTTTTCTGTTGTTAAATTCATTTAATACTCACTGATGATGTAAATGTTTTACTATTGTACCTCTTTAATTATACTTGGCAAATCTGACCTAGTTATGTAACCTAGTTTATCTACTTAACATTTATTAAACATTAGTAACCTAGTAGCCTTTAAGTGAAGCAGGCTGCCAGTAATTGGGTGACTGAACTTTTTTGTTGTTGTTTTGTTTTTTTTTGTTTTTTGTCTTTTTGCCATTTCTTGGGCTGCTCCCTCGGCATATGGAGGTTCCCAAGCTAGGGATCTAATTGGAGCTGTAGCTGCCAGTCTATGCCAGAGCCACAGCAGCGCGGGATCCGAGCTGCGTCTGCGACCTACATCACAGCTTATGGCAACGCTGAATCGGATGCTTAACCCACTGAGCAAGGGCAGGGATCGAACCCGCAACCTCATGGTTCCTAGTTGGATTCGTTAACCACTGCGCCACGGTGGGAACTCCCGTGACTGAACTTTTATAAAGAATGGAAAAGATCATGATGTTTCTCTTTTGCTGGTTAACCAAATGAGACAGACGAAGCACTCATGTAGGAAATACTTAAAATTACTGGTTCTTAGTATTTTGGGAGGTGTGGATTCCTTCGATACGCTGATGTAGACTGGACATTTCTTCCAAACCACACTTGCTTTCCCATACACAATTTTGCATACACGTTCAATTGCACACTCTCTGATGCACATCCGGGGACCCCTTAGGAGCTGCTGTTGTAAACCGTGACTTCAGATGATCCACCACCACTGGGCATTATAAGCAGAGGCACAGGTCTGCCAGTGTGGAATCTTCACGTCTAAATGGTGGTTGTACCCATGAATTAGAGGATTATCTTGTACATATAAATAGCTTTGAATATCTAGCAAACATTTTTAACCACACTTGCATAATACAAAATAAAATATGGAAAATTTAAGATTTGTGAGCCCTTCAAATCAAGATGTGTTATCTTGTTTTTTGGTTTTTTTTTTTTTTTTAAAATGAGGGCATTCCTGTTATGGCTCAGCAGATTAAGAATCTGACTAGTATCCATGATGATACAGGTTTGTTCCCTGGCCTTACTTAGTGGGTTAAGGATCCACCGTTGCTGGAACCTTCGGTGTAGGTCACAGATGTAGCTTGGATCTGGCATGGCTGTGGTGCGGACACGCAGCAGCAGCTCCGATTTAACCCCTAGCCTGGGAACTTCCCTAAGCCACAGGTACAGCCCTAGGAAAAAAAAAAGGATGAAACTTAAATAATAAAAGTGATATATTTCCCTTCTAGGTTGGCACATTGGATGTCTTGGTTGGTTTGTCGGATGAACTGGCTAAACTGGATGCATTTGTAGAAGGGTAATGTATTTATATGCATAAACTTGAGAAAATGAGAGTCGCTATTATCAGGTGACCTGGACATGTGGTTTATTGTCACATGTATACTCTGCTTATTGGAATTGTTTTAGAAAACAATGAAGAGTACCTGTTGTGGCTCTGCAGGGTAAGAACCTGACTGGTATGCATGAGGATGCAGGTTTGATTCCTGGCCTCATTTGTTGGGTTAAGGATCCAGTGTTGCCGAGGCTGTGGTGTAGGCCAGCAGCTACAGCTCAGATTTGACCTCTGGGCTGGGAACTTCCACATGCCATGGATGTGGCCCTAAGAAAACAAAACAAAAAAGAAAACAGTGACTTTTTTCTCTGTAAATGAACTTTATGAAGATAAAATTTATATACAATAAAATAAACCTATTTGAAGTGTGAAAATGGTGACTTTTTAATTTATATATATGTATATATATTATTTGTTTATTTGTTTATTTATTTATTTATTTATTTATTCTTTGCTTTTTAGGGCCACACTTATGTCATATGGAAGTTCCCCCAGGCTAGGGGTCTAATCGGAGCTGCAGCTGCTGGTCTACGCCACAACCACAGCAATGCCAGATCTGAGCCTCATCTGTGACCTACCCCACAGCTCATGGCGACGCCAGATCTTTAACCCACTGAGCGAGGCCAGGGATCGAACTCGCAACCTCATGGTTCCTAGTCGGATTCATTTCTGCTGCACCATGATGGGAACTCCTAATATGTGTATATTTTAAATTTTGTTGGGATATAGTTGACTTGCAATGTTGTATTTGTCTCAGGTGTACAGCAAAGTGAATCAGTTATATGTATACATAGATCTATTTTTTTTTCCCATATAGGTTATTACAGACCATTAAGTTGATTTCCCGGTGCTATACAATGGGTACTTGTTAATTATCTATTTAATATACAGTAGTGTTTTTAATATTTTTGAGATATAATGTATGTACCATGCAGTTCTCCTAAAGTGTACAGTTCAGAGATTTGTAGTATATTCACAGTTATGCAGCCATCACCTCAGTTAGTTTCAGTACATTTTCATCTCCCAGCTGCTACCGTGAACATCCTGTGTCCATTAGCACTTACTCCTTACCCTCCCACTGCCCAGTAATCTGCTTTCTGACACTAAAGATTGATTTTTCCGGACATTTCATATAAATGGAATCATACAATATGTGGTATCTTGTGTCTGGCTTCTTTTCCTTGGTGTAATGTTTTCAAGGTTCATCCATGTTATAGCGTGTGTCAACATTTAATTTCTTCTTATTACCAAATGTGGATATACTCCATTTTATTAATCCATTCATCAGTTGATGGACATTAAGGTTCTTTGAACTTTTTGGCTGATGTGAATAACGCTGCTATGAATATTTCTGTGGAAGTTTTTGTGTGCTCATATGTTTTCATTGCTCTTGGGGTAGAATTGCTGGGTCATATGGTAACTTTTTTTTTTGCTTTTTAGGGCTGCACCCACTTGCATATAGAGGGTCCCAGACTAGGGGAATAATTGGAGCTACAGCTGCTGGTCTGTGCAAGGCAGGATCCAAGCCTAGTCCATGACCTACAGCTCACGGCAATGCCAGATCTTTAACGCACTGAGAGGGGCCAGGGATTGAACCCGAATCCTCATGGATACTAGTCAGATTCGTTTCCGCTGAGCCACAGGGGGAACTCCATATGGTAACAAAAATGTTAACATTTTTGAGGAACTGCCAGACGACTTTCCAGATCGACTGACACCATTTTACAGTCTAACGGTATGCTGTTTCTAACTTCTCCATGTTCTTGACAGCATCGTTACTATCCGTCTTTTTTATTATAGCCATCTTAGTGGATGTTAAGGAATATTTTATTGTTTTGTTTGTCCTTTTGCCTTTTCTAGGGCCACTCCTGTGGCACATGGAGGTTTCCAGGCTAGGGGGTCTAGTCGGAACTGTAGCCACTGGCCTACACCAGAGCCACAGCAACGCCGGATCCTTAACTTACTGAGCGAGGCCACGGATCAAACCTGAAACCTCATGGTTCCTAGTCGGATTCGTTAATCACTGAGCCACAACGGGAACTCCCTTTCATTGGTTTTTTGATTTGCATCTTCCTGATGGCTAATAATGTGTTAAGCATCTTTTCATGTTGGCCATTCATGTTTCCTCTTTGGAGAAATACCTATTTGGATCCTTTGCCCATTTTTTAATTGGCTTACTTTTTTCGATCATTGACTTATAAGAGTTCTTTATATATTCTATTTTTTGTTTGTTTGCTTGTTTTTTCAGGGCCGCACCCATAGCTTATGGAGGTTCCTAGGCTAAGGGTCTAATTGGAGTTGTAGCTACTGGCCTACACCACAGCCACAGCAACATGGAATCTAAGATGTGTCTGCAACCTACACTGTAGCTCACAGCAGCACTGGATCCTTAACCCACTGAGCAAAGCCAGGGATTGAACCCACAACCTCATGGTTCCTAGTCGGATTCGTTTCCCACTGTGCCACGATGGAAACTCCCTTTATGTATTCCAGATATAACTCCCTTGCCATATATGACTTGCAAATATTTTCTCCCATTCTGTGGGTTGTCTTTACTTTCTATATAGTGTCCTTTGAAGCACAAAATCCTTAATATTTTTTTTTCTTTTTTGCCACTCTGCGGCATGTGGAATCCCTGGGCCCCAGATCAGATCCAAGCTACAGTTGCAACCCATGCCACAGCTGTAGCAATGCTGGATCCTTTAACCCATGATGCCAGGCTGGGGAGAAGACCTGCATCTTGGCGCTGCACAGATGCCACCGATCCCATTGCGCCGCATAGGGACTTCACAAAATATATAATTTTGATGTCCAGTTTATTCATTTTTTTTGTTACTTGTGTTTTTGATGTTATATCTGATTAGCCATTGCCTAATCCAAGGACACACGGTTCTATGTCTAAATTTTCTCCTAAGAGTTTTATAGTATTAGCTTTTACATTTAGGCCTTTGATCCATTTTGAGTTAATTTTTGTACATGGTATGGGTTAGTAGATGTACATGTGGATATCCAGTTGTCCTAATACCATTTATTCTCTCTCCATTGAATTGTCCTGATACCCTTGCAAAAATCAATTGCACATAAATGTAAGGGTTTACTTCTGGACCCTCAGTTGTACTCCATGTTCCCATCCTTATGCCAGCACCACATTGCCTTGATTACTGTAGCTTTGAAGTAAGTTTTGAAATCAGGAAGTGTGAGTTCTCCAACTTATTTTGTCTTCTTCAGGATTGTTTTGGCTAATCTGTTTCTTTTATTTCCATATGAATTTTAGGAACACTGTGTCAACTTTCTACAAAAAATCAGCTGGAATTTCTGTTCGGATTGTGCTGAATCTGTAGATAATTTAGGGAGTATTAACATCCTAACACATTAAAGTCTTTGGTCCATGAACATGGGATATTATGCCATTTATTTGAAGGTTATTTTGTGATGCTTTGATTTTCAAAATTCATTTCTTTTAGAAGACTTTCCTAGAGTATAGCTTTAGTCACTAGAAATTCAGTTACTGTGTATTTTAGCTGAAGATGGGTATGGAACCCTTAATAACTGTCTTTTAATTAACTGACAGAATCAGTCTATAATCCATTTGACTCTTGACATGCAGAGCATTTTAAATACTGAGGGCCTAGGTGAATAGGTATAATTTGTTTAAAAAAAACAATACCCCAGACTTTGGAATCTTAGAAATGTACATCTGATTGAAGATTTAAGGAGACGGGCTTGAATAGAGGGAACCTTACTCTTGAAATCTGTACAGAAGGGTTTTCCTGTTCATGCTGTTTTACTTTGCTGAACTGATCGAACCACCGTAATGCAGTGGCTCTGTTCATAGAGCCTGAGATGTGGCAGAGAGTCCCTTTAACACCACATCATGTGGTAAGAAAATAAATAGACCTAAAGATATACCCATGAGGCAGAAAGGCCAGTTGGGAGCCAGTTTTACAGTAGATTAGGCCAGAGATACCAAAAATCTCAACTAAGGCCAGGCACTAGACAATAAAAATAGAAAAGAGAGGATGAAAGGAAAAGTAACAAAATTGTTTTGTTTTTTGTTGTTTTTTTTTTTGGGGGGGGGGTCTTTTTGCCATTTCTTGGGCCGCTCCCACGGCATATGGAGGTTCCCAGGCTAGGGGTCGAATAGGAGCTGTAGTCACCGGCCTACGCCAGAGCCACAGCAACACGGGATCCGAGCCGCGTCTGCAACCTACACCACAGCTCAGGGCAACGCCGATCGTTAACCCACTGAGCAAGGGCAGGGACCGAACCCGCAAGCTCATGGTTCCTAGTGGGATTCGTTAACCACTGCGCCACGACGGGAACTCCACAAAATTGTTTTTAGGGTTAATAATTCCACCATTCATATGGAGCAAATGTGAAAATAATTATTGATGGTGTTCTTGAAAAACTGACTGATGGTAAGAATTATAGGTTTTTAGTTAAGAGTTGGAGGAAACTTGGTAGTTGCCGCTCCTGAGGTGATTGCCACCCCTACCTCATTACAGTGTTAGGTCATGACAAGGAAAGAGACATTGGGAAAGGAGGTTCCTGAGGATATAATTATTAACATTCACTTGGATGCCTTATTCATCACCTCGATAGCTTTCTAGAACTTTCTTTATATTGTCAGTGGGATATCTTGAGTATAGTTTAAAGGTTGCTCACATTTTTTTAGGGAAGTAGTGTGAAAAGTATTTAAGACAAATGTACTTCATTTGGTCAGAAGAACTGTAAGTTACCTATGTGGTTTGTTAGCCATTCTTTTCTACGCTGTTATGCAGTCTTTACCAAGATATGTGAAATTTAAAAACCATGTGGTTGTTCGACCTTTGTAGAATTTACAGAGGCTAGCTAAATGGCATAAATGCTCTAGTTTTTTTGTTTGTTTGTTTGTTTGACTTTTATGGCTGCACCTGAGGCATATGGAGGTTCCCAGGCTAAGGGTCGAATCAGAGCTGTAGCTGCTGGCCTACACCACAGCCACAGCAACGCGGATCTGAGCCGCGTTGGCGACTTACACCGCAGCTCATGGCAGCGCTGGATCCTTAACCCACCGAGCAAGGCCGGAGATCAAACCTGTGTCCTCATGGATACTAGTCAGATTCCAGATTGGTCTCCACTGAGCCATGACAGAAGCTCCCAAATGCTAGTTCGTAAAGTCTGAACGTTGTGGTATGTGGAATAAATTAGTTTATACTTTGTCAGTAATCTAATCAGTAGAGAAGATTTTTTTTTGTTTTCTTGCGCCAGTGGCATATGGAAGTTCCCAGGCCAGGAATAGAACTCACACTACATCTGTAACCAGAGCCACAGCAGTGACAATGCTGGATCCTTAACCTGCTAAGCCACGAGGGAAATGCCCGATATATATATATGTATTTTTTAAAGGTGACCATGTGTCATAGATGCTCTTGTAAAAATGCATAGGGAGATTGTCAGGTTCTGAGTTATGGGATCTTAAGTTAATAAATTTGATACCAAAGAATTCTATACTAAACTATTTCTGTGATAAACATGCACATTTATTTACAACGTTGTGGACATGCACATTTTTTGAACGTTCATAGCAAATGGTTCTGTTTACAAAATGCTAGTGTAGTTATATGGGAATAATGGTTTGTTTTTGAAGGAATGGGTGTATTTTGGAGACACAGCCAAGTGTATAAATCCCAATAAATCCCAAGTTAAACATGTTGAAGACTTATAGCTTGCATCATTTTTTTTTCTGAATTTATTCCACTTTCTTAGAATTGAGGTCATTCAGCATAGACTGTCATTCGCATTTTGCCCCCATGTCACTTTTTTTCCTGGCCCTTATTGGTTTATGCTGCAGGAGTATTGACCTCCCTTTCTCTTCAGCACGACACTCCAGGCAGTCTGGACCCCCTCATCATTCCTTATTTTTCTGCTTCTCCGGATCTTGACTCATATGATGCCTTGAGGCAGCAAGAATATGCTTTCTTCCTATCTAGTCAGCCCTTCAGGACCATTCTTGTCCTTCATTGCCCTGCTCCTATCTGTTTACCGCAGCTGAAAGTAATCCTTTTTTCCATGCTTCTCTGTTTGTAATCTGGTCATCTCAGCTGGCATTTACCACAGATTGCTTTGTATTTAGTTGTCTTTTTTTTGGTATCTCTCCATTTCAGTTTTAAGCAGTGGGAACTAAAGATTTTCGTCCTGTATACTTTTGTATCCCACCCACAGCCTAGAGGCAGACAAGGAATTGAGGGAAAGAACACCAGACTCCAAAGTCCGGATACCACGTTCTGATCACAGCTCTGCCACGAACTGGTTTTGGGATTTCTGGGACTAAGTCACTTTTTCTATTCCTGGGTGTCTTTATTTATAAAGTGAAAGGATTGGTGATATCCAAGTGCCTCAGTATTTTGGCACTGTAGTCTCCTCTTTAGCATCGTTCCTCTCAGATAATAGATACTCAGTAAATAGTTAATGAACAAATAATGTAGGACCGCGTTCTTCATCATTACTTGCTTGTATTCTGTTGCCTGTTGGATGCCTCTTGTCCTAAGGGGAAGCACATAACTGGTGAGTGCAGCTCCTGCTTCCTTTTTTGTTCTGGTCCTTGCAGTGGGATCTGTTGCCCAATTTTTCAGCTTATTCTCACTAGCTTTCCACTCCTTTCTTTCCAGACTTAATAAACATATTGGATGTGGTCTCCTTAAAACTACAGTTATTCAGTTGAGTTTTACGTGTAATAGAATCTTGGTCCATTTTGTCCTTCAAACATGATTTTAGAAGTTAGGATCCATTTGTTCCATATCATATAGATAGTGTAATGGAACAAATAGAATCCAGTTCATGTCTCCATGTAATGGGTTCGTTGCATAGTGTGGAGTTGAGGTTGTTTCCCTGAAAATGATTGTTGATTTTATTTTTCTCCCAAGGGTCGTTAAAAAAGTGGCTCAATACATGGCTGACGTATTGGAGGATAGTAGGGATAAAGTTCAGGAGAATCTGTTGGCCAATGGAGGTAAGCTCATGGTTCCTGATTTGATGTTGACTTCCATAAAGTGAACACCTTAAAAAAGACCTATAGATAAGGATATTAAATACAATGGAAAGCCATTAGAATAGATTTATTATTACTGAATTTGGTGATACCTCCAGTTACATATTGTCCCCTGAAATACAACCTCTCACAAGACAATCCTACATAATATATAATGTAGTTTGTGATGTGGGTCCTTCCAAAAAGCAATATTATAGAGTCGTACCTAAGTTCTTTCTAGGATCTGTTTGTCAACTCCCATTTACAAGTGTGTTTCCAAGTTGCATGTCTCCGCGTTGTTCTAGCTGAATACTTGCTGTCCTCTCTAGCTTTTTGTATTTAATAGCGTCTAATTACTAAAGCCTTAGAATAGAAATTATAAATTTTATTGCAGAGTAATGAGTCCTCCCCTCAACTTCGAATGTAGTATTTCTTTAGTACCTATAGAATAGTCTACTAGTGACCTCTCTGTAGCTAGAAACTAATACTTACATAGAGTTTGCTCTGTGTAATACTAGGTTTATAAAGATGATTTTGACCACATTGTTGTTGTTTGTACTTGAATAATCTGTTTTCTTATGAAATATCACTTGAGCATTTGCTTCATTTTAAATTAGGCTGATTATGGAGTTCCCATTGTGGCTCAGCAGGTTGAGAACTCAACATAGTGTCTGTGAGGATGCAGGTTTGATCTCTGGCCTCTCTCACTGGGTTAAGGATCTGGCACTGTCCCAAGCTGCGTCATAGGTTGCCGATGAGGCTCAATTCAAAGTTGCTGCAGCTGTGATTTAGGCCAGCAGCCGCAGCTCTGATTCAACTCCTAGCCCAGGAACTTCCATATGCCATAGGTGTGGCCCTAAAAAGAAAAAAAGTTAGGCTGATCTTTAGTCATATGTAATTCTAATAAGAAACAACCCTTTCCTTCCTTTCTTTTTTTCTTTCTTTTTTTTGTCTTTTTTGCTATTTCTTTGAGCCGCTCCTGTGGCATATGGAGGTTCCCAGGCTAGGGGTCGAGTCGGAGCTGTAGCCGCTGGCCTACGCCAGAGCCACAGCAACGTGGGATCTGATCTGCGTCTGCAACCTACACCACAGCTCACGGCAACGCTGGATCCTTAACCCACTGAGCACGGCCAGGGACCAAACCCACAGCCTCATGGTTCCTAGTTGGATTCGTTAACCACTGTGCCACGACAGGAACTCCCCTTTCCTTCCTTTCTATCCTCTGTTGCCTACTCTAATAAAGGTCACTCTGTGACTTAATTAACATTTGTCTTGGTGTGATGAGCCAGGGTCCAACAGAAGACCACAAGGAAAAGTGAAATAGAGATGTTTATTACTCCCAGGTGCTGGAGGAGGTGGCAGCACAGGGAGGTCAAGGCAGGGTACAGGCACAGGAGAATGGCAGGAGGGGGACACATGCCTTTATTAGGTGCTTCGGTGTTCCCAAGACAGTGCAGATTGGTTGATTCAAACCAAAAAGCCGGGTTTGGGTAAACTTTGAGGGGCTCTTATCTGAAGGGCACACTAGGGGGAGACCCTGGGCCGCAGGGAAGAGTGCTCATCACCGGGTCATGTCAGGGAGATCATATCAGGAACTTACATTTACTGATGACTGGAGGCTTCATCAAGGAAGGGCTGTTATCTACTGTAATTTCTAGGTTTCTGCAGGCCACTTGGCCACACAAAATGAATGCTGAGGCAGCAGCATGGAGGTTTGGCTAACCTCTCAACAGTCACTGTATTTTAAATCCAGTGTTTCTCTAATTTCATTTCTTCTTGCAAATAATAGATACTTACTCAGAAAAAAAAAGTAATTTATTTTTTTCTTCATTATCATAGTGATCCTAGCTTCTTTACTGTTTCTGTTAATATTTGGTTGGGGTAGAATTTAAATGTGTTAATTTAGGGTGCCTTTACTGGTCTCTAGGTACTTGATGAATTAGGGCAATCAGTCTGCCAGGTAGAATGGGAGTTGATAATCTAGCAGGCATTGTATCCAAAACTGCTTTTGTAAATACCATCTATGTTGTTGACTTGTTCATATGATGTAGGCAGAAGTTAGAGAAGATATTTTGATATGACTTACAGTTAGCCATAATTGTCATTTGATTTCTCTGACCTTGATCCCATCAGACTTGAGGGGTAAAGTCACCTTGACTACCAGACTTCCAGGGAATTAGTTATTGAGTGTCTCTTTGGCTCTGCATTTTTTATTCTTTTCATTTGAAAGTAAAAGGTCCGTGTTTTGAAAATTACTGAAATGCAGATTCCTAGAAATAGTCATCACATGGTTCTAACAGACAGGTTCATTTTCAGTTTGTTTGGGTAAGCTGCAAAGAAAGAACATATTTGTGTCAAATTCTACTTATTGAAGAGATAGTCTGAAGTAGCTTCTTATCTTTGTGTCTCATTCTCCCACATATGAGGCATGTCATGTCATGGTTATGTATGTATTCCATTTATTAAGTGATCAAATTAGAAGGAGAATTTTAATATAAACTTTTGAGTAAGGAGAAGAGATCCAGTCAGATTGCAAGGTAAAATTTTTGATTGAGCTATGTTATTTAGTGTATTACATTTAATATATCACACATTTATTTAACCAGGACTCTTTAGAAATGATACCTTAACTCATTGTCTCAATGCCAGATTTGACATGTAGCAAACTATAAAAAGTACTATTACTTCTTTGCAGTAATTAATTTATTCCCTTATTTCAGTTGACTTGGTTACTTATATAACAAGGTTTCAGTGGGATATGGCTAAATATCCAATCAAGCAGTCTCTGAAAAATATTTCTGAAATAATTGCCAAGGTAAGATAAAAAATGGCACAGGTAGGACACATTTATAGTGGCTTTATTTGTTTTGTAGGTATTTAGGTATGAAATACTCCAGTTTAGGATTTGACAAGGCATCTTAATTATATGTGACTAATACAAATAGGGCATACCGTTTAACTATAGCTTTACTGAAAAATTGAAAGCTGTCAAAAAAGATAACACTTCCATGTGTACATTATCCAAGTTGTGTAGTTTTACTTTTCTTAAGTGGTTAAGTTAATGTTGCATCAACAATGTTTAAATAAGGAAAGTAACTTTAAAATTTCATAGTTATTTAATTTTTAAGTGTTAGATTTATGAGTTGTTCAGATATGTAATAATGGTCACTTAAGAATGTTTATGTACATTCTACTGATTCAGATTAAACTTTATGGGTTCTCTGACACCTTCTCACATTCAGTATTGATCCTGTATTGAGAGAAAAATGCCCATATTCATGTGATTTTATGTAGTTTCAGAGAGTCCACAGGTGTTAAAGTCCATCCATGAACTCACTGAATTAAAAGTTCCTTTGATGTTGCAAAGTCCTTGAGCTTGAGAGAAAAATGTAGAAGTCTTATCTGAAACTATAATGAAGCAACATTTTTATGATCTGGTTAGGATGAAAAGTATGGTTTAAATTGCTTGGATAGACTCCTTGGCTTTTGTTGACTTTATTTGTATATTGTGCTCTGTGGTTAAATGTAAATGAATAAATAGACTATCAAGGACTTTAACTCAAGTCATCATATAATTTAATAAAAATGAGTAGCCAGGTAATATAAAGTAGTATTCTTCCTGTGACTGAGCCTTACTTTCTTTTGATCTCTATCAAGTATTAGTCATCTTCTTCCTGATACTGTTATAGATGAGGCAGCAGGCTCAGAGAGGTGAAGTGACTTACCCTAGTGCCACACAGCTAGTAATGGTAGAGCTGAGATGAAATTAGTTCTTCAAATACTAAATCTACTGCTTTGTGTTTTCTCCCTAAGTTATTAGTAGTTTTAACCATCTTTTTTGAAAAATCAGCTTTTATAACATTTATAAAAAACTTCAAATACAATTTTAACTTCATTGCAGAAATATTCTGTGTGTGAATGGTAGTGTTGTGAACTGCAAAACTTGTATGTGATTTAGTTTCTTTTGGAAATTAACCCTTCAGACTTCGGTGTGAGAGCCTTTTCGTAATCTCTATACCCAGCAGCCTAGATTCTAGTTACGTGGTTTAAGTAGTAATATAGTAACAACAATTAAAGACTACAACATTATCTCTAGCAGAAGAGATTTTATGAAAGTTACCATAGTTATTAAAAATGAAGTAGGTTTTTTTTAATGACCTTTAAAGCCATGCTTTTTAAATAATAGAAAATTCTTCTATCAGTAACTAGTGGTGTTTTGGTTTTTGAAGTTTAAACACAGTTACTTGAACTGTATTAATAAAGGCAGGTGTAGAAAAAAAATTCCCTGTTTTTCTTGCTTTCTTCTTAGGGAGTGACTCAGATTGACAATGACCTGAAATCTCGAGCATCCGCATATAACAACCTGAAAGGGAATCTACAGAATTTGGAACGAAAGAATGCGTAAGCTTGTTAAGTATATATAAATATTTAGAATTGGGGGTGCAATCTAGCGTACACTGAATGAACGATTGTTAGGGGTCAGTTAAGGTCTGGTTTGTACTGTTTCTGTAATTAAAATGGTGTTTTTTTCACTTCATGGAGAAAAGCTTCTTAATTGAGGCTAGTCCAAACAGAAGTGAGGCTGATTTTTTGCACTGATTTCATGCGTAATACTTGTGAGTTGGGTCCTGGTTTATCCCTTTATCCATCTGATTTTTACTGCTAAATTATCTAAAGTTAACTTTTAAATCAAATCATAGTTTAATTACATTACAATTGTCTGCTGCTTTAAAAGAATTTTATAGAAGAATCCTTTTATAATGTAATACTCATTCTTTAATTTATCTGTTTTCCAAGTTTAGATTTTTTTACATGTTAGGTTTTCTTAAAATAGAACACTCTTATTTTGGTTGATCTCAGGACAGTATGACCACTGCAGGTGTAGTAGCATTAAGCACTTAACTCTTCAAGTTATGAATTCATGTCCCAGAGGGAAGGTTGGAAGCTATCAGTGGTGCAAACAGAGCAAGTTATTTTCGTTACGAAATGTGCAAGGAGACCAAATGAAGACTGCTTTGAAAGAGCTGACTCTTGGGTTAACTCTAACCAAAATTGATACCCAGGGAGAGGGAGGAAAATCAAAGGTTGTGCCTCGATGATATGATTTCATAATTACGGTGAAGTCGACTTTAATTGATAGCTAATGAATAACACTTTCCCAGTCAAGATGTTATATATGTAATTAAGAGGAGCTAAGTTATGATAATTAAAGGGAGACACTAGGGGCAAATTCTGATAAAATGTTGACTTTTTTGGGCCTGGGAGATGGGAAATATTCAGCTAAATTTTGGCTTCTTATGTAAAATAAAAACATTAATTCAGACTAATCCCTCTCTTGAGATGTGTATGTATATATATGTAGTATGAGTGACCATGAGCCTGCCATTTCTTTATTTGTGTTACAGAAGCATGTGATTATCAGCCTAATGATTTTTTTTCTTATTCCTCAGAGGAAGTTTGCTAACTAGAAGTCTAGCAGAAATTGTGAAGAAGGATGACTTTGTTCTTGATTCAGAGTATCTCGTCACATTACTGGTCGTAGTTCCCAAGTATGTTTTTTTAATTACAAAAGGTTTTTTTACTTGTTAAACTATAGGAAAGATATTAGTGCCTGATATTTTAATTTGAAGTTTTCCATAAAACCCAGATGTAAAGGGAATATCACTTTGTCATTCATTCTGTCAACCAACCTGTAGTCATGTGGCACATACAGTACAATTTAGTTCATAACCTAGTATTAGAGATGTCAATTAAGGATTGAGTTTCCTTGGAGTTCCCATTGTGGCACAGCAGAAACGAATCTGACTAGGAACCATGAGGTTGTGGGTTTGTTCCATGGCCTTGCTCAGTGGGTTAAGAATCTGGCATTGCCATGAGCTGTGGTGTAGGTCACAGACGTAGCTCGGATCTGATGTTGCTGTGGCTGTGGTTTAGGCCTAAAAAATGCAAAAAAAAAAGAAAAAAAAAAGAGTTTCCAAATCAAATTTAGCAGCTTAGTAGAGATGGACCATTAAAAAATTAAATAATGCCAAATTATTGAGCTTTTAAATATTTATTTTATTTTATTTTATTTTTGTCTTTTTGCCTTTTTCTAGGGCCGCTCCCACAGCACATGGAGGTTCCCAGGCTAGGGGTCTAATTGGAGCTGTAGCTGCCGGCCTACACCACAGCCACAGCAACGCGGGATCCAAGCTGCATCTGCAACCTACACCACAGCTCACGGCAACACCGGATCCTTAACCCACTGAGCAAGGCCAGGGATCAAACTCGCAACCTCATGGTTCCTAGTCGGATTCGTTAACCATTTCGCCACGACGGGAACTCCTTAAATATTATTTTTAGATTTTTCAAAATAGGAAGCTCTGTGTGTTTCTGAAAAAATCTTTTTGATTGGTTAGAATGAATTAAGCCTCAAAGGAGCAAAAGATGGATTAGTTCAAAAGTTAGCTTATTTTTCCTGTGAAGGGCCAGATATTAAGTATTTTACCATTTGCAAGCCACATGACCTCTGTTACAACTACTCAGCTCTGCCACGTCAACTTTGTGGTTTAACTGAAAGCAGCCATACACAGTGTGTCTGTGAATGGATGTGGCTGTTTCAGTAAAACTTTATTTACAAAGACAGGTGCAGGTTATAGGTATAGTTTGCTGGATTAGATAATCTTTTGAAATCTCCTTAGATTAGGCCTTCTCTATTATTTAACATATAAATCTGGTCACAGTCAATCTTAGTAAAATGAAACCGTGTGTGTGTGTGTGTGTGTGTGTGTATGAGAGAGAGAGAGAGAGAGGGAGAGAGAGAGAAAGAGAAACAGTTATTATTGGTTTCACTTCTGACTTACACTAAAATCTCACTGTCAGGGAATCTTTGGGGGAATCCAAACTGAGGTGGGAAATTTGGTGACTCCTCCCCAGATCTTGAGCATTATTTCCAAGTCTTTCCTTGCTGTGCTAGGGATCTGGGTGATACTGGAAAGCGATGCCTCCCGGCAAGGGGTGGGAAAGCACTCCATTGAATTTACAGTGGTTACAGTATTATTTGACTTCTGCTTTTTCCCCCTTACTGCAAAATGCTAAAATATTGATTATTTCCAATAAATTTGTGTATCTATGCTTTTATATTATGCAACAAATTAGCCTTTGCCCAGATGAAAGTTTGTCTCATTCAACCTTTATTTAAAATTTGTGTTTGGGAGTTCCTGTCATGGCTCAGCAGAAATGAACCTGACTAGCATCCATGAGGTCACAGGTTCTATCCCTGGCCTCAGTCAGTGGGTTAAGGATCCGGTGTTGCCATGAGCTGTGGTGTAAGTCGCAGATTCGGCTCGGATCCCAAGTTGCTGTGGCTGTGGTGTAGGTTGGCAGCTACAGCTCCGGTTCAACCCTTAGCCTGGGAACCTCCATATGCTGTGGGTGCAGCCCTAAAACGACAAAAAATAAAAATAAAATTTCTGTTTGGAGTTCCCATTGTGGCTCAGCGGTAATGAACCCGACTAAATATTCATGAGGGCATAGGTTCAATCCCTGGCCTCATTTAGTGGGTTAAGGATCCAGCATTGCCATAAACTGTGGTGTAGGTCACAGACTCGGCTCAGATCTGGCATTGTTTTGGCTGTGATGTAGGCTGGCAGCTACAGCTCCAGTTGCACCCCTAGCCTGGGAACTTCCATATGCAGTGGGTGTGGCCATAAAAAGAAAATAAATAAATAAATAAAATTTGTGTTTGACTAGAATTTTTTATAATTCTCGGTACACTGTATTTGAAACATAGGAGCTAGAATACCTTGTATAATGAATTATTCATCATCCTAGCTACAAATACTACAATTCTTTATTTTGTATTGCAAAAGTTACCATCTCTCACCACATCCGTAAAAGTCAGTGGTCTCTAGAGAAGCCTGTTGCATAATGTTCTGGGCAGCCTGGCTTACCGTCACTTTGTTGGCTCAGTACTTCCTGGTTCTGTGCCTTCGGGAACTGTGGTTTTATTCAGTCCTTTGTAATGGCCACTGAATAGAAATGTTAGTGATTTCAGCATGGCTTCTCCCTCCCTCTCTCTCTTTTTCTTCCTTTGTTCTTTCCTTCCTTTCTTCCATTCTTCTTTTCTTTCTTTCTTTTTTTTTTAGTGAGGTATATCAACTCAAAAGTTTGAAAGTAATTTAGAAACTATACTTCACTTCCTTTCCAAACTTAGTTCTAGGATGTCCCTCTTTTGCAATAGTTACTGGATGTATGGGGTGGTGAACTGTATTTTCTTTTTTTTAATTCTTTTTTTTTTGTCTTTTTTAGGGCTGCACCCAAGGCATATGCAGGTTCCCAGGCTAGGGGTCCAATCGGAGCTGTAGCTCCGCAGGTGCAGTCCTCAAAAGACAAAAGAAAAAAAAAGAAATTCATTCTCAGTAGGAAACCTGAATTTTTTTGTTAAATAGATTTGAGGTGTACTTACTATAGATGAATTTCCTATATTGGCAGGATTTCCTAAATTTCCTGGATTTGGAGGAAGTAGGACTTTCTTTTCTGTTAACTTAATTATGCCTTTTCTGCAGGTTAAACCACAACGACTGGATTAAGCAGTATGAAACACTAGCTGAAATGGTAGTTCCGAGGTCTAGCAAGTAAGTAGTAGTCTTTGTAAAGCCCATTTTTTCCCGAGAATTCCTTTGATAGCGTGCTTGTTGGATTAGGAAATATCTTTCTCTTTCCTTTGTGGTAAATTGTACAGTTTTGGAACCATCTTTTTCACCTTATAGATGAGTTATATTAATTCTAATTATAATTTTAGACCTGGAATGGCCTTTGCACAATCTCATCAACCCACTCATGTTTATAGATATGGAAGGTTTTTTTTGGGGGGGGGGTTTATAATTTTTTTTATTTTCCTACTGTACAGCAAGGGGGTCAGGTTATCCTTACATGTATACATTACAATTACATTTTTCCCCCAGCCTTTCTTCTGTTGCAACATGAGTATCTAGACAAAGTTCTCAATGCTATTCAGCAGGATCTCCTTGTAAATCTATTCTAAGTTGTGTCTGATAAGCCCAAGCTCCCGATCCCTCCCACTCCCTCCCCCTCCCATCAGGCAGCCACAAGTCTCTTCTCCAAGTCCATGATTTTCTTTTCTGAGGAGATGTTCATTTGTGCTGGATATTAGATTCCAGTTATAAGTGATATCCTATGGTATTTGTCTTTGTCTTTCTGGCTCATTTCACTCAGTATGCGATTCTCTAGTTCCATCCATGTTGCTGCAAATGGCATTATGTCATTCTTTTTTATGGCTGAGTAGTATTCCATTGTGTATATATACCACCTCTTCCGAATCCAATCATCTGTCGATGGACATTTGGGTTGTTTCCATGTCCTGGCTATTGTGAATAGTGCTGCAATGAACATGCGGGTGCACGATATGGAAATTTGAGGCCACACAGGTGAAGTGGTTTGCCCAGAGTCACATATCTCATTAATGGCAGAGCTGTAATTAGAACCCAGGTCTCTGGTATGGTACTTTTTCTCCTGTGCTACCTTCTAAAAGACTTATCGTATACCTACTGCATGTCTCTAAGTCCTCATTTACCTTGCAGAGGAATTTACCAAAACAGCTACCCAGGTGCTGTGTTGATCGGTTGATCATCAAATATTCACCATCACTTTCCAATGAACATAGATTCTACCTAGTCTGTACTTTCCTTTAAAAAAAAAAACAAAAAAAAGGCAAAAGCATTTTTGCAACTTATGGATTAATATTCATTGTCTCATTTTATATTTACAACAGTTCTGTAGGGTAGTTTGGACAGTTGTTGTACTCTCCCTCATAGATGAAGAGGTAAAAATGCATGAGTTTGGAGTTCCCATCGTGGCGCAGTGGTTAACGAATCCGATTAGGAACCATGAGGTTGCGGGTTCGGTCCCTGCCTTTGCTCAGTGGGTTGACGATCCGGCGTTGCCGTGAGCTGTGGTGTAGGTTGCAGACGCAGCTCGGATCCCGAGTTGCTGTGGCTCTGGCGTAGGCCGGTGGCTACAGCTCCGATTCAACCCCTAACCTGGGAACCTCCATATGCCGCGGGAGCGGCCCAAGAAATAGCAACAACAACAACAATAACAACAACAACAACAACAAAAAAAGACAAAAAAAGACCAAAAAAAAAATGCATGAGTTAGGTTGTTGCCTAAAGCCTGTGGCTGTGTAAGTGTTCAACGGTAAAGTTAGGGGTAAAACTCAGGTCCTTTAACTCCAAGTCCTGCACTCTTGACACCATCTAGCATGTCATTTTCTCCTCTATTCTGCCGTTCCACACGAGATGTTCTTTGAGTAGCTGTGAAGTACAGTGTGTATGCACCCCCAAAGAGTTCTTTTGTATGTCTGTCCCTCCCGCAAGAGGTGGTAGCCTGGTGATGGAAAGGTCTGGGGTAGTAAAGAAGTGGTGTCAGTAAGGCCAGGCCCATGAAATACTTTCTTTTCCAGTTTTATTGTGTCATATGGGAGGTAGCCTAGTATAATGCAGAGTCCTGGATGCAGGGATTTGAGTTCTATTGCTGGTTTTGCTACTTCCAACTTGCTTATGTGAGCTGGGGTAAGTCTTTTAACTTCCTTATTTTCTTCATCTGTAAAATGAGCACCATGCCCCTCTCTGTACATATTATGAGGTTCTTTTAAGGCTTGATAAGATAAAGTGTAGCTTCACAGATGTTGATTTTTGAGAATGAAGCCACAAACCTGTGCACGTTGTGAATTTTTTTCCCTCTTGGGGGGAGTACCTTCCATTCACACCAGCCTTCCACATGGTAAACTGAAGACTGAGGTTGTATCTTTGAAAAATTATTTAAACGTAGTCATTGAAAACCATGCCATAGCTCAACTAGCACCGATGAGGATGTTTAGTTCACGTGTGGCAGACGGCTTCTCGTAGCTTAGCCTGGAATTTTGTATACTCTTTAGGAAAGATCTCTGTGTCTTAATGCTGGATTTTTTTGCTTGTCATAAATAACTTTTTTTTTTTAGGGCACACCTGCAGCATATGGAAGTTCCCAGGCTAGGGCTCGAATCAGAGCTGTAGCCACTGGCCTACACCACAGCCAAAGCAATGCCAGATCCAAGTTGTGTCTGCGACCTACACCAGAGCTTATGGCAACGCCGGATCCTTAACCCACTGAGCGAGGTCAGGTATCCAGGCTGCATCCTCATGGTTCCTAGTTGGATTTGTTTCTGCTGTGCCACAATTGGAACTCCAATACCTAACATCTTTTTGAGGAATTACTCTGCGCTAGTCATTGTTCTAAGGGCTCTATTTTAAAGTCAGTTATAAGTAATACTGTTACTTGTTTCTCTCTGGCACAATACTTGAGAAGTTACTCTTGGAAATAGTGAATGAAAGTGCAGTTTTGAGGTAGAGAAATAGATTGAAAGAGACCACCTTCAAACATGGAAGAAATCATTTCACTTAAAAAAATTGAATAAAATAAAATCTAGCTATTTGCAGGATTGGACAGTGAAGTCCTGCCGTCATTGGGAGCTTGAGTGCAGGGATGTGTATAAATGCCAGGTCTGAGTTAAGGGCCAAGAAGCAGAGACTGCATTACTGACCTGCTTCTTTTTGTTGGAAAAACTGTTCAGAAAGAGGTGCTTTTTTCACTTACACTTTCAGAATTACGATTGAGCTTTTCATCTGACTACTTTTGCTTGTGAAGATAACCTGAGATAACCGAGGGTCAATTCATGGGTTGACTTTGGCCTCTTCTGTGTTGTTGGAAACAGCACCAGAGATTCATTGGTGCTTTCTGGAAGTTTTTGTTCAGAGAGCTAGAGCTCCAAAGGAGGCAGAGGATCCTGGCGAGGAAGACCTAGAAAAAAACGACACTAGCCATTGTGCAGAGAAGGGTTACTTTTTTTGTGTTTGGGGGCAGGGATTGCAAAGGTTCCTTTTATGAAGAAAAGCAGGAAAGATACCTTGGCAGTGAGACAGGTAGGGTGACTGGGGAGCAGAGCAGGTGGCAAGACGGAGTCTTAGGAGAGAGCTAAGAAGTCAGAAGCAGCAGGAAGAGCTAGAAAGCTCTAGAAGCACTGCCACTCACATGGGTGTCACAAAGTGTCATGAGGCAGCTGAAAAACACTGCCTTTTAGTTTCTTCTCTACCTGGTTGCAAGTGTGAGAAGATAGTGTTACTGCTTCTACACAACTGTGGGACTAAATGAAGAGAGTGAGTTTAGAGACTCAAACTTGCCACTCACACGCTGTCACCTCCACTGGATTTCTGCAGGCTCTTCCCTTGGCCTCACCTTCAACCTCCTCAAAGGCTTTAGCTCTTAAACTGTAACCCAACTCTTTTTCTTCCTTTCTTTGTTCTTTCTTTCTTTTTTTTTAAAGGCCGCACCTGTGGCATATGGAAGTTCCTGGGCTCGGGGTTGAATTAGAGCTGTAGCTGCCAGCCTGTGCCACAGCCACGCGGGATCCAAGCCACAGCTGTGACCTATGCCTTAATCCACCGAGAGAGGCAAGGGGTCACACCCACATCCTCGCAGGCACTATGTTGAGTTCTTAACCCACTGAGCCACAATGGGAACTCCTGTAACCGAATTTTTTTTTTTTAGTCTTTTTTTCTTGCCATTTCTTGGGCCACGCCCACAGCTTATGGAGGTTCCCAGGCTAGGGGTCCAATCGGAGCTGTAGCTGCTGGCCTATGCCAGAGCCACAGCAGCGCGGGATCCAAGCCATGTCTGCAACCTACACCACATGTCACAGCAACGCCAGATCCTTAACCCACTGAACAAGGCCAGGGATCGAACCCTCAGCCTCATGGTTCCTAGTCGGATTTGTTAACCACTGAGCCACGATGGGAGCTCCATGTAACCCAATTTTTGAACCAGAGCCTTCTTTCCATCTTTTTCAGTGTTATGGAAGCTGCTCTTTGAACTTGTCCTCATCTCCAGGCCCTGCCCCTTTTTGCATGGACATTGTTGATTTCTTCCAGTCGTGCCTTGTCTCTTGCTGAGTGTGGATCTAGTCATCACATCAGCCATTCTCTTAACCAGCACCATCGTCTCTGGCCTCCGAGACCTTCCTCAAACTCCCACCTCAAATTAATCTTTAATGTGTTCTGGCTTCTACACCTGAATTGCCCGAGTGCTGCAGAGAACCTGGTAGCCCTGAACACTGGCCAGTCTAGGTATAGGCTGTTCTGTCTCAGTGGGACTGTCCCTTCTTCAGGCAACACTGTTTAGCCGCACCCGTGGCTCTAACCTCTGCTTGGAGCTTTAGGACCTCCAAGTCTCCAGAGCTTCAGACCCACATACCTAGGTTCTTCCTGGACCACTCCATGTGTCTGTGCCCTAGGGGACTACCAGTACAGCATGGTCACCCCAACCTCAGTCTCGGATTGCCTGTCACCCTTGTGGTTTGTGGCACTTCGTGATCCCAGCCAGAAGCGTGGCAGTCATTTTGGATTCTTATCTCTCTCTCATCCCTCCACCTAATTTGTTGTGTCATCTCTACTTTCCATATATTTGGTTGAACTGTATGAAATTGCTATTTTGTAGGACAAAAATGATTGGATAGTAATTTCATATGGTTCAGTCCCCCCGCCCCATACCTACTGCTCAGTTTAGAATCCTGCCTCTTGCCTGGATCATTGTAATCAGTCTCGTCTCCAGTATCCTCTTTCATCAGTCTTCTGCATTGCTGCTGTCTTCATCTTTGTGGTATACAAAGTTTGTTACTGGCACACACACACCTTGTACCCTGTGTTCCACCTCTGTGTCTTCCTGGCAGTTCCCCAGATGCGCCATGCTATTCCACACCTGTGTGCATTTGCATATGGGGTTCTGCTTGGCATCCTCTTCTTTCCTTTGCCTGCCTTTCAGAGCTCCACTTGGCATCACAGCTTTTGTGAAACTCTGATATCCCCTCAAATGCAGTTTTTTACTTCCTTTTTTGCCCCAATATATCACATATGTATATCTTCTGTTACAGCACTTAACATCGTCTGTATTGCAGTTACCTGTTTATAGCGTTTCCTTTATTAGGTCCATGCCTTGAGGTCAGGAAACCATGTCTTACTAGTTTTATTCCTAATATCTAACATGAGCTGGGCACATTTATAAGAGTCTTTGTTAAATGATTGGAAGTCTCTAAGGATTCACGGTTTATTTTTTATATGGTTAAGCAAATAGCTTCTATTTTTCTTAATAAGGCAGCACAGTAGGACTTAATCATAAAACAAGACTGAATCTTTTTCTTGGCTCATTTCATCATAAGAATTTTGTGCTGTGATGCAAGTCTCTGCATGGTAGGTAGAAGAAGCCAGTGTAACAGACTCCCTGCTCATCCACATGGAGCCATGTGAGGTATCAGGTGCTTTAGAAGTGGCTTTCAAAACAGCAAAGTACCAAAGTTAAAAAAATTAATTAAGATTAAAATAAGTTTAAAAGATGACTATGATGACGGTGGAATATCTTTCAGGTCTGAGACAGCCTATCAAATTGGATTTACTTTGTTTTGATCTCAGTCAGTCTGCACATTACCCAGTCAACTCTGGCAAACCTGAAGATCATTAAAGGTTCTTTCTCAAGTTCTGTCTGCTTGGTAGCTGCCTTGCTTTGGATCTGCTGGGCACTGGGAATAAGAATTAAGGGTAATAGTTTTGAGAGGGCGCAAGCTGAAAGGAGGTTGAAACATTCTAAATCCAGAATAGCTGAGTTTCTTCTGCTTCAGTGACTGCGTGCTTGCTGCTCCCAGAGGCCTCTGTTGCTCATACTCCTGGGGAGGTGGCCCCTGCCCGCTGGCCGGCCAAGAGCCAGGTGGCTTCCGTTCTTAAAGCTGTTTTGCCACCAAGCCTTGTAGATGCCTCCTGAATTTACTTGGTTAACCAGGCAGTTCTTAGGCTGCCTGGAAAAACTAAGCTTCCTCCCTCCCCCCAACCCCATGTTTAGCGAGGCATCATTGAATTTCACGAGCACTCCCTCGGTTTTGTAAAACTTACTTTTTTTCAGATTTCAGAAGCACCACATTGTAAATAAAAACTAAGCATTAAAAGTAAAACCCAAGGAGTTGCTGTTGTGGCTCAGCGGTAATGAACCTGACTAGTGTCCATGAGGATGTGGGTTCAATCCCCGGCCTCTCTCAGTGGGTTAGGTATCTGGCATTGCCGTGAGCTTTGGTGTAAGTTTCAGACATGGCTTGGATCTGACGTTGCTGTGGCTGTGGTGTAGGCTGGCAGCTGTAGCTCTGATTCATCCCCTAGCCTGGGAGCTTCCATATGCCATACAGGCAGGCCCCCCTCCCAAAAAAGTAAAAGCCAACACGTGAAAGATAGTGAGGAGGAGAGACCCCACCCTTAAGTGATGCCCTCCCTGCCCAAGAGCATCCGTGCTAAACACTTCAGTGTGTAGCTTCAGAGACCTTGCACGTGGGACTCTGCATAAATAGGCAAATTAGGATCAGCCTGTATGTGGACTGGACGATTTGCCTTTCCAAACAGTGGGCTTTTCCCCAGGGCATTGCCAGTTTATGTGACAATTAAAATTTCCTGACAGTGCTATGTGGAAAGATCTTGGCAGTGATATCCACAAGGGCCGTGACTGGGTAGGAGTTCTGACCTCCCTCGGATGGTCTGAAGCCCAAAAGGAAGCCCGGAGGTGTTTTGTCAAAGGTTAGACAGTGGGTTTCTCAGTTTTGACTTCAGGTGTGAGAGGAGAAAAGGAGAGCTCTGCGGAGGAAGGTGCTGGCAGTGCGGAGAGGCTGGGCCAGGCCTCGCGGGGCCGGCCTGGAGACGGGAAGAGAGTTCGGTTCCGAGAAGAGAAGAAGAGGGTGTTGAGCAAGAAGCAAGGAGATTCTGGAAACCAGCCAGCTCCTGGATAGTTTTTCCTCCACCGGCCTGGTGCTAATACAGATTGAAAAGCAGGATTCTTAGAGCGTGGATACTTTACTCGAGTTAATGTTTACTTTTGTTGCTTGGAAGAAAACATGATAGAGGGCTGTTATGGCCCTGTAAATAAAAACACCAGAAACACTGAGTGTCTGCCCTGTTGGAGTCCAAGCACAGAGCACTGCGGTGGTTTGGGAAGGGCTGCCACACCTTACTTATTGCCCCCCCCCCCCCATTTCTGAATTCTGCCCTCAGTATGAAAGTGAGCACTAAGTTTTCAGCGGACTTTGCCTTTTTTTCTATAGTGTTCTCTCAGAGGACCAAGACAGTTACCTATGTAATGTCACCCTGTTTAGGAAGGCAGTCGATGACTTCAGACACAAAGCCAGGGAAAACAAGTAAGATGATTGTTTTGTTGTTTTTTTAATTTGTTAGATCACCTGTACATGGTGTGGACAATTTCATTGTTTTTCTTCCTTTCTTTACTTCAGATTCATTGTTCGTGACTTCCAGTATAATGAAGAGGAGATGAAGGCAGATAAAGAAGAAATGAACAGGCTTTCTACCGACAAGAAAAAACAATTTGTATGGGTTTTTAATATTGAGTAGTATCAGTGTTAAGCATAAGAAAATGTGGTATTGCTTTTCTTTGATTTAAAGGGAAACAAAACTGAGATTTTGCTCTGAAGACATTTGGTGTTAGTTATTTTTTCTATTAAATGATCAAAATGAATTTTATCTCAACAAGCTGAGATCTGTGAATAGTTACCTTAAAATATATACCTTAAAATGAATCCCTCTCAATCTATATCATAAATTAATTTTACATGCAGCATTTTGGCTAATGCCGCAGCTGTGAGGGGTCATTTTAATTAGGTAGTAGTTCTCTCTTTTCAGTAAGAATTTTCAGTTTCTTACTGGAAATTGTCTTTAATGCTGCAGTCTTTTACCGAAGGAATTTGGGTTTTTTTTGTTTTGTTTTTTGTCTTTTTGCCTTTTTTAGGGCCGCTCCCATGGCATATGGAGGTTCCCAGGCTAGGGGTCTAATTGGAGCTGTAGCCGCCCTCCTACACCACAGCTCACGCAACACCAGATCCTTAACCCACTGAGCGAGGCCAGGGATTGAACCCGCAACCTCATGGTTCCTAGTCAGATTCGTTAACCACTGAGCCCTGACGGGAACTCCAGGAACTTGTATTTAACCCATTAAAGCATTAGTGTGCTCTAGGCAAAATGGAGAGTAGGGATGGAATTGTGAGTGAGTGATGGTTTTCACCGTCTTGCCATCTTCAAGTGCAGGACTCTGGTGAAGACTGAGGGCTTGTATGGAGGGGAAACCTGATGAGTGAAAATGTGTTTCTCTTTAATGCAAAAGGAAATAAAGGCACATTCCATTTAAAATGATCTCCAAGTACTTTATAAACCATATCATTTCAATTGGGAGAAAACTAATAGCCTTAACCACATAATGTCCAATAAAGTCGACTTATGGGGAAAGTCCAGAAACCCTTATAAAGGACAGATATTTTAACCAAAGGCTTTCACTTTGTTTTGTTACCCTTTTTAAGTAAATTGTGTATCCAAATGAGCCTAATAATGTTATCCCAATAACTCAGCTGAACTGATCATGGTATGTCTTTTAAACATGGAGAGATGCTAATATATCATTTGAAATTTATTTCTTTAAAGAAATATTTTTATTTAGTACTAGAAGTCATACTGAATAGTTTTAGAAAGAATTTATACTATGTAATAGAATCATTAAAAATTTAGAACATGACGAAGAGGCTTCAGGGAACTAGATCAACCTCTGACTTTACAGATGAGAAAACTAAGACCTAGAGATGTTAAATGACTTACTGCATAGCTATTTATCTTTGTTTTTGAGAAGTTGTTTGTAAGTGGATTCTATTTTAGAGATAAGAAATGTTGCACAGTATTGGATAGTAAATTTAGATTTTTGTATTTTGATTTTTCAGACGTATAGAAGGACACTTCTACATCAGTTTAAATAACTTCCATTAAAATATACGCCTTTTTCTGGGTAGTGAATAGGGTTCAATGGATTTTTGTGTCTACTGAGGTTACAGAGTTAGTGTCTAACCTTTTAATCTAATTTAAGGTAAAATATTCAAGGTAATGAGAATAATGAAACCTTTTATTATTATTATTTTTTTTTTGTCTTTTTGCCTTTTCTTGGGCTGCTTCTGTGGCATATGGAGGTTCTCAGGCTAGGGGTCTAATCAGAGCTGTAGCCGCCAGCCTACGCCAGAGCCACAGCAACACCAGATCTGAGCTGTGTCTGTGACCTACACCACAGGCTCACAGCAACGCCAGATCCTTAACCCACTGAGCAAGGCCAGGGATTGAACCCACAACCTCATGGTTCCTAGTCAGATTCCTTAACCACTGTACCACTACAGGAACTCCTAGAATCATGAAATCTTTTTAAAGCGAATTATAATGTGATTTGATTCTCCTATAGATTCTTACTGGATAGTCATTCCTTTAAAAATACTTGATTTATCTAGTTTCTAACTGCCATTTTCAAAACCAAATTTATGGTGATTTTTTTTTTTTTTCTTTCTTTCTATAGGGACCACTTGTACGGTGGCTGAAAGTGAATTTCAGTGAGGCGTTTATTGCCTGGATTCATGTGAAAGCATTGAGGGTTTTTGTTGAGTCTGTTTTGAGGTAAAGGAAGTTACTTGAGAAACTGGGAACTGAAGAATTCACAGTTCCCTTGACCTTGGACTTCTCTCTTATAACACACAGTCTAGTAATATGACATTGATTTGCAGAAACCAAAGGGCCAATCATGAGGGAGAGATTGTCAGTGTCATACCGCTTGTTACGTGAATGTTAGTTATGTCTTGTCCCTTAATACCAGGTTTGGAAAAAGATCATGCTGCTGTTCTCTCTGATTCTTTCCTTATTACGAACTTAAACGTAGACTGTAAAATATCAGCCAGTGTTTGTTCAGAAGACCATCTTAGAAGCACCCAAGGAAGATTTTAAATTGCTTCCTGGTATTCGAAGCACTGAAAAACAAGACCTTAAATTCCCACTTTCATTTCCATTCTAGCAAAAAATATGGGCTTTAGGTTTTTATTTTTGCCAACTCCCTGTTCAAGCCTTTCATTCATAAGCAGCATGGTCTCAGTTTTGCCCATCCGTATGGCAGCATGTCTCATAGTTCTTGTTCAGGGTATCACGTGTTGTGCCTTTTGATGCCAGGTTCAAAGTCAAGTGCTGATCTATGAACCAGTGTCCAAATAAAATAAAGTAAAATAAAATCCAGGTGTTTTGAAGGAAAGACTCTGCCTTGTGAATAACAAGCTCGCACAACTCGTAAGCCCTATGAAGAGACCTGGCCGTCCAGTGCCTTGTTTAAATTGTAGTCATTCCTTGAGGGCAAGTCCTTCCTTTATCACTCACTGTGATAAAGGTTAGTCAGGGCTTAGGAAGGGGCAGGAATATTGGAGAGTTAAAAAAAAAAATCTGCTCATTCCTCAGTGCTACCCATTTCTGTGCTGTGTGGGCTGCCTCGCTGGACAGCAGGAGAGTAAAGTAGTACACTTAGAACCATAATGAAAACACAACAAAGGGTCTTTGAAGTATTTCACATACAGTTCCGCACACAGTATACTGATGCCTTATTTGAAGTTCTTGTTTCATATTAACCTGAAATGTTTTATTATTCTGAAACATTTAACATCTCAGTCATCTTGTGGTCCTCTATGCATGTTGCTCATATTAGGAATAGTTCAGGATACTTATCTGCAGCCATGCCCACTATTTGTAAATTTCTTTCCTGTGAGTAATCTCATGTTGTTGGTTACATGAAAATATCTTTAGTCAGCCTTCCATATTCTTAAGTTTTGAATCCAGGGATTCAACCAATTACAGATTGAAAATAATCAAAGAAGAAATTCCAGAAGGTTCCAAAAAGCAAAATTGGATTTTCTTGCACTGATTTACATAGCATTTGTATTGTATGTACAACTAATTACGTAGCATTTACATTGTATTAGGTATTATAAATAATCTGGAGGAGATGTGGAATACTACACCATTTTATGTAAGGGACTTGAGAATCCGTGGATTTTGGTATCCAGAAGGGTCCTGGAGCCAATTCTTTGCAGATGACCTAGAGACACTGTAGTAAGTGTGTATATTATCACTATTTGCTGAAGGTATTCATAGTACCTTAAAAATTGAAGAGTAAAAGTAATTCCTAGTAGACAGTTGACTCTCATCTTAAAGATTTCTGATGAACAGTGAGGATCAGAGAAAGTTTGAGTTTCTCAGTATATTAGTTGAACCTGTAAAGGTGATCATGAAAATGAGGTACCCTCTCCCTATTAACAGTGATGAATATTATGAGAATATTTGCTTTCAAAAGAAAAATCTGTTTATGCTTGCTTGTGTGACACACTGAATTTCTGCTTCCTTGCAAGGTATGGCTTACCAGTGAACTTCCAAGCAATGCTCCTTCAACCCAATAAGAAAACAATGAAGAAACTAAGAGAAGTATTATATGAATTGTATAAACATCTAGACAGCAGTGCAGCAGCTATTATTGATGTAAGTATTTATTAGCCTGGCTGAATAGGAACTGGATGAATTTCAGAAAAAATTATTGGAAGAAGATGTAAAAATGGATAGTAAATGTTACATTACTTAATCTTTGGAAAGTTACTTGAAGAGTCTCAGTTTGTTAGTAATTAGTTTACCTGATAGCATAGCAAAGAATTTCCTTTGTTTATCCCATTTTACGCTAGTTGCTTCTTGGTGTTTCTAAAAGCCAGTAGTTTTCTTGCTGTAGATTGATGTTTATAGCTGCAGAAATCCACACAAAATGAGGGATACTAGTCGTTTACAAAGTAAAAGGTGCAGAGAGAAAGAAAAGTAGTTATTTTAACTTTATTTGGTAGAAGTAGTGGCATCAAAAAAAAAAAAAAACAGCAGCATCAATAAGTGAGCATTTTAAAAGAGAACTGTCATGTCTCTAAAATGGTATGTGCTTATATCTTCTTTTTAAACAGAAAGATAAACAGAGTATATATTTTTTGTCATTGCTATTATTTAAGTTTGTAGCAGGCTTTTATATTTTCAATTTCAAATACATTGCTGATTTTTTTCCTCTTTAGTTTATGATGGCAGTTCACACGTGCAGTAGTTAGAACCCATTAAAAAAAAAATCAAGGATTTTTTGAGAGAAGAAAAAAGCAGGAAATGACCCTACATTTTTATGGTATTGCCAATAATATGTGAAGTCTAAATACTTGATACATAATTTCCTACCAATAAATGCTTATAACATGCCTTTTGTTAAAGTCACACTTGGTTTATTTTTAGCCAGCATTTTATAAGCCATGTGTCTCATAAATGTAATACTCCAAGCCTGAGATTTTAACAAGTAATTTTATACAGTGTATACTTAAAAAAAAAAAAAAAAAGATGGCAGGGTCATGGTTAAACACATAGAGGCTTTGAAGTCAGAGAGTGCTTGAATGTGGCTTTACTAACTCAGACGCTGTGTTCCCTAGGGCACGTCAGCCTGACTGAGATTGCTCCCTCATTTGCAAAATGGAAATAACAATGCCAAGTCCAATTAAATTAGCATAAATGTATTAACTTAGTCCAGAGTATATGTTCATTAAGAAGGTACAAGCGCACCTCATTTTATTGTGCTTTGCTTTATTGCACTTTGCAGGTGCTGCACTTTTTACAAATTGAAGGTTTGTGGCAACCCTGCAATGTCAGATGATGGTTCACATTTTTTAGTAATGAAGTCTTTTTTTTGTTAAGGTATGATGCACATTGTTTTTAAGATAAGAATGCCATCTCGCACTCAGTAGACTATAGTGTAGTGGAAACATGATTTTTATGTGCACTGGGAAGCCAGAAGCCTCATGTGACTTGCCTTCTGGCAATACTCACTTTATTTTGGTGATCTGGAATAGATCCCGAGACATCTCCAAGGTATGCCTGCAAATGGTAATACATTTTTTCTTTTCCTTTTTAAATGTCTTTAAGTACTTAGTGAGCCATCCTCTGATTTTTTTCCATAGGCTCCTGTGGATATTCCAGGCTTAAACCTGAGTCAGCAGGAATACTACCCCTATGTGTACTACAAGATCGATTGCAACTTGCTGGAATTCAAGTAAAACGAGCCCCCCAGACAGCCCTGCCCTCGTGTCGGTGTCAGTGTTTGCTAACAGAATAGGTTGCCCTATGGCCGCGCCCTTAACTCTCTCTCCCCCTTGCTTGCTCTCACCCCCTTTTCTCAGCGCAGTCTCCCGTAGTGGTCCGTTTCTCAACATTTTCAAAAGGAAGCTGTATGTCTTATTTCTTCTTATTGATCAGGTCTGTAAATGTGTACTAAAAAAAAAAAAAATCAGAGTTTATTTATAAACAGAATAGCTTATTTAAAGAGAAGGTCTTTCCTCATCAATATAAAATTGTGGTATGCATTAATTCCATTTGTTACTGTTGTGGCAAAAGCCTTGTTTACAGGGGAATGGTGTAAACAGTTATACCATTTTGTTCACTGTGTTTAGTAGACATGACTGTTGAATAGTTATTGAATCGTGGTATAAAGAAATGTGACAATATTCAGGTTATGTGCTTTCTTTCAAACTACAGTCTGTGAGCACTATTGACACCCACAGGAGAGAATAAAATTACCTGTGCAAAGGTGGATTGTGGTGTGTGTAACTTCGAAGGTGACCGTTCAGTTTGGGAACTTAATAAATGGCATCACGGCTAACCTGCTGTGCTGCTTTCAGGGTTGTGTGATATATACCGAGGGATGCCCGCTGTGGCCGACTCGCGTGCTGGTTTAAGTATGGCAGGTTTGGGTCAGAGCACACATGTGAAGATTATTTTTGAATGTGTGGTGGGTTTTTACATTTGGACACTAGACTTTCAGTTCTTACGATTAGGAAGTAGGATCAATTTTGAGTCATGTATAGTAGAACTCTCACGTTTTAATCATTTGTTTTGTTTGTCCTTATTTTACCCTTCCCTAAGATTGTTGATTTTGCCTTCATCTTGACACTTTTGACATAGTCTGAAAAGAGGCATTGCTAGCCTTACAAACCTCTGAAATGAAACTAAGTTGAGAATTCTGAGTGAGCGTTTATTTTGTTATTTTTTATTTTTATCATCACACCTGTGGCATATGGAAGTTCCGGGGCTAGGGGCTGAATCAGAGCTGCTACTGCTGGCCTGTGCCACAGCTACAGCAATACCAGATCCGAACCACATCCGCGACCTACTCTGACCTACACCACCGCTTGCAGCAATGCCCGATGGAGGCCTGGCCAAGAGTGAGGTCAGGGATCGAACCCGCATCCTCATGGATACTAGTCGGGTTCTTAACCTGCTGAGCCACAGCAGGAACTCCCGAGTGAGCTTTTAAAAGAAGGCTTTGTAGCAGTGCTTCACTTCCTACGCCCTCACAGGTTTGTAATTGGGAAAAAGAAGTTTACCTTTTATTTTAAGGGGCATTTCTAAACTATCCTATTTCATCTAGAAAATTAGCCTCCTTAAGTTCTTTTATTTCAAAATTGTATATTGTTATTTCAGAAGAATAGTTAACTTCAAATCCAAATTTCTATCAAGTGAAACATGAGACGACCCCTCCTGCTCCCTAAATTTCTTCACAAGGAAGTTTACATGATTTTTCAGGCCTTTTCCTCTCTCTCTGTAACATATATGTCAAAAACACAGTTTATTTTTAAAGAAAAATAGGCTCATAATCCATCACTTGCTTTTTTGCTCACTAGCAGAGCCAAGGTGTCTTGTCAGTGTATCATGAGCTACCTCATTTAAGTACCTGCTAAGCAGTTTCCCGTCACCTGTTTGTGCCACAGCGTAGCTGACTGGATGGGTATTCAGCTTGTTTTGAAGTTCTGCTCTCACAAGCACTGTTGCAATAAACATCCTTGTACATGTGTCTTGGTTTACTTGTAGTATTTCTGTAAGAGAGACCCTGGAAGTGGAGCTGGTAGGTCATAGGGTATGTACATTTAAAGTTTCAACACAGAACTGCCAAGTTATCATCAGAATTCCAAATTCAAGATATGATTAGAATGCAGATTTTATTTTCAGGTTTTTTTTTTTGGATAAGAGGAAGCTGAAAAGTGTTGATTTCAGAAAATTCTGGCTTTGTCTTCTGCACGTGTTTGTAAAATGGGTATACTCTCATGGGGGGATGTGTTTGGATGATTAAAGTGAAAAATGGGTAGGTCTGTGGGATGATGTTAAGGTTTCTCTTAGACTTTTAGTATTATTCTGAAATGAGTAAGTGTGGACTGCATCAAGGTTAAAATCCCAGTATATTTTTGGAACTATGGGACCTTGACTGAGAGGGGAGCTCTGGAGTCAGACCCCAGCTCTGCTGCCCATCAACCCTGTGACCTCGGCGCCCACGCCCTCCTTCGTGAAATGGGGGTAATAAGAGCGCCCACATCATAGGCGGTCATGCTGAGCAAAGGCGATCCCACAGCTGCATCCACGGCTTGGAGTGGTGCCTGGGAAGAGCTTGGTTCATGGGCAGACAGTCTTAAAGCAGTGCCAGTAACTCCTTTTCCACTTGGGTTTAATCTGGGAATTTCAAGCTGTGAGTCACCAGGCTCTGAAAGTTGGAAAGAAATAATTGGGGGGGGGGGGCATTTGTGTGTGGCAGCATAAGGAATAGAGCTGTGTCTGTATCATGATGTTTAAGCGATTGGCGTGTCTGAGCTGCCATCCCTGGGAGGGGACTGTTCGTGTTGCATGCCTGCCTTTGCTGTGGAGTCTGCTGGTTCTCTAGGACAGAGCTCAAGTAGCTTCGAGATTATTAAACATTGATGAGTGTCTCTTAGGGATTGTTCTGACCCTTCCGTCACACCTTTACCTCCTCCCCTCCTGGTGATGCTGGTGCCGAGAGGACCAGCTGTCCCCATGCCACCTGTAGAGGCTTATTAGGTCAGAGCAGTTAAATGATTCCTTTGTTAAAACTCATAAATTTTGAGTCAGAGTCAGAATTTGAACCTAAGGTTTTTCACCTGCTGGGCTCAGTCCTTCCTGTCGTGCTTCCTACCTCTCCTAGGCACCATATGAGTGAGCCAGACATTCCTTAACCTTAATTAAGATCGACGATAATGTAGAAAAGGCATGACGTATGGGTCATCAGATACTGAATTCTGTCAGTATTTGGCTCAGGACACTGTCTGTGACCAGTGACAAGTGTTTTCCTGCTAATTTTTGTAGCCTCTGTTTATTCAACCTGGAAGGTTTTCCTTCCTGCTGAAGGTTGCTCTTAAGCAGACGCTGTGTTTTCAGGGTGGAGCACACGCTGTACAGCCTTTTGAATGAGCACACATCAAGAAGTTTAGGGAGTTCCCATCGTGGTGCAGTGGTTAACGAATCCAGCTAGGAACCATGAGGTTGTGGGTTCAATCCCTGCCCTTTCTCAGTGGGTTAAGGATCTGGTGTTGCTGTGAGCTGTGGTGCAGGTCGCAGATGCTGCTTGGATCCTGAGTTGCTGTGGCTCTGGTGTAGGCTGGTGGCTCCAGCTCCAATTCGACCCCTAGCCTGGGAATCTCCATATGCTGCATGAGCAGCCCTAGAAAAGGCGAAAAGACAAAAAAAAGAAGAAGTACCTTTAACAACAGCAGATACTCCGAGTTCCTGCGAGGCTCAGCGGGTTAAGGATCGGCATTGCACTGCAGTGGCTCAGGTCACTGCTGTGGCACAGATTTAAGCCCTGGCCCAGGAACCTCCACATGCTGAGGGCATGGCCAAAAAAAAAAAAAAAAAAAAACCCAATCAAAAAATCTCAGCAAATACTCAGCAGATGTGAACTTTTCTTTGCTTTTGCTTCATAATTAAGCAGTTCCAAATGTTGGAAATGAAGTAAAGAAATTGATCCAGATATGAGCTTATTCTCCTTCATTCTTGGCTGCTTTTTTTTTTTTAAGACAAAATTAAGGCAACATGCACAAAGTTAAAAACCATTTACACTAATATTATGGAATAGCTTTAATGGAAACCTTGCTGGCCTTTAGAAAAAATGTGGTTATTGTTTTCTGTTAGCATCGGTACAAGATGGTTTATTCTAGAAAGTCTGTAATAGTATCAAATTCTAGAGAAAATGTGTCAAACACTTGTGTAATTTAGCCCTTGTCTCTAAATCAGAGTTCACCCATTTCAGTAATGTAAACTTATTTATGGTCCTTATTTTTCTAGCTTAGATAGTTTTGATTAATATATGAAAGTAATTCCGGCTTTTTTTTTTTTTAAAGGAATATGACACATCAGAACTATTTTATTTACCAGCGGACTTACCCTTAGGGTATTGTTAGATCCAAGCCCCATGACTTGTGAGAGAAAAAGGAAACAGAATAAAGCCATGGAAGTGATTAGCTAGAGAATACTCCTGGGATGGTTTAGCTAGCAAAGAAAATGAAACTGAGGAGGAGCAGGACAATACCCTTCATATCAAGAATAGTCAGAATAACACAAGGAGGAAACAAGTTCACAGCGAACCAGAAGGCAGTCAGCCATCACAAGCAGGACATTTCCCTACAGTTGCTCAGTATTGAAATTGATTGTATCCACAGTGGTTCTTGCAGAATTTAATAAAAAAGCAAATTCATTGCTGAACTTTGTGGAGCTGTGTTTTACAGCCTGGAGTACGACTGAGGAATAATCTACAAAAACAAACACCCAGGAAGTGTTTTGCAGTGTCAGCCAGCTGCAGTGAGACTGCCCTGGTCAAGATGCCTCTTCTGAACTCCTGTATGGAGTCGTTGACTTAGAATGTGTGAGCATCTTGAGATCTCATTGAAAGAGTAATTCTTCTCTATTTCATATGGACCACACTAATAGGATCATCTTGGGTAAGTCAGCTTTTCCTACCCTCTCACCCAAAGAAGCATGCTACATCATTAATCAGTAGGACCAGAAAGTTCTGCCATGGCTGAAACTGACCAGTGTGGTTGTCCTTTACCCTTGCAAGCCTATCGAGTGTCAAGTTGAAATTTGCAAAAAAACGTCTAGAATGACCGAGGTCACCACTGAAACACAGAGTTTCAAAGAATGGTTTGTATGAGGAAATTAAAAAAAGGATACTAAGATAAATGTGCAAAATAAGTTGGATGCAGCAAAGAAGTATTGTTGATGTTAGACCAAAAAAGGAATAAACTGTATGTACAACACTATTTTCAACTTGAAAGATTTTTTTTTTAAACCAGAGGATGAACAGAAACTCCTGAATATTAAGTCCAAAAAGCAGTTCTCATGTGTTTCACTATTTCCTAGGTATATGGATGACCTCCTTGAATAGTTTTGTAACGAATCATTCTTAATTATTTTTTTCACCAACACAACTATCAAAATACATATTTGGGCTGATCTCAGAGTAGTTACAGGTCAGTACAAGTTTTAAGGTATTACTGGCAACATAATTTGTTTTTAAAATTTTTACCACATTTATTTTATTTTACCACAAGGGGGCACTCTGGTGCCATCGAAAAGCTGTTTCTTTCCCTTACTCCCCCTCCTGGTTGGTTATGAGATAGCCAATTTAGAGAAGCCCACTCTGATTTGTAATATTTTGATAGAAGTGTTTATTAATATAAGGTTATCAAAAAATGTTGGACAACTCATATTCATTTTGTGACTTAATCCATTCTCTTTTGTGTGTGTGGAACCACAACACGTTTCAGGTGACTTGGGGCCAGCCAGTGTCTAAGTTGTCGCCAAAAATAAAAATGAAAAAAGAAAGGATGTCTTTCTGTCTGTGCACATTTAATCACTTATTTAGCAAATAATTATTGAGCACTTACTGTGATCCAGGCATTGTTTCAGTGCTGGGCAGTAAAAGGATGCAATGCCTGCACTGATGGGCCTTACAGCCTGGTAATCTGGTGGCAGCCTTCCTTGACAAAACATAAACATGGCAACCAAATAAATGAGAAAAAGTATTTTTCTAATCTGTGAAATCCAAAGTCTGAAAACATACTGAAGGGTATCTGTCCAGAAAAGTCAACCTGTCATGTCAGTCAGCGTGCACAGATAGACCCATGTTTTTTCAGATCTGACCACATAGTTGGTCTGGTTCAGCTCTGTCTGAGAGATTTTTCTGTGATGATGGGCATTCTGTATCGCTGCCCCCGCAACATGGTAGCCTCTGCCACATGTGGCTGAAGATTACTTGAAATGTGGCTGGCATGGCTAAGGGACTGCCTTTTTAGTCTTATTTAACGTGAGTTAATGTGGACAGCTACCTGTGGCCAGTAGCTGGTGTGCTGGACAGTGTTTGGTCGGTCACATTGGAGTAGTCAGCTCTCTTGCCCTTGAGTTTTCAGTATGCCCCAAATCCTTTTGCTCTTTGTGTTTCTTAACTGGAAGAACCAGCCGAGCCTCTTTTCACTCTTGATTGTCAGATATAATTTCCCAGGAGAGACGAGGATTGCTCTCTGAATCGCTGTTGATGGGCCTCCAGTTGCTGTGCAGACAGCTTTCTCTTTGATCACAAAAGACAACTATGTACTTTGTGCCTTTATGTGCACAAGGGTAAACCACTTGCAATGTTGAAAGACCCAAAGCTGTTCCTGATGGGAAATATTGCATCAGCGGAATTGAAAACACAGCTGCTGCAGTTCTAATGGGCATGTAATTTCTCCTGTCAGTCAGTGCGCATTTAGTGTTCATTGTGTGCAGGGCCGTTGCCCCACCAGGCTGTATAGAGGGACGTCAGAGGGACGCTCAGCACATGTTCTTGAACAACCTTATTTATCTCTATTGACTTTTTTTTAAATCTTACCCTTTAGAGATGTTTATTTGTTTATTTATTTGTCTTTTTAGGGCCGCACCTGCAGCATATGGAGGTTCCCAGGCTAGGGGTCTAATAGGAGCTGTTGCTGCCGGCCTACACCACAGCTCACAGCAACGCCAGATCCTTAACCCACTGAGTGAGGCCAGGGATAGAACCCGCAACCTCATGGTTCCTAGTCAGATTCGTTTCCGCCGCACCACGACAGAAACTCCTATTTTTTAAATTATAGTTAATTTACAATGTTGCGCCAACTTCTGCTGTACAGCATAGAGATCCGGTCATATATGTGTATTTTTTTTTAGTTTTTCTTTTTCTCGTATTATTTTCCCATCATGTTCTGTTCCAAGAGATTGGATATGGTTCCCTATGTTATTCAGTAGGACCTCATTGCTTATGCCTTCTAATGTAATAGTTTGCTTCTACTAAACCCAAACTCCTAGTCCATCCCACTCCCTCCCCTTCTCCCCCTTGGCAACTGCAAGTCCATTCTCTATTTCTGAGTCCATTTCTGTTTTGTAGATAGGTTCATTTGTGCCATGTTTTAGATTCCACGTGTAAGTGGTATCATATGGTATTTGTCTTTCTCTTTTTGACTGACTTCACTTAGTATGAGACTCTCTAGTTGCATCCATGTTGGTGCAAGTGGCATTCTTTCATTCTTCTTTATGGCTGAGTAAATATATTCCATTGTACATATGTACACATCTTCCTAATCTATTCATATGTCAGCAAACATTTAGATTGCTCCCCTGTCCTGGCTACGATGAATATTCTCTGTTGGGTCTTTTAGGAGTTTAAGAGGTTTAAACTAATGAACAGTTCAGGACTCCAGCAAGAAGTCTACCAGTTTACAGGGCAGCCTTGGAAAGAGGTGAGTTATGTGCAAAACGGAAGGCACCCTGTGTGCAGATGGTTTTCATCAGTGATGTGTTGGCATGGATCTTGCCCCTTTCTCAAACCTGGTGGCAGGACAATTGGCCAAGGGAGGAAGGAGCACCATCCAAACCCCAGCTCCTCCCCCAGACTTGACACCCACCTCTGCTCCCTATTCCTCGACTCTCTGGCCCTTTGCACCCAGGCTCCACATTCTGGAGGTGCCTCCATTCCTGGCCCACCCTCTCCCCAGCCTGTTTCAACAGCCTCCTAGTGATCTTGTCCCCAGCCCTGCTCACCTTCAGTCCACCCAAGCACCACTCACAGATCCTAAAGAATGCATTTACCCACAGAATAATGTCCCTCGTGCAAATTGGATTTTTTTCCCTTTTTAAAATTTAGCTTCTCTGCATGTTTTCCAAAGCATAGTATTGTTTAATGTTGGCTTTTTAATTTGACCAGAGTCTCTCTGATGAGGAGTTTAGATCATGGGTGCTGGTAAGGCATGCTCCAGTGGTCTTCTGTCTCTCTTGGTCCCTCCGAGTTGGGCACAGCTGCCATGGTCAGATCTGTGCTCTGTCCTCACATGATCTTGGGCAGCCTGATATACTGGGGTCTGAACCCATTTCTTCAACTGAAGAGGGAAATAATTATGCTAACACTGTAGGGTTATTGTAGCTGTTAAACCTCATGGTATGTACCGATTTCTTAGCAAGATACACAGCACAGAGGAGGAGTTCAACATGTTAAGTACCATTTTTATTGTTACTATTTTCCTTTTTTATACTACTTGATTTTCATTTTTTGTTGTTGTTTTCTATGACTTAAATGAATTGAAGTCAGTTTCTCTTTAGCTCCATCTATTTTGAAGGCAAATTCCCCTGTTAAAAACCCACTGAGATTGTATGAGTGGCCATTCTACTCCAAGGTACAATCCCTAGAGACTTGGAAACCTACTTCTCACAAACCCAAAGGTTCATAGCAGCATTATTTATTATAGCCAAAAAGTGGACACAACCCAAGTGCCCATAAACTTGTGATGAATGAGTGGATAAACAAACCATGGTATGTCCACACAATGGAATATTACTCAGCCATAAAAAGGAATAACATTCCAGCCCATGCCACAGCATGGATGAACTTTGAAAACATTATGCTGAGTGAGAGAGGCCAGACACAAAAGGTCATATATTATATGATTCCATTTATATGAAATGTCAGGAGTAGGCAAAGCCAAAGATACAGAGAGATTGGTGATTGGCAGGGGCCAGGCAGAGGGAGGGGTTTTGGAGTGACTGGTAGCAGATACAGAGTTTCTTTGGGAGGTGATAAAAAATGTTCTGAGATTAGATTGTGGTGATGGTTGATTGCACAACTTTGTGAATATACCAAAACCCACTGAACTGTACATTTATAAAGGGTGAATTTGATTTTATATGTATTAGGAGTTCCCTGATGGCCCAGTGGTTAAGGGATCCAGCGTTGTCACTGCTATGGTATGGATTCAATCCCTGGTCTGGGAACTTCTACATGCCCTGGGCACGGTCAAAAACAAATAAAACAACAAACTGTAACATGTATTATTTCTCCATTTAAAAACCCTGCCAGGAATATATCAGATTTTCTACAAATTCTCTCAATTCTCTGATCTAATGTTTATGTCATTGCAGTTAAATAATCTGAATTCTCTTTTATGGAAGATGGGGAGTTTTGCACTTTAGGGTTTTACTCCATTCAATACTCTTGCTATTTATTCTGAGGTTTTATGGCCTCCTTTTCTGTCAGTGTCTTTTCCTCTCTTGCGTTTTCCTTCATTCCCTCCATCCTGCCGGGTGGACTTCACTGCAGCAGGCATCAGACCCCTCCTCCACTGCCGGGGCTGCCACAGGTCTGGTTCAGGGACCTCCGGTAGCACCAATGGTCCTGACAACCCTCGGCGCTCCTTCCCAGCAGTCTCTGAGGAGGAGATGAACCGCGCCAGACTTGGCCAGTCTGATGAGCTCCCTCTTGCTCTCGAGTGTGTGTCCCTGACCGGTTGTCGAGCTAAGAGGATCCTTCCTTCATTGACTCGACAACCACTCACTGAGGGCACGCATTACAGGCTCCTCGAGGGTGGAGTCATTGTTCCCTCAGCAAGTGTGTATCCGTGGTGAGCTCCTGGCTGCTGGGGCAGAGCAGTCGAATGAGGAGAAGGACCCTGCCCGCCTGGAGCTGACCTGCTAGTGGTGGAGAGGCCACAGACACAGCGGAGACAAGTACCGCCTTTGACCTCTGACCGTGGGATGTGGCAGAGTGACCTGGGCTGGGAAGGGCTGAGGGGAGCTGCTTCAGATGGAGTGGGGAGTTGCCCTAGAAGATGCCAGCCGTGTGAGGAACTAAGGGAAGAATGTCCCTCGCTGAAGAAACAGCAGACGCAGAGGCCCCACGGCGAACTCGCTTAGGGAGTTTGAACAGCGGAAGGCCAGCGTGGCTTCTGACCGAGAGCTTAGCAAGTGAGGGAGTGTCTACAGTGGCAAGTGAGTCGGAGTCTTACAGACCTTGGCAGAGAACTTAGATTTGATTCTAATTACAAAGGGAACCCATTGTGGGTCTAATTGACATTTTTTCAAGAATCTCACAGCTGTGGTCTGAGGCGCTCATAACCTCAATTTCTTACATGTGTTTCGCACATTCACCCTCAGCACTGGGTTCATCCAGTGGATGGATTTATTGAGAACTTTTTTTTCCTTTGGTCTTTTCTAGGGCCGCACCCGTGGCATATGGAGGTTCCCAGGCTAGGGGTCCAATCGGAGCTGTAGCCGCTGGCCTACGCCAGAGCCACAGCAACGCGGGATCCGAGCCGCGTCTGCAACCTACACCACAGCTCATGGCAACGCCAGATCCTTAACCCGCTGAGCAAGGCCAGGGATCGAACTCGCAACCTCATGGTTCCTAGTCGGATCCGTTAACCACTGCGCCACGATGGGAATTCCTATTGAGGACATTCTATGCCAGAAAGTGTGCCGGACGCTGCACCCTGAAGCTGTCCCCATCTTCACTCTGCTCTGCGAACAGACTCCATGCACTCCTGCAAATGCCCACAAGATCCAGGCAGAACTGAGCAATCCGTAAGCTTTACTACTCATTTCTCTTGCAGCTGCTCTGATTTCTTTGAAATTCTAGCCATCATGTATTTGTAAGATCAGTTGGCATTTTAAATCATATTTGACACATAGTCAACTAACGCTGCAGCCCTTTGACAAGAGCCAACCTGTGGCAGGCGGTGGGGGTGGGGGAGTTGCACTCTGATTTCCTTCTCATTCTCCTACATCTGTATGTCTCCCTTCCACATTCCTAAGAGCACAAAGTTGTCTTTTTGCTTCAAGCTCCTGTGGCCCTTTTGCTAGGAGACAGGAGGCTCTGATCACCACTCATTAGTTTAATATAAAAAGCAGAAATCTATCATGATGTACGTTGTGGCTTCTCTATCCTCTCTCTTGCCTCTGCCTTTTTGGCCATTTAAGTCACTTGGCTCAGCTATTATCAAATTCCTAACATTCTCTCGGGGGAAATATTGCAACTTTGGGGAGGTGTGACCACTGGGGTACACGCATTGTTTGCTTGAGAAGTGTTAGTTCTAGAGTGGGGTCTGTTTAATTAGGTACTTGAGTTGAAAGCGAGTGTCAACTTTTCCACAGAGCTTGACAGGTTTGAATTGGCTGCTTGCCCTTGAGTCAGAATTTCTTTTCTAAAAGAAATAATTTGGCAGGCTCTTATCTTTACACGCAGACTCAGAGCTTCAGTTCCTCCTGCCTGGGGAGGTTAATTCTGTTAGGTCTCCCCAAACTCATCAAATCCCACATTGAAATTGGAAGGCCAAAGTAACATTTACGAGACTCCTTTTTTCTTCTTTTCTTTTTCTTCTTTAATCCCTTTAGCTTTCATGCTTTATTTTGTTTGGTCACAATCTTTTAATATTCTGGTTCCCTTTTGATTGTTTATCTTGGTAATTCTTCCGTTTATTCTTTCTTTGTTCTCCCTTTATTTCAGAACCTCTTTTCAATGAACCTGCCTTTTCTCCTGTAAGGATTGCAGTTTGTGAGTTGCAGTTTGCTGCTTGAAAGATGCTAAACAGCCATTTCAAATCCTCTCTGAAGCGGAGGACAATGAATAGTAAAATCAGGAAGTTAGGCTGTGGATTAGTTTGGGCTTCTCCAGAGAAATGGAACCAGTAAGACACATACACACTCACACACTCTGTAAAGAGATTTATTATAATGAATTGCCTCACATAACTACAGTGTCTGGAAAGTCCAGAATTTCTAGAGCAGATGTTCTGGTTTGAGTCTGAAGTCCAGAAGCTGCTGTAGGAAGAGGAAGAACTGGTAGCCCTGTTCAATCTACTCTTACTTGTGTGTGTGTTGGGTTGGTGGGGGTGTCAACCTTTTATTTGATTCAGGCCTTCAACTGATTGGATGAGGCCCACCAGTGTGAGGGGGGGCAGTCTGCTATACTCAGGTCTACCCATTTGACTGTCAATCCCATCCAAATACAGCCTCACAGAAACACTCAGAAGAATGTTGGACCAACTCCTGGGCACCCAGTGCTGCAGTCAGGATGGCACCTAAATTAACCCTTTATAGTCGGCTCTTCCTTTCTCAGTAACCACGCCATCCTGGGCTGGAGCTTATTTGTTGTTTGATATTCACAGAAGTTGAACCAAAATAAGAAGGACTAGAATCTCAGTTCAGAACCAGGACATTATTTGTAAGTTTTACCCAACTCTGGTTTCACCACCTGATTACGTACCCTTTTCCCATGTTCGGCACATGCTCTTTTTACGGGTCTCTGTCTCCCATTCCTCAGAGGAATTGTTCCCCCGTCTTCCTATTTTTCAAGGTCCCTTCCCAACGCCTGCCCCTTTGTTCTCTGGCCTCTGCTTTCACAGATGGGAGAACCTGAGACTCAGGGGTTGGCTGCTTTGCCTACAGCCACACAACCATCGAGTGGGCATCTGGGGTTTAATCTGAAGCCATTGGGTGTGTTAGTCCTAAGAGCCTGCTGGGTGCAAGGCATCATGCCAAGGGCTAAATACCCTCATTTTCCATCACCTCCAGATTCCTTTCCGTGTATCATTCCCACTTCTGGAAAGGTGTGTCCTGTTCTGACCAGTATTTCCCAACCCCTCTGCACTCGACTCCCATCCCTATCCAGTCACAGGTATTGGGCACTTTGTTTCTGTAATTTTCTCTTCTTTCTTGTTTATTTTTCCCCTTTATATTCATATGCCATAAACATAATTCTGTTCTTTCATCCTGAAAGCTCTCCTTGGGCCCTGTGTTCCTCTAGAGATACTATTGATCTTTTTCCTTTTACCACCCCCCCCATTTTTTTTTCTTTTCTTGCTTTCTTTCTTTCTTTCTTTTTTTTTTTTTTTTTTTTTTTTAATTCCAGGTAAAACATCCATCTGCCATCCATGAAAAACTCTTCTGGCACAGTTACGGAGAGCATTCTGTTTCATCAAATGCAGTGGCTGCTCAGCTTGACTCCGTAGCTTTTGTCACCACTGACCACTTCTTCCTCCACAAACTCTGGTTTCTTCTCTTTTCTTGCCCTGCCTTCCTCCATCATCTATCCGCCCCTTCCCCAGTCGTTCTTGCACTTGGTTGTACGTCAGAACTCCCTGCAGGGCGTAGGACCCCACAGGTTTTCGGTCCCACCCCAGAGCTTCTGACTCTGCAGGTCTGGGGCCCAAGGTCTTGCATCTGACGGAGTCCCAGGTGATGCTGACGGATGGGTTCCACGTGCTGCTGCTGCTGCAGAGCCCGCACTTGGACACTGGCATTGCTGGGTTTTCATACTCCTCCTGTGAGCCCTCCTTAAGGTCATTCACTGTGTCTCATGGATTCTGAAATCCTGTCTCTCATTCCCACATCTCTTCAGTCTGGCAGGTAAATGTCCTTTGCACCTGTCTTCATTATTTTTTGGAAGGGGCACTTTTTTTTTTTTTTTTTGCTTTTTCTAGGGCTGCACTTGCGGCACATGGAAGTTCCCAGGCTAGGGGTCCAATCGGAGCTGTAGCTGCTGCTCTACACCACAGCTCACAGCAACGCCGGATCCTTAACCCACTGAGCAAGGCCAGGGATTGAACCCGCCACCTCATGGTTCCTAGTCAGATTCATTAATCACTGTGCCACGACGGGAACTCCTGGAAGGGGCACTTTTAGTATTTGGGATGTGGCAGTTCTCTCTTGAATAGACAGTCCTGTGCCTTGAAGGAAGTTTGGTCCCCCCCCCAGCCATTGGAACAACCAAAACAACACCCCACCAATACCTCCAAATGCTCCCAGGCTGTGATACTGTCCCTGTGAGAAGCCTTAGATTCCGCCCATTCTCTATCCCCTGGATCCTGGCACACACCTGGTCAATCAAGCAGAGTCCTCTCCCCTCTGCCTCAGCCTTCCTCACTTTGAATTGGTCATCAGTTTTCATCCACTTATTTCTAAAATAGCTCTTAATTCTCTTTCCTCCTTTGTATTATACATTGTATTGTTAAAAGCACAGGTTTTGAAGCCTGGCCTCTTGCAAAAGTTCACATTAAAATCTCGGGCCATTTAATAGCTGTGTGACCTTAGGCAAGCTAACAAACCTCTCTGAGTCTCCGTTTCTCTGTAAAGGAAGGTAAGCACTCCTTCGCAGGGTTATTGGGAAGGTTAGCAGTGAGAAATACGGTGCTCTCTTCTCTGACAGATGGCTCACTCCGTACATAATAGCTCTTTCCATGGGCCCGAGAATTTCTACCTCAGATCGCTGAGGCTGCCCCTCCCTGTCTCTAGTTCCAGGGCCTTAACCCCGGCTTGTACTGCTGTGGAGTAGCTGCTCAAAGGCAGGTTTTAAATGCAGAGGTCACTCTGCTTGGGCATCCTCATGCATCTCCATCGCGTACATAGTTGACTTGACCTTCTTAGTGGGAGCTACAGAGCTCTTTGGAAATACGATTCCAACCCAGTGTTCCAGCCTTACTCCCGTCTGTCAGTCGGCTCCCTCTGCTCACCTGCCTCCCCTCAACAGGCAGGTGCGTGCACACAACACACCTCCTGTCTGTTTCTCAGTGAGTCACTGTCCCCACCGCCTCCCCATTTCCCACTTTCCTGGGCCTGAAATCCCCTCCTTCTGGGGCAGCTCATGTCCTTTCCCCCTCCCTGTGGAGTCTCCTCTCTCTCTGCCAAGGAGCACAGGCCCTGGGGTGACACACCCTTGGCTGCATCTCAAATCAGCCACTCCAGGCACCTGCCTCTCTGGTCACTGAGATCCCATCATGAAGGCACCTTAGTCCAACTTCCAGCAGGGGCCAGGCTGGCAGAGAACCCCTGGGGCCTTCCCCCCTCCCTCAGGCCTTTCCCCTTTGAGAGTCACTGGCCAGGGCCATGCCATCTTATGTGTTTTCTGTCACTGCCAGAACCAGTTACCACACACTCAGTGGCTGGGACAGCACAGGCGTATCATCTTAGAGTTCAGTAGGTCAGGATCTCGCCCAGGTCACACCAGCAAAATCCAGGTGTCAGCAGGGCTGCTTTCCTTCCTGGAGGCTTTACGGGATGACCCGCTTCCTTGCTTCCTTGTTTGTGGTGTTGGCAGAAATCCATTCTGTGAGGTTGTGAGACTCAGGTCCCATTTCCTTACTGGCCGTTGGCTGGGGGCCACCCTTGGCAACTCGCGGGCTCTCTCGTCCTTGCACGTGACTCCTTAGAGCACAGAACCAGCAGTGGAGCCTCAAATTCTTCTCACCCTGCAGCTCTGGTCACATTCTTCTCACCCTGCAGCTCTGGTCCACCGTCTGCCTCTGTCTTCCATTCTGCAAGGACCCTGTGACTCCATCAGGCCCACTGGGTAATCCAGAATACTCTTTCCATCTTGAGGTTCCATAACCATTTTTTTTAATGGGTTTTGGTTTTTTCCATTATAGCTGGTTTACAGTGTTCTGTCAATTTTCTACTGCACAGCAAGGTGACCCAGTCACACATACATGTATACATTCCTTTGTCTCACATTATCATGCTCCATCACAAGTGACTAGATATAGTTCCCAGAGCTACACAGCAGGATCTCATTGCTAATCCATTCCAAAAGCCATAGTTTACATCTATTATCCCCAAATTCCCACTCTGTCCCACTCCCTCCTCCTCCCCCTTGGCAACCACAAGTCTGTTCTCCAAGTCTATGATCTTTTCTGTGGAAAGGTTCCTTTGTGCCGCATATTAGATTCCAGATATAAGTGATGCCATATGGTATTTGTCTTTCTCTTTACGACTTCACTTAGTAAGAGAGTCTCTAGTTCCATCCATGTTGCTGCAAATGGCTTTATTTTGGGGTTTTTTTATGGCTGAGTAAGTATTTCATTGTGTATACATACCACATCTTAATCCATTCATCTGTCAATGGACATTCATCTTGGCTGCTGTGAATAGCGCTGTAACAAACATTCAGGTACTTGTGTATTTTTTTAAGGAAAGTTTTGTCTGGACATATGTCAAGAGTGGGATTGCTGGATCTTATGGTAGTTCTAGAGGTTCCATAACTTAATCGTGCCTGTAAAGTCTTGTTTGCCAGGTAAAGTCACATGTTCCAAGGTTCCAGGGACTATGGACATCTTTGAGGGCCCTTAATTATGCCTGCCACACCTGTCATTTCTGTAAGCTTTCTGAACTGTCAGAAATAGACTCACAGACATGGAAAACAAACATACAGTTACCAAAGGGGAAAAGAGGGGAGAGAGGTACCTTAGAAGTTTGGGATTAACATATACATACAACTATATATAAAATAGATAACTGGCAAGGACATGCTCACAGCACAGGGAACTATACCCGATATCATACAATAATCTATAATGAAAAGAATATATATATACATACACACATACATATACATAACTGAATCACTTTGGGACATACCTAAAACTAACACAGCATTGTAAATCAACCGTAGTCCAGTAAATTTTTTAATAGAGTCAATATACATAATGTGCTTAGAACCATGTCGAGCTCAGAGTACTGGGTACATGTCTGCCTGTTGCTGTTATGCTGTTATAATTCCCGGATGATTAACCCGATGGACCTGGACTTTGAGGTTGAGAGTAGCCACGCATCAGCAGTGGGCGTGCTGCTCTGAATTCTGTGCATATCTCAACTCCAACCCTTGCCAACGTCACGTGCCTGGATCCCTCTGCTGCCTATTTTAGAACTTAATTTCTAAGGGGTAGGAGGCTGCTGATCCCTTCCTCAGAGCAGGGCAGAGTAGGGACAGTGAGAGTCTGCCAAGGGTAGTTCTGGTTGGTGTCTATGCAGCGAAGCGTCCCCACGACACCTCAGGCACAGAAGAGCAGCAAGAGGGCTCAGCTCCGTGGGAGGAGATGAGGAAGATGGAGGCTCTTGGCCAGGAGGAGGCTCTAAACACTCAAGAAGAATTCCCGATGTGGCTCAACAGAAACAAATCCGACTGGCAACTGTGAGGATGTGTGTTCGATCCCTGGCCTGGCTCAGTGGGGTTAAGGATCCGGTGTTGCCATGAGCTGTGGTGTAGGTTGCAGATGCAGCTTGGATCCTGTGCTGCTGTGGCTGTGGCATAGGCCACCAGCTGTTGCTCTGATTCAAACCTTAGACTGGGAACTTCCATAAGCCGCACCTGCAACCCTTAAAAAAACAAACTCAAGAAGCATCAAGAAATTGCAGCCTACCTCACTCTTGGAGGGCATGCCCTGTCCCTATGGAGAGGACTGGCTTTCTCATGTTCTTAGCAGTGTGGGACCCTTTCTCATGGGTTCATCAATCCTCCTGGTCCTTTCCAGGACTCCTAAAAGGCTCCTAGGAGTTTGAGAATTGGATGGAAGACAAAACAAAGCCAGGTAGGTAGGGCTCCCCTGACAATAAGGAGCTCCAGATGCCCATATGACAAACATAAAATAAACTTTCATTATAGATTTGTTTTGGTAGCACTATTGAAAGTAGAGTTTAAGATCCATGCTTACGTATCTTTTACCAAGGATATCTTAGAGGACTGTCATTATGGAGGGTGCTTAGAAAAAGTTAACGGAGCCATTACTTGTGGTATTCAGAATCTATCAGATGTGTAGCCTGAGATAATTCTGGAAAATGTATACTGTCATTGTCGTCAATGTTTATAGAGGGTTTAGTAGGTGTCTGTGCTGGGTAGTTTACATCCATTATCTCATTTAACCTTTATAATAGCCCTGTGATAATTATAACCGTAAGTAACTAGAGATAAAGTCACGATCATCTGCCTGCGTTCTTAGAACCACTAGGACTTGCTGCCGGGAAATCATTTTTTTTTTCCCCTTGTAGAATATTCACAAATATTTTGGAAACCAGCCAAGCCTTTATAGGAAGGTTCTTTATCTAGACTTGGAGGGCCAGAGAGAGAATATCATAGTCTGGGATAGAAAGAAAAACAGGAAATGATCTCATTTGTTTTGAAATCAGAAACCAAATGTAGGGTATTTGAATCCTTTCAGCCAAAGTGGATTTTTGTCTCTGTTCATTTGGCCACTGTAGGTGCATTTTGGCCCGGCTGGGGCAGGGGGGGCGGGGGGGTCCATGTTTTCAGACCCCAAGTTTCCTTTTCCTCTCTTGTTGGTTCAGGATTAGACTATGAGGCAGGAAACCCAGATTCCAGCCCAGGCTGCTGTCCGGCTCCTGGAATCTTGCGGGGGAGGGGGGAGCGCCGGTTCCCTCCGAGCTCAGGTTGGCATGTCCAGTGCTGCACAGACATGCAGCATCACTGTCATCAGGGGTGTAGTGAGGGGGAGTCTAGGCACTCAACAGAGAGTAGCTGTGTGTGTGTGTGTATGTGTGTGTGTGCGAGAGAGAGATTGAGAGAGAGAGAGAGAGAGATCCTTTCAAGGGTGCCTGGGTGAGGGATGGGGCACGCTTCTGAGTGTGGAAAGCTCTGCAGAGGTATATTTTTGAAACTGATGCAAAATCCCAGGCAGTGACGTTCCAGTGACTCAGCCCAGTGGGTGGAAGTGACTTTAAATAATGACAGTATCAGCCGCAGTGACTGTCATGCTGTCACCCTTCCCTTCCGCAGTGTCACATGCCACCAAACACAAACTCTCTTCTGGCCCTGCACCCACTGAGTCACCTACCCTCTGCGGGCCTGAAATGCAGGGAACACAGTTCCCAGAGCAGCCCTCTGAGCCCAGTGGGGACAACGATGCATCTGGCCAGCAAGGGCTTTCTTTCTCTTCCCCAGAAACCAAGCCCAGACAAACAAGGGGTGATAGAAGGTCACCTTGCACAGTCCCCTATTCCAAACAGTTATTTCACAGTGAAGGGAGGTGTAATTATAGCCGCCATCAGGGAAGAGGCCACTTGAGTTAATTAGAAAGGGAAGCCACCCAGTTTCACTTAAAACATTTAGAAACTGGGAGTTTCTGTCGTGGTGCAGCGGAAACAAATCCGACTAGGAACCATGAGGTTGCGGGTTCGATCCCTGGTCTCACTCATTGGGTTAAGGATCCGGTGCTGCCGTGAGCTCTGGTGTAGGTCACAGATGTGGCTCGGATCCCGCGTTGCTATGGCTCTGGCGTAGGCCAGCGGCTACAGCTCTGATTCGACCCCTAGCCTGGGAACCTCCATATGCCGCAGGTACGGCCCTGAAAAGACAAAAACAAACAAACAAACAAAAACATTTAGAAACTGGTAACATTTTTACAGAGAAAGAAATTGCCCAAATTGGGTGGGGGCAGCTTGCAGATGTCTCCTTTCAGACAGAACAATAGACGAGTCGGCTCAAGAAAAAGGGTATGGGTCGTGGTCAGGTTTGGAGCTGCTGAGATTCTCCGTGACCAGCACAGATACTAATTCATGGAACCAAAAGAGTGCTTGGCCACATGCCCTGGCGACGCTTGGGTCCTCCTTGACCCAGCGCCTCCGAAGGTGCAGGGCCCATCAGGACTTTGCTAGGGGCTCGGAAGGATTGCAGGGATCAATGCAAAAAATCAAAGCCCTGGCGTTCACCAGAGAAAGAAAGAGGATGGCGGTTTCTTAGGTTTCTTTTATTCATTTCGTGAATCAAAATGCGCTGGAGATGGAAAGGATGGGCGTGGAAGAGAACACTGAGCACAGAGGCCGTCTCGGGAGCCAGGTTGCAGGGGTGGGAGCCTTGGATTCCATCCTTCACCTCGCTCACCCCAAACCCTGAGGCCCCGGATTGGGAGATGGGACCAAAAATGATTGATTTCATGTGCATGATTCTAAGGAACATTCACTGTGTACGATCAGGACAAATGCAAATTAAAAACAAGAGGTTCACAGTCTACAAAACAGACTTCCTTAGAGAACAGACTTGTGGTTTCCAAGGGGGAGAGGAGAGAGAGATGGATGGGGAGTTTGGGGTTGGTAGATGCAAACGGTTACATTCAGGATGGATAAGCAACGCGGTCCTACTGCACAGCAGGGAACTATATCCAGTCTCTTGGGATAGACCTTGATGGAAGATAACATAAGAAAGGGAATGTGTGTGTATATATATATATAGTGTGTGTGTGTGTGTGTGTGTGTGTGTGTGTAACTGGGTCACTTTGCTATACAGCAAAAATTGGCACAACATTGTAAATCAACTATAATACAAATTTTATTTTAATTTCTGGCCACCTCGCAGCATATGAAGTTCCCGGGCCAGGGATCAGATCCAAGCCACAGTCATGACCTAAGCCACAGCTGCAGCAACACTGGATCCTTAACCCTTTGTGCTGGGCTGGGGATCGAACCTGTGTCCCAGCATTCCAAAGAGGTTTCACCACAGCCAAAACACCTAAAAATTTTACATATAAGCAAGAGGTTCTATTCTCCCTCCTGAAAATAAAGGAAGAGCTTGCCCTTCTTTTTCTTTGGGCATTGACTTTAGAAAACTCGTCATTGTAAGTTCCTCCTCCCTTCTCTGAAAGCTAGACTAATCCTTTCAAAGACTAGATTGGCATTTTGTCAGTTTTATGACGCAGGAACGTCTTTCTTGGGGACCTGGGAGCCATCTCTGAAATGCCAACACCAAGAGAGAGAGGCCGCATCTCCCAGCTTAGCTGAGAGGCTAAGAGCCTCCCTCCCTCTGAGTTGCAAAACGACCCCCTGCCATGAAGTATAAGTTTGTGTTTCCTCTGGGTAAAATCAATTAGCTAACACAGGTGGTCACCCCACTTAGCAGGCAAAATTAGGATGAACTATGTGTGACCAGTGGTGCCATCAAGGGCTCTTGCTTGAGGACTGGTGACAGTTTCTCCTGTATATAATGGGCTGTAGCTGCGTGGCTCCATAAAAGAGTGAGATTTTTGTCTGCATTTTTTTTTTTTTGTCTTTTTAGGGCTGCACCCGCAGCATCTGGAAGTTCCCAGGCTAGGGGTTGAATCACAGCTACAGCAGCCAGCCTATGCCACAGCCACAGCAACACCAGATCTGAGTCACGTCTGCAGCCTACACCACAGCTCAGGCAACGCCGGATCCTTAATCCACTGAGCGAGGCCAGGGATCGAACCCACGTTCTCATGGATACTAGGTAGGGTTCATTACTGTTGAGCCACAACGGGAACTCCTATCTCTGTAATTCTTAGTGATTGCCTGTGTGGGCATCACGTTCTGGTTTAATGCTTATTCAGTAACAACACTGATTTTATTCTCCACTACATTTGCGGAGGGAATTTCTGGGTTGGAAGAAGATGTTTTTAGCTGTCGTTCCCCAACAGTACCCACCACACATCTGTTCTGTGCCTGATCTCCTGAACTCGGTCCACGTTTGTAAGCATGGTGTACACCATCGTGGCTTTCTGTAGCTCAAGTTCTCTCAAAGGACCAGCAGGAGGACCCAGGAGATGATCTTAAATCTCGGTGAGGTAAGGCCCAGATGGTCCCACTGTCATTTTGTGGTGGCTCCAGAAGGGAAAGGGTGAATCCAAGCTCCCGCAGACTGAAAAAAACAAGGGGCTGTCAAATCTCTGCATTCCACACCTGCTGCCCTGTCCCCCATCCCACGGCAACACACAGCATTTGGACTTCCGCTGTGTTGCACTGCTGTCATTTCTTTTATAATTAACTGCAGTACTCAGATTTCTCCCAAATTCCTGATCATGGTCTGCTTCATCACATTGGATGAATTCGTTTTTGTTGTTGTTGTTTTTGTCTTTTTGCCATTTCTTGGGCTGCTCCTGCGGCATATGGAGGTTCCCAGGCTGGGGGTCGAATCAGAGCTGTAGCCACTGGCCTACGCCAGAGCCACAGCAACGCGGGATCCGAGTGACATCTGTGACCTACACCACAGCTCATGGCAATGCTGGATCCTTAACCCACTGATCGAGGCCAGGGATCGAACCCGTAACCTCATGGTTCCTAGTCGGATTCGTTACCCATGAGCCACGACAGGAACTCCACATTGGATGAATTCTTTAAAAAGCAGTTTGATCCATTTCTAGCGAGGGATGTGAGAGAAATGAGTGCATACTTCCATGGAATGACTTGTACATTCATGTTCATAGCAGTTTTATTCGTGATAGCCCAAGCCTGGAAACAACCCAAACACCTATTCACAGGTGAGCAGATAAGCTGATTGTGATCTATCCAGACAAAGGAACGCCACGCAGCCATTAGAACAAATAAACTACTGATAGGTGCATTAACCTTAGTGAGTCTCAAAAACATTGCACTGAGCTAGAGAAGCCAGACCTCACGTCACGACATGATTCCACTTGGATGAAATTCTGTCCTAAGCAAAACTAATGTAGAGTGACAAAAAGCAGCTCAGCAGTTGCCTGGGGTGGAAGTGGAGAAATGATGCAGGTTGAGCAGGAGGAAGCTTGGGGGGTGGGGTGGGGGGTTGTTCTGTGTTGAGTGGGATGGAGGTTGCACGGGTATATCCACTTATCAAAACAACCTGTATACATGAAGTGGGTATAGTTGGTTGTATATAGCATACGTCAATAGTTTCTTCAAGAAAGAATCTTTTTTTTTTTTTTCCTTTAGGCACAAATAATAATTAAAAAAAAAAAAAAAAAAAAAAGCAGTTTGCTTTCTCAGCCCAGGCAACCAGCTTCTCAGGATGATGGGAGCGCAGCCCTTCCGCAGAGCCCTCTGCATACATCACAAGCCCAGACCGGTGTCAAGGTGATCCAGGGCCACCCCCAGTCTCTGAGAAGCAGCAAACTGGGGCCTGGCTCGTAATACCATGCAGGGGAGTGGTGCGCCCAGCCTTCTTCTCTAGGGAAAGCCTGCCCTGTCAGAAGAGAAAGTGCGGCCCACAGCTGGCAAGGCTGCTGATGAATCATGATGCTTTTATAGGAACAGAAGGGCTGTGATTCACACATGTCAGAGTTGATGGGAAAATTAAGGGCTCTCTTCCCCAAGGAGGGGGAATAGAAAACTCTTTAAATATTACATTTCTTTACATTTAAAAAAAAAGTCACTTCAGCTCCACCCCATTGATTCACTGGGGAGGCCTACCTGTCAGGCTTTCTATTTGGTAAAGTCAAACCCTTCCTCTGAACCAGACAGCGGTGGGTGTAGGAAGATCACCCAACTCTTGTCAGCATTGACTTCAGGTAGAGAGAAAAGCCGCTTCTCTCTAGGTCACCTGAGCCATCCTCGCTCCTGCGCGGTCAAGGCGAGGAAGGTGCTGCCCTTCTCGGACCAGGTTACCACCTTCAGTTAAGGGTCAGGCAGAGGACGATGGGCCTGAAGTATAATTCAGTGTTTTGATATAGACATCACGAAGCCAGCAGATAATCCGAATGGGATCCTAGAGGGACTTTCAGGGAGGCCTTTGCACAGACATCAGATTTCCACCTGTCCTAAGTGTGGCTTCCACGAAGGCGTGGGGAAAGCAAGAGACAGCGGAGAATTGAGGGGTGCACCTGTAAGCCGAGGAACACCCAGGGTCTCTGGCTGTGACCAGGAACCAGGAGAGAGGCACACCTCAGCTTGAGCCTCAGAACATCAAAACAAACCAGCCCGGCCTGCCGACCCCTGATTTCAGACCCCTAGTCTCCTGAGTGGTAAGAGACTATTTTTCTGTCATTGTAGCGCCTGATTTGAGGTCCTTTGTTCCCGAAGCCCTAGGAAACTGATATGGGAGCCCTGGCGGAGAGAGAGCATGGTGTGTCTGCAGGAAGGTCAGAGGGCCAATGTAGCTGGAGCTGATGAGTGACAAGAGGGTCTCTGTGGTCCCCTTTGGCTGGGCTGTGGGCTGCAGTGACCAGCATGCTGGTGACTGCCCCCAGGTGGCCATGGGGGAATCCTTCCAGCCCCCCAACACTGGCTTGTTGCCCCGGAAAGAGCATTCACACTGAGTCACAGGAGCCGCCCCTCCTTCTGCTTGTAACTCCACTTTCCTCATCTGTAACATGGGTGGACCCTCCGTGCTTGGCGGGTCCAGCTCCAAGCTCTGTTTGAAAGCCTGCTGTGAATCAGCTGGACCAGCATATTCAATGCGAAGAACTGCTCCTGTTGGTTCCGAATCTCAGCAGAGAGCCCCAAAGGGAAAGAAAAATGGGAAGCTGCTTATCTTGGCCTCACTAAGAGATGATGAAATCAGTGTTAAGACCCTTGGCCCATCACCTGCCTGGAGACTGCACAAGACAAGGCTGGGGATCCAGCAAGAGGCAGGTGGAAAGGAGTTCCTTCGAGCAAGAGCAGTGGAGGAGCAGGACAGGTGCTTCTCCCACACACCCGACTGTCCCCACCCTGGTCCCCATGAGGAGCCTCGTGAAACTCTGAGGCTTTGAAACACCCACACAGAGCTGAACAGGTGCCCTCTGGAGCTGGAGGGACAAGGGGACTGATCCTCGAGACACATTTCAAGCCTGGTTGGAGTGGCCTGTGGTGGCAGGATGAGGAGCAGGGTGCATGGCAGTCAGCAGCCCTTGGGGCTCAGGAGAATGTTCCCACGGCTGCGGGAGGACCCACAGAGGAGAGCTGGAGTTGCGTTCCCTTGAAAGGGCCTCTGCCTCGAAGGACCATCTGCAAGGCAAGGTGACCCCCAGCAGGGTAACTGGGGTGGGGTGGACGGCAGAAGCCAGGGCTGCGGGCGCCTTATACGCGGGCAGCTTGAGGAGCGGCACCTGTGCCCAATATTTCCTGACAGAGGGATGTCTCGGTGGGATCTGCAGAAGCTCCCAGAGGGGAGAGGAAGCCCTTGGGCCAGCCACACCTCGGCTGGTTCCAGAAACCTCCTGCCCTGATCAGGTCCTCTGCGGGCTTTTCCTGTCCCCACTCTGCTCCAAGTCTGCAGGGGCCTCTGCAGAAGAGGATTGGAGCAAAGCGAGGAACTGGGGACAGGCCCGCCATGTCCCTCCTCCCTGATTTTGAGTTGCTTAGCCTGAGACAGGCCTGGGTTGTAAATTGGATGTGGGCTTATAGATGTGAGGTAGACTGAACTGGACTTTCCATTACCTGAAAAAGAAGACTATTTGTTAATAAATAGGGTGACTAGAAAAGCTAAGAGACTTCTTGGAATTCAGCCGGGAACAGGGGAAAACAGCCTGATAGCAGCTGCTTAGAGAAGCAGAAGATGGTTTGTTTGTACCACGCTGGATCTTACTCTCTTAACAAAGAGCTTATAGTTAGATAAATGTTAACCTGAGAACCTCCCTTCCTGGGAATAAAAAGATCAACAGAGCCCACTCTATTATAGCTGAACAGACACTCATATGAGATACATGTCTGGGTTTTTTTTGTTTTTGTTTTTGTTTGTCTTTTTGCCATTTCTTGGGCCACTCCTGTGGCATATGGAGATTCCCAGGCTAGGGGTTGAATTGGAGCTGTAGCCGCTAGGCTACACCACAGCCACAGCAATGCAGGATCCAAGCCGCGTCTGCGACCTACACCACAGCTCACAGCAACGCTGGGACCTTAACCCACTGAGCAAGGGATTCAACCCGAAACCTCATGGTTCCTAGTCAAATTTGTTAACCACTGCGCTACGATGGGAACTCCTTTTTTTTTTTTTTTTTTTAATGGAAGAAGAATTTTCTTGTTTTGTTTTGTTTTGTTTTTTGTCTTTTTGCCTTTTCTAGAGTCACTCCTGCGGCATATGGAGGTTCCCAGGCTAGGGGTCTAATCAGAGCTGTAGCTGCCGGCCTACGCCAGAGCCACAGCAACGCAGGATCCAAGCTGCGTCTGCAACCTACACCACAGCTCACAGCAACGCCGGATCATCAACCCACTGAGCAAGGCCGGGGATCAAACCCTCAACCTCAGGGTTCCCAGTCGAATTCGTTAACCACTGAGCCACGATGGGAACTCCGAACATGTTTTAAACAATTGATTATGGGGTGCCAGAAACCATTGTTCTCTTTCCTTAATTTTATTTAGATTGAATCCTGAGTTAGCAATAGGAAAGGCCTAGGGTCTCTGATTTCAAAGCCAAAAAGTTCAAGGATTGAGACTGGAAACCCACATCCTAGGAGTCCCACGAGGGCGAGCCGGCCACCTGGACACAGGCCCCTGCAGGGGTAGCTTGGCTGAGGCTCCTCCTGCGTGAGAGTAGGGCTGTGGCTGTAGGTTTCCTTGGGCCACTTCCTCCCCTTTCTCTGAATTCCTTTGACAATCCCCTAGTCACTCACTTGGCACTTATATCCTGTTGCCTGTATATGGGTTTATTAATTTTTATTGTGTGAACACTAATTTGTGTGTGTGTGTGTGTGTGTCTTTTAGGGCTGCACTTGCAGCATATGGAGGCTCCCAGGCCAAGTGTTGAATCAGAGCTCTAGCCACTGGCCTACACCACAGCCACAGCAATGCCAGATCCAAGCTTCTTCTGTGACCTACACCACAGCTCATGGCAACACCGGATCCTTAACCCACTGATCGAGGCCAGGGATCGAACCTGCAACCTCATTGATCCTAGTCAAATTCGTTTCCACTGCATCACGACTAGAACTCCTGAATCCTAACCCTTGAGGAGACCATAAACTCGAGGAAAATGTTCAAAGGAATCTTGCTTTGAACATTTCATGCCCCCTTTTTATCATGTCTTCCAAATAAGGTAGGCCAGGTCAGGGGTTGGATATGGAGATGAGACCTGGTCCTCCTTCCTGGAGTTCACAGTCGGCCAGGGGAGATGGGTAAATAGAAAATTCTTGTTCTGTTGCTCTGGGCTGTGTATGGATGGGTCGGGACCATCTCATGTTGATCCCTTCCCCCCCTCTTCTCTTGGAAACTGTCTCCTACCGGAGGGGCTGCCTCCTCTCAACTTCAGAGTTGTCACCTGTGGTCCAGGCCACAGTTATTAACAATCTCACATTCATTTCCCCACCCACAGGGAGTGGACATGTGACCAATGAGATGGGTCCCCAGAGGGAGCTTTTTTCTTGCTGAACTTGAACCCGGAGGGCATGAGACAGGAGCTGCTGCTGTGAGCAGGCCTCCAGTGCCAGATCCTATACCTTCTCCTCAGGTTCTAGCTGAGCTGAATTTTCCATCAACCAATAGAAAATACAGGAGTTCCCGTCGTGGCTCAGTGGTTAACAAATCGGACTGGGAACCATGAGGTTGCGGGTTCGATCCCTAGCCTTGCTCAGCGGGTTAAGGATCTGGCATTGCCGTGAGCTGTGGTGTAGGTCACAGATGTGGCTCGGATCCCGCGTTGCTGTGGCTGTGGGGTAGACCGGCAGCTACAGCTCCGATTTGACCCCTAGCCTGGGAACCTCCATATGCTGCAGGAGCGGCCCTAGAAAAGGCAGAAAGACAAAAAAAAAAAAAAAGAAAATACAGAGTTGTTATGACACAAGGGTGTTATGGGACCATATATGATTACATGTCACAAATACGTGTGTGTCTGTGTGTTTGATGGAGTCTAGGAGGGAGTGACATCTGAACCAGATCTTGAAAGAGTGGCATGAGTTACTCAGAGCCGTTCCAGGCACAGGGCAGCAGGTCTGCACTTGGGTCGAACATCCAAGTAGGTGAGATTCCAGAAGCCTTTAGGGCCTTTGCATTCCGTTCCAGTGCTTTCCCCAAACATCTGTGGAGGGAAAGCGCTTTCAGGGGATGTTACCAGATAGATGTGCAGAGAGAAAACCGTGAACAAAATTCCTGAGAACAAAATCGCTCCACTTTCTGCGTTGCTGGGTTCTTCTGAGACTTTAAAATGTGAGTAGTGTGCATCCAGCAGCAGAATGCCTTGCCTGCAGAGCACAAATTATGCTCTCTCTTGAACAGTTTTGGAAAGTTTATGAAGTGTACTCCTCCCTGAGGTGTGGAGAAATAAATCATTCAGCAACACTCACATCTGCCATCCTGGGTCTAATTGGCTACACAGTCATAAAACAAAGTTCCATAGGACCCAAGACAATATAAACACACTCAATTGGGCAAATAATAGCATGATGGATTACTGTAGACTTGTCTGTCGTTCCTGCATATTTCAGGCTTTCTCTGTTTTGCATATGAATGGCTCTCACCCAGCATTATTCCATGGTTCATGGGACCATAGTAGAGACAGCAGGCATCAGTGCAGCGTGCAGTGGGGGTGTATGCGTCGTTTTAGCGGAAATCTTTAAGACGCGAGGCCATTTTTAACAATGTTGCCACGGGTATTTGCAGAGGCCCTGAATGGGCAGGCAGTGGCAGGAAAAGGAAGTTGGGACTTCATCCTCAAGGTAATAGGAAGCCTTTGGAGGCTCTTGACCCAGGGGTAGGATTGGCGGGGGCGGGGGCGGCAAAAAATCAGGTGTATTTAATTTTTTCCTTTTTTCTTTTTAAGGCCACGCCTGTGGCCTCTAGAAGTTCCTGGGTTCGGAGGTCGAATCAGAGCTGCAGCTGCGGTGACAACAGCCACAGCAACACTGGGTCTTTTCTGCATCTGCGACGGTGACGGCGACTTGTGCCGATGCTGGATCCTTAACCCACCGCGCGAGGCCACGGATCACACCCGCATCCTCGCGGCCACCGTGTTGGGTTCATAACCCGCTGAGCCGCAACGGGACCTCCCAGGTATGTTTTAGCAAAAGCCCGTTCTCAGGGAGAGGGGATTTGAAGTGGGGCTTGTTGCTAGAGACAAACTAGTCCGCAGGCCATTTGAGGAATGGGGAAGTCCCTTAAGGGCTGACTTACGGGAGTGGAGTGGTCGGGGAAGTGGAGAGGAGGCCAGAAGACCAGAGCAACACGTAGGAGGTAGAACCGGGGTTGGACGTGGCTCCGGAGCAGCTGTGGGGGTGAGAAGTGGGAGTTCAGGGGGTGGGGTGGGCCGGGAAGATGACCCACGACTTCTGGCTCTTTCAGTAGCACGAACAGCTGTGGCCTTAGAGTTTCCAGACAGCCTCGTCCAGTGGGAGTATTAGCGACTAGGGTTCTTGGCTTTCCTGACTCAGTGGAGGTAAGAGGCCAGACAAGAAATTCTGACAAGGCCTTACTGGGGGCTCCTGCTGCAGCAGGCGGGGAGCTACAACAAGTAATAGGTTCCCTTGCTCACTCCCCTAGGGGGAGGCTCACTCCCATGGAGTGAGGGTAGGCGCGGATCTGGGGGTGGGCTTCCGGGGTCCCCTCTGGTGGTCTTCTGTGCAGGCTGCATGTGCAGTACCCTGCTTTTGCTCTAGGTACCCTGTTTTTGCTCTTCAAAAGTGGCAGTTGGGTTTTTGGACTTTTTGCATCTTATTGTCCATAATTTACCCCCGCTGCCCGTGGATGCAACTATTTTTAGTGCCTTATAGTTATAGTATTTTTTTTGCTGGAGGAGATGTTTGGTCCAGGGCGGGCCTGTCTCAGGAACCATGCAGAATAGAGCTCAGTTTGCATCATGGCTCTGTCCACTCCTTAGCACTGTGGGCTCGTGCAAGTAAGTTCACACCTTTGAACCCTGCTTTCTTTGCCTGTGACAGAGGATGACACTCTCGCCAATATGAAGCGATGGCACATGGCGGGTGCTTAAGAAGTAGAAACTACTGCTCTTTTGATAGGACTCAGGAGGAACCAATGAAGGACAAAGACAGTGAATTTCCTTTTAGAAACATGGCACTGGAGGTGACCTGGGCAGCCACGTGGGGATGTCTGGTAGGACAGCATATATGCAGATTTGGAAATCAGAAGACAGATCTGGGCTGGAGAGAGAAACCTGGGGGGGGGGGAGGCACCAAGCTTTTGTGGGCTCGTGGGAAGGAAGTAAATGAGAATAACCAGAGAGTGGATGGAGAAGGGGAGAAATGGAAGGCCCGGGAGAGAACCTTAGGAGTATCGACATTCAGGAGGTGAGCGGAGAAAGGAAAGCTGGCAAAAAGGCTTGTGATGAGGAATCAGAAGGGGGCAATCTGGAGTCAGAAGACCTGGGTTTGGGTCTCCAGCACCATCATTTACTGGCTGTGTGGCCCTGGCAACCTCTCTAAGCCTCAGTTTTCCTGTCTGTAAAGTGGGAATGCAAAATGGGAATGCTACCGATAATGCCTACTTCAGGAGACTTTGGTGAGTTAAGGTTTGTTTTGAGCCAGAAAGCCTTACAAGTGCTTCCCTGTGATCCGTTTTCCCTGTAGACTGAATCAGGCTGGGCCTAAAACCAAGGTAACTTGAAGAGAGACTCTGTGACTCTGGCCTCACTCACTGGGCAGGAATTGCAGCCCTCTCAGTTCTTCCTGGCAATTCAGGGAGTCCCAGGCAGAAGGCGCCACCAAGGAATCTCTTTTGCTGGGAGCAAGGGCCTCAAGGCCCCTCTGAGGAAACAGGCCCTATGCACCCGCCTCTCACGCTCTTCCACTTGCCGCCATCACCCTGGCTGTACCTGGAGGACTAGAGATGAGCCCTGCTCCCAGGGCAGCTGACGGGCCAGCAGCTCCCCAGGCCTGCCCCAGGGGCCAAGCGCTGCAGACCCCGTGCCCTCCTGTGCAGAGGTGTGGACTCAGGTGCACCAGTGGGAGCCCAGGAATGCCCAGTGGGGGGAGCTTTGCAGAGTGAGGGTCGCTCCTGGAGCACCTCCCAGCCATTGGGGTAGGGGGCTGAGTGGGGCTGTTCTGCCTCTTCTTCAGCTGTTCCCCTTTCATTTCTTTCTTTCTTTCTTTTTTTTTTTTTGTCTTTTGTCTTTTTAGGGCTGCACAGTGGCATAAGGAGGTCCCAGGCTAGGGGTCGAATCGGAGCTGTTGCTGCCAGCCTACACCAGAGCCACAGCAACACCAGATCTGCGCCGTGTCTGCAACTGACACCACAGCTCACGGCAATGCCAGATCCTTAACCCACTGAGCGAGGCCAGGGATTGAACCCACAACCTCATGGTTCCTAGTCGGATTCATTTCCACTGCATCACAATGGGACCTCCCCTCCATTTCATTTCGTGCTTGTGTCTTTACTACAAACCCCCAAGGGTCAAGGCAACCTGAGACTGTCCAGCAGCTTGAAGGAGCCTAATTGTCATGGGAGAGTCTCAAGAGGTGTGTGTGGGTGGAGGGGGAGTGGGGTTCACTCAGAGTTAAAGGGCATCCGCTACTTGGCTACTCAACCAATGGAAACGTGGTCAAGCCTATTGCCAGGGACAGCAGTGAGAGCCTGCAGCTGGGAACAGGGCAAGGAAGGTCCTTATGTTCCGCCACGGAGGGATCCACACATCTGCCCAAGTGGTGAGTGTGAGGTTTGGAACAGTGTGTATAATCTGCCATCCGTTATATAGCAAAATGAAATTCATAAAACATAACACATAATCTAATGACATTGGTTGTCTCAGAGGAGGGGAGCTGGGGGACTGGCAGCATTGGTGAGAGAAGGAATTTTTGCTGAATATCCTGTAATAACATTTCCAAATCCTGAGCCATGAAATCAAATCACCTACTTATAAACAGTCATATCAGAAAAAAAACCTTATTTTTTTAATAATGATTTTTATTTTTTTCCATTATAGCTGGTTTACAGTGTTCTGTTAATTTTCTACTGCACAGCAAAGTGACCCAGTCACACATACACATATACATTCTTTTTTGTTTGTTTGTCTTTTCAGGGCCACATCCAAAGCATATGGAGGTTCCCAGGCTAGGGGTCTAATTGGAGCTGTAGCCACCAGCCTACACCACAGCCACAGCAACTCAGGATCTGAGCCGAGTCTTCGACCTATACCACAGCTCACGGCAGCACCGGATCCTTAACCCACTGAGCGAGGCCAGGGATCGAACCCACAACCTCATGGTTCCTAGTCGGAATCGTTTCCACTGTGCCATGACGGGAATGCCCTCACATATACATTCATTTTCTCACATTATCATACTCCATCACAGGTGACTAGATACAGTTCCCAGTGCCATACAGCAGGATCTCATTCAGGAAAAAAAAAAAAAATCTTAACGTGATCTAAGAAGTCAAGCCATCCTGGGTTAGAGTTTGGCTTCATAATTTATTGCTATGTGATAGTGAACAAATTAGTCAACCTCTCTGATCTCAGTTTTTCTCATCTATAAAATAACAGTACTGTCTGCCAGATAGGATTGCTGTAATACTCCACACTGCCTGGCACATGGTAGCCATTCAACTTTGGTTGGCTATTATTGTCATTGCCGATTTTCCCATGAGGCATTTTCCATTTCCCTCTTAGCGTGTCCCATGCTCCTTAAGCTACAAACAAAGTAGCCCTTTTCTTGGCACTTTAGCTTCCCCCACCCCTCCACCCCCAAAACTCTCTGGGAAAGGGCCCTGGGGATTGGGCCAGGCAAATGAGCATCAGCATCTGCTTACGCCAAATCAGCTCCTCTCTTTGAAATGGGCTCCTTGTCTTTCGACTCACCTTATGCCTGACTCTCTCCCTTAAGGGTTCTTCTCCTGGCCTCTCCTTGGTCCCCCCCTGGAAAGAATCTCCTGGCAGCCCACCCTATGGATTCTCTAATTATGTCTAAATTCCTGGTGAACACAGTGACATTGTGACATTAGTAATTATTAAGGCCCCCACTTGCCATCATCTTCACTCACAGTATTTTGTGCATTGTCGTCACTGAAGTGGGACCAGGATTCGAGCACAGTGTTGGCTCCAGGGCTTAGGGGCTGGACAGACTAGGGCCATACCAGGTGGAAGCCAAGTCAGTCCTTATGTCTTGCTGGCCCTTGGGGGTGCTATCTTGTTCAGTAGTTTTGTTAGTGTTGCTTTTGTCTTTGGACAGGCCTGCTGTATTTGGATCTTGAATGGACCAGAGCAGCTACAGGAACATGATTGTGGAAAAGAAAGCTGCGTCGGAGTTCCTGTCGTGGCTCAGTGGTTAATGAATCCAACTAGGAATCATGAGGTTGCAGGTTCAATCCCTGCCCTTGCTCAGTGGGTTAAGGATCCGGCGTTGCCATGAGCTGCGGTGTAGGTTGCAGACGTGGCTTGGATCCTGTGTTGGTGTGGCTCTGGCGTAGGCCAGTGGCAACAGCTCCGATTAGCCCCCTAGCCTGGGAACCTCCATATGCCGCGGGTGTGGCACTAAAAAGAAAAAAAAAAAGAAAGAAAGCTGCGTCTGTGTGACCAGCTGCCTGGTTTTCCCTCTATGGGGAGTGAGTGGTAATGCAGAGTCCCAGGCTCAACTCTCAGTTCTGGAAGGGAACCAGAACGTGCATTTAGTAAGCACCCGTGTGATAGTGCTGTGTGTGTTCCAGAGGCCAGACGTGAGAAAGCAACAAATAAAGGTTTTAGGTCCTTTTCCTATCTTTTCTTTAAAGTGTGTCTGTGACTCATGGTGACCTTGTCCTCCTGGGCCTGCTGAGTTCAGTGTGTATCCATATTTGTTAGAGCTTCATCTGGGGGACTCCTCCAGGCTTGCCTTGGAGGTGTATTCTTCAGGCAAGAGTTAAATCCGCTTCTGCCAAGGGCCGGGAGATGCTGCCAACAGGGAACCACTTAGACCTCTGCCAGAATTCTAGTGTAATGGAAGATTCTAGTTTCAGGTCCCCCTCCTGGCTGCTGGCCAAGGGTTAGTGTCTGGATCACCACACTGCTACCACCGTTTGCTCTCAGGCAGTTCCTCTTGGCTTGAATTTCCACGTAGAGGTTGCTCTTTTATGTGGGGTGGGGACACCCCCTGCTCCACCCTGGGCAATGCTCCCCATTTCCTACAAGCCAACATTGCATCCCTAAGTATGCTTTAGCGTCAATGGAGCTGTTTTGCAGCAGGGGGCTCATCCAGAGATGTTACCAGTAGAAGTCTTTGTATTTTCAAATGTAGCTGTGCTTATTTCTGTGCGCTAGAAGGGCAATACAGTCATTGTGAGCTTATTCATTGAGCACGGGTGCTTTGGCATCCACGGGAGGAGGGTTGAAGGAACACGCCTGGTTATGGCTTGCGTCACTTCTCAGATAATTGCCAGCACATTGCGTCATGTCCTGCTCTGTGTCTGGCTGAGCAGATCCTACAGTTCTGTTTGCACCTGCACCTATCTTTTTCTCCCCTCTTGTTTCTGAGAAGGAGGTGTTTTTTTTTTTTTTGTCTTTTGTTGTTGTTATTGTTGTTGTTGCTGTTGCTATTTCTTGGGCCGCTCCTGCGGCATATGGAGGTTCCCAGGCTAGGGGTTGAATCGGAGCTGTAGCCACCGGCCTACACCAGAGCCACAGCAACGCGGGATCCGAGCCGCATCTGCAACCTACACCACAGCTCACGGCAACGCCGGATCGTTAACCCACTGAGCAAGGGCAGGGACCGAACCCGCAACCTCATGGTTCCTAGTCGGATTCGTTAACCACTGCGCCACGACGGGAACTCCATGGGAGGTGTTTCTTTTGTGTCAAAGTTCATCCCTGCCCTGTGGGTTTGGGTCCCACGCCTCTAATCTTCTCAGGGACTTTGCTCCCCTCCTCCCAACCCCAGGGAGACCACCCTCATCTCACATGTGCTCAGTTTCTTTAAAAAACCCACCTGTGGCCCAAGCTACCCGACCTCACTTTTCCATTCTCCTTTCAAACCAAATATCTCAGAACATTTTTCTCTACCTGCCACTGTCACCTCTTCACTCGCCATTTACCTGTGTTTTTACTTGATTTCTGTTTTCATCAAGGTGATTCACACATGTTTTAAAGAGTCAAGTAGTTCTAAGACATGTGAAAAACAGCCGTCCCCTGTTCTGCTTCCTTCATCACAACGGCTTATAACTCTTTTAGCTGATGATGATGATTATTATTATTATTTGCATTTAATTCTGTGTTTTTGAAAGAAAAAAAAAAAAAGGTTGGGTTGAAATTTCCTGTTGTGGCTCAACAGTAACAAGCCCGACTAGTATCCATAAGTTTGCAGGTTTAATCCCCGGGCCTGCTCTGGCGTTGCTTTGAGCTGTGGTGTAGGTCGCAGACGCATCTTGGATCTGGTGTTGCTCTGGCTGTGGTGTAGGCCAGTGGCTACAACTCTGGTTGGACTCCTAGCCTGGGAACGTCCATGTGCCGTGGGTGCGGCCCTAAAAAAAAAGAATGCTGGTGTTGTGCTACTTCTTGATTCCTCAGTGTTAAGCAGTATTGACTGACCTTCCCTTAGAGAAGATAAGAACTTAGCTTCACCCTTTCCCCTTCCCACAGCACGCACATGGACCCTGCCTATATGGTTACATCATAATTGTGCTTAGTTCAAGCATCAGTGTTTATTGATTTTACAGTAATGCTGACCACTGAGCCATTTCCTACATCTAGATTACTGAGCTGCATCTGCAGCCTACCCTACAGCTCACTGCAACGCCGGATCCTTAACCCACTGAGCAAGGCCAGGGATCGAACCCACAACCTCATGGTTCCTAGTCAGATTTGTTAACCACTGAGCCACGACGGGAGCTCCTGATTTTATACTCTTGAAGAAATCTCTTCCAGGATTTCTCTTGTGGTGCAGCAGGTTAAGGATCCGGCGTTGTTACTGCAGTGGCTTGGGTTGCCGTTGTGGCTCAGGTTCAATCCCTGGCCCAGGAAATTCCACGTGCCACAGCGTGACCAAAACAATAAATACTTATAATTTAAGGAGTTCCCACTGTGGCTCAGTGGGTTAGGAACATGACTAGTATCCATGAGGATACAGGTTTCAGTCCCTGGCCTCTGCTCAGGGGATTAAGGCTCCAGCATTGCCATCAACTGTGGTGTACATTGCAGACATGGCTCTGATCCCATGTTGCTGTGGACCAGCAGCTGCAGCTCCGATTCGACCCCCAGCCTGGCAACCTCCATATGCTGCAGGTGTGGCCCTAAAAAAACAACAATATATAACAGTGTTAATTATCGTGTTGTACGTGACATCCCTAGTATTTATCTATGGCTGGAAGTTTGTACCTTGGGGCTTTTAGTTGTTGGTTCTCTGAAGGTCCTCTTTTACTTGCATCTTGTTCTTTTGTGGTTGCAATATCTCTGTGATATCTGGAGGGTATTAGTTATAATTGGGGGAGTTTCTTCCTCTTGTAGAGTCTGAATTTTCTCTAAGTAGCTCTTTCATATTACAGGCTTTCTTCAGATATCTTGTAATACTCGCTGTCTGCTTCTCCTTGACAGCGGGGACCAAAGAGCTGATGGAAAGCTTTGTTCACAGGAATGGAGCTTATCAAACGAGAGCTGCACAGGAGAGCAGGCCAGCTTGGCTGTTTCCTTGGGTGCCTCTGATGTAAATGTCTTTCCTCTGGGCTGGTTCATTTCTCCAGGGAGCCCCTCGCCCCCCCACCCCCATCTGTGTTCTGGAAGGGGAGGAGGGGAAGGGCCCTGAGAGGTCTTGGCACCAGTAGGCTCACAGTCTCTCAACCTTCCCGTTGGGTACCCTGGTCTAGGGATTCAGTGTTTTATCTTCCCAGAGAATCAATCCAGTCTTGTGCCAGGATGAGGAAGCGCAGTTCAAAGACTATTGAGTGTACGGTGTTGATCCTGCAGATATGATTACTTTTTAAACTGCTTTCAACCAGTTCTTGGTGGGTTTTTGTTTGTTTGTTTGTTTGTTTGTTTGTTTTTGGTCTTTTTGGGGCTGCACCACAGCATATGGAGTTTCCCAGGCTAGGGGTCTAATTGGAGCTGTAGCCACCAGCCACAGCCACACCAGATCTGACCCGAGGTTGCGACCTACACCATAGTTCATGGCAACGCCAGAACTTAATCCACTGAGGGAGTCCAGGGATTGAACCCGCATCCTTATGGGCACTAGTCGGGTTCTGAACCTGCTGAGCCGCAATGGGAACTCCTCAGTTTTCTTCTCAAGTTCATTTTCCTCTACCCACCTTCTTCAGAGTGGTTTACTCAGGGCTCGAGTAAACTCAGCACCTAGAGGTGCTGAGCACATATCTCTCCTGTTTTTGTATATCTTTCCTCTGGTTGGTAGAGTTGCAAGGGAGTGAACTTTATGCCCCAAGAGCAGACAGCTTTGAATGAAACTATTTTCTAGTCTTTCTATAGGATTTGGACACAAGTTGTTAGGGAAGGAGAGTTTGGGAGCCCCGGGGGCGTGACTAGGGCAGGGGGCGAATCTGAGTAAGAGCACCGGGAGGCGCTAGGAACCATCCCTCTGTCTGATGGCAAAGACCTTGCTCTCAGAGGGAGCTTGCTTTCCCCAGATCTTCTTCCCAAGGGGCTTCCTTGCTTCTCAAGCAAATAAGAGCCCACCTGAGCCTATGTCCAGGTAGGTTTAGAGATATTTGTTTTGTTTTGTTTTGCTTTTTGCTTTTTAGGGCCGCACCCACGGGGCATATGGAGGTTCCCAGACCAGGGGTTGAATCAGAGCTGCAGCTGTCGGCCACAGCCACAGCCACAGCCACAGCCATGTGGGATCTGAGCTGTGTCTGCAACCCACACCACAGCTCACAGCAACACGGGATCCTGAACCCACTGAGCAAGGCCGGGGATTGAACCCACATCGTCATGGGTCCTGCTGAGCCATGAAGGGAACTCTGGTTTAGAGATACTTGAACAATTTAGATGTAACCTGTTCCCCACTACCATCTACTTTTTTTTTTTAAATGAAGTATGATTGACTTACAATGTCATATTAACGTCAGTGTGTAGCATAGTGATTCAGTTATGCACACACACATGTGCGTGTCTGTGTGTGTGTGTATTCTTTTTCAGATTCTTTTCCCTTATAGATTATTACAAAATAGTGGGTTTAGTTCCCTGTGCTATACAGTGGTCTTTGTTGGTTATCTATTTTATGCAGAGTAGTGTGTATATACTAATCCACACCCCCTAATTTATCCCTCCCCCCTTTCTCCTTTGGTAACCATGCATTTGTTTTTTACGTCTGTACGGTCACCTACTTTATAAAAAAATCCTCTAATCACCCCCCCACCCCGCCCACACCTTTTCCCTCTAAAATGTCTGCATACGTTCTCGAGGGATTGAAAGAGATACACTGTTCTTTCTGCATGGTGCTTATTAGTACCTGCACTTTGTTAAAAACAAATCCTAAAGTTCTATTCTAATTTGAGATGCTTTGATAAGCATGAAACCACCTGCCCTCTGCTCTGCCTGCTAGCAGCAATTCTCTGAGTCTTTGTTTGCAGGTAGCTGAGAACCTGAAATTCACATCAGGTCATTCAGCTTTATGAAAGAATCTGTCAGGAGGTAGAATCAATAATGCAGATAATTCAAACGTTCTCCCAGCCCACAGATGATTTTTACTAGCTCATTTCTCCCCAGTGCTGTCGGGATAACACCCTATGCAACATAGGTAATAAACAAAATCAAATCATTGCTCACGTATTCGTGGCTTGTTCCTGAATTTGATCATATGATTGTTGACGAGGGAGTTCTAAACTGTGGAGGGCGTATTTTTTACCCTATTTCCAGTAACTCTTCTATTTTTCTTAATTCTAAATAGGATTACTCACAGCATAGACACTGCCTGGAACTGGGAACTGGAAAATTTCTCCCTAGGCCTTTATGAATCTTCATTTTTCTCCCACGAACAGTAGAAGAGTGCACGTAGCTTTCCCACATGGGGGTTGCCCTTGGAAAGGACCCCTCAGGCTCTCTGCCTGGGGTCGTGACATGTGTGGCTTTGCAAGTTGCCAGCCCCAGGGGAACTCTCTTTTTTTTTTTTTTTTTTGCTTTTTAGGGCTGTACCCGAGGCATATGAAAATTCCCAGGCTAGGAGTCAAATTGGAGCTGCAGCTGCCAGCCTACACCACAGCCGCAGCAACATCAGATCTGAGCCTCGTCTGCAACCTACCCCACAGCTCACAGCAACACTGGATCCTTAGCCCACTGAGTGAGGTCAGGGATCGCACCTGCATCCTCATGGATACTAGTCGGATTTGTTTCTGCTGGGTCACAGCGGGAACTCCCAGGGGAACAGTCTTAAATGGGGGCTTGGCATTGCATTCAGTGACTTTGGTGTCCTACAGACCCAGGTTTAAGTCCTGGCTTTGGTGCAATGCTTGACACTGGCTAAGTCACTTAACCTTCCTAGGTCTCTGTGTTCTCATCATGACAATGGGGCTTTTTAAAAAAATTAACTTATTTTTTTTAATGGTTTTGAAATATAATTGACTTTCAAGGTTGTGTTTATTTCAGGTGTACAGCAAAGTAAATCATTTATACACATACATATAACCATTCCTTTTCAGATTCTTTTCCCATATAGGTTGTTACATGGTATTGAGCAAATTTCCCTGTGCTGTACAGTAGGTCCTTGTTACCCGTCTGTCGTATATACAGTAGTGTGTGTATGTCAGTCCCAACCCCCTCACTTATCCTTTCCCCCTCACATTTTCCCTTCGATAAACATAAATTTGCTTTCAAAATCTTTGAGTCTGTTTTTGTTTTATAAGGTCTATTGTATCATTTCTATCAGATTCCACATGTTAGTGATCTCATGTTATTTGTCTTTGCACTTCATATAGTATGATCATCTCCAGGTCCATCTATGTTGCTGCAAATGGCATTATGTCATGCTTTTTCATGGCTGAGTAATCTTCCATCATATATATGTACCACATCTTCCACTCTCTAACACCATGCACAAAAAGAAATTCAAAATGCATTAAAGACCTAAACATAAGGCCGGATAATAAAAAACTCTTAGAGGAAAACAGGCAGAATACTCTTTGACATAAATTGCAGCATTATCTTTCTTGATCCACCTCCTAGAGTAATGAAAATAAGAACAAAAAACCTAAATGGGACCTAATTAAAAGCTTTTGCATAGCAAAAGAAACCTTAAAGAAAAGAGGAAATGACAGTGGGGCTTTTTTTTTTTTTTGTCTTTTTTAGGGCCGAACCTGCAGCATATGGAGGTTCTTGGCTAGGGGTTGAATCAGAACTGCAGCCTCTGGCCTACACCACAGCTCACGGCAATGCCGGATCCTTAACCCACTGAGCAGGGCCAGAGATTGAACCTGGGGTCCTCATGGATGCTAATCAGATTCATTTCCGCTGAGCCACAATGGGAACTCTGACAATGGGGCTTTTAATGGCATCTTTTAATTAGCATTGCTGTGAGGAGTAAATGAGCTAATCCATGTTCAGAGGGCTTGTTAAACATGTATAACAAGAGACTGGGACATGTAAGTGCCCTGTAAATGTTGGCTGTCATTAGTCACAGGAGCTGGGTGGAGGACTGCTACTCCCCTGAGTGTACCTGGCCCAGCCTGGAAGCTGGCGTGTGACCCCTGCCACCTGACCCACCACCTCTCAGAAAGATGTCCTTGTAAGGGTGGACACCCTCCGCTGGCCTGGTCCATTTCCGTGGTCACCTCTGGAAACCGAGTACTGTCCGTGAGCTCTCTGCCTCTCTGGCCAGAAGTTGAGACACCCAGAAAGGGAGAGGGGCCTCTGTAATCCTGGAGCCTCACTGGAGGTGACCTTAGCTCACCCCCACCCTTTGTTTTGCTTTGAGGAGGCCAGGGCTTTAAGGACATTGCAGGAGAGCAGGTCTGGGCTGCCCAGCAATCTCAAAAGCAGGACGGAAAGAAGACCCACTTGTCTCAGTCCATCAAGGAATAACAATGACAAGAATAGAACATGGTTAACCATTCAAATCAAGCTACCATCTGTTGAAGACTTGCTATGTGTCAGGACTTGCATTGAGAGCTTCCCGAACGTCGTGCCCTCTTCCCAACAGCACTGGGAGGCAGGTACTGTGCTTCTTTCCAAGTCACAGATGAGATGGAGGCACAGACAGGTGCCCGTGGTCTCGCAGTAAGTGTCAGAGCCAGACTCTGAGCACAGGTTTGTTTGGGGGCAGGGAATGCAAGAAACGTTCTAAATCCTTGGTTTAATTACCCCCCAAGTACAGGCAGAGTCAGATGAGCCCCCTTAGCAGGCCGTGTACTTGGAGCTTCCTGCATCTGGACAACTTCCGCCTTCACAGTGCCTGGGGGCTGCCTTGGCTGCTTTTCCATCAGCTCCTGAGCTGCCAGCTCTCTGGGGAGGCAGCGTTTTCACCGGATTATTACAAATGAAAAGACCTGATTGTCTGCCCTGCTCTTTTTTTCCTTCCCCCTATTTACTATAATCAGGAAGTCGTGTTTTTCATTTAGGATAAGGCAATTACTTTTGTGCTGACCGAAGACTAGCAGAAAGCAAACTGAGCCTCATTTCCACATTCCTTTCATGGGGACAGGGATGAGAGATGGCCTGACTTCCCGGGGTCTCGCCCCCTCTCTTCTAAATCTCTACCTTATCTGAGGAAGGCATCAGTCACAACAGCAGCTGCCTGAATGGCAGGAACCCTGTAAATGACTGTGGTCGTCTTCCCCTCACCTGAGAAGTGACTAAAAGTCACCATCTCCTGCCCTAAGCTTTGCTGTAACGTGCTTCAACTTTATATATAAGTCCAGTAAACAGCCTGCCCCACAGGCTAAGGAGCAATGTAGTAAATATGAAAATTCGTATTTTTTCACTTGCCTAGGACTCATTTTTATTTTCTCTGACAGAATAGGCAAGCACCTCTTTGCACAGGGAAATAAGATATTCCATGTTTTTTCGTGATCGGAAGTCCAGGTCAACTGTAATTAAGCAAAGAGCAAACGAGAATGGTCTGAAAGTACCTTTTTTTCTTTCAGAGGAAGAATCTCAATTATCTGGTCTACTTTGTGCTACGTGAGTATTTCTGAGGACTTTAAGAGCCCCAAGAAACAAGTTGCTTCCATGCTCCAGGTCACAGTCAGAGGCGAGGAGAACATTCCGTTTCGCATCTTGAGCTCTGCCGGAGAAACCCAAGCCCCACGCTCTGGGCTCCTGGCACTGTAAACTAGCACCCTTTGGCCAAAAGCATCAGCCACAATTTATTCCTTATGTTTCAGTTCTTCTCTTTTCATCAGATTATGTTCTTACAGGCGTCTGCCGTGTCTCAAGTCACTCTTCAGATTCACATGCTGTCAAAGTCTTCATGGGTTCAAGGTTAAGGCACAGAGAGAGCTGATACATGGAAATGGGACCATTGGTATTTTATTTTATTTTATTTTATTTTATTTTATTTTATTTTATTTTATGCCATGCCATGCCATGCCATGCCATGCCATGCCTGTCACATGTGGAAGTTGTTCCTGGGCCAGGGATCGAACCCGTGTCATAGCAGTGACCTCAGCTGCTGCAGTGACAATGCCAGATTGTTAATCTTCTGCGCCCTAATGAAACTCCTTATTTATTTATAAATGGTATGGTATATTTTATTTTATTTTTTTAATGGTTTTTATTTTTTTCCATTATAGCTGGTTGACAGTGTTCTGTCAATTTTCTGCTGTACAGCAAGGTGACCCAGTCACACATGCATATATACATTCCTTTTTCTCACATTATCATGCTCCACCATTGGTCTTAATAAGCACTAGAGAAGACACTATTCAAACCCATAGAAAACGGTCTTTCTCCGAACTTGGGAAGAAGTTACACTCTGTCCTTCCTTTATTCTAAAGGAGAAGTAAGGAAGTTCCCTTGCAGTGCGGCAGTTTAAGGATCCGGTGTTATCACTGCAGCAGCATAGGTCACTGCTGTGGTGCAGGTTCGATTCCTAGCCCAGGAACTTCCATATGCTGTGGGCATGGCCAAAACAATAAAGAGAAAGAGAAAGAGAAGTAAGGTGTTCCCACTGTGGCACAACGGCATCGGCCGCATCTTTGTAGCACCAGGATGCAAGTTCGATCCCCAGCCCGACACAATGGGATCTGGTGTTGCCACAGGTTGCACCTATGGCTCTCATCTAATCCCTGGCCTGGGGGGAACTCCATATGCCACAGGGCAGCCCAAAATAAATAAATAAAAAGAAGTAAGGCTCCATGTATCTGGACTAAAACATCCAGGCTCTACCCTTTCTCTGTCCTGACATTCAGAGTCACCTTTGGCAGATTATTCAAACTTTGTTCATTCTAGGTGAAGCGGCAGTGCAGAGGGTGATATTACTAATTGAGCCAGTACAACGTTAGAAGACATAGATAATGATAACTCGAAAGGTCCTTAGGAGTATGCAATGCTATGTGGATATTTTATCAAAACCTCTGCATTTGCAGATTTCTCTTTGGAATTCGTTCTGTGTGATAGGCCTTTCTGGGTCTAGTCTCACCTGATACAGTCCCCCTTGCATCTAACTATCACAATCTACAATTTGAAGTTGTTCTGTCAATTAAAAAAAAAAAATCACCCATCCACCCCACCATCACCAGGGTTTCCTCTCTAGGTCATTTCCAGTAAAATGTGGCTCATATTCCTTTGTGAGAGAACAAATTGGTCATTCATTCCGTCGTATCAATGAGCGATATTATGCAGAAAGGAAGTATAATGAAATCAGAAACTTGAAAACAGCTATGACGGCTCTGTCCCAGATTTTTATTCAGGATATGATAAAATGTCACAGGACATTAATCTAGACGCTGAGATAGGCTCTGAAGACACTGAAAGAACTTGCTACCTCTCTTTAGAATTAATTGCAAGAAGACCTCTCTTCTCGAGAGAGTTATTTGGATTAAAGATTAGTAGAGGGAGAATTTGTAGCGTTTTCTTTCACATTTAAATTTCATTTCCTATATAAATGTTTTGTGGTAACATATTCAATTACTTTTTTTTTGGAAAAATTTCCTCTTTCACGTGTTCTAACCTCTTCAACCACATCAAAACCTCGTTTCTCCTTTGCCATTTAACACCTCAGCTTCCTTTCTTGCTTCCCCTCTGGTGTCGTGTTTGCCCATCTGCCTGCATCATCTGGATCCAGGCACCTGGTGCATGGCCCCCCATGGGCATGGAATCATTCTTCAGAGGCGAGAGATGCATGCATGGGCCCATGTCAGATGACACTTGCTGACTTTTTTACCTAGATGTGGGGAATGGAATCGGGTTTTGTGCTTTGATGTGCCATCCTCAAGCTCTCTTCCTTGACGCCAAAATTGCAATTTGTAGAATACTGAGGACGTGTCAGCCGGCCAAGACTGGGGGCTGGGAGAGGTGTTCAGAGGAACTGCTTTAATATCCTCCAGAAGGAGGGGCATGGGGCTACAGTTCTGGTTTGTTGCACTGAACCTGAGCAGCGGGGTACTTGCTGAGGGTTGGATTCAGGACGAAAGAGACTTGCCTGGGGTTTACACCCTGTTGGCCAGAATTAATGCTGTTATTGCTCTTCATTTGTAATTTTTTTTTCCCCTTGGAAAATGGAAATATATAAGGCAGTGACTCTGTCTTTACTCATTTTCAGATGACTGGTCCTGATGGCAGGTTTGGGGTCCTGTGGAGCTTCTGTCCTGTTCTGGACCCTGACTGCCTCACTGAAGGCCTCCTTTCCCCAGCTCACCATAGTTGGGCAGAGCCCTGTGATGCTGGCCCACACAAACAAGGTCTGGAGGTGGAATGGCTTTGGGTCCTCAACCCCAAACTGCTCCAATTGCCATAGAAATCAGCCAGGCGTGGTAGCCACCTCAAGGGGTCTTAAAGCCACAGCTACTTTATATTCAGAATCCCATCATGTAACAAATACACTCAGTAGTAGTTTTGAAAGGCATAATCCTCTCATTGCTCTGGCTAAGGCTTTCCAACTCCCTGTTGCTTCCCTCCCCATATTAAAATAATTCTCTTTTTTTTTTTTTGCTTTTTAGGGCCACATCCACGGCATATGGTGGTTCCCAGGCTAGGGGTCTAAACAGAGCTACAGCCGCCAGCCTGCACCACAGCCATAGCAATGCCAGATCCGAGCTGTGTCTGTGACCTACACCACAGCTCACAGCAACACCAGATCCTTAAGCCACTGAGCAAGGCCAGGGATCAAACCCGAAACTTCATGGTTCCTAGTCAGATTCGTTTCTGCTGCACCATGACGGGAACTCCTAATTCATTTTTTTAAAACACTTGATGGAAAAACATGACCGATTCATGTTGTTCTAGATTCTGAACAGATGGTTTAACAAAATGTATTATATTACATATTTACATTTAAGTTATTACACTTAAAGTTTTGGGAGAAGATTCAGTACTGACATGAAGTCATAATTAAAACTACAGAGGCAAAAAAAAAGGGGGGGGGGAGTTCCCATCGTGGCTCAGTGGTTAACGAATCTGACTAGGAACCATGAGGTTGCGGGTTCGATCCCTGGTCTCGCTCAGTGGGTTAAGGATCTGGCGTTGCTGTGAGCTGTGGTGTAGGTCATAGACGCGGCTCGGATCCCGCGTTGCTGTGGCTCTGGTGTAGGCAAGTGGCTACTGCTCTGATTAGCCCCCTAGCCTGGGAACCTCCTATATGCCGAGGGAGCGGCCCAAGAAATGGCAAAAAGACAAAAAACAAACAAAAAACTACAGAGGCGTTCCTGCTGTGGCACAACGGGATCAGTGTCATCTTGGGAGCGCTGAGACGCAGGTTCCATCCCTGGCCCTGCACAGTGGATTAAGGATCCAGTGTTGCCGAAGCTTCGGCTTGGGTCAGAACTGCGGCTCAGATCTGATCCCTGGCCCAGGAACTCCATATGCTGAGGGGCGGCCAAAAAAGAAGAAAAAAAAAATCCTGGTGCTCAGTGGGTTACCAACCCAACTAGTATCCATGAGGATGCGGGTTTGATCCCTGGCCTTGTTCAGTGGGTTAAGGATCCGGCGTTGCCCTGAGCTGTAGAGTAGGTCCGCAGACACGGCTCAGATCCTGTGTTGCAGAGGCTGTGGTGTAGGCCAGCAGCTGTAGCTTGAAACCGGGGCGGTGGGGGGGGGGCCTAAAAAGCAAAAAAAAAAAAAAAAAAGGAAGGAAAGAAAGAAAAGGAGCAAGATAGGACGGGACAGAAGAGACTGAGTTGCAAAGAGGGGTGAGGGGGAGTGGAGGCAGGAGCTGGGAAGGTTGAACATGAAAAAACATGAATAGGTATTTAGTAAATATATGTTGAATGAGGGAACACACCTCAGCATAATAAAGGCCGTATGTGGGAAATCCACAGCTAATATCATACTCAATGGTGAAAAACTAAAAGCATTTCCTCTAAGATCAAGAACAGGGTAAGGATGCCCATTCTCACCACTGTATTCAACACAGCGGTAGAGGTCTTAGTCATAGCACTCAGACAAGAAAAAGAAATAAAAGGAATCCAAATTGGAAAAAAAGAAGTAAAACTGTCACTGTGTGTAAATGATATCCTACTGGATAGAATCCTAAAGAACTCACCAAAAAAAAACAACAACAAACAACTATTAGAGCCAATAAATGAATTCAGTAAATTTGCAGGATGCAAAATTAATATACAGAAATCTGTTGTATTTCTTTCACTTTAAACAAAATTTCAGGAAGAGAAATTAGGAAAACAATCCCATTTACAATTGTATCAAAAAAGAATAAAATACCTAGGAATGATTCTAACCAAAGAGGTGAAAGACTTATACTCGAAAAACTATAAAACATTGATGAAAGAAATTTAAGATGTCACAGATGGAGAGGTATACCATACTCATGGTTTGGAAGAATTAATACTGTTAAAATGATGGTTCTCCACAAGGCAATCTACAGATTCAATGAAATCCCTGTTAAAATACCAATGGCATTTTTTTCATAGAACTGGAACAAGTAGTTCTAAAATTTATATGGAAACATGAAAGTACCCCAATAGCCAAAACAATCTTGAGAAAGAAAAACAAACCTGGAAGTATCACGTGCCCTGATTTAAAACTATACTACAAAGCTACAGTACAGTATGGTATGGCCACAAAACTGACTCATAGATCAATGGAACAGAATAGAGAGCCCAGAAATAAACCCATGCTAATATGGTCAATTAATCTAAAGAAGCCAGGAATACACCATGGGGAATAAACCATGGGGAATACACCATGGGGAAAAGACAATTTCTTCAATAAATAGTGTTAGGAAAACTAGACTTTGTCCTACCATTTACAAAAATAAACTCAAAATGTTTTAAATACTTAAATGTAAGACCTCAAACCATAAACTCCTAGAAGAAAACATAGGCAGTATGCTCTCTGACACTGGTCTTGGCAATGTTTTTTTTTGGATCTGTCTTCTCAGACAAAGCAAACAAGCAAACATAAATAGGAATACATAGAAGTTAAAAGTTTTTGCTCAGCAAAGGAAACCTCTCAATAAAATGAAAAGGCAGTCTACTGAATGGGAGAAGATATTTTCAAACAATTTATCCAACAAATTTTTGATACCTAAACTATGTAGAGAACTCGTACAACTCAACATTGAAAAGAAACTCAATTAAAAATGGGGCAGAGATTTGCAGCAACATGGATGGAGCTAGAGAACCTCATACTGAGTGAAATAAGCCAGAAAGACAAAGACAAATACCATATGATATCACTTATAACTGGAATCTAATATCCAGCACAAATGAACATCTCCTCAGAAAAGAAAATCATGGACTTGGAGAAGAGACTTGTGGCTGCCTGATGGGAGGGGGAGAGAGTGGGAGGGATCGGGAGCTTGAGGTTATCAGACACAATTTAGAATAGATTTACAAGGAGATCCTGCTGAATAGCATTGAGAACTTTGTCTAGATACTCATGTTGCAACAGAAGAAAGGCTGGGGGAAAAATGTAATTGTAATGTATACATGTAAGGATAACCTGACCCCCTTGCTGTACAGTGGGAAAAATAATAATAATAAATAATTTAAAAAGAAAAAAAAAGAAAAAAAAATGGGGCAGAAGATTGGAACAGACATTTTCCCAAAGACATACAGATGGCCAACAGGAACATGAAAAGATGCTAAATATCACTAATCATCAAGGAAATACAAATCAAAACCACAATGAGATACCTCACACTTGGCAGAATAGCTATCCTCAAAAAGACAAGAAACAAGTGTTGGTGAGAAAAGAGAACCCTCATGAACTCTTGGTGGGAATGTAAATTGGTGCAGCCACTAGTGGAAAACAGTATGTGGCAATCCTCAAAAAATTAAAACTAGAATTATCATATGATCCACCAATTTCATTTCTGGGTATTTACCAGAAGAAAACAAAAACACTAATTCGTAAAGATATAGGCACCCAGGTATTCATTGCAGCATTATTTACAGTAGCCAAGACATGCAAGTGCCCATCAACAGATGAATGAAGTTGCGGTATATAGACAATGGAATATTACTCAACAATTAAAAAGAACTGAAACCTTGCTATTTGCGACAACATAGATGGATCTAGAGAGTACTGCAGTAGGTGAAAGAAGTCAGAGGAAGACAAAAACTACATGATCTTACTAATATGTGGAATCTAAAAACCAAAACCAGCAAAACAAAATGAAAACAGATTCATAGATACAGAGAACAAAAGAATGGTTGCCAGAGGGGAGGAAGGTGGCACGATGGGTAAGGTAGGTAAAGGGAGTTCAGAGGTACAAACCTTCAGTTAAGAAATAAGCCATAGGGATGTAATACACAGCACAGGGTATATGGTCAGTAATATTGTAATAACTTTGAATGGGGACAGATGGTTACTAGACTTATCAGGGTGATCATTTTCATAATGTATGCCAATGTCAAATACTATGTAGTATACCTGAAACTAACATAATATTGTACATCAACTGTGTTTCAATTAAATGTATATATATTATGTTGAGTGAATGAAAACAGTACATATTCAACACTATGACATTCTGGCAGAGCCTAGTCATTGAAGATTTATTTTTTCAATCCTTCTTTCTTAGCTGTCTCTTTAAGGCAGTTTCCTTCTTTTACCACGTGTTCCTGCTCCTTCGGGACAGGTAAATTTCTTGGCTCACCCAAGTCTGAGCTCTGGTGCGCTCCCAGGGAGCGCGCAAGCTGTGTGCGCTAGGGAGTGAAAGGCTGACTGCTGGGAGCCAGCCATGCCTCCCAGCGCCATCCAGAGTGTTCCAGGTGCCCTGCGTTCCGGATTCTCGTTTGCTTTCTTGAGAGCAAAGTTCGAAGTCACAGATCTGGAGAGGATGTTGAAGAGCGAGTCTAGCCCAACTCTCAGAAATTACAGGCCCTACTCCCTGCTCGCCAAACCAACCCGGTCAGTCATAGGCTCTGACTGCTCCTTCAATCTTAGTAGCAATACTTTTTCTCCTGTTTCCTGGGCTGTCACTAGCTCCACTGCTTTTCAAACAAGTGGCCAGAAAGCTTGGGGTCCCTTCCTAAGCCCCAGGATGGATGGAAGGGAGGGAGGGAGGAAGGAAAGAATCAAGGAATAAAGCAGGTGGAGAAGTGGATGGATGCGCGAGAGCCTGGGAGCAGTAACCCTGGGCTGCGGGGCCCCGCCCTGCTCCCATTCCCAGGCCTCCGATTCTGTGCCCCCAGCCAGCTGGGGCGCTCGGAGAGAGGGTGCGGGCGGAGCGTTTACTCGAGGCGCAGTGGGGGAAGCGGCGAGGGCAGGGGGAGGTGGGGGGGGGTGGGGAAGGGGAGGGCTTTGGAGGCGGAGAGGACGGACGCACGCGGAGAGGGCGCGGCGGAGGGGGCGGCAGGCGCCGCGGGAGCTGGGCGCGGGGTTGCTGCGCGGGCGGCTGACGGGCGTGGAGACGGGATGCGGCCGCCGCCGCTACCTTCTTGCCGGCCCGGGTTGCGCCGCCGGGACTGAGCCGTCGCTCGAACCGTGAGCTGAGCGGCCGCCGGGCGCGCCCGCAGCGCCGGAGAATGGGCTGCGGCGGGAGCCGGGCGGATGCCATTGAGCCCCGCTACTACGAGAGCTGGACCAGGGAGACGGAGTCCACCTGGCTCACCTACACCGACTCGGACGCTCCGCCCAGCAACGCCGCCCCGGACAGCGGCCCCGAGGCAGGCGGCCTGCAAACCGGTGAGTGCGCCGGGTTCCTGCAGACCCCGCGCTGGGAAGGGGGTACGGCAGGGGGAAGCCGGAGGGACGCGGAGCGCCCAGTCCCCCAGAGAACTGGGTGCGGAATGATGGGGTGAGGGAAGGTGGGAGACAGATAGGACCTGCCTGCTGACCGACTGACGGACCCGGGCCCAGGGAACCGGGCCAGCCAGCGACCCTTACAGAAGGCTGAGCGAATTCCCCGAGCCTCGGGCAACTTCCGCCCCTCTTGGCCACCGCAGGTGCCTACTCTTTGGCCAAAACGGATGGGGTAGGAGGACGGCATATTCGGCCTGCACACCTATCCAGCCCACCCACCCCTCCTGGCCGCTGGGATTCGCCTCTGCTGGGTTTTGGCCCATTTCCTTCTCTGGCGGCCTGTGTACCAAGCCGGGTCACTTCATCCGCTGGCCACCTGGCCCCTCTCTCCCTTCGTTTATAGACCGACCCAGATGGCCTGGGTGGAGTCTTGCTCGTCGCCTCCCCCTTTTCTACTCCCCACCCCGCCCCGCGGTCTTTGAAAACCAGAATCCCAGTTCGGGTTAAAATAAACGCTGGCCACCCCATCACTAGTCCTGCGCTTAAGCTTACTTTTCAAGCAGTTGTTTCATGGTAAGGACTTCCCTCTTTACCCCACGGTGCCTCAATGCTTTATATGAAGCAGGACATGAGAAAGGATTACAACTAAAATTAAATGCTCTTACCTTTACCCCTCTGGCAGAAATCTTTTAGAGGAGTAGGTACTTACTGGTCCAGTCACAAGTCAGAATTTTTTAAAGCAAATATTAATAATTATAGGGTAGAGATGAAAATAGACTATTGCCACAGACTGATCTTTAATCATAAATGTGTTGGTGCTGTTATAAGGATAAAATACCTCACCACTTATTACATGGATGTTGCCAAAAGCCAGATCAAAATTCGTGTAAGAATGCTGTAACTGTTTCCTGACCAATTTATGTTGTTGACATTTTTGAATATTAAAATTGAACATAGAAAAAGGAGGCTAATTTGAAGGATGACATATAAGGAGGAGAAAAGAAATGTCAACTATACTTAAAAAATCAATAATGCTAAATTCCTGCTTTATAAATAAGAGCTGTCACTTTAATCCTGAGACTACGTATGTCTCCATCTTTTAGGACCACGCTGGCTTCTTTTTAACATGAACTTTGGGATTCCTGTTTTGTTTTGTTTTGTTTCTTTTGGTGAGAGCTGTCAGTGAAAACTATGCAAGGCGTAACACTACATTTGTCTCTAACTTTTCTGACTCACAGTAGCAATCATCATGGTTATTTTGTGTTGCTGATGTTTCCAGAGCATTTCCAAGTGGCCTCTTGGCTGAATTCAGTGTCAGAATGGGGATAAGACATCAGCCTTCAAAATCGACCTGGTAGATGTTAGATGTAACAGCACCTCCCGAGGAGGTATGTTACTTCTCAGGAGAGACTCAAAAGACCAGAGCTGACCTCCAAGGAAATAAGGTTAAAAATATCTAACATGGAAAAGAACAAAGTGCAGCTTCAGGGAAGGTTGCCTTGGTGATTAGAAGTTTACAGTGTACAGTGTGTATGTTATTATGGGATGGCTAAATATGTACATATTTGTTTCCAATGCTTATTCATTTATTACTATGCCATCTCATGTTGTTCCCATCATGCATCATGAGAGCTGGTTCCTGCAACAGGTAGAGTCTGGGCTAAGCATGCTCATTCATGGTACCCTGCCAGTCATGAGACAGCCCTGCCAGGCAGGTGGTCCTGAAGACCCGAGTCATTCACAGGAAAGGTTCAGCTCCAGTCCCAGGACAGCAGCCTGAAATTGGCCAGACTCTTAGATGGGTAGAATCATTTCACTTCCCTAGAAATTTCCATCAGCCTCAGAGGGGAAGAACACTTCTGAAGATCCAGATGGAATCAAGCCTTTCCTGAAAATACGTTGGCGTTCCCTTTTAGAGCCTTTGGAAAAATGGTTTGATGCCTATGGATTTTCTAGACTAGCAGCTGGTCATCTTTAGGCAGAGTGGGCCATATGAGAAAGCAACGATTCTTCTGGGTTTCAGCCACCCTGGGAGATTAGCCAGTGTTCTCTATTTTTTTTTCTTCCTTCCAGCATCCTCGGGCTCACCCACCCCCTGCCAGTACTCCACCTCTAAATTCAGTTCCAGGCTTGAGCACCCACTGACCTGTAGTGTTGGTGTGGGATAAGAAGCCAGAAAGCCACTTTTTCCTTTTCCATCCATCCTTTTCAAATGGAGAGATAAAAGGAAAGCTGGAATTAGAATCCATATTGTAAAGTCGGATTCATGACTAGAATTGTAGAACTGGAGAGGGTCTCCGAAGGTCATCTGTCCAAGGCAGCCAGGATTCAGTTAAGTTGCCCCCTTCTGCACCGCACAATCTCCCAACCCCTTCAGTGCACTTTCCCTGGCTCCCTCACTCCTCAAGAGTCCTTTCTTTTGGGTCCATGGTCACTTTCCTTTAGTGTCAAATTGAAGCCACTTTTTTTTTCTCCTGACCACTGCAGCTTCAGGAGCTCTGAGGGCAGGGAGTGAACTAATTCACCTTTAGCTCCTGTGCTTAGCACCCTGTGGAGCCCTGGTTAGGATGGCGAAGCACTCTCTCTCATCCTACCCTCCCCCTGGCAGTTCTTCCTAGATGCCCCCTCCCACTCCTCTGCCTTGCATCCCTTGCTGCTGACATTTTCTCACTTGAGTAAGTTTGACCTAGATTCTTCCAAGTGCCTTTCTGATCCCCCAACTTTTCTTTAAATAGTGCCCCCAGAAAGTTCCCGTGTGGCGCAGTGGGTTCAGGATCCAGCGTTTCGGCAGCTGTGACGCAGGTTGCAAGTGCAGTGGGTTTGATCCCTGGCCTGGGAACCTCCATGGAAAAAATAAGATAAAATAAAATAAAAAGTGCCCCCAACTTTATCCTACCTCATTGAAATCCCTGACCTGGTTCAAAGATGCCATTTCGGCTGTAGCCACCACTCCCCGCAACCTCAGCTCCATCCACACCCATATCTACCAAAAAGCTCCTTGTTTAAGTATTTCTGCTTGTAAACCTCATCTCCATTTCTCTTAGCCCAATCCAGGTGGAGGTCCTGTCACGTGACAGATGTTCAGTATTTGTTGGATGAATTCTGTATTTCACTGCAGGATGGGGCATGTTTTTCTGCCAGTCCCGCAAAGCAAAGTTTCTTGCTGTCTTCTCCTTACTAAGAACGTGATCCTGAGCCTTTGATTGCTATATTTGGGGAAATCATCCCCACTTGCCAGCAGAAATCAATTAAGTTTTTAGGTTCAGCTCTTGTGTCAGCTGGAATTAAAGACTTAACTGAAGCCACAGTATCTGATATGCATGGCTTTTCTGTGTCATTGAAGCCTGTCTCTCTGTCACAGCAGGAGATTAAATTGGTTTGGTGTGATTTAGTTCTCATAAAATCAGTTTACTGGATTGATTTTTTACCTCTTGGTCTGATGGAGGTCTCCCACGGAGAAAGGGGGTCTCCGAGGTGGCTGTGCCTCAGCCTAGCCCAGCCATTCTGTATGTTAATCACTTCAGAGCTTCACCTCAATTTAATCACAAGTCCCTTAAATTACATCCTTTAAGATCCCCATTTGTACTGTTAGGTTGTTGGGGTTTTTTTTTTTTGTTTTTTTTGTTTGTTTGTTTGTTTTGCTTTTTAGGGCCACACCCGTGGCCTATGGAAGATCCCAGGCTAGGGGTCAAATTGGAGCTGCAGCTGCCAGCCTACAGCAGTGCGGGGATCTGAGTCGTGTCTATGACCTATGCCGCAGCTCACAGCACTGCCAGATCTTTAACCCACTGAACAAGGCCAGGGATCAAACCCTCATCCTCATGAGTACTAGTTGAGTTCTTAACCCACTGAGCCACAATGGGAACTTCCCGTTTTTTTTCTCTAATGTCTCTAGAGAATAAAACATTTCAAATTTCTCTAACATGTTCTACTTCATAGCTTTAAATTGGTGTAATAATTGCTTTTGTGAATGCAAGATGAAAGATTGCAGAATTAGACTCACAACAAAATGATTTATCTAAATCAATTGGAATATGCCAAATAAAATGAGGCATATTTAATATTACCATTAGCTAACATGTACTGGTATCTTACCAAGGACCGCGTGCTGACTCAGTGGCTCTTTATGTACATCATCTTGTTCGATCCTCAGGGGGTCAGGGTTAAAGGGTCGAACTGTTCCCTCATCGTCCTTTTACAAGGGTGGGAATGAGGCCGAGAGCGTGCAGTACCTTTTCCCATTGCAAGCCCGGAATCCAGCTCTTTCTGAATCCAAAGCCCCCACTCCGAAACCCTGCCTTCCTGGTGATCAAGGGATCATCTATAGAATTCAGGTGAATTTATTGATTTGACAGGTGATGGGACTCAAAGTCTAGTCTGATCTCTTGGTCTTCTGATTTGGTCTCAGCCGTTTCTTCCGCAGCATCCCTGAGCATGGGGCTTCTCTTCCCTAGGGAAGGAGGGCTCCCTGTCCCTTTGGAGCAATTTCCCCCTGCAAGCAGCTCTTTTCCTCTGCTGCATAATTTCCACCTGGTCTTGCACAGATAGTTCCTTCAGTATTTGGACATTGCTGTTTCTTTCTTCTCACCATTGGTCCGCCGGGCCAGACACACACCAGTCGCTTCAGCCGTTTCTCAGACTCCTGTGGGCCTCACTGTATTCCTCCAAACACATTCCTCCCTTCCTTAATGCAAGGGACCAATGGTTACCTCCAAGCTGCCGATGGCAGTGAGCAGCATCGGGAAATCCGAGGTCTGTTTGGATGACGCTCTGCAGGCACCCTCTCCTGGGGCGGGTAAAGCCTAAAACCAGGTTAGAATTTGTTCTCCTGCTGCTCTTGTTGCCCTATTACCTTCATGACCCACATGAAGCTTGTGATCAGTTAAAACCCTTAGATCTTTCTAGTCTAGGTTCTATGGGACCTTGTTTGGTTTCCCCTGTATATACTTTGCACCTTGAACAGGGACTAGACTATCGGTGGCACTCAATAAATGTGGAATGAGGGAATTTTTCTGCTCATGAATCCTACATTTGCACTATCGATTTCCGTAACCCGAACTTGGGCTTTTTGTATTCGTTCTTGTGAAAACCAATCTTGGAGTTCCCATTGTGGCCCAGCGGTTATTGAACCCGACTAGCATCCATGAGGATGTGAGTTTGATCCCTGGCCTTGTTCAGTGGGTGAAGGATCTGGTGTTGCCATGAGCTGTGGTGTAAGTCACAGACGTGGCTCAGATCCCGTGTTGCTGTGGCTGTGGCATAGGCTGGCCGCTGTAGCTCTGATTTGACTCCTAGCCTGGAAACTTCCATATGCTGCAGGTGTGGCCCTAAAAAAAAATTTTTTTTTTTGGTTTAGTGTTTAAATTTGCTGACCTTGACCCATTTTGAAGTGCTGTGAAGATAATGGCTCTTCATTGCCTGTGTTGAGAGCCTGAGGGTGAAGTGCATTTGTTTGCTTGTTTGGTCATTCAACCTACAGCGGCACAGAGCTGAGTAAGATGTGTTTCTGGACCTCAAGAAGTTAATAGTATAGGGGAGACTGGCATACAGGTGGACACCCGTCAGGTCAGCACGATCCCACTGGAACAGCATGAGGGGAAGGTGCCGACCGTGGAGGGGGACTGAGTAGTTCATTTTGCTTGGGGCGGGGCCCGTGTGTACAGACCCCAGCAGGGCCTCCCTGCAGGTGGGGGCAGCCCTGTCCCTGCAGGCCCTTTGCTCGGGTTATACTGACTCCCTCCCTGAGTGAGAGCATCTGTGGCGAGCCCACCCAGGGCTTCCTGGTGGGTAAGCCTCTCTGCGCCCCCCAGCTCCCTCCAGATACCTGTTACCACTTGTGGTCGTATTTTTGAACAACTGCTGACTCATGGCTGCCCCCTTTGGGGATGACAAGCTCTGATAACTTGAGGAATGGGTCTTGCCACTTGCCAGTGTATCCCTACCCCTGGGCCTGGCTGCAATAGGATTAGGGGCAGCCTCTCATGAATGCATACATCCCCTAAAACGTCTGTGTGTCCATTTCATTCTTCCTGTAGTCCCCAGAGATGTTGTTTTCCTTCCTGGAAAAGTCCGTCTTTTCTTTCTCTGGGGTTCTTGTCTGCTGGATGGAGTTGCATAGCAGGGAAACATGCCTCCCACCCCTTTTGCCAAATACAAGCCCCTTTGTCGTAAGGGTGGTTTTGCAAAAAACACTACAAAAAACAGGTGGCAACAAACCCAGGCAGTTCGTAAGCATCTAGGATGTCTCCCGTGCTCAAGGCCCTGGTCTCCTGGGCTGTCACCCATCCAGCCTCAGGCTCTCGGGGCACTTCGTCCAGCTGGTAGAGCCTGGCCTGTCTCTCTGGTTAATTAGCTGGATGGGCACTTGCCTGTCTGGCATCTACCACACGTGGGTTGAATGACTGTAAAAACAATGGATGGATGATCCAGTTCTGCAGGTGCAATTTTTTGTTGTTGTTTTTTGTTTTTGTCTTTTTAGGGCCGAACCTGCAGCATATGGAGGTTCCCAGGCTAGGGGTTGCATCGGAGCTACAGCTGCTGGCCTACACCACAGCCACAGCAACGCAGGATCGAAGCCGCATCTGCGACCTACACCGCAGCTCACGGCAACACTGGATCTTTAACCTAGTGAGTGAGGCCAGGGATCAAACCCGAATCCTTATGGATACTAGTCGGGTTTGTTAACCACCGAGCCATGTCGGGAACTCCTCCTGCAAGTGCAGTTTTGTCTGGCTGTCATGCGCCCTCTTTCCTGGGTCCTGTCTTAGATGATTTTATCTTGGACATCTGTCCAGAGAACCGTGTCTCCATTGGACACTAGATAAAGCTCTTCTGACTCTGATCAGAAGTGAATTTAAGGCTTCAAACTTGCTCAGCAGTGGGAGGAGGATAATCCCGTCAAATAGCAAGGCGTCATTTTCTGACTTTTCCTGCACCCAGCAAGCCCCCAACCCCTGCAAGTCCTGCCTTCACCCTGGGATCTGTGCACCTGTGACCCTCCACACCTTCCTGCAGAAATGGCCATTCTGTCCTTTACTGAAGCTGCTGTCTTTCTGTGGCAGGCCCACGGCCTCTAGCTCCTCTCAGAGGACTTTTTGACCCTGGCAGGACTCCTGCAGAGGTTCTCTGGCTGGTCCAAATATCACCCATACCCCTCTCCTTCTGTAGAGGAGACTGGGTGGGTGTACCCTGAGCCATATGGTGACCCAGCCCCTTCCAGCTCAGCTCCCAGCAGCTTCACTTCCTCACAAGCTCCCCCCTCTTACCCCAAGCCCCGCCACCTCCTTCTTTCCGGAGATAAAGCTCTTTTAGAATGTTGGCCTGGGCTAAGCTGCATGCCATCAAATTTATATGTCCAAGTCCTAACCCTCAGTACATCAAAATGTAACCTTTTTGTTTCGTGTGATTAATTTCCAATGTCGTGTTAGTTTCTGGTGTACACATAGCACAGTGATTCACTTACATACATATATATATATATATATATATATATATATATATTATTTTTCATGTTCTTTTCCATTATGGTTTATTACAGGATATTGATTATAGGTCCCTATGCTATACAGGAGAACCTCATTGTTTATTTTATATATGGTAGTTTGTATCTGCTAATCCCAAAGTCCTAATTTATCCTTCCTCCACCCCCTTTCCCCTTGGTAACCATAAGTTCGTTTTCTATTTCTGTGAGTCTGTTTCCCTTTCATAAATAAGTTCATGTGTGTTATATTTTAGATTCCATATACAAATCTTGCCATATGGCATTTGTCTTTCTCTTTCTGACTTTACTTCGTATGGTCATCTCTAGGTCAATTCATGGTGCTGCAATTGGCATTATTTCATTCTTTTTTATGGCTGAGTAGTATTCCATTGTGTATATATATCATGTCTTCTTCATCCATTCATCCACTGATGGACATTTAGGTTGCTTCCATGTCTCGGCTATTGTAAATAGTGCTGCTGTGAACATTGGGGTGCTTTTATCTTTTCAAATTACAGTTTTGTCTGGACATATGCCCAGGAGTGGGATTGCTAGGTCACATGGGAACTCTATTTTTAGTTTTTTAAGGAACCTCCATGCTGTTTTCTATAGTGGTTGTACCAATTTACATTCCTACCAACAGTGTAGGAGGGTTCCCTTTTCTCTACAACCTCTCCAGCATTTATTTGTAGACCTTTTTATTTTTGTGGCTGATATGCAGTGGTACCTCACTGTGGTTTTGATTTGCATTTCTCTAATAATTACTGATGTTGGGCATCTTTTTCCTGTGCCTATTGGCCATCTGTATATTTTCTTTGGAAAAATGTCTATTTAGGTCTCCTGCCCATTTTTAATTTTTTTTTTTTTTGGCTTTGTAGGGCTGCACCTGAAGCATATGGACATTCTCAGGTGAGGAGTCAAATCGGAGCTGCATCACAGCCAGTCTACATCACAGCCATAGCAACGTGGCATCCAAGTCCTGTCTGCGACCTACACCACAGCTCACTGCAACGCTGGATCCTTAACCCACTGATCAGGGCCAGAGATCAAACCTGAATTCTCTTGGATACCAGTCGGATTTGTTTCTGCTGTGCCGCAGTGGGAACTCCTGCTTTTATTTCTATCATCTGGGGAAACTGACCTAAGAAAATGTTGGTACAGTTTATGTCAGAGGTACAGTTTATGCTCTTTTCTAGAATGTGCCCTTTTTTGGAGATGGGGCCCTTATAGAGGTAGTGAAGTTAAAGTGAGGTTCTTACAGTGGGCTCTAATCCAGTATAAGTGGTGTCCTTATAAAAAGGGAAGTGTGAACACATGGACAGACAGACACACAGACAGCCGTGTGAAGACGAAGGAACGCAGAGGTTGGAAAGCCAAGGGTGGCCAGAGATTGCCAGCCAACCTTCAGAAGCCAGGAGGAGGCATGAAACAGATTCTCCCTCACAGCCTCAGAGGGAGCCAGCCCTGCCAATACCTTGATCTCAGACTTCAAGCCTCCTATGTAATGCGAGACAAAACATTTCTGTTAAGCTACCCAGTGTGGGGTACTTTGTTCCAGTAGCCACAGAAAATGAATAAAAATGTGTTTATGAGCACAACACTGAACATCTGAAAATCATCAGAGAGAGGATTTCTGTGGTCACTACCTCACGCTTCCTTCTAAGATTGAATCTGTTTCTTTGTCATTTAAATTCAAATAGCATTTATTAAGCATCTACCACAGGTGAGAATTTTTCTTTGAGGTATTAGTTCACATACCTCTCAGAAATCATTGCTTTCAGGATAAAAAAAAAAAAAAAAAGAGTTCCCATTGTGGCGCAGCAGAAGTGAATCCTACTGGGAACCATGAGGAATCGTGTGCGTTCGATCCCTGGCCTCTCTCAGTGGGTTGGAGATCTGGCGTTGCTGTGGTGTAAATCGCCGACAGGGCTTGGATCTGGTGTTGCTGTGGCTGTGATGTAGGCCGGTGGCTACAGCTTCGATTGGACCCCTAGCCTGGGAACCTCCATAGGCCATGGGTGTGGCCCTAAAAAGACAAAAAGACAAAAAAAAACCCAAAAAAACCACATTGCTTTCACCACCTCCCAGGTGAGAAAGCCGAGGTTCAGTGAGATTAAGAGATTAAGCAGGGTCACCCAGCCAGGAAGTGGAGGCACCCAGGTCAGAACCCAGATCTCTTGTTTCTAAACCCAAGGCAGTGCTAACTGAAGCACGAATTTAGTGCCCTCCTCCATGCCATCTGCTTCTGGCTTTTTTTGCAAATATGAGCCACTTGGAGTGGCAGCCTCCTGCCAGCATTCTCAAGGTTGAGGACAAGAGTCCTTGAGGAGACACCTGCAGGCCTGTGGCACTCATGCCACCTGCTGCCTGCGCTGAGTCCCCAGTGGCAGGGCTACCGGGCTGCTCAGAAAATCACCTGCATCCCACTCACCTGATGGACTCGTTAAAGATGAACAATCTTTGGGCAGAATAATTTTTTTCTTCTGGTGTCAAGTGCCGTGGATGTTCCTTAGGGGAATCTAGAAAGTATGGAGAAGTGCACAGGAGGAAGTAAGCCTCTGGAGCATTTAGGTTTCATCCTGAAGGTCCTGTCTCTGCATGCGGTGCACGTATCATCTTCTGCAGGGGTTATTCAGAGTTTGAGGGGGTGGTGTGGAGAAATCCCTCCAAGTTGTGTGGAAGCTCAAAGGCCAAGGGAAAAAGCCTTTTTTTTGCTTTGCTTTGTGTTTGGAAAACTATTTAGAGGTGGTGGCAGCCAAAGTCTAGTTTGAAAGGAGGAAGAGCAGGGGGCAAAGGCCATGGATAAGTGAAGGGATTTTTCTCCCTTTTTGCCTTCAGTGCTCAGCAGACGTGGTTGACTTCAGGTACATGCACCTGTAATTCAGGTAATTACATGCTAGGCTAATGCGCAGTGTGACTCCATTGTATGTGATCCCTCCATGCCCCCTCCCACCTTCCTTCCAGCCCCCACAATTGGCTCAGGCTGAGGATGCTGTTTTATTTTATTTTTTGTCTTTTCAGGGCCGCACCCTCGGCATATGGAGGTTCCCAGGCTAGGGGTCGAATTGGAGCGACGGCTGCCGGCCTACACCACAGCCACAGCAATGTGGGATCCGAGCCATGTCTGCACCTTACACCACAGCTTGCGGCAACGCGAGATCCTTAACCCACTGAGCGAGGCCAGGGATAGAACCTGCATCCTCAGGGTTACTAGTCAGATTCATTTCAGCTGAGCCACGACAGGAACTCCGAGGATGCTGTTTTATATTCTGCCCAGCTGTTGCTGGGATTTATGGTTGCTTTGTGGATGTAGAAACATGGTGTGTGTATGTTTGTGGACCAGCTCTCCTGAGTCTCCAATGCTCATGAGGTTGTGTGGGTTGGTGCCCAGTGTTGGGGTTGGTGTAGCCCCACACATTCCAGCTCTGGGTCTCCGTGTTGGATGGGTAGGTAAGCAGTGTCTGCCTACATCTTGCTGTGTGGCTTCTGTGCAGTGAAGCAAAGCCAGAAGCCTGAGTAGCTTTTTCTTAATCCCGCTCCATCTGCTTTACGGATAGTGCCAGCTTCTCCCAGGTTCTGGGGTTAGGTTGTCTGTGAGTCTTCATCTTGGGTCATGTTGTGAGTCTTGGTCTTTTTCCGTTTCCGTTTGCATTTTCGTGGGCGGTTGGGCAAGGCTGGGTCAGCGGCCCCTAGTCAGGTGCCCTTCAGCCTGGAAGTCTATCCTGGAGCCTCTTAACTTCCTCCTCCAAGCCACTGCACCAGCCTGCAGTACAGCCACACCTTGGGACCACTCAGCTAGATCTGGTCTCTCTGTTTACAACCTGCTTCTCCTGTGACCATGTCCTCCCGTACCTAGACCTTTCTCTTCCTCATCAATCATCATCTTCCTTGTTATTTTGCTTGGAGATAGCGTAGGTCAGTGTTAAGGAATTAGACTTTAACAACAGACATTTACCAGATGTCTGAGCTTAGGCAAGTTTCTTTGCTTTTCTGGGTTTCCATTTCCATCCCATAGGATGAGAATCACTGCAGAATTAATGTTCTCACAACTATGAAGGGCATACATCCAGCTTCGGACTGCCCATCCCAGCACCCAGGTCCTCCCCCAACCTCGCCCTGGGCTCATCATGCTGGTCTCAAACCCAGGGTTCCCCGTCCGCCCCTGCTCCCAGTTTCTGAGTTGTTTGGCACTGCTGTTGAAAGTCATGAGTTGGTGATTGCACCCAATTCATGCCTAGAACTGCAGAGTTCTTACCTGTTCTCAGCACTTCTATTAATTCCTTAGTAACAGGCTGTGATAGTTATCCCCATGCAGTGCTCCCAGCACTCTCCTGTTCTTGCCCTCTGAGTGCGAAACAAATTGAAGACTTGCTGTGAATTCTCCCATCTTTCTCTCCAGTCACCTGTTGGGCATCCTTCTTGCCACATCAGCATTTAAAAAACATTTTTAGCCATCGTCTCTCCTCAGATCTGTCTGTTTGGATTCTAGGTGCACTGTTGAGGTTGCTTCTTCTAAGAACAGGTAGTTCCATTTATTTTCTGCACTTAACAAAAAGTCTGGAGGTTGCCAGGCATACTACTCAAGGCTGCTATCGAGGATCTGGGCCCTCTGAGTGTATTGCTTTGCCATCCTTGATGTGTGGATTTCATCCTCACAGTTGCAAGGTACCGTGGCATCTTATTGGATAGGGAGAAGGAGGAAAGGTAGAAAGAAGCACTCCACCTGTGTCTGGTTTTTTTTGTTTTTGTTTTTTGTTTTTTTTAATCTGTAAAACAATAGCTTTCCCAGAACCCCGTAAGTTTTTCTTGAGTTTCATTGGCCAGAACCGTGTTACAAGGCTGTCCCAGGCTGCAAGGACCTAGGAAATTGAGACTCATCTGGGCTCATGACACCCTCAAAGCAGTGGGTCCTTTTGCAAAGAAAAAAGGGGAGAACAGATATTGGGGAGGCTGCAAGCAGGTGACTGTACCCTTCATCCTAAGGCTCAGTCAGAGAGGTGAGAAGATCGGCAGGAGCCAGAGGAAAGGAGGAAGGCAAGTAGAGAGGTGAGGAGGGGAAACCAAGACAACACGATTACTAGGATTAAGATTTTGCTCTAATATTACGTAATACTAATATTACTAATATTTTTCGTAATACTAATAATACTAATATTTTTCACGTTCCCATATGTTAAGTGAATTCTTTTTTTTTTTTTTTGGTCTTTTGTCATTTTTTTTAGGGCCGTACCCGAGGCATGTACAGGTTCCCAGACTGGAGTCCAATCGGAGCCACAGCAACGCCAGATTCTTAACCCACTGAGCAAGGCCAGGGATCAAACCTGCAAACCTTATGGTTCCTGATCGGATTTGTTTTCACTGCGCCACCACAGGAACTCCAAGTGAATTCTTAAAGGTGTATTTTTGCTGAAAAAGTTACATGTGCCAGTATTGCACTAATTTTAGAAATAACGCAGCAATAGCCCAAAGTTTAGTCTTTTCAAATGGTGTCTTGACATCAGACTCTGTGCTGTGTGCATGTGATGCATGGTAGGCATTTCTTGGTTTTCTGCTTCATTTTCCTGCAGAGTTAATGCCAGCCAGAAACAGGCACTGATGTGCCAGTTGATCCTCTGTGCCACCACTGTTCAGTTAGTGGGACCATTTGTGGAGGTTCACTGTGCAGGGTCTTGCTGATGCTCAGCCGGGAGAAGCAGCAGCCAGCCAGTTGACTGATTTGAAGAGTTGACAGTATTTCCCATGAAAGTTTAAAAAAAAAAAAAAATCACCCTGCTGTTGTCTCTAGGACTGGTGGACTTTAGAGCGGAGGAAACAGAAAGGATTTGTAGAAAATCTCAGAGCTGTTTGAGAAGCCGGTTGTCATAGCAACAGGGCACAGCCTGCTTACAAGGGAAGTGGCCATGGGAGGAGTCAGGTTTACGCACCTCCATAAACAACAGTTGAGTTTGACAACGAGCCCTCAATAAATGATGACGTCCAAGAATCACTTTTCAAGGACAGTGTTCTTAGCAGCCAGGCCTAGGTTTGCTTGCTGGGGAGATAAGGGATGTGTGTGCAAACACACACACACGAACTAGTATCCTAGCCACTGCCCTGTGAGTGTGGCTTCCGGGCTTCTGCCCAGCACATGCCAGGCCTTGCAAGGCCTGGGTGAGAGTATCTAATTCTCTTATCCCTGTTTCACAGATTAGGGAAGTCAGGGGGGTGAGGTGCCTTGCCCAGGGCTAGCATGCAGATTCTCTTGGGGAACCTAAAATAAAGCTGCAGTCCAACCCAGGGGGTTCAGCTGTGGTAGGGTGGGCGGGGCCAGAACTCCCACGTGTGTAACAGCGTCTTTAGGTCCGGGCTGAGTGGTATTCCCTTTCTGTGATGGAGCCAAGATTCTGCATTTCCAACAAGCTCCCACGTGATACTTGGACTCTCAAAGAGAAGGAAGGTTCTAGACCAGAGGGTGGCAAACCTTTTCTGTAAAGGGCCAGATGGGAGATGTTTCAGGCCATGTGACCACATGGGAAAATCATATAATGAACTCCTGCATACCCATCACCCAGCTTCCGCAGTTATCTACACACAGCAAATTGTATCTCATCTCTACATCCATCCCTCTTCACTCATTGGATTTTGGTCGGGGGCGGGGGCGGGGGGGGGGGGCGTGCACCCTGCAGCATATGGAGTTCCTGGGCCAGGGATTAGATCCGAGCTGCAGCTGCAGCAACACTGAATCCTTAACACACTGTGCTGGGCTAGGGAATTGAACCTGGGTCCCAGTGCTCCCAAGATGCTGAGGATGCCATTGCGCCGCAGCAGGAACTCCCCATTGGATTATTTTGAAGCAGGTCCCAGAAGTCATGTAACTTCATCCATAAATACTTTAGTATGGCTCTCTAAAAGATAAGGACTCTTTTTGAGAAAATATAAGATTGGGAGTTCCCGTTGTGGTGCAGTGGAAAATGAATCTGACTATTATCCTTGAGGATTTGGGTTCGATCCCTGGCCTCACTCAGTGGGTCCGGGATCTGGAGGCTGTGGTGTAGGTTGCAGATGTGGCTCAGATCCCGAGTTGCTGTGGCTGTGACAAAGGCCAGCAGCTGTAGCTCTGGTTTGACCCATAACCTTGGAACTTCCATATGCTGTGAATATGGCCCTAAAAAACAAAAAAAGAGGAAAAAAAGGATATAAGATTGAACCATGTGAAAACTGTCATTTTTGTAGGTTGAAATGAGGTAATATTAGCAAGGTTTAAACCTAACCACAAAACCATTAGCACACCTCAAAATTAATGAAAACTAATATAACCAAAATCCAGTTATTGTTTAGATTTCACCAGTGGCCTCATGATGTTTTCCTGTTGCAACTACTCAACTTTGCTGCTTTTAGCACCAAAGCAACTATAGGAAAAGGTACATAAATGAGTGGGTGTGGCCATATGCCAGTGCTTACACCTGTCAGGTGATACTGGATTCAGCCGAGTTTAAGAGCCTTTGTCTTTAATCCTGAAGGCAGGGTAGAAGGGAGAAAAAAAACAGAGTTTGCAATTAAGTGCTAGTACTAGCCCTCCAGCATACCTCTAACAAGCTCAGCGCATATTGAGACCTCAGAAAATGAATGAATAAGTAAATGGGATCAAGTGCATTTCTCACCTGGAAGGCAGTTTTTTTTTTCCTTTTTTTTTTTCACCTGAAAGGCAGTTTTTAAAGGTTAGTCAGGTGTCTTCGATAACACTAGGTCGTTAAGGTGTTAGATAGCTTATTATTCAGATCATACTGTTGGATTAAGTGGGACTTGGGAAGAAAACCATGTCCTGGCATCACCCAGAATAAGGTTGGGGTTCCTGTTCTCTCAGGAGCTCTTCCTGCCTTGGGTCCCCAGGGATATTGGGTTCCTTCTGTCCCTTTATCACAGATCGCTGTTGATTCAGGGCCATGAAGCAGCTCCTGTGTCCTGAGATGCTTTGCCTAGCTGGCCCCCCGTGCTTCTTCCATGGGTGCGGAGCTGCTGCTGGGAGGTGAGAGGAGTCATCAGCCATCTCCCTGTGGCTCCCTCAGCTCTGCCCACCTTTTCTTAACGCCCAGTTCCTACCATGGGATGTGAGGCTGGAGTCGGAGTGTTTACACAGTCGAAGCACGTCTGGTTGGTTGCTGGTGGGTCTGGACAGCTGACCAATGGGTTGCTGTTAGGATGTTTACTTTTCTGAATCAGGTGTTCCTGTGTAGAGACAGGGGCTTCGAGCTATTGTGCAAGGCTTCAGAAGACATCCAGTGAACTCAGAGACAAGGCATCATTTAAACAGAAGCTGCCAAAAATGCCAACAAAGGGGCCAGGGAGAGTGTGCCCATGCCCCCCTTTTTTTTTCTCTTCTGCATATGAATTCAGCATTCAAACAATGACTATTCTTGGAATCCCCAAATCCCATAGCCATGAGCAACATATTAATCGGAAATGTAATAAAATCTTATATGAGAAGGTGATTTAAACACATGTGCAGACACTCACACACACACCCCAGAGATTATATCTTCAAACGAGCATTGACACTTCCTAGCACATACAGCCTGGTTGCAGTTGCTCAAAACAGTGCTGGAACCCCATCATCATAGCCTCAGGCATTTTTAACATAATATTTTAACTTATATAAACGTTTAAAACTTTAAAACTATAAAAAATGAACACACATATTTCAAACATATACATAAATTGGGAAAGTAATATAATGAACAACTACCATGGTTATCAGCACACAGGAAATTGGATCTCATCTCTGCTGTTATCCCCTGTCACCATTGGATTATTTTGAAGCAAGTTCCAGAAGTCATACAACTTCATTCATAAATACTTTTAGTATGGCTCTCTAAAAGATAAGGACTCTTTTTGAAAAGATACAAGATTGAACCATGAAACTGTCATTTTTGTAGGTTGAAGTGAGGTAATATCAGCAGTTCTGTAGTTTAACCTAATCACAAAACCATTAACACACCTAAAAATTAATGAAATCTCCTTGAATGTGGCGAAAATTCAATTATTGTCCACATTTCACTAGTAGCCTCATGTTTTTTCTACAATTGGTTTAAATTGGGATACAATGTCCACACACTGTATTTAGCTGATATTTATATGGTTATTTCTCAATTTGGTGATGCTAAGATTGGCCAAGACAATCCAACCATCCACCATAAAGTGCCTCTCAGCATTGATAATCATTGCCTGCATCAATTTTTTCATTAGGATTTTTAGCATGTTCGATGAATTTTAATTCATTGCACTTATTGTTTTTGTGTATGTTCTTAAAATGTCCCTTCTTTGCCTAGTGGGAACACCTCAGTTTGATTCCTTTTTATACAACTCCAGCAGTCTGTGATAGACCTTGCTTTCTGGTATGATAATTTTTTCCTAGGCTTATCTTGTATTTTTCCCTGTACTAGACTTGGAATTAGCCAGTTCTCTAAGGAGTTGTGGTTCCCCTAATTGAAATGCGATATTTAGAGACCATGGCCTGAGTACCTGGAGTGCTTATTGCTGTTGGGTTGGTTGTTGTTTGTAGACCTTTTCGGTGGACAGAGCTAGCAGTTTTTTGTTTTCTTTTTTTAAGAAACAATATATTTGTATTGACATGATCAATTCAAATTTTTATTGTAGTGCTTTTCTTTATTTTTTGATTTTATATTCTGTTTTTTATGCTGAAAATCGTGGTTCCTAACAACATTATAATTGCTTACTTGTTTTTTTATATATCTAACAATATGTTACTGAAAATATTTTCAGATTTTTGTGGGGGTTTTTGTCATTAGGGCATATCACAATAGAAATGTACAGTTAGACTGCTATATTTTAAAGTCACTTGAACTAATTTCTTACTCTATGGTTAAGCTGTCAACTTGCTATATAGGTAGGTTCATTTGTGAGGCTTTTTGTTTTTGTTTTTGTTTTGGTTTGCTTTTTAGGGCTGAACCCGAGGCATATGGAAGTTCCCAGGCTAGGGGTCAAATCTGAGCTACAGCTGCTGGCCCACAGCACAGCCACAGCAACACAGGATCTGAGCCAAGTTTGCATTCTACACCACAGCTCATGGCAACACCTGATCCTTAACCCACTGAGTGAGGCCGGGGATGGAACCCACAACCTCATGGTTCCTAGTTGGATTCGTTTCCACTGAGCCACATTGGGAACTCCCCTCATAGTTTATTGAACCAGTTTCCTATTCATGGCCATTTGGGTTGTTTCTAGACTTTTGCTGTACACATAGTCTTGTCCATGTGTTTTGTCACTTTTGCCAGTGTCTCTTTAGATTCTTTTTTGAGGTGGGGGTTGGCGGAGATAGTCTTTAAAGTGGGATGAGTAGGCTGAAGGCTGAGTGCAAACAGGTATTGCCAAATTCCCTTCCATGGGGCTTGTATCATTTTGCATTTCCACCAGCAGTGTTTGAGAGTGCCTGTTGTCCCATAGCCTTGCCAAGAGAGTATATTATCCAACGTAGGGGGGTTTATCACTTTAATGGGTAAGAAATCGTCACCTAGTTGTAATAGGCATCTCTGTGAGTGAGATTGCTATCTTTTCGTAAGATTATGGGCACATTGCCTTTTTCCCAGTGTATGCAGTCTGTGTACGCCTCTAGGCATATTCTTTTGATCATATCCGTTAGTTACAAATCTTCATCTACGAGGATGACTGAGATATTTTGAAGAGCAGAAAGTCCCTAAAAGTTACTTGGTGAATGAAATTGTCGGGTTTTTGCTGTCAAGTGGAGCAGCTGGGGCTGACTGGGCCTCTTTCCCGGAGCACAGTCCCAGGGCTCACCCATATGGTCTTTCTGCATGGGCTCGCTTGGGCTCCCTCACAGCACGGTGGCCTTGGGCGGCCAGACTGTTTACCTGACTACTCAAGCTCCAGCACATGTCCCAGCTAAAAAGGCAGAAGCTCTATTGCCTCTCCTGACCCAGCCTTGGAAGCCATGTGGTGTCTCTTCTTTTGCATTTTATTGCTTACAAGTGAGTCCTAAGCCCACCCAGACTCAAAGGGAGGGAAATAGACCTCACCCCCTCATGAAGGAATGGCAGGGTTCTAGAAGAGCATGGCAGTTTTAAGAACTGCCAAGGGTCTGAGATTTTACCTGCCAAGTTTGCCTGTGACAGTGTCTTGGGAGCTGGTGAGACACAAGACGCCTGGGTCAGAAGCAAAGGACTTGATCCCTGTGGTGCAGCAAGTCTCATGAGAATTAGCATTTGCATCAGTTCTCCTTTTCCCAAGTCTCACAGGGGTGACTCAGACGGGTCCAGATGGATTCCTGCACACCCAGTAGATTGCACTATGGGAGATTTCTGTGCCTACGAATCTACCAAAGCTCTTCTCCCAAAGAGTGATGTTTTATTTTTTGTCTTTTTAGGGCCACATCCGAGGCTTATGGAGGTCCCCAGGCTAGGCATCTAATCAGAGCTATAGCCTCTGGCCTATGCCACAGCCACAGCAATATCAGATCTGAGCCATGTCTGCCACCTACACCACAGCTCATGACAACACCAGATCCTTAACCCACTGAGCGAGGCCAGGGATCAAACCTGCAACCTCATGGTTCCTGGTCGGATTCGTTTCTGCTGCACCACCACGGAAACTCCTAGAGTGATATTTTAAATGCAGACTCAGCGCTCATTGCCCTTGACCTCTCTGCAGCTCTCAGCACCATGTTGATCTGGTTAATCTCTGCGTAGAGCCTCCTCCCTCACTTTCACCGCCCCTACCTCACGTTGTCTCTGCCTCATTCTTCTTTTTCGGCCCCTCTTTCCTGGTCCCCCTCACCCCCATCCACAGGTGTGGGACTCGTCATCCCTTCCCCAGCTCCCCTTCCTCATCCAGTCTGCTCGCCCCTGGGAGAATCATTCACGTTTCCAACCGCTCTCAAGACACCCAAACCGAATTAACCTCTTCGTCCACACACCTGCCAACCCCAATGTGTGTTCCGTCTCGGTTTACTACAGTCATCCTCTGGTTGTCTGGGTGCAAGGCTTCCAAGGTATTTTTGTTTTACTCCCATCTTTCTCTCTCTGTCTTCGTGCACATCAACATGGAAAAAAAAATCCCACAGACTGTTTCTGAAATGTCTCTTCGAATGAATAGTGTTTTTAGGTCTCAAGTCTAGTGCCCTAGCCCAGCCTTCCTTTTTTTTTTTTTTTTTTGGCTTTTTGCCATTTCTTGGGCTGCTCCTGGAGGTTCCCAGGCTAGGGGTCCAGTCAGAGCTGTAGCCACCAGCCTACGCCAGAGCCACAGCAACGCGGCATCCGAGCCGCATCTGTGACCTACACCACAGCTCACGGCAATGCTGGATCCTTACCCTGCTGAGCAAGACCAGGGATGGAACCCGCAACCTCATGGTTCCTAGTTGGATTTGTTAACCACTGCGCCACGACGGGAACTCTGCCCAGCCCTTCTTGGTGCTGACCTCTGAACAGCCTCCAACTGACCTTCCTGCCTGCGGGGCATCCTTGAGGTGAGGCAGGCATCCTGCCCTCTCTCATTGCCCCGTGCTTGTCTGTTCCTAAATCACAAGCTCCATTGATTTTTTTTTTTTATTTCTTATCTAGGAAACAACCTTCTTCTCTCCCTCCCTTTCTTCCTTTCCACCAATATTCTTCAGCACCCACTGTGGGCGGTAGGGGGCACCATTTGAGATATCGTAGCAGCAAGTGGCAGACAAAGCTCTGCTCTTGGAGCCTACATTCAGCTTGGGGGTAATGGTGATGGGCAGAGACGTAAATAACCAAGGTAATTTCGGGTGTTTTAAGCCCTGTGAAAAAACCTAAGGTGATGAAATAGATGGAGATGGGCATGGGGTGAGGGCTAACAGATTGGGTGGTCAGGGAAGCCTTTTTGAGGAAGTGGTATGTGAGGTAATCTGTGAGTGAAAAGCAGGGCTGCCTTTGTGAACACTGGGGACAGAGTGCTCCTGGACAGCCACCAGCAAGTGCAAAGGCCCTGGGGCTGGAATGAGCTTGATGTGATGGAGGCACAGGGTGTGCGAGAGTGTTTGGAGGGAACTGAGAGAGGGTATGTGGTAGGAGAGGGCAGGGGATGGACTATGTAGCACCTTGTGGATGCCAGGCAGGGGTTGGGGCTCTGCTCCAGGGGCAGTGGAAGCAGGGCTGCGGTCGACCCCACGGAGGCTCTAAGGCTCTTGTTTACTTCTGACCTTTCCTCTCTTCAGTCATTCCTCACTCTCCTGCCAGAGTCTTTCTGGAGTATGGATGTGATCCTGTCACTTGGGCCCCAAGATGTTTCATGATCCCTGTTTCTACTGGACAAATGATGAGAATTTCAGCCTGGTCCTCCAGGCCCTTGGCCCTCGGGCTTGAACCTTCTCTCTCTCCCAACTCCACACTCTTGAGTCCTCATGGTTACCTAACCCTGTGACTTCCTTTTTTTCTCTATGTCTTTAGTCTTATTTGCTCAGATGGAACATTTTACCTTCACATTTATTTACTGCACAAATCGAATCCAAGCCCAAAACAAAGGCACAGCCTCTGTCAGACCACCCTAGGTTCTCCCCAGGTGGAACCAATGTCTGTTTCCCCCTTTCCTTATTCTACTTTTTTCTCTTCTAATCATTATTTCCACTGCCATCAGGTCAGCTTTGGGTGCCTGTGTATAGGTCTGCCTCTTTGCAGGAATGAGGGCTTCCTGAGGGTAGAAATTGTGTCCTGCTCCTTGTCTCTTGTAGAGCCTTGCAAGAAATAGGAGCTCCATTAATCTTTTTTGAGACTGACAATGTAGGCACACACCTGCTTTGTTATTCTGTCTTGCATTTGAAGCAGGCGACGGGCTGTTGCTTGGATATAACACAGTGGTTGCACAGTTGCAGAACTACATGTTCCAATGGCCATGTGACTGCTTCGCTGCATGACGGCATAGCTATGTGACCGCATGGTTGTGCAGCTGTTTAGCTGCATGGGTATACGAAAGCATAGCTATCCAGCCATGGTTTGCATGGCTGCATGGCTACTTTACCACGTGGCTGTGTGGCTGCATGGGCATGTGGTCCCATTGCTTTGGCAAAAACACTTCCCCTTGGTTTTCTGTGAGTTACGTCAAGATTTCTGCCAACATTCTTAGGTTGGTTGTATTTCCCTTGGGAGAGCCATTGGCATTTTGAGTGGGGCTGCTGCATGCCTTCACAAATATTAAGCATCCCTTGACCCTGTCCCCAAATTACAGTGTCGCTCATCATTGAGACAACCAAAAATGTCCCTATGCCTTTATATACTCCCCCTCTCCCCACCTGCTAAGATCCCTAGATCATAAGCACAGGACTGTAAGGCAAAGGAAAGTTACAGAGGAGTTGTGCTTATCAGGAATTCCCGTCATGGCTCAGCAGGAAGGAACCTGACTAGTATCCATGAAGATGTGGGTTCTATCCCTGGCCCCACTCAATGGGTTAAGGATCCTGCACTGCCATGAGCTGTGGTGTAGGTCACAGACATGGCTCAGATCTGGCCTTGCTGTGGCTGTGGTGTAGGCCAGCAGCTGTAGCTTGGACTTGACCCCTAGCCTGGGAACTTCTGTTTGCTGCCAGTATGGCCCTAAAAAGCAAAAACAAACAAACAAACAAACAAAAAACAAAAAAGAAGTAAGAAATTGTGCTCTTCAGAAAAAGCTTATGAGGGGGGTCCAAATAATCATCAAATACAAACCCTGAAGTTTTTATGAGAAAATCAAGGCCTCCAAGCTTAAGGGCCTTGCCTGAAGTCCCCAGACCTTGTCAGCCCCAGAACTCAAACTAGGGAAAAAAAATTTGTTAAAAAAAAAAAAATCTGTGATCTGTAAAATAGGGATTTACTTGTTTTAATATAAGAAATACTTGTGCAGTTTTACTGACTTTGGGCCAGACACTGCTCTGTTATCAGCCAGGGTCCTTGGACTCTGTAATCAATAGAAAATGATAAGAGGCCAGACAAGGAATTCCGTCAAGCCTTTACTGGGACCTGTGCCCCAGCAGGAAGGAGGCAAGAAAAGTAACAGGAGCCCTTGCTTACTCCTGGAGGCGAGGGCAAGCTGGTCCCTTAAATGGAACGAGGGCAGAGGCAGGTCCAGGGGTCGGTTAGAGGGGCGGCTTAGGTGGTCTGCCCACTTCCTGGGTAGTGCTGTGTGTAGGAATCATGTACAATTCCCTGCTTTTCCTGCTGACTCCTCACAAGTGGCAATTGGGGGTTCCCCTCATGGCTCAGTGCAAACGAATCTGACTAGGAACCATGAGGTTGCGGGTTTGATCCCTGGCCTCCCTTAGTGGGTTAAGGGTCTGGCATTGCCATGAGTTGTGGTGTAGGTCGCAGATGTGGCTCAGATCCTGTGTTGATGTGGCTGTGGCCTAGATCAGTGGCTACAGCTCCAATTGGACCCCTAACCTGGGAACCTCCTTATGCCCAGGGTGTGGGCCTAAAAAGACACACACACACACACAAAGAAGTGGCAATTGGATTTTTGGTCTTTTTGTATCTTGTTGTTCCTAATTTTCCCCAACAGCAGTTATTTTTAGTCCCTTATACTTTCTTTATATTGTTGCTTGAGGAGGTGTTTATCTGAATGCAAGCATTTTAGCAAAGGGTCCCAGGTCCCAACCGATCTCATATCCATTTAACAAAACTCACTGAATATTGCTCTTAACCCTGTGAGGTCAGATTACACCCACTTTGCAGTCGAGGCCACACAGTACTTACTTTCTTTATGCCACCTTTTTAAAAAATAATACAACCCTCCCCCCCCCACCCCCCACCCCCAGTGTTGTGGAACAGTTGGAGTGGTCTAAAATGGCTAGGACTCAGCTCTCAGTAGTGCTTAGGAAACGCCAGCCATGGTTCATTTTGACTGTGACCGTGCCCCCCTGTGCTCCTCCCAGGGTCCTTCCCTCTTCCAGGTTATACAAGTTCAGCTGTCACTGTCCTCTGAGTAGGGCCTCCATTGTTGGCTTTTCCCTGAAACAACATACCTTGTGGGTATAGGATGCCCATCTGTCTTGGGACAGGGGGTCATCTTTGCACAGGTTCCTTTAGGGACCCCGAATTTAAACCTCTGCCGCTCAGCTTATGCTTGATTCTTAGAATCCACTTGCATCCACTTAGAATCCACTTGTGCTTTAACCACAGAAGCACGTGTTTCTGCCAGTCTCTGTTCCCGAAACACTGCCGGGCTACCCTGTGGTTGTTTTTGTTCCAGAGAGTGGGAGAACAAGCGGGGAAGGAGCAAGATAAAAAAGGAGGCAGAAACTAAATATTCATCATTGACGAGAGAGCCCTGCTTTCCCAGACTGCTTTTTTTTCTGGCCTCAGGAATACGTTCTTTGTTGCCTGGGACCTCCTTGAATCAGGGCTTGAAATAGAGAAGCTGTGTGGGTGGGAGGGGGCCCCCAAAGGCAGGTCCCGTGTTTTGGAGTGGGCAGGGATGCTAGGAAGGCAGCCCTCCCATGGCCAGTGTGTTGGGAGGAGGGAGATAGTGATTGACTGTTTTCCAGAAAGACCCAATTTTATTTTTAAAATCTCTGGAGAGGTTAAATAAATACATCTGAATGTGTCCCTGGGTTGTTGAATCTGTTCAAACCCAGTGAACACATTAACCATTCATGAGGTGCTTGTGCCTCTTTGAAAGCCTAGTCATAATTCTCTTAAAAGAAAAGCACATCTATTTAATCTCTTTCTTTGTGTGTAATGCTGAATACAGCACCTAAACTGGGATTTATACTCCACAATGCCCAGACTGACTTAGCTTGCCACCATCATGGGACACCATAGGGTGGTTTAAATCCACATGACTCTGAAAATACATGTCCTACAGGTTAATTCTAGTGATTGGCTCATAAGACAGATGGAGAATCTAATTCTGGATGAAATGTAACCCTTTTGCCTTTAAGAGTCACTTAACTCCACGGTGATGCCTCAGACGAAGCCAGAAGTCTTTATTTTGTTCCCTAAGTTTTCATTTTCTTTGGGGCACGTTCTACCATGGGGATGACATAGAACATGGATGTTATTGAAGGGCTCGAGACGAAGGCAAACCAAATAGTGACATCCTCCCGGTCAGCAGAGTGTCCTTACGTCTTACCCTAAAGAATGAATGAATTTATGCAGGTCAGTTAGGGAGCCCTGACAAAGTGCAAGACAGCCTTAAGCCCTGGGGTTACCTCTGTGAAGGACCCTTGTGGAGTTGACCATCTAGAGCTGTCGCATGGGACTCACTGTCTGTGAAGATGGAAGGTTCTGTGTGTGCCCTTCTCAGTGTGGTAGTGACAGCTATGGATCCCTTGAAGTGAGGCTAGTGTGGTTAAATAGTTCCTATTCTTTATTGTTAAATTTACATACCTGGGGGACACCTAGCTTTTGAAGGCATTAACCGCTTGTGTCCCCCTTTGCCTGGCAAGGCCATAAAGCTATCCTTTGCGCTTTTACTCCCCCCAATAAATAAATCCATAAAATAAATTTACACAGCTCCGTGTAGCTAGTGGCTATTATATTTGGAAACACAGGTAAAAGAAGAGATAGATCAAGTGATCACCCAAATCATGAGTTGCATTTGTTGTAAGTGCCATAAGAGAAGCCAAGTATGGTGAAAAAATGAAACTGGGAATGTAACCTCATCTAAGGGTCAGTTAAGACTCCTCTGAGCAGCTCCCTCATGGCTCAGCAGTTGACGAACCTGACTAGGATCCATGAGGTTGCAGGTTCCATCCCTGGCCTTGCTCAGTGAGTTAAGGATCCGGCATTGCCATGAGCTGTGGTGTAGGTCACAGACGTGGCTCAGATTCGGAGCTGCTGTGGCTGCAGCCAGCAGCTACAGCTTGGATTCAGCCCCTAGCCTGGGAACTTTCATATGCTGCAAGTGCAGCCTTAAAAAGCAAAAAATAAATAAATAAATAAATAAATAAATAAATAAATAAATAAATAAATAAAAATAAAGGAAAGAAAAAAGGCTCCTCTGAGATACTGATGTTTGTTTTAAAAGCTGAAGAGGGCTAGGGAGTCACTAGATTGGAGTGGGTGTGGGAATATTTTTAGCAAAAGGAACGGCATGTGCAAAGGCCTCGGGGACAGCCTCCAGTCAGTGCCATTGGAGCATCGAGAAAGCAGTGAGTGAGAGGAGGCAGGATGGGGAGGAGGCAGGGCTGGATCACCCAGAGCCCTGTATGCCGTAGGGAGGGTCTGAGTCTAACAGCAGTGACAAGCCTTGGAAGTGTTTGGCTCAGGAGAGTAACTTGATCCAATTACATTAAAAAAAATTTTTTTTTTTTGTCTTTTCTAGGGCTGCACCCACAGCATATGGAGGTTCCCAGGCTTGGGGTCCAGTCAGAGGTACAGTTGCCAGCCTACACTACAGCCACAGCAACACAGGATCTGAGCTGTTTTTTCGACCTATACCAACAGCTCTCGGCAACGCCAGATCCTTAACCCGCTGAGCGAGGCCAGAGATCGAACCTGTAACCTCATGGTTCCTAGTCGGATTCGCTAACCACGGAGCCATGACGGGAACTCCACATTTAAAAAATTTTTAAATATTTTTCTGTTATCCACATGCAGACTGTTGAGTCAAATCGTTTCTATAAGGTTTGTTATGAAAATCAGCAGTCCCTATTATGCCTCCTAGTTTTTCAATTCCCTGGAGGTAACTACTCTCCCATCTTTCAGTTGATTCTCTTGATATTTACTTCTGTGTCTCTAACTAAAGTGCAAATCATAGGTGTCTTGTTTCAGTTTTAAGCCATTTGTTACCCACGTGGAAGATGAGGACTTTTCTCTTTCACCCCACCTCCAGCACTCCCAGTATAGGTGTACACGGTTTGGTTAGATGGGTGTTCATGCTGTACCATACACCCTTGCAGCCTGTCTGATACTCAATAGTTTGTACTTCCCACTCCCCCACCCTGACGTGCCCCCCAATGGTAACCACTAGTTCTCTGTATCGGTAAGTCTGCTTCTTTTCTGTTATATTTACGAGTCTGTTGTAATTTGTAGATTCCACATATAAATGATATCATATGGTATTTGTCTTTCTCTGTCTGATTTCACTTAGCGTAATGCCTTCCAACTCCATCCATGTTGCTGCACATAGGAAAATTTCACTCTTTTTTTATGACTGAGTAGTATTGTGTGTGTGCAGTAGTATACACACACACACACTCACACACACACACACACACTGTAATTTCACGGTGTCTTTATCCATTCATCTGTTGATGAACACTTAGGTTAGTGATCATTTAAATTGTTTCCCCCTACAGTCTTTGTTTCTTCCCATTATTTTCCCTTGTTTATTTTTCTGCTTGTTGATCATTTGGAAGCTTTTCTAAATGTCTGGTGGCCCTTGTCTGTTTGCTCATATATAAGGAGACAAATTTGTACACCTTCTAAGCTTGGGTTTCCCTATAAAATGGGGAAAATAATGCCAGCTTCAGAGGTGTAAAGATTAATCACCCCAGCGATAACTTAAACTGAAAATTAAAATTTACTAAGAATGTACACGTTGGAGTTCCCATAGTGGTGCAGAGGAAGCAAATCTGACTAGTATCCATGAGGACACAGGTTCAATCCCTGGCCTCGCTCAGTGGGTTGAGGATCCAGTGTTGCCCTGAGCTGTGGTGTAGGTCGGTGATGTGGCTCAGATCTGGCGTGCTGTGGCTGTGGTGTAGGCTGGCAGCTGAAGCTCCAATTTGACCCCTTGCCTGGGAACTTCCATGTGCCATGGGGGTGGCCCTAGAAGACAAAAAAAAAAAAAAATAGCTACTTATAAGGCAGAAACCCACAAACAGGAAAACCTAAAAGACTGGCTGAATAATTATTGCTTTTCTTGATAACTAATTAATAATAATTATTAAGTTGCATTCTGAATACTAGCATTAATTTAACAGGTAATTTTGTTTTGTAGAAACTGAACTGCAACTGTTGGTTTTAGTGGTTAAAAAAAATAGGTTTGCTTACTTTCTATTTCACTTTTGTCCACTTGATGCTTTTGCTTTTGGAATGCAGTGGACGGTCATTTGAGTCATCATCATTATCACAGTTTTTTTTTCACTTTAACAATGATGTCAGCTGTCACCCTGCAGTACAGTTACCACTGGTCAGTTCCTCTAAGGATGGGAACTGTGCACCACACCTGCTTACACTGGGATGCCATTGTTTCCAGCTCAGTGCCCTGTGCTCCCTGTGTTGGATAAAGATTCAGGTGTCTTAATTTTTCTCAAATTAAATGACGCTTTTTTTTTTTTTTTGTCTTTTTAGGCCTGCACCCACAGCATATGGAAGTTCCCAGGCTAGGGGTCGAATCAGAGCTGTAGCTGCTGGCCTAAGCCATAGCCACAGCAACTTGGGATCTGAGCCACGACTTTGACCTACACCACAGCTCACGGCAGCGCCGGATCCTTAACCCACTGGGCAAGGCCAGGGATCGAACCCGCAACCTCATGGTTCCTAGTTGGATTCGTTAACCACTGAGCCACGACGGGAACTCCCTTAAAGGTCACACTTTTAAAAAATTGGCCTTAGGGAGTTCCCGTCGTGTCACAGCAGAAATGAATCTGACTACGAACCATGAGGTTGCGGGTTCGATCCCTGGCCTCGCTTAGTGGGATAAGGATCCGGCGTTGCCGTGAGCTGTGGTGTGGGTTGCAGACGTGGCTCGGATCCCAAGTTGCTGTGGCTCTGGTGTAGGCCAGTGGCTACAGATCCGTTTAGACCCCTAGCCTGGGAACCTCCATATGGTGCGGGAACAGCCCTAGAAAAGACAAATATATATATATATATATATATATATATATATAAATTAAAAAATAAAATAAAAAATTGGCCTTGATCCATAAACAATCCTAAGAGTGAAAATTATGTAGCCAGGACACAGCACAGCTTTGGGGGGATTTGAACCTCGGAACCTCCTCCTCTGAAGGGGGACCGGATCCTGAAGCTTCTCCTCCAGCCTCCTGCGTCAAGATGGACTCCTTGCAGAAAAGGACAAATACACAAATTCCAGCTGGGCTGTCAGGGAAACCCTGCTGGCATGTCCCCCCTCCAAAAAGTGCCAGTGTGCTCTGGGAATAAAAGAGAAAGTCATTGGTGCGTTTGATGAGAACAAACTGAAACAAGGCACAGCCAGGGGCCCGTCAGCAAAGCAGACTTTGTGCCAAGACTTGGGCAGGGTTTCCTCCATGGCGCTTGTGGCACTGCCACTGCCCTTCCTCGACCTTGGGCGTCTGCTGTGGGTATATCAGGTAGCTCGTGTTCTGTGCTCACCTTATGAGCCACAAATGTGTGGCAGGGGACCATGGGGAGCCCCACATAAGTGTGGGTGGAAGTGTGTCATGCACAGGGATGGCTCATAGAGCTTTGGACCTGAAAGAGCCCTGGAGGTACAGAAACTCATTTCTTTGCACTCGTGCCAGGAAGGTGCCTGGGTTGGGCCCTGGGGCTGGACAAGCGTGGGAAATGCTTCACGCTGTGAACTGCTCTCAGAGTCACAATGTCCCTGAGCACATGAAATGGTGGCCCCAAAGCTAGATGACCAGTCCTCACCCCCAGGACCTGTGAATATTATGGCAGAAGGGTGACTGTGATCTCATATGAGAAAAGATGTGATTAATTCAGGATCTTGCAAGTAGTAGTTTATCCTGGGTTATGATCAGGGTGGGCTCCAAATGCAATCGCATATAACGCCTCTCATAAGAGAGGCGGAGGGCGTTTCAACACCGCAACACACCCAGAGGAAGAAGGCCCCATGGAGACAGAGGCAGAGGCAGAGGTTGGACTGATGCAGCCACAAGCAAGGGACACCAGGGAATGTCAGCGGCCCCCAGAAGCTAGATGACGCAAGGAAGGCCAGAGAGAGGTGGCCCACCCATGCTGACACCTTGACTTTGTCTTCTGGCATGAGAACCGTGAGAGAATAAGGTTCTCTTGTTTTAGCCTTCACGGTGTGGTAACTCATTACAGTGGCCTCAGGAAACAAATACACCTTTGTTTCATGCAGAGTTGCCCAAATCTAGCATATCTTTTTCCACGGAATACCCGGTTATCATTTCTGGAAACTTAATATTCTGAAGATGCCACTCTGGGAAACAGCCCTTGAGAAGGCATGAGTGACCGACCCACAGTGCTGTCCCTGAGGAAATATACAAGTCTGGGTCCATCCTGAGGCTGCTGGAGTCCACAGATTGGCCACCACTCCTGGCCACACCACATGCTTTTCTTTGGTCCCCCATCAGAAGGACCATCCAGCATTTCCTGTTGCCTCTTACCCATCTAATCTCCTTGCCCTGCTTTACATGTAGGAGGTGTGACCTTTTGAGCCTGTGACATCTCTGCCTATCATGCAGGTCATAAATGTTCTCACAGGTGTGCCTGCCATGGTTAAGTGTTCTGCGGTCTCTCCCAAGGTAGTTTGTAATGTCCTCTTTCTTTTTTTTTTTTTTTTTTTGCCTTTTCTAGGGCCGCTTCCGCGGCACATGGAGGTTCCCAGGCTAGGGGTCAAATCGGAGCCGTAGCCACCAGCCTACACCAGAGCCACAGCAATGCAGGATCCAAGCCGCATCTGCAACCTTCGCCACAGCTCACGGCAACACTGGATCCTTAACCCACTGAGCAAGGCCAGGGTTGAACCCGCAACCTCATGGTTCCCAGTCGGATTCGTTAAGCACTGCACCACAACGGGAACTCCTGTAGGGTCCTCTTTCTAAGGCTGGACTGCACACAGGATGTCAGAATGCCTGGGGACCTGGCAGAGAATTTCTCCTGGTCTTTTATTCCCTGTAAAATTCAGTGCTCTGACTGCTCATAGGCATCACCTGCATTGCTTTCGACTCTGCCTAGAGGTGAGCACTTCAAAGGACTGCATGATCTCACTCTCCAATATGATGTCGCTTTCTTGGGGTGGGAATCTCCACCCACAATGGAACCTTTGCAGAGGATTTCTGGGTCACCTGCTCAGCAGCTTGTCCCTTTAATACCATTCTCCGGGCTACCAGGGCAGAGGTTTTGACTATCTATCTAGCCTTTCTTCATCTCAAACTTCACTTGAGATGAATGTGTGAGTGATTGATCCACAGTGCTGTCACTGAGGAAATATGCAAGTCTGGGTCCATGCAGAGGCTGCTGGATTCCGCACATTGGCCACAACTCCTGGCCACACCACATGCCACACCACCCAGCTCCATGCTAACCCGCAGGGCTTCATGCCATTAGATCTCACCAAAGGCAGTGTCTCAGGGGAGTCCTTAAGGGACAGAAAACAAATAGATTAGAAAGTGTACCCTTAAAAATAGAAACTATCAAGTTTTCTAAGCCATGAGTTTTAAAGGGGAGAGTCTTTTCTCAGTGCCAACATGGAAGCTGTGGGAAAAGGACTCAGTAATCTTTCACAATCCTGGCTTAGGGGGAAAAATGGCCCTAAGAGGAAAAAAATTACTTTTGTTCTAGCATAGTTTTCATCATTCTTAGTACAAGGATTGCTTTATAATGTCAAACATTTCAGTGGTGGAGTTCCTGTTGTGGCTCAGCAGAAACGAATTTGACTGGTATCCATGAGGATACAGGTTTGATCCCTGGCCTCGCTTGGTAGGTTAAGGATCCGGTGTTGCCATGAGCTGTGGCAAAGGTCGCAGACGTGGCTCAGAGCTGGTGTTTTTGTGGCTGTGACACAGGCTGGCAGCTATAGCTCCCACTCGACCCCTAGCCTGGGAACCTCCATATGCTGTGGGGTGTGGCCCTAAAAAGACAAAAAAAAAAATTTCAGGGTTCAGTATAAAATCTGAAATTTTCAGCATTCAGTGATTGAGAAAAATTGTGCCCCTTCTCAACGGACAAAAAGGTATTATGAATTCGATAATGCTTTTAAATGAATTGCCTTTTTTGTGTTCACCTACTTTTGGAAAGCAATGGTAAACATGTGAGACATAGCTTTTCAAGCTATAGGCAATTCTTAATATGTGTTTGAATTTGCAGGCTTTGCCATAATCCCACCTGGGCAGCGGTTCCCAAATACGGCATGTGGACCAGTATCGGCCCTGACCAAGTTGTCATTGGTTTGCGGTATAATGAGAAACAGAGCCAGTTTAGCAAGAGTGTCACAGAGTCACTGCAGTGTTAGCCCTACGGGGGTAGGGGCCCTGTCTTTTTTATACGGTCACTCCTGTATCCCAGCCTCTAGTACCGTGCCTGCCACATAGTAAATGGTCCATGTTTGTTGAGTGAATGAGAAAAAAAATTTAATTAAACAGACAATTCTTTATTCTATTTCTTAGTGTGATGGTATATAGTACTCTGATCTTTTCAATCTCTGTTTGGCAAAATAAAAAGTAAAAATTCTTGTATTGTTTCCCCTATCAATTAGGATTAGATTCCATTGTGAAGAAGAAACCTGAGAAGTAGTGGTTTTTAAAATATGATGAATATCTGTTCCCTCTAGGGCCAGTATGACAGCTCCTAAGTTCTCAGGGACCCAGGCTTCCTCTAGCTCGCTGCTCTGCCATGAGCTTACTGCTCTGCCATGCTTGGGAGGCCTTTGAGCTTATGGTCTAGGCATGACATTCATATTCAAGGTGTTAAGATAGGGGAAGAGAACAGAGAAGGACCTGCCTGCTTCCTTTAAGGAAACTTCCTGGTAGCATCCTGTATCACTTCTATCTCATTGGCCAGTACTTAATCACATGACCATCTCTAGCTGCAAGGGAAGCTGTGTGGCAACGTGTCAAGCTAAAACACCAAGATCCTGTTATTAAAGCAAATGCAAAGGATTAACATTAATCTTAGACTTAACATTAAGCAAAGGGTTAACTTTAACATTAACCATGGCAGTCTGGCCACAGGTTCTCCTAATTTTTTTGGATCATTTTGACAATATGGGAACCATTACTGAAGGAGGCTTCCCCACTCCCATCTCTGTGTGTGGAATCATATAGGACAGCGCCTGTCAGAATGTGGCAGAGCTGTTTTACCCTCTTCATTTGCCCATAATGTCCTCCTCCCCCTAAGCAGTTTAAAGCCCAGAGACTTTCTCTCTCTTGGCTTTGACTCAGCTCTGTCTTTCTCAAGGGGAAACAGCCAGGACACCTCACCTCTGCCCTCACCTTCCCTCTCCTTCCACAACTCCCAGTTTACTTATTTTTCCTGTATTAACATAACTTTCCAATAGTGTGAACTCAAACAAAAGGCAAGGTCGTGCTTGAATGAAAGCCAAACAATTAAAAATGTGTGCAAAGCAAATTGCCATGAAATGATTTCTGTGTCCTCAGTTATTTATGTTCTGATTTCAGGATTGTTTCATCATCATTTCTGAAGGATATCCTTTTGGCAGTGGTTTCTGACCTGATTCCCCTCTTTCCTAATCATGCGGGGGACAGGAATTCATTTATTAATCTCATTATATATTATGATATATATCAAATCGGGGTCAAATCAGAGCTGTAGCCGCCAGCCTATGTCACAGCCACAGCAATGTGGGATCCGAGCCATGTCTGTGACCTACACCAGAGCTCACGGCAACACCAGATCCTTAACCCACTGAGCGAGGTCAGGGATCAAACTCACACCCTCACGGATCCTTGTCAGGTTCATTAACCCTGAGCCACGAAGGGAACTCCAATTAATCTCATAATTTATAAGGGTCTCAGAAGTCACCACTCCTAGGAAAATGGACTCTAGCTGTTTGAAAGCAGTGCCTTCATTTTAATCATATTTATAGCAAGGAAGGTAAATATGGAGTTAAGATTAGCTCCTTTGAATGCCAGGAAATTGCCTTTGGGGGGCCCCTGTCTGGCTTGGCCCCTGCAGTGGAGCTGAGCAAAGAGCAAGTGCTAAGGGGGCTTTTGCACTGAGACCTTGGTGGAGAAGACTTGCCTTGGCCATGGCTGGACCACACTGGTGAACGTCATTTATTCTCTGAACTAAACTTACTCTGAAACCAGGTCCGTGCTTTATACGTATCATCCTCTCAGTGGCTGTTCCCATTTTGTAGTGAAGAAATAAGGCTTAGAGAATAAAGAAACTTGCCTGAGATCACGCGGCTGGTAAAGTCAGATTCAGATCAAGCCTGCCTTACCCCAAACCCTTCCCTAAGGTTACAGAGTCCTAAAAGTTCGGAATTCATGAATCAGTGATTTTTTTAAATTGTGTAAAATGAAAAAGAAAAAAAAATGTGTGCATGTTAACATAGAGTTGCTAGGTTTTAAATGTTGCCATCAGGGCATGAAAAAAGCCTGTCATTTATTACTGCCATTTCATTTACACACACACACACACATACCCTTAATTCAGTATTTACTGAGCAGCTATTTTGTGCTAGTCATTGTTGTAGGCACTGAAGAATATTTATAGTGACAAGATAAATAAAAATCTCCACCCTCATGCTTAAATTCTAAGATTTGATTGATTAAAAAATAAGGGAGGAATTTAGTAGGATAGAAACGGGGGCTGTGGGGAGAAAGTAGGGCAGGGAAGAGGGATGCGAGTGTGTGGGGAGGAAGCCCTCACTGAGCAAGGAGAGCGAACACTCTGGTCTTGCTAAGGAGGGACGTGGACGGTCCTAGCACCCACACACCCACTGCGTGACTGTGTTTTTCTCATCACACAGCTCTGGGAAGCTCATCCCTGTGACGCAGCATTGCTGGAAACCTCTGCCCTGTGCTATTATCCCAGGTCCGGAGATGTTGAGATGGGAGGGGCTGCTCTGATGGTTCCTCTCATCCTTTTTTTTTTCCCTCTCTCTTTTTATTTTTTATTTTTTGTTGCTTTTTTAGGGCCACACCTGGGGCATATGGAAGTTCCCAGGCTAGGGGTCAAATCAGCGCTACAGCTGCTGGCTTACACCAAAGCCACAGCAACATGGGATCTGAGCTGTGACCTACACCACAGCTCACAGCAACACCTGATCCCCAACCCGCTGAGCGAGGCCAGGGATTGGACCCGCATCCTCATGGATACCAATCAGATTCATTTCCACTGCACCACAGTGGGAACTCCCTCTGTGAACTCGTTGAAATAGGAACTATTGTTTTTTCCATTTTACAGAAGAAGAAACCAAATCACAGAGAAGATAGGCCGTTTTCTCAAGGTCATTCTGTGTTCCTGACACATAGAGGGAGGGTTTTCATTAGTATAGTCAATAGTGGATGAATTAGAAACCATCTGGTCTACGCTTGTCATTGGAGCTCAGCCTGGAGCTGCTACTTAATAGAGTTATTTCATAATAGCAAGGGAATATGTCCGAGTATATTCTCAAAATATTAAAAACTTAATTCTCTGCTCACGAGTAGGAACAGGTATCGCTATCTATGCAACACATTAATAAGGGTCACAGTGGAATGATAAAACCAGGTCAGAGAGTTCCCGTCGTGGCTCACTGGAAATGAATCTGACTAGCATCCATGAGGACGCAGGTTCGATCCCTGGACTCGCTCAGTGAGTTAAGGATCCAGGGTTGCCATGAGCTGTGGTGTAGGTCACAGATGCTGCTCAGCTTGGACATTGCTGTGACTGTGGTGTAGGCCAGTGGCTACAGTTCCTATTTGACTTCAAGCCTGGGAACCTCCATGTGCCGTGGGGCAGCCCTAAAAACTGAAAGCAAAAAACAAAAAAAACAGGTCAAAAGAGAATACATGGATGTGGTTATTAAAAGGGCAACTGGATCCTTGTGATGAAACTGTTCTGTGTCTTGCCTGTGGTGATGCTACAGGAATGTATAGGCGTGTGAAACTAGGTAGGACCGGATGCAGATGCACAAATGAATACAAGTCCACTGGGGAAATCTGAATAAGATGGACAGGTTGTACCCATGTCAGCAGCTTGATGTGATCTTGTATGTAGTTCTGGGTGAAACCGGTAAAGGGCACACAAGGCTCTTTGTATTATTTTTTCCAACTATGTGTGAATCTACTACACGCAAAAAAAAAGTTTTATTTAAAACTGAAACAGGAGTTCCCGTTGTGGCGCAGTGGTTAACGAATCCGACTAGGAACCATGAGGTTGCAGGTTCGGTCCCTGCCCTTGCTCAGTGGGTTAACGATCCGGCGTTGCCGTGAGCTGTGGTGTAGGTCGCAGACACGGCTCGGATCCCGCGTTGCTGTGGCTCTGGCGTAGGCCGGTGGCTACAGCTCCAATTCAACCCCAAGCCTGGGAACCTCCATATGCCGCGGGAGCGGCCCAAGAAATAGCAACAACAACAACAACAAAAAAGACAAAAGACAAAAAAAAAAAAAACTGAAACAACTAGAAAATAGCTCAGAAAAAAAATATGACTGTAGAAAATGGACAGAACACTGTAAACCAGTAGAAAAATTTTTTAAAAAAGGGAGTTCTCATCATGACTCAGCAGAAACGAATCTGACGGTATCCATGAAGATGCAGGTTCGATTCCTGGCCTCACTCAGTGGGTTAAGGATCAGGCATTGCCATACTCTGTGGTGTAGGTCGCAGACTTAGCTCGGATCTGGCGTTGCTGTGGCTGTGGTGTAGGCCAGCAGCTGCAGCTCCAATTAGACCCCTAGCCTGGGAACCTCCATATGCTGCAGGTGCACCCCTAAAATTAAAAAAAATTAATCAAGCAAGCAAGAAAGAAAAAATTAAAGAGAAAACATGTGAGAAACAGGTTGTATTTTAAAAATAGGCAGTGGAAAGAAGGAAAATGGATGTAAGGCTACTAAATTAAATACAGCACTTGTTATATCTTATGGGGCAAAAAAAAAAAAAAACGTATATGGTATGTTTTCTAGCAAATGGGAAAGAAACTCATCATATATTATCAGTTCTCAGAGTTGTGGAATATTTGGGTCATAAGCAAATGTGTGAACAGAGTCACATACTCTCCAGGAGCGTTTCCCAAGTTCAGCACTGTTGACATTTGGGGGATTCTTTGTTGTGAGGTCTGTCCCATGCACATGAGAATGTCAACAGCATCCCTGGCCTCTGACCACTAAATGCCAGGAGCTGCCACCCACTTGACAACCAAAATGTCTCCAGATGTCTGTGGCGGGGGGACACTGTCCTGGTTCAGAACCAATGTGCTAGACTCTCAGGGCCCATGGAGCCTGAAGACCTTTAGGTGAGCTTGTCAGGAAGTGCTCCTAGCGTGACATTTATCATCTCTCCCCAACTTTTGGATAATTATTGTCCTTCACAAATAAAACTACCCAGGACAGGGTCCCTGTCCTGGACAGAAGTACAGGGAGCTCTACCAGGGGTCCCAGACTTAGAGAACAGAAACCTCAGACCTTCCCTAGGACCGTTCCTGGTCCAGCCCCCACCCCCCCATTTTCCGGCTGAGGAATGTGAGTAGAGATGGCTTCGCCAAAGGCAGACAGCCCGCTTCCAGCAGAGTGGGTCCAGTTAAGTTCGCTCTTGTTCCAGGATGGGTTTGAGCCAATTATTATAGCATCATTACAACCCTGTGAGCATCCGTTATGGGCCAGGTGCTGTACTAGGCTCCAGGCTTGGATGATGACTAGCACTGAGTTCCCGTCTTCAAGGCACTGATGGTTTTACTGGACAGATGAGGCTCTGGAAATGGCGCTGAGGTGGGTGGAGGTGGCCTGAGGGCCTCAGGGCCAAGGGACATCTAACGAGGATTAGAACTCTCAGCGCCTAGTCAAGGAGGGGTGGTTGTACCCCCTGCAGGAGCCCTAAGTTGCTGCTCCTGATCAGAGGGAACATGAGGCTCAGCAGTGACTGTACCCAGGGCAGGCCGGGCCAGATTCTGGAGTTCCTGGCAGCCCAGGAGAGAATGGTAAGTGGGGGTGGGGGGTGGGGGGGATAGAAGTCAGGAGCCATGAAGAAGAGGGGGAGATTGACAGCTAAGTGTGGGTCAAGGTGGGCCAGCAGGAGAAGGCAGCCCCAAGGATGGAGAACAGAAGGCAGCTGGAGCCCATAGTAGAGGAGGCAACTGTGCCAGACCATACGGCATTCAGAGACCAGTAGTGCCAGGGGCTCGTTCTCACTAGTCATCAGGTGTCCTCGGGCAGCAGAATCTGGGTCTTCCAGGATGGCTGCACCAGGGCGCACGTGTTTGGCCATGGGGAGGAAACGGCCTCTGAAACGGGGGTTTGGATGCTAACCTCCAGCAAAACTTGGCAGAGTCCAGGCCTGGCTGGCACAGGGGCCGCTTCCAAGGTATTTTAGATGCGGAGCATCAACCGCACACACAGTCGCAGTTCAAGGGAGGAGGCTTCCAACCTGAGCATCCTTCAAGCTCTTCCCTCCTTCCTCGTGATTCACTGCAGGGTCCAGGGAGAAGTAAACTATTTCCAGTGGGAAACAGGAGCCAGTGGGAGATCCTTCCTGGCCTGGGTGGCAAGAGGTCCCTGCAGCAGGTGGACCATTTTGGCTTCACTATAGCTGTCAAAGAAACAGAATTGCTAGCAGTGGTCAGTTCTTTTCTAACACAGAGCTGGGGGTAACAACCCAGCCCCATCACCCCTGCTCCATTACTGCCCCTGCTAACCCAGGCAGATCATTGCTCACATTGGTCCCAGGCATAGAAGTTGTGTTGTGTTGTTGGAATACCTAAGTTTGCAGAGCACTGTTAGGTACTAACTAAATTCCTATGTGAGGTCCCTGAAAGCAGGATGGGACAACACCCATGATGCCAAGTATGTTAGTTTTCTGTTATTGTTGTAACAAATAATCTCAAATGTAGCAGCTTAAACAACACAATTTTTAATCTTCCAGTCTGTAGGCTAGAAGCCTGAGCCATCTCACTGGGCTAAGGTGTCAGCAGGACTGGGCTCCTTTCTGGATGCGCCAGGGAAGCATTTCCTTGCCCTGGCCAGCATCTGGAGGAGGCCCATCTTGCTTGCTTCATGGCCTCTTCTTCCTTCTCCAAAGCCATTGAGCAAAATCACACCTTCTTTTGGTAGCCACATCGCCCTGTGATTCTTGCTCTTCTGCCCCCCTCTTCTACTTTTAAGGTCTCTTGTGATTATACTGGTCTCTTGCGATTACAAGGTTACAATCAATAATCCAGGATAATCTATTTTAAAGTCAATTTAAAATAGCAACCTCATTGGAATTAGCAACTTAATTCCATCTGCAGCCTTAATTCTCTCTTACCATGTAACCCAATACATTCACAGGCTCTGGGGATTAAGAGCAGACATTTGTTGGGGCAGGGGTGGCATTACTCTGCCTATCACACCGTGTCCCCAGTCAGAGTGGTAGTCAAAACCTAGCCAGCTGCGGAGGAAGAGATGTGCCATTTATTGAGTGCCTACCCTGTGTTAGACCGTAATGTGGGTGCTTTGTAGATTCTCTCATTTAATCTCCAGCATTGAACGTCCTCATTTACAGGCGAGAAAATGCTGGCTCCCAGAGGTTTAGTCCTGCAGCTGGTGACTGTGGAATTCTGCCTGTGTGTCCTCCAGCCTGAGCTGCCTTCTGCTACCCTTTGCTCCTCCCAGACAGGCCCAGAGCCTTCAAAATGCATCTGTGTACATGTAGGGGTCAGGGACAAAAACACAGTAAGAAGTCACCTCTGAACTTGAAGCCAAGGAGAATCCACTTAAAACAGATGAGCAGTGACTCATCCAAAGAGACGTGATGACTGTTCAGCTGCTGACAACAGAGGCCATCAGGGGGCAGCCTCAGGCGGCCCACTTGGACTGAAGCTGTCATTTACTTGGTTGATTTATAGCTGGCCTAATGTCGGGCTACCTTTGGAGTCTGATCAAAGCAGCATCTGAGTCATAGGCACGTCTCAGGTTTTGATCCAGCCTCTGTAAAGAGAGGACACAAGGGTCATGACAGAGGGGAGAGCAATCGTTCCATCCCAGGCTTTTCCACTCCCAGGCCTGGCTGAAAGAGCTTCAAAAGCCTCTCTTTCTCTGTGCTCTGGTTCTGAATGCACCAAGCAACTTTCTGCCTGATTTGGTCTTTTCTAGCTGGTTGCCTTTTCTGCACAACCATGATTTTAATCCTCAGCCAAGCCCTGATGACTGCAAGTGGATCATTTGATTCCATCGAGACTGGCCTTGTCTCTCAGTCCTTTCATTAACCTCTCCAAAGCCTCCCGAGCCTGCCAGACCCCATTCCCATCACTGCCCCCTTCCCGTCAAGGCAGCACTGCGCCTCCTACTTTTGCTGCTGAGAAATGGGCCAGTGAAATTCTTCACCTTTTCTTCCAACTTTTCCATTTTTCCCCCTCTCCTTTCAGCTTCTGAACTGCTTTTGTCATTGTTGTTTTTCTCATTTCTGGATTTTAACCATTCTCGCTTTGGAATTTTCGCCTTCTCTTTCTATTCTAGTAGTTATCCTAAAATGGTAACATACATACTTAATTTGTCAAAATCAGAAGTTTGTCAGTACCTTTCCTTGTTCCTGTGTTAGCTTAACGCCTTCCTCTAAGAAAGACGCTGGTGCTTGAGGCTAACACTTGGGGCTCTGCCCAGGCCTCAAAACAAAATGATGAAACTGTGACCAGAGACACGTCCAGGAATGATCTGGGGAATTTGCAAACTGAAGTCTCTTGATACCATGCATCTTTCCTCCCCTAAGCAAGGCCACTTGAGAAAGGATTTGGTTACCTGTCACCTCCTCTGACTTGTGCTAGTTCTTTGTCTTTGATGATAAGTGTGTTAGTTTTCTGGGGCTGCTGCAACAAAGTACCACAAGCTGGATGGCTTAAGACAACAAGAGCAGGGAGTTCCCATTGTAGCTCAGCCAGTTAAGAACCCAACTGGTATCCATGAGGATACGGGTTCAATCCCTGTTCAGTGGGTTAAAGATCTGGTCTTGCCATGAGCTGTGATGTAGGTCTCAGAGGCTGCTCGGATCCCATGTTGCTGTGACTGTGGTGTAGGCTGGCAGCTGTAGCTCTGATTCGACCCCTAGCCCAAGAACCTCCATATGCCGTGGCTGTGGCCCTAAAAGCAAAAAATAAAAATAAAATAGACAACAAGAACTTATTCTTTCCCAGTTCTGGAGGCTAGAAGTCCAAGATCCTGGTGTCACCAGGCTTGGTTCCTTCCATGGGCTGTGAAGGAGAATCTGTTCCCTGCCTTTCTTTTAGCTCCAATCTTTAGGGTTTCTTAGTGTGTAGAAGTATCACCTCGACTTCTCCCCATGTGTGTCTGTGTCCAGATTTCTCCTTTTCATAAGGACACCAGTTGTTATGGGTTAGGACAATGACCTAATCTTAATGACCTCATCTTAACTAAGTTAACTAATTACATCTGCAACAACCTCCAAATTAGGTCACATTCTGAGGACCTGGGGATTAGGACTTAATATAAGAATTTTGGTGGGGGAGTTCCCATCATGGCTCAGTGGCTAACGAATCTGACTAGGAACCATGAAGTTGCGGGTTGGATGCCTGGCCTCACTCAGTGGGTTAAGGATCCAGCGTAGCCGTGAGCTGTGGTGTAGGTCGCAGACGCGGCTCGGATCCTGCGTTGCTGTGGCTGTAGTGTAGGCTGGCAGCTACAGCTCCGATTAGACCCCTATCCTGGGAACCTCCATATGCCTCGGGAGTGGCCCAAGAAAAGGCGAAAAGACAAAAAAAAAAAAAGAATTTTGGTGGGACACAATTCAACTCATTGTACTAATATAGTATGTACATGAATAGATGCACTAAATATAATTATAATAAGCATACTAAAACTTTCTATTGCATTTGTGGAAAAAAATCAGTTTATCTGAAGGGTTTTTTTGAACGTAACAGTTTAACCTCAATGATACTAATAAAACATACTTTTTTCCCAGCTTTATTGAGATATAATTGATCTATGACATAAACTTATAACATGTAAGTTTAAGGTGCGCAACATGATGACTTGATATATGTATGTATTGCAAGATGATTATCTCAAATGGTCAGTAAGATCAGTTCACACATCCATCACCTTATATTGTTACCTTTTTTTGTGGTGAGCATGTTTATGATCTGCTCTCTTAGCAACTTTCAAGTATACAATACAGTATTGTTAATTATAGTCATTAAGATGTACATTAAAGCTTCAGGGCTTTTCATCTTATAGTTAGAAGCTTGACCACATTCACCTCCACCCCCACCGATGACAACCACCAATCTACTTTGTTTCTGTGAGTTCAGGTTTTTTAAACATTTTTTATTTATTTTATTTTTGCTTTTTAGGGCTGCACCTGCTGCATATGGAGATTCCCAGGCTAGGGACCGAATCAGAGCTATAGCTGCCGGCTTATGCCCCATCCACAGCAACGCCAGATCATAGCCCAGTCTGCCACCTACACCACCGCTCACAGCAACACCAGATCCTTAATCCACTGAGTGAAGCCGGGGATTGAACCTGTGTCCTCATGGTTCCTAGTCAGATTCATTTCTGCTGAGCCATGACGGGAACTCCCAGGTTTTTTTTTTTTTTTTTTTTAGATTCCACGTGTAGATGAAATGGGTTTCTCTGACTTATTTCCTTCAGCATTAACACCCTCCAGATTCATGCATATTGTCGCAAATGGTAGGATTTCTTTTTATGGCTGAGTGGCATTCCATTGTGCATGCATATGCATACAGATTGTATTTTCTTTATCCATTCATCTACCGGAGGACACTTAGGTTGTTTGCATGCCTTGGCTATTGTGAATAATGCTGCAGCGAACAAGGTGTGCAGATGTCTCTTCAAGGCAGTGATTTCATTTCCCTCAATATAGTGTATCCATAAGTGGAGTTGCTGGATCATATGGTAGTTTTGATTTTAATTCTTTATGGAACCTCAATACTGTTTTCTACAATGGCTGCACAGATTTATATTCCCACCAGCAGTGCACATGTGTTCCCTTTTTCTACATCCTTGCCAACACTTCTTATCTCTTGTTTTTTTAAAATGATAATAGCCATTCTAACAGGTATGGGGTGACAGCTCTTTATGGTTTTGATTTGCATTTCCCTGATAATTAGTGATGTTGACCACCTTTGCATGGACCTGTTGCCCATGTGTATATATTCTTTGGGAAAAACGTCTATTTAGATCTTCTGCCCATCTTTTAATTGAGTCTGTTTTGTTTTAAACTATTGAATTATGTGAGTTCCTGATATATTTTAGATATTAGCCCCTTGTCAGATACAAGATCTGCAAATAATTTCTTCCTTTCTATAGGTTGCTTTTTCATTTTACTGATGGTTTCCTTTGCTGTGCAGAAGAGGTTTTTTGGTGGTGTTTTTTTTTTTTTTTTTGTCTTTTTAGGGCCACACCCACAGCATACGGAGGTTTCCAGGCTGGGGTCGAATTGGAGCTGTTGCCACTGGCCTATGCCAGAGCCACAGCAACACCAGGTCTGAGCCACATCTGCGACCTACACCACAGCTCACAGCAACTCCAATCCTTAACCCACTGAGCGAGGCCAGGGATTGAACCCGAAACCTCATGGTTCCTAGTCGGATTTGTTTCAAGTGCAGAAGAGTTTTAGCTTGATGTAATCTCACTTCTTTATTTTTGCTTCTATTGCTTGTGCTTTTGGTGTCAAATCCAAAAAAATGTTCACTAAGACTCAGGTCAAGGAGCTTTTCTCTTGCATTTTCTCCTAGGAGATTTACAGTTTCAAGTATTAATACTGAAAAAAAGAATTTTGGCTACACCCACAGCATGCTGAAGTTCCTGGGCCAGGGATTGAGCCCGTGCCACAGCAGTAACCCAAGCCACAGCAGCGGTTTAGCTGACTGAGCCACAAGGGAGCTCCAGAAAATTTTAATCCATTTCAAATTAATTTTTGTGAATGGTGTGAGACAGAGGTCCAGTTTCATTCTTTTGCATGTGAGTATCCAGGTTTCCCAACATCATCTACTGACAAGACTATCTTTTTCCCTAATTAAGTATTATACTTAATTTATGCAAGGGCTTCTCCACCCAGCTGGCCTGCATCACTGCCTCACACCTGGTCTAAGAAAACAGACCAGCAGGTCATCCATCAAGAGCCAGGTGTGGGAGTTCCCATCGTGGCGCAATGGTTAACGAATCCGACTAGGAACCACGAGGTTGTGGGTTTGATCCCTGGCCTCACTCAGTGAGTTGGGGATCCAGCGTTGCTGTGAGCTGTGGTGTAGGTCGCAGACTTGGCTTGGATTCTGCGTTGCTATGGCTCTGGCGTAGGCTGGTGGCTATGGCTCCGATTGGACCCCTAGCCTGGGAATCTCCATATGCCACGGGAGCAGCCCAAGAAATGGCAAAAAGACAAAAAGAAAAAAAAAAAAATCCAGGTGTGCATCCTTGCCCTGCTGGGACTCTGTTCTTGAAGGTCACCTGTGTTTCCATGGAGCCCATCTTACCTCCAGGGAATAGCTTGGGGTTACAGTTCCAAAGGTGCCATATGAGCTGTCTATTTAATTAGGTACACATGACTGCAATTTGTGTTTTCTTTCTCCTTCCCAAATACACCCGTGGGAAACAGTATCTTTCTTAGAAATGGCTAAGTGAGGGGGCATCTCAGTCCCTGAATTTTGGGGGCACTCGAACTGAAGTGGAAACCCATCCCTCATCTCTGAAGGGAGGAGAGGGGATTGGAGCAGTTTACTGCTCCCTGCCTGCATCGTGCAGTTAGCTAGAAAACACCTCTCTGTGATTCTAGGAACTCTGCAGGTTGTGCGATCATTTTAATAACAGCTTTTAAGAGGGGAAAACACTAAGCAGATTAAATATGCCATCAATTTTAAAATATGCTCTAATTTCAGAAACAAAAAGTCTGATGTTTGGAATTTAAGATATATACTATTTGTTTTTAATTGAAGTATAGTTAATGTATAATGTTATGTGATAGGTATATACAATAATCATTCACGGTGTTTCCATTTATAGTTATTATAAGATATTGGCTACATTCCTCATATTGTAAAATATATCCTTGTATCTTATTTTGTACATAATAGTTTGTACATCTTAATCCTTACCCCTTTATTTCCTCTCCTCCATTCCCTCTCTCCACTGGTAACTATTAGTTTGTTCTTCATATCTGTGAGTCTGTTTTATTTGTTGTTATTATATTTACTAGTTTGTTGTATTTTTCAGATTTCATATATAAGTGATAATCATACAGTATTTGTCTTTGTCTAACTTATTTTACTTAGCATAATGGCCTCCAAGCCCATCTATGTTGCTGCAAATGGGAACATTTCTTTCTTTTTTATGGCTGAGTAATATTCCGTTATGTATATGTACCACACTTTCTTTCTCCATTCATCTGTTGATGGACATTGAGGTTATTTCCATATCTCAATGATTGTAAAGAATGCTGCTGTGAACACTGGGGTGAATGTATCCTTTAAAATTAGTGATTTTGTGTTTTATATACATATACCCAGGAGTGGAATTGCTGAGGCATATGGTAATTATATTTTTAGTTTCTTGAGAGACCTCTCTGTTGTTTTCCTCAGTGGCTGCATCAATTCAGATTCTCACCAACAGTGCACAAGGTTTTCCTTTTCTCCATTTCCTTCCCAACATTTGCCATTTGTGTTCATTTTGATGATAGCCATGCTGACAGTTGTGAGGAAATAGCTCATCATGGTTTTGATTTGCATTTCCCTGATGATTAGTGATATTGAGCCTCTTTTCATTTGCCTGTTGACCATCTGCATTTCCTCTTTGGAAAAATGGCTATTCAGGTATTCTGCTCATTTTTTAATAGGGTTTTTTGTCTTTTTGATGTTGAGTTGTATGAGCTGTTTTTATATTTTTGATATTACCCCCTAATTGATCATATCATTTGCAAATATTTTCTCCCATTCAGCAGGTTGTCTTTTCACTTTGTTGATGATTTTCTTTGTTGTGCAAAGGCTTTTTTAAAAAAGCTTTTACTTATAGTTGATTTACAATGTTCTGTCAATTTTTGCTGCCCAGCAGTTTTTGCTGTCCAGTTATACATATGTATGCATTCTTTTTCTCATGTTATCTTCATCATGTTCCATCACAAGGGATTGGATATAGTTTGCTTATGTCCCATTTGTTTATTTTTGCTTTCATCTCCTTTGCTTTAGGAAATAGATCCAAAAAAATATTGTTATACTTCATCTCAAGGAGTGTTCTGGAGTTCCCGTCATTGCACAGCAGAAATGAATCTGACTAGGAACCATGAAGTTGTGGATTCGATCCCTGGCCTCGCTCAGTGGGTTAAGGATCCGGTGTTGCTGTGAGCTGTGGTGTAGGCCAGCAGCTGCAGCTCCGATTAGACCCCTAGCCTGGGAACCTCCATATGCTTTGAATGTGGCCCTGAAAAGACAAAAGACAAAAAAAAAAAAAAAAAGGAGTGTTCTATGTTTTCCTCTAGGAGTTTTATGGTTTCTGGTCGTGTATTTAGGTCTTTAATCCATTTGGAGTTGATTATTGTATGTGGTGTTAGAGGATGTTCTGATTTCATTCTTTCACATGTAGTTGTCCAGTTTTCCCATCACCTCTCATTGAAGAGACTATCTTTTCTCATGTGTGTATTCTTACTTCCTTTGTTGTAGATTGATTGACTATAGGTGCTTAGGTTTATTCTGGGCTTTATCCTGTTCCATTGATCTGTATTTCTATTGTTGTGCTTGTACTATACTGTTTTGATGACTGAAGCTTTGTAGTATAGTCTGAAGTCAGGGAGCCTGATTCATCTAACTTTGTTCTTCTTTCTCAAAATTGCTATGGCTGTTCAGGGTCTTTTTTGTTTCTATACAAATTTTGAAGTTTTTTTGTTCCGGTTCTGTGAAAAATGCTATTGGTACATTTTTTTGCCTTTTTTTTTTTTTTTTTTTTTTTTTAGGGCCTCACCCACTGCATATGGAGGTTCCCAGGCTAGGGGTCCAATCAGAGCTGTAGCTGCTGGCCTATACCAGAGCCACAGCAACACAGGATCCGAGCCGAGCTGAGTCTGCAGCCTACACCACAGCTCACAGCAATGCTGGATCCTTAACCCACTGAGCAAGGCCATGGATCAAACCCGCAACCTTCATGGTTCCTAGTTGGATTCCTTAACCACTGAGCCATGGTGGGAACTCCCTGCTATTGGTATTTTGATAGGAATTGTGTTGAATCTGTAGATTGCCTTGAGTAGTATGATTATTTTATCAGTTCTTCTAATCCAAGAATATGGTATATCTTTCCATCTGTTTGTGTTGTCTTAAGTTTTTTTCATCAGTATCCTACAATTTTCCAAATACAGATCTTTTACTGCCTTAGGTCAGTTTATTCCTAGGTATTTTATTCTTCTTCTTTTTTTTTTTTAATGGCCTCACCTGTAGCATATGAACGTTCCTGGGCCAGGGATTGAACCTGAGCCACTGCTGGATCCTTTAACCCATTGTGCCATCTTGGGGATTGAACTCACACTTCCACAGTGACCCAAGCCACTGAAGTCAGATTCTTAATCTACTGCACCACAGCGGGAACTCTTATTCTTTTTTGATGTTATAGCAAATGGGATTATTTCCTTAATTTCTCTTTCTGAGAGTTCATCGTTAGTGTATAGAAATGCAACAGATATTTGTACATTAATTTTGTATCCTGCTACTTTACCAAATTCATTGATGAGCGCTAGTAGTTTTCCAGTGGCGTCTTTAGGGTTTTCTAAACACAGGACCATGTCCAGATGTACACTATTTCTGAGTATCTTCTAAGTGCTGGTGCTGAGAGTATAGTGTAGAGCAAGGCAGGCACAGTCCCTGCCCTCATGGAGCATATCCTCTAACATTGGAGACAAACAGTAACCAAGCCGTTAATGGAATAGTCACAAGTGTGCAGAGGGCTTTGAACTTGAAACACAAGGCACCATGGGATTGGACACTTGTAGGCTTCTTGGGTTCACGACTTTGCTTTGTCTCCTTCCCTACTTACTACATGCCCAGCGAGGGGGCCTGCACTCCGTTTCCCTTCTGTATAAGACCTCTTCTCTTTCCTTGGCTTGCGGCCAGAGTGTGGTATTAGCACTCACTGCAGCCCCAGTGCCCAGGTCTATTCTTGCTCCTGGTTTAAATGCTTGTTCAGAGGGATTGAAGAATGAGATGTCAAGCCCCTTCAGGGCAGGGACCAAAGCTCACTGGTCTGTGATTCCCCCACAGCACCCAGTAATCACTGTCCACTGAAGGAATGTCCAGGAGTCACCTCCTGCTTCCGTTTGTGGAAGGTCCGCCAGCATGTGGTAAGGCATGTACCCTACCTTGTCAGGCCTGCTCTAGCTGCTTTATTAGATGAGGAAATGGACACTTAGAGAAGTAACTTGCTCAAGATCATTTAACAAGTAGCCGATGGTGAAGGGCTTGGATCCTGCCTGTGTCTGACGGCAAAGCCAATTCTCATGACACTACAGCACCTTGGTGTCAGACATGAGAGGCCGAGAAAAATGTGGGGAATCAGTGAATCTAGTTCCTTTTGAAAACTCCAAGGGACCTTGCTTCTTGTCACCAGACTCCTCTTCTGTTGCCCACAGGGATTATTTTCACTCTGTCTCAATGCCTCTGCTTTGCCAAGCTGATTTTCCTGCTGCCCTGGGGACTCTTGATTCAATTTGCCCAGGAAATACCTTCCTGCATTCTGTCCCCCAGTACACATACTGGAGTGTCCAAGCCCCAGAAATAGAGTCCAGCATTTTGTTCCCCTGCAGCTGTAGGTAAATTTACTTGGGACTGAGAGAATAGTAATGGGCAATCTGAACCAAAGCTCTTCAGTGTGGTTCAAAATCATGGGATTTTCCAAATTTAGTCCCAAAGTCCACAGGTCTCTGTGGCATCTGGGTACAGAGGGGCTCAGAGGAAAGACAAAGAGTATATTTCACAGTTTCTCCCCACTGCTTTCTTGTTCTTTTGGTCCCCTAGCCCTTTGCAGTCTCCCAGAGTATTTCAGGGTGGGACTTGCCAGATGCTGTTCTGCTGGCATGGAGTCCTGTTTTTTCCTTTTTTAAAATATATATATACTTTCTGCTTTGGAAGCTGCCCTCCTCACCTGCTGTCCCCACCCAGCAAACCCTCCCCCCCACACACACACACAGTCATCCCTGTCCCCAGCACGGACATATCTTCCAGGCACCTTTATTTTTGCAGCTGTGCATCACTGCCACTTCCAGGGGGCACTGAAGTCCCCTCTTAGTTATTGCCACAACCACTAATAACCAGAAGCAGTGGTGATCAGCTAGGCAGTTTTGTCCCCTAGGGGACATTTGGCGAGATCTGGAGACATTTTGGATTGTCCCAACTCGGGGGCAGGTGCTGTTGGCATCTAGTGGGTAAAGGCCAGGCATGCTACACATGTCCCGCAATGTTCAGGACAGGCCTCACAACAAAGAAGTATCTGTCCCCAAATGTCAGCAGGGCTGAGATGGAGAAACCGTGCTCTAGCCCCGGGATGTCCAGAATGAGAAGTTATGTTCTAAAGTGGGAGAGCTCTCTCCCCTTTTTGTGTTATGCTGTAATTTTAGAGGGACCCCCCACCCCCACCCACAATGGTGTTGCTTATGCCCTAAGACTTAGATAATTTTTTGACAAGCAGCTTTCTGAATTTTTGCTTATGCCCCCTGGGGTCAGGTTGTGGGCAGAAGACAGATCTCAGGGATAAAGGCTGACTCTCTTTATTTTTTTAAATTTTTTTAAATTTTTTGTCTTTTTGCCTTTTCTAGGGCCACTCCCCAAGGCACGTAGAGGGAGATATCCCAGGCTGGGGGTCTAATCAGAGCTGTAGCTGCCGGCCTACACCACAGCCACAGCAATGCGGGATTCAGGCCGCATCTGCGACCTACACCACAGCTCACAGCAATGCCAGATCCTTAACCCACTGAGCGAGGCTGGGGATCGAACCCGCAACCTCACGGTTCCTAGTCGGATTCGTTTACCACTGAGCCACGACGGGAACTCCAAGGCTGACTCTCTTTAAAATTGCCCCTGCCCTCTGTCTTTGAGGCTTGGCTTTTCCCCTTACTGGGCAAGGCCTGCTGGGCCTGGCCTCTCTTCCCTTAGGGCCAGTTATTTTGGGAGGCTCACGCAAATAGGCTGCTAGCTCCCACCAGTTTGTCCTGACATGTCTGAATCCCAGCGCAGTTCCCAGCTTAAGCTCCAACAAGAGAGAATCTTCTGTGAGCTGATGTCTGGGTACTAAAGAACGTGGCTGAGTGCTATTGAAGGTCTACACTGGGAGATAGGACTCTTTTGGTGGCAAGTAATAAATAAACAAATCAACACGCACCAAGATAAAACTCTAGGCAAAAAAGGGGGACTGTATAGGCTCAGGAAACAGAAAGGCCCAGGGTAGGACTGCCTTGGGATGAGTCTGGGTTCAAGGCTTACATAATATCAGGGACCCCTCGTCTCCCTCTCCATGTCTCAAGCTCCTTCTTCTGTGTGGGCTCCATTCTCAGAAAGGTCTCCTCTCACAGGGGCCAGACCAGTGCCACAGCCCCACCTCGCATCTCCCAGATTCAAGTCCAGCGGAAGAGAGCGAGCCTCTTTTCCATTAGCTCCTGCAGAGGTCCTGAGAGTTACTGACTTGGTCACATGATGCCCCTGAGCCAATCACATGGTCCCTGGGTGGTGATTGGCTTTTCCCTTGGTCACATGGTCTAATTCAGATCACATGGTCTGAAAGTAAGGTTATTGGGAAAAAGATATTCCAGTGGTAGGGACAAGCCCACTGCAGTGGTTTAAAATCTTAGCTTCTGTCAGAGGGGCTGTGAGATTGTTAGGTAGATCAGGTAAAGAATCTCTAATGAAGAATATATATATATATATATATATATATATATATATATATATATATATATATTTTGTCTTTTTAGGGCTGCACCCACAGCAAATGGAGGTTCTCAGACTAGGGTCGAATTGGAGCTGTAGCTGCCAGCCTACACCACAGCCACAGCAACATTTGATCCTTCACCCACTGAGTGAGGCCAGGGATCGAACCTGCGTCCTCATGAATGCTAGTCAGATTGGTTTCCGCTGAGCCATGGTGAGAACTCCTGAATGTATCATTTTAAAAGGAGAAAGGATAGGGAGTTCTCTTGTGGCACAGCAGGGTTAAGGATCCAGCCCTGTCACTGCAGTGGTTTGAATCACTTGGATCCATCCCTGGCCAATGAACTTTCACATGCTTCGGAAATGGCCAAAAAAATAAAATAAAATGAGAAAGGATTGATAATTTTATGCTTAAGCAAATTGGGGAGCATGATGTGGGGACATGGGGTCTGGGAAGGTGCAGGGAGTTCTTAAGGAACCTCTGATAGAAAGGAAATACTGCCTGCATGTTCCTCAGTTAGACTTTTTATAGCTCCCCCTGCCGCAATATGACACACCATCCCCTTCCTCAGCCTTTCAGTGCATGATATTTATAAACCCCTTGATATTTGCTTGATAATATGCCAAGATGTATTCAACTGAGATGAACGCTTATATTTTTATATATCTAATTTTATTCATGTTGTAGACTTTTCCCCCTAAAATTGCTTGTGAAATCTCACATCTTTATTTTAATGGGCAATTTTCTAAAACATTTCGTTATTTTATTTGAAAAGTCAAAATGTGGCAATTAAAATGCTTTTAATTTCCATTAGAATTTAAAGTGCATTTCTTCAGCTTCATATCTAAGTGCTATTTTTGTGTGTGTCTTTTTGTCTTTTAGGGCTGCACCTGAGGCATATGCAGGTTCCCAGGCTAGGGGTCGAATCGGAGCTGTAGCCACTGGCCTATGCCACAGCCACAGCAACGTGGGATCCAAGCCGCGTCTGTGACCTACACCACAGCTCACAAAAACGCCAGATCCTTAACCCACTGAGCGAGGTCAGGGATCGAACCCGCAACCTCATGGATGCTAGTCGGGTTCGTTAACTGCTGAGCCATGACGGGAACTCCTAAGTGCTATTTTTAAGCAGCCCTTTTAAATAAGTCAGTTTTTAAGGGAAAAAACATGTCTCTGTACCCATCTCAGTATAGTAGGAAGGCTTAAAAGAAAGCAACTAGTCAGTGCCTGACATGTAACGAGCCCTCTATAAATAGATACTCCCTTCTGCTACTTTTTAGGACCGTTGAAAACTCCGATGAATAAAAGAATAAAATGTCTCTATTAGGGTTTGTAGAGATGGTGATGTTCTTGTTTTCCAAGAGGTTATAAGACTTGAACTTAAGTTACAGTTTCACCCTAAGTAAAATAAATAGTTTCATAGTTAAAAATGAGTTGGAGACCTTCCCGTTGTGGTGCAGCAGAAGCGAATCCGACTAGGAACCATGAGGTTTCGGCTTCAATCCCTGGCCTCACTCAGTGGGTTGGGGATCCAGCGTTGTCGTGAGCTGTGGTGTAGGTCACAGATGCGGCTTGGATCCCGAGTTGCTGTGGCTCTGGCAAAGGCCGGCAGCAACAGCTCCAATTGGACCCCTAGCCTGGGAACCCCCATATGCTGCGGGAGCAGCCCTTAAAAAAAAAAGACAAAAAAAAATAAGAGAACAAATGTGTGATGCTATGTTCCACAATAAGTGCTTTATTTCCCATGCTTTATTTAAGAAAAACACAAGAGCCAAATTAAAATACCAGTGCTCCCTTGAGATCTTTCTTCTTCTTAGGTTAGCAGAGGTAGCTGGGCGCAGTGACAGACTTTGTTCCCCAGGTAGCTGGGGGAGAGAATGGCACTTGAAGTAAATAAGCAAGGTACTGAACTGGGTGATGGTGATGACGGGTGTGGATTTGTGCAAGGACTGCTCATTGTCCCCTCCGCACCAGACTGGAAAGAGGAAGGAGGGAGAAAGAGCACTGCACAGAAGAGATCACCTGAGCAGTGTCGCCGAGGTGGCCTGAGCCAGGCACTTCGGTGAACATAAGGGATGCCACCCTGCCGGAGGGTAGGATGTGACTGGAACCAAGCCGCATGATGACAGTGAGCCCGCACGATGGCGCTCTTTAGAGCCGGCTGAGGTGTTTGGATCTGATGCAATGCGGCAGGATGGTGTGAGGAAGAAAGCCAGGCTTTGGGACGATTCATCTTCTGTCATGATATGGATATTCCAGAAGAGGAGAGAGAGTGGAATCAAAGAGGCCAGTTGTCAGCTATTGCAGTAATCTAGAGGAGAGGGGATCTGGTCCCCTCTGATGGGAGCAGAACAGGAGAGCAAAGAACTATTTTTTTTCTTTTTTTCTTTTCAACAAAGAGCTCTTTGGGAAGACGTATAAAAGGAAGAAATGGAAGTTCCCTTGTGGTGCAGTGGGTTAAGGATCCAGTGATGTCACTGCCATGGCCTGGGTCACTGCTGTAGTGCGAGTTCAATCCCTGGCCTGGGAATTTTTATATGCTGTGGGCACTGCCAAAAATAAATAAATAAATAGGAAGAAATGACAAAGCTTAGTGTCAGACTTGATTATAGGGAAAGAAAGAAATGAGAAAGGAAATAATGCACAAGCTTCTTTTAAGACCAGAGGCTAGAAAATTCTTGGCATTCATGACCAACATACATGAGAGGGTCAGGAAGGGGAATGGTTGAAGGTAATACGATAGGCTCAGTTTGGACAAATTGAACCTAAGCTGACCTGCTAGATTTCCATGTAGGAAAGCTGGACTGCAGCTGGCTCTGCAGGACTATGGGCGTCTCTTCCTGAATTTCTCCCTCTCTTCTCCCCTAACTTGCTCTTAAATCCGTCCTGTTCCCCCCCCCACCACTCCCTGTTTCAGTTGAGGTCCTTATCCCTCCAGCCTCATCTTCTTTAACCCATCATCTCCCATGTCTTTGAACTTTACCTCATACTTCCACTGTGCCCAGAATTTAGTTTTCCAGGTCATGAATTCACTATGGATCTCAGGATATTATCATCCATTGCAGTGGATTCGGAATGGCACTCCCTTTGCTAATCTCTAAGAAAAGCAAGTAAAGGATTTAGCTTACGTTCTAATGGCTTATGAGTGTTGAACGTTGTTACCTTCAGTCTCACGTTATTCGGACCCTGAACCACAAGGATGACGTGATTTATGAGGACGGCACTGATTTCTATTTCTGACTCTCACTAATGTGAGTACCTGTGGGGTGAAGCCCGGAACGGTGTGAGTCAGCAGAGTCTGGTGCAATGTCTGGCGCATGCTGGGTTCAGCAAGTACTGGTTGCGTTGAACTCATAGGAGAAAAGGTGGGTATTAGATGTGAATTAAATGAAGGGAGATGGATGTCATCTCTGAGAGAGGAATACATTAGAACAAAGAGTGGGGAGCAAGATTTTTCGAGTGGCCATCTTCCCAGTGATGCATGAGCTACCTGCCATGTGCTGATTTTTCGGGACAGAAACCACAAAGCCAGGGGTCAGTGGTGTGGGGCCTGGGTACACCAGTCCTCAGGACTGCATCTCAGTCCCTGCGTGACCTTGGGTTCGTGAAGTTTCCCATAGGGCCACCCACCTTCCTCTCTGTCCCTGATTCAGATATTTTGAATGGGAAACTTGAAGAAAAATCACTTTTGCTATTGTTTTACAAGGAACACAATCCCTCGAAGGGATTTTGATTTTTCTCAGGCTTCCCACCCCCTGGTTCTGTTCAACGAAACTCCGCAGAACTTGTTTCAAACTGGGATCTATGCATTTGGGATGCAGTCAGGTCACACAAGCAGGTTATTGACTTTACAGATAATGTCGTCCAAACCCTTCCGTGAGAAAAGCCACCTCCTTCTGTAAACACTAAGAATGATAATATGATTTAAAGCAAAGCCAACTGTATCTAATCCCAGAACCTTGCAGAAACTTGTGGAAGGCAGAGAGCTTGAACATGACGTCTCAGAAGTCAGCATAAACCTGCTTTTAAAACTGTCCAGGGAAAGCTCAGAGAGAGGAAATGGGTTTATAAGAGCCAATTTCTGCAGTTCGGAAACACAAAATCCAGTCAGCCCAAGTAGAGTTCGAATTTCTGCTTCTGATAGAAAACGCGACGGGTCTCTGTCTTAAGTGGCTGCTACAGATGGGATCTCACCAGCTACTTAAACGCTCATCATGAGCTGTGGGGTGAGCGGCTTGGGAGGCTTAATCCTATCCATTCTGACAGTTGTCCTTTTTGAAATTGTTTCTGAAAACCGTTTCATCTAGATCTTGGTTTCAGATGATTGTCGTGATTAACTTATTATTGTTTTCCTGTTCCCCTCTTTCTCTCTAAATACTCAATTGCATTTGTCAGGTGTGTATTTTGGCCAAAGCCGTCTTTCTGAAGAGGTGTAATTACCACTTGCAACCTTCTGAGGATGGTTTCCAGCTTGGTGGGTCCAGCTGGGAAGATAATCATCTCAAAATGCGCTCGGAGGGCTACGGGACCCTCCAGAAGGAGGCAGAGCCCAGGGACAGGACTCTCCTGCTGGACTCCCAGCCTCTGGACTTAAGCCTTTCCAGCCGATCTCTAGATCTCTACACTGTTCTAAGGCTGCCTTGTCCACAGGACACCGTCCAAAATCCTTAACAAAGTACTTAGGGCCACCCACGATTTGGCTCTGCCTCTCTTTGGCCCATTTTGTTCTTTGCCACCCGTAATACCTCTTGGACATCTTTCCTCTCTGCATCCGGAATATCTCCACCGAGGGCAAGGACTGAGTCTCTCCCTCCTTCACTGCATCCCAGTCCTCGAGCAGAGCTTGGCACCTCGGGAAAGTGCGGTAAATATTCATGAACCACTGGCCCAGCTTCTGTCTTTCTCTGGCCCTGTCCATTTCTCTTCACCACAACCAAGGCCCGCAGCTGGCCCAGCTCCAAATGATCTGTCCTCTAAAGAAGGTGAGGCACACTGAGGGCTTGGGAATGCTGTGTTTTCTCTTTGATCCCCGTCCCAGGAGGCACGTATCTGCCCTCTGATAAATGCAGTAAAGAGACCCTCATGGAACAGCCATCTGCTCTGTGATCTGGGGCTCTGGTGTCAGCTCCACCTTCTGACCTCTTGGTGGGCCTCCTGGGGCCCCTTCGTCTCTGGGTCTTACCCCCTTCCAACTGTGGGACGAAGTCGTGGACTTGGCAGTGTTGATCTTTGATGATATGCTCGCATCCCTGTCTCTTTTCTCCATCGTCTTTCACCCACCTAGGAGCCCCTCACCCCTTCACCTGTAAGAAGGAATCTGAAATCAACATCTTCTTGGGCCTGGAGGTAGAAAGTTGGAAAATCAATCCTGTGTGCCAGGCCCAGAGCCAGGCTTGCCTACTCTTTTTCCCTTTGATCACCAGCTTTTGATGCAGATGCCATAAATCTCATTTTTAAAAAATTTTTTTAAATGAAAGTATAGTTGATTGACAATGTTGTGCCAATTTTTGCTGTACAGCAGAGTGACCCAGTCATATGTGTATATACATTCCCTTTCTTATATTATCTTCCATTATTTTCTATCCCAAGAGACTGGATATAGTTCCCTGTGCTGTGCAGTAGCACCTCATGGTTTATCCATTCTAAATGTAATAGTTTGCATCTACTAACCCCAAACTCCCACTCCATCCCACTCCCTCTCCCCTCCCCCTTGGCAACCACAAGTCTGTTCTTTATGTCTGTGATTCTATTTCTGTTTTGTAGATAAATTCATTTGTGTCATATTTTAGATTCCACTTATAACTGATATACTATGGCATTTGTCTTTCTCTTTCTGACTTAACATCACTTAGTATAAGAATCTCTAGTTGGAGCCATGTTGCTGCAAATGGCATCATTTCATTCTTATTTGTGGCTGAGTAGTATTCCATTGTATATATGTACCTCATCTTCTTAATCCATTCATGTGTCAGTGGACAATTAGTCTTGGCTTTTGTGACTGGTGCTGCTATGAACACATGGGTACATGTATCTTTTTGATTATAGTTTTGTCCAGATATATGGCCAGGAGTGGAATTGCTGGCTCATATGGTAGTTCTATATTCAGTTTTCTGAGGAACCTCCATGCTGTTCTTCATGGTGGTTGTACCAATATAATTCTTTTTTTTTTTTTTTGGTCTTTTTTGTCCTTTTAGGGCCACACCCATGGCATACGGAGGTTCCCAGGCTAGGGGTCTAATTGGAGCTGTACCTGCCAGCCTATGCCATAGCCACAGCAATGCAGGATCCGAGCCGCATCTTCAACCTACACCACAGATCACGGCAATGCCGGATCCTTAACCCATTGAGCAAGGCCAGGGATCGAACCCGCAACTTCACGGTTCCTAGTCGAATTTCTTTCCACTGCACCACGACAGGAACTCCAATATAATTCTTTACCCAAGGAAATTGAGGCTTAGTAATGCTAAGTAGTGGGGCAGTGAGACCAAAGATAGGAATAAGATGTCTTTGGAGTCACACAGATCTGAGCTTTGAGTCTTGGTTCCACCATGGGCTGGTAATTTTTCTTGAAGTAAGTTACTTGCTCTCTCTGAGGCAGTGTCCTTTTCTGTAAAATGGGAATAATCATAGCAGAGAGTTTGATACTCGATAAGCCAAAAAAAAACAAAAAAAAGGTAAACGTTATCATTTAGTCACTTAGAGCTTGTAAGGGACACAACTGGATTGGAACCCAGGCCTGTCTGGCTCCAAAGGCAGTGCTGCCCCACAGCACCCATGCCTCTTGAACATATGACCAGCAGGCCGCCAGTGATGCTTGTTGAATGAACATGAATTTAAGTCTTTCAGCTCACAGCCACGTAGGGTCCCAAGAGGTTCAGTCTCAAAATGGACACAGATTCACAGAAATGGAAGGAAGAAAAAAAATTCCAGTCCTGCTCTGTCTCATACAATGGTATCATAAAAGGAGGGTTTTTTTTTTTTTTTTTTTCAGCTTTACTGAAGTATAATTGACAAATAAAATTGTAAGATACTTGGAGTTCCCATCGCAGCTCCGTGGTTAACGAATCTGACTAGGAACCATGAGGTTGCGGGTTTGATCCCTGACCTTGCTCAGTGAGTTAAGGATCTGGCATTGCCATGACCTGTGGTGTAGGTCGCAGATTCGGTTCAGATCCAGCATTGCTGTGGCTGTGGCGTAGGCTGGTGGCTACAGCTCCGATTCGACCCCTAGCCTGGGAACCTCCATATGCCGAGGGAGCGGCCCTAAAAATGGCAAAAAGACAAAAAAAAAAAAAAAATTTGTAGGATACCTAAAGCATACAACATGACTCGATGTACATGTACACTGTGAAGGAATTTCCCCCTGTTGAATTAATTAACACATATTCATCACCTAAGTGCTTAGCAAATTTCAATTATACAATAATATTATCCACTGTAGTCACCGTGCTATGCAGTAGATCCTCAGACCTTATTCATCGTACAGCTGAAAGTTTGCACCCTTTTACCAACTTCTCCGTATTTCCCCCACCCTCAGCCCCTGGCATCCACTTTTCTGCTCTCTTTCCATGAGCGTAACTTGTTAAGGTCCCACATAGAAGTGACACCATGCAGTGTTTGTCTCTGGCCTCTTTCACTGAGCTTAGCGCCCTCCAGGTTCATCCATTTTCACAAATGGCAGGATTTGGGAAGGAGTTTACTTTTGATGCATAACAAAACCTCTTTTTTTTGGTCTTTTCTAGGCTCACACCCGCAGCATATGGAGGTTCCAATCGGAGCTGTAGCCTCTGGCCTACACCACAGCCACAGCAACTCTGGGATCCAAGCCGCATCTGCGACCTACACCACAGCTCATGGCAATGCCAGATCCTTAACCCACTGAGCAAGGCCAGGGATTGAACCCGCAACCTCATGGTTCCTAGTGAGATTCGTTAATCACTGCGCCACGATGTGAACTCCATAACAAAACCTCTTTAAAATTCTCTGTCTCAGACTTTTTTATAAACCAGGCAGTGGCTCCCTCCTCCCTAAATCTCTCTCCTTCCTCTTTCTGTTCCTGACACCACTTTTCTGCTCCCTGCTCCTTCGCCACCTAAAGCCTAACAAATAAGTCAGCCTAATGTCCTTCTGTCCTTTGCTTTCTCTTCCACCAGTTAACTAGCTGGATTCCTCAACTCAGAAGCAAGCCATGAGGTCATTCTAGGTACCAGAATCCTCTCTGCCTTTAAAAGATTGGGCAAGTGGAGAGAGGTGAATTTAAGTGACCATGCTTTTTTCTCCTGGAACTAACTATTGAACCTTAGTGCTAATCATATGTAAAAGACACTGTTCCCCTGGTTAAGGAATTTCAAGCATCAGTGGAAAAGACGGAGCACTTTGGAGGCTGGGACTTCTTTGCACAAAGTTGGCCCTGCAGACCTTCTAGCCTGGAATCAAAGGCCCAGGGTCTGGCCCTTGGCAACTTCCCAAGGCCCTGCTATCAGTGCTCCCCTCCCCAGCAGCGGTGCAGCCATCTGTAGAGAGAGGAAAGGAAAGCCCAGTGTGACTCACCTCTCGCCTGTACGGTCGCCAGCCCCCAGGCAGCATTGCCTGGCCCTGTCACCAGCCCTTCCTGTAGCTGGGTCCAGGGTGACCTTACTGAGCAGAGGTTGTTAGACAACTGCTTTTGCCGGAGGGCTGTGGCCGTCCTGATGAGGGAAAGCCATCCCTCGTTCCTGTAGCATGAGCCCCCAAAGGGCAAATGGGGGACCTACAGTACCGCCTTTGCGTTTGCACTCGGTCCCAAATCTTGGAGAGACATCCACCTTGATGGGGGCGGGGGCTGGGAGTCACAGTAACCCCCTGTGTGCAGCGAGTGGCCAGCAGCATTGACAGGTCTCTCCCGGGAGCTGATCATGCTGTTTGCGTGAGCTCTTTCGTTCATGTCCTGGTGCCTCCACAGGCAAGGGAACAGCTGGCACGCTACATGTTTGCACTTGCTTCTTTGGGAATCTCAGCTGTTACGTCAAGGGAGTGACAATCTACACTGAATGCGCAGAGGTTTGTGTGACAGCTTCTTCCTGAGTGATGATGCTAGTTCTGGCAGCCTGCTCAGTGGTCCCGCACTCTTCCTGCCAACATTTCTTTCTTTCTTTTTTTTTTTTTGGGGTGTGTGTGTGTGTGTGTGTGTGTGTGTGTGTGTGTGTGTGTGTCTTTTTGCCATTTCTTGGGCTGCTCCTGCAGCATATGGAGGTTCCCAGGCTAGGGGTTGAATCAGAGATGCAGCTGCCAGCCTATGCCAGAGCCACACCAACGCGGGATCCGAGCCACGTCTGTAACCTACACCACAGCTCTAGGCAAAGCCACATCCTTAACCCACTGAGCAAGGGCAAGGATCGAACCCGCAACCTCATGGTTCCTAGTCAGATTCGCCAACCACTGAGCCACGATGGGAACTCCTGCCAACATTTCTTGAACGCCTAATACGTGCTAGATCTGGTGATGAACAAGACAGGCTTGGTCCATGGCTCCATGGAGCCACCAGACTCATGGGGCAGACAGGCCTGGAACCAAAACTCCCAACAACCACGAGTGTTCCAGAGAAGTATGAGGTTCTGTGGGAGGGAAACAGGAACCCCACCCAGTGTGAGGAGGGGTCTGGGAAGGACCCCGGAGGGAGGGAGTGACGTTAGGGTGACACAAAGAATCCGCCAGGCCATGGCAAGAGCGTCATGAATAGAAGGGACCGCGTGTCCAGGCAGGGAGGTGCCTCTGACATCCACCAAGGCAGGAGCTTAGAGAACAGCAGGGAGAGGGTGAGCCCATGACCCCTGCTGAGAAGGCACACTCACCAAGAGTTTTACAGATGAGAAGGGATTGGGGACTTTATCCTGAAGGCATGGAGACATCCATGAAGGGCTGGGCTGGGATCAGATTCCTAAGTTCTGGAAGATTGCATCCACAGCCACCATCCCTTCTCTGGGTTGGCAGCCTGTCCGTCCCTTGATGCCAGAAACACCCTGGCTTTGTGAGCTTCCCTGGAAGAATTTTCCATCCCCAAGCAGGTAGTCATGATCCCATCTGGGGTAGAGATTGTCCGAGGCCAACTGGCTGCACCCCAGACATGGGAGATGCTGTGTGTTGAGAACGAGGCTGGCAGTGTTTTCCAAGTGTTAGACTCTTCAGTGGGAAACCCGGGGGCTTGAGCACCTGGCAGGAAGACAATTTCAGGGATCCGATGGGTAGAAAATGCACCGGGGTAGTATAATTGAATCTACATGTCTCCTCAGTGCCTGTGTTTCAATGAGACCTACTTGAGTCTGTTGGCAAGTTGCTTGGATTCTAAAGACCTGCTCCACCCTGGAGGGTAAGACCTCTGAGCTGTGCATTATCTGTAAAACAACAAACAAAAAGCCTTTTCATTATTTTGATGGCACCATACCTCTCCTCATTATTGCCTAGCCCTGAAAAGGAAGAAAATGATTCATTATAGATTTTTTTTTTAACGATGTGAGTAAACACAAATGCACGTAAAAACAAAGGTTTTCAGAGTCTGACTGACGTCAGTGGAAGCCTGGTTCTGGCACAGGATATTGACCTCAGGCAGGTTGCTTAACCTCCTCCAACCTCAGTTTCCTCTTCCGTGGCAGGAAGGAGGGGATCATAACCCCTCCTTAGAAGGTCGGAGTGATAATGAAGTAGAGTTGGGACTCGAATTCCAGCCCCAGGCGCTGAGCCACCTGCCATGGCGGGAACCTTTCTGTCTTTATATCTTTAGGTCTGAGCGTGAAGCTGGGGCTCAGGGGGCGCCCACAGGTGTGATCATGTCATTTCTTCTGTTCACCTTCCTACCAGAAATGCCCCGTCTTTCCTTTTAAACACTGCTCAAGAATCCTCTCCGCTGTGAGGACTAACCGTGTCTGAGCTCAGTCACGTGCGTAATCCCCAGGTTCTTCCTAACACCTGGAATTTGTTCCATCCACATTTACTGTTGGGCCGCCTTGGGGACCTGTCCGACGGCCCCACAGAGCGTCAGCCATCTCATCCCAAGATTCTAAGGTGGCCGAACTGCCTTGGTAGAACAGGTGGATGGTGAGGCAGTAGTTGTTGTGTGTCATTCTTATGCTCGGGTGTTGTTACTTTTGATGACCGTTTTTGATCACATATGTGATGATGAACTGTAGTCTAAGAACTAAACATTAAATAACGAAATATTCTGGGTGTGTCCAGAGCCATTACAGATGAGACAAGGCAGAATATGACATAGCTCTATTTTTGTAAAATCATTTCTATTTCACAATACTTTTATTTAAAAATACTTCTATTTAAAAAGTATTACTTCTAGGAGTTCCCATCGTGGCTCAGTGGTTAATGAATCCGCCTAGGAACCATGAGGTTTCGGGTCCGATCCCTGGCCTTGCTCAGTGGGATCAAGGATCCTACGTTCTCGTGGGCTGTGGTGTAGGTCGCAGATGCGGCTGGGACCCCAAGTTGCTGTGGCTCTGGCGTAGGCCGGCGGCTACAGCTCCGATTAGATCTCTAGCCTGGGAACCTCCATATGCCACGGGCGCATCCCTAGAAAGGGAAAAAGACCAAAAAAATGTGTTACTTCTAGATAAGGCTTCATTGATCACCTTCTGATCTTGGCCCCTGTCTTTTCCCTAAAGACTAACATTGTTATCAGTTTGTTGGGTGTACGTGCACGCATGTGTGCACGCACGCGCGCACACACATACACACACACAGCGGCACATACATACATAGGAGTTCCTGTTGTGATTCAGTGGGTTAAGAAGCTGACGAGTATCCATGAAGCTGTGGGTTCGATCCCTGACCTCGCTCAGTGAGTTAAGGATCTGGCATTGCTGCAAGCTGCTGCAAAGGTTGGTGATGTGGCTGGGATCCCGAGTTGCTGTGGCTGTAGTAGGCTGGTGGCTGTAGCTCCGATTCGACCCCTAGCCTGGGAGCTTCCATATGCTGTGGGTGTGGCTATGTCCTCCCATGGCATATGGGTTCCCAGGCTAGGGGTCGAATCAGAGCTGTAGCCGCCATCCATCACCACAGCTGCAGCAATGCCAGATCTGAGCCACATCTGTGACCTACACCACAGCTCATGGCAATGCTGGATCCTTAACTCACTGAGTGAGGCCAGGGATCGAACCTGTGTCCTTATGGATGCCAGTCAGATTCATCTCTACTGAGCCACAACTAGAACTCTGAAAAAATATTTAAAAATACAAAATACACACACACACGTTATATATAAAACACAATATGTTTATGTATGTATAAACACAATAATTCTATAAGAAACACAATGACATAATATATGACAGTTTTCCCTTTCCTGCATAAAAACTATCATCTTACATATTTATCCTCTACTTGCTTTATTCTGCTCATTATTATATATTGAACTTCTGTCTACGTAAGTCTTTTGTACTTTTAAATTATCATATAAAATTTCATAGTATAGGTGAACATAGTTAATTTAGTAATTATTTCACTGATGAATGGCTCTTTTGCTTCCCTTGTTCACTGTCCAGGGGTGTAAAGAGCATCCTCGACAAGCCTGGGCGTGATGCTGAGTGGCTTTCTGCAGTAGCTGCCCATGACTGAAATTGCTGAGTCATACGTACGTGTGCACATTTCGCACTTGCATAGATCTGCTAATTGTCCCACAGTAGATCATTTTGTCTGCCCTCCCACCAGCAATATAGGAGAGAACCCAGGCACCAACACCTTTTCGATGTTTAATATTATCAGACTTAGTAACTTTTGCCGCTCCGATGGGTAAGGACTGATACCTTCTGGATTTCCCATTGTGGCTCAGTGGGTTAAGAACCCAACAAAGTTAGTGTCCGTGAGGATGCAGGATCTATCCCTGGCCTCTCTCAGTGGGTTAAGGATCCAGCGTTCCTGTGAGCTGTGGCTTAGGTTACAGATGCGGCTGGGATCTGGTGTTGCTGTGGCTGTGGTGTAGGCCAGCGGCTACAGCTCAGATTTGACCCCTAGCCTGGGAACCTCCATGTGCCGCAGGTGTGGCAGAAGGAAGGAGGGAGGTGGGGAGGGAAGGAGGAAGGAAGGATACCTTGTTACTTAAATTTTGTATCGCTCTATTTTCTGGTAATTCTTTAATAAGCTGTTGTCCAGTTAAATTGCAGACACAGAAAGGATTCAGACAAGCAAATGTTTTCTATCCCCTGGTGATAGCCCCGTGCTAATAGGCACAGGGGAGGCAACTCACAGATGCTAAAGGATTTCTTAATTGCTTCAAATGATATTAAATGTTCAAGAATCAAAATTTCAAGAATTGAAACAATTTAATTGACCTTAATCTCCTAATTCTGATTGACCCAAATATACCTCTTCTATCTTTAAAGGCTTTATCACCAAATTCCTTTCTTATTTATTTATGTCTTTATAGGGTCACACCCGCGGCATATGGAGGTTCCCTGGCTAGGGGTCCAGTTGGAGCTGAAGCTGTCAGCCTACACCAGAGCCACAGCAACGCTAGATCTGAGCAGCCTCTGGGACCTACACAACAGCTCACAGCAACGCGGGATCCTTAACCCACTAAGCGAGGCCAGGGATCGAACCTGAAACCTCATGGTTCCTAGTCAGATTCGTTTCTGCTGCGCCACAACGGGAACTCTGATTACCAAATTTCTAATGTGCACTTAAGAGAACAATGTAGTGCCAGCTGTAGCTGGCCTGGAAAGAGCCTGCTGAAGAAGCTGGTTGTACAAAACTCAGAAAATGTCAAGGAGTTAAAACAACAACAACAGGAAACTAGCTACCACTTCCTTAAAGGGCTCACTACCCGAAAGTCGTTGAACCAAAGCAGAAAGAAAACTGCCTTGGAAGACTTTCTCCCTGAGGTTCACTGACTAAGCGAGGGTCTAGTCTAGGCCCTTTGGAGCAGGGTAAGGTGTAACCCTCGGTGTGTTTTAAAAATCCCTGGCTGGGGAGTTCCCGTCGTGGCTCAGCGGTAATGAACCCAACTGGTATCTATGAGGATGCAGGTTCGATCTCTGGCCTCTCAGTGGGTTAAGGATTCAGCATTGCCATGAGCTATGATGTAGGTCACAGATGTGCCTCGGATCCCACATTTCTGTGGCTGCAGCTCTGCTTCAGCTCCTAGCCTGGGAACTTCCAAGTGCCTCGGGGGTGTGGCCCTAAAACATAAAAAAAGACCAAAAAAAAAAAAAGTCCTGGCTGATTCGATCTGCAGACTTTATGGAAAGAAGCCAGGCCACAAGCAGGATACCTTGTCTGGACACATAAATAAGTGGGGTAAGACTAAAAGATCAAAGTATCAAAGTAAGCCTCCCCATTCAAGCTTACCTACCAAGAAATGGGGCCGTGACAGGCAGAGTTGGGCCCAGGAATGCCCAGGCCCAGGAATCCTCCTCCCGCTTGGCTCCTGCGGCTTTCTTCCCAGCCATCGGGGCATCACCCTAAGAGAGTGTTTCACGGTTAGGGGTGCCTGGGGTGCTGGTTGGGGCACCTGGGGCTGCTCAGGTAGGCAATTCCCTGGAGAGGTGGTTTCAGCCTGAGTAAGAAGGTGGGGCCCAGACAGGACCACGTGGATGAGGAAGCAGGGGCGTTAGAAACATGAGGAATATGATTTATGTCTCCTGAATGTCCTTGGCTTTGCCTCCATCTCGCACAGCAAATTGTGACAACACCAGTTCAAATTTTTGTCTTCCTTCCCCCACCACTAGAATTCAGTCTTTGCCTCCCCCCCCCCCCCCACCAGTCTCCTTTCTGGTGTAGAACTGGGGACTTAGAGGAGCCCGGGAGAGGCAGGAGGAAAGGGAGGTGGGGGGTAGGGGGAGGATTTAGCTGAGAGACTGCAGCCCTACTGGACTGTAAGCCTCAGGAGTAACCCTGGCACCCAGCATAGTAGTGCCTGGCACATAGTAGACACTAAATATTTTTCCAAAGACAGATGATATAAAAACAAAAAAGCGATTTATAAAGAGGAAGAAGCAGTTGATGGAGGAATGAAGCTGAATAGAAACGTTGGCAGATAAGGGGGAAAATGGAACAGGATTGTGGTATAGTCTCATTTCTTAAAAGCTATGCTTATATGTCTAGGCATTGACAAAAGTTTGGCACCATGGTGGACAAAATGTAAATAATAGCTATCCTTGGTTGGTAGGATTATGGATAATTTTCATTTTCTTTCTTTCTTACCAGTGTAGTCAAGCTTTCTACATGAAAAACCTTCTTCTTCTTCTCCTCCTCCTCCTCCTCCTCCTCCCTTCCTCCTTCCTCCTTCCTCCTTCTTTCTTTCTTCTTTCTTCTTTCTTCTTTCTTCCTTCTTCTTCCTTCTTCCTTCTTCTTCCTTCTTTCTTCTTCCTTCTTTCTCCTTCTTCCTTCTTCTTCTTCTTCGTTGCTGCTTTTTTGGGCTGCACTTGCAGCATATGGTAGTTTCCAGGCTAGGGGTCAAATTGGAGCTGTAGTTGCTGGCCTACACTACAGCCACAGCAATGCCAGATCTGAGCCGAGTCTTCAACCTACATCACAGCTCCACAGCAACACCGGATTGTTAACCCACTGAACGAGGCCAGGGACCAAAACCCACCTCCTCATGGATGCTAGTCGAGTACATTACCTACTGAACCACTATGGGAACTCCTAAAATTTCTATTGAAATGTAGTTGATTTAGGAGTTCCCATTGTGGCTCAGTGGGTTAAGAACCTTTCTAGTATCCATGAGGATGCAGATTTGATCCCTGGCCTCACTCAGCGGAGGGATCCAGCGCTGTCATAAGCTGTGGTGTAGGTCACAAACATGGCTCGGATCCCACATTGCTGTGGGTGTGGCGTAGGGCAGCAGCTCCAGCTCAGACTTGACCCCTAGCCTGGGAACTTCCATATGCAACAGGTATGGCTGCCAAAAGAAAAAGAAAGAAAGAAAGAAATACAGTTGATTTACAATGTTTTGTTAGTTTCAGCTGTATAGCAAAGTGATTCAGTTACACATTCTCTTCCATTACAGGGCATTGCAAGATATTGAGCATAGTTCCCAGTGTGCACACTGCTGCATATAAAGGAGATGACAGGAACCTACTGAGAGAGCTGAGTTTTCATTACAGAGTTGAGATAGCCTCGCAGTAATTAAAAGAGAGACATGGCCCATACCCGCCCTGGAGGATCTGCTCTGTGATGAGCAGAGGTGGAGGCTTCAAGGAAGGGAGGTGCCGCCGAGGGGATCAAGGCGAGAGAGGCCAGGCTTGGGCTGCCAGACACTAAGAGTATCCGTAGTAGCGAGAAGAAGAGGGAGATTTTGAGTTTTCCTTTTGCCTGCCTCCTCCTTCCTTAGCTTGGTTGTTGTCTCCTGGGTGTCTGTTGGGGGAGAGGAGCGCTTCGACCTGAGGTCACCAAGGACAGATGGGACTTTCTTTCTGCGGTCCTTTCCGTTGCAGCTGTTGCTCTCAGCAGGCATCTTTCTTGCTCACTGCTGGGTATTGTGGGAAAGCCATATCCACCACCGAGCCCCACGGCCAAGGGCAGATGCCAAGGCTGGTGATTCATCTCTGGTGCCCTCTTCGTCGGGACCCATGGCCTTTGGGGCCTGTGAGGCTAGTACTGCAGTTGTCCTTATGACTTGAAGTCCGTGGGTCAGTCTCTCTCCCTGACTATTGCTGTGCAAATCCAAATGGGCTTCCTTTTCTCTAGACAACATAACATTCCAAAATGGGTTGCCCACCGTTTTTTAAATTACAGCTTCATTGCGCTATAATTCACATACCATACAATTGACCTATTTAAAGTGTACAATTAAATGGTTCTTGGTATCGTCTCAGAGCTGTGCTGCCAGGCCCACAATTTTCGAAAATGTTCAGTACCTTAAAGGGACATCCCAAATCTATTAAGTCATTCCTCATCGCCCCCCGCCCCCCGGCCCCCCACTAAACCACCCTGGCTAGGCAACCACTAATCTACTTTTCTGTCTATAGATTTGCCTCTTTCTTTTCTTTTTTTTTTTTGTCTTCTGTCTTTTTTGCTGTTGTTGCTATTTCTTGGGCCGCTCCCGCGGCATATGGAGGTTCCCAGGCTAGGGGTCGAATCGGAGCTGTAGCCACTGGCCTACGCCAGAGCCACAGCAACTCGGGATCCGAGCCACGTCTGCAACCTACACCACAGCTCACAACACCGGATCCTTAACCCACTGAGTGAGGCCAGGGATCGAACCCGCAACCTCATGGTTCCTAGTCGGATTCGTTAACCACTGCGCCACGACAGGAACTCCTGCCTCTTTCTGAATAATTCATTTATATAAATGGCATCATACAAGATATGGCCTTCTATAACTGGCTCTTTTCACTTGGCATAATGTTTTCAAGGTTCACCAGTATCGTAGCATGTATTAGTATTTCATTTTGTTTGCTGCCGAGTAAGAGTCTACTGTATCATATTTTATTTATCCCTTCATCAATTGGTGGATATTTAGAGTAGTTCTACTTTTTGGCTCTTATGAATAATGCTGCTATGAACATTCATGTACAAGTCTTTGTGTGGACGTAGGTTTTCATTTTTCTTGGGTACATACCTAGCAGTGGGATTTCTGGGTCATAGGGTAACTATGTCTAACCTTTGGAGAACCTACCAGACTGATTTCTAAAGTGACTGCACCATTTTGTATTCCCACCAGCAATGTATGAGGTGGGAAATTTCCCACTTCTTTGGCAGTACTTACTATTTGTCTTTTTTGTAGCCATTCCAGTGGGTGTGAGTGATATTTCATTGCGATTTTGATTTGTATCTTTCTTTTTTCTTTTTTAGGGCCACACCCACTGCATATGGACGTTCCCAAGCTAGGGGTCGAATTGGAGCTACAGCTGCCAGCCTGCACTGCAGCTTATGGTCATGCCAGATCCTTAACCCACTGAGTGAGGCCAGAGATGGAATCTGAATCCTCATAGATACTAGTTGGGTTCTTAACCCACTGAGCCACAATGGGAACTCCTTGGTGTGTGTTTTTCTGATAGCTAGTGTTGTTGAACGTCTTTTCTTCTGTTTATTAGCCATTTTCATATCTTTTTTTTTTTTGAGAACTGTCTATTCACTTCCTTTGCCCATGTTTTAATTGTCTTTTTTTAGCCACCGCACAGCACATAGAGTTCTCAGGCCAGGGATCAGATCCCAGTTGCAGTTTCTACCTCCACTGGGGCAATGCCAGGTCCTTGAATTCACTTTGTTGGGACCAGGGATCAAACCTGAGACCTGGGCTACAGAGATGCTGCCAATCCTGCTGTGCCACAGCGGGAACTCCGAGTTGTTTGTCTTAATATTGTTAAGCTGTATGAGTTTTGGGGGATAAGACTCCCTTACCAGATACATGATTTCCAAAATTATTCTCCTGTGGATTTTCTTCTTACTTTATTCATGACGTCCCTTGTAGCACAAAAGTTTAAAAGTCTGATGATCCGCAATTTATCTACTTTTTGTTCTTATTGCTTGTGCTTTTGGAGTCATTTTTAAGAAATCATTGCCTGGTGGTACAGGATCGATCCCAGGAATTTTCCACATGCCACAGGTACAGCCAAAAAAAAAAAAAAAAAAAAACCCCAAACCACAAAAACCCCCATTGCCTAATCCAAGGTCATGAAAATTTATGCCTCTGTTTTCTTTTAAGTGTTTAATAGTGTAAGCAATTACATTTAGATCTTTGATCCACTTGGGGTTTAACTTTTCTATATAGCATGAAAGAGGAGTCTACCTTAATTCTTTTGCATGTAGATACTCAGTTATCTTACTCACTTGAGAAAGCAGTTCTTTCCTCATTGAATTGTCTTGGCACGCTTGCCCAGAGTCAATTGGCAGTAGATGTAAGGAAGGCTTGCTCACCGTTTTAAAGGATTTTCTTATATTAACCATAGAAAAAGTCATATATAAGCTTCTTATGCATCATGTGTATTCCAAAATTACCCGTCAGATTGAAGAAATGACAGACACCTTCCCATTCAAGTTCATTTTGAAAAATAAGGAAACAAAGTCCCAGTAAGTGGCTGGGTAGTTGCAATTTATTTAATTTATAACGCAGTTCAGACAAAATTATCACCAGCCATGTGTTCAGAGCCTAAGCCCAGATAGTGTTTGATGAGCCAGAATTTTATCTGCTGTGATTTTAGGAGATTCTTCCCAGACAGATTGCTAATGACTTACACTTTGGATTTCGATCATTGAGGGAATGACTTGTAGGTGGATTCGGTGACTTTGAAATCTATGATCGCCTTCACCCAGGGAGAAGGAAGAACTATCCCTTGTCCTGCTCTCTACGTGACTTCAGGCTTTCATTTTAACTTCTGTGCTCCGCCCCTCTCCCAGCTCCATTTCCAGAATAGCAAGAAACTGGCAAGAAGTCATTGGTTGCAGTTTATCATCAAGCTTTGGACACAGCTGTTTCCTTCCCATCTTTTGGCAAAGTCAGTGCTTTGGCTTGTCTTCTGGATGGGATGCACATTCTGTGAAGGGTGTCAGAAAAGAACATCCCCTAGGGGCACACAAATGTCCCTCAATTTATTCCTGCAGAATTCACGGTGGAAAGAAATAGAGATGGGCATTTTCCAGGCAACCTTCAAAACTGGTGTGAGTGTCATCTCTATGTCAGGGGCCTAAAAGTATAGTCTTTAGAATTCCCTGCCTCGGAATCACTGAAGGTGGCATAGGCTGGAAAGAACTTGTTAAACTGGGAGTTCCCATTGTGGCTCAGTGGGAATGAACCCAACTAATATCCATGAGGATGCAGGCTTGATTCCTGGCCCCACTCAGTGGGTTAAAGCATCCAGTGTTGCCATGAGCTGTGGTGCAGGTCGCAGACGAGGCTCAGATCCTACATTGCTGTGGCTGTAGCTCCCATTGGACCCCTACCCTGGGAACTTCCATATGCCGTGGGTCCGGCCCTAAAAAGCAAAAAAGAAGAACTTGTTAAACGGTATGTTCCTGGGGGAGTTCCCTTGTGGGGCAGTAGGTTAAGGATCCGGTGTTGTCTTTGCAGCGGCTCTGGTCAATGTTGTGGCATAGGTTCGATCCCTGGCCCAGAGACTTCCATATGCCATTTGCATGGCCAAAAAAAATGTGGATTCCTGAGCCCCTGCTGAATCAGGACTTCTGGGGCTTGGAGGGAAGGATCTGTATTTTACCAGACACTTCAAGTGGATCACATGCACACTATGATTTGAGAACTGCCTACTTGGGAGTTTGTCCTCAAAGGAAATATGAGTACTTTGTTTTCATTTTTTGGGTTTTGTTTTTGTTTTTGTTTTTGTTTTTTTTTTGGTCTTTTTGCCTTTTCTAGGGCCGCTCCCACAGCATATGGAGGTTCCCAGGATAGGGTCTAATTGGAGCTGTAGCCCCCTGCCTACACCAGAGCCACAGCAACGCGGGATCTGAGCCACATCTGCAATCTACACCACAGCTCACGGCAACACCGGATCCTTAACCCACTGAGCAAAGCCAGAGATCGAACCCGCAACCTCATGGTTCCTAGTCAGATTCGTTAACCACTGAGCCACAACAGGAACTCCAGGAAATGTGAGTACTTGTGAGGATGACAAACTCTGGAATTATACAGAACCTGGATTAAACTTCAGTTTCCTCTCCTCTAAAATAAGAGTCACTTCCCCACGCCCCAGGCATGGAGTAGAGATGCAGATGGAGCTCAGGGTCCAATGCAATGCAGTTTTCACGAAAATGCCTCCCCGTCTGGGGCACTTGGCGCCCAGTAGAGTTGCATGATAGAGTTCAGGACACCCAATTCAACTTGAATTTCAGAAAAACAACAATACTTTTTTAGTGTAAGTGTGGCAGCTATGATGAGGTAAGTTTCCAGGGTCCAGGGTTTGGTGAGATAAGCTCCATAGAAGGATGTGGGACATTGTTCCTTGTTTGATAGCCTCTCCTTGTCAACTTCCAACCTCCCCAGATAATCCTGTAAGCTTCTCAGATCATTTAAATGAGTCACCTTTCTACTTGATGTGCTGGCGTTGGTTTTCGTTGCTTGCAGCTACAAACTCTGGCTGATACAGCATCTCTAACTCCCTGCACAACAACTTACCATCTGTTCTCTCTTCCCACCACTCCTCCTTGAAGGCATGAGGAACCTCCTTGCTGCACAAGCTCCCTGCCTTTTCTTGAATCTGCACCCTTTTCCAGTGGCAGGGTGTGTAGAGAACACGGGGCACCCATGAAAACCTTGCTGGGTGGAAGCTAGGAAAATGAAGACCCGACCTCAGTATGCTACTTACTACAGGGCACCCCATCAATAGCTACTGATGCCCGCTGGCCCCCTGCAGTAAGCAGTCGAGGCAGTACTGGCCAGCCTGGGGTCCTGCTCGGCAGTCCCAGGGGCTAGAAGCAGTTCTACCCTCGTCTTTGGTAAGCAGGGTCTCTGCCTTGGTCTTGGGCTCTAGACCCCCCCCCATTTTCTGCCCCACCCCATGGCTCCACCCTTCCCTACAGGGCAGGCTATCTGGGGGCCAAAAGGACGAACCCTCCAAAGCCCCCAGCCCTCCTTCAAGACCAGTCTCCTTTTCCCACAGCCCCTCACAGACAAATATGTGCATAGCGAATCCACCGCTCCCAGCCCTTGAGCTTGATTGCACTGGAAGTGGTCTATACCCGCTTCACTTAGACAAGTTCAGTAAGACAAGTTCACCCTTTGATATTCTAGCAACATCGGATTGTCATAGAAATTTTCAAATGCTTGTGTTTGGTCTTTATACTTATCCCACAGCAGACCAGTGACGACAGTTTGGTCCCTGGACCACAGTGAGAAGTTCTGTTTTAAACTCTTCTGTGGGTGCCAGGAGCCTAGAAGGACCAACCCAAATCACACCCAACCTGCTTCCAGGGTCTTCCTGAGCCTTTTCACCCAATTCAGTCTCCAGGTTTGCACTCTCCTTGCCAGGTGGCAGCTGTTGGCAGGGAGCAGCAGAGACGGAGATTGACCCTGTGTGCTGGGGTGTCTGTACCCCTGCATGAGAGGCACAGCTGGCGCAGTGTGGAGGGACATGGGAAGAGAAGGGAGACCAAGTTGCCAGCTGGTGGAGGAGGTGGGACACAAAGATATGGGGCAAGCCCAGCTGAAGGAACCCATTTTTCTGCATGTCTAGAACTTATCCGCAGCACCTGCCAGTTCTGGAGACTCTGGACCAGGCATCTTATATTGTGACTAATAGCGTTTTACATTCTGAGTTCTATCCCATGGCCTGTTAAGAGCCTCATAGCACTTGGCAGAGCACATGGGTGACACGTGGACACGTGTGTCCTTTGGCTCACTGCCTCATCAGCTCTGCTCCTCCCTCCCATAGAATATGGAATACACTGTGCATCCAGTGCCTGCCTCATGGCAAGGAATTTCTCAACACTCTGGGAAAGGATTTTGTTTGTTTTCCTTAAGATTGACTGAAAACAAACCCAAGCCAACACCCTAAACGTAAGATAGGCACATGACTTGACAATGAAAAAAAACACACCCAGGAGTTCCCCCGTGGCTCAGCAGGTTAAGGATCTGGCATTGTCAGTGCTGTGGGTCTGGTTACAGCTGTGGGGCGGGTTAGATCCTTGGCCAGGGAGCTTCCTGTGGGTATAGGCAACCTGCCACCATACACACAATTAGCCAGGAGGCCCACAAATAATATCTCTAGGAAATCAAGAAAGAAAATCCAAGCAATGAGATACCTTATTTTGCTTCTTAAGTTGGTAAAGATAAGAAACAAAAAAAGTGGAGTGTCCATCTTGGTGTAGTGGTTAACTAATCCAACTAGCATCCACGAGGATGCAGGTTCAATCCCTGGCCTCGCTAAGTGGGTTAAGGATCCCGCCTTGCGGTGAGCTGTGGTGTAGGTCGAAGACGCAGCTTGGATCTGGTGTTGCTGCGGCTCTGGCGTAGGCTGGCAGCTGTAGCTCCAATTAGACCTCTAGCCTAGGAATCTCCATGTGCAAGTATGGCCCTAGAAAAGACCAAAAAAAAAAAAAAGAGGAAACAAAGAAAACATCCAGTTTTTGTGAGGGTTTAGGGAATATTGCCATTTCATATATTATTGGCAGAAGGGCAATAGGGTGCTTGGAAAAAGGTTTTTAGAGGTTAATCTGGTAATAAATTGCAAAAGCCTTTAAATGTGTGCATATCCTTTGGGAGTTCCTGCTGGTGAAACAAATGGTCAGTGTGCAGTGATGGGTTCGATCCCCTGGCCCAATAATGAGGGTTAAGGATCCCATGTTGCTGCAGTTGTTACATAAGTCACAACTCCAGATTCCACCCCTGGCCTGACAACTCTGCATGCTGTGGGGTGGCCGAAAAAGAAAGAAAAAGTGTATATCCTTTGAAATCTTGAAGACATTGTTGTATATAGTTCCTTACATGCATTAGCTGCTGATGAAAAGTCAGATGTCAGTCTCATTCTTGATCTTTTTTTTTCCTCTTCCGAAGCTTTCCTTGTTATCAGTGATATTCTGAAATTACACTAAGATCTGTCTGTGTTGCATTTTCTTTTTATCTGTCCTGCCAGCACATGGTAGACAATTTCAATTTGAGATTTCATGTCTGTCTTCAGTTCTGAGCAATTTTTTTTTTAACTTTTGTGAATACTGGTTCCCTTCAGTTTTCTCTGCTCCTTCATTTTGGAGCTCCTGTTCCATTATGGTTGCAATCTCTGGATTTCTTTTGTGTTTCCTAACATGTTTTTCACATATTCACTTACCTCTTCCAGGTGAATTCCTTGGTTTGCTCTTCCAGATCACTACATTGCTCTTTACTTACCTATTTATTTATTTGTCTTTTTGCCTTTTCTAGGGATGCATATGGAGGTTCCCAGGTTAGAGGTCGAATCAGAGCTGTAGCCACCGGCCTACACCAGAGCCACTGCAACACGGGATCCGAGCCGAGTCTGTGACCTACACCACAGCTCACGGCAACGCCAGATCCTTAACCCACTGAGCGAGGCCAGGGATCGAACCTGCAACCTCATGGTTCCTAGTCGGATTTGTTAACCACTGCGCCACGACGGCAACTCCCACTTAGGGGTTTTTAAGGGAGGTTTCATCACGTAGGCATCATTAATTACCAACTCAATCTCCAGTTCGGCTCCCTGTGGAAGGTAGGGCTGACATTTCCAGCCTCCTACGCAAGGTTAGGTCTTTCTGGCAAGGTGCCCCCATCCTGAAGCTGTCTAGGGGGCTGCCCAGAGCTGCTTTGTTAGAACGAACAGTGCTCCTGTCACTCCCATCACTCAATAAATTCCAGGCTTTAGGAGCTCTGTGTCGTGAAGGGTGAGCAGAGACCAAATGTTTTAACAAAAGATGCTGCCATCACCCCTGTCACTCAGGAAATTACAAGGGTTTTAGGAGCTCCATGTCAGGACCTGGGGACAGAGACATAATATATATTTCTTTTTGTATCACAATATCTCACTCCCAAAGACTGCTCCATCCTTGTTGACTGGCCTCAGCGCGGGGAGTAGAGGGACCAACCTACCTAGCTGCCTGGCCTCCCTGTGGCCGCCATGGAGCCTCTGCCAGCTTCTTGGCCCCGACACAGTCTCCTCTTCAGGCTCTCCAGGTCCCCTTTTATCTTTTCAATCAGATCCGCTTTCCCCATGAGTTCCTCACTGTCGTCCTCCTCTTGCTTTGCAGTGAGGCTGTATTTCAAATTCATTCTGTCAGGTCTTGGCATTTCACGGGAGGAACACATACTCACTCCGACACCTTGAGACGGAGCCATGGAAAAAATGTCTAACCTGCTAACCGGTAATCCCACTTCTAGGAATTCATCCTAAGGAAATAATTAAGAATAAAGCTTGGAATTCCCGTCATGGCTCAGTGGTAACGAACCCAAGTAGTATCCATGAGGATGACGTTTCGATCCCTGGCCTCACTCAGTGGTTAAGAATCTGGCGTTGCCATGAGCCGTGGTATATATAGTCTGCAAACGTGGCTTGGGTCCAGTGTTGTGATGGCTGTGGTGTAGGCTGGCAGCTACAGTTCTGATTCGATCCCTAACCTGGGAATTTCCATATGCCCCAAGTGTGGCCCTAAAAAGACAAAGGAAAGGAAGGAAGGAAGAAAGCTTTAACCCCCAGGGGGGTTCATCACAGTGACCTTTAATATGAAAAAGTAAAAACAAATACCCAATTAAAGGGGATTGATTAAATCAATGGTGACACATCCATACAGCGACAGACTAAGTGTGTAAAAAATAATATAGCAGAATGTATGCGGGCATGGAAAAATGTCAGGGATGTACTATTAAGTACAAATTTCGGGTTACAAAATTATTTTAAAGTCATATTTTGTAATAAAAAATGCATGTGCAATGGTAGCTCTGCATGGTGGGATTTCTGGACGATTTGTATTTCTTCTTTTGTGCCCTCATTTTCCCACATGCTTAGGGATTGTTGGCAGTAACTGCCACGTGCAAGACTAGTACCACCCTCTGCTCCCCTCCCCCAGGTGTGCTGGAAGATGGCGTGTCTGCCAATGGTGTGCCCCGGTCTACAGCCCCAGGTGGAACATCCAACCCAGAGAAGAAGATGAGCTGTGGGACCCAGTGCCCGAATCCCCAGAGCCTCAGCTCAGGCCCCCTGACCCAGAAACAGAATGGCCTCCGGACTACAGAGGTAGGTCACAGAAACAGAACAGACTTGGGACCTGAGACGTGGGAGCAGCTTGCTTCAGGGCAGAGCCAAGCTGCACCCAGGGAAGGGGTGGTGAGGGCTCCCCTTGCAGGGGAATGTCTCCACCCACCCCTGTGCATTTGGTTGCAAAGAAAATGGTCCCCCCACCCCCCGCCTTGAGGGTGGCTGTGTTTTGTTGAATCGGCGGAAATGGTCCTTGATATTTGTGCTTTGAAGGAAGTGTGTGTTTGTTGAAATACGGCTTAGTTCAAGGGTCTCCTTTGCTGTCGCAGCTCTCACCATCTTGATAGTGAGGACTCTTCTGGTGACAGGAACTAGTCTCCGGTCAGGCAGTCTCAGGAGGTGGCTGGGAAGGGGAGAGAAGAAGAGGGTGGTAGGAGACAGGCCTGGCATTCTGCCTCACCCCCTCCAACCAGGCGCCCAGTGGGAGGCTCCCCAAAGGGGAGCTCTCGTTTGCAGAAAGTGGTGGCAGCATCACCCCCACGCTGTTGCTGTCGGGGATGAGGCGGAGCTACGTGGAGTCCTTGGACTTAGCCTGCATCCATTGCAATTCTTTCTTTTCTCTGAGCTGTTTTTGGGACGTGCTCCTTCTGCTGCCTCTGACTCCTCCCGAGGGGACCAGGGTCCTCGGGAGACCAGTGCGGGGATCTGCAGTCTCTTCCTCTCCCCACTCCGCTCCTCCCTCTCGCTTCCTCCTTCTCCCCATGTCCCATCCCCCCTTCAAAGGCCACTGCTTACCCAGCCCTCCCACCCCATTTCCCCCCCTCTCCCTTGTCCGATCCCTCAGGCCAACGCCATCTGTTTTCTGAGGATCCAACGTGGTTAGCTCATGATGGAATTCTTGCCCTGCACCTGTGTGTTAGCTCGCTAAGCTTTGGTTGGGAAACCTGTTGTAAATTCAGCTCTAATGCTCATTAACTCAGTGGCCTTGCAGGAATCATTCCATCTCCCAGAGTCTCAGGTTCCTTATGCACACCATGGAAATAACACCAGGATGAGAGAACAGGTGGGCCTGCTCTTTGTAAACTGAAAAGTGCCGTGAGAAAGACAGTCAGGCTTAACAGGGGCTGGTGAGGCACACAGCACCAAAATCCAATTAAAGTAAACCCTGATGGTGGCCCTTCAGACGCAAAGTCACAGGTGGGTGTAGATCTGAGGGCAGCTGTGGCCTTCCTGGGTCCTATACTGCCTGCTTTGTCCCCGCATAAGCTAGCCTTCTGGAGGCCAAGCATCACTGCCGTCTCCCAAGGCAGTCTGGGCCCCACAGAACTACACTCCAAAGCTCAGTCACTGTTCTAGTGCAGACCCTGACTTGTGTTCCCTGGCCTCCTCCCCACACTTGTGCCCTCACCCTTTAAGCCAAGATGCGCCATGGGTGTGAGGAAGCAGTTTTGCCTGGCATGCACCGCCTCACCTCCATCATCTATCACTTTAAAATTGTGTTCAGCTGGAGTTCCCGTCATGGCACAGCAGAAATGAATCCGAGTAGGAACCACGAGGTTGCGGGTTCGGTCCTTGGCCTTGCTCAGGGGTTAAGCATCCAGCGTTGCTGTGAACTGTGGTGTAGGTTGAAGATGCAGCTTGGATCTGGCATTGCTGTGGCTGTGGTGTAGGCCGGCGGCTACAGCTCCAATTGGACCCCTAGCCTGGGAACCTCCATATGCCATGGGTGTGGCCCTAAAAGGACAAAAAAGACAAAAAAAAAATTGAAATAGGTGACTCTTAGAAAAGTGGAGCACAGAGATCTTAAAGTACTTTTTTGTCAAAGAATGATGTATTAGTCAGCTATTGCCGCAATAATGCTGCATAACAAAGCAAATCAACATTCAGCGGCTTAAAGCAACAATCTTTTTTTCCTCACAATCAGCTGCAACTGGAATGGCTAGACCTGACCTCAGGCTCCAGGCTTCAGGCTCCAGTTCTAGCGCAGTCTGTTCCATGAGTATTATTCTTGGAATCAGACTAAAATAGCCACAGCTCTGGGAGGTATATTCTCATGGGTGTGGCAGAAACCCAAGAGTGCAAAGCCAAACCACTCGAACATATTTCCTGTCTCTGCTCACATCCTACCATCTAACCTCCTCTTAGCCAAATTCACATGGACAAGCCCAGCATCAACAGGACAAGGAAATGCCCTCTGTCCCCAGTGGAGAGACAGCAAAGGATTAGGGACAGCCTACCACATATAACGTACACCTAGAAAAATGTACACATCAGTCATAAGTGCAATGAATTTTAATAAGGTGACACACCCATGTAACATCTTCCACGAGGAGACACAGGACAGTGTCAATACTCCAAAAATCCCCCTTGTGCCCCTCACTGCGGTGAATGGGATGTGCCAGTCACTGTCCACCCCCCACAACATAACCAGTCTTCTGACATCTAGCATTAGCGACCAGTGTATTTATTTTTGACCTTGATAAATGGAATCATGCCGTGTGCACTCTTTCGTGTCTGTGTCTTTTGTTCAACATTATGCTGGTGAGAATCAGCCATGATGTTGTGGGTTGCAAAAATTTTCTCATTCGCATCGTTATGTGTATTCCACTAAATGAATACACCGCAATGCAACCATTCGCCTTGAAGGACATTTGGGTTGTTTCCAGTTCAGGGCTGTTCTGAGCAGCATAGCTGTGGCCATTCTTGTGACTGTCCTTTGGTGGACATTCACTTCTCAGGGGTGTGTACCCAGGAATAGAATTCCTGCCACACAGGGTGGGGATATGTTTGACTTTAATAGTTACTGCCAAAGTGGTTACACGACTTTACACACTAACCAGCAGCAGATGGGTTCCAGTTATGGACCGTAGGAATTTAAGGCCAGTAAATTGTGCTCAGTCCTGTCTTTCTTAGGCCCTTAGGTGTGGTGTAGGCTGCTAAGCACTCGTTGTATTATCTCATCTAATCCTCACAATGACTCTGCGATATTAGGATTGTTGTCTGCAGTTCACGGGTGAGATGGGAGACTCAGAGGTGGCTCAGGAAAGCCCTCCCACAGCACCCATGAACATACCTGGGGGCTTGTGTGGTAGTCTTAAAAGGGAGCCAGAGGAGCTGGCCCCTCTAGAGCTTTAGCCACAATAGAAACCGAGCTGCAGGGGAGTGAGGAGCACACACACCTGACCAACACAGCACGGGGGCCGGGGGGGGGGGGGGCAGATGGCACACACTGATAAGCCAACGTCACAGCTTTTGTTTTCACAATTCAATGAACAATGCTGTGTTGCAAGTATTTCCAAAATAAGATCAGGGAGCAGATAGCTTCAGTTGTACGATTTGAGATCATTGCTGAAATGCATCAGTGGACTTTCTGGGACCTCACCAGCCACTGGACGCCCTGACTTCCTCAAAAGCAAAGGTTTGCTGCCTAAGGGATCCGCTGGTCTACCTCTGGTTATAGTTTCTGTCAGCAGAGCCATCTCGTACCAACTTGGGGCTCGGCTGCCAAGAATCTGCCCCAAGAAAAGAATTTTCTTCCTGTTCTCTCCAGGGCTTTCTATATACTGTCTCTTCCCAGCTTGTCTCATATCCAGGCTAATGCTTCCTGTGTTTTCTGTGTCTGACGCAGGCAGTATCCACTCTTCCTTAGCTCCTCCAAAATGACCTGTTAATACTTCACAGCATTGCCTGGACATCATCAGGCCACTGTTTGACAGTTCCTTGGCACTTTTGTAATTTTTTTTAAGCTTTCCTTCTCTAGAAGAACCTGTTCATGAAGTGTGTATCTTCATGCACTTGTCTACACAGTGTTCCCATTTAGATTGCAAAGCGAATTTGTTGAAGGCCATCCTTTCTGGGCCTGGAAATTTTCCTCATCAGTTCCTGTAAGCACTCTTTGGATTCATTCATCTATGTTTGTCAACTGAGCGCCATCTGGCACTGTTCTAAGGCCAAGGATCCGCGAGTAGGACGGGCACACATGCCCTTTGCTCTGAAGCAGCTGCCAGTTTTAGTGGTGCTGAGTGTGGGGAAGTCAGATACTACAGAATAAATGAACAAAGTCTTATAGATTTGAAGTGGTGCTGTGATGGAAATAAAAGGCCGCTTGTGGGAGTAACAACCAGTGGACTTAACATTGATGTGAAAAAAAATAAAAGGGAGTTCCTGTTGAGGCTCAGGGAGTTGAGAACCTGACTAGCATCCATGAGGATGGGGGTTTGATCCCTGGCCTTGCTTAGTGACTTAAGGATCCGTCGTTGCCGTGAGCTGTGGTGTAGGTTGCAGATGTGGCTCGGGTCCTGCATGGTTGTGGCTGTGGCTGTGGCTGGCAGCTACAACTCCAGTTCAACCCCTAGCCTGGGAACTTCCTTATGCTGCAGGAGCAGCCATTAAAAAAAAATAAAAATAAAAATAAAAATAAAATTAAAAAAGCAACATAGATGTGATCCCACAGATCACTTTCTAAGGGCCAAGAGGGGCAACTGATGTCGCTAATGGCTATGAGCGACAGCAGCTTGTGCTCAGAGCCCTTCCCCACTCCGGGTCCCACCAAACAAACCACATCCTCCCTCTTTCAGTTCCTTCTGGCCTCGGTCTCATGCCTGGTGTTCATAGGTGCTAACCGGCAGAAAAAATGATCTTTCACAAGTTGCAACTGTCTCAGTGGGGCGCGCTCTCCCTTTCTCTGTTAAACATTGATTCGCTCCAGTCACTCAGGACCTTTTTGGCTGCACAGCCTCTGATAAATCACTGACTGTCTCCTCCCCACCCTCTCCTTCCCTGAGCTCAACAAACAGCTCAAGCGGATTCTCTCCTGCTAATTATTTGCTCAGGAATTCTGGGCCACCTCCAGATGTTTACTCTCTGACCTGAATGTGCCACCTCTTCAGAACGTGCCATCTCTTCAGGCTTAGAAGTCTTGTTTTTCTCCTCCAGAGCTGCCTCCTCAAGAACCCAGCTCAGGCACAAAAGTGGATGTGGATGTAGCTCTCGGCTGGCCTCCCACGAGCCTTCACTTCCTCAGAAGCTGCATCTTTTTTTTTTTTTGTCTTTTTCTAGGGCCGCACCCGAGGCACATGGAGGTTCCCAGGCTAGGGGTCTAATTGGAGCTGTAGCCGCCAGCCTACACCAGAGCCACAGCAGCGTGGGGTCCGAGCCACGTCTTTGACCTACACCACAGCTCACGGCAAGGCTGGATCCTTAACCCACTGAGCGAGGCCAGGGATGGAATGGCAACCTCATGGTTCCTAGTCGGATTCCTTAACCACTGAGCCATGACAGGAATTCCCCAGAAGCTGCATCTTTTTTGAGTTGCCTTATTATTCTTGGCAAAGTGGCCAGACTGCGCTAAAGAAATTAGCCAGTGCCTGGACTGATGCTCAGCTCAGGAGCCCCCTCCTCCTGCTGCCCCTCCTCCTGCTGCCCCTCCCCCACCCCAGTGTTTGATTGTTGGCAAGGCTTGGTGCCAACCGGGAGAGGGAGGTGAGGCCTCAGAGATGTGACCAGAGAGGGAGGCCTGATCCAGGAGGGAGGAAGGGACCAGCCTAAATTTCTCCTGGCTGCTGGTGAAATGAGATTCAAGAGGAGAGTTTTCCTAGAAAAAACAAAAACATGATGTGAAAAGGAGAGAGAACAAAGAAATCATTGGGGACAACCAGAGAGGGAGACCTTTTAGAAGGATACTTGGCTGCATATGCTAGTTTGAGCCTGTGAAAAGGAAGCAGTGTAGCAGCATAGGGGTGTGTGGGTGTGGGTGTGGGTGTGTGTATAGTGATTTCCACAGTGCATCTCAGTAGCAGCTGTTACCTTATGTGGATGAAGAATTGCAAGACTCAGAGTGGGTGCCATGGGTTAATGATCTGGCTTGTCTCTGTGGGGGGCACCAGTTTGATCCCCAGCCTGGTACAGTGGGTTAAGGATCCAGTGTTGCTGCAGCTACGGCGAAGGTGGTAGCTCTGGCTCCAATATGATCCCTGGCCTGGGAACTTCCAGATGCTGCATGTTCCGCTGAACAAGAAAAAGTAAACCCAAAACAAACAAACAAAACAATTGCAAGACTCACTAGTCATCTAAGTAAAAAAAAAAAAAAATTCAATTGGAAGGTCTCAGGCAGAGACCTTCTTGTTCTTGCATTCCTCCCTGGCTGCCTGAGCCTGCTTCTGGAGTTTGCACCTAGGATGTACTTGTGTTGATTCTAATCTAATTCAGATTAGAAAGGTTTCCCCCAGCACTGCACCCTCTTCCCCATCCAGTACCCTGTCATATGATTGATGATTGTTTTCCTGGAGCCGAATTGCTTTTCTAAATCAGGTTTTACTGCCTTCCTAGTGTTTGCGCTGTCTGAGGTTTAAGTTGAAAGGCATCCACTCCTTTTGGCATTTGATACCTAATAAATAAAAACCCCTAGCCTGAGTTCGACTGAGCTAGCCCAGGGCACTGTGGTCTGCACAGGATTTGCTTTAGGCTTGGGGAGTTCCTGAGAGTTTTGCCAGAGGCATGATCTGATCCCTGCCTTTGGAGACGAGCATCCTGGCCCTTGTGAAGTTGCTAAGATCAAAGTTTCCTGAATGACCCCAATTCATGCCAGTGAAGCAGCAGCAAATAAGTTCACGGAATTCGGAAGCAGCTAGACGTCTGTTATTGTGTCTCCTTCTCATGGGACTTGGCTGAAGGGAAAAACGTCTTGAGTTGCAGCTGATGAGTCTCAGACTTTAATCTTTTGGGAAGAAGGAGAGGAAGGAACTAACATCATCAGAGTGTCTACTGTGAGCCAGACACACGAAATATATGGCATGGTCCCCACCGCTCACCACTCTAAGTGGTAAGTAGCATCATTCCCCGGCTGGGCAAACTGGCTCGGGAAGGTTAGGTATCTGGCCAGCTTGGCACAAGGAGCAGTGATTGGGCTGTGTTGGCATTCAAACCCAGGTCTCTCTGCCTCCAGACTGCATGATCTTCCTTCCCATGACCCGAAGCAAAATGGTGGAGAATTTAGTGTGAGCGCTGGCACCTGTGGGAGGCTGGAGGTGACACCCGAAGCCCGCATCCAGCCCCCCACCATCTGTAGTTCAACTCACCACCTCTGTTGACATTGGCCTTGGACAGATGGCTTTAGCCTGAGTGACTTCAGCTGCCTCAAGGGGAACAGTGAATGAGCAACATACCCGGGTCTCTCAGGGATGGGGCAAGAAACAGTCAATAACGAGCATGATTGAAACCCTGCAGGAAAGTTTTAGGATGTTTAGGCAGGGCCATGCAAACAGGTTCTGTTCCCGGGGGTCTTTTCCTTTGAGGATGTATCTTCACACATGTGTTCTTTTTTGTCTTTTTGCCTTTTCTAGGGCCGCTTCCTGCGGCATATGGAGGTTCCCAAGCTAGGGGTCAAGTCAGATTTGTAGCCACCGGCCTACCCCACAGTCACAGCAACTCGAGATCCGAGCCTCATCTGCGACCTACACCACTCCTTAGGGCAACGCCAGATCCTTAACCCACTGAGCAAGGCCAGGGATCGAACCCGCAACCTCATGGTTCCTAGTCGGATTCCTTAACCATTGAGCCAGGATGGGAACTCCATGTTCTTTATCAAATTATTTGTCAGACAGCTATGATGTGATAAGCACAAGATGCTGGGGATACTACAACAGACTGGGATCCTACCTCCTCGAAGTTTTAATCTGATGAAGGTATAAAAATAAGCAAACAAACAAGCAATTAAACATAGAATCCAAACTCTGGTTAAAGGCCAAGAAGAAAGTACAGAGGGAATAAGATGGCCCAGGGTGTGTCTGGTTGGAAAATCCCTGCAACGCTCCCTAAGAAATAATGAGATGTGGAGTTCCCGTCATGGCTCAGTGGTTAACGAATCCGAGCAGGAACCATGAGGTTTCGGGTTCGATCCCTGGCCTTGCTCAGTGAGTTAAGGAGCCGGTGTTGCCATGAGCTGTGGTGTAGGTTGCAGGCGTGGCTCGGATCCCGAGTTGCTGTGGTTCTGGCATCGGCTGGCGGCTACAGCTCCAATTGGACCCCTAGCCTGGGAACCTCCATATGCTGCGGGAACAGCCCTAGAAATGGCAAAAAGACAAATAATAATAATAATGAGCTGTGCGTTCCGTTGTGGCTCAGCGGTAATGAACCCAACTAGTATCCATGAGGATGCAGGTTTGACCTCTGACCTCTCTCAGTGGGCCAAGGATCCAGTGTTGCTATGAGCAGTGGTGTAGGTCACAGACATAGCTGGGATCTGGGGTTGCTGTGGCTGTAGCATAGGCCGGCAGCTGCAGCTCTGATGCAGCCCCTAGCCTGGGAACTTCTATATGCCACAGCTGCATCCCTAAAAAGCAAAAAAAAAGAAAGAATGTATTTATATGTATAACTGAGTCACTTTGCTGTACAGCAAAAATTGGCACAACATTGTACGTCAACTATACTTTAATAAAAAGATTTTTTAAATACTAGTCATACAGAAAATTGATGTCTAATAAATCATGATCTTCAGTAAGCCTGATTTTTTTTCATTGTCTGCAAGGAACTTGCGGAAAGGTTGGCACAGCCCCATGTTGGGTATATTTCTGGCATCAAAGTCAAGCAGAGAACATTTCTATTTCCGTTTCGGGGGAACGTGAGAAAAGGCTGAGCTGACTTAGCTGCCCTCTGGAGTCCAGGCCTCCTTCTGGGAATGAGCTGGGTCGTCGACTTTTGAGCCCCAAGAGAAGCAGGTCCATCTGCCAGGAAGTTATCACCGTCAGTCTAGTTACCCTTGAGAAATGGCAGCCAATAAATGACTTAATTAAAGACGCAGTATCAAGAGGACTAAAATCTGTAATTCTGAACTTGCAGAAATTAAAAACGAGGCAAGGGAAGAATAGAAAAGCTGTAAAACTGGGTGAGAAACAAGAATGTGGCCCATTAACAAGAGTCAGTGGTGATAAAACCCACAAAACAAGGATTTTCGAAGTGAAGGAAGGATTGAATTAGCAGACAGCTGCAAAGGAAAAAGGTGCCAATAAGTTCTTCTCATCATTGGGTTGAGAACCATAAGATCTTTTTTTTTTTTTAAAGCCAGTAATTGCACTAAGGACACATTTTCTTCTCCTGTCGTTAAATGAAGAGGGTTGGGTGTTCAATTACAAGGGCTGGCTGGCTGAAAACCGCATCAGAGGGGGAAATATCTGTGTCATACAAAGTGTCACAGTCCCTGAGATACAAATGGTCAAGTGGTACTGTCTTTCCTTTTTTTTTTTTTTTTTTTTTAAGGGCCGCACCCATGGCACATGGAGGTTCCCAGGCTAGGGTTTGAACTGGAGTTGCAGCTGCCATCCTACACCACAGCCACAGCAATGCCAGATCCGAGCCGCATCTGTGACCTACACCACAGCTCATGGCAGCCCCAGACCCTTAACCTAATGAGTGAGGCCAGAGATCAAACCCTCACCCTCATGGATACTAGTCAGGTTCTGAACCCTCTGAGCCACAACAGGAACTTTTCTCATAGGAGGGCAAAACGACTTACTTCTTGGAACTTCTTTCTGGAGAAAAAGGGGGCCATCGTCTTTTTCTCATTTGGGCATCAAATCTCAGACTTCATGTTGAAACTAGATTTCAGCAACTCCCGACCTCCTGGATTGTCGTGCTGCTTTAAAAGGGGTAGGGGGTGTGCCTCTGAGGCCTTAGACTCAGAAGTTTCTCATTTATAGAATGCTTCCAGGAGTTCCTGTCATGGCTCAGTGGTTAACAAATCCAACTAGGAACCATGAGGTTGTGGGTTCAGTCCATGGCCTTGCTCAGTGGGTTAAGGATCTGACGTTGCCATGAGCTGTGGGGTAGGTTGCAGACGTGGCTCGGATCCTGTGTTGCTGTGGCTGTGGTGTAGGCTGGCAGCTACAGCTCTGATTAGATCCCTAGCCTGGGAACTTCTATATGCCGAGGGACTGGCCCTAGAAAAAACGAACTAAATAAATAAATAAAATGCTTCCAAGTCAGTGCGTTGTTGTTCTGATTGTTTAATTAGCCAAATTAAATACAGTTTCATTGTTTGGAAGTGGCTTTGGCGGTGGTGCCCATCATTAGAGTACAGAACTCCAGTTTGTTCTTTATGCAAATGCGGGTCTTGTGGCGTTATTATTATTGTTGGTGTTTAGAAGTAGTCATAGTTTCAGTAGAACAAGGTTTTCGATTTAAATTTGGTATGTTTGACTGACATCATTTTACAAATAGCATTAATGTCCAAAGCTATATAATTGGGCTGACTAACTGCCCTGGTGCTTGCAGGGGCCTGAGGTTGGTTCCCAGAATGTGGGACTTTCTGTTTGAAAATGGGACACTCTTGGGCAAACAAGGAGAAGTTGGATCACCCTCTTAATGCTACGTGACATGGTTCATTCTCTCCAGAAAAACTCCTAAGAAGTAGGCATTTATTTCTCCCCTTTCAGGTAAGGGGACTGAGATTCAGAGGTTAAAGCAATGTCACGAACAGCTCACTAATGGCAGAGCCTTGTGCCAAATCCAGGTCCATCTGGCTCTGTACAGTCAGGCTTTTGATACACAGATTTAAGAAATTGCCACACTGTGCTGGAGATGCAAACTATATATTCTGTGACTCTTCTGGGAATAACTGTTTTGTAGCTTTTGATTCTTAAAGAAGCTGAAAAATCACGAATCATCCAACTATTAAATCTTAGCTCAGATTTTTAAGCTTCAGGAGGAGGGTTCAGACATAGAGCAGAACATTTTCTGCGTGGAATCCTGAATAACTTTTTGTGAAATCTTGCCAGTAATTCTAAAGAAAAGCAGTGATGCAGTTCGGAAAGTTTACATTTCCAGCTGGAAAGCTCTCTTACTGCCCACCGGTTTGAGGGGAAGGCAGCCTTCAACTTGGCACGTTTCAAATGAGTCCTCTGTGTCTCTAGTCCACGGCTCAACGCTTTTATACACCAACACCCGAAATGGAAAGCAGCTGGAGCTAGCCTCAGCATTGCCACACTTTTCTTTAGGATCTCTGCTTTTAGGGAAAAATAAACACATTCAAGTCACTGCTAGGTCCTAGTGCCAGTTCAGGCTTGGAGAAGACTGACTCTGCCTAAACATTAGCTACTGATGGGTGAAGCAAAGGTACATTCACACATGCGGTGTGTTTATTTGCTCCTTCATCCAGTTATTCAACCAAAGCTCAGCTGAGGCCCTACTATGTCTCAGATTGATTATGCTAGGCACTGGGACCCTGAAGGGGAGAACCACCAGTCCTATCTCATGAAATCAATGGTTACGGCTAAAGAGACATAGTATTCAAAGTGCCTCAGATTACCCGTAGAGTATTATCTTAGGTCTGATTCCCTAGCAGTAGAGCCTGGGATGAGGGTTCTTGTGCAAATCAGTGAGTGAAAGAGTAGTCTCAGGGGAAGCCCTTAAGGTCGCGGGTTAGCAGAGTGGGACAGAGGGCCGAGTTCAGCAGGTACGTGAGCTCAGCTGAAAACAGCTGTAGGGTCGACTCAGCCTGATCCCATAGGAGCTGTGGAGTGTGAAAGGCATCATACACTCATAGCCCCTTAAGGCAAAAGGGAAAGCTTTTGTATTCTCAGTAATCAGGCATGGGCTCTGGGCTGTCTCTAGGAATTAGGGTATAACCTCTTGTACTTCTGGGTGAGGTGGCTCCAGTCAGATGAGGGCAATGCTTTTTTTTTCTTTTCTTTTTAGGGCCGCACCTACAGCATATGGAAGTTTCCAGGCTAGGGGCCAAATTGGAATAGCAGCTGCCAGCCACAGCAATGCCAGATTCGAGCCGCATCTTCAACCTACACCACAGCTTGCAGCAACACCGGATCCTTAACCCACTGAGCAAGGCCAGGGATCGAACCCAAAACTGTGTCCTATTCTTAACCCACTAAGCCACAACAGGAAAGATGGAGGCGAGTCCTAAAAGAAGGGCATGGCTGTGGGTGACTAGCAGCCAAAACTTACAGCAGCGGAGGGACAGATGCACCAGCCAAGTAAAAACAGGGGTCCTTCCTGGAGTGGGAATAGGGTGGCACACATCTCTGTCCATCCACGATGGGGAAAGCTCCCGAGGCCCATATTATGCTCCCTCCAGGCACACGATCACTGAGGGAATTGGACACAGAATCGCCCCAACTGGTTAAAATTGTCTTCACTTGAGGGGGACTGGGAGAGCTGTGCACATGTGCTCAAAGAACCTACAGTTTAATCAGTGCTTTAGTATCTAATATGAATGCTGGACTTTTACCATTGGTGTGTCTTCACTTAGAAGTGGATAATCGGAGTTCCTGTTGTGGCTCAGCGAGTTAAGGACCTGATGTTGTCTCTGTGAGGATGTGGGTTCGATCCCTGGCCTCGCTCAGTGGGTTAAGGATCTGGCATTACCACAAGTTGCAGCATAGGTCGAAGATGTGGCTCAGATCCAGTGTTGCCGTGACTGCAATGTAGGCTGCAGCTGCAACTCCAACTTGACCCCTGGCCCAGGAACTTCCATATGCCACAGGTGTGGCCGTAAAAAGAAAAAAAAAAAAAGATAACATTTTTAAAAAGAAGTGGATAATCTACAGATATAGAGAATAAACTAATGATTACCAGCGGGGAGGGGGCAATATACAGTTAAGGGATAAAAGGGTTATTACAGGGTTACAGATAATCGTGCGTGTTAAACTTTAGGAAATTGTACAGCACTGTAGAATTTAAAGACTCTTTTATTCAATAAAAAAAATTGAGGAGTTCTCGTTGTGGTACAATGGAAACAAATGTGACTAGGATCCATGAGGATTCAGGTTCGATCCCTGGCCTTGCTCAGTGGGTTAAGGATCTGGCATTGCCATGAGCTATGGTGTAGGTCCTAGACCTGGCTTGGATCTCATGTTGCTGTGGCTGGGGTGTAGGCCAGCAGCTGTAGCTCGGATTTGACCCCTAGCCTGGGAACTTCCATATGCCACAGGTGTGGCTCTAAAAAGCAAACACTTTTTTTTAATTGCAAAAAGAAGTGAGTTGAAGAACCACTATCTATCTTACTTTTTGCTTATATTTATCAAGTCTTTTTTTTTGTTTTTATTTAGTGACAGGCATTACCTTATTTAATCCTTACAATAACCTTATGAGTTAGGTACTATTATTATCATCCATCTTACAGATGAGGAAACTCATCTAAGGGTTAGAGAGGTTAGAAAAAACTTGCCCACAGTGAAGTCATATAATTAGTATTCAAACCAAAGTCATTCTGAATCCAAAACTCAAACCCTTAGCCACTCTGCCAAAGCCAGCTGTGAAACCTCTCACATTGGCCTTTGATGGACCTTCGCTAATTCATTCATTTATTCATTCAAAAGTGCTTTACTGAGCATTTCTTATATCAAGCTCTACACTAGGTTGGTATGAGACCTTCTACTGAGCGAGCAGTCTATGAAAAGGAGTATATATACCTCTGTCCTTGAGGATCATTCTCCGTGTGTGTGTGTGTGTGTGTGTGCGCGCACGCACGCGCGCACACGTGAACAAAACTCAAGAGGTTAATGCAAATGTTAGGACCTTTGCATATTTCCTAGTAACTCAACTCATCGTGTTAAACTTTTTAACAGGCTAAAAGGGACGCTAAGCGGACATCTGCAAAAGAAGTCACCATTAATGTCACAGAAAGCATCCGACAGGTGGACAGAAATCAAAGAATCACAAAGAAATGCATCAACTAGGAGAGCTGAGGGCCAGATGGACTTCTTTGGTGCCCTTCACATCCTGGATCCTATCGAGGAACTTTGAAGAAGCGGGTGGCCCTTGCTGCGTGGGAACGCTGTGGAATGCCTTGTGAGACCCTGTCTTACCCGGCAGCACCGCTGCCTGAGCATTGGCAGCCTCCTGTTTATCATGTAAACCTATCGGCAGAGCACTCCCATAGGGTATTAAACTGCAAATGTGTGTTCAGTTTGCCTCTTGCCCTCGGGCAGTCTGGTCTGATGGAGACGTGGTGAGCTAAAACCACCTGCCGCCGTGGTGTGTGCTGGGTCGGGCAAGCTTATTCTTTCTTTCTTTTTAAAATACCACCAACACAAAGTGTACTGTGTTCACTTACAAGTTGGCTTCCACCAGTTCTAAACCCTCATGTATGAGAAATCAAGAAAACAGGAAAACGTTGTTATTCTTGTTTCCTTAGCCCAGTATGAGATGGATTCAGGTCCAATTTTATACACACTGACCCCACTGACACCCATGGCGTGTGCTGGGGCCTCTCTGGGATACAGTCACACCCACGTCTCTCTCCTCCACCTTCACCCTCCTGGCCCAGGCCGGGGTCCATGTCAGCCTCTGAATCATAGCATCACAGTCATGGGCAATGCATCCAACCTCGGACGCCCTTTCGGCTCTGCAGACATTGTGTTTCTCCAGCTTTCCACTTCCTTTCCTTGTGCTGAGCGTTTTTTCTCTCCATTCAGGCCATTTGCAATGGTTAATCAAAGACCGGCCACTGCTCACAAGAGGGAGAAAATCTGAAATGTGTCGGCTTTCTTTTAGCCTCTCCTTGCACACCCAGGACTGTGTCATTTGGTGTCTGCAAAGGAATCGATTTAAGAAGCCGGTACCTGGTGGGTGTGTGTTCACGGGAACATCAGATCACCATGCAGTGTGTTAAAAATCAGGTAGCTGAGACGGGAAAAAATAAGTAAATAACCAATTTTGATAGGATTTTCTAGCATTTCTTTAAACATGTAAAGGTAGAAGTATTTTCCTCCAAAGTAATGTAGCATGATTTTTAGAGGACTCTTAACATGCCTGGGATTGGGAGAGGAAGGACTAAAGTTGTACCCAATCATACTAATAAACTCCACGTTTAGCAGAACTAGGCACTCTGATGGTGTGTGTTTATCTAACAGGGTCCAGAGAATTGACACAGGCAGGTTGAAAACTCGAGACATGTGGTGTCCCTATCTGCCAACTCTGTTATTCCTCAAACACAGGCAGGTCGTGTCCGTCCGTCCATCCATCCTTCTTTCCTTCGGTGGATTGCCTGTTTTTTCATTAAACATTAAATGCCAGTCCTGCATCGGGCACTGTGCAGAGGCTGAGAGGTTTGGAGTCTGGCCAGGCACAGCTTTGTATCCTGAATCTGACGGTGAACTTAATAACGAGGAGATTGGCTTAGATGCTGACGAGGTGTGTGGGGTGAATTGCTCTGCAGTGTATTCTCACTTTTATTCTCAGGATGGGTTTCTGTCCTAAACTCCGGATCTGGGTGTTCTCATCACTGTCTAAGACTTTACCATACACAAAAGTATGGTTTTCCCAAACCTTTTCCATTTTGTGATTCTTTGAAAAAGGGCTTTAAGGGAACTTCATGTTCCAGGACTTTTAAAAATAATAAAGCAAAACCTGTGATGCCCATGACCCCTCTGGCATTACTCAGCAGGAGCTACCACCTGCCGAAATTCGGCATTGGTCCTGCGAGTTCAAGGGCTCACTGTCCTGGGGCACGGACACGGTGCACGGTGCTTTTGTGCTGTGTTCCTTCACCAGTCACTGTGCTGCCAGCCGCAGGCTAAGCCGCATTTCTCTTTACAACCTTGTTTTTGCATCATGTAAGTGCTTCGTGCGGTTTGGAATTTATCAGCTTGAGACAGTGTCTCCGTTTGACATAGAAACAATTGCTCACTTTGGAGGAGAAGGAAATGAAGGGCACAGCTGGGTTTCTCCTGTCCAGAATGATCTGGATGTCCCCAGGACCAGAAGGTAAACCTTGTTACTGGAAACACATCGGACAACTTTTTCATGTGTGTATGATACAGGAACTGATTCTTATTGTTCTATTAGCCTAACACTTTCTCTGGCAAAGTGTGTGTCAATAAAGTCATCAATTGCAAACACATGGACAATTACAGAGACTCTTTACTGACACCTTACATTTGTATGTAGAGCTGCTCAGATTTTTTTTTTCTTTTAAACAAAGGGGGCTTTTACATAAGTGATACTTGTGAATCTTCCAAAAAGCCTTGTGAAATAGGTAAGGAGAACACTACTAGCCCCCATTTACAGCTTTAAAAGTATTTATGGTTCACTCAGCCAGTCAGTAGGGACTCAAGTGAGGGTTATTTGCCTGCAAATCCAGTGCTTTTTCTTTTTCTTTCCTTCCTTCCTTCTTTCTTTCTTTCTTTCTTTCTTTCTTTCTTTCTTTCTTTCTTTCTTTCTTTCTTTCTTTCTTTCTTTCTTTTTCTTTCTTTCTTTCTTTCTTTCTTTCTTTCTTTGGCCAAGCCCATGGCATGAAAAAGTTCCCAAGCCAGGGATCAACCCAAGCCACAGTAGCTTCCCAAGCTGCTGCTGTGACAACGTTGGATTCTTAACTCCTCCAGTGCTTTTTCTACCATACAATATGAGGCCTTTCTGGGCAGGAGCATCTAGCACAGGTGGGAGTCTCATTTGCAGGGGAACTGTCACGGAGCTGAGATGCAGCTGAGCGCAAGCCTCAGAGGGTGACTGCAGTGACAAGAGAAGGCTGGTGAGCTCCTGGGGCGTTTGGGTCTAGCCAGGCTCCTTTATCCCTCAGAGAGGGTGACCCCCACCTAGCATGAGAGGGCATCTCCATGAAGGTTGGAGAGAGGAGAGACTTTGGGATTCAGAGGAGAGTGAAAGAGTTCCCCCTCAGAAGAGCTGCTGAGACCTAAAGGTGATAGAGCCAGGGCAGCCACTTCTGCAAGCAGCCGAGTCCTCCTTGGGTGCTCAGCCCAAGGACTGAGCCTCAGCATCCTTTCCCGGCTTTCCCTCCCACGTGTCCCCGCCCGCCCCCACCTCTCAGGCCATCTGAACCCACATCTGCCTACACCCCCTGTCTAGGCCCTGCTAACTCACCAGCCCACTCACTGGCTGCCCCCACATGGCACAGAAATGCATCCCGTCCATATTTGCTCCCCTAAGCAAAACTGTCAGCTTGGCTGAACCAGATGGCAGGTGTGCTGGTTTGGCTGTCACGGTGTTAAAACCTGGGAATTTCCCAGAAAAAGTCAGCTCTGGCAGAGACTCCTAGTTTAGAACGCCACAATCCATGCTCATTGTCTTTCTTAGCTGAGCACATGCCCACCTAGAATAAAGGTTATACTTTTTAGCTTCCTTGAAAGTTAGGATTGGAGTTCCCATTGTGGTGCAGTGGTTAACGAATCCGACTAGGAACCATGAGGTTGCAGGTTCGGTCCCTGGCCTTCCTCAGTGGGTTAACGATCCCGCGTTGCTGTAAGCTGTGCTATAGGTCGCAGACTCGGCTCGGATCCCGTGTTGCTGTGGCTCTGGCGTAGGCCGGCGGCTGCAGCTCTGATTAGACCCCTAGCCTGGGAAACTCCATGTGCCGCAGGAGCGGCCCAAGAAATGGCAAAAAGACAAAAAAAAAAAAAAAGAAAGAAAAGAAAGTTAGGATTAACCGCATGATTAAGTTCTGGCCGACAAAATGAGTGAAGATTGGAAGCTTCCAGGAAATGTCCTTATAAAGTGCCTTCTAACCAGACCCTTTCTTTCTCCTTCCTGCTTCCTGGAATGAGGAGATAATCGCTGGAGCCACAGCAGTCCCAGGGTCACGAGGTGACCTTGGGACTGGAAGACATGTCACACGAGCAACAAGCTAGGAGAAGCCTGGGTCCCTAATTCCCCTGAGCTCCTAATTCCACTGTGAACCTAGGACTGTACACGCTAGACCCTGTTTTTCTTTTTTCTTTCTCTTTAGAGCCTCATCCCCGCATATGGAAGTCCTGACCATGTCAGAATCTTCTTGTTCCATATTCCCAAGAGCATGAAGTATTCATTCCTTCTGACACTGGTCTTCCATGGAGAATGGTTTTAGGGAATGATTTAAAGTGATTTAAGGAGAATTAAATATTGCTGAAGAAGTACAGGAACTCACAGGCAGGGAGACTGGGAAATATAACCCAGGTGAGGGGACCCCTGGCCCTACCAAAAAAAAATTTTTTTTTCCTCACCTTGTCTTACACAATCTTACCAAGAATCCTGTTGATCAAACAAAAAACCCCTCGGGAATCACACTGATTGCTCCCTCCCCTTCATTTCCCACATCGAATCCATGAGCAAATCTTACTGTTTCTGTTTCCAAAATGTACTCAGCATCCATCCACATCTCTCTTTACAACCATTACTCTGTTCCTTCCATCTGTCCCTAGGGCTGCATAGTGGCCTCCTCATTGGTCCCTGCTTCCACTGCTGCCTCCCTCCAATCTATTCTCCTGTTAACTTTCTTTTCAGCATTCATCCCCACTTAAATACTCATGGTCATTGATTTCTTTATATGTTATTGTCTGTGTCTGCCACTGGAACACCAGCTCCAGGAGGGCAGGGACCAAGTCTCTTTTATTCTTTGCCATCTCTCACCTTCTGACACAATGAAGCTTCTGGAGGTACATGGAGGTTCCCAGGCTAGGGGTCGAATTGGAGCTGTAGCCTCTGGTCTATGCCACAGCCACAGCCACGCCAGATGTGAGCCACGTCTGCGACCCACACCACAGCTCACAGCAAGCTTTAAAAACTTGTCAGGCCTTGTCACAAATGGAATTAGTGGATCCTTAACCCACTGAGTGAGGCCAGGGGTCGAACCTGAGTCCTCATGGATCCTCGTCAAATTCGTTTCTGCTGAGCTGCTATGGGAACTCCCACCTTTGCAGTTTTAATTTCTTTGCTAGATCTCCTCCAGGTGGAACTCCATGTTAAAAGGAAAAGGGGTAAATTCTATCACCCTTTCGGATCCAAATAGCCCTTTTTGTAACATTGCCATGTGCCAGGAAGATGGCCAAAAATGTGATCGCCTTTTAAATTTTATTTCATTATCCAGAGAATCTCTCCCTTTGTTCTAATAGCTAAATCAGCTATACGATGGCTGTGAAACGAGGGGCTGCAGCCAGACTGGCAGGAAGGGTGAGGAAGAGAGGCTTCAGTGCACGAGACAAATCCTAACCTGTCATCTAACAGCTTTGCGCTCCGGGGCAAATGGGGGGGGGCCTCTCGGTGGAGGCAACAGCATCTTTTTGAGGGTGTGCTGTGAGGGTTAAGTGAGATAACACATGTAGGTAACATGCTGTGTGCCACAGATAGTAATTATGGCCCTGTGCCAGGTACAGTGCTCAGTGCAACACACACACACACACACACACACACACACACGATTTGTACTCAACAGACCAGCCCTGCCAGGTGAGTCGAGTCAGGCCCACATTACAGATAAGAGGAATGGAGACTCGAAGGTTGAAGGCCACTTATCTACTAAGCAGCAGAGCTGGGATCCAGACCTGTGTTTTCCCATCTGTGAAAACCCTGCTCTGTCCACTGCACAGTAAATGCTCAGTACGTGTTAATTTCCTTCCTGCCATGATGGATGGTAAATGACTTCACAGCCCTTTTTATAGCATCAGTGTCTCAGCACCTCCACGTTGTCTGTGTTAATGCCAGGATCAGTGACAGCGCCCTAGCTACAAATCTGTAGGATTTCAGCTTTGTTTCTTTTAAGCTTTTTTTCTTGGCAGCAGCAAAGGCAGTAGCCATCTTTTTTTTTGTTGTTGTTGTTTTGTCTTTTTTGCCTTTTCTAGGGCCGCCCCCATGGCACACGGAGGTTCCCAGGCTAGGGGTCTAATTGGCGGCTGCCGGCCTATGCCAGAGCCACAGCAACGTGGGATCCGAGCCGAATCTGCGACCTACACCACAGCTCATGGCAACAACGGATGCTTAACCCACTGAGCAAGGCCAGGGATCGAACCTGCAACCTCGTGGTTCCCAGTTGGATTCGTTAACCACTGAGCCATGAGGGGAACTCCCAGTAGCTGTCTTTTGAGTTGTGCCACAATATTAAAATTCCTCTGAAGGTACTACTAGTAAATTTGAGGGTCTTTCTAAAATGTATGGCAAACCTAGGTATTATAGCTATCATAGTAATCCCTCCTTCCTCTTTGTTGTAGACTAGGAAAAGGCCTGGGCTAGCTGGGTCCCCAAAGAGAAAGGACATGCCAGTGCAGAGAGCAGCCTTGTAGAAAGGGGTGAAATGGAATAGAATTATTTTCTAAACACAAATTGAGCAGGTGGAAAGAATTAGGACTGCTTAGCACCACAGTTTGCAATATTGCTGCACATTGGACTCACCTGGGGAGCTTTAAAAACTTGTCAGGCCTGGTCCTGCCTTCAGAGATTCTGATTTAACTGGCCTAGAGGGCAACCTGAATGTTAAGATGTTTCAAAGCTAGAGAGATGGGAGTAAGATGGCAGAACAGAAGGACTGGAGCTCGACTTCTCTCCTAAAAACAACAAAATTCACAACTAAAGGCTGAGAAATCTCCACCCAAATGGACCAGAAACCTTCAAAAAGATATCCTACTCCAGAAGACAAAGAGGCGGCCACATCAACAGGTAGGAGGGGCGACTGCATGATATAAACAACCGCATACCTCTTCAGTCTATGGTGGGAAGCTCCATAGACTGAAAACTAACTGGTTCACAGAGACTCACCTACAGGAGTGAGAGTTCCGAGCCCCACAACAATCTCCCACGTGTGGGGATCTGGCACTGGGAGAAAGAGCCCCAGAGCATCCGGCATTGAAGGCCAGTGGGGCTTGTGCACAGGGTCTGGGGGAAACGGAGACCCCATTCTTAAAAGGTGCACACAGACTTTCACCTGCACTGGGTCCCAGGGCAAAACAACGTCTCCATAGGGGAGTTCCCGTCGTGGCGCGGTGGTTAGTGAATCTGACTAGGAACCATGAGGTTGCGGGTTTGATCCCTGGCCTTGCTCAGTGGGTTAAGGATCTGACATTGCCGTGAGCTGTGGTGTAGGTTGCAGACATGGCTCAGATCCCACGTTGCTGTGGCTCTGGCATTGACTGGTGGCTACGGCTCTGATTAGACCCCTAGCTTGGGAACCTCCACATGCCGTGGGAGCGGCCCAAGAAATGGCAAAAAGACCAAAAAAAAAAGGTTTCCATAGGAATCTGGGTCAAACCTGACTGCAGTTCTAGGAGGCCATCCTGGGAAAACGGGTGAATGTGGCTTGCTGTGAGGGAAGGACATTGGAAGCAAAGCTCCTGGGAATATTCAGTAGCCTGCCTTTCTCTGAACGTGGCTATTTTGGGAGAGTCTGGCCCCACCAGTCAGTGCAGAGAAGCCCCAGGCCAAACAATAATCCGGGTGGGATCACAGCCCCGCCCCTCAGTAAACAGGCTACCTAAAGATCCCTCAGGCACACAGCTGCCTCTAACCCCATCCAGGGACAAAGCCCCACCCACCAGAGGAATTAGAATCAGCTTCACCTACCTGGGGGCAGCCATCAGCCCCTCCCATCAGGAAGCCCAGAGCAAGCCCCCTTACCCGACTTCAGCCACAAGGGGGGCAGACACCAGAAGTAAGAGAGGCTACAACTCTACTATCTGTAAAAAGGTCACCACACCAAAAACCTATAAAAATGAAAAGACAGAGAACTATAACTCAGATGAGGGAGAAAGAAAACCCCCAGAAAATCAGCTAAGTGATGAGGAGATTCTCAGCCTCCAGGAAAAAGACTTTAGACTGTGGATGCTGAAGATGAAGCAAGACATTGGAAATAAACTGGAGGCAAAGATGGAAGACTTACAGGAAACACTGAGCAAAGAGATACAAGATATAAAATGTAAACAAGAAGAGATGCAAAATACAATAACTGAAATAAAAAATTCATTAGAAGCAACCAACAGCAGAACACAGGAGGCAGAAGAATGAATAAGCAAGGTGAAGAACAGACTAGTGGAAATCACTAATGTGGAACAGAAAAGAGAAAAAAGGTTGAAAAGAAATAGAGTCTCAGAGAACTCTGGGAACGTTAAATGCACCAAAATCCATATTATAGGGGTGCCAAAAGGAGAAGAGAAAGAGAAGGGGACAGAAAAAAGATTCCAAAAGATAATAGCCAAAAACTTCCCTAACGTGGGAAAGGAACCACTCACTCAAATCCAGGAAGTGCAACGAGTACCATATTTAAAAAAAAAAAAAAAAAAAAGGATGTTTCAAAGCTCTCAAGAGGGTTCTCATGTACCCCTAGGATTGAGAACCACTGCCTTGGAATATCACACATGGAATTAGTGTCTCTCAAACTCTCTGAGAGGGTCTTAAATCAGACTCCTTGGGTTTGGAGCCTGGTTTCACCCTTACCAGGCTTATGAACTCAGGTAGATCGTTTACCCTGCTCAGGTTCCTGTCTGCCTGTTTATAGAATGGGACTAAGGATACTTCTGGTAGCAGGAGGATGCAGTCAGGCTGTCTATGTAAAGCACTCAGCACAGTGCCCAGCATAGAATAAACACAAGGTTGTTTCTTATTGTTGAACTGTGACCCAGCCTTGAAATTTCCAGGACCTGGGCAAGATCTAGCATATAAAAATCAATGCTTAGAGTTCCCGGATGGCCTAGTGGTTAAGGATTCAGAGTTATCACTGCTGAACAGTGCGGGTTTGATCCCTGGCCAGGGAACTTCTGCATGCTGTGGGCGTTGCCAAAAAAAAAAAAAAAAAAATCAGCCCTTAAGAGTAAACGTACTAGAGAGGTAGCTCCTTACTTAAGCTTTGGTTTCTTCTTATGCACCACAAGTATACCTCCCCCACCCCCAAGATAAGCAGTTTTTCTCTAATACCACATGCACCTTGGGCATCAGGGGGTGAAGTCTGCAACCCTCTTCAAGAAATCTTCCTAAGGAGCCTGTGCTTGGCTCTGGGCCGAAGGACCGATGCAGAATAATACAGAGGACAAAAGTTTGCTTAATAGGGTTTCGGTTCTGGAAACTCTATGCTATCCCTTTCAACTTAAGCAAACTTTCATTGGCAAGCTGTCTGGAGGGTGTTTTCCCCAAATTGCTAACTAGCAGGTGAGATGTGATTTCAGACATCAAGGAGTCCCATGTGTGGAGTGGTGAGCCATGGACCTGGGTTTTCTACAGGTTTCCTTTGCACCAAAATTGTCCAGTAGCTGGTATCAAAGATGTGATGCTCTCCTCTAGGAAGGGAGAAAGCCCACTTTCAGCACATTGAGCAAATCTGGTATTCCCTGAAGACACAAAGCAGACCTGTTTGGTTCTACCTAAGACATCCCAGTTTTCTCCCTGGCTGTGACAACCAGGAGAGACTTAAGTGAATATGCATATTCAGGCACATTGCTTGAATAAGCACAGAAAATTAAATCCTTTTAAAGAAGAGATTCTCCTAAAACAGCTCTATTTGAGAACTTGGAAAGAAAAGGAGCAGATCACCTACTGCTGCTTAAGGAAAGTCAAGGCTAATTTTTAAACACGAGAATGCCTCTGGACCAAGCAGATAGAGTGGATTCAACTCAATTCTGATACCATCTCCTTGGAGGTAAGGTTGGATCTCACAGATAAAGGCTTCCCTGCCTGCCCGCTCCCCCACCGTCTCTACCACTTCAGACACCAACCAAAAGTCAAGGTTGTCACCTGTGCTTCTGACAGATTCACCATAGATCAGAGGTTCCCCACACCCCCTCCTTGGGTTCAGTTAATTTGCTAGAACAGCTCACAGAACTTGGAAACATTTTATTGACTAGATTACTGGCTTATTATAAAAGGATGTAACTCAGGAACAGCCAGACGGAAGAGACACATAAGGAAGGGGAGAGGAAAGGGCTCGGAGATTCCATGCCCTCTCCAAGCAGGCCACCCCCATATCTCCATGTCTTCACCTTCCTGGAAGCTCTCCAAACCCCATTCTTTGGGTTTTTGCAGAAGCTTCATCGCATGGGCCTGACTGATTAAATCATTGGCCGCTGGTGACTGAACTCAGCCTCCAGCCCTCTTCCCCTCTCAGGATATCAAGGGGTGAGACTGAAAATCCTGCTCTCTAATCACGTGATTGATTCCTCTGGCAACAAGCCCTCATCCTTAGGAGTGGTCCAAAAGTCATCTCATTAACATAACCTTCTGTTCTCTCATTACGTGGTAAACTGCAAGGGTTTTAGGAGCTCTGTGCCGGGAACAGGGATGAAGACCAAATATATTTATTACTGTGGATCATAATATCATATTGGTAATACATGGCATTTAAACTGGAGGAGCTCACCTCGGGAGAGAATATTCGAAGATAAGCCCTTTTGCTCATTTTATATATGAGAAAATATATTCAGAAAAGCTGTGTCCCAAATTTTCACAGTTAATCCACAAAAGAATCCATTAGAATCCAAGGCTAATCCCTGGATTGGGTGACACTGAAGGGTTCCAGGATGTGAGACTTTCAATGCTAAAACCATGAAAGTCCCAGGCAGCCCAGGACACTTAGGCTCATCACTTTATTCCTAGACCAATGACCTACACACTCTTCTGGTGATGGCCCCGGAGACGGAACTGATTACAGTTGGTGACTTTGTTCTTGTCTTCAAAGGAAGACTATTCTCATTCTGTTCAATTTTTTTAATGTCAATGAAATGTGTTCATTTTGAAGGAGATCGAGCTTTTCCTCAGAGGAAACTAGGGAGAGGTAATTACTCTCCTTTCCTGCTCCCCCTGGAAGAACCGGAGCAGGAAAGCGCATCTTTCTGATGGTACCGCACGATTAATCCTCCAGACAGCGCTGGAATCTAAGCTGGTGAAAGAGGGCAGGAGAGAATCAAGTTCCCCAAACGGAGCTCAGGCACTCCCCCAACTCAGTTGCTCCTCCTCGCCAGCGACTCCTTTTGACTCTTCAGCTTGTATGGCTGTCACACCTTTTCTCTCCTGTCCTTCTGTCTGTATCTCTCGCTTCTTAATACCATTTCCTAGTTCTATAAATTGGTCCTCATCAGGGTGCCTTGCATCTAACAACCAACAGCGGACTCTTCACCAAACTGCTCAAAACAGAAAACCTGGAGTCATCTTTGACTATTCCCTCTTCCTCTGTTACCAAATTCCGTTTCATAGGCTTCTCAATGTCACCATCCAGGGTTCTTGGCCTCCTTAATCAATAGAAATTGATAAGAGACCAGGCACGAAGTTCAGGCAAGGCTTTATTTGAAGCCCCTCCTGAAGCAGGAAGGAGCAAAAAAACCAGATTCCCTTCCTTTCTTGCTCGCCAAGGTGGTGGTGGTGGGGGAGAAGCTGGTTCCTTATATGGGGTGAGGAAGAGGGTGGCTCCAGGCATCAGGCCAGAGGGGTGTCTTAGGTAGCTTGCCCACTTCGTTGGTGGTGGTGTGCGCAGGGGGCAGGTGTCGTACCCTGCTTTTGCTCTCAGGTCTTCAGAAGTGACAGCTGGTGTTTTAGTTTATATCATCTTGTCCATAATTTGCCCCAACTGCACATGCACTGCAGTTGCAGTGCTTTTTAGTCCCTTAGAGTTTCTTTGTATTCTGTTGCTGGAGGAGATGTTTTCCAGGTGCAAGCACTGCAGCCACTGCAGCAAAGGGTCCCAGGTCCCCGCTTGTCTCACCAGCTCTCTCTCACATCTGTCTTTTCTACTCACAGACTCCTCCTTAGCCCCAGGCCACCAAATCCAGATTTCTGCCCAGGTCTCCTGACCTCTCTGTCTCCCACTTTGCCTCTAATCCCTACTGATGACCAAATTGTCTTTCAAAAATGCAAATCTGATCATAGCACTTGCATCCCTCAGAATGTAGACTCTAATAAATCTAGCTGACTAAATATTTGTTCAAACATCTGGCTCCTTCCATCGTCTTCCATCAGTTTCTACATTCAGATCAGAAAATCTTTTTGCATCTTCCCACTGGAAAGATGGGCGATGACCTAATGGGTGAGATGCTTTATTTGGGAGTGACTCAGTGGATGAACATAGAGGAAACATCCCACGTTTGCTCTCCGCTGCTGTCCTCGGCTTCGCTCCAGTCCCCTTACCTTGCTGCACTGCGAATGTCCTAAGGGTGTGGCCAGGGTCGGGTGGGGGAGTCCTGAGTTGAGGGGCCTTGGTACAGTTCCATGCCTGCCACTTTCAATCCATCCGACTGTCGGCAAGTCATTTAATCTGAGGCTCATTTGTCTAATGGTGGCACTCGATAAACAGTAATTACATCTGAAGCTTCCTTGCTCTAAATTTTCAGTAGCTCTCCTTGCTCGACTTTAAGAACCAATTGCTCAGTCTGGCTGGTTTCAGAGCCCTCCCTGTCTCTGCAGCTCTGACCAACTCACACATATTTTGGGCTCCCAACCAGGCTCCTTGCAGTGCTCCAAATGCCTATCACGCTTCTACTTTTGGCCCAAATCTCCCCTGGAGTCTCCTCTCTCTGCTGCTGTTGGAATCTTATTTTTCTTCTGGGGGTCAGTTCCAGTGCCACCTCATTTCTCAATGAAAATTTCTTAATCCTCTTAAACAAATATAATCTCTCCTTCCCCGAATGCCCCAGCTTCATCTCTACAGTTCTGGAACCAGTCTATGCGTGTTAGAGTTGTTCCGTGCTTGTCTGAAGTGATCCAGATACCTACTTTATTGTTAAGGGCCTTAGCTCCATAGAACACACTATGTGGAGCATTCTATGTGGCGCCATCCTATAGAATCCATATTTTATTTGAGTGTGTTTATTTAGGGCCGTGGCATGCAGCAGCTTGATGTGGGATCGGTTTCTCAGACACAGAAGTTGAACCTAGGCAGTGAAAGCCCCAAAGCCCAACCACTAAACTACCAGGGAACTCCCTAGAATCCTTGTATTATTATTATTATTAATTTTTTGCTTTTTAGTGCCACACTTGTAGCATATGCAAGTTCCCAGGCTAGGGGTTGAATTAGAGCTTTAGCTACTGGCCTGCACCACAGCTCATGGCAATGCTGGATCCTTAATCGACTGAGTGAGGCCAGGGATCGGACGCAAGTCCTCACAGATACGAGTCGGGTTCATTACCACTGAGCCATGACGAGAACACCTAGAATCCATGTTTTAAATTAACTGTCTAACAATGATATTCTGAGGTGTTTTTAGCGATCATAAATTGCTTGGATTTTCTGCTCCATATACTTTTTTATTTGCTAGTTCTCCAATGGTGGCTATCAGTAGGAAGTTTACAACTTTAAGGAAGAAAACAGTATTTGAAAATAGCACATAGAACAAGATAACTTTCATCCTTTCAGTTTAGCAAACGGTAATGTATCCAAGATACTCTATTTTTTATTCCTCTCAACTCCTCTTTTGTCCAGCGATGTGGAAATAGCCTTGAAATTGCTCTCTAAATGTCTTGAAGGGAAAGTTGTGAAGGAAGATACTGCCACCCAGGCCATCAGGAAGCAACCAAAGGCCCGCAGGCGAGAACATGACTCATGCTCCCTGTTACTTATGTCTTCCTCTTCGAGGGCTCAATGTGACCTTTTCTGGCAATGAACTCGAGATGCTGGAAAAACCCTGACCACGTAGAGGGCAGTAGGAACAAGAAATTCCAAGGGCAGAGGAGTGAGAAGATGGGTCTGGAGAGAGGTGGAGAGAAAGAGGACGATCGGATGCTTGAGATAAACCTGGTCCCGTGGAGCATGGCCCAGACAATTGCTTTTGTAAGAGCCCCATAGAAACCTTGTTGGAAATCAGCTGAGCCAAGAGCCAACCATGTCGGTGATTCTGGGTCAGATCTTCCTTTCAGCACCAAAGAATGAGGAGCCAGCCTAGCAGAGGGGATGACATCATCGCATTGCTTTCCCTCCCCTGTGTTAGGATATAGATATTAGGCAGTACAGTGAAAAATCATGTAACTGAAGGGACTGTGGATTATTTAGTCCAGACTTTGTCTCTCAGAAGAGCAGTGTTCAATTCCCAAGAAATAAATCTCCAATCATATATTTTTAAGGAAAAGAGGTTGAAACTGTCTAATAAAAGCTATGTACAAAACAGAAGCAAATCACAGATATGGAGAGCAGACTTGTAATTGCCGGAGGGAGGGGGAGGGAGTGGAATGGGGATTTTGGGGTTAGTAGATGCAAACTGTTACATTTGGAGTGGATAAGCAGCGGGGTCCTACTATACAGCTCAAGGCACTATGTCCAATCTCTATGGTTAGAACATGATGGAAGATAGTATAAAAAAAAAAAGAATGTATGTATATGTATGACTGGGTCACTTTGCCGCACAACAGAAATTGAAGGAACATTGTAAATCAATTATACATTAATAAAATGTTTTAAGCTATGTACATATAAGAGTGTACATATATAAATGTATATATTTATGTATTAAATACACATTTATTTTAATATAAATATATAAGATTATATATATAATTTGGGAGGGGCTGCGCCTCTGGCGTATGGAAGTTTCCAGTCTAGGGATCAAATCTGAGCCACAGCTTCAACCTGTGCCACAACTGCAGCTATGCCAGATCCTTAACCATCACTGCATTGGACCAGGGATTGAAGTCGTTCTGCTGCAGAGTCAATGCCAGATCCTTAATCCACTTAAGGGAACTCCCAAACAATATATATTTGTCATAGAGTTTGGTCTAAGAGCTTGGGCTCAGAAGGAGGGTAGATATCTCTTCAAATCCCAGCTCCCAAGTTACCAGCTCTGTTGCTATCATACTAAACCTATTTCCTCTATCCTCTATACTGTAAATCTACATCATAGATTTGACATAAGGGTGAAATGCTGGTGCTCGATACTCCAAGTGGGCTATTGATGTTAAAAATGTGAGAAAATTTGCATGTCTAGAATTGATGACTCATGGGATACGAAGCACTTAGAACAGTGTCTGGAACATAATAGATGCTAATTAAGGCTCGGCTATTATCAATGGCATCACCCTCCTCACCACAACACTAGCCTGGATTTCCTTACCTACGACAAAGTTTTAGTCCCAAGTTAAGCTATTTTTTTTTTCATTTTTTAAAGTTTTGTTGTAGTTCGTTTTCAAGGTTGTGATACTTTCTGCTGTATAAGAAAGTGATTCAGTTATACATGCACACACGTTCATTCTCTTCCAGGCTCTTTTCCTCCATAGATTATCACAGAATATTGGATAGAGTTCACTGTACTACAGCAGGTCCCTGTTGGCCAATCATTCTGCATACCTCAGTGTGCATATGACAACCCCAAACCCCCAGCGCATCCCTCCCCCACACTTGTCCCCTTAGGTACCATAAGTTTGTTTTCAAAGTCTGTAAGTCTGTTTCTGTTCTACAAACAAGTTCACTTGTATCCTTTTTAAGATTCCACATACAAGTGATATATTATGATGTTTGTCTTTCATTATCTAACTTCACTTAGTATGATAATTTCTAGGTCCATCCACAAAGCTGCAAATGGCATTGTTTCATTCTTTTTTTATGGCCGAGTAATATTACATTATATATATGTACCAGATCTTCTTTATCCAGTCCTCTGTTGATAGAAATTTAGGTTGCTTCCATGTCTTGCTTTATAAATAGTGCTGCAATGAACACTGGGGTGCATGTACCTTTTCAAACTATGGTTTTCTCCAGATAGATACCCAGCAGTGGGATTGCCAAGATAAGCTATTCTTGTGATAATTTTATTTCTTTTCCCTCTAATTGCCAATGAATTTCTCCTAATATGTACTATATTTGTCCCAGTATTTCCCAAAATGCCTCAAAAAAGTGTTAATCAGTTTCACATGACCACGAGACAATATTGGGTTCACAGTAAATACTTGATACATACTTGGTATTTTATTTTATTTTTATTTTATTTATTTTTTTTGTCTTTTTGTCTTTTTGCCATTTCTTGGGCCACTCCCTCGGCATATGGAGGTTCCCAGGCTAGGGGTCCAGTTGGAGCTGTAGCCACCAGCCTACACCAGAGCCACAGCAACGCAGGATTCCAGCCACATCTGCGACCTACACCACAGCTCATGGCAACGCCGGATCCTTAACCCACTGAGCAAGGCCAGGGATCGAACCTGCCACCTCATGGTTCCTAGTCGGATTCGTTAACCACTGAGCCACGACGGGAACTCCCATATTTGGTATTTTAAAATGTGATCTTTATATACAGTTACTGTATTTTGTGGCCCAAAAGTCAGGATACATCCTTATACCCATGGTTTGACAATGGGACAGAATATTTAGAATTGAGACTTTGTTATCCTGACAAAATACTATACTATAGATATTTATTGCACTTGATCCAGCTTTGTCATCAAAATTGCTTCCTAATCAAATTCTAGCTTAGGAACCCCATAGCATGCCTCTGTTTAAAGATGGATTGATCTTCTCTTGGGTAGAGTCCTGATAGTTTCCTTGTTTGTGCAATAGGATGCTAGCTTTCCTCCTAATTCTTTGAGTATCTTAATATCCCCCTATGGTTGACACTGTGGAGTAGCTACTCAAAAGTCATTTTTATCCCTTTCCTCCTCCATGGCTGAAATGCTGATGTGAGGATAAAGGGTCAGCAGCCGTTTTGCAACCCAAGAGGCAACAAGCGTGAAGACAGAGGACTTCATGCTAAGGATCCCAAAGCAGAAAAAGAGAGGGAGCCTAGACACATACAACACTCATTAACAGTTTCCTTGGCTCCCGTATGGCCCAATCCTGGCCTTGTTATATCAGAAAAATAAACCCTCAGTAACTCTGACAATTTTTTTAAATTCCTTCAGCCAAATATATTTCTAATTAAAACACTTCCTTTTATAAATGAGGACACTAGAACTTAATGAGTTTGGGTAACTTTTTCAAAGTCATGCAACCAACTGGTGTCAGAGACAGGATTTATACCCAGATCTGCCTAACACCAAGGCACATGCTCTTAAGCACAAAAGCAGTTCCCCTGCCCTCTCATTATTTATTTCTTTTTTTTTAAGATTTTTATTTTTTCCATTACAGTTGATTGATAGTGTTCTGTCAATTTCTACTGTATAGCAAAGTGACCAGTCATATATTCTTTTTCTCACATTATCCTCCATCGTGTTCGGTCACAAGTGACTAGATATAGTTCCATGTGCTGTACAGCAGGACCTCATTGCTTATCCACTCCAAATGCACAGTTTGCATCTATTAACCCTGAACTCCCAGACCATCCCACTCCCTCACCCAGTCCTCTTGGCAACCACAAGTCTGTTCACCAAGTCCATTAGTTTCTTTTCTGTGGAAAAGTTCATTTGTGCTATATATTAGATTCCAGATATAAGTGATACCATATGGTATTTGTCTTTTTCTGACTTACTTCACTTAGTATGAGAGTCTCTAGTTCCATCCGTGTTGCTGCAAATGGCATTATTTCGTTCTTTTTGTGGCTGAGTAGTATTCCATTGTGTATATATACCACATCTTTGTAATCCATTCATCTGTCAATGGACATTTGGGTTGTTTCCATGTCTTGGCTATTGTGAAGAGTTGTGCAGTGCACATACGGGTGCATGTGTCTCTTTCAAGCGAAGTTTTGTCTGGACATATGCCAAGAGTAGGATCACTAGGTGACCTGGTATTTCTATATTTAGTTTTCTGAGGTATCTCCATTCTGTTTCCCACAGTGGTTGTTTACATCGCCGCCAACAGTGCAGGAGGGTTCCCTTTCCTCCACACCCTCTCCAGCATTTGTTATTTGTTGACTTGTTAGTGATAGCCATTTTGACAGATATAAGGTGGTACCTCATTTGTAGTTTTGATTTACATTTCTCTAATAATTAGTGATGTTGAGCATTTTTTCATGTGCTTGTTGGCCATCTGTATATCTTCTTTGGAGAAATGTCTATTCAGATCTATTGCCCACTTTTCAATTGAGTTATTGGGTTTTTTTGCTGTTGAGTTATATAAGTTGTTCGTATATTTTAGAGATTAAGCCCTTGTCAATTACATTGTTTGAAACTATCTTCTCCCATTCCATAATTTGTCTTTTTTTTTTTTATGGTTTCTTTTGCTGTGCAAAATCTTGTCAGTTTGATTAGGTCCCATTGGTTTATTTTTGCTTTTATTTCTGCTGTGTTGGGAGACCGACCTAAGAAAACTTTTGTATGGTTGATGTCAGAGAATGTTTTGCCTATGTTCTCGTCTAGGAGTTTGATGGTGTCCTGTCTCATATTTAAGTCTTTCAGCCATTTTGAGTTTATTTTTGTGCATGGCTTGAGGGTGTTTTCCAGCTTCATTGATTTACATGCGGCTGTCCAGTTTTCCTAGCATCACTTACTGAAAAGACTTTTTCCCATTTTATATTCTTGCCTCCTTTGTCAAAGATTAATTGACCATAGGTGTCTGGGTTTCATTATTGTATTTCTATCAGTTTACCATGCTCATCCTACCCAAACTACGCGTCATAGAATTTGGTAGATTATTTATAGGTGAACCTCAGAAGAAAACATTCTATGGTAGAATAAAAGCCATGGCATTACTATTTTTTTTTTTTTGAGAACAACAATGCAATTCTGTATATAAAAGCTTGTGAGAAATCCTGCAACAAAGAAATCGGCTTAACTTTAACACAATGTGTCCCAAACTCATTTGAGTTTGGGACACATTTTTTTAAAGTGACACTTCTCTTAACATCCTCAAAACATTGTTCCCTAGAACACAAGTTTGGAAGGTCATTCATGGGATTTTAATTGTTGTTTCCTCAGCTTTGCTTTAAAGTAAAACAAAGTGAGTCACAGACAACTTGCTACTTTGTGAATATTGGTGAAGATTTTGTCCAGTGCAACCCAGGGCCCCTTATAAAGTCCCAAAAGATAAATTTCTCTGAGAATTTGGTTCCAGGACAAAATATGCCCCTCCTGAGGAAGTCGTCTGCTTCCTTTTTTCTAATAATGAGAATTATGTGATTTACAGGGCCTTCTCTTTTGCTTTGGCTTTCCGGAAGCTCAAAGACAAATGGGACAATTGCTGGCTTGGTTTCCTAGGTTTTATGTATTTATGTTTTTTATCTGATTTTGATTCCCTCCCCGCCCCAGCCTTGGTCCTGAATCTGAATTTGAATTTTATTAGTATTATTGTGTATGTTCTTGTGAGTGGTGTCATATTCTCTGTGGAATGGGATGGGGTATAAAATAATTAGTTAAACAAAAATCAAGACTGTCCTGAAAAAATATGTCACATGGCTTCCTTGTCTGTGTGGTTGTGCTGATGGCGCCTGCTCAAAGAATCAAGTTAATTTATGTAAATTGACACTATAAAGCTTGAAGGTAGGTCTAATATCTAATAAAAGAAGGGAGAGTAGATCTTCAAAGGGGAATGTATTCTTGGAGATGAACCATAAATACCTTTACTTCGATTTGATTATGTTCTAATACAAATTGAATGTTATCGTAATTAATTCCGCTTCTCTAGATTGCCGAGCTTAATCAGCGCCCATTTCATCCAACTTAGGTAACCAAATTAACCTTGCAGAGAAGTAAAATTAAGAATGACAGACATGCCCTGTGATACATACCTATTTCAGGAAAATTAATTTAGTTAGCCATGGTTGAATAACCATTACTTCTCTAAGATGGAACAGAATTTCTACAGTTGTCCACACAGAGGAGCAGCAGTTACTGTGAGGTTGGTGACCTGTACTATTCATCAAAGGGGCAACATGACAAGCCCCGGATCTATAAGGAACTGTTAACCAAGGGCTTACTGTGAAAGTCAGCAGAAGATACACAGAAAGATGGTACAAATATTGACCTCATGACTATTGAGGGGCGAATGCTCAGCAGCAGCTGGCAGTGACAGTTCAGACTATGTTATCTGCAGCCACTCTTTTCAAACTCCTGAAGAGCTGCTTTCAGATGTCATCAAATTTACTGATAACTTTTCATTTCTCTCTATGGCTTCTGTAAGATTTGCAAAGCTCTAAATTCTAGGCTTTAATCTGAGGCATGATGAATCTTTGGATATACTTCATGTGTGAAGATAACATTTTGAAATAGTAACATTAGCTTCTTTCTCAGTACTCCAGGCAGCTTGAAAATGTCCTCATGGGTTTCAGAAAAGAGTACAAAGAAACAAAAGGAATCCAATTTTAGCTTTTGAGTTTCAATGTAGGTAAACATGAGACACATGACAGAGGTGATAGCTTGAGAGAAAAGGATTTTCAAAACAAAAGCCAATTCCTTGTTAATTAGTTAAGCTGCAAAAAACAGTAAATGAAAAACTTAAATACTGAAGTATATTTCTTTCTTACAAAAGCAGTTGGGTAGTATAGAGCTGGTGTTGTCATCAGATGCTCATACTTTGTCTATGTTTTAGTTCCCTCCTGGTCCTAGTTCCTTGCACTTGTGAGATTACCTCCTGGAACAAGAGGGTTGCTAGAGCTCCAACCATTATATCCACTATCTGAGGAAATAGGAACTGGGAAAGACAAAGAGCGTCCCTTCACCACTGAATCAGCTCACTTACATAGCCATTGCAGAAGTCCCACATAATACTTATGCTTATGTTTTCTTTGCTGGAATTTAATCACATGGCCATATTTAGCTCCAAGGGAGGCTGGGAAATATAATCTTTGGTAGGGCACAAAGCTGACCTAGATAAAATCAACACTATTACCAAAGTAGAAAGAGAGAATGGATATCAAATTTCAAATAGCAGTCTCGGCCAGTTTCCTGAAGAACTTAAGGTATAAAGTTGAAACCATGGGTATAAATAGAGAATAGTCCTTGATTATGCTAGAGCAAGTTTTATCACCCTAGATGAGATAAATACTCTTTCCAGTGGATAATGAGGGAAGGAACAACTGAGAGAGGCCAACAGGCCTGAGGATGCTTTGAAATTGAGAGAGGAGAGGGATGCAGGGTGACCTTCCTGGGCCAACTACCAGAGATCAGATGGAGAACCCAGATGTCCTAGGAATTCCCTGTGGGAATGAGGAACATCTCTGTAGATGCCTCCCCCTCCTCCACCACTGTGGCTCTGTGAATCCTCCCTGTATTATCATTATTTATTATCATTATTATAATTATGTATAATGATAATCCAGGGAATGGGGAATGGAGGGGAAAAAAAAAAAAGACATGGACTGTAAAAAAGCCAAAACCTGACTTGAATGAAAAAACTCTGATAGGACAGAGTTTTCTCTGGAAAGATGAAGATTATGTTCTTCTACCAGGAAGAATGGAGATGTGAGATGAAAATTAAGCTCAGAGAAAAAAGAATTTACACAACTGAGTATGACTTGTGAAATGTCCTCTGCCACACTCGCTTTCTCAGTTTGTCATGTCTCACTCTCAGAAGTCATTTAGCTCAGAATTTTGGCACTTTCTTCAGTGGTATCTGAAAAGTAGTGACAAATGAGCATTTTGCTGTTTCATCCAGAGTTATTTTGAGAGAGCAGAATTTCACTGTCACATTGCTTCAATAATATTGTGCCTCACCTCTCTGACTCACAAACACTCTCCCCATTCCCCCGCCTACCAACGCCTCCAAAGAGGGCCTGAGATATATTTCCCAAACTTGAGCTGCACCTACGGAGACCAATCTGTCCCAGCTTGCCAGGGCTCTTCAAGTTGTAGCAACAGAAGTCCTGTGTCCCAGGAATCCTTTTCAGTCGTCCCAGGCCACCCAGGACACCTGGCTGCCCTTGCATCCGAATCACCTGGAGGACCCATTAAGCAAGATTCCAGGCAACCCCAGAGCTTCTAATTCAGTAGGGATGAGGCTGGAGGTCCCAGATTTTGCATGTGGAACAAGCTCCTAGGGATCAGATGCTGTAAGTCTGTGGACCTTGTTGTACTACCTAAGAGGTCAGTTTTTTTTTTCAACATTGATGTAATAAAGCAATGATGTTGATATGTATATATATATTTAATCAATGAGAAATTCATAGCAAAAGCTTTGACCAAGACCTTAACTCTTCTCTCCTCTTTTTTACAGCATTTCATGGCCAGGTTAACACTGAAGTAGAGCTCATTCCGGGGGGCTTAGCCTAGAACCATCCCCTCTGGTCCTTCCACAAGTTCTATAAACACCTAATTTTTTATATTAAATCCCTTTCTGCCTAAACCAGTCAAAGAGTGTTCTGCTGGCTATAAGTGAATCCTAGGATACTGGATAAATCTAGGACACTGGATCACAGGGTTTGAGAAATGGTGACCAGGAAAGAAAGAAAAGCAGAGATTTCCCAGGGGTGCAAAGGCCTGTCTAGGCAAAGATGCCCCTGTTTATAAGCTATAGAAAACCATATCAATACGCTCCTGAACAATTACCACAGTGGGCAGAGAAATGACGTCACCCTCCTCTCAATCAGAACAATAAGCCTGGCTCTCACTTTGTATACAAACAACAAAAGCAAAGTCTGATCCTATAGCAGATGGAAATCAACAGGCTTTAGGCTCTCTGTGATCTTTCTGTGGTCTCACAAGCCCATCTTCCCCTGTACAATGGCTCACACTGAAAGATTACAAACTAGACACAGTAAGATCACCTGAGCCTGTAAAGATCCTAGAGCCAGGAGTTCCCGTTGTGGCACAGTGGTTAACGAATCCGACTAGGAACCATGAGGTTGCGGGTTCGATCCCTGGCCTCACTCAGTGGGTTAAGGATCCGGTGTTGTGAGCTGTGGTGTAGGTTGCAGACGCGGCTCAGATCCCGTGTTGCTGTGGCGCTGGCGTTGGCTGGCAGCTGCAGCTCTGATTCAACCCCTAGCCTGAGAACCTCCATGTGCTGTGGGAGTGGCCCAAGAAATGGCAAAAAGACCAAAAAAAAAAAAAAAAAATCCTAGAGCCAGAGCCAGAGACCTAGCTGCTGCTATACTAAAATTTAAGCGTAACCTAGAAGAGTCTCTTTTCTTCTTCAACCAATCAACTTCAAAGCCATTCCTCTTGAATTTTTATTTAAACCTTAGAAAATTAATTCATCATGTAATGTATAAAGGGAAAAGAGATGGCAGATAAACTCTCAACTGTAAGGTCACTAATTTGCTAAATCAAGCATGGAGGGAGGAAAGTAAACCATGAAATCTCAATGTAGGCAGTCCTTGATATTGACTCAGACATGCCAATTAAATTCTCGAAATTGGATTATGCATGTGTAAAGAGCCAGTGTTAAATATTAGAGTTAGTATTTCTTCTGATTCCACTAAGATTCAGCAAGTTGGTCAACAAGCCCCGGTAGCTCTCTCCATCAGCGGATGGCGTTGGCGCACTTGGGGAAGTAACAAACACCTTTTTTTACATTTTATTTATGTTCTTGTATTTATTTTAAAATTTTATTTTCCAGATTTATTGAGATATAGTTGGCTTGTAACATTGTGTAAATTTAAGGTGTACCATGTGATAATCTGATACGTGTAAGTATTGCAACATACTTACCACAATAAGGTTAGTTAACACCTACATCACCACAGTGTGTGTGTGTGTGTGTGTGTGTGTGTGTGTGTGTGTGTGTGTGTGTGTGTGTGTGTGTGTGTGTGTGTGTGTGGTGAGAACATTTAAGATCATTCTCCTGGCAACTTTCAAGCATATAATACAATATTGTTAGCCATAGGGCCCGTGCTGTACCTTAGGTCCTGGAAGTACTGTACATTTCATTAGCCTGATGCTTCTGCCATTGTGAGCACTTTATACCACCAGTGTTGACTCATTCGAAAAAAAATCTTTTCTCATTTGCGAAAGAAGTGCAATTGACCCTCTTTATGGAAACTCGATTACTATTCTGTAAGGTCCTATTCTCATAAGACCAAAGAATTAGCATCATCTTTTTTTTTTTCACCATCTCAAAACTTGACTACTTATTCCAATAGAAACTTTTCACGCAAAAGTGTAAAATTGTCATATGTCACATTTTACTTCTGCTTTTCTCTCCCACTGTACTTGCAATAAACTTCCTATAATAAGTGTGTCCATTCATTTGGAAGGGACTTTATATACAACTTGTCAAGTTATGGGGAACCAGCAAAAAATGGTTGGGTATGTAATGACTTATTTCTCCTCTTGCCCACCTCGGATCCTCCCTCAGCACAGCAGCAGATCATTTGCAAAATTTAAACCTGATTGCATCTCTCCTGCTCAAAAATCTCTCAGTGGTTTCATGCTGTGCTCAGAATAAAAACAAACCCCTTTACGGGGCCTACAATGACAGACCTCTTGTCTACTTATGTACGTTAATGCATGTCAAACGCTTCGAACCATGCTGGCACAATGCAAGTGCCCATAAATCTTAGCTTCCCTTCCCTCCTCATCCTCTTCCTCTTTCAGATATTTGAGCACATTGAACTTTTTCTCATTTCACAACCTTCCCCCAAACTGCTCCTTGCCTTTCTTCCAGGTGGTTCCTAATATTCTTTTAGGCTTCCCTGACTCCTCCTCAGACAAGCTTCTTTTTCTGCGTGTTCTCAGTTGGCCCCGTGTTATTCTCCCAGGGCACTAGGTTCTTTTCTTTCATCATCCTAATCACAATGTGTAATGTTTATTTGTTTTGCTTCTTTAGTGTCTCTCTCTTCCCTTAGCCTTTAACTTCTGTTAGAGAAAGGAAACATCTTTGTTCACCATTTATATGTGGCGTGTAAGGTTTGGTGCATATAGGAAACTCAATATTGAAGGAGAAAAAAAGAAAACCAACTTCAAATATTTATTAAACCTTTGGTATGTGGCTAGGCGTTCTGCTAACCAGCTGGCATGCATTAACACACCTAGTTTTTCAAGTGTCCACAAGGTAGATAATTATCTCTGTTTTACATTTGTGGCAAGTGGGACGCAAAGAATTTATATAAGCCACATAAGGACCGAGCTTCAGAGTTAGGATTTGAACCGAGGTCTGCCCAATTCCAAATTGTTTCCAATAACGAGGAGAGGGTGTGTGAAATCATGCAGTGTGATAAACAGCTGGTTCTTACCGGAAACCGAATCAGCCAGCACCTTGATCTTGGACTTCCCAGCCTCCAGACTGTGAGATATGATCTTGTGTTGTGTAAGCCACCTAGTCTATGGTATTTAGTGATGGCAGCCTGGGCTGACTCATGCCTGTCTCAAGTTATAAGAGTGATTACCCACCGAGTAAAGGCTTTTACCTCCTATTTTATTTCCCAAATTGTGGGATAGCCTTAAAGACTAAATTGAGTTTTAACCTTTCTGAGTATTTCCTTGAAATTCTCTAAGTGAAGCTAATGTTAATTGCACTTCATGCATCAGTGGATTTTTGTTAAGATTTATGACTTTTAAACCTGAGCTCATCAAGATGGGAAGGGCAGCAATGGGATCCCGGAGGAGGCATGAGGAATGGGAAAGAAAGAGAGGAAGCGAACTATTGTCTCTTCACCCACAAAATAATAACTTGTTTGGCCCACATCATGGGGCTGTTGCAATGATCAAAGGATCTATGTCTAAGCAAGTGCTCTGTATTCACAGTACAATATATAAACGAAAGGAATCATTACTGTTTAATGAGCCAGGGAAACAGTTCACTAAATTATTAGTGGTCTGAGTTACTGTTCTCGTGTGTAGGATCATGCCTAAATTTTTCAAAGAAAATTTCAATCTTTGAAAGACTGGTGTGTATCATAAATATAAACTAATAATGCAGCCATTCACTGGCATAAATTACCCTGCTACTGTGACTAAATGACTTGTCAACAAAAATCTAAAGTGCATCATAAAATTTTCTTGATACAGTGACAGAACTTGAGACAAAATTGAGACAAGGATGTAGAAGCTCTTTGTTAACTGGAAAATGCCAAATAGGGCCTAGTTATTATTATTAATGGAGTGTTATCTTGCCTTTTTTTTTTAAAGTTCATGGTGAAAAATATCGACAAATTTCCAATTCGGTCCCCTGACAGTATTTATTGGTGCCATCTGCTGGAAGTTCCTGAAAAATTGATGAGGTTAAGATGAACCAAAAGATAAATGGTGCAGTATGTAGTATTTTAAGTACATGCGTTCCTTATCCATTAAAATTAATGGAGGTAAATTCCTGGCATGCATTTCCTTTATTAAAATGTTACTATGTAAAGCATTTTGATGTTGAATAGATGAACAGATTTCATAAATTTTAGCATTCACTCATTGCTTCATCCGTTCCATTATTACTTTGAGCTCTGGCTGTCTGCCAGGCCCTGTGATAAGAACTGGGGATCCAGGGAGCTGTAAGTAACCATCCCAGCTCACACAGGGTCCAGGCCTCCACTTAGTGGAGCAATGGCAGATCCAGAAGCAACTAAATGTAACCCACTGGGTTAAGCCAACTCTACATGGGGGAAACTGAGGAGGGAACCTCCCCAAGCCAGGAGGTGATGGTCCTGGCTTTCTGCTAAATATGGAAATCTGCTGTCTTTGCACAGGTGAAAGAGAGAAAGAAGAATCACAGAAGAAAAACTGAAGTTGAGAAAGTGAAGCCATCAGGCAAGCAGAGGTAGGAATTAAACAACAACAACAACAAAATACCCCAAACTTCTTCTAATTCTGTCATCACAGGTGTCAGGTGGTCTCCACCAACACTGAGTTCTCTCTAACCTTTTGTCTACTAAATGCTTCATGGATTTCAATAGAGAGTGTACATACTCTGCAGACCAATTTATCATATATAATAATGATGCTCAGCATAATTTACCCAACAATGAGTTTGGACATAGCACAACTCTATAGGCTTTCATTCCCCTCAGGCGTCTCTCCCTAGTCAGTTCATTCATCCCACAGTAATGCAACACTGCATTTTAAATGACTGAAAAATTTGGACCACACTTAGAGAACTTTAGAGGGATTTACGGATATGGGTAATAAAGGTTGTCTTTAGACCAGTGGTAATCAAACTTCACTGTGCATCAGAATCACCATCAAAGTCACCTAGAACATGGATTTGCTGGGCCCCACCCTCAGAGCTTCTCATTCAGAAGGTCCTAGTTAGGTCTGATAATTTGCATTTCTACTAAGTTACCCAGTGATACTGAAACTGCTGGTCCAAGGACTATTCATGGAGAACCACTGCTTTAGATTGTGATGACATAAATTTAACAGAAATGAGAGCATAGTATTCATCAGTTTTTATAAGCATCTAAAAAATAACATATAATGATTTGTCCTAATTAAAAAGCAGCACAGTTGAAAAAAACTGAAAAATTGAAACAATTTTAAAGAAGAAAATATGAATCATCATCTCAAACCTAGAGAAAAACCACTGTAAACATTTAGTATCTTTCCTTCCATATTTCTTTGGATTTTTGTGTATATGCACACACATGTGCGTATAATTGAAATCATTCTGTGTATACAATTTATATCTGATTTTTTTTTTCTTTTGGTATTGTCTTTTGACCATTGTCCATGTTATTTAAAAATTAGCTGGAGTTCTCTTGAGGCACAGAGAGTTAAGGATCCAGCATTGTCACTGCAGTGTCTTGGGTCGCTACTGTGGTGCAGGTTCGATCTCTGGCCCAGGAACTTCCACATGCCATGGGCATGGCCACCCCAAATGAGCTAATACAGGATACATTCATAATCAGGTTATTGCAGGAGTTCCTTTCATGGCGCAGTGGTTAACGAATCCAACCAGGAACCATGAGGTTGCGGGTTCTATCCCTGGCCTTGCTCTGAGGGTTAAGGATCATGCGTTGCCATGAGCTGTGGTGTAGGTCGCAGATGTGGCTTGGATCCAGCATTGCTACAGCTGTGGTGTAAGCCGGCAGCTACAGCTCCAATTAGACCCCTAGCCTGGGAACCTCCATATGCCTCGGGAAGTAGCCCTAGAAAAGGCAAAAAGACAAATAATAATAATAATAATAATAATAATAATCAGATAATTGCAGTGAGCAACTAGGGATCAAACCCTAGTTTCACTGGGGAAAGTGTTCACTGAGCTCCTTACTCTTCTTACTTTGGAAGTCCCAACTTAACACTTTTTATTTTTTCATCCCTGATCAGTGGTTGGTGGCAGGAGCAGTCGATGGTCCTCCCTTTGTGGAAAGGGTCTCTTGAGCAAATACTAGGGAGTTCATACTCTAGGACTTCCCATCCTCTGTACCTCCAATCCATTTAACCACTAATAAACAACATTAACTTTGAATGTATTAAGTATAGTAGGTGTAAGTTGTCATGGCTGTTGAGGCTAAGATCAACTGACAAATCATGGAATTAGCTTAATTCATTGTTTTACCATTCTTAAGAAATCTGGGTTTACACTGTGTAGATGAAAATTTAGCGTGAGGGTAAAGTTCAAGGGCAGATCTCTAACTTACATTTTTTTAAGTGTGTAAGTTGTGTAAGTAACGACATTGAAAAAAAAAGAGCTGTATCTTTCCTTCCCAAACAAATTATTTTCATCGTTTAAGTACTTACTCTAGTTAAGAATTACTCCAGCTTTGGATCTAGATTGTAATCATTCTACGTTTAGTTAAATTCTAACTCTTTTCATTTCCTTTTTACCACAGCCTACTGGCTAAGAACTTAGACTCAAAATCAAAGTCTAGTCAGAAACATTCTAGGTATTTCAAGTAGGGGGTTTAACAGAAGGAATCGTTACAAAGCCTTGGAAGGGCTGAAGGAGCAAAAACGGGGACAGTGAGATAACTGAGAGATTAGGAACGGCAAGTATCTGCTACCACCTCAAGTCTAGAGGAAAAAAAAGGAGAAAAAGAAAAGAAAGTGACGTGACCAGGCCAATCGGGCCTCCCTCACTGTCAGTGCTGAGGCCTCCTATTGTTTTTGTTTTGTTTAATTGAAGTGTATTGATTTACAATATTGTGTTAGTTTCTGACATACAGCCAAGTGCCTCAGTTACGCACACATATATATACTCTTTTTTTGTCTTTCTCTTTTTTCATTTTTATTTTTTTAATGATTTTTTTTTCCTAATATAGCTGGTTTACAGTGTTCTGTCAATTTTCTACTATACAGCATGGTGACCTAGTTACACATATACTCTTTTTCATATTCCTTCTCATTGTAGTTTATTACAGGATAGTGAATATAGTTCCCTGTGCTGTACAGTAGGGCCTTGTTTTTTATTTTATATGTAGTCGTTGGCATCTGCTAATCCCAAACTCCTAATTTATCCCTCCTCCTCCTCCCCCTTTCCCTTTTGGTAACCGTAAGCTTGTTTTCTATGTCTGCGAATCCGTTTCTGTTTCGTAAATAAATTCGTTTGTGTCATAGTTTAGATTCTACGTATAAGTGATATCATATCGTATTTGTCTCTGTCTTTCTAACTTAATTTCATGTAGTGTGATAATCTCTAGGTCCATCCATGTTGCTGCAAATGGCAGTATTTCATTCTTTTTATGGCTGAGTAGTACTCCATTGTGTATATGTACTGCATCTTTACCCATTCATCTATTGATGGGCATTTAGGTTGCCTCCATGCCTTGGCTATTGTAAATAGTGCTGCCGTGAACATTGGGGTGCATGTGTCTTTTCGAATTAGAATTCCGTCTGAATATATGCCCAGGAGTAGAATTGCTAGAGCATATGGCAACTCTATTTTTAGGTTTTTTTTTTTAAGGAATCTCCAAACTGTTCTCCACAGTGGCTGTACCAATTTACTAACACCAACAGTGTAGGAAGTTTCTGTTTTCTCCACATCCTCTCCAGAACATTATTTGTAGGTTGTTTTTTTTTTTTTAACGATGGCCATTCTGACCAGTGCAGTGCTACCATAATTCTGTAAACATTTTCCTAAACATTTCCCTTCTTTTCTCTATTATTCTTTGTCTAGCAGGAGATTTTAGGTTTTGTTTTTGTTTTTTGCTTTTTAGGGCTGCCCCTGCGGCATGTGGAAGTTCCCAGTCTAGGGGTTGAATTGGAGCTGCAGCTGCCGGCCTATGTCACAGCCACAATAATGCAGGATTTGTGCTGCATCTGCAACCTACACCACAGCTCACGGCAACACCGGATCCTTAACCCACTGAATGAGGCCCGGGATGGAACCCGCATCTTCATGGATATGAGTCAGATTTGTTTCCACTGTGCCACAACGGGAACTCCTTTCTATGCTTCTTATATACATAGGCTGATTTTTTTTTTTTACTTGATTATCATAATGTTGAAGCTATATAGTTAGTATGGGAAAATTGACTAAATTATCATACACTATAGAAGTTCACAATTCGGTCAAAATAATGTTTGTGGAGGAGTTCCTGTTGCGGCACAGTGGAAACAAATCTGACTAGTATCCATGAGGATGCAGGTTCGATCCCTGGCCTCACTCGGTGGGTTAAGGATCTGGCATGACCATGAGCTGTGGTGTAGGTCACAGACACGGCACAGATCCTGCATTGCTATGGCTGCGGCATAGGTGGCAGCTGTAGCTCTGATTCATCCTCTAGCCTGAGAACTTCCTAAAAAGTGGGGAGAAAAAAAAAAAAAGAAAGAAAGAAAGAATGTTTGTTGAACTTGACACAGTGATAAAAGTTTTCTTGCTTTTTACTATTTTGTTCCCAGGAGTTATTTCTCTGGCACCACTATGACATGCTATGAGGCTTTAATCTTAGCACATTATTACACTGTATGTATAGGTCTCACTTTTCCTTATAATATTCTTAAAGATAAGAAACATTTGTAAATGTAAAAATAAGAAATATTTATAAAAAGTTCTAACATGATGCTTAATTTGCTACAAAATTTCTTATTTTGTGCCAAAACTAGCTATCTCTCCTGCAATCTCTTCTGCTCTTTTGGTGGTTTGGACAAGCAAACTAGCATCCAGATATGTACTTTTTTTTTACGCAAATGACATTGATGTGGCCTGTATATTGTTGGCTGCTTAGAAAACAATATTCCCATGGAAAAGGACAGGAATTTAAACATTCTTGCAAGGCTGTTGAAGGAGCATCTTATCTTGGTTCAAGTTAGAAACAGTGCTAATGAAACATACCTGGGAGTGAAATAATTCCATCATGAGAGGATGTGTGTATATATATATATATATATATGTATATGCACTACATTGTCAAACATGGTTATATCTTAGATAACTTATAAGGGAGACTTTTAAGGAAAGGGTAAACATAACAGAAATGTTGAGCCTTAAATGGATAATAATAAGATTAGGCTGCATGCAACCAGAGTGGGCTGCTGTTTGCACTACGTGATGGCATGTCCATGGCACTTAAACCAGTCAAAGTCATGCGCTGCTTTGAATTTTCCTGGGGATATGTTATTAACACTAGTGGGAGCTCTTTACATTAAGTTAAAAAAAAAATTCACAGTTCTACCATCTCTTCTTTTCTTATTAGAGCTGGTCCTCAGGTCTAGGAGAGTGATCCAGCAGAACCCTGTTTGCCAAGACTATCAAAAAAACTTTTAAAGCATTCTAGGGCATTGGAACGAAGAAGTCAATAATTTGCTACAATCTTCCTTTCTAATTCCGAACAGTATTTAAGCCAGTGATAGGACATTTGCCCCTGTCATTAGTTAGTGCTGTCTTGCAATTTTCAGTTATTTCTGCACTGGTTATGCAGGCAAGACTGGTGCTTGAAGGAAATCAGAAGAAATCACACGAAAAGATGCAAAGAGGCAAACAGTTGTTTTCCTCCACTTGAGAAGACACAGAAAGGAAAATATAAGAAAGCTTAATAAGCATTTGCTTGTGACCTTTGGCAGTGCTGTGACTGCTTTCCAAACACATCCTATCCACTTGCCTGTCCCTGCAGTTCCAGCTGCTGTGATGCCCTGTATTAGACTTAGCACCATACGACACTCCTCCCATGATGCCTGGACAAAGGAGGGCATTTTCTAACTTTGGTTTTCTAGACCACGATACTTGATTATCAGCGATTTGTATACTTGATGATACGTTCATGGAGAGCCGAGACTCACAGTATGAGATTATTTAATCTTGAAAGGGCTTTGAATTTCCATTTGCTTCCTCTCTATAGTCATCCCAACTTACCTACAAAATTCTATTTTTGATAAAAGGAGAAGAAGAACGAGGAGGAAGGGAACCCCAGGCTTAGTTCTGTAGGCTCTCCTGAGACCGCAGAATCCATCCTCTCCCTCCCAAAGTGAGGTGAAGGCTCCCAGAGCTAGAGTGACCAGACTCACGTTTTCTTCTGAGTCTTTCCATGACACTGTGTTACAGATCATGAAATTGTACCAAATAAAATCCCCAGCTTCCCTTCGGTGGAGAGTGGGCAGTGGAGGGCCTCACCAAGCATCAGGCACCCTGCTAAGGGTTTTATGTACATCCTCTCATACATTCCTCATACCAAATCTGTATATTATTATTATTATCCCCATTCTGCAGACTTAAAAACTGAGGCTTTGAGAATTTAAGGCACAGATTAGCCAAAGTCGGAGCCTGGATTCAAGTCCACATGATGTATCTGACCGGAAAGGCCATTTATTCAAACTGCTACACCATACTTTCTTATCTGTCTAGAATATGACTCATTCTAAAGAAAGAACCATTGCCAGGATGCAGAGAGTAATTTGAGACTCAGGAGACTGTGAGATCCTGGGAAGCATATTCAGGCAGGAGTAATAATAGCGTGAGCTACCATTACCTGAGGGCCTGCTAAAGGCCAGGCACTTTATGTTTGTATTTCATTTAATTCTCACAACCACCTTGTGAGGTAGGGATTATTTATGCAATTTTCAGATGAGGAGACTGAGAATTAGAGACCTTAAATAACCTTTCCAAACCACATAGTTGGCAAGTGGTAAAATGAGACTTTGAGTTAAATATAAGTGACCTGAAACACTGTGCCCTCACTTTCTGAAGATGAGTGCCTGGCCCATGGAGTCTGTTTCATAAATATTAAATGAATGAACAAGTGAGTAAAAAAAAAAAAAATGAATGACTGGGAACTAGAGTGGAGTATGCACCTGTTATGTAATGCCTCACTTAGAATCTCTTGAAAACAAATAAGTAATAAATACATAATGCATTGTTTTGCTCCAAAGGTAAAACTGGGACAACTCAGGGGAAATTGCAGACTTCCTGGGGCTTCCTGTTCAGGAACCTGGCTTTAACAAGTTCATTGCCTGGATGAACTTTAATTCTATGATTCAAAAGTTCTATAAGAATCAGTGTCTTTATAGAGAAATGATAACAAAGAGCATTCCAACAATGAGAGCTGCCTGGTAAAACAGTGACCTGCCCATTTTTGAAGGTGTTCCAGCTACACAGCCACCTGCCAGAAATGCAACAGAAGACATTAAATTGGGAAGTGAAGAAGATTGTTTGCACAAATGACTGCTGTTATTCCCTTTCCTTTTTCCGTTTCCCTTTGCAAGATGACATTGAAGCTCCTCCCACGAGAGATGGCATTTCCCCACTCCTTAAATCTAAGCGGGCCTTGTGGACTGCTTTCCCAAACAGAATGCAACAGAAACAGTGCCAGGCTAGTTCTGAGTCTAGGTCTCAAAAGGCCTTGCATCTTTTCGTTTTCCTTCTGTCTGAGATCCATATAAATAAACCCTTGTCTTCTTCTGGAGACTGTCAGACCACGTGGAGAAGTCCCATGGCCAATAGCCAGCCAACCTCTGGAAGGAGAGCCACCTGGCTGACCTGCGGCTGTACGGCAGATATATGAGAGAGCTTGACTGATAGCAGACGAACTACCCAGTTAACCATGGGTGGTTCCAACAGTTAATTACGGCAGTTAACCAGGAATTCGTGGGCAAGTAAATTGTGTGAGTCTTCTGAGATGAGGGGAGGAGGTAAAGAAGGTCTGATGTCCCAATCAGAGCAGGTCATGGCACCATCAGAAGGCTTCCAGGGACTTTCCTCAGTGGACTTAGTTTTCCACGTTAACTGCGCATCTTATTACTAGCCGGACAATAGTTGTAATGCTTTATATAAATTAATTCTTAAGCCTCAAAGCACCTGGTAAGAAATGTATTATTATTCTTGAACTGATTTGACAGGTACAGAAACCTTGCCAGAGAACTTAGGGCACTTACCTAAAGTACAGAATTAGTAAATGTCCAGCCTAGGTTTTGAACTCAGCAAGTTGAAAACTATACCCCTAGCTGTTAGCCACACTACACTGCCTCTTGCCATGTGACATAAAGGGGAAGATTTTCAGCAGGGACTACCCATATGTCTTCACAAAACCCGGTAGTTGTAAATATTCCCCCAGTGCTAGTCAGCAGGCTCTCACCAAATTCCTCATTCCTTTTCCAGGCTTCTTCCACTTCAAAGTTGTTTTTCTTCTCACTTCTAAGGAATTTCGCCATTATCCTTGAAGTTTCGAACCATGACCAGCAGAAATGTTTAAAAAGACATTACCCAAAGCATGGAGGCAATTAGAAAGAAGAAAAAACAAAACAAAACAAAAAAACCCTCCTTTTCTGAGATAATCAGTTTTCTAGTATGAGAGTTTCCATCCTACCCTGAAATGAAAATGTGCATAAAATAGGTTTAGAAAAATACATGAGATGAGCTTATATCAAAAGGCTTAAGCAGGGAATCAAATGCTAAATAAAATGATAAAAGCAGATTTAATAATCATGTTTAATGTCCAAGACGCATTGGGTTTCTTCCTCCCTGATACACTTTCCCTGCAGCTCATATAGTTACAAAATGTCTCAAATCACTGTTTTTCTTGTTGAATAAAATGGACTGCCCCCACTTCCATCATAGGTAAACCAGTCCAACGGTGGGGGAAAAAGCCAGGGAATGTATCCATTCCAACATCTTCTGCAGTCTAGTGGTGTATAGCTCTCTGGGAGAACTCCAGTTGCCAAGCTAGATAAAACAAGACCAAGACATACACACTCTCCTAGAGATTTCCTCTGCCTTATCTAGCAGGAGGTATCACTTTTCCCTCTGATTTTGTGTGTGTGTGTGTGCTCGTGCGTGCGCACGCCTGCCTGTGTTCAGGGGGCAGGGTGTTCAGGGGTTTGGGTGGTTGTTTTTTCTGTTTGCTTTTATTTTGGCCACATCTGCATCATATGGAAGTTCCTGAGCCAGGGATCGAACCTGTGCCACAGTTGCGGGAATGTGGGATCTTTAACTCCCTGCGCCACATGAGAAATTCCTGTGTGGTTTTTTTTTTTTAAGACCCCCTCTTGAAGGTGAGTGAGCACCCCCATCGCACTCCTAGGGATTTGACCTTTTACGTAGAGCTGTGTGAATGCCTGTGTGTCTGCATGCAGACCTTCCTTTTCCTTTACCTGTTTGTCTAACCATATTATTCTGCAATCTCAACGCCTTGCCTATGGCTTTTTAAAGTCCTGATCAGGACGCCTAACTTCAGCTCCCCCTTTAGGCTAATCATCAGGCTCTCAAAAGCAAGATGCCAGTCTTCTGGGAAGGTTTCATGGAACACTTTCCTTTTCCTTTCCCTTTCTCTTGTCTTCTTTTTCATAGACATTCTACTTCAGAGTGGCTTAGGTTCCCAGCAAAATAGAGGGGGAAATGCAGAGAGTCCCCACGCACCCCAGCCCTCTCAGACACACACAGCCTTCCCCTGTATCATCATCTCCCCCCCTCCCCCCGAGTGGTACAGTCATTGCAGCTGATGGACCCACATTGACATCGTTATCACCCAGAGGCCATACTTTGCCTTAGGATCACTTGGCGTTGTACATTCTATGAGTTTTAACAGATGACTCCACCAGCATAGCATCCCATAGAACAGTTTCACTGCCCTGAAAATCCTCTGTGCTCTGTTTGTCCCTTCCTCCCCACTAAACCCCTGGAAATCATCAAATTTTTTTTTTTTTCCCAAGGCATGCAATAAGACAGGATGCTTGTGAGGGATACAAGTGGGCAGGAGAGGAGGCTCTGCCCTGCCCATCTTTTACTGTCTCCATGGTTTTGTCTTTTCCAAAATGTCATATACTTGGCATCATACTATAGTCTGTAGATTTGGGGGATTGGCTTCTTTCAGTAATAGGTGCTTAAGATTCCTCCATGGCTTCCTCATGGCTTGATAGCTCATTTCTTTTTGGTACTGAATACTATTCTATTGCCTGGATGTACCACGGTTCCTTTATCGATGAACCCACTGCTTTAGTCAGCTTAGGCAGCTATCATACAACACGATAAAGTTGGTGGTTTAAACAACAAACACTTATTTCTCACAGTTTTGGGGGCGGAAAAGTGCAGGATCAGGGTGCCAATGGATTCAGTTCTTCAGGAGGGCCCCCTTCCTGGCTGGCAGAAGGCTGCCTTCTGCCTGTATCTTCACATGGTGGAAAAAGGAAGCTCTGGTGTCTCTTCCTCTTCTCAGACCGTCATGGGGGCACCACCATCATGTCCTCATCTCAATCTAATTACCTCCCAAAGACACCACCTCCTAATAGCATCCCATTAGAGGTTACGGCTTCAACATACGAATTTTGAGGGGGGTGGCGACAGAAACATTCAGTCCATCGCTGAATTCAGCCCAGTATGAAGGATGTCTTGGTTTGTTCCAAGATTTGGGCTATTACAAAGAAAACTGCTGTGAACATCTGAGTGTAGGTTTTTGCACGGGCGTGATTTTTCTACTTGGGTAAATACCAAGTATGATTGCTGGATCTTCTGGTACTATGGTAATGCTACCACCTAGGGTCCCTGGACCCTTTACTCAATAGAAATTGACAAAGAGGTCAGGTGAGAAATTCAGGCAAGGCTTTACTGGGACTCCTGTTGTAGCGCAAGGGAGCGAAAATATGTCACAGGTGCCCTTGCTCACTCCCAGAGGGGGGGTGAACTGGTTCCTTAGATAGAGTGAGGGTGGGGGGAGATTGGTGGGCCAGGGTGGACGGGTGACTGAGGTGGTCTGCCCACCCCCCTTGGTGGTACTGTGTGCGGGGATCATGCACGGTGTGCTGCCTTTGCTTCTGGCATCTTAGAAGTGGCCATTGGATTTCAGCCTTTTTGTATCCTATTGGCCATGATCTGCCCTAGCTGTACGTACATGCAGTTACTTTTAGTCCCTTGTGCTTTCTTTGCTCAAGGAGACCTTTGTCCAGGCACAAGCACTCCATGAAAGGATCCCAGGTCCTGGCTTGTCTCAGTCAGAGATGTGTATAGTTTTGTAAGAAACTGTCGCGCTCATTTCCGAGGTAGTGGTCCTATTTTGCTTTCCCAAGTGAATGAGAGCTCCTGTTGCTCCACATCCTCGCCCGCCTTTGGTGTGGCCAGTGTTCCGGATTCTGACCACTCTAATAGATGTACAGTGGGCATCTCCATGTTGTTTTTAGCATGGTGCTTTTACTTCTTTTTTCTCCTTTTCCCTTGTATATATACTCCACTGTAAGATTTTCCTATTTTCCTTCAACATGTTTTGTAAAAGTCATATATGCTGTGCAGAAGTCCCCTTTGCCTGTCAGCCTCTGCCTTAGACTCTGCTACTGCAACCAGCCACAAGAGACCCAGCATCAACAGTTACCTTTTACCTCCCAGGAAATATGTCCTTTTATCTCTGTCTCTTGCGTTGTATACTGGCCACACCCACTTCAAGCCTAGGCCTGCCAATTGTGTATTTGTTTTTAAGCAATTAAATTTATCTAGGAAAACATTCTGTAACTTTCATATTTGTTTTATAATTACAATAACTTCAGAGAATTCCTTGTATAATCTCTGATGTCTGGTTGTTGAACTGCCTGTGCAATTCTCTTATTGTGCGTTCTTCTATAATGGATTTATTCATCAAGTTAAAATACAACACTTATTTTATGCAGAATTTTTACTAAAATGGAAATATTCTTTTTTTTTTTGTCTTTTGTCTTTTGTTGTTTTAGGGCTGCATCTGTGGCATATGGAGGTTCCCAGGCTAGGGGTCTAATCAGAGCTGTAGCCACCGGACTACACCACAGCCACAGCAACGCCGGATCTTTAACCCACTGAGCGAGGCCAGAGATCGAACCCAAAACCTCATGATTGCTAGTCAGATTTGTTAACCACTGAGCCACAATGGGAACTCCATAAAATGGAAATATTCTTTAAAATTCCTGTTCAAGAGTTCCCGTTGTGGCTCAGGGGAAACGAATTTGACAAGCATCCAAGAGGACGCAGTTTCAACACCTGGTCTTGTTTGGTGGGTTAAAGGATCCAGTATTGCCATGCACCGTGGTATAGGTCACAGACATGGCTCAGATCCCACATTGCTATGGCTGTGGTGTAGCCTGACAATCTCCATATGCCATGGGTGCGGCCCTAAAAATACAAAAAAAAAAAAATCCTGTTTATATCATCTCTCTTTTTAAATAAAATACTATCCTTAAGATTATAATCAATTTAATTTGACAAAAAGCATAAAGTAAAAAGCATGTTTTAAAATTAGAAATGGGAGTTCCTGCTGTGGCACAGTGGGTTAAGGATCTGGCGTTGTCTCTGCAGCGATGTGGGTTTGATCCCTGGCCCGGCACAATGGGTTAAGGATCCTTCATTGCTGCAGCTGTGGTGTAGTTCTTACAGCTTGGGCCTAGGAACTCGCATATGCCACAGGTGTGGCCATAAAATAAAATTAAAAAAGAATTAGGAATGAAAGTGATCATCCAAAGTTATATTTAAAGAGAGACTAAAATTGACCCAAGTTTTTATTGTGGTTCATTAGCAGGTTTATTTGGAGGCTGAATCCAACTTGAGTGTGGATTCTACTTGCAGACAAGGCAGTATGGGGAAAAAGTCCAGCTAGTGGAGAGGATGATAAAGAAACGCCCCTGATAGGAAGAAATTCTTCATCAATTGATGTGGGAGAAGAACTTCCTTTCCCCATGAACTCTCCCCTTGGTGGCAATGGCATCTCGATTAGAGGAAGGATTGGAGGGCCAAAGACTGGCAGGGCTTTCCTTCGTATGAAGATTTCTGCAATAAGAACAGGTATGTACATGTACTGCTCAGCCCTCCATTTCCCCTCAGATAAATAAATCAATTAAAGTTTTAAGTTTTGCCAAAGTTATACAAAGCAAAGTTAACTAGTTCTACAAGGTTTATTATTAATAAGAACGTAGGTCAGTAGCCTTACATCCCCTCATTCACCCTTTTCTGGAGGCGATTAGTTCAACGGTTTTAATTGTTATTAAAATAATTTAAGCAATTTAATGGTAGCCTCAGAGTCCACCTGAGTTACTCCATGTGTCTGGTCTCCACTATACCCTTTTCCTCCTTTTAAGAGGAGCAAACTGGTTTTTTAATTTTTATTTATATTTTTTACTTTTTAGGGCTGCACCCATGCCATGTGGAGGCTCCCTGGCTAGGGGTCAAATCGCAGCTGTAGCCACAGGCTGACATCACAGCCACAGCAATGCCAGATCCAAGTCTCATCTGTGACCTACACCACAGCTCACAGCAACAACCCCAGATCCTTAACCCACTGAGGCCAGGGACGGACCCTGCGTCCTCACAGATACTAGTCAGATTTGTTTCCGTTGAGCCACAATGGCAACTCTGAGGAGCAAATTCTGATAGTAGGTTTCTTGAAGCTTACCCAATTTAAGGGACTCTTTAAGAGAAAGAAGGTCAGATTTCAAATATAAAATTAAATGGAGATCTGGAAAAGTCTTTGAGGCTTAAGCTTCATTAGCTTCATGGTAAATCTGCCTCTCTGCCTTCCAGGGAAAACACATGAGATGTATTAAATTATCCTCTCATGCCAATCTGCATAGCATGTCTGGAACACCAAGTCTCTCAATAATTTTACATTCAAGTTGGTTCCAGAAGCCTACCTCCTCTATAAAATATTTTCGGTTGAACAGCAAATACAATAATATTTCTTTAATTTAAGAAACTTAATCCCATGGTTTCCTTCACTTATCTTGTTATAACATATATTTATCCCATTTGTTTTAAAGGCAGTTTTAGAAAATGACATACAGTCCTTAGCAGCCCATGATGCACAATTAAGTATAAAGTTGGCTTTGTATATCAAAGGACATGAATTATTATCTAAATCACTATATTTGAGGCAGAAGCCCTTTTCTAACTGCAAGAAACTTTAGGGAAAATGCCATTTCTAATATTTGACTTAATATCGCTGCTTTGCCAGAAAAAAAGGGATTAAATATTTAAAGTTAAAGGTGACCAGATGGTAGGTAGAGAAGCCACTAAAACCAAAACCAAGTAGGGCAAAGTCACAGGTGAAACGTGTACCTCAAAGCATTAGTAGAGCTGAAGCTGTTTTTCTTTAGCATTACAACTCTCTTTATTTGCAAATGACAATACCAGAGGTCCACAGAAGCGATCAGAATACATCAAACCGTCATGAAAATATGTGGCTCTTTCCTACAGTATCCTATTACTCCTGAAATTTTTATTTTCCAGCACTACTGGAGGTAGTAATTAGAAGGTGTATTATTTCTGGCCATCATAGGGACAACCACAGCAAAAGGTTAATTGTTATGCTACAAACACTGCCGTAATTAGCTTTTAAAGCAGGGCTGGCCCGGCAGTGTACTTCAAGTGAAAGCTTTTAAATAAAGGTCATCCTCAGTGTTGTGTTCATAGAAGCCCCTAAATTAAGTCAATAAGCCATCAAATTCACACATGTCACTTGGAGGGACTGAAGCCATGGGGAGTGCTTTCAAGGGCAAGGCCAAGAGTCTTGGGAGGGAATTTCTGGAGGAAAGGAGCCCATGTACCCCAAGTTCCTCTCTCTCCCTTGGTTCTCTTCCATGCCTCTGTTCAGCCCAGACTCCTCCAATGGGGGTTCTCTACTGCTGTTTGCTCCCCAGGCCCCTAATGCCTGGGCATTGGGTGAATGGTCATAGGTAAGCCGACCCTCAGGTCTGCAGGCCCCAAGTAGGAGAACAAAGGGGGACACCATACTTATTTATTTATGTATTTATTCATTGTCTTTTTAGGGCCACATCTGTGGCACAGAGAAGTTCTCGGGCAAGGGGTCAAATTGGAGCTGCAGCTGCCAGCCCAGACCACAGCCATAGCAATGCTGGATCCCAGCCGCATCTGCCACCTATACCACAGTTAGCAGCAATGCCAAGTCGTTAACCCACTGAGTGAGGCCAGGGATGGCAACTGCATCCTCATGGATACTAGTTGGGTTCTTAACCCACTGAGCCACAATGGGAACTCATATTTATATTTTATTGAAGTGTCATTGATTTACAATGTTATGCTAGTTTCTGCCATACAGCAAAGTGATTCAGTTATATATATATATATATATATATATATATATTCTGTTTCATTATAGTTTATTACAGGATATTGAATATAGTTCCCTGTGCTATACAGAAGGACCTTGTTTATCTCTTTTATGTAGTTTGTAACTGCTAATCACAAACTCCTAATTTACCCCTCCCTCTCCCCCTTTCCCCTGTGGTAGCCATAAGTTTGTGAGGTCTGTGAGTCTGTTTCTGTTCTATAAATAAGTTCATTTGTGTCATAGTTTAGATTCCGCATATACATGATATCATATGGTATTTGTTTCTGACTTAACCTCACTTAGTATGATAATTTCTAGGTCCATCCGTGTTGCTGCAAATAGCATTATGTCACATTCTATGATAATTTCTAGGTCCATCCGTGTTGCTGCAAATAGCATTATGTCACATTCTTTTTTTTATGGCAAGTGGCATTATTTCATTCTTTTTTTAAGGAGTAGTATTCCATTGCATATATGTACCACAATCTTCTTTATCCAGTCATCTGTTGATGGCACATTTAGGTTGTTTCCATGTCTTGGGTATTGTAAATAGAGTCTCTATAAACAGTGAGGTGTACACACCTTTTTAAATTAGAGTTTTCATCTTTTCTGGATATATGCCCAGGAGTGGGATTGCTGGATCATATGGCAACTCTATTTTTCATTTTCTGGGGAACCTCCATACTGTCTTCCATAGTGACTGCACATCTGTGTTTACATTGTTAAAAGCCATAAATCAGGCTAACAAACTGTTAAATGAAGTATGTTCGGTCTCTTCTTACCTTTATCCTAGGATAATTTTTTTAATGTATAAAGCTATATTTTAATGAGTATGGAGAAACTATCAGTGATGAAAATTTTAATTATTATTGTGTGTGTCTGCATAGTCCAGTGATGGTCTAGAGGTATTTGGATAAGTAATAAGAGAAAAGCTAATACAACTTACTCCATGAAATTTATCTTTTTCCCTTTCTTTTTTGACAAACTCACTTTATGCTGTTATAATCAAGATTTTCATATAATCAGTGTTCTATTAACTAATAATGCCCAATTACATAATTTGAGTTATTGTAGCTCTTGGAAGTTTAAGCTTAATTTCAATTTGGAGAAACTTTGTTCTCTTAAGGCAATAGCAGCCAGAATTGTTAATCTAATCTGCAGAACAATACTTATTTTTGAAAAATGAAAAATTGGGGTTTCTGGTCTGGCACATAAAGAGCATAGAAGCCATCACTCCACCCTAACAAGTAAAAAGCTGAACAAATTGAAAATCAGCAACTTGTCTTAGATCTGTGGGAGAACTGAGGTCTCAAAGCTGCTCCCAAAATTGGAGAAACAAACTAGGCAGATACAGAGCACCACAACTTACTAGAGCAGAAACCCATGAGCAGAAACCTCCAAGGGACCCAGTAAGGGGTATGAAAATCTGAATTTGTAATAGATGAATTGAGAGAGACCCAGTGCAGATTCCTCTGAGAGGTAAAAACTCCACAGGGACCCGTTGTCTGGGGGATCCCCACACTTTTGTGAGTCTTACCTCCTGAAACGCTGCCAGATTCTCTCAGTAAATACTGGAGGAAAAAAAAAATCTCATGTTTCTGACAGGGGAGAAAGAAAAGGAAATTTTTTGAAATATGACAGAAAATTCTGTTTTTAACAGGGACTGCTCTCCAGAGAGATTAATTTACCAGAGCCCTACTGGGATTTTTATCAGAGCCTAACTGACCTAGGGGAAGAGAAATAGCCAATCCCAGCCCAGTCTAGCAATACCATCCCACCTAATGGAGTCATAAACTAAAAGCACTTATAAAATTCATAGCCCAAGGCCACAGACTCACCAAAAGACTGAGGCCTAGTCACAGGTTTATAGAATGCTTCCCACCCCACCCCCACCTTACTACCACAGCACTAAAGCCTTGTTTATCCAAGTTCCTTTTATCCAGTGCATCAACGAAAAGTTACAAGGGGAGTTCCCGTCTTGGCGCAGTGGTTAACGAATCCGACTAGGAACCATGAGGTTGCGGGTTCGGTCCCTGCCCTTGCTCAGTGGGTTAGCGATCCGGCGTTGCTGTGAGCTGTGGTGTAGGTCGCAGACTCGGCTCAGATCCCGTGTTGCTGTGGCTCTGGTGTAGGCCAGTGGCTACAGCTCTGATTCAACCCCTAGCCTGGGAACCTCCATATGCCGCGGGAGCGGCCCAAGAAATAGCAAAAAGACAAAAAAAAAAAAGTTACAAGGGATACTATAAGGCAAAAAACACAATTTGAAGAAACAGAGCAAGCATCAGAACCAGATTCAGATAGGGCAAGAATGTTGGGATAGACCAGAAATTTAAAATAGCTATGATTAGGAGATCCTGTTGTGGCTCAGTGGAAATGAATCTGACTAGTATCCATGAGGACACAGTTTCCATCACTTAGTGGGTTAAGGATCTGGTGTTGCCGTAAGCTGTGGTGTAGGTCACAGATGCAGCTTGGATCTGGCATTACTTTGGCTGTGGCATAGGCCAGAAGCTACAGCTCCAATTCAACCCCTAGCCTGGAAACCTCCATGTGCTGCAGGTGCAGCCCTAGAAAAATGAAGTAAAATAAAATAGTTATGATTAATATAAGGCTCTAAATGAAAAGGTAGACAATATGCAAGTACAGATGAGTAATGTAGGCAGATAAATGGAAATTCTAAGAAAGAACCACAAAGAAATGCTAGAGATCAAAAACAGTGTGACAGAATTGAGGACTGGTTTTGATGAGCTCATTAGTAGGCCAGACATAGTTGAGGAAAGGAAAGAACCACCGAGCATGAGGATATGTCAGTGCAAATATCCAAAACTGAAAAGCAAAGAGAGGCAAAAGATTGAGAAGGAAAATTGGAATAGAATACCCAGGAACTCTGGGACAACTACAAAAGTGTAACATATGTGTAACAGGAATGCCAGAGGAGAAGAAAGACAGAAAGGAACAGAAGAAATATTTGAAGAAATAATAAATGAGAATGTACCCCAAATTAATGTTAGACACCAAACCACAGATTCAGGAAGCTCAGAGAACACCAAGCAGGATAAATGCCAGAAAACAAACCAAACCAAACCAAAACACTACACCTACACATATCAAATGCATATTCAGTAAGTTAAAGAAAAATATTAAAAGAAGCCAAAGTGGAGGAAAAATCTTACTCATGGAGGAGCAAAGATAAGAATTATTGGCGTTCCCACTGTTGCTCAGTGGTTACAACCCAACTTGTATCCATGAGGATGTGGATTTGATCCCTGGCACTGCTGTGAGCTAGAGTGTAAGTCTTTGACATGGCTCAGATCTGGCATGGCTGTGGCTGTGGCTGTGGCACAGGGCAGCAGTTGCAGCTCCAATTTGGCCCCTAGCCTGGGAATTTCCATTTAGGTGAGTGCCCCCCCAAAAGATAAGAATTATCTCCTATTTCTCAGAAATAATGCAAGCAAAGAAAGAAGTGAAATGTTTAAAGTATTAAGAAAAAAACCCCACCAACCTAGAAATCTGTATCCTGCAAAATTAGCCTTTAAAAGCTAAGGAAAAATAAAGACTTACTCAACTGAATATTGAGGGAATTTGTTGCTTTGAAAGAAATGTTAAAATAAGGTCTTCAGAGAAAAGGAAATTTATATAGATCAGAAACGGTATCTAATAAAGAAAAGCAAAGCATTAGAGGAAGAATAAGTAAAGGCAAAACTAAAAGTTTTTCTTTCTCTTACTGTTCTTAATTGACCTAAGAGATAACAGATCAAAATTGTAATATTAACTACATATGCAATAATTATAGCTTTAGGTATAAGTGGAATGAATGACACACTGATACAAAGGATGGGAGGGAGGAATTAAGAATGCTTTGTTATTATAAGGCACTTGCAAAACTCTAAAAGTAGTAAAGTGTTGTTTGAAAGTGGACTTGGATTAGTTGAAAATACGTATCACAAACACTAGGGCAACTACTAAAAAAAAAGTTTAAAAAGTATAATTTATAAGCTAAGGAAGGAGAGAAAATGGAATCATACAAAATACTTAGTTAAAACCCCAAAAGGCAGAAAAAGAGAGGAAGACAAAAATAACAACAAAGACCAAGGACAATGAATAGAAAACAGTCTCAAATATAGTAGATATTAACCCAATTACATCAATACTCACTTTAAATATCGGTGGAAAAATACATTAATTAAAAGGCAGAGACAACAATGTGTTGTTTACAAGAAACCCATTTTACATACAATGACATATATAAATTAAAAGTAAAGGGATGGGGGAGTTTCAGTTGTGGCTCAGCAGAAATGAATCCGACTAGAATCCATGAGGATGTGGGTTCCATCCCTGGCCTTGCTCAGTGGGTTAAGGATCTGGCGTTGCCGTGAGCTATGGTGTAGGTCGTAGAGGCAGCTTGGATCCTGCGCTGCTGTGACTGTGGTATAGGCCAGCAGCTGTAGCTCTGATTTGACCCTTAGCCTAGGAACTTCCATATGCCATGGGTGTGGCCCTAAAAAGCAAAAAAAAAAAAAAAAAGAAAAGAAAAAAAAAGTATAGGGATGGGGAGTTCTTACTATAGCTCAGTGGGTTAAGAACTTGCCACAATGTCTGTGAGGATACGGTTTTGATCCCTCCCCTCACTTGGTGGGTTAAGGATCTGGTGTTGCCAAAAGCTGTGGCTTAGGACTCAGGTTCGGCTCAGATCCACTGTTGTTCTGGCTGCAGCCTAGGCCTCAGCTGCAGCTCTGATTTGCTCCCTAGCCTGGGAACTTCCATGTGCTGCAGGTGTGGGTGTAAAAAGAAGAAAAAAAAAGGGATGGAGGAAGTTCCCTTGTGTGCAAGAGGTTAAGCATCCATCGTTGTCAAAGCAGCAGCTCTAGTTGCTGCTTTGGTGCAGGTTCAACCCCTGGCCTGGGAACTTCCACATGCCTCAGGTGCCACTAGAAAAAGAGAAAAAAGTAAAGGGATGGAGAAAATATGCCATATTAACACTAATCAAAAGAAAGCTGGAGCAACTACATTATTTTCAGTAGAGAAGACTTTAGATTTACTTCAGTTATGCAAGGCTGATTCAACATGTGAAAATTTATACAATCTATTACATCAACAGGCTAAGGAAGAAAAATCATATAATCATAAGGAAATCAAATCATTTCACACTAGATGACATCCAAAACCCATTTGTGATAAAAATTCAGCACTCAAGGAATAGAGGGGAATTTCTTCAATCTGCAAAAGAATATCTACCAACCCCCGCCCCCAGCTAACATCATAGAAGCTTTCCTGCGAAGATCAGAAACAAGGCAATTATGTCCCTTCTCACTATTCCTTTTCAACACTGTACTGCAAGTTCTAGCTAATGCAATAAGATTTTTTTTTTAAAATGTATACAGATTGGGAGGAAAAAAATAAAATTGTTTTTATTTGCAGATAACACGATTGTCTATGTAGAATATCTGGAAAGATCTACTTAAAAACTCCTCTAACTAATAAGTAATTATAGCAAGGCTGCAAGACATAAGGTTAACATAAAGCCAATTGCTTTCCTATACACCAGCAATGAATGAGAGGATTTGAAATTAAAAACAAACAAACCTCAACACCATTTACATTAACACACCAAAAAAATGGAATACTTGGGTATGAATCTAACAAAATATATACAAGAGCTATATGAGGAAAACCATAAAACTGAAAAAAATTAAAGAAGCAATAAATACAGTAGATGCTTAGAGATAGGAAGAGTCAATATTGTCAAGATGTCAGTGCTTCCCAACTTGATCTATAGCTTCCATGCATCCCCAGTCAAAATTCCAGCAAGTTATTTTGTGGATATCAACAAAATGATTCTCAAGTTTTGACAGAGAAGACCCAGAATAGTCAACACAATAGTGAAGGAGAACAAAGTTGGAGACCCACACTACCGACTTCAAGGCTCACTGTAAAGCTACAGTGATCAAGTCAGTGTGGCATTGGTGAAAGAATAAACAGATCAACAGAACAGAATGGAGAGCCCAGAAATAGACCCATATAAATATAGCCAATTCTTTTTGACAAAGTAGCAGAGGTAATACAATGGAGCAAAGATCATCTTTTCAACAAATAGGGCTGGAACAACTGGACACACACATGCAGGGAAAAAAAAGAAATGAATCGGGTCACAAATTGTACACCTTTCACAAAAATTAACTCAAAATGAATCACCGTCCTAAATGTAAACACAAAACTATAACGCTCTTAGAAGATAATATAGCAGAAAAAGCTAGAAGTCCTTAGGTTTGGTGATGACTAAAAAGTCATCAACACCACAGGCATGATCCATGAAAGAAATAATTGATAAGCCAGATGTCATTAAAATTAAAAACTTCTGCCCTCTGCAAGATGAGGTCCAGAGAATTAGATGTGAAGCCACTGACTAGGAGAAAATATTTGCGTTAGATACATCTGGTATTAGCCAAGATATACACAGGACTCTTGAAACACAACCATAAGAAAACAAACCACCCCAATAAAAAACAGCCCAAAGGCCTTAACAGACTCCTTATCAAAGAAGATACAGATGACAAATAAGCACATGAAAAGAGGGGCACATGACATATAGTCAAAACAGTGAGATACCACTACACACCTATTAGAATGGCCAGTGTCCAGAACACTAACAACATCAAACACTGGTGAGGCTGTGGAACAACAAAACTCTCAGACACTGCTGGTGTGAATGCAAAATGGTACAACCACTTTGCAAGATAGTTTGGCACTTTAAAAAAATAAAACTAAATATATTCTTACCGCATGGCCCAGCAATTTGGCTCCTTGGTATTTATCCAAAGGTGTGGAAAACCTACGTCCACACATAAACCTGTACACAGATAGTTATAGCAGCTTTCTTCCTAACAGTCAAAACTTGGAATCAACCAAGACGTCCTTCAACAGGTGAATGGATAAATACACAGTGGCCCATCCAGACAATGCAATCTTAATCACTAAAAAAAAAAAAAAAAAAAAAAAAAAAAAAAGCTATAAAACCATGAGAAGACATGGAGGAATACTACTAAGGGAAAGAAGGCAGTCCGTATGGTTCCGCTGGAAAAGACGAAATACGGTCATAGTAAAAAGATCTGGTGGTGGTTCGATGTTAAGAAGGGAAAAAGAATGAACAGAGAGGCACCTGAGACGATGTGTAGCACAGTTGGTGCTAAAAACTGGGTTGACTTCTAAAGCAGTTTGACTTTCTATTACGGTTCTACATCAATAAAACCGTTGCACCTGCCAGGGCTGGAATCCCGGGTTGCCACCTGTGCCTTCAGTTGGTGACCAGACTCCTTGAATTAACAAAAGGGCTTTTTTGTTTTGTTTTGTTTAAAAAGACAGATGCCCAGGAAGTTACCCACTTTCCAACTAAGGTCACTTGGGCAATTGACTTTTACAGAACTCTTGGCTCCTGAAATTCGAAATGAATTGGGTTCTTTTAAAGGAAGCTTCATTTGGGAATCAGCAAAAAATTGGAAAAAAAAAAAAAAAAAACCCTTCCAGGCTGAACCCACTTGGACAGCACGTAAGAGACCGAAAGGTGGAGGCTCCTCCCGGGCCCAACTGCGGGATCCCAGCACAGTAACACGGTTCACCCAAACCCCGCAGGGCGGCCCAGAGCCTGGCTGGGTCAGCGCAGCGCGGGCGGGGCTCGGGCGGAGAGCCAGGCCCGCCGCCGCCGCCGCCGCGAGCCGGGACCTGCCCGACCGACCTGGCGGCGCAGTCTCGCGGGATTGCTCAGCGCTGGCTCCCCGTGCGGCTCCTGAGGTGGCTGAAATCCCCGGACACTCCCCGGTACCGTCTCTGGTCTCGGGGGTTCGGTGGGCTGCACGGGGACGGAAGAGAAGGCTGCTTTCGACCGCAGCTCGAGGTGAGGTTCCGCGGCCCCGACTGAGCGGTCGGACGTGGCTGGGGGCTCCGGGGGCGAGCGGGGCGGGCCTCGAGGGGTGCAGGGCGCGCCAGGGGCGCGCGCTCCGGGCCGCAGGTGCGGGGAAGGTGTTGGCGGGCCGGTTCTCAGCCGCCAAAGTTTCGGTGGAAGTTGGGAAAAGGCGATGCCGGGTCCCCGCGGGGCCAGAGACGCCTCTGCAGGTCTCAGGGCCTGAGGCAGGTGCCCAGGGGTGGGGCAAGGTTCCCGGCCCGGCGCTGGAAGCCGGGGCACGGCTGGGTGCTGCGGGGACGGGGTGAGGGGGTGCGGTTGTTCGTGGCTCGGGGCCCACAGCCTCCCTCCCACCGAGACTCCGTCGCTCTCTCCGGACAGCTTTGCTCATTTTCCTTTTCCGTGGGATCGTTACTCCCCGCCCCCAGTCCTTGAACACTAGTTTCGCTCCTCTGCAATAGGAAGCCTAGAAGTCGCCCTCTAGTTAGCCTTTTTAAAAACATAATGGTATAACCCTAGAAAAGTGCCACCCAAACTGCCCCTTTAGAGTCTTGAAAGAATTTAAAAAGTCATTAGATCTTAGGGAATATCCCTGGGATTCAGTTTTCCGGTGCGTGTAATAATATATCCAGTTGGGGGGGGGAGAGGAAAAGATACTCAAAAAGGGCTTTTAGATTTTCCAGTTCTATCAACCCTTTAAACTTATTCCCACCCCCACCATTTTCTCCATCTCACTCATCCGGTGCCCGCTTTTACCCTGTGCTCCATACAGCGCAAACCTATCATCCGTTCCCTAGAGTTGAGGCTTCCTCAGCAGGTGATAGATTCTCTGCCAAGGCAGGTGGAAGATTATCTCGATGGGACAAAATTTTCCGTCCTTTTCCCGCTGTTAGTTACCTAAGGGTGATGGTCTCAACTCTGCGCTCTGACGTCCGCATTTGAGTCTATGACAAATGTTGCTGATAAACCCTTTTGGTTGTTTTTACAGTCATTGACCCAGAGCTCATTTTCAGGAAAAAGAGCTTCCTTCAGAATGGTAAAATAATTAAATGAGGAATTTGAACATTTTATCTTTGGATGGAAATCTGAAAATGAAAAGAGCAGTTGATCCAAGCCATGTGGTAAAATTAGGAATTTGAAGAGAATGGAAATGTTTACATTTTTGTGGACATGTATTTTTCTGCCCCTCATAAGAGGGCACAGTCTTTTCACCTGTGAACCAATTACTGTTCCCAGATGTATGAAAATGGCCTACAACATGACATTTTTCCCTAATTTGATGGGTCATTATGACCAGAGTATTGCTGCTGTGGAAATGGAGGTGAGTAGTTCTTCATACCTCTATGGAAAAATAGCTTATGCTTGGTCTGGAATAAACTGTAATGAGCTTTTTCTTTTTTAAAAAAAACACGGTAAGGGATTTCATCAAGCTGTGTACAAGTCCTACTTTGAATAAATCCCTTTGAAAGTTAAGTCTCCTTACTAACATATGTGTTGTGTGCATGCATGGCACTGTTGAGTGGATTTGCTTAAGATCAGGTTCATTTTATATTAAGTATAATTATGAATGATTTTAAATATCTTGCACCTAGCAAATATTTTACTTTCCTGAGTCAGTTATGGTAGTTCCTCTAGAAATGTGAATTTGGAGTTTTTCCTAATTCATTGAACATACAATCTATATAGTTCATGGACTAAAAGTGCTTGGATTGCATATGTTTTCATAAGTAGTCTTTTTGTTCACTTGGCCCTATTTTTCTAAGGTAAATCAAGGACTAGTAGGTTTGGAGGCTGTAAATGGTGTTTTGCTAAAAGATGACCTTTTTTTTTTTTTTTTTTAAGTGTAGTGCTTAGTATGCTTTGTAAGATACGGTTGAAAGAAGCCACACATCAGGGGAGGAATAGGGTGACACTAAAGATTGCCTCAGGTGCCTCAGTTACCTGCTCCTGGTTTAGAGATATGCAGATTGCTAGGGAGGTGTGGGAGGAAAGCGTTACCTGTAGAGGCAGGAACCTGTCTTCTGGAGATCTGTTGGGTTGGTAAGTCTCGTGAAGGAAAGAAGACAAACGTTTTTGTCGTTTTTCTTCAGAATAACTGAGGATGGTAAAGGCTTTTTCTCATCAGATTGTTTCTAAGAGTTGAAACTTTGGTGATTTTAATATAGACCCTGATTTTAAAACCGACCAGACTTGATTGTGCAGCTTCAGAAGTCTTCCATTGCTGTTGAGTTGAATAGTTATCCAGCTACCTCATTATAGACTCATGTCTAAGATAGGAGGGCTTTTGAATACTAAGTTGAAGTACTTTGAAAAGATATTACAAATTATGTTATTGTAATCTTTCAGTGGTTTTTCAAACCAGTTCACATGTCATTTTGAACCCTGAGCAGTTGATGTGAGATTTCCATTGATTAATCAGAACTATTTTGATTGTTTAATCTGATTAAATAAAGTATGTGGTTTAAGTAACTTCAAGGAATAATTATAACATTCATTCACATTTTCTCTGATAATATGTGTTTTATAACTCATAGAGTTCTTAATTTTTTTTTTTTAATTTAGTTTCCTGGAGTTCGCTGATGGCTCAGTGCGTTAGGGATCTGGCGTTGTCACTGCTGTGGCTCAGGTTGTTCTGTGGCACAAGTTTGATTCCTGGCCCAAGAACTGCATGCTGAATGGCCAAAAAAACCAAATTCTGGTTTTCTTTTTGTATAGTAGCTACACACATTTTAAGTTTGAATACGTAATGTCAGTGTTAGTACTTAAACTCAGTGTCAATTGACATTGACCTTGTAAATTCAGATAATTTAGTGTTCCTTATCATAGAGTTCCATTATGAAGACAGGGGGAGATGCAGCTCTGGTAGTAAAATATAAGATAAGAACTAGTTTTTGTTCTACACATGTCTTTTTTTTTTTTTTTTTTGGCTTTTTAGGGCCACACTCATGACATATGGAAGTTCCCAGGTTAGGGATCAAATCAGAGCTGTAGCTGCCAGCCTACATCTACACCACAGCCACACAGGATCTGAACCATATCTTCAAACCATACCACAGCTCACAGCAGCACCGGATCCTTAACCCACTGAGCAAGGCCAGGGATCGAACCTGCAACCTCGTGGTTACTAGTCAGAGTCGTTTCCACTGCACCACATCGGGAACTCCTCTACACATGTCTTTTTAAAACCAGTTGTTTCTGACCCCCCAAAAAAGGTTATTTTTATTTACTTAGCTTCCTTCCCAGGTAGCTGTGTCAGGACATTATCAAGAAGGCATCTTTTTTCTTACTTACTTTATTTGATTGCTGATATTATTAATCTCTTCTCATCCTTCTCTTATACTAGTACACTAACATTTCTCTTAGCCTTTACTATTAAGTTTTATTCCATAAATCGCACTTCATTTGGTTTAAGGATATAGAAGAAAGTCATCAAGCAGTCATTTAATACCAACACTAACCTAAGTCTACAAAAGAAGAAAGGGAAATGGAATAGCAAAATAATATCAACCTAAGTCAGACTTTAAATCCCTATACATTATTTTTTTCTCCATGGTATCATGCTTTTCCTATCACCCTACCCTTATTTGTCCTTTGCCAGTGGCCTTCTCTTTTAGTTCCTGTATTAAATGTCCAATATTCGATAATTTGAGAGTTGTAAGTGAGCTTAAATATCTTGCAGAGCTTCTTAACCTCTGTTGTGCCATTGACGCCTTCTCAGAATAAGAGAATGTTTAAATTTAAATAAAATGAGTAGGATTACAAAGTTAATTATATTGAAAGGTACTTCTATTTATAGCCCAAGTTAAGAACCCTCGAACCTGTCATCATATAGTAAAGAACCTGAAGCCCAGAGAAGTTATGATTTGTCCAAAATCTGAGCTCTGTGATCTGATGAAGTGTTCTCTGCCAACATGGACCATAATATCACCTTTAACTGTTTTTGTAGGTTTTTTTTTTAATCCTTGACCTCATTGGATAAAAATGAAAATATTCCCTTAGATCAGAATGCCATGTGTTCATTTCAGTCTTTGCTGCTTTTTCGTGGACTTCATTTCAATAAGTATTAAACGGGGGGCTTTTTTTTAACTAGTAATCAGCTCTGCCCTTCTCTTTCTCATCCATGCCTTGAATACAAAGTCTCATTAGAATTTTTTCATCAAAAATAAAATCCTTAGGCTTCAGTCTCTCCTCCCTTGATGGTGCCAAAGTGATATTATTAAAATGTAAATCTGTGCAGTCCCCTCTGGGGTGAAAATTCCTCACCATTTCCCTAAAGCTGGAAAAATAAAGACCCAACTAGAATGGCACCCAAGGCTATTTATATGAGAACCTGCCTTCCTGTCCAGCTTCCTATCTCATCCCTTCCCATGACCTCTTTGGAGAACTCAAATGCATGCTCTTCTCTCTCACTCTGCACCTTTGCACATACTGTATCCGCTGCCTCCTGGGCTCCATACCTACCTATGGTTCTTCACTTGCTCAGTTTCTTCAGGTCTCAATTAGAGCGATAACTCTGTGTTTGGTGAACCTTCCAAACCTTGAAAACCTTTCTCCCAGGCATATTTAATCAGCTCACTCTCTGCACTCTGATAGTGTATAATACATATAGCTGTTTGTGTACTTATCATTCTGTGTTGCAGTTATTTACGTGGCTCTCTCACTAGCTTGCAAGCTTGTTGAACATAGGGATGTTTATTCATTTCTATCTTTAATGCCTAGTACAGTGCCTCCGAGCATGGTGGATGTTCAGTAAAACCTGAATAAAGGAAACGGAGATGTTTCCTGTACTAATAAATCAGCAAAGAGAATTTTCCCTCCAAATCTTTACCTTCCTCTTCTGTCTTCTGCGGAGTCTTGAGTGAAAGACACTGATATTTTTACGTGGTTTACATATCATTCATTTTTGATCTGCCTGAGCCTAGTTCTAATAAAATACATCAGTTGATATGCTCTATGTTCTTTTTTGTAATAGCTTGACACGTGTTTTGAATTTATTTTTTTATTTATTTGTTTGTTTATTTATTTATTTAGTCTTTTTTTTTTTTTTTTGCTATTTCTTGGGCTGCTCCAGCGGCATATGGAGGTTCCCAGGCTAGGGGTCTAATCAGAGCTGTAGCCACCGGCCTACGCCAGAGCCACAGCAATGCGGGATCCGAGCCGCATCTGCAACCTACACCACAGCTCACGGCAACGCCGGATCGTTAACCCACTGAGCAAGGCCAGGGATCAAACCCACAACCTCATGGTTCCTAGTCGGATTCGTTAACCGCTGCGCCACGACAGGAACTCCCTATTTATTTATTTTTGATCTTTTCAGGGCCATACCCGAAGCATATAGAAGTTCCCAGGCTAGGGGTGGAATCGGAGCTGCAGCTGTTGGCCTATGCCATAGCCATGCCAGGTTCTGAGCCACGTCTGTGACCTATGCCACAGCTCACGGCAACGCCAGATCCTTAACCCACTGAGCGAGGCCAGGGATTGAGCCTGCATCCTCATAGATGCCAGTTGGATTTGTTTCCATTGAGCCACAATGGGAACTCCTTGAATTTATTTAAAGAATTTGATTTTAACCATTTATATTTATATGGAGTGGAGGATTTAATCTTTCGATTGGACTCTTATAAACTGTATGTGTCAGATTTCTTTTTAAACTTTGTACTTTAGGACTTAATCTATAGGCCAGTCAAGTATTAAGTTATAACTGCATACATCTTGGCTTTTACTAAAACAAATAAATAAATTTGTTTTATAGCTTCTCTAAGGAACTGATTGGATTTTATACCTCCAACCCAGCTGTCTTTGGTTCCTGCTGGTCCCTGTTGAATTTCTAGTGTTCACCATGAACTATTGTTAAGATGAGGGACTGAAGAATTATCTCTGATTATGGTAACTAGTTGTGCGTTCTTAGCTACCAAGAATTCCGCTTAAGTCAAGAGATCCATCTCTCTCTCTTTTATGCCTTCCTTAGTTTTCATTTTGTGTGATGGCTGTCCTGTTTAATAGAATTTATAGCATTTGTGGTCATTGCTGATCTGTGATTATATGCGATGGTTTAGGGCAGTGGTTGTCAAAGGTTAGATCATAGACCACCAGCTTGAGAGCTTGTTAGGAATACAAGTTCAAGTTCCTGTTGTGGCTCAGTGGAAATGAATCTGACCAGTATCCATGCAGATGCAGGTTCCAACTCTGGCCTTGCTCAGTGGGTTAAGGATCTGCCGTTGCCCTGAGCTGTGGTGTAGGTTGCAGATGCAGCTCAGATCTGGCGTTGCTGTGGGTGTGGTATGGGCCAGCGGCTACAGCTCTGATTGGACCCCTTGTCTGGGAACCTCCATATGCCTCGGGTGTGGCTGTAAAAAGACAAAAAAAAAAAAAAGGGAAAAAAGTGCAAGTTCATGGATCCCATCCCAACCTACTGAATCATATCTGTGAAAGTAGAGCTCAGGAAACTTTGATTTAACAAGCTGTCCAGGTGTTTCTTATGTGTGTTAAAGTTTGAGACCCACTGGTTTTGAGTAAGGAATGCAAACTAAGGGCTAAATAATAAATATATTTGGCTTTGCAAACCATACAGTCTCTGTCACAGCTATTCAGCTCTTCAGTTGTAGCAAAAAGGCAGCCATATACAGTACATAAACAAATGAGTGTAGATGTCCTTCATTAAAACTTTATTTACAAAAACTGTGCATCATTTTTGGCCCACAGCCTGTAGTTTGCTGAACCCTGGTTTAAAGTACTTGTAAATGTTCTCAAGGACTACACACACATAGTGTGTAATAAATAGTTGTTATTGTGCATTCTTATTAATATGTTACTTGTGGAACATAATTTTTTATGTGGAAGTCAAATTTATGACAAACCAAAGGATCTGACTGAGGTATCCTAGTCCTTTAGTTTTGTTTCAGAGATTGCTTGAAATAAGGGACTTTGATTTTTTTTCCTTGTTTTATTACCTGATGGAAGTTATTTGCTTTTTTTTAAGTTCTAGATCATTATTATTATTATTATTATTTTAATAGTTATTTCCCCAATACATGTTTTTTCTACTGTACAGCATGATGACCCAGTTACACATACATGTACACATTCTATTTTCACACATTATCATGCTCCATCATAAGTCACTAGACATAGTTCCCAGAGCTACACAGCAGGATCTCATTGCTAATCCATTCCAAAGGCAATGGTATCTATTAACCCCAAGCTCCCCAACCACCCCACTCCCTTCCCCTCCCCCTTGGCAACCACAAGTCTCTTCTCCAAGTCCATGATTTTCTTTTCTGTGGAAAGGTTCATTTGTGCCTTATATTAGATTCCAGATATAAGTGATATCATATGGTATTTGTCTTTCTCTTTCTGACTTATTTCACTCAGTATGAGAGTCTCTAGTTCCATCCAGGTTGCTGCAAATGAAGTCATTTGTATTACAAAGAGTTAATTTACAATTCTGATTAGTAACTTGGCTTTGTAATGAAAAGGATGTTGTACAGTCTGACTCTCCTGAGTGGAAAAACAAATGGCTGCTGGTTTTCCATTGTGTTGCTTTTTGTTTCATATGTAGAGTATTGTTTCTCACATTGTGAGGCTGATGTCCCTTGAGAGACTGATTTCATCCAAAAAAGAACTGAGACTGATCTAGGAAAAATGGAAACCGGAATATTGTATTTTTCTTTTTGAATTGCCTTCATTAAGGTCTAGGCAAAAGCTAAGTCATGTATTGTGTTTGGAACAGCATGTGGTTGTTCTGCTTTTGGACCGAATAAAGGGAAGTTGCCAAAACAACCCTTTCCTTTCCACCTGTTAATACGCACTACTAAAATGTCTCTATTCAATTAAAAATCAAGGGATGGGGGGAAAACTATATAAAGAAACTTAAGAAAAAAATCTGTTTCTATTGGGCAGTGGTTTTAAAGTGTATTCATCTGCTTTTAGATGATTAGTGGACCCCTTCCTTTCCTCCTTATTCTCTGCTCATTTACCCTGTACAAAAGGAAACGTTTAGTGTGACTCATCTCTTTATTTTTTAGGGAAGACTTTCTGAAAATAAGTGTAACTATTCTGAAAGTGAGTCATTAAAAAAAAAATAGACATGAAAAGGTGTTACATATCAGTTGTATGTATAGTGGGCTACTGTTGGGTTTTAGAGTTAGAAACTGTAACTTACCTTCCTTTCTGACATTGTACTGCAGTAATAGGGAAAGTACCTTGACGTCTTCTGAGTCTGTAGAATCAGGGATTAGACCTGTGTGTGAACAGGTATATCTCCAGGGAGTCTCTGCTGATAGGCACAAAGTTCCTAGGGCCATCGCTTGATATTCCATGGTCTTGGGTATTATTAGTTATGCCTTCAGGAGAGCCTGTCCACAAAGAAAGGGACATGGTTCTTTCAGAACGTGGGAAGACTATTGTGTTGTGATTACTTCCTTTCTTCGAGGATGTGGCATGTAGATAATGAAGTTTTATTACTCTATTTTGTATATTTGTCACGTATTCATTCATTAATGTTTGTTGAATGTGCACCTGAATATGAATTATAGTTTTTCAAATTACAAGCGTTCTTCAAATAAATTTTCTGCCACTTTCTCTCTCTCCTCCTTCTGGGACTCTTACAATGTGAATGTTGGTGTACTTAATGTTGTCCCAGAGGTCTCTTAAACTATCTCCTGTTTTTAAAAATTCTTTTTTCTTTTCTCTGTTCAGCTTGGGTGATTTTCACTGCTCTGTATTTCAGTTCACTGATCTGTTCCTCTGTATTATCTAATCTACTATTGATTCCCTTTAGTGTATTTTTTATTTAGCTGTTTGTATTCTTCAGCTGTATGTAATCTTTTTTTTATATTTTTGAACTCTTTATTAAATTTCTCACTCTGTTCATCCATTCTGATCCCAAGTTCACTGAGCACCTTGTAATCATCTTGAACTCTTTATTTGCTTATATGCTTTATATGCTTATTTCCACCTCACTTAGTTCTTCTGAGGTTTTGTCTTGTTCTTTTGTTTGGAACATACTCCTCTGCCTCCTCATTTTTCTAAGTTCTCTGTGTTTATTTCTATGTATTAGGTACGTCAGTCAGGTTTCCTGATCTCGGAGGAGTGGTCTTGTGTAAGAGACATGCAATGGGGCCCACTAGCACACCAGAGCCATATGCTCTAGAGGTACCCACCATATGGGCTGTGTGAACCCTTCTCTTGTGCCTGGGCTGATTACTGTGGGCACCCTGTTAGGCGGGGCTGGTCTCTGGCTCTGTTGGCTGCAATTCCTGCCTTGAGTGGTGGCTGCTAGGCCTCTAGTGGGTGGGTAAGCCCCTGCCACTGAAAGGTTAGGGAGAAGACTCCAGAATGGCACTTGCCAGCACAAGTGGCCTCATGGTAGAATGAGCTCCCCAATGGCTGCCACTAGTGTCTTTCCTCAGGGGGAGTCCCAGTTGCCTTCTGCCTCTCTGGGAGGCTCTCCAAGATCAGCAAGTGGGTCTGACCTAGTCGGATTACTGCCTTTGCACTAGGACTCAGAGTGTGTCAAGTTTTGCATATGCCCTTTTAAGAGCAGAGTGTCTCCTACAGCCCTACAGCTGTCCTATATGTGAGCCCTGTTGGCCTTCAAAGCTAGACATTCTGGGGCCCCTCTTCCCAGTGCAGGACCCCAGGGCTCGGGAGCCTAACATAGGACTCAGATCCTCACTCCTTGGGAAGAATCTCTACAGCTGTGATTATCCTTCCTTTTGGGGGTTGCCTACCCTGGGGACTGTCTGGACTATACGGCATCACTCGCTCTCCCATCGTCTCATTGTGGTTACTTCTTTATTCTTTTAGTTGTAGAAAATCTTTGCTGCTGGTCTTCAGGTCACATTCATCAATAGTTTCTCTGTAAATAGTTGTAATTTTGGTGTGCTCGTGGGAGAAGGTGAGCTCAGGGTCTTCCTACTCCACCATTTTGGCACACTGAGTTACAAGATTTAAATTAAAAAATTGACTCCAGTGGACAGATTCTTTTGCAGTGCCAACCACTTAACTATGTATATTTGTCTAATTTCCAAAGGAAAGCTCTTTTAGGAGAAATGGTTTAAAATTTATAATGCTTGGTACTAAGAACTACTTAAAAAATATCAAGTTTTTCATTGTGAAAATAATGCAAAATCCGGAGTTCCCATCATGGCTCAGCAGTTAATGAACCCGACTAGCATCCATGAGGATGTGGGTTCAATCCCTGGCCTCGCTCAGTGGGTTAAGGATCTGGCGTTGCCATGAGCTGTGGTGTAGGTCGAAGACGTGGCTTGGATCCCAAATTGCTGTGGCTGTGGCTCAGGCTGTCTGCTATAGCTCCTCTTGGACCCCTAGTCTGGGAACCCCTATATGCCTCAGGTGTGGCCCTAAAGAAAGACAAAAAAGACCAAAAACAATAAAAATTAAAAATAATGCAAAATCCTAATCTTATTTATTATTTTTCTCTTGTATTTCAGGCTCTGCTTTGGGTTTGTTTTTTTTAAAAGAAGTTGACTGAGATTGGTCATATTAATAATAATAAGTGGCAAAGTGGCACCACTCGATTATGCAGTAGTCCATTTACATTCCCATGTAACCACCTTGACAGTATTTGCTTTGTGAAGTGTAAACATATAAGGACCCCTTTAGATTTTTAGTGAGTCTGTTGCCTAGGTAAGGCCCATGGCTTTTTTTTTCAATCATTTTTAAAACTTAGTCATCTTCTCTCAATTTTCATTTCTATTACTAGAAGTTGGCTTTATTTTTGGGACCATTTCAAAGTAAGAAATAAAGCTCTTACCAATTCTTGAAAGTTACTGTGTGTGTTACCATTTGTAGAAAGCACAAATCCTGAGCTGAGACTCAGCTGCTTTGTAGTCTCTTGGCTTTGGTCACTAGTAAAGTGGCTTGCTTCTGTGTACCAGGGGGATTCTGATTCATGCCTCAGAAAAGTGACAAATGTTTATATAACCTGCATCTTTAACACTAAGGGAAACAAGACAGAAAAGATACTGCTCAGGCTTAGCTTTATATAGATATATTTTTTGGCCATGGTGTGCATTGATTTGATGCGGGGTCTCGGTTCCCAGACCAAAAATTGAACCAGGGCCACTGTGGTGAAAACACCGAATCCTAAACACTAGGCTCATCAGGGAATGCTCTAGCTTTGTTTATATGTAGTCACATCCAAGGTGTGCACAGATTCCAGGGCCAGGGATTGAATTTGCACCATAGCAGTGACCTGAGCCACGGCAGTGACAACGCTATATCCTTAACCCACTAAGCCACCAGGGAACTCTTGAGTTTCTCTTCAGGATCTTATAGCACCACCAATCCCAGGTTTATACTAGGGTTTCTTCCTTTACCATGTCATCATAACTTGTGTGTTTTGTTGTTGTTGTTGTTTGTTTTTTTGTTTGTTTTTTGTCTTTTTGTCATTTCTTGGGCTGCTCCCGAAGCATATGGAGGTTCCCAGGCTAGGGGTCTAATCGGAGCTGTAGCCGCCAGCCTACATCAGGGCCACAGCAGTGCAGGATCCGAGCCGCGTCTGCGACCTACACCCCAGCCCACGGCAACACCGGATCGTTAACCCACTGAGCAAGGGCAGGGATCGAACCCGCAACCTCATGGTTCCTAGTCAGATTTGTTAACCACTGCGCCACAACGAGAACTCTATAACTTGTGTGTTTTAAGGAAAAGGTGAGTGTAGCAGAAGTAGGCATTCTGAGAATATGAGCAATATGCTCTGAGGCAAGTTGGTGATGTGTAGCTTGCCTTGCTAGGTGAAAGTAAATTCCTTTTGAAGAAAACAGCATTGGCCAGATTAAGTCATTATAAGCATAATACAATTAGTTATTTTTCTACTATATACCGTGGGTTGCCAGAATCTTTAAATACTGACAGAATGTTCACTCACTTTTGGTCCCAGTTAGGCCAGAAAACCAGTTCTAGAATTTCTCCCTGAGAATTCACTGAGGTCACCTACAACCCATTTTTTTTTTTTAATCTAATCACGGTACCAGTTGGTCTTTCTATTGTTTGTAACAATGGAAATCAGCTTTGCCTGACGAAAGCAAAAAATGGATGGTTGTTGGATCACTTATTAGATCACTGGAGAGACTAGAAAACCAGGGAGGAGCAAAGGGAACCAGGACACAGCTAAGATCATACCACAAGATCAGTCTGTCACCAGTGCCCAGGCCACTGGACACTTCCTGAACCATTGTCCCTGGACCCTTATTTGGCACTATAGGCATTATTGATCCCCCTGCAATTCCATCAAATAATCTGACTGTTCCTTTGTATAAGAATCTCAATATCTGGAGCATCCAGCTGTCCAGCCTTAGATTCGTGCCTGTGTTTTTGTTGTCAGGTCGCATGCCTGCATGCATCCTTAAGCTTCTGTAGCATCCCACCTTCTTTGGGATTCCCCACAATGGGACTGCTGGGCAGGTGGAAATGTGTATATTCACTCTAGAGCTCAGTGCAAGACAGAATTACCTAGTTACCTACCAAGGAGAAAAGTTAATTGTAGTACCTAGAGTTGCTTTGAAATTATGTCCAGCTCTGCTACTCAAGTCTTCGCTACCCTCTTCATAAAATTCTAGCCATATTTTGTCCTTAGAGGCCATCTAGTAGTTCATCACATTCATTTTATTGAGGAATGCTCTGAGGCAGAAAATTATCTGCCAAAGATGACACCAGCTCTGGTTAACAGCAGAACCGGAACCAGAATTACAGAGCTACCATTATTTCTAGTAAAGGATTATGTAAAACACTCCACATACTTTGGTTCTCTTTGTCTGTTTATCATAGTTTGGCTCTGGCTCTTTTTCAGAATGAAGGTATGGTTTGCCTTTCTAATTGCTCTCTTCTTCCTCGTTCTTGCCAGGACTAATAGTAACTACCACAGGATTTCTGCCAGGAGCTGGCCATTTGTGCCTGCCTTTTATTTCTCTGAGTGTCAAACGTATAATCAACAGAACTATTTTAGTTATTACTGAATGCTAGAATTTCAAAAGAAGTATTGATGTTTTATGCTATGGCTAGTTATTGAGTGAGTTTCTGAGCTTCTTAGAGTATGAAATTTTAAAAGAATTCATCCGTGAGACCATGAAGGCTCTGGTTACTGAGAGAGTTGAAGAAGGTGTGTCCTTGATGGGAGAGAGAGGGAACTGACTAAAGAGCCTAAAAGTTTGAACCTTTGCTCAGTTCATGGGTTTACATAGCACTTGCCATGCTAAAGACTGGTTTAAGACTATGCTGATATTCTGAATATAAGATTAAGGACACAGAAATGTCACAATGGGTCAAGTCAAGATTTGGTTTCCGAGAATGATATCCAGGTCATTTTGTGGAAGAACATAAAAGATTCCTATCAAGAATCTTACTTAAAAGATTAGGGAAATATGCTCATTCTCTTTTTTTCACCCGTTTGGGATGAGTTCAGTAATAGGCTGACTATCCATTATTTGAAGTGCTATTATTATTTGTTCTAAAATTATTTGTTCTGGGATTATTTGCTTCAGGAGATACATGTATTACCTGGAATATGATAAACATAGTTTGAGGTTTTATTGTCTTTGATTAATGTGTCCTGTGAACATTTGTTGAGTTTTGTTTCATGTATAATATTCTCAGTCCCCTTTTGATATCCTTGTCACCCTCCATCTTGTTGGGGTTTTTGCCTTTTTCATGCTGAGGAAGGGTAATTTTCAGGGAGAATTGGGTGGCAGTTTAGTGACAGACAAGGTCATAGAGGACAGATTTGGAGTCATGTGGCCCCAGGTTCCTCTCCTGGTTGCCATTTACTGCTTATGTGACTCTATAAATGCTGCTTTCAGAGCCTCAGTTTCCTCATCTGTGAGGTGGAGATAAGAACATCTCTCTCACAGGATTTTTGTAAAAAGAACTGGGATATGAAATAGCTAATTAATGGTGCTAACGGTAGATGCTGAATAAATCAAAGCCCTCATGTATTATCAGTAGCATTAGCTCAGGAAGAAGGGCACTTAAATTCTACTCAGACCACATTTTGTGTTTCAATAACAATTTCAGTAAGAAATTAGATTCCACGGCGCTCTCTTGTGATGCAGTGGCTTAAGGATCCGGCATTATTCCCGTCAGGGCTCAGTGGTTAACAAATCTGACTGGCATCCATGAAGAGGCAGGTTTGATCCCTGGCCTTGCTCAGTGGGTTGAGGATGCGGCGTTGCTGTGAGCTGTGGTGTAGGTCACAGACACGGCTCTGATCCTTTGTTGCTGTGGCTATGGTGTAGACCAGCAGCTACAACTCCAATTGGACCCCTAGCCTGGGAACCTCCATATGCCCTGGGTGCAGCCCTAAAAAGCAAAACACACAAGTCTCTGCTGTGTAGCACTGGGAACTTTGTCTGGTCACTTATGACGGAGGATGATAATGTGAGAAAAAAGAATGTATACATGTATGTGTAACTGGGTCACCATGCTGCAGAGTAGAAAAAAAAAAAAGTATTGGGGAAATAACAATTAAAAAGTAAAAAAAGGAGTTCCCGTCGTGGCTCAGCGGTTAACGAATCCAACTAGGAACCATGAAGTTGTGGGTTCGATCCCTGGCCTTGCTCAGTGTAGGTTGCAGACGTGGGTCGGATCCGCGTTGCTGGCGTTGCTGTGGTTGTGGTGCAGGCCAGCAGCTACAGCTCCGATTCGACCCCTAGCCTGGGAACCTCCATATGCCGTGGGAGCGGCCCTAGAAATGGCAAAAAGACAAAAAAATAAAATAAAATAAAATTAATATTAAAATTAAAAAAGAAAAAAAAAAGGATCTGGCATTGTCACTGCAGCAACTCAGATTGCTGCTGTGGTGCGGTTCGATCCCTGGCCTGGGAACTTCACATGCCATGGGTGTGGCCAAAAAACAAGAACAAAACAAAAAAGAGATTAGATTCCATTTTCTCACTTGTAATCTGAGGTGTGGATTAGGTCAGTGGTTTTCAAACTGTAATCTCTGAGGTAAATTTGAGGTCACTGGTGGGGGAAGGGGAACAGGAGAGGTATCTCAGAGGGAGGGCTTCCTGCACAGCCAGAGCAATGTGCTTTTATTTATGTAATAATATAAGGCTTCTTTGTAACCTCTTACTTAAAGAAGCCATTCCTTGGCGGAACACACACACACACACACACACACACAGTTTAAAAACAAAAGACTTGAAAGTCTAGTCAGGTCCTTTCCAAGTTTAAAATTCTTAAGTTTGCTGCAAGCTTGAACATTAGTGGCCCTCACTGAATCTGATCTGAAGACATGTTTTATTTGTCCTGTACATTATTTTGAATGTTCATATTAAAAAATTTTTAATTTGGATATTTCGCATTTACATCCAGATTTGATTTTATTATGACAAAATTGCAATACCTGACAGCTCTGTGCTCTCATTCCCAAATAACTGTCCCCTAAAGTTGAGTAGCAGCTGCTCCCCATCTACTCCTGCTGTCTTATGCCCTTTGGAATTTATCTTCCCAGCCCCTGGAGGTGTTTGAGCTTTCAGCATCTGAATTACCCTGGGCAGATTGCACAAACATCAGCATTATTGAATTAACCAACGTTGGCACTAGAAAAATTAAACAGAGGATGTGCCTTGCTGTGTTTGCCCTATAAGAAAATTGTTTTAACGTAGCAAAATGTTACTTTCACTTTGTCTGCCCTTAAAGTGGGCAATAATAGTTCTTAAGTGCTGACCATCAGTTTATTTATAGCTATTGCAGAATGGCTTCTGAGTTATAAGAGTTAAACATACTGTGTTTTAATTCTCTCCATCGTGGTAGCTGATCAATAGACAGCCAACATTTTTAGGAATTGGGCTTATGTGAGACAGTAAACAAAGAAAGTAAAAAACCAGGTGCCTATGCCTCCCCTTGTTCCACCTCAGTCTCAGAGGAGCGTACTCACATGGGCTGGGTGTTTGCCCCCATGGGACAGAGAAAATTGAGAAAAGTGCTCTAGTGTTTGCTCTCCAACAAGCTTCTGTTAGGTGACAAAGAGGCCTCAGCACCATTCAAATAAGGGAGATTCAGTGTACAACTGTGGCTGTCCTGTCCTGGCTCAGTCACTTGGCCCCAGGGTGAACTGGGGTGAACTCTTCACTGGTCCAAAGATCTCCATAGGCCTTGTCCTCTAGGTTTTGGGTGTGGGATCTGTGTGTGCCCTTTAAAGCAGACTTGTTAATGGTAGTGTTGTAATCACATCTTATACTTATTAAATTTTTTGTTTATTTGGCCTTTCACTTACTAAGAAATAGGCATTGAAATTTCTCCTTGTGATTGTGGGATTGTCCAAGTATTATTACACAAAACAGCATGGATGAATCTCAAAATCATGCTGCATAAAAGAAGCCAGACAATGGAGTTCCCATCGTGGCGCAGTGGTTAAAGAATCCGACTAGGAACCATGAGGTTGCGGGTTCGGTCCCTGCCCTTGCTCAGTGGGTTAACGATCCGGCGTTGCCGTGAGCTGTGGTGTAGGTTGCAGACGCGGCTCAGATCCCACGTTGCTGTGGCTCTGGCGTAGGCCAGTGGCTACAGCTCCGATTGGACCCCTAGCCTGGGAACCTCCATATGCCGAGGGAGCGGCCCAAAGAAATAGCAAAAAGACAAAAAGGCAAAAAAAAAAAGCCAGACAAAAAAGCATATATACTGTATGATTCCCTTTGTGTAAAATTCTAGAAAATACCACTCTGTAGTGGCAGAAAACAGATCAGTGGTTGGCAGGGAAGGTTATGGGTAGGGCTGGAGGTGTTCACGAGGGGGAGATAGGAGAGCTTACCAAGAAGCAAGAGGAATCATCTGGTAGTGATGGATAAATGTGTTACCTTGATTGTAGTAATGGTTTCAAAACCCATCCAAGGGTGCACTTTACTTATGTTCAGTTTATCGTACATCAGCTATACCTGAACAAAGCTGGGGAAAAACCCTCAGTAGTAAAGGCTTTTAACAGAAAAATGATAACCCTGCTCAGCCTTTTCTGTCCTCCCCAAAGGCTGCCGCTTTGAGCTCTTTTAGGTGTCATTCTGCTGCGTAGGCCATATTCAGGTATGCTTAGTCTGTTATTTATTGATTCATCAGTTTAGAACTTCAGTCAGTATCTGTTTAGTCTTTCCCAAGTTGATCATTTATTTCTCTTACTCTATGACTTTTAATTCTCCTCTCAGCCTCCTAATGCAGTTTTTGGTTAAATCAACAGTGCTAGCATTACTAGGAATATTAAATATTTCACACCCCTGAATCAAATAATACTTTGATTGCATTGATTTCCTTAATACCTTCCCCCCGTAGGTAATGCAGCGATTGCATTTTTCCCCATTCGTTTTGTTTTCTGTGCCCCTACAGCTAATTTTCATATGGCATGACAGACTTGTTAGACATCTAGCAGTAGTTATCCCAGATGCTCAGAACATCACCGTCTCTTAGTTCCAGTCTCCCCTGCCATCCCCTTGGAGGTCTTCCTTCTTCAGCTCTCTGTCCTCCTGCCCATATGCTCTGGCTGCTCTCTGGTTTAGATACGTAGCTGTCATGCTGTGGTTTCCTCATTCTTAGTGTCAGCTCAACTAATTCCTGAGTCCCATGTCATTTTCCTTCCTGGTTTATTCATATACTCTGTCAGTTTGTTTTAGGAATACTACCTAGTTGCTTCCTAAAAAGACATATTTGAAAGTTAAAATTTTTACTTCCATACAGGGCCAGAAAGGTATTTTACTGTCACCTAAATGTTCAGTTGGGTATAGAATTCTAGGTTGAAAGTAGTATTCCTTCAGAATATTAGAAGCTATTTCTGCATTGTCTTCTAGCATCTGATGTTATTAAATTTTCAGAATTTAATTCCTTTGCATGTGACCTGTTTTTTTTTCTATCTGGAAATATTTATGATCTTCTCTTTATCTTCATACTCTGAAATTTTTTGACATGACTTGTCATTGTTCATTTATTGCTCTGGATAGTTATTCATTTATTCAGTAAATATTTATAGATAAATCACTCTACACACACACACACACACACACACACACTGGTCTAGGCACTGTGGATATAGCAATAAAATAAAATAGGCAAAATCCCTTCCCCTCATGGAATTTACATTCTAGTAGTGAAGGTAGAAATTAAGAAATAAACTAGTGAATATATAAACTAGAAATCTAATGAAATGTCAGATAGTGATAAGGGCAATAAAGAAATATATGAAATAGTAATGGAACAGAGAATAACTATAATTTTTTATGTAGGATGGGCAGGGAATGCCTCTCTGGGGTGACAGTTGAGCAGAGACACAAGCCATGTGACTATCTGGAGGAAGAGTAGTCTAGATGACGGGAACAACAGATGCAAAATTCTGAGGCAGAAATGTATATGGAATGTTGAGAGGCAAAAGGCCAGTTTAGTGCAGTGGAGTAAGAGAAAATGCAGTAGGAAATGAAATTGCTAGCGGCCAGGAATTGTGTTAGCCTTATAGAACTTAAGGACTTTGAAATTTTTTCTATTGTTGTTTGAATAAGGACAAACATATTTTAAAGAATCACATTGGTGGGAGCATGGGTTAATATGGAGATTGACTGTAAGGTCAGCAAGAGTACTTAACAAGTGAGACCTGTTAGGAGGCTCTTTCCGTAGTCTAGATGCAAGAGATTGTGATCTAGATGTAATAACTCAGTAACGGTGAGAAATGGTCACATTTGAAATATATTTTTAAGGGAGAGCCAATAGGATTTGCTGATGGATTGGCCGCAGGGTGAGAGAAAGAGAGGGGTAGAGGATGAATCTGGCCTGAGTAACCTGGTGAATGGTAAGGCCACCTTACTGAGATGGGGACTAAGGGAGTGTTTGAGTGAGAGCATGCAGTGGGCTTGAGCTGTGTTTTGAACATTGGGTTTGAGATGAATGTTGACAGCCAAGTGGAGTTGTCCAGGAGACAGATGGTCATTCAAGTCTAGGGTTCACAGGAGAGAAGGAGACCAGAAATAAATTTAGGAATCCTTCATGTGTAGTTGTATTTAATACCATGGTTCTGGATGAGTTCCTCCTGAGAAGTGGGTGGACATAGGGTAGAGGTCTGAGGATTGAGCCCTGGAGCTCTTCGGTATTTAGAATTGAGAAGTGGAAGAAATCAGAAAAGAAACAGACTGTGAGATCAGTAGGAATTCAGGAAAATTCGTATTCTAGAATCCAACTGTAAAAAGTGTCTCAGGAGGAGGCCAGGGTCCACTGTGTCAAATGTTGTTAAAAGTTGAACGTTGGATTTGACAGTGTGAAGTTTATTGGTAACCCTGACAAGCAATTTCACTGAAGTGTGGGGACAAAACCTGATTGGAGAGTGGGCTCAAAAGGGAATGGAAGAGCAGAATTGGAGAAACTGTGTAAAGACAACTTTTTAAAGGGATTTTTCTATAAAGGGGAATAGAAAAATGAAATAATACTTGGGTGGGAAGAGGACTGTGAAGTCAGGGAAACATACTGTTCTTTTTTATGTTAAGAGACAATACAGTATGTTTGTATGCTGGGGGGTCATTATAGCATCGAGGGAGGAAATGATTGCAGAAGAGGAGGCAATTGTCAGAACAAAGTCCTTGGCTAGACCAGTGGGAAGGGATCTCGTGTACAAATGGAAGAGCTGGTTGATTGGAATTCAAGCTGTTCAACCACTGAAGTAGGGAAGGGAGAGAATGGATAAGCTGCAGGTAGCTTGGTACATTTCATGAGAGGATCTAGAAATTATCTTCTGATTATTTCTTATTTCTCAGTAAACTAGAAACAAAATCATCAGCTGAGAAGATGGACTGTGAAACTAGAGGTTTGAGAAAAAGAGGAGAATGTGAGAGAGATCTCTGTAAAAGAGACCTAATTGAAGTTTTAGCCCAGAAATGTCTTAGTAGCAGGGTGCTCCCCACCTTTCCAGTTTGGAAACTGGTGTCCTTCCCTTCTAGGAAATGTTAACTTCTTTATTGGATAATCACCCCCAGTCCCAATTCCCCTTTCCTTTCTGGAAGTCCTTTCATCAGGAGCTGGATACTTGGACTGATCCTCTGATTATCCCTCTCTTCTTTCAGCTTTATCTTCTAATCTTTTTTTTTTTTTTTTGGAGTTTTTCATTTCAGCTATCTTACTGTTATTATTTTTTACAGCTGCACCTGCAGCATGTGGAAGTTCCCAGGCCAGGGGTCCAATTGGATCTGCATCTGGGGCCACAGCCACACAACCCTGGATCCGAGCCACATTTGTGACCTGTGCCACAGTTTGCAGCAGCGACAGATGCTTAACCCTCTAAGCAAGGCCAGGGATAAAACCCACATCCTCACAGAGACAACATCAGGGCCGTAACCTGCTGGGCCACAGTGGGAATGCCTCAGCTATCTTATTATTTTTTTAATCTTCCATAGCTTCTTATTCTTTTTAATGGATGCAATAGATTCTCATTTAAGTTATTAAGGTTTTTGTTTGTTTTGTGTTTTGTTCTGTTTCTTCCCTGAATAGTCTGTTTCCTCCAAATATCCTTTTATCTGCTTGCTTGTTTTGCTCTTTGTGTTTTGTGATGCTTTCTTCAAATGCTTGATGATCCTTGGCTGCCCATTTGTATTTGTGTGTGGCTTTGAAAACCTCTGTGTGTGTGAATGGGGCTAGTTACTGGTGGGCTTCAAAGGGAGGTAAGCTTGAGGTCAGCTGGCTTTTTCATTGCCAATGTGTAGAGGTCTTTTCTTCAAGACCATTGATTTTTTTTTTTTCAAAGATTGGGGATGGTGGGTATATGCCTATATATGTCACCCTTTGGGGGCCAGAGCAGGAAAAGAAAGTGAGGGCTTCCTGTTGCCATAGGTAGGCTATTATTCAGTATCTCTTCCCTCACTGTGGGTTGTCCTTCGGCCCTGCTCTGTGCCTACTACCCAAGTGCAGGACATCTCTGCGCCATCTGGCCTGGACACCATCCTGGTGGAATGCGTTGATCATCTGGCTGCATGGGGTCGGGCTTGGGGAGTGACGTAGCGAGGAACTAATTTGTAAACATTCAAGTTTAGCTTCAAAGAACTAAGACTCTCAGGTTCTTTAGGGCAAAGCAGCTCATTCCCATGTGAATCCCTCCATTTCTTCTTGGTCTTCATTAAGTCCTCACCACTCCTCTAATAGCTTTCTGTTCCTCAGAGTTTGGGGTTTTCTTTTTGTTTTGTTTCACTTTTCTTCTTCGGAAAACTCAGATATTCTAATGTAATTCCTCTTGTTCCCTTACTGATAGATCAGTACCTTTTTTTTTTTTTTTCTTTACTGTCGTGTTAATAAGGACACGAGGAGGAGGGAAAGGAGATCGACATATGTGGTCAACTCACCATGTTTTTCCAGAACACATGCACACTCTCTAAAGGGTGATCATCGCAGTAACGAAGACTTGTTGAGTACCTCCCAGTTCCCAGTGCTTTACATTTATTAACTTGGACTCATAATGGTCTTGTGAGACAAGTGCTGTTATTATTGCCATTTTAGAAGTGAAGAAACCAAGACACCAAGTTCCCACTCTGGTTCAGTGAGCCAGTGATCTGGCTTGTCTCTGTGAATTCGATCCGAGCCCTGGCACAGTGGTTAATAATTTGGCAATGTCACAGCTGTAGCATAGCTCTCAGTTCTGGCTCAGATTACATCCCTGGCCTGGGAACTTCCATATGCTATGGGAGCTGCTGAAAAAGAAAAAAAGAAAAAAGAAACTAAGGCACAGAGAATTTACGTAACTTGTCAAAGTTATAAAACTAGTAAGTGTGAAACTAGCATTCAAAAATCAGCTGTCAGGGAGTTCCCATCACGGCTCAGTGGAAACAAATCCAGCTAGTATCCATGAGGACTCAGGTTCGATCCCTGGCCTTGCTCGGTGGGTTAAGGATCCAGCATTGCCGTGAGCTATGGTGTAGTTCGCAGACATGGCTCAGATCCTGTGTTCCTGTGGCTGTGGTGTAGGCAGGCAGCTACAGCTCCAATTTGACCCCTAGCCGGAAACCTCCAAAAAAAAAAAAAAAAATCAGCTGTTAGAGACTGCTGAGACCCCTCCTGGTTAATACTTTCTCATACAGTATCCCATTCCTTATTGAAAAATCCCGGGAATTTAGCATGTCATCCTTGGGCTCTGTGATCAGGTCTGGAGAACTTCCGCAGTCTCCTCTCTCTCTCCTCTGTCCTCGACTTCGCCTCTTTGACCTTATATTCTAATCATACTGAACTTCTTGCCCCGAATGCACCATGGTCTTATGGTCCTTTTGCATTTTTCATGCTGTTCCCTTTACCCCAAACATTCCTTTATTCTCCAGAATGCTCGATATAGTGTTAAGGGATTTCAACATAGACTTGTAAGTTGGATATTTGTATAATCTGTTTCACCTAGCAATCAACTCATGCTTTTGATTTGTCTTGATTTAGTATGCCCTCTTGAAAAGTGCATAATTGAATAAAATAATATTCCATCGCATATGAAGGGTTCTTATGTCTAACTAAACAAAATTATCTCCTCAATATTTGGTTGTATTGAGAGTGAGATTTAAAGATTCTTTTGGAGTAGAAGTGAAAACATGTATATTTCAAATAGTTATGGATTAATTTCATTCACTTGTTACATTAAAATGTTTTCTAACCTTGTGTTACTGTTTTTCTTAATAGCCTTTTCTCCCTCTTGCGAATCTGGAATGTTCACCAAATGTTGAAACTTTCCTTTGCAAAGCTTTTGTACCAACCTGCACAGAGCAAATTGATGTGGTTCCACCCTGTCGTAAATTTTGTGAGAAAGTATATTCTGATTGCAAAAAATTAATGGATACTTTTGGGATCCGATGGCCTGAGGAACTTGAATGTAACAGGTAAATTATGTTTTATGCTTTCAACTGAAAGCTACTGATAATATTTTAATATTGGTGTTGGTTTTCCATAATGTTAGTGGTAGGCTTTCATTATTTAATTCAACAAATGTTTGTTGCACATTTAATATATGTCAGGCACTTACTATAGATCAATGCTGTAAACAATGGTGAGCAAAACCAGACTTGGTTCTTGTTCTCAGGGAACTTAGAGGGGGATGGGAGGAACGGAGAGTAATCAAATAATCATAAAAATAAATGCAAAATTACAACTGTGCTAATATAACAAAGGAGGGTACATAGTTCCCTGAGAATGTGTGATGGTGCCTTGGCCCTAAACTGGGAGGAAATGAACCTTTTCATCATTCACTGACCTTTTTGCACATTAGCCTTGATTAATTGCTTTTATCTCCTATTCTCTAGGCATTGGGAGCTTGTAATTTGACATATTCTACTGATAAAATGAGACCTCATGTAATAAATCTGGAGAGGAAGCTGGCTTCCTTTTTGTTTCTTTATCTGTAGACTAAAGAAACTATAGAACTTTTGTGGAACTCCTACTTCTGGTAGATGCATAATCACTTTACAGGACAACTGGTAATATATACTAGAGGTGAAGATATGCATTCTCTACCTCTTAGTGAAAGCTCTTTCTATAGAAACTTTTCCACACACAAGGAATCATTAACAAGAATATTTATTTTAGGAGTTTCCCTTCGTGGCTCAGTGGGTAACGACTAAGAACCATGAGGTTTTGGGTTCGATCCCTGGCCTTGCTCAGTGGGTTAAGGATCCAGCGTTGCGGTGAGCTGTGGTTTAGGTTGCAGATGTGGCTCAGATCCCGTGTTGCTGGGGCTCTGGTGTAGGCCGATGACTACGGCTCCGATTTGACCCCTGGCCTGGGAACCTCCATATGCCATGGGAGCGGTCCAAGAAATGGCTTAAAAAAAATTATTTTAGCATTATTCATTTTTGTTTTTTGTTTTGTTTTGTTTTGTTTTGCTTTTTAGGGCTATACCTGCGGCATATGAAAGTTCCCAGGGTAGGGGTCTAATCAGAGCTACAGCTGCTGGCCTACACCACAGCCTCAGCCACGTGGGATCCAAGCCACGTCTTCGACCTGCACCACAGCTCTCGGCAACACCGGATCCTTAACTCACTGAGAAAGGCCAGAGACTGAACCCTCATGGGTACTGGTTAGCCTTGTTACTGCTGAGCCACAATGGGAACTTCTGTAATTTTTTTAAAATGAGAAAAAGTCTGAAATTCCTTTGTAAGAGTGATAAGTAAATTTTGGTGTAGTTACACACTAGAATACTACCATACAATTATAAGATGAATGCAGTTGACCCAGATCTGTCAGTGTGGATAACTCTAAAAATTATAGTGCCAAGTCACAAGTGTAATAAATATAGCTCAATGTCATTTATATAAAGTTCAGAATCTATGAAACAATGCTATATAACATTATAGCTAGACAATAACATAGTAAAGATATTAAAAAATTCATGAGAAATAAAAACTGAACTTGCAGTAATACATATTTTGGAAGAGAGAGAAAAGAGAATAGGACCAGAAAGTGGTCCCAACAGTGACTGAAATGTTACGTTGCTTTATTTAAAAAGGTATAAAGCAAAACCGATATGATACTACCTTTTGAAAAAGCTTGTAGATACATCCATGGGTTTTTTTAGTGGACATACATTTTATTTTTACCTGAAGCTTACTTAAAACTCTTTCTCTTTAAACACCTCTACTAATTTCTAAACCATGTGAATCCTCCAAAATAATTCTGGTGTGTGGAAACTCAACTGAGTGGTAAAATTCCGCACAAAACAGAAATACCCGCTTTGTGTGCCCAGAACTGCCCATAAACAAGGGAGGCAAACAGCCAAACCCCAGCAAAATGGTGATGTGAGTCAAGCTGGTCCAGAGCCTTCCTCTTGGTGTCTTCTTCCCCTTCTTTGAGAACTTAGAGATCACTTGAACTCTCTTCTCTCCTTCCAGGAAATGATCTCATTTCAGTCATTTTATTTGTTATCACCTTACTATGTGGTTGATCTACTGTGTTCATGAACGTTAGAAAATAAAAATTAGGAGTTCCCGTCGTGTCTCAGCAGAAATGAATCTGACTAGTATCCATGAGGTTGCAGGTTCAATCCCTGGCCTTGCTCAGTGGATTAAGGATCTGAGGGTCGCGTGAGCTGTGGTGTAGGTCGCAGATGCAGCTTGGATCCCATGTTGCTGTTGCTGTGGCTGTGGTATAGGCTAGCAGCTACACATCTGTTTTGACCCCTAGCCTGGAAACTTCCATAGGCCTCGGGTGTGGCCTTCAAAAGACTAAATAAATAAATAAAAGTTAACTTTCTCAAGACTTTATTTCAATTGCTATAAACAGACAAGCCCGCACTTTTTGTCTAGAGTCCAATCAAGATAAATTCTTTCTTGGAGTTCCCGTTGTGGCACAGTGGTTAATGAATCTGCCTAGAAGCCATGAGGTTGCGGGTTCTATCCCTGGCGTCTCTCAGTGGGTTAAGGATCCGGCGTGGCCGTGAACTGTGGTGTAGTTTGCAGACGTGGCTCGGATCCCGCGGTCCTGTGGCTCTGGTGTAGGCCGGCGGCTACAGCTCCGATTCGACCTCTAGCCAGGGAACCTCCATATGCCGTGGGAGTGGCCCCAGAAAAGGCAAAAAGGCAAAAAGACAAAAAAAATAAAATAAATTCTTTCTTAAATATTTAGGGAGTTCCCATTGTGGCTCAGCAGATTAAGAACCCAGTTAGTATCCGTGAGGATGTGGGTTTGATCCCTGGCCTCATTCAGTGGGTTAAGGATCCATTGTTGCTGCAAGCTGCGGCATAGGTCACAGATGCTACTTGGATCTGATGTTGCTGTGGCTGCAGTGTAGGCTCGTAGGTGCAGCTTGGATTTAACCCCTAGCCTGAGAACTTCCATATGCTGCAGGTAAGGCCCTAAAAAGAAAAAAAATTAGCCTTGAAATCAGAAATAACTTAAAAATCATTAATTGATTAATTATTTTCCAAGCAAGGGAATTTTCATGTTCACTTGCTTAATATTCAATATGTATGTTAGCGTTTTGGGGCCTCATTAACAGCTCTAAGTTCTTAGTCAACTTCAAAACTTTCTCCCCAACTCTAAACCTGTAATCCATTTAAGTTTGTATGTCTTCCTGTCAATTATGAATGCATAAGGAAATATGTAATAGTTGGAAAGCATAGCATTGCTTTGTTTAGTTTTTTTAAATAGTGACTCAATAAAAATGTTGACTTATTTAATTTTTAAATTCTTCACAGGTTACAATACTGTGACGAACCTGTTCCTGCAACTTTTGATCCACACACAGATTTTCTTAGTCCTCAGAAGAAAATAGAACCAGTCCAAAGAGACATTGGATTTTGGTGTCCAAGGCATCTTAAGACTTCTGGGGGACAAGGCTATAAGTTTCTTGGAATTGACCAGTGTGCACCTCCATGCCCCAACATGTATTTTAAGAATGATGAGTTGGAGTTTGCAAAAAGTTTTATTGGAATAGTTTCAATATTTTGTCTTTGTGCAACTCTGTTCACATTCCTTACTTTTTTAATTGATGTTAGAAGATTCAGATACCCAGAGAGACCAATTATATATTACTCTGTCTGTTATAGCATTGTATCTCTTATGTACTTTATTGGATTCTTGCTGGGCAATAGTACAGCCTGCAATAAGGCAGACGAGAAGCTAGAACTTGGTGACACAGTTGTCTTAGGCTCTCAAAATAAGGCTTGCACCGTTTTGTTTATGTTTTTGTATTTTTTCACAATGGCTGGCACTGTGTGGTGGGTGATTCTTACCATTACTTGGTTCTTAGCTGCTGGGAGAAAGTGGAGTTGTGAAGCCATTGAGCAAAAAGCAGTGTGGTTTCATGCCGTGGCCTGGGGCATACCCGGTTTTCTGACCGTTATGCTTCTTGCTATGAACAAAGTGGAAGGAGACAATATTAGTGGAGTTTGCTTTGTCGGTCTTTATGACCTGGATGCTTCTCGCTACTTTGTACTCTTGCCGCTGTGCTTTTGTGTGTTTGTTGGGCTGTCTCTTCTTTTAGCTGGCATTATTTCCTTAAATCATGTTCGACAAGTTATACAGCATGATGGCCGGAACCAAGAGAAGCTAAAGAAATTTATGATTCGAATCGGAGTCTTCAGTGGCCTGTATCTTGTGCCATTAGTGATGCTTCTTGGATGTTATGTCTATGAGCAAGTGAACAGGATCACCTGGGAGATAACTTGGGTCTCTGACCATTGTCGTCAGTACCATATACCATGTCCTTATCAGGTAAAAGCTGTCATTTGTATTATTTCACTACTGAATTTTAACAGAGAAAATGTTCCCTGGAAATATCTTTTGAGTTAGTCATGAGCATAAAATTAGATTTCAGGTGCGAAAATCCAATAGACAGAGGGAATTGTTCCCTATGCATCAGTTTCCTCAAGTTTTAGCTTCAGTTCCAGTAGTAAAAGTGTCTCCTTTTAGCTGTTCTTTTAAAATTAAATTGGATTGCAAAGGCAGATTAAAATAGTGATGAAGAATGGAGTCAGGGAGTTCCCGTCGTGGCGCAGTGGTTAACGAATCCGACTAGGAACCATGAGGTTGCGGGTTCGGTCCCTGCCCTTGCTCAGTGGGTTAACGATCCGGCGTTGCCGTGAGCTGTGGTGTAGGTTGCAGACGCGGCTCGGATCCCACGTTGCTGTGGCTCTGGCGTAGGCCGGTGGCTACAGCTCCGATTCAACCCCTAGCCTGGGAACCTCCATATGCCGCGGGAGCGGCCCAAGAAATAGCAACAACAACAAAGACAAAAAGACAAAAAGACAAAAAAAAAAAAAGAATGGAGTCAGAAGAACAGTCTTATGGGAGAAAATGAAGGGTAACTTCTGCTGAGTTGGGAGGTGTTTTTAATTCTTCATTTACTTGGGAAAACCCTTATTTGGGTATATTTCATTTGATCATATCCTCTTATATTTTGCTTTTATATTCTTATGACAATAGAACTTAGTTTTTGCCTAAACCATCGTGTCATTTCTCTGACAAAAAGCACAATTAAAACAAAATATGTTTCTGATGTTTCTAATTGGATTAAGGTGGTGATTTTAAGACTTAAAAAAATAAATATTTGAAAATAGAAAATCTCTAAAGCATTTTAGTTGAGTTTTTAAATAGAAACTTTTTAATAGATTGCATACATTTTTCTTGAATATTTATATATGGTATTAAGTGGTTATACTTGGTGTGAGTGCTGTCATCACAGTATTTCAAATCAAACAATATGCAGGCTGAGTTATTTTACATAATAATTTATGTTGTAGAAAGTTACTGCACTGCAACACAGTGGAACCTACTGTAAATACTGAAGTGTGGGGACAGTGGTTTTACTTACCTTACTTCCTGTCCATGGTCTGTTATCCATTGTCTGCTTTTACTATATAATTAATAAGGGTGCTGTCTTAAAGGGATCAGCTATATTAAATGTCTAGATTCCTCAGTATTTTGGGCAAACTAGAGGGGAAGCAACTATTACACACTGCTAAAAAGTTTAAGTTACATGATTTTTTTTAAAGATTACATTTCATGTAAAGAAAGAAACTATATCATAAAATGAGAAAATTCTAATCTTCAAGTGGGGAAGGACTTATAAAATTCAGGAGCTATAAAAGAAAAGATTGCTAAATTTGACAAAAGAAAAATTTTTTTTTCAGATTCAAAACCCCACCATAGTCAAATTTAGAAGACTAACTGGGAAAATTTATTCACAAAACACCACATCATAAGTGAAGAGCTAATTTCCTTATTTAAAAAGAGTTCCTGTAGATCAATAAGAAAAAACTAACAGGTCATGCTGTAGCACCACGGCATTGCTGGAGTGCTGGGCTGCAGTTTTGATCCCCAGCCCAGCACAGTGGATCCAGGGTTGCTGCAGCTGCAGTGTAGGTTGCAACTGCAGCTCAGATCTGATCCCTGGCCTGGGAACTCCATATGCATGGTGTGGGGGGGCCAGAAAAGGGGGAAAAAAAGAAAATAGCTAATGATCTGATATAAAAACGAGAAAAGAATATGTAGAGGGGTCACAGAAGAGGAAAACAAAAAACCTATTCTTGAACATATGAAAAAATATTACAAGAAAAATGCAAATTAAAATTATAATAAAATTGTATTTCTGCTTATGACATGGCAAACGTCTGAAGGTTTTATAACCACTGTATTGACAAAACTGTGGCAAAATACATGTTCTAGACTTTGCTGTTAAATTAGTTCAACCTTCCCTGGAAAGCGTTTTAAGCGTTTTAATAATATTTATCATTTAAGATGCACGAACTCTTTGATCCTGTCCTTCTGGGAATTTATGGACAGATCTCAAAATGTGAGAAATTACACATATATGAAGATAGTCACTGCAGCATTGTTTGCAATAGCAATAGATTGGAAATAACCTAAATATCTATTAATGGGGTAGTTGAATATATTATAGTTTATTAATAAGTGTACAAAACAAGGTGAAATGCAGAAGGTATTTTGGCACTTGTGTAACCTTTAAAAATAATATTTGAGAGTTTATGCTTGAAAGAAAAATATGATCTAATTTTTACAGAATTTCCACATTTTTACATTTTACTTAGGCTTATTTTGCTCTAACCAAGTTTTTGTAAGATAAACATCAATGATGCATAAAGACTCTAAAGTAGTATGTTGTTTTAATGAGTTTAAATGTATTTTTTGTAGATTATAGTTCAGGAAAATAGATTAATATTGAGGTAGATATTTGGCAGTCATAAGAGGCTGCTGTACTTATAGGGGAAAAATGCCAGATAAAAAAGCAAAATGTTAAGACATCCTTCCTGAATGTTTTTAATAAGTGTTTCTCCATGTCTGGCTGTATATTTTGATAAAGGTTCTTTGTTCAGATCTTCTGTAAAGAATGTATTACACTTAAAGCACTATTCATTATACTATGTTATGTCATTTTATAATAAAACAGACTAAAGATTTTACTTTTTGTCCAAGTTCTACATTGTATAGACCTTCCTCCACTTATAAATATATCACTGAAATTTTTATTATGCATTATTTCTTTGTAGGCAAAAACAGAAACTCGACCAGAATTGGCTTTATTTATGATGAAATATCTGATGACTTTAATTGTTGGCATCTCTGCTGTCTTCTGGGTCGGAAGCAAAAAGACATGCACAGAATGGGCTGGGTTTTTTAAACGAAATCGCAAGAAAGAGTAAGAATCTGTTGACTTATCTGACATTGTTTTAAAATAAATAGGTCAAATGCCAAGGAGCTATTCAAATCATCATTGTGCTGGAGTTTCATTATATCAACTGTTTCAAGTTGAAATATTTTTCATCGAGAGAGAGAGGCTTTATTTTAGCATTTGTTACAGTAGTCTTTGACATATACTATTCTATTGAAATGTGAATAAAAGGTTTGTAAAATGTACATTTTCTTTCCATGGCTTATAATATATCCAGTATTATTACTGCTTTCATGGGTTCATTGTTTTGGGTTCAGCATTTTAAATAGTTTTTTTCTTTTTTATCAATGATAAAAGATGAATCAAATATATGTAAGATAATGTATAGAGTATATTTCAACTGTGATGTATGATCATTAATTACCTTTAATTTTTGCTATGCATAGTACTGACTTAACATTATCACTTATTTGCCTTGCTTAAGATAGTAAAAATTTAAACATGAAATATTCTGTAAAAATATAGTAGATTTACATTTATGAGTAAATAATTCATTTTAGTTATATATGTTATATATTGTCTATTGTCAACAATATAGTATAGCATTTTTTAAACTGTTTTCATTTGGTTTGATTAATGAACTTTTATGGTAACATTTTCAGAACTGTAGACCTTTTTACAAGTTTTTATAAGTGTTTGAAGTCTGAAGAATTGTGTCGAACTGGACTTTAATTTTTTGAACTATTACATATCTCTAGTCCCTATTTATATATCCACACTAACTTCAGAATTACTTGGAATTTTTTTTTTAGTTTTTATGGAATTATAGTTGATTTACAAGGTTGTGAATTCTGCTTTGTAATCACAGTGATTCAGTTATATGTGTACACACATCCATTCTCTTTCATATTCTTTTTCCACATGGATTATCAGTGAATATTGGGTAGAGTTCTCTGTGCTATATACAGCAAGTCCTGAACTTGCTATAATTTTAATGTTAGAAAGAAAACAATTAAATTTAAACAAAGACCATTAATTATACTCTGTGTCCTTTCTGTCTGGTTTACTTTCGTATTTGATATATTTATATGTGATATACACACAGATAGTGCCCTACTTTATTCTGGTTTGAGTTTTCTTGCCCTCATCCTTTGATTTTGCCTATTTAATTTCTTCTCACTATTTATGCTGACAAAAGCACCTAACAGTGTATGCACAAAAGATTTCATTTCATGGCAGTCTACTTATATCTCATAGTATTTCTAATCCTAGATTTTATAAATAATGTAAATCATATGGAATCTAACTTTAATCAATAAGGAGTTTTTGGCACAAATATATGATGTACTTTATGGTTTCTAGTTATAAACCTTGACATTTATCAAGTAAACTCTTTCTAATTTTCCTACAGTCCAATCAGTGAAAGCCGAAGAGTACTACAAGAGTCATGTGAGTTTTTCTTAAAGCACAATTCTAAAGTTAAACACAAAAAGAAGCACTACAAACCAAGTTCACACAAGCTGAAGGTCATTTCCAAATCCATGGGAACCAGCACAGGAGCGACAGCAAACCATGGCACTTCTGCAGTAGCAATCACTAACCATGACTACTTAGGACAAGAAACTTTGACAGAAATACAAACCTCGCCAGAAACATCAGTGAGGGAAGTGAGAGCGGACAGAGCGAGCCCGCCCAAAGCAAGAGAACAGGACGGTGAGGACCCTGCCTCCTCAGCAGCATCCAGCTCCAGACTCTGCGGGGAACAGACCGACAGGAAGGGCCGGGCAGGCAATGTGAAGGATAAGAGCCGTGTGCCGGCAAGTGCGCGGAGTGAAGGAAGGTGAGCTGTGACTTTCTGATCTTAAATCATCACTATTTCGAATACTACATTACATATATTTTACATACATATATTTTAAATAAAAGATAACATCTGAAAAGAAAGCATTCTTTGAGATGACATGTTTGTACACTTAATCTCAAGGGAAGTTTGGGTTTAAGGAGTTTGGGTTCAGCCTATGTATACTATTTTGCAGTTTAATTCTTAGCATTGAGAAGAGCCTTTCATGTATGTTGTTCAAATAGAAAAGTAATAATGTTCATTTCTACAGTAATTGGTAAAAGTTGCTTGTGTGTTTAGGTAAATATTTGAGATTCATCTGAAATGCAGGCTATTGAGTTTCAGTTAGTACTACATTATAATACTATCTGAAAGGTGTTTGTCATCTTACATAAGGATATTTATTTTCTGAACATGAAATGAATTTTTCCAAATGGTCATAGATGATCCAAACACAGGTAAATATCAAATTAGCTGGAAAGGTGACAGCTGACTACTGTACAGTCTCAAGGTTTTCTTACCTGACTCTGTCAGCGTAGGCCAAATATACCTCCAACAGCTTTTGCATACTGGACTGTGTATGATTAGATACATAGGTGTTTTTGTTTTTTTTTTTTAGGACCGTACCCGAGGTATATGGAAGTTCCCAGGCTAGGGGTCAAATAGGAACTACAGCTGCCAACCTGCACCACAGCCACAGCAGTGTGGGATCTGAGCTGCTTCTGCGACCTACACCACAGCTCAGGGCAGCGCTGGATCATCAACCCCACTGAGAGAGGCCAGGGATCAAACCCACATCCTCACTGATACTAGTTGGATTTGTTTCTGCTGCACCACAGTGGGAACTCCTAGATACCTCCCTTCATCCTCCATGAATTCCTCGAAGGCAGAGCTGAGGTTGTACTCATCTTTGTGCTGCCAACCTCTTTAGACAGTGTCTGATCCATGGTGGGAAACCAGTGAAAGATTTGCTAACCTGAGGGTAGGAATCCTGTCTTACTCCCCATGACACACCATGCTCAGCCCATACATGGGTGGTGCTTGATGGACTTACTGAAATTAGCAAAAAAATTGTATTTGAAAAAAGTTAGTCATACTTTGAGGTGTTAAGTGTACATAAAGAGTTTTAGTTAGTGATTTTCTGATAAAGGTGGATACTGGTTGGGAGTAAAACTCATGGAAAGAGAACAGAAGCTCTAGGGACATCTGGCCTCACATTTATGCTTTGGCGTGTACATATGTCAGCTTTTGTTCTCTTACCTAGGGTAACTCCAAAGAACGATGGCACTGAAACCAGCCCGGCACCGAGCAGCAGCCTGCAGGCCCCCAGTTCTTCAGAGCCAGGCAGCCTCAAAGGCTCCACATCACTGCTTGTTCACTCGGCTTCAGGAGGTAGAAAAGAGCAGGGCACTGGCAGTCACTCGGATACTTGAAAACCTGGTTATCATGTTACTGGGAAGCGGATTCATGTTACAGAGGTGACAGAACTCGGTCTTTTAAGAATCACTGTTATATTCTTCTTTTGCACTTAAAGCTGCATTGCCTAGTGTTACACTGGAAACAATAGATTCTGGAGAATATGATTCATCTCATACAGAGGTTAATGACAACCACATACCACCCTCCCCCCAAAAGAAAAATGTGCAGCTTCAAATAGTTTTTAAGTTGTTTGGGAGGAGGGTGTATTTAGAGGAATCTTCCTTTTCTATTTATAAAGATTCTCTCTTATTAAAAGATGTACTATGCTATTTCACTTTTATGGTATAAAATCAAGATTTTTCCTGGCTGAAGTATTTAAAACTTACCTTTGTATCTTTTTTATATATTTGAAAACAAGTTTATATGTATTTGAACTTTTTTTAGAAATCCTGGAAAGTCTATTCAAATATTTTTATTATCTTATTCCAGTATCTTTTTTTAACATTACTGTGGTAGCTTTTACACTGAATTTTTAAGGAAACTGAAAACTAGTATTCTTATATAGTATAAAAAATAGTCGATACACCGAAAGATGTTATAATGGGAATTCCACTAAAAAAATCCACAATCCACTGACTCTACCTTATCATCTTCAGTGTGTGAATTTTATAAAGTCTAGTTGTTTTAGGAATTTCACCTGCCTATTTTGCAACTGAAAGAAGGTGCTTTTGCTGAAATAGTGTCCAATGTGGATAATACGCTGCTGCTTGTTGATCCTTCTTATTTTTAAAGTAAAATGTCCTTAAGGATTAGTAGATGAAATGTTACTCTTTTATAAATTAAGCCAAGTGCAATTGATTTCCTTTTTTTAATGTATTATGACCACCTAAGCTTGTATTTTTTATGACCATTTACAGTTGCCTTTACTTTTGTTTTAACTTGTTTTTTAACATTTGGAATACTACAAATTCTTTGCATTTATGCATTATCTTTCTCAGACATCATGTAGAATTTATATCTGCAGCTAAGTATGATTTTGCTGAACATTCAAAAGTATGTTAGCAGGAGTTCCTTGGTGGCCTAGTGGGTTAAGGAACTGGTGCTGTCGCTCCTGTGGCTTGGGTCACTGCTACAGCATGGGTTCGATGCCTGACCCTGCTGCAGGCATAGCCAAAAAAAAAAAAAAGAGTATGTTAGCAATAATGGTGCCAAAAAGTTGGGGGGGGTGTGCTATGGTCCTGATAAACAGAATAAAATGTATTTCATATAACATACTTTGAAATGTTAAAAAATTGCCTTAATTTCAGTGAATATTATTCCTTGAACAAAGTTTTCTTCTTTTTTCCCTCTATTTAGCATTGTGTTAAAGCATAAAAAGAAAATGATCATGTACTGTATGAAAAATGTTGTAAATAGTAACTTTTCCACATTTTTAAACTTTGTATACAAAAATGTTGTGTGATCTTTTCAGTAATAAAATTTTCTCTCTCTATAAGTTTGTAGAGTATTCTGTGGCTATACACCATGGTCTGGCCCAGGAAATGGTCTAATTTTTCAGATCAGTGACTTCATGACTAATAAGCCAGAAGCTTCGTTTTAACTGGAGGAGACAACAGTCAGGACTTGTGTTATTCTTTCTTTGTCACAATTTCTTCCCAAAGTATAAATTATAGGGCCGTATTTTCCTTAACTCTTTAAAGCCAGTTGGAGACCTGAGATGTGGGGTGAAGCAAAGGGAATCCAGGATCTGCCTCACTCCCAACAGTGGGAAATAATACAAGATCATCATCAAAACATTAAAAGAAAAAGAAAAACCTAATAAGAGCATGTGAAATTGCCAGGTTAAGATGTGGGAGAAGAGAAATTCACACTGCCAAACCCAACATTTGGAGCTGCTTTGGTCCAGGGAGCATTTGATGATTTGGAAAGGTTGGCTGAGATGTTGAACAGTGCTATTAATAGCTTCAAAGTCTGGAGGACAATTGGAAGGGAGTCAGGCACATCACACTAAAAATCGTGACCTCAAAGGGCTGTATCCTAGGAATAAGATGAACAGTAAGGAAAGCAACCCTGCTTTGTTATCCGGGTGGACTAAAAAAACTGCTAACCTTGGAATTAGAATAAGGTACTTCTGGATGACTAGTAACCTCAGGCACCAGGCGGAAGCAAATAAAAATCTTCTCTGAAGGAAGAAAATGTCATTTTACATACTCTGTGAATACTTTTGCAAGTATAATATCCATCATATAATCAAACTTAATCATGAATTCAATAAGACAATACATGAGCAAGACTGGGCAGGAGCACTGGACAAGAGGAAAAGAACCAGAGATAATCCTGAATTATCAGGCGAAGATTTATTAACCTCATGTAATCTAAAAAGATCAGTGAGGAAAACGATAATGAAATACCTCCACACACCCACTGGAATACTTACAATCCAAGAAACTGAAAGTATCAATTTCTGGTGAGGATGCAAAACAACAGGAACTCTTCATTCATTGCTGATAGGAATGCAAAATAGCACAACCACTTCGAAAACAGTGGGGCAGTTTCTTGGCTAAATATGGTCTTACTATATGTTCCGACAAATCACACTCCTCGGTGTTTATCTAACTGATTTATATAGATACTCCACCCTTGAGGTAGAGTAGAACTCTCCATGCCGTAGGTGTGGACAGCACATAGTGACTTCCAAAGAATACGGTATGGAAAAAGGGCCGGGGGAGAGTAACTGTTACAGTGGAGAAACTGAAACACGATCTCGGCCAGGAGAAGGAGGTCAGCGTCACAGCTGATAAGTTGTGTTGAGAGTGTGTACCCGTCATATGATGTGCTGAAATTGGCTCTTGACATCTGTGATCTTTGCAAAATCTATCATCGCAGTCTGGTCATTACTTGTCCAGTCACACAAATCTCAGCAGATGGACGTTTTACAAAATACCTGGCCAGGACCTCAAAACTATCAAGATCATCAAAACCAAAATCTGAGAAATGGTCACAGCCAAGAGGAGCCTAAGGAGACATGATGACTAAATGGAATGTGGTATTCTAGAAAAGCAAAAGTTCATTAGATAAAAACTAATGAAATCTGAATAAAACGTGAGCTTTGGTTTGGTCATTCAGTGCAGTGGGATGTTTGGCTGTGTATGGGATAAGTTCCTTCTGCTTGCTGTTTTTCACTGGAGTTCCTTCTCATCAGATACTGGACATCCTGGATGGATCCTCCAATTTTATCTTCATCTCTGAATTTTTGTTCTCTTTCTGAGAAAATATTTCAAACTTACCTTCTAAATTTGATATTTTGGCTATCATTTTTTAAATTTCACAGAACACTTTTATGTCATTTTAAAATAGTATATTCCTGTTTTATGAGTCTTTTACATATATCGGACAATAAACAGTTTACTTTTTTAGGGTCATGTGGAAAATATATACACGTTTAATGTTTTTTTAATAGGTGACTTATTAAAGTGTCTTAGTCCCTAATCATTTTGTAGTTGATTTTTCCTGGGTTTTCTAAGTGGATGATCTTTTCATCTCAAATAGTGATAATTTCATTTCTCATCTATTAGCTAGAACTTGGAGCCAGTAATCATTAGCAGTGGTGGCAGCAGGCATCCTTGTTAATTTTAGTGAAAATGCCTATGGTCCACTATCATTAAGAACAATGTTGGCATTTGAGATAAAGTACATATTTTTAACAAGTTAATAAAGAATTGTGTTCCATGAGATAATTTTTTTTTGTCTTTTTTTGGCCACACTCACAGCCTATGGAGGGAGGTTTCCAGGCAGGGGGTCAAGTCGGAGCTATAGCTGCCCACCTACACCACAGCCACAGTGACACCGGATCCTTAACCCACTGAGCAAGGCCAGAGATCGAACCTGCCTCCTCATGGATGCTAGTCGAGTTCGTTAACCACTGAGGCACAACAGGAACTCCCATGTAATAATTTTTTTAAAAAAATTAGCAGTAAGGACACAGTGTTCAACCCGTGGCCTGGCGCAGTGGGTTAAGGATCCACACATGTGGCTTGGATTCAGCCCCTGGCCTGGGAACTCCCATATGCCACCGGTGAGGTCAAAAAAGGAGAGCTAACTGGCGAAAAAACAATCCTTAAAAATTTAGTAGCTTAAAAACTGTTACATCTCACAGGATAGATGCAGATGTTCTTGAGATAGTCTTCCAAGTGGTTCTGGAACAAGCTACCACTTCCATCTGGTGACTCTGCTATTAGGGCTTCAGATTCTTCTGCAGGATTCTCTGCACCCAGCCAGCAGGTGGAGGCAAAGAGAGAAAGAGTAACTGCACAGAAAAAGGATATGGCTCAGGCAGGAGCTGGCTCACATCATTTCCAGCTACACTCCATTTGACAGAATTCAGGCACAGATCCATACCTAATTGCAAGGAAGGCTTAGAAGTGTGGTCTAAGTTTGTGCCTGGGAGGGAGAAGAAACAGGCTAACAAGCGAAGGGCCTGCAATGCTTCAATCTAAATGTAGTCAGTACATTTCCTAATATAATGCGATCCTTTCATTCATTGAATAACTCTAATCGGTCATGGTGTATCCTTTAATATACTGCTGGATTTGATTTGTTAGTGATTTATTTAAGATAAAATTTTTCATCTGTACCCACTATTCTGAATGATTTCTTAACCTTGGGAATAATATTTGTAATCAGTAAGCTTGAATTTTTTTAAGTACTCTTTTTTTTTCCCCCTTTTTAGGGCCACATCTGCAGCATATGGAAGTTTCCAGGCTAGGGGTCAAATCAGAGCTGCAGCTGCTGGCCTGTGCCCATCCACGCAACACCGAATCCAAGCCACATCTGTGACCTATGCTGCACTTGTGACAACACTAGATCCTTAACCCACTGAGCGAGGCCAGGGATCTAACTCGCATCTTCATGGATACTGTGTCAGACTCTTAACCTGCTGAGCCACAACGGGAACTCCAAAGCACTCATTTTTAATAGCAAACTTCAAAACCATTATCTAATTCAAAAGAAAACTGAAGTTTCTCTTTTTCATAGTACCAGAGACTTTGGGAGAGAGGATTAAGATGGCAGAATAGAAGGATTGGAGCTCAACTTCTCTCCTAAAAACAACAAAATTCACAACTAAAGGCTGAGAAATCTCCACCCAAATGGACCAGAAACCTTCAAAAAGATACCCTACTCCAGAAGAAAAAGAGGAGGCCACATCAAGAGGTAGGAGGGGCGATTTCACAATATAAACAACCCCATACCTCTGGGGTGGGAAGCTCCATAGACTGAAAACTAACTTGTTCACAGGGACTCACCTACAGGAGTGAGAGTTCTGAGCCCCACATCAAACCCTCACCTGCAGGGATCTGGCACTGGGAGAAAGAGCCCCTGGAGCATCTGGCATTAAAGGCCAGTGGGGCTTGTACACAGGAGCTCCATGGAACTGGGGGAAATGGAGACCCCATTCTTAAAAGGCACACACAGACTTTCACATGCACTGGATCCCAGGGCAGAGTGAGGTCTCCCATGGGAATATGAGTCAAACCTGACTGCAGTTCTTGGAGGACATACTGGGCAAACAGGGGTGAATGTGGCATGTTGTGAGGGAGGGACATTGAAGGCAAAGCTCTCCAGAATATTCAGCAGCTGCCTTTCTCTGGAGATGGCCATTTTTGGAAAATCTGGCCCCACCCATCAGTCAGTGCTGAGAAGCCCCAGGGCAAATAACAATCCAGGTGGCATCACAGCCCCGCCCCTCAGTAAACAGGCTACCTAAAGACCCCTCAGGCACACAACTGCCACTCATCCCATCCAGAGACTAAGCCCCACCCAACAGAGGGATTAGAATCAGCTCCACCTACTAGGGGACAGGCATCAGCCCCTCCCATCAGGAAGCCTACAGTAAGCCCCCCATACTGACATAAGCCACAAGTGGGGAAGCCACCAGAAGTAAGAGAGGCTACAACTCTATTATCTGCAAAAAGGTCACCACACCAAAAACCTATAAAAATGGAAAGACAGAACTATAACTCAGGTGAGGGAGAAAGAAAAAACCCCAGAAAATCAGCTAAGTGATGAGGAGATTCTCAGCCTCCAGGAAAAAGACTTTAGATTGTTGATGCTGAAGATGATGCAAGACATTGGAAATAAACTGGAGGCAAAAATGGAAGACTTACAGGAAACACTGAGCAAAGAGATACAAGATATAAAACTTAAACAAGAAGAGATGCAAAATACAATAACTGAAATAAAAAATTCACTAGAAGCAGCTAACAGCAGAATACAGGAGGCAGAAGAACAAATAAGTGAGGGGGAGAACAGACTAGTGGAAATTATGGATGCAGAACAGAAAAGAGAAAAGAGATTGAAAACAAATGAAGAGAGTCTCAGAGAACTCTGGGACAACGTTAAATGCACCAACATCCATATTATAGGGGTGCCAGAAGGAGAAGAGAGAGAGAAGGGACAGAAAAAATATTCCAAGAGATAATAGCCGAAAACTTCCCTCACATGGGAAAGGAACCACTCACTCAAATACAGGAAGCACAACGAGTACCATATAAAATAAACCCAAAGAGGAATACACCAAGACACACATTAATCAAACTGACCAAAATTAAAGACAAAGAGAAAATCTTGAAAGCAGCTAGGGAAAAGAAACATGTAACATACAAGGGAACCCCAATAAGGTTATCAGCAGATTTTTCAGCAGAAACTCTGCAGGCCAGAAGGGAGTGGCATGATATACTTGATGTGATGAATGGAAAAAACCTCTAACCAAGATTACTCTACCCATCAAGGGTCTCATTCAGATTTGAAGGAGAAATCAAAACCTTCACAGATAAGCACCACTAAACCAGCCTTACAACAAATACTAAAGGAACTTCTCTAGGCAGAAAAGACAGCAACAGGAAACAAAAATTCCACAAATGACAAGGCTCACCAGTAAAGGTATATATACAGTAAAGATACGAAATCATCCATGCACAATTATACCACCAAAATCAGAAATCATGAGAAGAGGTGGGTACAAATGCAGGACACTGGAGATGCACTTGCAATTAAGAGACCAACAACTTAAAACAATCTCATATACATACAGACTCTCATATCAAAACTTCAGAATAACTGCAAACCAAAAATCTACAATCAATATACAAGCAAGGAATCTCCGGAGAAGAAATATATCTCATAGTAAATAAGTGCATAATCCACGAAAGGGGTTATTTGACGTCATTCTTGGAATGCTGAAGTCTTCTTAGATCTAATTCTGATTTCCTCTCCATGAAAGAATTTATGATAATTATAATTAAATAATGTAACTGTACAATTAATACAGTTCTACAACTGTATTATTAATAACCGTTTCTCTCCATGGTACAATGTAAGGTCTATAATGTCTTGTTTATCACATCACCTAGAATGGTGAAATGCCTATATTGAAGAATCAATAAGATGTAACAAACTGTGAGGACATATTTATATAATTACACTGTTTTTTAACCAATTTATGCATTTATATTTTACTTATTTTCAGGGGGTGTATTATCTTTTGTCTTTCTTTTAGGGCCACACCCATGGCATATGGAGGTTCCCAGGCTAGGGGTCTAATTGGAGCTCTTGCCACTAGCCTACGCCAGAGCCACAGCAATGCCAGATCTGAGCCTTGTCCGTGACCTGCACCATGGCTCACGGCAATGCCAGATCCTTAACCCACTGTTGGAGCAGGGATAGAACCTGCAACCTCATGGTTGCTAGTTGGATTTGTTTCCACTACACCACGACGAGTACTCCTGGCTTTACAATTTTGAGACTATCTTAATAGATGCCTATTATGTATTGAATTGTCATACCTTCTTGGGAGTTGAATGTTTTATCATTATGTAGTTATGTTCTTTGTTCCTGTAATGCTTTTTTTGTCTTAAAGCTATTTTGTCTGATAGTATAGCTTCCAATTTTCTTTTGGTTAAAGTTTATTCAGTATGTCTCTTTTTTAAAATCTTTTTACTTATGTAGCTTTTGTGTCTTTTAAAAGATATTTCTTGTAAACATCCAGCATTAGAGCTGGATTTTAGTTTATTATATTGTCTAACAATCCATCTTTTAACTAGCAAGTCTAATAAATATATGTGGTAATTTGTAGTTTAAAAAAAAAGTCTGATGCAAAAAGAGCCTGCTATTTCAGAGTTGCTGACATTAATTTTTATAAGAATTTACATAGCATTTTTTAACCAAAAAGCTGCCCTAAATTAGTATATTTACATTTACAACAATAAGGTTGGCATGGGCACTGTGCAGCTAAACTCAACAGCAATAAAAACGTGATAAAGCATTTCACTTTGAAAATCACAAATCCTCAATAGAACTTTATAGGATCGTGTCTTTCAAAAAGACTCACTCCCCCATTGGGATCCATCACTGCTAGGATATTCATGGTACTGAAAGGATCTTTCTTAGGCTTTCCTCGAAAAACCAGACTGAAAACAGCTGGTAATTGCCACCCATCATCAAAGTCATAGTTTTAGTTCTTCCTTACTTCTCAGAAGTGTACCACTGGTGGGCGTTTCCAGTTACTATGGCTGGAAAGTTTTAACATTGCCAAGGCAGTTAAACACTGGTACTCTCAGGAAATGAAAGATACAAATTTTAATAACCGCAGGAGCCCGGCTGTGACTTTTCTGCATGGAAAGCACACTCTTTCATACCTTATTGCTCACAACGCAAGTCAAAGACTTAAAATTCCAGGTGCTGAAGGTTTTAACTGTGGCCGCTGGGATTCATCACATGCAGAAGAATCCCACTTTCATAAACTCACAATGGCAAGGAGTCGACAAAGAGAAAAGAGGAGAAAAGATTAAAAGGCTAATCTAAAAGTATCAAAAGATTTTGGGACCCAGAGCTAAACCGTAGTGAAAATGGCACAATAATATTCGTTAGGAACATAACCGGAGGAGCGGCAACGAAAGGAAGCAACACGAAAAGAGGATAAAAGAAAAGAAGGTGGGACTGGAAGTGGTAAATATTGGCTAGAAGTGAAAATAAATGAAAAAATGATTGCTAAAGGAGATATATTTTAGCAGCCAAATCTGAGGTTTTTCTTTTCCATCCCAAGAAGAAAAAAAAAACGGGGAAACCAGAAAAATTTCTAAGAATAGGTTTTCTAAGTTTCCAGCATGAAAGGAGGGAGTAAGGGGGGAACCTACTTAAGTTTTGATGGAAACATCTTAGAGACAGTTTTTCAAATAAACTACCTTCTAAACATATGCCAGAGTCCAGAAGTTCCCCAGGGCCAGGGATGGAAACTGTGCCACAGCAGAGATCTAAACCACCACAGTGACAAGCCTGGATCTTTAACCTGCTGAGCCACCAGGGAACTCCTATACTGGATTTTAACATATCTAAGTGGAAACAGTCTATTAAACCCTACATTTAATACCTATGTTTATAAATACCCTGTTCTATACTATTACCTTTAGAATATGTTAAGAAAATAGGCATGAAATCAACAGAGATTAAGAAAACCTTTTTCCTAAACTCAAAAGGAAAATATCTTAATATCTTCTCCATCTCATTTTCCAGAGTACAAAACTGTCTAGTTTGTGGATTTCTTTCCTTGGGGTACTATTCTAGGATCTAATTAGTTTCACAGTCAGGAGATATATCAATCTGAATATATAGACTTCAGACTTTTATCTGGAAAAATTCACCCTCAAAGTACAATCTCCCCTTGCAGTTTCAGTCCTTCCAAATGGCCAAGCCAGTGCCCCTCTGAAAACTTTCATAAAACAGGAACCTCCAGAGCCTGTAAGCCAAGCTGACCACTGGCAAAACCTCTTGCTGGCATTTTCAGGCTCTTAGCTGCCACCTCTGTTAGTGCAGCGTCCAAGTGAGGAAGAATGACACGCTGTGTTTCTAGAGCTGACCTTGTTGGCAGGCTGTGTGCAAATAAAAAGTACAGAAAAACAAAACAAGAGGACTGTGTTTCCTCGACTGAGAGTCATCACTGCCTCTTTGTCGCTGGTTCTGAGACTCCAGGTCGGGCTTTCCAGGCTGGCCCTGCAGACACTGAGAGGTCCAAAGGTTTTCTTTCTGAAAGCAAAGACCGGGAGAGGAGCGTTCAGCACATCCAAAACTAGAGTGTTACCGGAGTTCCTGTCGTGGCTCAGTGGTTAACGAATCCGACTGGGAGCCATGAAGTTGCAGATTCGATCCCTGGCCTCCGCTCAGTGGATTAAGGATTCAGCATTGCTGTGAGCTATGGTGTAGGTTGCAGTCCGTAGGCTGGTGGCTGCAGCTCCGATTGGACCCCTAGCCTGGGAACCGCCATATGCTGCTGCTGCGGCCCTAGAAAAGACCAAAAACAAACAAAAACCAGAGTGTTACCAACCAGGAGTTCTTGGACTCAGTCAATGGAAATTGAGGAGACGCCAAACAAGGCTTTATTGAGATGCCTGTTGCAGCAGGAGGGGGTGAAAACAAGTATCAGGTGCCCTTGCTCAGTAAGTGGGGATGAGCTGGTCCCTTGGCGGGGGGGGGGGGGGGGGGGGGGGGGTGTAGGGGCAGGTCCAGGGGGCAGGCCGGAGGGGCGTCCTAAGTGGTCTGCCCAGCCCCTGGGTGGTGCTGAGTAGGGGGCTCGTGCCCAGTACCATGCTTTCGCTCCTGACTCCTCAGAAGTGGTGGTTGGGTTTTTGGTCTTTTTGTATCTTGCTGTTCATAATTTGCCCAACTACAAAAGCGCAAGCTTGAGGAGATGTTGTCCAGGTGCAAGCACTGGAGCAAAGGCTCCCAGGTCCCAGCCCTAGTCTCTGGGGAAGGCTGCTTTAAAGACTTTGGAGCTGGGGCAGAGTCTGGTTACTCGGGATACCCTGAAGAGCCCGAAGACAATATCAAATCCTGTCCTCTCCACCTAGCAAGTTTACAGCATGACAGAAGAGGCTGACTCCACACCTGCAAGAGGTAAGAACAGCTAAAGAATTAGCCATCAAAGAGTTCCCATCGTGGCTCAGTGGTTAACGAATCCGACTAGGAACCATGAGGTTGTGGGTTTGATCCCTGGCCTTGCTCAGTGGATTAAGGATCTGGTGTTGCCGTGAGCTGTGATGTAGGTTGCAGACGTGGCTCAGATCCGGTGTTGCTGTAGCTGTGGTGTAGACTGGCGGCTACAGCTCCGATTTGACCCCTAGCCTGGGAACCTCCATATGCCTCAGGAGCAGCCCTAGAAAAGGCAAAAAGACCAAAAAAAAAAAAAAAAAAAAAAAAGAATTAGCCATCAAAAGGCATGGAATCTGAAAGCACTGACATGGAAGCCTTCCAAAAAAATCCTTCAGCCCTAAAAATCAAGTGGCAAATATATACCCACAGAATAAGACCATGTATGCGAACACCCACTACCTCACAGAAGTCTCTATGTTTCCTACTGTTATGTTGACATGTATCTAAATGCGTAAGGATGCCGTGTGTGAACAACCCCCACCCCACCGAATGATGCTGTATGTTTTCTCTGGTTACATAAACAGGGACTCTGGAAAAGGTGATAACATGAGTTATTTCTGTGGAGGGGATCAGCGTCACAGGCGATGATCAAAGCAGACTTTAGCCTGATCTATAATGTTTAAATTTTTATGAGGAGGATCTATTAATGTATCACACAGCATAATTAAGAACTGAATTTTTTAGAAAAATGATGTGTTTTTTTATTTTATTGGTGTATAGTTGACTTACAATGTGGTATTAATGTCAGGTGTAGAGCAAAGTGAATCAGTTATATATATGTGTGTATGTATATATCCATTCTTTTTTCCCATATAGGTTATTAAAAACTATTGAGTTGATTTCCCTGTGCTATGCAGTAGGCTCCTGTTAATGATTTTATACAGTAGTGTGTATATATTATTCCCATCTCCCAGTTCCTCCCTCCCTTGTGGTAATTCTAAAATTGGTTTTGAAATCTGAGTTTGTTTCTGTTTTATAAAAATGTTCTTTTGTGTCATTTTTATTAGAGTCCACATATAAGTGATACCATATATTTATCTTTCTCAAGAATTAGTTTTTTAAAAGATCTACTAAGCACGCATCTAGCTAAGGACAATGGGTCCAGCCACATTTAGCTGCGAGGGTCCTTGTGTCTCTGACCTAGACCCCTGCAGGCTAGGGAGGGGCACCCCACACCTCTGAGATCGGAAAGGCCAGACTCCACCCAGCTCAAACTCCCTTCCTCCCTCCCACGCCTCTTTCCCCAGATCGACCTTCTCTTTAGTTGTACTCATTTCTTGGGCTTCTGTTCCCTCCCAGACCCTACACCTGTCCCTGCAAATAAAGCCAGGGCCGGCTGACCTGATCCAGCGCTGGGTGGCAGGCGGAAGCCAGAGGACCAGCCCTTGGTGTGTGATATGGGGGTGGACACAAGGAAAGGAAGAGAGGCTTCAGTAAGCTGAATTCAGCTGAACAACCACGATGGCAAATCCTTTCTTTCCACCACTCCCTCCACCCCACCCCCCCAACACAGACCACCACCACCTCAAGTGCCCGGCAGTGGGTAATTCAGCAGTCAATCTGCACCTGTATTCATGAACTTCAGGTTGAGAACTGGGCAACAGTGAATGCCAGTGTCTGGGATCTGGGTCTCAAGGAGAGTCTAAGGCGTTTGTGGCTTTCTGAAGAAGGCAGACCCTGCTCTTCTCTAGAGACTCCCCATATATTCACCCACACCCATCAGCCATCAGCCCAGGCTCCTGAGTTCTGGACTGAGCGATGGGGACCCATGGATCTGAGAAGGAAGTTGGCTGTCTGGCTGGCTCTGTCCTAGCAGCCATGGCTGGGTCTCTGGGAACCACCCAGTTTTGATCAACAGTTCTCAGCTGAGTGGTTCCAAACTTCAGCAGGACTCTTCACACCCTCTCCAGCATTTGTTATTTGTAGACTTCTTAATGATGACCATTCTGACTAGTGTGAGATGGTATGTCATTTGGAGTTTTGATTTGCATTTCTGTAATAACTAGAGCATCTTTTCATGTGCCCACTGGCTGTCTGTATATCTTCTCTGGAGAAATGTATATTTAGGTCTTCTGCCCATTTTTGATTAGGTTATTTTTTTTGTTATTGAGTTGTATGAGCTATTTGTATATTTTAGAAATGAAGCCCTTGTTGGTCACCTTGCTTGCAGATAATTTTCTTCCAGTCTATAGGTTGTCTTTTCATTTAGTTTATGATTTACTTTGCTGTGCAAAAGCGTTTAAGTTTGGTTAGGTCTCATCTGCCTATTTTTGCTTTTATTTCTATGCTTTGAGAGACTGACTAAGAAAACATTGGTACAATTGATGTGAGAGAATGTTTCGCCTCTGTTCTCTTCTAGGGGATTTATGGTGTCATGTATATTTAAGTCTTTAAGCCATTTTGAGTTCATTTTTGTGTAAGGTGGGAGGGTGTGTTCTAACTTCATTGATTTACATGCGGTTGTGCAGTTTTCCCAGCACCATTGCTGAATAGACTGTCTTCTTCCCATTGTATGTTCTTGTCTCCTTTGTTGAAGATTAATTGACCATAGGTGTGTGGGTGGGTGACTTGTTCTAAGGTCTAAATAGTGGAGGATTAGAAGGCATGGAGCACAAGCAAGCCCATGTGGCTCTCACAATAAGCCACACTTCTCCAGCAATGGGTTTAATGTTAATGAAAGTAAGATTTGTATCTTCATCTGTCTGACTTCTGTGTCAGTCTCAATTGATTTTGGACGTATGCGTTATTTATTAGAGATCTTCAAACACAAAAATTTAGCATGCAGTCTCTATAATTAGGGAGTTAAAACTAAATGAGAAGCTATTCAGACAAGCCATAGAGATTTTTGGTAAATCAAATGAAGAAAGTGTTGTTTTGCTTTCTTGAAACCCTGTGTTGCTAATCAGACGTAATTGGGTAAAAGGCTGAAAAAAACTCACACACTTCAACAAATGTTGCTGGAACAGCTGAATAGCCACGTGCAAAAAAAATTGAGTCTAGACACAGAACTTAAACCCTTCACAAAAATTAGCTCCAAATGGATCATAAACCTAAATGTAAAACACAAAACTATGAATTTGGAGAAGACTTCTTAGATATAATACTAAAGGCATGATCCTTGAAAGAAATAACTGATAGGCTGGATTTTATTGAAATTAAAAACTTCTGCTCTGTGAAAAATAGTCAAGAGAATTCAAACACAAAATCCACAAGGTGGAAGAAAATATTTGCAAAAAATAAAAAGACTGTTACCCAAAGTACATGAAGAACTCTTAAAACTCAAAGAAACAAACAACTTCATTTAAAAGTGGAGGACGTGGCGAAGTGGAAACTAATCCAACTAGGAACCATGAGGTTGCGGGTTCGATCCTCGGCCTCGCTCAGCAGGTTAAGGATCCAGTGTTGCTGTCACTGTGGTGTAGGACAGCTGCTACAGCTCTGATTGGACCCCTAGCCTGGGAACCTCCGTATGCCATGGGTGTGGTCCTAAGACAATAAATAAATATATAAATAAAAAACTCATAGGCACCTCACCTAAGAAGGTACACAGATGGCAAATAAGCCATTGGAATCCCCCCAAGAGCAAAGGGTTCTAGGGATGTGAGCACTGAACTCATCCTGGTTCCCTGCCCACCCCATGCAACCAGATGAGCTACAAAGAGGAAAGGGGCTGAGCTGGGGGTAGAATTCTGGAGACCTGAACCGGTTCCTAATTTTCAGACTGGAATATTTGAAGGTTTTAAAGAAGCGAGCCTCCGAAAGGGCACTCCTTAGGCAGGAAAGAGTTCTAAATGGCTAACCGAGCAGACTAGGCAGAGAGAAGGCCAGAAATAGCTACCTTACTCCAAGTTCTTCTTGGCTCTTCTGCCTCAAGGAAGGGATCTAGAAGTGTCCACTTGCTCCTAGTAATAATAAATCACTTAAACTGTCCTGGGTGCTAGGGATATAATGAGGAACAAGGGACAAGCCCCTGCTTTCACAGAACTGGTATCCCAGGGGGTATCAGACTATAAACAAGTAACTGAATAAACAAACAAGATAAATTCAGACAGGGATAAGCATTATGCTAAAATATTATTCAATTATATTAACTGAGGCATCATTTATAACAGAAACATGTGTCTACAAATATGCAACTGGTTATATAACTTACTCCATTCAATGGAATACTGTGAAAATATTACAGAGAACAAGGAGGAACTATAAATATTCATAAGGTAAGAGCTCCAGGAACTATCATTGGTGAAAAAACGCAGTTTATAGAAAATATGTTCCATGTATATTTTCAGTACTACCAAGCAATTAATTCAATTCTGACACCATCTATCTGGAGATGGAAACAGGCTATAGGTTCAGTCCCAGAAGACGGCCTCCCACCTTCAGATGCCAATCAGCCGTCTGGGTTGTCACCTATGTTCCTGATGCACCAGCTATAGATTGGAGGTTCCCATGAACCCTCCTCAGGGTTGGTTGATTTGCTGAAGTGGTTCACAGAACTCTGATAAACATTTACTTACATGCACACTCATGTAAATATAATAGCATATTATTATAAAGGATATTATAAAGAACATATGTGAACAGATGAAGAGGTCCATAGAGCAAGGTATGTGGGAAGGGAGTGCTTCCAAAAGCTCTGAGCACAAAAAATAAATAAATAAATAAAAGGAGTTCCCGTCCTGGCGCAGTGGTTAATGAATCCGACTAGGAACCATGAGGTTGCGGGTTCAATCCCTGCCCTTGCTCAGTAGGTTAAGGAGCCGATGTTGCCGTGAGCTGTGGTGTAGGTTTCAGACATGGCTCAGATCCCGTGTTGCTGTGCTCTGGCATAGGCTGGTGGCTACGGCTCCAATTGGACCCCTAGCCTGGGAACCTCCATATGCCGTGGGAACAACCCTAGAAAAAGGCAAAAAGACAAAAAATAAAAAAATAAAAAAACAAAAGCTCTGAGCAACTGTTCTTCATGTGCTCACCAGCCCAGGAGTTCTAATACTCCATCCTTTGGGGGAATTATGAGGCTTCATTATGCAGTCAGGATTGATTAAATCACTGACCAGTGGTGATTGCTTCACCCTTGAGCCCCTCTCCCCCTCCTCCAATGGAGGAAAGAGAAAAGGGGCTGCAGTGGGGGTGGAATTCCAGAGACCTCCAATGGAGGTCAGGGGATGGGGACTAAAAGTTCCAACTCGCTCATCTTCTGGTTGTTTCCCTTGGCAACCAGCCATACTCTTACGTTCTTTCTAAAAGTCATCTTGTTACTGACCTGGGGTCTTGGCCTTCTTTAATCAATAGAAATTGATAAGAAGCCAGGCAAGGCTTTAATGGTTGCTCCGGCTGCAGGAGAGGGGAGCAAAAACAAGCAACAGTTTCCCTTGCTCCTCTGCTTGCTGCGGGGGTGGGGGAACAGGGTGAGCTAGTTCCCTATATAGCATGAGGGTAGGGATAGGTCCAGGGTTGGGCCAGAGAGGTGGCTTAGGTGGTTTGCTCACCCCTTTGGTGGTGTGGTGTGCAGGGGGCATGTGTGGTACCCTGATTTTTCTCCCAACACCTTGCTTTTACTCTTGGCTCTTCAGAAGTGGCAATTGTTTTATTGTTTGTTTGTTTGTTTGTTTGTTTAGTTTTTTGGTTTTTTATTATTCATAATTTGCCCCAACTGCACATGCACACTGTTGTATTTAGTCCCTTAGAGTTTCTTTGTATTTTGTTCCTTAAAGAGATGTTTGTCTAGGTGCAAGTACTACAGCCAAGGGTCCCAGGTCCCAGCCTGTCTCAATCTCACTAACATAAACCCATAACATGTGGGGTTGAAAGGGATTTGTTACGAATATTAAGACACATTTATTGCTCTTATTACCTCGGAAAATCCAAGAGCTTTTGGAACTCTGTGCCAGAAATGGGGACAAAGACCAAATACATTTCTTAGTGTAACTCACAATATCACATATATATACAATAATCCTAGTATATAGGATTTTTTTATTTTTATTTTTTATTTTTATTGAAATATAATGTGTTAGTTTCAAGTATACAGAAAAGTGATTCATTTTATATATATATTTTTTAAACATTCTTTTCCACTATAGGTTATTACAAGATAGTGAGTAGAGTTTTCTATGCTATACTGCAGTGCTTGTTGATTGTGTATTTTATATACAGTAGTCTGTATGTTTTAATACCAATCTCCTTATTTATCCCTCTCCTCCTTCCCCTTTGGTAACCATAGTTTGTTTTCTATGTCTGGGGGGTATATTTCTGTTTTGTATCCTTTTTTTAAGATTCCTCATATAAGCGATCATATCATATGATATTTGTCTTTGTCTTGCTTTCTTCACTTATGATAATCTCTAGTTCCATCCATGTTGCTGCAAATGGCACTAATTCATTCTTTTTTATGGCTTAGTAGTATTTCATTGTATATATGTTCCACATCTTATTTATCCATTCATCTGTCGAGGGACACTTAGGTTGCTTCTATGTCTTGGTTATTGTACATAGTGATGCTATGAATATTTGGGTGCATGTATCTTTTCTTTTCTTTTCTTTTTTTTTTTAGATGGTTGGATTTTTATTTTTTTATTTTTTAATAGTTCTTTCCCCAATATAATTTTTTTCTACTGTATAGCATGGTGACCCAGTTACACATACATGTACACATTCTATTTTCACACATTATCATGCTCCATCATAAGTCACTAGACATAGTTCCCAGAGCTACACAGCAGGATCTCATTGCTAATCCATTCCAAAGGCAATGGTATCTATTAACCCCAAGCTCCCCAACCACCCCACTCCCTCCCCCTCCCCCTTGGCAACCACAAGTCTCTTCTCCAAGTCCATGATTTTCTTTTCTGTGGAAAGGTTCATTTGTGCCTTACATTAGATTCCAGATATAGTGATACCATATGGTTTTTGTCTTTCTTTTTCGGACTTACTTCACTCAGTATGAGAGTCTCTAGTTCCATTCATGTTGCTGCAGATGGCATTATTTTGTTTTGTTTTTATGGCTGAGTAGTATACCATTGTGTATATATACCACATCTTCCTAATCCAATCATCTGTCGACAGACATTTGGGTTGTTTCCATGTCTTGGCTATTGTGAAGAGAGCTGTGATGAACATGCGGGTGCATGTGTCTTTTTTAAGGAAAGTTTTGTCCGGATATATGCCTAAGAGTGGGATTGCTGGGTCATATGGTAGTTCTATGTATAGATTTCTAAGGTATCTCCATACTGATCTCCATAGTGGTTGTACCAGCTTACATTCCCACCAACAGTGCAGAGGGTTCTCTTTTCTCCACATCCCCTCCAGCATTTGTTATTTGTGGTCTTATTAATGATGGCAATTCTGGTTGGTGTGAGGTGGTACCTCGTGGTAGTTTTGACTTACATTTCTCTAATAATCAGTGATGTTGAGCATTTTTTCATGTGCTTATTGGCCATCTGTACATCTTCCTTGGAAAAATGTCTTTTAGCTCTTTTGCCCATTTTTCCATTGATTGATTGGCTTTTTTGCTCTTGGGTTGTATAAGTTGCTTATATATTCTAGAGATTAAGCCCTTGTCAGTTGCATCATTTGAAACTGTTTTCTCCCATTCTGTAAGTTGTCTTCTTGTTTTCTTTTAGGTTTCCTTGGCTGTGCAAAACTTGTCAGTTTGATGGGGTCCCATTGGTTTATTTTTGCTCTTATTTCTGTTGCTTTGGGAGACTGACCTGAGAAAATATTCACAAGGTTGACATCAGAGAATGTTTTGCCTATGCTCTCTTCTAGGAGTTTGATGGTGTCTTGTCTTATATTTAAGTCTTTAAGCAATTTTGAGTTTATTTTTGTGCATGGTATGAGGGTGTGTTCTAGTTTCATTGATTTGCATGCAGCTGTCCAGGTTTCCCAGCAGTATTTCTGAAAAGACTGTCTTTTTCCCATTTTATATTCTTGCCTCCTTTTTCAAAGATTAATTGACCATAGATGTCTGGTTTTATTTCTGGGTCCTCTATTCTGTTCTGTTGGTCTACCATGTCTCGAGACAAATGGTAATGAAGACACATCCACTCAAAATCTATGACATGCTGCAAAAGCAGTGCTCAGAAGGAAATTCATAGAAATACAGGCCTTCCTCAAAAAAGAAGAAAAATCTCAAATCAACAACTTAACCCAACACCTAAATGAATTAGAAAAAGAAGAACAAACAAAACCCAAAGTCAGCAGAAGGAGGGAAATCATAAAGATTAAAGAGGAAATCAATAAAATAGAGATTAAAAAAACAATTGAAGAAATCAATAAAACCAAGTGCTGGTCCTTTGAAAAGGTAAACAAAATTGACAAACCTCTGGCTAGACTCACCAACAAGAGGAGAGAAAAAAACCCAAATAAACAAAATCAGAAATGCAAAAGGAGAAGTCAGAATGGATACTACAGAAATACAAAAAACAATGAGAGAATACTATGAATGACTGTGTGCCAACAAATTTGACAACCTGGAAGAACTGGACAACTTAGTAGAGACTTACAAACTGCTGAAACTGAATCAAGAAGAAATAGATCAACTGAACAAACCTATCACTAGAAGTGAAATTGAATATGTCATAAAACACTCCTTACAAATAAAAGTCCAGGACCAGATGGCTTCACAGGTGAATTCTACCAAACATACAAAGAGGAACTTATACCCATCCTCCTTAACCTTTTTCAAAAAGTTTAGGAAGAAGGAACACTCCCAAAGACATTCTATGATGCCACCATCACCCTAATTCCAAAACCAGACAAAGATACCACCGAAAATGAAAACTATACGCCAATATCTTTGATGAATATAGATGCAAAAATTCTCAACACAGTTTTAGCCATCTGAATCCAACAACATACAAAAAAGATCATACACAACGACCAGGTGGGATTCATCCCAGGTGCACAAGGATGGTTCAACATACGCAGATCAATCAACGTCATATACCACATTAACAAAGAAAAGTCAAAACCACATGATCATCTCAATAGATGCAGAAAAAGCATTTGACAAAGTCCAACATCCATTCATGATAAAAACTCTTACCAAGGTGGGTATAGAGGGAACATACCTTAACATAATCAAAGCCATTTATGACAAACACAGAGAAAATATAATACTCAATGGAGAAAAGCTGAAAGTCTTTTCACTAAAATCTGGAACAAGACAAGGATGCCCACTGTCACCACTGTTATTCAACATAGTACTGGACGTCCTAGCCACAGCAGTCATACAAACAAAAGAAATAAAAGGCATCCAAATAGGAAGAGAAGAGGTAAAACTATCACTCTATGCAGATGACATGATACTATATATAGAAAACCCTAAGGACTCAACCCCAAAACTAATTGAACTGATCAACAAATTCAGCGAAGTAGCAGGATATAAGATTAACATTCTGAAATCAGTCTCATTTCTGTACACTAACAATTAAATATTAGAAAAGGAATACAAAAATACATACCTTTTAAAATTGCACCCCAAAAAATCAAATACCTGGGAATACACCTGACCAAGGAGGTAAAGGACTTATATGCTGAGAACTATAAAACATTCATCAAGGAAATTAAAGAAGATATAAACAAATGGAAAGATAGTCCATGCTCCTGGGATGGAAAAATTAATATTGTAAAAATGGCTATGATACCCAAAGCAATCTACAGATTCAGTGCAACCACTATCAAATTACCCATGACATGTTTCACAGAACTAGAACAAACAACCCAAAATTTATATGGAACCACAAAAGACCCAGAATTGCCAAAGCAATTCTGAAGAACAAAAATCAAGCGGGAGGCATAACTCTCCCAGACTTTAGGCAGTATTACAAAGCCACAGTCATTAAGACAGTGTGGTACTGGTGCATGTCTGTTTTCAAATTATGTTCTTCTCCAGATATATGCCCAGGAGTAGGATTGTTAGATCATATGACAGCTCTATTTTTAGTATTTTAAAGAACCTCCTTACTGTTCTCCATAGTGGCAACACCAATTTACATTCCCATGGTGTAGGAGGGTTCCTTTTTCTCCACACCTTCACCAGCGTTTATTATTTGTAGACTTTCTGATGATTACCATTCTGACAGTGACACCTTATTGTAGTTTTTATTTGCATTGTTCTAATAATTAGCAATGTTGAGCATCTTTTCATGTTCTCTTTGGCCATCTGTATGTCTTCTTTGGAAAAATGCCTTTTTCAATATTCTGTCCATTTTTTTTGTTGGGTTGTTTGTTTTTTTTTGATATAGAGCTATACACATTGTTTATATATTTTGGAATTTAAGCCCTTGTCAGTTGCAAATACTTCTAGACTATAGGTTGTCTTTTTGTTTTACTTATGGTTTTCTTTATTGTGCAAAAGCTTTTAGGTTTAATTAGGGCTGCATCCTTGTTCTCTGTTCTATACCAAGTCTGGGCATCCTGTGGTTATCACTCTTCCTCTATCCCTCACATACGTGTGGCGCCCATCCAACCACCCACTGCCAGAGCCATGATGAGCTCCCAAAGGCGATTGGGATGGCAGACCATACCCCACCACTCAGACACCAGCAGCTATCACCCTGTGCTTAAAGAGGGGGAAAAAAAACAGTTATTTTAGAGGAGTGAGATTATGGTGAGTTTTAATAACAAGGAAATCTTTCACTTTCTGCTTTAGACTCTGTATTGTTTGATTTCAAAATGAGGTATTACTCCCACCCTCTGGCAAAATTGGGTGCTAACTCCTATTGTTTAATTTGATGTTTCAGGGAAATAAAGATTTATTGCAATTCAAAATATATGCAATATAAATTAGCTTTATGAATTCCATTATCTTCAATATTATTCTAGAATTTTCGTAATTACTGCTCACCAGATAAATATTAGCTTTTTTTTTCAGTTTTGTAAAAGACACAATATGCTTATATCTACATGCATAAAAATTTCCTACATGACGTGGATTTTAATTCATTCCATTTATAATATTAGGGTATAAAATATAGAGTTGGTTCTCTTTTCTTTTTTTCTTTTTTTCTTTTTTTTAGGACTGTACCTGCAGCATATGGAAGTTCTCAGGCTAGGGGTCAAATCAGAGCTGCAGCTGCCGGCCACAGCAACTGGGATCCAAGCCACATCTGCAGCCTACACTGTAGCTTGAGGCAGTGCTGGATCCTTAACCTACTGAGCAAGGCCTGGGATCAAACCTGCATCCTCATGGATACCAGTCAGGTTCTTAACCCACTGAGCCACAATGGGAACTCCAGTTTTATTTTCTACTGTAAATTGGTTTGGTACTTAACTTTGGTGCTCACTTTGATGAGTGATCTGTGTCTCTGGATAGAAATCTTAGAAATAGTTGACATGTTTTAGTCCTATACTGAACTCTAAGTTAAATATTTCAAGATGGCTTTGGTCAGCCAAGCCTGACACTGGTATGCAGACATGAGCAAATCACTAAGAAAAAACAATTAAAACCCTGACTTTGGAGACCAGCGTATCTGTTGGATGTATTAACAGTGACTCATAATCACATGAGTTAAATATACTGAGGAATTAAATGTTTAGCTCATAGTTCTGGATGTGCTGAGGTCTAGGATTACTGTAATGCCAACAGAAAATTGGAAATGAATTAGATATACTGGACTTGACTCCTAAATTCAAGGCCAAGAGTTTGCTAATAACACACTCTGTTAGGCTGAGACAGGAGGGGAACCTCCCTGTTTCCCACTGCCTTCTGTTTTCCACTACTGTGTCAGGCAGGAGGGGAGAAATCTCTTTGCAGCAGCCCATGGTATAACTTGGATTCTTGCTCCTAATGCACAGTCCAAAAAAATCTCAGAACAAAAGGAATCCTAGTGACAAGGATTAGGGGAGGGAATTCTGCCCTTTCTCACCTTCTTAGGGAAGCCCCAGGAGTCCCCCAAGCAGTCCAGCTTGAACCCAGGCCAGACCACTGGCATTCTGTCATCTGCTCTCAGCACATTCCTGGCCTTGGGGGTCATCACTCTGCAGCGGTCTGAGCTCCAGCCCCTGGGACCAAACCCTGCTGTCTGGAAAAGACCTGATACACTCACTCCCCCTAAACAGTAAATGCTGCTGGGGTGTAATCTTCTCCAATAAATGGGTAAACAATTTATATGATTTTTCTCAGTGATAAAAAGGAACAAACTACTGATATTTGCAAAAATCAGTGGATCGCAGAAACCTTATGCTGAACAAAGGCAGCCAGACCCATGAATACACAAAGAGTACATAGTCAGAAAGGGGTGAGCATGAGGCTAGACCCGCTAAGGGGTCTAAAGTGTACAGGTGCGTCCTCTACTCAGGCCTTATCCAAAGTTCTGAGAAAAAGGAAGCCATCATCTTTAACATCTTGTTATAAATATCTGTGTCCTCAACTAGAAGCTGTTGGTTACCAACTCAACATTCATCCCCCCATCCATTTTCACCACAGAACCCCAGTTTACTCCTGCAGCCATTCTATTCTACATGGAGATTCTTGATTTGCTGAGGGCTCTTGTGGATATCACCTTCCCTTGGTTAAGTATAATTTTAAGGTTGAGTCTGTGGCCTCCTTCTGGCCAAGGAGATATAAAAGGGTTGGGGGCTACTGAGAAAAATTCTCTTCATCCTAAAAGGGAGCAAGAGATGGTCACTTTCTTCCTCTAGACATTGTTGCATCCAGCAAGGACACTTAGACCGGCTGTCTGGCCAGAGTGGGATGACATGAGGATAAAGCCAAACCCTAAGAGAAGCAAAACAAATGGAAAAAAATCTGAATCCTTGATGATGTGGCTGAGTCACACGGACAGCCCACCCGTGAACATTACGTTAAAAGAGAAAATAAATTGTCTTATTAAGCCACACAACTTTCTATTACTTGTGGCTGAAAGCATCTTAACTGATGTAAGAATCGGTTCTTTGGAGTGATCCACAGCCCCCAACACAGAGTTTCTGTCACAGGAAAGATGCTCAATAAATGTTCATTGAAATATTATAAATATATAAGTATATCAGGCTGCTCATGATCTCAACTAGAGTTACATCATTCCATGCAATAAGACTGAATTTGAGCTTGTTTACACTGTAAAATGAGTTGCAAAGTATGAGGACGTGGAAGGGTTTACGTGACGTGAGTTTGTCTGGGAATCAGTGATGTCACTATGTGGCTTGAGTACGTCCAGGGAATCAGTGATGTCAGGAGTCAGCAGAAGGTGCAACAGTAACCAGCTGGCTGGAGAAACGTGGTTTATGCCTGCACAGACTTCAGCCTTCGGTATGAGATCCTGGGAAATTCTACTAAATATATGGGGGAATAATGGCTGAACAGAATAACAGAATAATAAGTGATAGTCTGGTGAGGACAAATAAAATATAGCGCTTTGGATGAAAGTTTTAAAGCTTTTGGTTAGGCCCCGAGTTCCTGTGCCCTTTTGTACTTAGAGAAATGCCACTCCAGATAGATCTACTTTTTTTTTTTTTTTTGGTCTTTTGTTTTTTTAAGGCCATGTCTGCGGCATATGGAAGTTTCCAGCTAAGGGTCACATCGGAGCTTTAGCTGCCAGCCTATGCCACAGCCCCAGCAACTCGGGATCCAAGCCATGCCTGCCACCTACACCAGAGCTCAAGCCAATGCTGGATCCTTGACCCACTGAGCAAGGCCAGGGATCAAACCCCCATCCTCATGGATGCTAGTCGGGTTTGTTAACCACTGAGCCACAACCGGAACTCCACACAGATCTACTTTGGGTATTGCTACAGCCAAAGTGATTTTGGCCATGGGGGAAATGGCAATTCTAGGATGCCTTTGTTCAATGACCTAGAGCCATAACTTCATGGGGACCTTAACACTGTACTACTCTACTAAACCAGATCCAACCAAAAAAAAAAAAAAAAAAAGACTTTTTTTTTGTCTTTTTGTTGTTGTTGCTATTTCTTGGGCCACTCCTGCGGCATATGGAGGTTCCCAGGCTAGGGGTCCAATCGGAGCTGTAGCCACCGGCCTACGCCAGAGCCACAGCAGCGCGGGATCCGAGCCGCGTCTGCAACCTACACCACAGCTCACGGCAACGCCGGATCGTTAACCCACTGAGCAAGGGCAGGGACCGAACCCGCAACCTCATGGTTCCTAGTCGGATTCGTTAACCACTGCGCCACGACGGGAACTCCAGAAAAGACTTTTTAAGAGCAATTTTAGGTTCATGGCAAAGTTGAACAGAAGGTACAGAGTTTTCACATATACCCCCTGCCTCACATGTGCATAGGTTTCCCTGTTATCACCATCACTCACCAGCATGGTACATCTGTTATAGGTGATGAACCTACACAATCACACCACTGTCATCTAAAGTGCATACTTTATGTTAGGGTTCACTCTTGGTGGTGTATATTCTGTGGATTTTGGCAAGTAAATAATGTCATGGATCCACCTTTACAGTATCTCATAAAATAGGTTCACTGCCCTCCAAATCTTCTGTGCCCTGCCCTTTCATCTTTCCATTCTCTGACCCCACTACTCCTGGAAACCACTGTCTTTTTCCTGTCTCCACAGTTCTACCTTTTCTAGAATATCATTTACTTGGAATCATAGTATGTAGTCTTTTTGGATTGGCAGCTTTCAGTTAGCATATCCATTTGGTTTCTCCATGACCTCCTCATAAGTGGATAAAAGTTATCATAAGTGGATAAAAGTTCCTGCTATGGTGCAATGAGATTGGTGGTGTTGCTGCAGTGCTAGGACGTAGCTTTGATCCCCAGCCAGCAGAGTGGGTTAAGGATCCAGCTTTGCCACACCTGCAAAGTAGGTCAAAACTGTGGCTCGGATTTGATCCCTGGTATGGGAAATCCATATGCCTTGGGGTGACTAAAAAAGAAAAGAATAGGAAAAAAAAAAACCTCATCACAAAGACTCATACTTTCTTCTTTGGTGTGGAAATAAAGACCACATCAGTGGGAAAAAGACTAGTGTGGGAACAACCAACCAGTGAGCTAAAGTGCAATAATGATTATTATAATAGAAGCATGATAACACTTATTAATAGCAAATTGGAAACCAATGCTTAATAACTGAGTCTCTACCAATGGATGACTCCCTCAGGAACATGGAGACTATAATGAGCCTAGGAAAGAATACGAGCATCAAGAAAATTTATCCTCAGATAAATTTCATCTGAGGAATTATCAAGAGATAACAAAATGCCTGTGGAAGGATGACTGACCAGAAAAATCTTAGCTTGTCAGTGACATTGTCCAGACTTAGGCTCTTTGGGAAGTGGTGCTGCACAAATGATCACCCCAGGAGGGAAAAAGCACATTCCATTGGGATTAGAATTACTGCAGAGGCGGAAAGCAAACATTATAGACCAGACACTGAGTAAGCAGAAAAACTTGTGCAAGCTTCTTGGACTTTGCATAAAACACTCATAAAAATGGACCTTCTCAGGAACATTCCATTGCAACCGCATTGAGATGGTGCACTTCCCTCAAAAATCAGACGGTTCTCTGATTAGCCTCTGTATATTAGAAAAATTACTGGTGCAAGAAAAGAGTGGAGGCATTCCCACTGTGGCGCAGTGGTTAACAAATCCAACTAGGAACTATGAGGTTGCAGGTTCGATCCCTGGCCTCGCTCAGTGGGTTAAGGATCCGGCGTTGCTGTGAGTTGTGGTGTAGGTCACAGACAAGTCTCAGATCCTGCTTTGCTGGGCTGTGGTGTAGGCGGGCAGCTACAGCTCTGATTGGATCCCTAGCCTGGGAACCTCCATGTGCTGCAGGAAGTGGCCCTAGAAAAGGCAAAAAGACAAAAAAAAAATAGATATCATTCATGGATCAATATCTATGTATGGAACTTGGTGATACATCCTTTGAACTCAGGGTTTACTTCCCCTGGTGCTTTAATGTCACCCAAGAATCTCCCATTTCCAAATGTCATCAGAACTGCAATAACTGAGAGTAGGTTGGATAAACAAACCAGGGACTTTCTTGAGGATGACAGGAGTGGGGAAATGGTTAAGATTATCATTGTGAGGATTTTATTTTATGTTATTTTATGGCAAACACTCTCAGGTGTCTACCCGGTAGTCAACCAACTATTCCTGCCACTCACTCGTCTTCCTTGCTGATAGAACCCCATGTTGTTCACTGTCCTCCAAGAAGCCACGTCCTTCGGGAGAGGAACAGTCTCTTTCTAACCCCATGGAGCTAATGTCTCTTGCCAAAGACATTGGTTTTAGGCAACAAGCATGTGAGACAATCCTGGCCAGAGACTGGGAGGAAGTCTGCAGGGAAGGCTCAGGAAAGAATTCCCTCACTCTTGAAAGCAGATATGCAACAGGGTCATTTCATGTTTTTGCCTCTGCAAGTATACAAATGTATATTTCTATTTCTCTGGCCTCTTCTTTGGGGCTCTTTGCTACTTCTGCCCATCCCACAAATCATCTATCCCCAAAGTGTGGTTCAGGAACCCTTGGGGATCCCTGAGACACTTCCAAGGGAAATGTGATGTTAAAACTATTTTCACATTAAGATTTCATTTGCCTTTTTCCCTTCCCAATCTCTCACGCACACACAGGGATTTTTCCAGAGGTGGCGTGATACATGATATGGCAACGGATTGAATTTAGAGGCAAATATGAAAATCCAGAAGCAAAAAGATTTGCAAAAATGCAAAATAATGACAGTCTCCTCATTAACTTTTATTTTTTTGCTGTAGAACATATTAGCAATTATTTTCATTAAAATGTTATTTGTTCTAACATATAATGGGTTGTTTCTATTTTAAAATGAATGTATTAAAAATTTTTTTTAATTTCTCAGGTTTTTTTGCTTTTTAGACCTGCATCTGTGGCCTATGGAGATTCCAAGGCCAGGTGTTGAATCAGAGCTTTAGCTGCCAGCCTACACCACAGCCACAGCAATGCCAGATATGAGCCATGTCTGTGACCTACACCGCAGTTTAAGTCAATGCTGGATCCTTGACCCACTAAGCGAGGCCAGGTATTGAACCTGCCTCTTCATGGATACTAGTCAGGTTTGTTTCCACTGGGCCATGATGGGAACTCCCCTCAGTTTCAATTTCAATTGTGTGGTGCTGGGACCAGCAGCTTCAAGGCTTGTTACAAATGCAGATTCTTGGGTCCTCTTCCAAATCTATTGACTCAGAGGCTCTGGAGGTGGGACCCAGGAATCAGGTTTGACAAACCCTCAGGTGATGCTGATGCCCAGGGAAGTTTGAAAGCCATTGCTCTAATACATCCGTCCCCCCCCCACCATCTCTCCAAGGTGAGCGGAAACTCATGCTAGAGTCTTCTGAATGCAAGTCTAGTGGCTGTGGCTCCAGTTCTAGGTTATGGACCTCCGTCTCCTGGGGCTGCCAAAATAAAATACCACAGACAGAGTGGCTTCCACAGCAGAAATTTGCCTTCCCACAGCACTGAAATCCGAGATCCAAGTGTCTGCAGATTTGGTTTCTCCTGAGGTCCCCCCGTTGGCTTGCCAAAGGCTGTCTTCTCACTGTGTGAGTCCTCACATGGTCGTTCCTCTGTGCGCCCTGAATATGGTTCCTTCTGCTGTACTTTAAATCCCAACCAGTGGCATCCCAACCCATGAGTTGTCACCTAAGCTAGAAATCCCAGGGTGGGGTGGGGAGAGATCACTTTGCTTGTTCTCGCGCTCTCGCATCACCCCCAGGACCAGCCAATCACTAAATCCTATGACTGCATCTTCTGTGTTTTCTCATCATCCCCTCCTCACCAACCCAGCAATCAATATGCAAATTCAGATTCTCATCGTCTCTCACCTATACCAGTGGGTCCCATCTTTTTTCTTCTGAGAAAAATACACTCCTGTATCATAGCAAGTGTGGCAGGCCACTCCTACGGCGATGGGCTTGCAGCACAGATAAAATAGACTTCTGGAGTTCCCTGGTGACTCAGGGGGTTAAGGATCTGGTGTTGTCATTGTAGCAGCTTGGGTTGCTGCTATGGTGTGGGTTCGATCCCTGGCCTGGGAACTTCCACATGCCACAGACCCAGCCAACAACAACAAAAAATGGCTTCAGATCTGGGGTGGTTTCCTGGCCCCTACAGAGTAATCAGGACACATTACTATTGCTGGGAGCTGCTGGCCCACATGGCAGCATCTACCTTCTAAATGATCCTCTGGATACAGCCCAGCTCCAAGTCCAGACTCTGCAGGCTCTACCTAAACAACCAAATCAGGCTGTTCCTGATTACAGACTATCCGAAGCATCTCCTCAACTGCAGGACAAAACCCAATCATCACCTTTGTAAGGAAAGCAGAGCTTACCGTGACATAACCCCTGCCAGCCTCTCTAGTCTCATCTCTGGACACTCCCTGCCTTGCACCATAAGCTCTGGCAACCCTAGCTCTACCCTTCCCTACCTCTTTGCCAATCCTCATGCTGCCACCCTGACCAAATGCCTTCTTTTCATTACTCTTTATACCCTACCCTTTATGACATCCGGATGTCACCTCCTCCAGGAAGCCCTCAGTGGCAGCTCCTCTTCCTTTCTTCCCTCTCCCCATCATAGGCAACCAGTACTCACTTCTACCATGACAATCACGACCCTATTCCACACTCATATCTTTAAACATTGGCCTTTCTCACTAGACTCAGAGTTCTTTGAGGACAAGACTGTATTTTTCTTATTTTTATTCCCAGTGTCCAACACAAGATCCTAATTCATGGTAGGTGCCCCATAAATGTTAGTTGAGTGAATGAATGACTTCCAGGAACAATGGGGCAAACTCACGTGGCAGAGTCAACAAGAGCTCCACATGAAAGAATCCGAATTGCAGGAGGCAGTTGGCACAGCTGGGTAAGACAGGGCTGGACAGGATATCTTCAAATGAAAAGTCTTGAGATAAAGTTGAGACCAAAATGGGGTGCCTGAGCCCTGCTTTTCAAAGCCTGAAGTCCAGCTCCTAGAGCCTTGTCACTCTTAAACTGGCTATGTTTCAAGAGAAGGTATCCAATTTTAGTTCCTGAGATATGTCCCCACTACTAAGCTCAGTCTCAGGGATTTAAACATTGCCACTTCATATCCTATTTCCAGAATATAGGATTTGTCTTCCAGGGTTTGCCCTGTGCAAAGCATCTCCAAAGAGGAGGCCTCCCAGAGGGACCACTGCACGTTCTGATAGCACCTCTGCTCCTGGTGCTCATAGACAGGACATCTGGACTTCTACTGCCACATAAACATCATCCTTTGTGACTTCTTCCATTCTTAGCGCTTCCTGGAACGCAGCAGATATTCTCAGGGAAGCTGATGCCACCTTCTTAGTACAATAAACCAAGGCTCTCCTCTCCCTTTTGCGACAGCCCTTCAGATTTTTGCAAATTGTCTCCTCTTAGCTACCATGCACTGACTTTTCAACCGTTCCTTCTTTGAGATGGTTTCTAACCCTCCTTACAATCATGCTCACTCTACTTAGAAACATTCCTGGGCTGTATTTGCCAGTATTCTCCTTAAAACATCTTGCCTAGAAGATAACACAATACGCTAGCAAATTCTTCAGGACAAGGTATGCCCGTCAATGCCTTTATTTCTTATAGTGATTATGGTGCCACCTCAATTACCCTGGCTTATCGTAGCCATATCATCCTGGCCTTGATCACTGTAAATTATGAAGCCATATTATTTTAGTCGGAGCAGGACTGCAGGACTTTGCCTTTGTCCACATGAATGGATATGGTGGGAGGAGGGCGGGGGAGGGCAAGGATCCTGGAGTATAGCTCAGGAATCTAACATTCCAAACTTAACCTTGACATGTCATCAGACACTTAATAAAGGATCACAAAGAAGCAGAAGCTCCTAGAGATGTCTTGAGCAGATGCTAAGGATATGACCTATCTCTTAGAAGAATTCTACCTACATGAAAGCAGTAGAAAGGACTAGGACGCAAGTACCAATTTCCTGTGATGCTCAAGGGGGCGGTCACTTAAAAACTAAGGTCCATGCCAAAGACTCTAGTTGCTTAGTGAAGAGTTTTCACAATGAAACCATGAGGGGGTCAAGCTCCAGGGCATTCCTTACCACCCCTGGGTTGGGAGTCACAGACAACTCGTGGCAGCATCAAATCAGCCAATTTCAGATCCAAAAGAAAATATGTATGTGGTTGGGGTCAGTATATGTTTGTGTCTGTTTCATGAATAAGTGAGACTTTTTATTCTCTCTCCTTATTCAATTTCAGGTGACTTTCTTCCCTACAACAATTCTTTGGTTTTCACTTTGCAAGTGGTTAATTTAATGTCTGCCCTGCTCCCCTCACCCCCAAACAAGAGAACAATCTTCTTTGATCTTTTTCTCAGAAACTGCTGCCAAGCAGTTCTTTCCCATCTGGCTTTAGTGTAAGTAGCTTGAGGTGTCTCTTCCAGCTTTGGGCCATCTATACATTTCAAAGCAAGCTTTCTATAGAATCAAAAGTAAATTAGGGAAAAGAAAGAACAGTGTCCACAAAAATAGGAATCATTAATCTAGTCAAGAGATAGATAGTGGTAAGAGGATGTTTCTGATAATATGGATAATTTTGTAATGCTGATGATTCTGATAATACTGTCAAAGTATCTGACAATATTGCCAAAGGGTTATTTTCAAATCATGCCAAGGAACATAGGAAGGGAATTTGCCTAGACTTAATTTCAATTTTCTATGCGGTGAGTGGCAAGTCTTATAACCAGTAACTTCTATGCCATAATTGACAATAAATTATTATATTAACCTTTTTTTTTCTTTGGGCATTTACCTATTTCGTGGCTTTTGGGTTTTTTTTCATATTTTATATCCAAACCTCTTGATTCTTTTTCTCTCTCCTGTCACCAGGGGATTCTCATTTTGTCACTGTTTAGCATTCTCTATCGGACAGTTTTGGGAGAGGTAAAACCACATTCAACTTGCTTTGACATTTGACAAAAAAAAAAAAAACACTCTAATAGATGAGGAGGAGATTAATATTACTAGTTTCCTTCAATTGCCATTGCAATGATCTGACTTTATATCAACAAAGCAACCATATCTATAATTTTCGGGGGGAGCTGGAGAAAAAAAAAAAAAAACAGAAACCATGGGTTAGTCGATGGGGTTGGAGATCTGTGGAGGGAGACAGGAGACCTGCATGCATTTGTAAACCTGAATGTTTTAAGATTTAATTCCAAATATCCTGCTTATTTTGGCTTTCTTTTATCATAAAACAGGCAGTGCTTTGTGCCTTGAAAGAGACACACAGGCTGCAAAGAGGCATCTGAACGACCCAGAAATGTCTTTAATCTTGACCATTCTCAAACACAGATCTCCACGGTGAAGAATTTTCTGAGCAGTTCTTACAATGCAGAGTCTGTTCAGAGGATGCTGATTTCAAAACCTCTGTACACAAGGCATCATGAAGAGGGGACGAGAGTGAAGAGCTTGGGGTAACTTAAGAGAAAGGAAGAGAATCTGATGGGAAATGAAAGACTACCCAAGTAGAAAAGATGCAGCAGGCTATGACTCAGAATAAATGAACTGTCATTCCTCCCGGTCTAGCACAGACCAGTGCGGGCCCTCAAGCACCGCAAAGGATGCCAGCTTCCAGTTGTATAAATATGCACAACTAAAACCTGATGCTTGTAAAATCTACTTGCCACGATCTTGGGCAAGGGACAATTACTCATTTTTCATCACTGATTTCATCTAGAATTTCCCATAAACTCTTATTCTTTTAGAACTATAAAAATTCCAATCTCTCACCAGCTGGTAAAGCCAATGTATATTTAATACTTACCAGTCCAGGATGTGGGGAGATGAACCATTGAATACCGATTTGAACAGTCTGGTAATCTAGGAATTTAGGAGTGAAGCCACTATTTTGTTGGCTTTTATTGCTGACTGTGTGTCCCTGTGTGAATGGAGACCAGTGGAGGGAGGAATGCAGCCCCTCTGTTTCAGGAGTTATCAATGCTGTTTGCCCTCTGTACCATTCTCAGTGCTTCTCCTGCCCTGCTCCGTATCCCAGGAGGCTGACCTCTGCAGGTTGTTTTCAGGCTCCCTTTTCCCAGACTTATCATTTATTAGTGTCACTACTTTTTTTTTCTCTCCAGCTGGGTTTGGTCTTTTTAAGCCCCAAATATCAATAAAGCCATGCTTGAGATTTTTTTTCTTAATTTTTTTTTTAGCTCCCCACGTGGGACATAAGGAAATTCCCAGGCTAGGAGTCAAATCAGAGCTGTAGCTGCCAGCCTATGCCACAGCCTCAGCAACGCCAGATCCATAACTACTGAGCGAGGTCAGGGATTGAAGCTGCATCCTCATGAATGTTAAGTGGGGTTTGTTACTGTTGCGCCATGACAGGACCTGCAAATTCCTTCTGTTTTAAACACTCAGAGTAGTTTCTGTTTTGTAATTGGATCTTGAACATACAACTGATGTGTAGGTTAGGGATCATCTATTAAGTCATGGCTTCCTTTAATTTTATACAGAATCCCCTGCTTTTATCTTAAAAATAATAATAGCTAATCTATACTGAGCACTTTATAAGTACCAGGTAAAAGTACCTAGTAAGTAAGAGGGTGTAGCTACATCTTTAGCTTCCAGCTTCTCTTGGCAGCAGCTGTGACACCTCCCTCAGAGGCACCAGCACCAGGTGCCCATGACCCTCTGGGTGGTCCCAATACTGTGCACTTGGTGCTCCAACCAGAACTCAAAGAATCAACCATGTACCCCTGAGTTGAGGATGGGACTTCCTCCAAGTTCTAGTTCTTCTCTTTTGGATTCCAGCCCTAGGAGGGATAGCTGCTTCCTTCAGCAACTGTCTGGTTTACCTGAGCATCCTGGCTTTCCAACATCTGGGTGCCCAATCTCCTGTATTAAATCTCCTCCGGTTGAAATAGCTAGTGTGGTTTATGGGACTCTGACTAGATCTTGACTGATACGTAAGCCCTTCTACCTTCATTGCAATAAGCGTCCCATTGATTCTAAAAGAAGTGGCAGTTTCAGCCCATTTATTTCTACATTTATTTCAACGATACTAAGTTTATGAGCTCTTATCACTAGCATCATTACTTTTCATTTCTTTTTTCTGCTCCATTTTAGAAAATAAGAATAAATACTAAAAAAAATGTCATATAATTGCACAAATACTATTTACAAAGATAGAAGGGCTGCTGAAACAAAATTTGTGACTGGCAGGAAGTGATTATATGGTGCTTGGACATGTTTATCTTCATGTGAATCATCAAAGATACACCTGTCATTCCAAGGGTGATGGAGAGATGTGTGAATGCCTAACAATTTAAAACTTGAGAACCTCCCATGTTTGCTTTCCTGCAAAAGAAATGTGGAACTCTGTTGGCTGACTCTGACCACTAGTGTGATTAGAATACTTTTATTGGCCACCTTGATCCTCTTGCCATTGGCTGGTCTGGTTACTTTTTCTGTGATAACAATCAAAAGCTTCCAGCTACAGCCAGTTGATACATGTGGTAGACAGAACTCTGAGATGACCACTAAGATTTCTGTCCTATGGAATATATTCCCCTCCCTTCAAATATGAGGGAAACTGTGAATATGATGGATGTCACTCTCATGATTATGTTACTTCATATGGCTGAAGGGATTTTTGCAGGTGAAATTAAGTTCCCTAATCAGTTTACTTTGACTTACTCAAAAGGGAGATTACCCTGGGTAAGCCTGACTTAATTGTGTGACTAATTGTGTGACTAAAAGGGACTTCCTGGAGCTAGAGATTTAAAGAGTGACAGAGAACCTATGGAAGGAGGGCATATGGCATAGACCTGAGAGTGGCTTCACTTAGCTGAGACTGATCCCCAGATAAGAGGCAGCAAGGAAGCAGGGACATCAGACCTACAACCACAAGGAAATGAATTTTGCCAATAACCCAAGTGCATGTCTTTCCAGTCAAGCTTCTGAATGAGGACTCACCTGGACAACACCTTGACTTCAGTTTTGCATGATGCTAACCTGTGCTGGACTCCTGACTCTCAAAACTGTGAGGTAATAAATCTTGTTGTGTTAAATCATTAAGATTGTAGCAATTCGTTAGGCAGTAAGGATAATAATACAACCAGTGGAAGGTATAGATTCCAACAGGAAAATACATAGTAGTCACAATAAGGAATATATAAGACTTATACAAAGAAAAATTTTACCTATACATAAAAGAGGATTTGGGGAAATGGGGAGTTATGCCAGGTCTCTAGGTGGGAAGATTAAATCTTTTAAATGTTTTAAGATGTCACTCTTGAAGGAGTTTTTATGACAGATAAATGCATTAATAGTTCAATAGGGAAAAAAGTTAAGTATTTGAACAGAAAAATATGCAGAACATGTGGAAATCTTCTTTGGGAAAGATCACTCTGGAAATCGCACCGAGGACCCTAAGCTAATTCATAATCCTCAACTGGAACTAAAATCTATAACGGTAGAATGGGTCTAAGTTTTAAACCAAGAAAACTCAAATTCCAGAGGTAGTAGATAAATGACTTTGCAAACCCACAGAGCTACAGAAGTAAGCAGAGACAGCGAAGTTAATCAAACCCATAGTGGGAGTACTTTCATGATAATTTTAGGCTCTGGGAGACAGGGTGTGTGAAAGCCCTCTATGCTGTAAAGAAAGTACTTATACATTATTATAAATTACCTTTGAAATATAGGTAATGATATCTGGTTTACTTATCAGTATAACTTAACTTTGCGAATGTGTAGTTTAAAAATTCATGGATCAGAGTTCCCACTGTGGCTGAGCAGGTTGAGAACCTGATTAGTATCCATGAGGACAAGGTTCAATCCCTGGCCTTACTCAGTGCATTAAGGATCCGATGTTGCTGTGAGCTGTTGTGTAGATCACAGATGCAGCTCAGATCTGGGGTTGGTGTGGCTGTTGCAAAAGCCAGCAGCTGCAGGTCCAGTTCGACCCCTAGCCTTGGAACTTCCATATGCCGAAGATATGGCCCTAAAAAAGAAAAAGAAAAAGCATGGATGTTAATGTAAGATTAGCTAACTGCTGAAACTCCAGTCTCAAGCTGAAATTTACACAGAGAAGGACCATCTGAAGAAACCCTGTGGTAGCAGCAGCAGCAATAACAGCAGGAAGAATTGTGTTTGGATAGAAGGTAGACTCTCTGGTGGTGTCCTCTCCTCTCCAGTCTGTAAACTGCTGCTACCACACTGGTTTGGCTCCATAAGGGCATGAGCTGAGACCTTGTTCAGCTTAACACAGAGCAGGTTTCAGGGCTGAGCAACTTGTGTGGCCGCACTTGGAAGGGTCCCAAGCTTGGTGTGCTACTCTGTTAACACTGTCTTGAAATTCTTAATTTTTTAACAAAGGACCCTGCATTTTTATTTTGCACTGAGTGCCACATATTATGCAGCCAGTCCTGGCTTTAGAACCCTTTTGGATAGTTAGTTGCTTCTTCTGACAAACAGGAATGGCATTTACCTGTACATAGGGACTGGCTCAGCAGTGAACATTCCTAGAACTGCCCTGAACTGCTCCCCTTCCAAACTGTTCTTTCTCTTTATTTTTTACTTTTTAAATTTGTTTTTTGGTCTTTTTGCCATTTCTGGGGCCGCTCCTGCAGCATATGGAGGTTCCCAGGCTAGGGGTCTAATTGGAGCTATTGCTGTCGGCCTACGCCAGAGCCACAGCATCGCAGGATCCGAGCCGTGTCTGCAACCTACACCACAGCTCATGGCAACACCAGATCCTTAGTCCACTGAGCAAGGCCAGGGATGGAACTCGCAACCTCATGGATCCTAGTCCGATTCATTAACCACTGCGCCACTACGGGAACTCCGTGTTCCTTCTCTTTAACATCCATTTGTTGAGCCCAGTATAATTTTCCAGAATCTGGCTAGGCCTGGAAAGAGAAAGTGCTGAGTTGAATTTGACTTCAGCAGCAGTGCTATTCTGTCAGCAACCTCCATGTTGCTACAGGTATGGCAAGACTTCTGTCCTGCCTGATTTCAGCCCATGGTGTATAAAGAATCTCCAGCTTGACCCTAGCTGGTGGGTTGCCTGGGTCCCTGTGGATACTTTCTTCCAGAATAGATAGAGGAGGACAGAGGGAGTTAGAAAAAGATAATTAGCAGGAGATCAAGAGCGATTGCTCAAAAGTGGTCTTCTACCACTCAATGTTGCTTAACCTCCCTGAACCTCAGTTTCCCCGTCTGTGAATGGGGCCAGCAGAGGAGGCATCAGCTCCCACAGGATTGTCAAGAGGACAAAGAGGATGTGTAAAAGCCTGCATGGTTCCTGGAGCTTAGTAAGTGTTGACACTTGTTATGAAGCATGGGTTCTTAATTATTTGGAGCATGGCCCCCTGGAAGAACATGGTATCTATGGGTCCGTCCCACCCCACCTAATTCCCCCACGGTGCCAGGGATCTGACTCAGGTATTCTTGAACCCAGGTGAAGGCACGTGCCTCTACAAAGTTCATTTAGGCGGTGCTGTCTCCACTCTGGCCTCCTCGAAGCCTCCACCTGTGGTTCGCTGAGCCCGGGCTCCGCAGGCGGCCCATCCACGAGGTAGGCGCTGCCCGCGAGGGTCCAGACGAGCTGAGCTGCCCTGGGAGGGGGCGGGCCCGGCCGTCGGCCCGCCCCACGTCGGGCTGGGTGGGGGCTCCGACCTATTACGGGATGGAAACTCCGGTGTCGGGGGTGGGTGGCGGGGGGCGGGAGGGAGATGGAGAGGGAGGGAAGCAGGCGAGTGAAAGGCTCATTGATGCAGCCGGCGGCGGCCTCGGAGCGCGGCGGGGCCAGACTGTGATCACGTCCCGGCTCCCGGGTCTCCTCCTCCGCCTCTCCTGCTCCGCGCGTCCGGGGCCGCCGCGCGCCATGCGCCCCCAGGGCCCCGCCGCCGCCTGCCCGCAGAGGCTCCTCGGCCTCCTGCTGCTCCTGCTGCTGCAGCCGCAGGCGCCGTCGAGCGCCTCCGAGACCCCCAAGGGGAAGCAAAAGGCGCTGCTCCGGCAGAGGGAGGTGGTGGACGTGGTGAGTCCGGTGGAGGGGCAGAGCCGCGGACTGGGGATGGGCAGGGGGCTGTCTGCACTGCTGGGTGTTTTGCTTGCGGTGCGGGGGTGGGGGTTCCGCTTTGTCTGAGTTTGCGTGTAAGGGAGGACCCAAGCAATGCGGGTAGTGGAATCCTGGAACTCTCAGGGGGGGACCGAGATGAGCGGGCCATCGTGGTCGGGAGTTGCGCCGTGGGTCGGGTGGGACGCCTTGAAGTACGAGATAATTTTTGGCCCGATAATTTCTGGCCTCTGAGACCACCGCATCCCCTACCCGGGAGGAAGAAGAGGGTTAGGGCGACCGTGGGAGTAGAATCAGGAGCTTGGGTTGGTTAGAACGTGGGCCAGGAAGCTGCCTGGGAGACCCTGGACCCGCTGATCCCCTGGGTGGGCCTGAGCCAGGGACGTGCAACGTGTCCTTTGTTGGGACTGGTGGCCACGTCTGCCAGCAGGAGAGAATAACAACCCTCACTCAGCATCCGTCCAACTCTTTGTAACTTGACGACAGTGAGTCATGTTGGGTCATCTTCCTAGGGAGCATAAGCTGCAATTTACTTTGTTGGACGACCGCAGCTGGGCCAGGAACGGTGCAGCGGGTCAAATGAAGGGGCCCAGCACTAACCCTCCAAGGACTCATTTCATTGTTCTGTTTAGCCTGACGGGCAGTCGGTCCTCCCAGACACTCCATTTCTTCAGCCTGTGGCCACCAGGCAGAAACATCACAGCCAAACTAAAAGAGAAGCAAATAAATAACCCAAGTGCTTTTTGAGAGCCACCTCTATGGGAGGGTATATTTGTTTAAAGCTCTTTTCCTTCTAAAAGTCAACAAGCCCAGTGAAGGGCAGAGCAGTTCTCTGTTTGGTAGTAGAGGTGATCCTTTCAGAACTGCCATATTCCTTTGGCATATAACAAACTTCAATCCTTACTCCCACCTTATTTGCAGACAAATACAAGTTATGGGCATATATAAGAGGGGGCATATTTTGATTAAAAAAAAACTGTATCATATTTGTTAAGCTGCCATTGTAAACTGAGCTAATAAACCAAGCTTCCTGGCAGCTAGTTCTATGCCAGATTCAAAAGCTCTGGAAAAGAAAATTCCTACCATTTCATACTGCACTTTTTGCTGATGTGCTATGTAATTTTGCTCCACGTGGGAGACTATGTGTTCAGGGCTACAGTTCTATTTTGAGTGTCTAAATTGTTTAAAACGGTACCAAATGAATGTGGTTCATGTGCAGTCTGCATTTTATGAATACGTAGCTATGGTACACAAAATACCTCTTTTCCCTGTAAAGCCAGCAATTTTTTGCTTTCTCTCCAAGGATTTACGGTACCTGTGGTTTCCCACAAACTCTAGCCCGACTTGGAAAAGTTTATTGTGCAGCCAGGCTCAGGTGCATCCTGTGGATTGGATTTGGTTTTGCTGAGAGGGTAAAGAACCCAGACAGTCTTTAAGGTTTCAACAGATTCTATAAAGCAGCTTCTTTGTACAGGATCTTTGAAAGCCCTCCTTTCAAGCGTCCAGCAAGCTCTGCCCCCTGGTGGCCAGTAAAAAAAACAGGGGTTCATCCTGCAGATGTTTGGAACCCCTGCCTCCTGCTAATCATGTGCTGGGTTAGCATTTCAAAGTGAAAGAAGACAGCTATAATACCTGGAGAACCATATTCAGTAAAATTATGTGGTCTCTGAAGCGCAGTTTTTAGATAAAAAGGTGAGTAAAAATTCTCAAGCATAGGGAGTTCCTTTTGTGGCGCAGCCGAAACGAATCCGATTAGTATCCATGAGGATGCATGTTCAATTCCTGGCCTCACTCCGTGGGTCAGGGATCCAGCCTTGCTCTGGGCTATGGTGTAGGTCACAGATGTGGCTCCAATCCTGCATCGCCATGGCTGTGGTGTAGGCTGGCAGCTGTAGCTCCGATTGGACCCCTAGCCCGGGAACTTGCATATGCCAGTGGCTGTGGCCCTAAAAAAAAAAAAGAAATCTGAAGCATAGCATTCTTGACATTTGGGGCTAGATAATTCTTTGTTGTGGGGACTGTGCTGTGCATCTAGCATGCTTAGAAGCATCCGTGACATCTACCCACGAGGTGCCAATAGCAAGTTCTTCCTTCCAAGTTGTGACAACCAAAAATGCCCCCAAACGTTGCCAAGTGGGAGACAAAATTGTCCCTGGTTGAGAACTGCTCATATATAGAAAAATAAAACTTTGTATAACATTTGCTCTGAGGGGAATAATACTGGGGAAAAAAAAAATCAAAGAATACCAGAAGAACTTTTTGTTTCTCCCTTCCCGCTTGAAATCTGCATCCAAACATTGCATGTATCTGCTAGTCAAAGTAGCCTATCTACTAATGAAAAATAAAGTATATCTATGAAATTTATCTACTGAATGAAAATTAAAGAATATCTACTAAAATAGGAGTTCCCGTTGTGGCGCAGTGGTTGACGAATCCGACTAGAAACCATGAAGTTGCGGGTTTGATCCCTGGCCTTACTCAGTGGGTTAAGGATCTGGCGTTGCTGTGAGCTGTGATGTAGGTCACAGAAGCAGCTTGGATCCTGCGTTGCTGTGGCTGTGGCATAGACTGGTGGCTATAGCTCCGATTTGACCCCTAGCCTGGGAACCTCCACATGCCCCAGGAGCGGCCCCAGAAAAGGCAAAAAGACCAAAAAAAAAAAATCTACTAAAATAAAAATTAAGTATAAAATAAACTGTTTTAGAATGTTTTATGCTTTAGCATGTCTTTGAATACTTTTGCGATTTTGTTAAATACATTCTTACTGTTTCTCTGGCAGCAAATAAATAGCAGTGACCTTTAAGTTAGGAAAATGGCAGTGGTCAAAGTCACAGAAATCATTTGGCAAAATAAAGATAAATTGGTGATGTGAGAAGATTGATTGGCAAACATTAGATACATAAAGATCTTTCCTAGGTGATGTCATAACTGCATTTTATAACATGACTATCCAATCCTAGATGGCAAAATTAAAAAATAAGCTTTGAAGTTATTCTAATATATAAAGAACCTTGGGTTGTTTTGTTGTTGTTCTCACTGGACAGGATACAGAATGATAGTATTAGACAATTTACACAAAGAGGAATTGTTAAGGAAAAAATTTAAGTGCATTGGGTTTGGAGTTTGAAGGGCCTCGTAAATGGGCCAGTTCAAGGATAGACACGGGGGAGTTCCCATCGTGGCTCAGTGGTTAATGAATCCGACTAGGAACCATGAGGTTGCAGGTTCGATCCCTGGCCTTGCTCAGTGGGTTAAGGATCCGGCATTGCCGTGAGCTGTGGTGTAGGTTGCAGACGTGGCTCGGATCTTGCGTTACTGTGGCTCTGGTGTAGGCCAGCGGCCACAGCTCCGATTGGACCCCTAGCCTGGGAACCTCCATATGCCGCAGGAGCAGCCTTAGAAAAGGCAAAAAGGCGCGCACACACACACACACACACACACACACACACACACACACACACACGATATACATGGGAATTAGAAGGAGATCCAACTTTACCACTGATGCAGCTGCATAGCTGTGGGTAGCTTATGGCTTATATGTGTTACCTGGCAGGTTTGCTAATGCTTCCTTCCCCAGGTCTAGGCCCTGGTAAGGTCCATCCAAGGGAGTGGAGACTCTCGCCCTGGCTCATTGCCTCACATGGCCTTGGGGGAATAATAGGAATGACCATGGCTGACATATGCAGTGTTTATCATGTACCAGGTACTATTCTTGCACATTTTATACATTAGTTCACTTAAATCTCCTGCAAACCCTAAAAAGTAAGAAACTTTATTTTCTCCTCCATATTTCAGATAAGGATCAGGCACTGAAATGTAGAATAACTTGCTCTATCTCATCTAGCTAATAAGTGGTGGAGCCAGGCTTCAAATCCAGAGACTCTAACTTTAGGATCCAGGCACTCAACCTCTACGTGATGCTTCTACCTGTCACCTCCCCTCGCCTCCTTCAGAAAAAAAGAGAATCCTAGCCCTGAAGGTTTGAGAGATTACTGCCACTCTATTGAAGCTAATAGTCACCTGCAAGGAGGTCATTTACCCCTTCTCCTTGGTGAGGAGGCCTGGGTGGGGTTGGAGGCCGTAAGTGTTCCCCTAGTGACACTTCACGTAAAAATAGGGAGGAGAAGCAGATGGGCACATGCAGTTTAGAGAATGTGCCGGTATAAGATAACAGTTATGATTGTATGTTATAATTTATGTTTCTAGGAGTTTATCTTAGGGAAATAATTCAAAAGAAGAAAAAAGCTATATGGATAAAGATTGTCATGATGAGGGAGTTCCCGTCGTGGCTCAGTGGTTAACAAATCTGATTAGGAACCATAAGGTTGCGGGTTCGATGCCTGGCCTTGCTCAGTGGGTTAAGGTTCCGGCATTGCCGTGAGTTATGGTGTAGTTTGCAGACGCGGCTTGGATCCCGTGTTGCTGTAGCTCTGGCGTAGGCTGGCGGCTACAGCTCCAATTCGACCCCTAGCCTGGGAACCTCCATATGCCGCTGGAGCGGCCCTAAAAAAGGCAAAACAAACAAACAAACAAAAAAAAGATTGTCATGATGATAATGTTAATGCTAGTAAAAATAGAAATAACCTAAGTCTCCCAAGGTGTTTGCATAAAGCTGTAGAAGTGTAATTCTGAAATTCAAGTCCCTTTACAACATATAGGGTTAAAAGAAAAAAGAAATACACCAAATTTTGTCCACCTTGGAATAGAGCTATATGAAAATGATGTATGGGTTTTTTTGTTTGTTTGTTTGCTTGTTTTGTCTTTTTAGGGCCGCACCCTGGCATATGAAGGTTTCTAGGCTAGGGGTTGAATAGGGGCTGCACCTGTTGGCCTTTGCCACAGCAACACCAGGTCCCAGCTGTGTCTGCAACCTATACCACAGCTCAGGGCAACACTGGATCCTTAACCCACTAAGCGAGGCCAGTGATCGAACCTGCGTCCTCATGGATGCTAGTCAGATTCATTTCTGCTGAGCCACAAAGGGAACTCCAAAAATGATGTATGCTCTTAATGAGCCAGAGGATAAAAGCAGGCATACGAAAACATTTTCTTTTATTTGGTGTGTGTGTATGCATGTGAAGTCTGTGGAATTAAAAAAGAAAGAAAGAAAGAAAGAAAGAAAGAAAGAAAGAAAGAAAGAAAGAAAGAAAGAAAGAAAGAAAGAAAGAAAGAAATCCCAGTATTTTAAAAATAACTTTAGGAGTTCCTGTTGTGGCTCAGTGGGTGAAGAACCCAACTAGTATCCGTGGGGATGCAGGTTAGACCTCTGGCCTCGCTCAGTGGGTTAAGGATCTGGCATTGCCGCAGGCTGTGGTGTAGGTCACAGATGTGGCTTGGATCCTGCATGGCTGTGGCATAGGCCAGCAGCTGTAGCTCCGATTGGACCCCTAGCCTGGGAACTTCCATATGCTACAGGTATGGCCCTTAAAAAAAATAAAAATAAATAAAAATAACTTTAGAAATCGCTTCTTTATTATACCTTATCTGCAACCTAGGCAAGTGCTAGAAACGGATTCTTAACTCCAAGGGCTCGAAATAAATGCAGTTCTAATCAGACTGAGTCTTTGAATCTTAAGCAGTCAGAATTTTTCCTTCTTTTTTTCCCTCTGCAGTATAATGGAATGTGCTTACAAGGGCCTGCAGGGGTGCCTGGGCGAGACGGGAGCCCTGGAGCCAATGGCATTCCGGGTACCCCTGGGATCCCCGGTCGGGATGGATTCAAAGGAGAAAAGGGGGAATGCCTGAGGGAAATCTTTGAGGAGTCCTGGACCCCTAACTACAAGCAGTGTTCATGGAGTTCGCTGAATTATGGCATAGATCTTGGAAAAATTGCGGTAAGTAAAGTCAGAATTATTTTAAAGTTGAAGTAAAACTTAAGGGTTTTCTAGTTGAGTAGTACTGTTAGGTGAGATTTTATTTTACCTTTACTAAAGGACAGAAATACTACGGAATGGATACCATATGACTTTTAACTTAGCATTAATGAGAAAAATTTATAACATTTCAGAATTAATTTTAGAAAGGTATTCCTGAGATAAATCACCATATTATTTTAACCGTGATAATACTTAAAATAATTTTTTAATGGAAACAAAAAGGGAGAGCATAAGTGTCTGTGTTGGACAGCAAGCAATATTCCAATCTTAAAGTGAATTTAAATTAGTCTGAGAAATTCTGCTGTGGCTTCAGACATAAAGGTGTAAAAAAATCTCTAAGAAATTACTACACAATAGGAATTATCTATAGGTGGAGTTCTCTTGTGGCACAACAGGTTAAGGATCTGGTGTTGTCGCTGCAGTGTCTTGCATCGCTGCTGTGGCGAAGGTTTGAGCCCTGGCCTGGGAACTTCTAAATGCCTCAGGTGTAGGGGGCAGGGGGAGAAAAGAAGAAAGAAAAAAAAAGGGAATCAACTATAGGTGGGAAATCCACAGGTATTTGTCCTTATTCTGAGTAGCAAGCCCAAGTTAAAATTTGTTAGCTCAAGAAAACTAGAATAGGCCAGAGAGGTACTACAGTGTGTGTATGTGTCTTTTTATGGTTGCACCTGCAGCATGTAGTTTCCCAGGCTAGGGGGCGAATCAGAGCTGCAGCTGTGGGCCTACACCACAGCCACAGCAACAAGGGATCTGAGCCGCATCTGCAAGCTATGTCACAGCTTGCAGCAACACCAGAGCCTTAACCCACTGAGCGAGGTCAGGGATCAAACTTGCATTCTTATGGACACTTTGTTGGGTTCTTAACCCACTGAGCCACAGTGGAAACCCCTACAATGACCATTTAAAAATTTTCTGGGGAGTTCCCGTCATGGCTCAGTGGTTAATGAATCTGACTAGGAACCATGAGGTTTTGGGTTCAATCCCTGGCCTTGCTCAGTGGGTTAGGGATCAAGGGTTGCTGTGAGCTGTGATGTAGGTTGCAGATGCGGCTAGGATTCTACATTGCTGTGGCTGTGGCATAGGCCGGCAGCTACAGCTCCGATTAGACCCCTAGCCTGGGAACCTCCATATGCCGCAGGATCGGCCCTAGAAAAGACAAAAAGGAAAAAAAATTCTGCAATATTTAGGGGGGAAAAAATTAGTCAAAATAGCCTGTCTGGCAATGTATTTGGATTGATGATCCAATCACTTTGATAGTGTTTGCTTCCAAAGTAACTGGCAAGTCCACAGGGATGACAAAGTGTGGAAGAAGTGGTGCAATTTCTAGGCCTTTTTCTTCTTTTGTTAACCAACTCTGTACATGGTTCTATATCCACCATATATAATTCCTTGACATTAACCACTGCTACCTCCAGGCAAATGGAAGAGATTTTATTTTCTCTCTCTTTTTTTTTTTTTTTTTGTCTTTTTGCTATTTCTTAGGCCGCTCCCGCAGCATATGGATATTCCCAGGCTAGGGGTCGAATTGGAGCCGCAGCCACTGGCCTACGCCAGAGCCACAGCAACGAGGGTTCCGAGCCACGTCTGCAACCTACACCACAGCTCACGGCAACGCTGGATCCTTAACCCACTGAGCAGGGGCAGGGACTGAACCCGCAACCTCATGGTTCCTAGTCGGATTCGTTAACCACTGCAGCCACGATGGCAACTCCGAGATTTTATTTTCATAAAATCTCTCAGGTTCCAAGTAGTAATCTGTGTCTTACCCCTACCCATCATCTCTGTTTTTTAATGTCTGCTCTATTATCTGTAAAAATATTTGAGACGGTCTTGATTTGATTTCTGTGTGGTAGAATTAGCATATTGCTTCCATAGTTAGGTGACTGGTGACCAGTTTTATTTTTACCCGTGATTTCTTAGAAAGCATCTCGTTAAAATTTTACTTACTTCTCGGAGTTCCCGTAGTGGCGCAGTGGTTAACGAACCCACCTAGGAACCATAAGGTTGCGGGTTCGGTCCCTGCCCTTGCTCAGTGGGTTAGCGATTCGGTGTTGCCGTGAGCTGTGGTGTAGGTTGCAGACGCGGCTCGGATCCCGTGTTGCTGTGGCTCTGGTGTAGGCCGGTGGCTACAGCTCCGATTAGACCCCTAGCCTGGGAACCTCCATATGCCGTGAGAGCGGCCGAAGAAATAGCAAAAAAAAAAAAAAAAAAAAAAGTTACCTACTTCTTTATACACCCGACATTGATAGACTTGTTACTTATTTATAGTTAATCAAAAGTTGCTGAGTTCTCTTTAGAAACATTCTGTATGGCCTCTAAGTTATTAATATGTTTTCAACTTCCTTTTAGCAGTGGTTGGAATGGGTTTGGGAGCCTTCTGCATGTAAAAGATAGTAGGACCATAAGCCAACAGACAAATTTTGCAAAACTAATTGGAGAAAAAAAAAACAAACCCTGAGTCTTATCTTTGTGTCATATAGGGAAAGACTAAAAACTCACTTGTGCTTTACTCCTGATACTGTTTGCTATTGCTTGAAAAGAAACAGATCAGAGTAATATATATGGGCAGTGCTAGTCTACAATGTAAATGCCAGGAGAGCCAGAATTCTGTTTTGTTTACTGCTCTATCTGTAGCATCTAGCACATAGGGAATAATTCTGGAAGGAAAGACAGGTAAATATATAGATTGGTTTGGTGTAAAATACTGAAAACTGAAAGATACACTCAACGGGGTGAGTAATTCTAATAAAGCCATAATTTGACATTCTTAGAGTTTATCAGCGTCTCTTATCCATCTTGCAGAGAATTGCTTTCCCTCTGTAAAAATCAGCTTTTTAAATTTTTTTTATTTATTTATTTTGCTTTTTAGGGCTGCACCTGTGGCATACAGGGGTTCCCAGTCTAGGGGTCGAATCAGAACTACACCTGCTGGCCTACAAACACAGCCAGAGCAACTTAGGACCTGAGCTGCCTCTGCGACCCGACCTATACCACAGCTCAAGGCAATGCCAGATCCCCCACCCACTGAGCGAAGCCAAGGATCAAACCCATATCCTCATGTATGCTAGTCAGATTCGTTACCCACTGAGCCACAATGGGAACTCCAGAAGTTGAGTTTTTAAAATGCAGTTTGGGGAAAAGGGTAGTTAAATACAATTTGGGTATTTCTTTTTAATTAAAATGAAAATGCTAATTAAATCGTATTTCTGTGTTTGTGACAGGAGTGTACCTTCACAAAGATGCGTTCCAACAGTGCCCTAAGAGTTTTGTTCAGTGGCTCACTTCGGTTAAAATGCAGAAATGCATGCTGTCAGCGTTGGTATTTCACCTTCAATGGAGCTGAATGTTCAGGACCTCTTCCTATTGAAGCCATAATTTATTTGGATCAAGGAAGCCCTGAAATGAATTCGACAATTAATATTCATCGCACTTCTTCTGGTATGTAGAATAGTGATACTGCAGAATGCGCCTCAGATCTTTGGAGACCAAAGATGTGTTTTGAGTCCACTATCATGTGGACTCAAAACTAGCAAGTTTTCTGTGCATAATTCTCCATCCTGGTTGCACTTTAGAATTTCCTAAAGATCTGTTGAAAAATATGTGGGTATCTGAGTCTCATCTCTGACCAACTGAATCAGAATCTTTGGATAAGACCCCAGCAGATGTATTTTCTTTTATTTTTATTTATTTATTTATTTATTTTGGGGGTCTTTTTGCCTTTTTTTTTTTGGCCATTTCTTGGATTGCTCCCATGGCATATGGAGGTTCCCAGGCTAGGGGTCGAATCAGAGCTGTAGCCACCGGCCTACACCAGAGCCACAGTAACCCGGGATGCAAGCCACATCTGCTTATGGAAACGCCAGATCCTTAACCCACTGAGGAAGGCCAGGGATCGAACCCAAAACCTCATGGTTCCTAGTTGGATTTGTTAACCACTGAGCCATGACGGGAACTCCCCCAGCAGATGTATTTTTTAAAAACCTCAAGGTTGAAAATCACTGAGTTATGTGAAGTGGCAAAATAGCCAATGGGCAATGGTTTTTAACCTTGGCTGTACCATGTATTCAGGCAAGGAACTAAAAAAAAAAAAAAAAAAAATCCCCATGTCTGGATACCATTGCTCAAAAAATCCCCATGTCTGGATACCATTGCTCATTACAGGTCTGGTTGCACCCTAGGCAATAGAACTTCTCCTGGTTATTCTAATGTTCAGCCAAGGTTGAGAACCACTAGCTTATATTGATAAGGAGGCTGATTTCTCTGCCTTGTTCTTTAAACAAGGTTAGGTGATCTCAACCAGATGGGAACAGTAACCAGTCACATGTGGTCGTCCCTGCCGACCCATGTTAGGACTCATTTTCTTTTTTTCTTTTCTTTTCAGGGCCATGTCCGCAGCATATGGAAGTCCCCAGGCTAGGGGGTGATATGGAGCTACAGCTGCCTGCCTATACCACAGCCACAGCAACACAGGATCCCAGCTGCATCTGCGACCTATGCCACAGCTTGCAGCAATGCCAGATTCTTAACCCACTGAGCAAGGCCAGAGATCGAACTTGTGGCTTCATGGATACTAGTTGGGTTCTTTTTGGTTTTTTTTGCTTTTTAGCCTTTTTGTACCCTTGGCATATGGAGGTTCCCAGGCACGGGGTCTAATCAGAGCTGTAGCTGCCGGCCTACACCACGGCTACAGCAACTCTGAATCCTCAACCCACTGAACAGAGGCCAGGGATCAAACTCGCAACCTCATGGTTCCTAGTCAGATTCGTTTCCACTTCGCCATGACGGGAACTCCCAGATGGGTTCTTAACTTGCTGAAACACAATGGGAATTCCAAAAAAAATCATTTTCTTAAAGAATCTGCCAATCTGCAATTCCATTTCCCCCTGACACAGACATCAAAGAGGTTGTCCCTTTTGCCTATTAAAATGAACACTGGGGGAATATTTTTAATGTTGGGGAGCCTTAATAAGATGGAATGCACATTATATATATATCAGTATGTCAGAGTCCAGAGGACCCATGAAAAGTCACATGTTTATAAACCATAAAAACACAGAGGAAAATCAAGATTTCAGTTTTGTTTGTTTGTTTGTTGTTTGTTTTTTATTTTTTCACTGTGAGGAAATTCTGTGTAAAATGGGATTCCAGGCTGAAGGACTGGTATAAGATGACACTGGAATTTCTTTTAATGTTATAAAAGTCCTTTCTTCTACTTGAATACCATCAAGTATATATGGGTAAGTGTTGGAAAGGGCTTTCTTTGAAAAAGAATTTATGTGTCACATCAAGGTCTTTGCTTTTAAAAGTGTAGGCTTCCTTTTATTTAGTCAAATTGTTTTTTGTTGTTTTAGGTAATCTCTGTGACTAAATAAATTCCGCCTTTATGGTTAAAACCTCTAAGAAAATTGCCTGCGAAGCTTATATCATAGAAGGGAGATGTTGACATCTTTTCAAAATATTTATTTATTTATTTGTCTTTTTGCCTTTTCTAGGGCCACTCCTGAGGCATATGGAGGTTCCCAGGCTAGGGGTCCAATCGGAGCTGTAGCCACCGGCCTACGCCAGAGCCACAGCAACTCGGGATCCGAGCCGCGTCTGCAACCTACACCACAGCCCACAGCAATGCCCGATCCTTAACCCACTCAGCAGGGCTAGGGATCGAACCCGAAACCTCATGGTTCCTAGTTGAATTCGTTAACCACTGAGCTACGACGGGAACTCCCAAAATATTTATGTGTCAAGAAAAAGAGAACACGGAGTTCCTGTGGTGGCGCAGCTAAAACGAATCCGACTAGGAATCATGAGGTTGAGGGTTCGATCCCTGGCTTTGCTCAGTGGGTTAAGGATTCGGTGTTGCCGTGAGCTGTGGTATAGGTCGCAGACACAGCTCAGATCTGGCATTGCTGTGGCTGTGGTGTAGGTTGGCAGCTGTAGCTCTGATTCAACCTTAGCCTGGGTACCTCCATATGCTGAGGGTGTGGCCCTAAAAAGCAAAATGGAAGAAAGAAAGGAAGGAAGAAAGAAAGAAAGAAAAAGAGAACTTATCTTTATGAGACACTTATTAAGTATTAGAACTTTAATTCACTGTACATTAGACTGAGTCTCATTTGCTGAAGTAATATGGTCGAGCTAAAGGTTATTTGCTTTTTGTTCTAAGGAGATCTGTAACGTTCCCCTTTGCCTTGCAGTGGAAGGACTCTGTGAAGGAATTGGTGCCGGACTCGTGGACGTTGCTATCTGGGTTGGGACTTGCTCAGATTACCCAAAAGGAGATGCCTCCACTGGGTGGAACTCAGTGTCTCGCATCATTATTGAAGAACTACCGAAATAAATCCTTTCGTTTTTGTTCCCTACCTCTTTTTTTTTTTATTATACCTTTGAATGGTTTTAGTGACAGCTTATATAATTTTTATGTACATCTGATTAAAAAAACCCACACAACTCAATGTGTTTACAGACCAAAGTGTGATTTCACACTGTTTTTAGATCCAGCAGGATTCATTTTCCTTCAGTCAAAACTGGTTTGGGGATTTTGTAGCTGATTCAGTACTTTCTTCATATTCTTATTCCCTGAACCTATAATTTGGAATGTTATTGTCTTCATTTTTTTCCTCTTTTCTTAGGGTAGCACTTTTTAAAAATATAAAGGCTACCAGTCTTTGTACAAGTTGTAAATGTTCATAATTGTTTTATATCTGTGAAATAAAACTTCTTTCAAACAACTTTAATATCTTTAATGAATTGCCACTGAAATTAGAGTTTCCAGTACTTGATATTTGAAAAGTTGAGGATAAACCTGATTTTCTATTGAATCATTTAATAATCACGTTTTGAATTCAATACATGTATAGTACTATGATACACTTTGAGGGATTCAAAGAGAGAGGGGTATTTATATGTCAGGAAATACACTAGCAATTTAGAACTTTTATGTTTATTTAACAAAGAGTAAAAAGATGTGGTCTTTGGCCTCAAATTGCTTACCATTTGGTAGGAAGTCTAAGATATACACAAAAATAACATCAAAGATTAATATGTTGATTGTGACAAAAGTTGTCGAAGGGGTGATATAATGCAAACATAGACCTATTCTGGCTGAGGTGATCAGGAGGAGTTCATGATGAAGGAAGTACAGGTGTAAGAAAAAGTTAAGTAAATCCTGAGCTTGAATTGTATATGAGTTGATTTTTCTTATTTGTGTGTGTATCAATCGTAGATTTTTTGTTTGCAGTTACCCTGAAATTTTGATATAGGGGTCTACATTTTATATCTTGTATCTCTTTGCTCAGTGTTTCCTGTAAGTTTTCCATCTTTGCCTCCAGTTTATTTCCAATGTCTTGCTTCATCTTCAGCATCCACAGTCTAAAGTCTTTTTCCTGGAGGCTGAGACTCTCCTCATCACTTAGCTGATTTTCTGGGGGTTTTTTCTTTCTCCCTCATCTGAGTTATAGTTCTCTGTCTTTTCATTTTTATAGGTTTTTGGTGTGGTGACCTTTTTACAGATAATAGAGTTGTAGCCTCTCTTACTTCTGGTGTCTGCCCCCATTGTGGCTGAAGTGGGTATGGGGGGCTTGCTGTGGGCTTCCTGATGGGAGGGGCTGATGCCTGCCCCCTGGTAGGTGGAGCCTATTCTAATCCCTCTGGTGGGTGGGGCTTTGTCTCTGGCTGGGATTAGAGGCAGCTGTGTGCCTGAGGGGTCTTTAGGCAGCCTGTTTACTGATGGGTGGGGCTGTGATCCCACCTGGATTATTGTTTGGCCTGGGGCTTCTCAGCACTGATGGGTGGGGCCAGATTTTCCCAAAATGGCCCCCTCCAGAGAAATACATGCTGATGAATATTCCTGAGAGCTTTTCCTCCAATGCCCTTCCCCCACAGTAACCACATTCACCCCCACCCCCACCCCCCCCCCCACCCCCCCCCCCCCCCCCCCGCCCACACACACACACCCTACCCCCGTTTTCCCAGGAGATCCTCCGAGAACTGCAGTCAGGTCTGACCCAGATTCCCATGGAGCCTTTGCTTTGCCCTGGGACCCAGTGCACGTGAAAGTCTGTGTACATCTCTCAAGAATGGGGTCTCCATTTCCCGCTGTCCCATGGTGGTCCTGGACAAGCCCCACTGGCCTTTCAATGCCAGATGGTCTGGGGACTCTTTCTCTGAGTGCTAGATTCCCAGGTGTGGGGAGCTGGCGTGGGGCTCAGAACTCTCACTCCTGTAGGTGAGTCTCTGTGATACAGTTACTTTCCAGTCTGTGTGGGCTTCCCACCTGGGAGGTATGTGGTTGCTTATATTGTGTAATTGCCCCTCCTACCTCTTGATGTGGCCTCCTCTTTGTCTTCCGGAGTAGGATATCTTTTTGAAAGTTTCCAGTCCATTTGGTTGAAGATTGCTCAGCATTTGGTTGTAATTTTGTTGTTTTTATGAGAGAAGTTGAGCTTCAGTCCTTCTATTCTGCCATCTTAATTCTGTCTCCATTCCTGGGCTTGAATTGGAAGTGTCATTGTGAACTCATAAACTACTTTCTCTTAAATACAGCTATAAAACCATAACAGCAGAAGCTCCCAGCATTGTTTACTGAAAAGACCTAGAAATAATGACCAATCTAGTTATGTCCAGACTATGATCTCTATACACCACTTCCTACTTTAGCAACTAAGTCTCCTTTGGGGCTCAGGGTCATCTTCACAGCTCACGTGGCTAGGAGTAGCATTCAGTGCTTTGCAGCTGTGTGATGAATGTCCCTATTCTCTTGCAGTCAGTGGAGGGACCTCCTGTCTCAACAAGGCTGTTGTGCTTCCAGCCTAGCAAGAAAACTCTTCCGCCTTTTTATTGTTGTTATTTCTGAAATGTGGCTTTACTTGTCATTTAACGTTTAAAACCTCTTTTCATGTAGGTAAATGTATGTTGACCTCATCCTCATAAACAGATACACAGCATTCCATTGTAGTCATGGATCATATTTAGCTGGGCCCTACTGATGGGCCATTACATTGCTACACACTGTTTCAAACAATGCTGCCATGAACTTTCCCTGCACACATGGTATATCCTGGGGCATTTCTACAAGTGTGCCAGTAGGGCAAAAGGAGGAGGTATGTTTCAAATTTTGATATGTTACTGACTTAACCTCAAAAGTTATGACAATTTTCAGTCCTGCCAATAGCATTAGAAAATTTGTTTTCCCGATGGGATGTTATAGGATATTATGAAACTTGTTTTTTTCTGCCAGTTTTATTGAGATATAATTGACATTCAGCACTATATAAGTTTAAGGTGTACAGAAAAGTGATTTCACTCACATGATGAAATGATTATCAAATAAGTTTGGTGAACATCTATCATCCTATATAGATACAAAATAAAAGAAATAGAAAAAAAAATTTTCTTCAGAGGAGAATTCTTAGGATTTACTCTCTTAACAACTTTCATATATATAACATATAGCAGTGTTAATTATATTTATTATGTAAAACACAACCCTGGTAATTATCTTGACTGAAAGATTATAACTTTTGACTACCTACATCCATTTTCCCTTCCCTTCAGTCTCCACCTGTAGTACCCACAAATCCAATCTTTTCTTTCTTTTACTCAATGAATTTATTACATTTGTAGTGGTACAATGACCATCAAAATCCAGTTTTATAGGTTTTCCATCCCACAACCCCAGCACATCTCCCCACCCCCCAAACCCTCCTCCAGAGACCATAAGTTTTTCAATGTCTGTGAGTCAGCATCTGTTCTGCAAAGAAGTTCAGTCTGTCCTTTTTTCAGATTCCACATGTCAGTGAAAGCATTTGATATTGGTGTCTCATTGTATGGCTGACTTCACTTAGCATGATAATTTCTAGGTCCATCCACATTGCTGAAAATGCTGGTATTTCGTTCCGTTTAATGGCTTAGTAATTTTCCGTTGGGTTTATGTACCACATCTTCTTGATCCACTCCTCTGTCAACAGACATTTAGGTTGTTTCCATGTCTTGCCTATTTTTTTTTTTTGCTATTTCTTGGGCCGCTCCCGCGGCATATGGAGGTTCCCAGGCTAGGAGTCGAATCGGAGCTGTAGCCACTAGCCTACACCAGAGCCACAGCAATGCGGGATCCGAGCCACGTCTGCAACCTACACCACAGCTCACGGCAACACCGGATCGCTAACCCACTGAGCAAGGGCAGGGACCGAACCCGCAACCTCATGGTTCCTAGTTGGATTCGTTAACCACTGCGCCACGACGGGAACTCCCATGTCTTGCTTATTGCAGATAGTGCTGCAATGAACATTGGAGTACATGTGTCTTTGCAAGTCATGGTTTTCTCTGGATAGATGCCCAGGAGTGGGATTGCTAGATCAAATGGTAGTTCTATTTTCAGTTTTCTGAGGCATCTCCATACTGTTTTCCGCCGTGGTTGCACCGATTTACAATCCCACCAACAGTGTACTAGGGTTCCTTTTTCCCCACACCCTCTCCAGCACTTATTGTTTGTACACTTTTTGATGATGGCCATTCTGGCTGGTGTAGGGTGGTACCTCAGAGTGGTTTTGATTTGCATTTCTCTGATAATGAGTGATGTTGAACATCTTTTCATGTGCTTTTTTGGCCGTCTCTATGTCTTCTTTGGAGAACTGTCTGTTTAGATCTTCTGCCCATCCCATTTTTTGGATGGGGTTTTTGTTTGTTTTTTTGCAAGAGCTGGAGAAGGTGTTTATAAATTTGGGAGATGAATCCCTTGTCAGTCGATTCACTTGCAAAGATTTTCTCCCATTCTGTGGGTTGTCTTTTTGTGTTGTTTAGGGTTTCCTTTGCTGTGCAGAAACTTTTAAGTTTGATTAGGTCCCATTTGTTTAGTTTTGTTTTTATTGTCAGTACTCTAAGAGGTGGATCTGAGAAGATGTTGCTGTCGTTTATGTCAGAGAGTGTTTGGCCTGTGTTTTCCTCTAAGCATTTTATAGCGTCTGGTCTTATATCTAGGTCTTTAATCCATCTCGAGTTTATTTTTGTGTATGGTGTTAGGGAGTGTTCTAATTCCATTCTTTTCCAGGTGGCTGTCCAGTTTTCCCAGCACCACTCATTGAACAAGCTGTCTTTTCTCCATTGTATATTCTTTGCCTCCTCTGTCATAGATGAGTTGGCTGTAGGTGTGTGGGTTGAATTCTGGGCTTTCTATCCTGTTCCACTGATCTGTGTTTCTGTCTTTGTGCCGGTACCATATGGTTTTGATGACTGTTGCTTTGTAGTATATCCTCAAGTCCAGGAGCCTGATTCCTCCAGCTCCGTTTTTCTTTTTCAGGATGTCTTTGGCTATTCTGGGTCTTTTGTGCTTCCCAACACACTTTAAAATATTTTGTTTGAGTTCTGTGAAAAACGTCCTTGGTAATTTGATAGCATTGCACTGAATCTGTAGATTGCATTGAATCTGTATAGTCATTTTGCTCATATTAACCCTTCCAATCCAAGAGCATGGTATGTCTTTCCATCTATTGGTGTCATCTTTGATGTCTTTCATCAGTGGCTTATAGTTTTCAGAGTACAGGTCTTTTGTCTCTTTAGGTAGGTGTACGCCTAGGTATTTTATTCTTTTGGATGCGATGGTAAACGGGATCACTTCCCTGATTTCTCCTTCTGATCTTTCATTGTTAGTGTATAGAAATGGCATCGATTTCTGTGTATTAATTTTGTATCCTGTGATTTCGCCAAATTCGTGGATGAGCTCTAGCACTTTTCTGGTGGAGACTTTAGGATTCTCTAGGTTTAGTATCATGTCATCTGCAAACAGGGATAGTTTTACTTCTTCTTTTCCAATTTGGATTCCTTTTATTTCTTTTACTTCTCCGATTGCCATGGCTAGGACTTCCGAAACTATGTTGAAGAGCAGTGGCGAGAGTGGACATCCTTGTCCTGTTCCTGATCTCAGTGGGAATTCTTTTAGCTTTTCACCATTGAGAATGAATGTTAGCTGTGGGTTTGTCATACATGGCCTTTATTATGTTGAGGTAGGTTCCTGCTATGCCCACTTTCTGAAGGGTTTTTATCAGAAATGGGTGTTGGATTTTGTCAAAGGCTTTTTCCCATGTCTATTGAGAGGATCATATGGTTTTTATTCTTCAGTTTGTTGATGTCATGTGTCACACTGATGGATTTGCAGATATTGAAGAACCCCTGCATCCCTGGGTTAATCCGATCTTTTTTCCTACGAGTTTGTCCATTTGTTATTGAACTCTAATTGACCTATAACACCGTGTTAGTTCCTGGTGTATAATAAAGTGTTTTGATATTTCTACACATTTGAAAATGCTCACTTTGAGAAGTCTGAATACCATCTGTCACTACACAAAGATATCACCTATTTATGGACTATATTCCCCACACGGTACATTACATACCCTTGACATTTATTTCATAACTGGAAATTTGTACCTCTTACCTCCCTCCCCTGTTTCTCTTCTCTCCATCCCTTCTGGCAACCACCTGTTTTTTTCTCTGTATCTGTTGACTCTGTTTCTGTTCTGTTGTGCTTTTTTCTTGGTTTTTTTTTTAGATTCCACCTCTAAGTGAAATCAAACAATATTTGTCTTTGCAAATAAATATGTTATCCGATTTAGTAGGTGGCCTTTTTGTTTTTATAATGAATAGGTGTTGTATTTTGCCAAAAAGCTTTTTCTTCATCTATAGAGATGAGCATATGATTTTCATTCTTCCATTTGTTAATGTGATGTGTCATACTGGTTGATTTATGAATACTGAACCTCTTGTGTTCCTGGAATAAATCTCACTTGACCATGGTGTACGATCCTCTTAATGCATTGTTGAATTCAGTTTGCTAATATTTTGTGGAGGATTTTTGCAGCTATGTTTATCCGTGTTATGGGCCTGTAATTTTCTTTTCTTGTGGTTTCTTTGGTTTTGATATCAAGGTGATGCTGACCTTGAAGAATAAATTTGGAAGCATTCCTTCCTCTGCAATTCTTTGAAATAGTTTGAGAAGGATAGATGTTAACTCTTCTTTAAATGTTTGGTAGAATTCACCTGGGAAGCTGTCTGGTCTGGGATTTTTGTTAGTTGGGAGATTTTTATTATGAACTCAACCTCATTCCTTGTCATTGGTCTCTTCATATTTTCTATTCTTGATTCAAACAGGAGATAGTATCTGTATAGGAATTTGTCAGTTTCTTCCAGGTTGTCCACTTTATTGGCATATAGATGTTGATTGTAATCTTTTATGATCATTTGTACTTTCGTAGTTTTGGTTGTAACTTCTCCCTTTTGTTTATCTTTATTTTGAGGGGACCTCTCTTTGATGAATCTGGTTGAAGTTTTATTGATTTTATTTTTTCAGTGATACACATTTTAGTTTGATCTTTTCTACTATTTTTAAAGCATTTATTTTATTTCTGCTCTGATAGTTATATCCTTCTATTATTCTTTTTCTAGTTCCTTTAGTTGCAAGTTTAGGTTGTTGATTTGACATTTTCCTTGTTTTCTGAGGTAGACTTATGTCATTGTAAACTTCCCTCTCAGGATGGCTTTTGCCATCTCCCATAGATTTTTTTTTTTTTTGTCTTTTTAGGACCCCACCTGCGGTATATGGAAGTTTCCAGACTAGGGGTCTAATCAGAGCTGTTGCTGCCTCCTATGCCAGAGCCTCAGCAACTCAGGATCTGAGCCATGTCTGCAACCTATACCACAGCTCATGGCAACGCCGGATCCTTAACCCACTGAGCAAGGCCCTGATTCACTCACATGACTATCCAATCCTCTTAATTATAGAGCTTAATTAGTAACTGCGTACATGCTTGCCCCCTGCCTTAGCTGCTGGTCTCCCTGGTAATTGATGACTCAACCTGACGTCAATTATCCCTATAAATGGCAACCTCTTCGCCCTGGGGTAGCAGATTGCTGCCCGTCCTGCCTGCTCTCTGCCGTGTATGGTGAAGGTGTCATTCCAGGACCTACTTCAGATGTGTGAGTTCTCCTGTCTAATAAGTCATTGATGTCCCCAGGCTCTTTTGTCTCAAAGCTGGGCAACCACAAGGCTTATAGGTCTGTGGGGTGCAGGCAAACAATTGTCAAGCCAACCAGAGGGTCAAGGAAATTCCTGGGAGCACTGAAATGTCAGGAAATAAGGAGGGGGAGCAGAAGGTTGCAGGGTTAATCCCAAGGGGCCTGCCTGCTAGCTTGTGGGACCCTCATGCTACTGTCTACCATGAGGAATAACTTTTTCTTTCATTATATTGATAATATCCTATTAACCCACAGGGGAATATATTAATAGCCCTGGGACTGGCAGGTAAATCCCCAGTGGGTGGGGTTTGCAGTCCCACGGGGAATAAGATTAGAAAGGGACTTGGACATTTCATCTGTCTTTTCCATGGCCCCACTTAAAACTACTAAGGTAGTTAATCGAGGCCTTCTGCGGGAGAAAGCCACCATCATATTAACCTTGTGGTCTGTTATACTGCCTCTCCCGTATTCAGCACTGGCTCCGAGGGCTGAGGGTTGGCAGGTGGTATGGTACTGCAGGCCAGGGCAAAACCCACAGACAGGGTGGTATTATCTCAGAAGGCTGTTACTGGCAAGTTCTTTGTAGCACACCAGGTTAAGGATCCAACATTGCTACAGCTGTGGTGCAAGTCTCAGCTGCAACTCAGGTTTGATCCCTAGCCTGAGAATTTCCACTTGCCACAGCTGCAGCCAAAAAAAAAAAAAAAAAAAGCTATTACTGCTGTAATGGTCGTGCTCTTCCCTGCATTGTGTCTACTGAATATTTTGCATCTCCTCACTAGTCTGAGCAGAGGAAATTTGTTCACTGACCATTTGCTGGGCCTACAGAGAAATGTCATTCAAGACAAAGAAAAGCCCAGACAAGAACCAGAAAAAGGCAAGCTGACTGAGGCAAGCTTCCTTTGGAAAGGAAGAATTGGATCACTCCACCAGGTAAAGAATCTAGAGCCGTGGGTTCTGGCTGTGGGCAAGGAAAATAAGAACAAGGTAGGGAAAAGGAAAAGCTATAAATAGCAACAATGACCTCATGAACAGCTGTAGAAACCAGGGCTGTGGTGGCTTTGCATGTTTTGTTATATGTATGTGTCTACTTAAATTTATGGATTCTAACCTTGTCCTTCCCATTTTTAACTTGTAGAAGTCGGTAGAGGTCAGCTTCTCAGTTAACTAATTCAGTGAGACCATGACTCCATTTGAGGAGTAATGAATGTAGGCAGCAATGGAATCCATGACTGTTAGGGCTTCGTGTCTTATTTAGGGGAAGGACAAGAGCTTCACTTACCAGAAGGCTAGCTGTTTCTTCCTAGAATAGTTACTTTTGTTGTACAGGCATTGAAATGTACACAGAATGGTGCACATGAAAATTGAGTTGGCAAAGGTTGATCGAGCTAGTTATCAACTTGCTGCTTCCCAGCCCCAAGTTCATCCTCCCCTTACACACCCAGAATGCACAGTCCTTCAACTACCTTGCAGCCCTAGCCCCGGATTTCTAGTGATCATCTTGCTGCAGTCCTAAGAGGGACACCATAAGCTTCTGGCTGCATGCTGTAGCAATTCCCCTGCCCCCACCACACACAGTCCCTGGCCTGACCACCCACCAGCCTTGGCTTGCCTATGTTCAGGTGGTCATTCCCTACTTTGAGAAGATTCTAAACCAGTCGTGGCACAGGCAACCCAGCTAAACTTTCTCACCATCTATCCAGTGGTTGTCTGCAACAGCACCTTCTCCAAAGAGGAATGAATGTCAGAGAGGGACCCTCTTCCAAGTCTGTTTTTCCTTGGGTCCTCTGCCCCAGCCCTAGGGGTCTGTGGAGAGTTCTCTTAATGTGCAATCATCCCTCTGCCTGAGCAAGGAATTGGTTCTAAGTCTCCCCCACCCTGCCCCAGCCCCATGAGGATACAAAATCTGCAGGTGCTGAAGTCTCTTATGTAAAATGGAGTAACACAGTCTGTCCTGAGTACCCCTGGATTTTACTGAGGATTCTGCATCTGAAGATTCAACACCTTGCAATTTGATTCGCAGTTTGTTAAATCGAGGGATGTGGGACCCACAGGTACAGAGGGCCAATTGTCTTTCACTGTTACAGCTTAATTAGTTAAGCTTCTCCTGGTTAAACTTTCTGTGTTCGGTCTCCTAGCGGATTGATAGAGTGGGATTACTTGATTGAGTTTGGAACAAGGAAGTGAGCATGAGTAGCACTTTCTCTTCTCTTTGAGAATAAGCTGCTCACAGAAAGCATGCATTTAGCCCCATTTCCCTAAGTTTTGCAAGGGCAGGCTGTTTGGGTCCAGTGCTGTCTGTGGCTGGATGGGTATGTCTGTATGATGATAGGGTTTGGTGTAAGGAAGCCCTTTTACAGTTACAACTCTCATTCTCTAATTTCAGCCATATTAGTAATAAAGATAGTATTTCATGCTCCACCTACCTCTTGTCTATTTATGAGCTACTTTAGAACCTGGGTAGGATCAAGAGGTTGATGTGAATTCCCTAATGGAAGAAGCTTGTTGCCTTTTGATTCAACATGTTTAGCGAACGGATTGTATTACTTTCTAAGGCTTGCTCTACTCAAGGCTAATGTCACAATGAACATAAATTGAAATTTATATTAATATAAATCTGAAATATTTGACAGAAAATATACAAGGAGCAAATTTCCAATCACCCAACTTTTGTACAGTTGGGCCTTTGACTACAAGCAGATTTTAGTTACTTTTCTAAGACTACTGGTCAATCCTTCAATGGTGAACTGAATAATCTCTAAGTTATTTAACACTTTATATAACATCTCCAAGGCTCCCAAAGTACTCATTTAAAGATGACCTTGTCAGAGTTCATCAACAGCCTGACAGCTGATGGGAAGGTGACATAGAGACTTTAGGGTCTATATCACAGATTCTGTCATCCAGGAAGCTTTCAGGTGCAGCAAGTAATAGAAAAACCCAATTGGCAATGGCTTAAACTAAAGAATTTCCTTGAAAGATACATGGGTAAATGTGCAAGAAGTGAAACTAGAATCTCACATAACGTGACCTAGGACCTACTTTCTTTCATGTTTTTTGTCATGTCCTTGGTGTTGACTCTATTTTTGGACAAACTCACCCCTATATCTTCCAGCTCATGAACCTAAATTGGCTTTGAGTAACCAAAAATTACACAAATCTTGTTTGAAAACCAAAGACTCGACATTGTATATTCAGGAAAAAGTCTAAGAGTCACTCTAATTGGACTAGCTTAGGTAACTGTGCCAATTGCAAAACTTTTGCTACAAATGGAAATGACACATTCAGATTGGCTTTGCTAATCTGGATCTTCCTCTGGGGAAGGTGAGGCCCATTCAGTCTAAATCAAAGGTGAGAATGGGGGAAGGGGTTCTGAAAAATAATTCAGACCACTATTCCAAGAAGGTAGGAAAATAGATGCTGGATAGCCACATAACAGGTATTCATTATTATAGGTTATTTCCAGAGTATTTGCTATTTACTCAAAGAAAGTTAACCCAAAACTTCGCATTTTCTGTATGTTGCCTAACACATCTTGAGAAAACAAAGGTTAAATAAATCATCTCACATCTTGCTTCTGTAAGCAATCTTAAAATCACTAAAGAGAACTCGCTACAAGGGTGGCAAATTTATCTAGAGAATTTTATCGGAGTTCCTGTCGTGGCGCAGTGGTTAACGAATCCCACTAGGAACCATGAGGTTGCAGGTTCGGTCCCTGCCCTTGCTCAGTGGGTTAACGATCCGGCATTGCGGTGAGCTGTGGTGTAGGTTGCAGACGCGGCTTGGATCCCGCGTTGCTGTGGCTCTGGCGTAGGCCGGTGGCTACAGCTCCGATTCAACCCCTAGCCTGGGAACCTCCATATGCCTCGGGAGCGGCCCAAGAAATGGCAAAAAGACAAAAAACAAAAACAACAACAAAAAAGAATTTTATCTTTAGGTACTGTCGACATTCAAAATAAAATCCTCTTTTTGATTACTCAGGAATGCAGACTTTGACTATCCCTCTTTTTAGCGTGGTGTTTAAAAGCCGTGACTGCGTAAAATTGCCAGACTACAAAAGCACATCCTAAAGCTTGATAGCCTTCTTTTCACGAAGTGTGACACCCATTATTACTTGGGATCCCGTTCTACCAGATGTTCACACTCTGGTGCAGAGCTCCAGCTAGCTTTTTTCCTCTTCTTCAGCCTGCATCTTATAAAGTGTTCTCCTACAGTCATGTTCTGGTTTTCCCTTCGTCAGCCTCCGCCACTTCCACTCCTCCCTGCTAGACTCGCAGTACTTTTTTCAAGCTAAATTTCTTTCCCTTTGCGCAGAAATCTAAGAGCCTATGAAATGAAGACTTGTCAGTTGGCCTCCCCTGCTTAGTGGCTGGAATATCTTCAGCCTCTACGATTTGAATCTGCCTAAAGTTTCTCAGTAGCATATCCTATGAAAATATCAAAAGGTGGTTGATAACACCTTTTTCTTTGATCCTTTTATCTGCTTGGTCTTCCTCTGCCACGCTTAGCACACAGCCATGCCTCTCTGTTCTATTAAGTTCTCTCACTGCTCTTCTGTGCATCGAATAAAACCCAAACATATTTAGTCATGCTCTGAAAGTCCTCATTTTTCTGGTCCCAATCTTTCAGCTTCATCTTGTATTTCTCCTTCTTTTACCACCTTGACAGCTCACTGCTTAAGACACATCGTCTGTGCTTTCTTTTTTCCACCGTTCTCACAAGGTTCCCCTGGGGATATCTTCCTTCAAGACTCGGCTTAGATGGTTTTTCTGCTGAGTTAAATGAACCCTGCTCTAGTTCCCTCCAAACACTAAACTACCTCCAACTGCATTAACCAGGTCAATGCTCTATCATCAGCTCTTGACAAGAAATTCATGAAAGCTTTCTCACTAGTATCCCTGCTTCTTGCCTGTCTTCTACTTGTGTCTCCATACAATCACTAGAATGATCTCACAAACAATGGTAACCCTTCTTCATGGCCTATAAGATTTGCCCCCTGCTAATGCTTATTGGCCCAGGGTCTGTGCTAAGAACTTTACTTGTACTTGGATTAATCCATTTAATCCTATGAGCTACATACTTTTTTTTTTTTTTTGGCTTTTTAAAAAATTATAGTTGCTTTACAATGTTGTGCCAATTTTTGCTGTATAGCAAAGTGACCCAGTCATACATACATATACACTTCCTTTCTTATATTCTCTTCCATCAAGGTCTTTCCCTAGAATTGGATAGTTCCTTGTGCTATACAGTAGGAACTCATTGCTCAGCCGTTCTAGATGTAATAGTTTGTTACATAGTTTTCACATCCTCCCTTGAGGTGGATGCTGCCGATCATCCACCCAGATCTGTTTAACAGAACTGGTGCACACACAGCCCAGCTGCTGCAGCTGTTGGCTAACAGCTCTCACCTCCACCTTAGTGGGAGGATTGCCCTTGGCTGAGGAGAAGCACTCAGCGACTCCTTCAACTCCTCCTCCCCATACCACAGGTAGTCAAGGACTGCCTGAGATAGGAATAAAATAGTCCAGCCTCTCCCCTCCTGGCAGGAGAGCCTCTGTGGTCCATCCACACTGTAGAATGCCCTGCAGTGTCAAGCCACCAAATGCTATTTGCTTTATTCCCTTACAGATTTCCCCTAAGGGCGCTTCCTCAATAAATCCTTGCCCAGGAATTCCCATCTCAGGCCTGGCTACAAAGGAACCCATTTTATAGATGAGGAAACTTGAGACAAAGAGAGGTAAAATGATTTGCCTAAGGTCAAGCCGGAAATGGGAAAGCTGTGATTTGAAGCCAGACAGTCTGGCTCTCCAACCGTACTCTTCACTATCTTGGTGGGATGACTACTTCTCCACCCTCCTTTCTGGCTACTGATCCCCTTTGGCCACGTGAATTTCTGCCTCTGTACTTCTGTTCTCTCTGCCTAGAAAATGTTTGCTCTGGAAAACAAAATTCACGTTTTATGGCAGGACAAAGACTTATACACTGTTTTATTCTCTGCACTTTGTCCTCTCTCTCCCCCGGTGCATTGCGTATCTGTTACGCATTGGCCCAAACTCCTCCACTGGCAAAAATACCTGCTCAAACATAAACAACAACATTCTGGAGTTCCCATTGTGGCTCAGAAGAAATGAACCCAACTAATACCCATGAGGATGTGGGTTTGATCCCTGGCCTTGCTCAGTGGATTAAAGATCCAGCGCTGTGAGCTATGGTGTAGTTTGCAGATGTGGCTTGGATCCTGTGTGGCTGTGCCATAGGCCAGCATCTGTACCCCTAGCCTGGAAATTTCCATATCCTACAGGTGTGACCCTAAAAAAGCAAAAAAAAAAGGGTGGGGGTGGGTGGGTAACATTTTCCTAGCATCAATAAGACATGTCCTTAAAAGAAAACATTCCTTCTTGATTTTATAAGAGACCACATGATGCTTAGGTCTGGCTTGTATAAACTGACAATAATATGTCACCTGATGTACAGCCTTCTGTCTCAACGAACTTCTATAACTGTGCCCTGACTTACAGTGGGTGGAATAGTTCTCAGAGCTTTCTGAGATGTTCTTCTGGGCTTACAATCCTCAAATTTGGCTCCAATAAAAATTTCCATTTCTTTCTTAGATCAACTGAATAATTTTTGTTAACACATGCTTGGCTTAGTTAGCAGGATATCAAGCACCTGCTGGAGGACACCTGGTGTTTTCCAAGAACTAGCGCTTGGTACCAGCATGGGCCCAACGAGCCCCAAATACTCCTCAGGTGTTCTTTTGAGTGCTCCTTGTATTTGGATCTCACTGTTTGGGTGATGATCCTAAGAACTGTATTTGGGCTGGTCTTCCCTTAAAACTCAGGATCTTAAGGTACATTTCCTAGGCAGGGCCTAAGGGGCCTGGGCAAGAAGCTCAGAGAACCATATGTGGCTGAGGTTTTGTTATATTTTGCTTAAACAAAAATGAGTTGATATGTGGTCTGAATACAACTTTTGCTAGTGAAATGAGACACTAAATTCTTCAGCTCTGAGGAATATAGGGATATGTGGCTCCTTCTGGCCACAAACCAACCTCAGGTGACTGAGGATCTAGCAGAAGTGTCTGCAGATGAGGCCTTGTGATGAGCCGAAGTGATACAGGGGACATACTGCTCATCCAGGGTGCACAACAGAGACAGATAACCTAGCACTCCAAGCACCCACAATGGTTTTAGGTTGTCACAAGGAGAAACTGAGCCATGTAAAAGAAGTTCAGCCAACCAAGTGTAACTCTTTGGGGAGCTAGACGCAGAGGCAGCACACGTTCAACCCACCTCACGGTCCTCAGAAGCTTGTTCGGATCGTATCTCATATCTCGTCTCTGACCTAGGCTACAAAATTAATACTGGATCTGTGCTTGCAGCTTTACTGAAAACAACAGTGTGAAGTGTTTTGTTTTTTTTGGGTTTTTTTTTGCTTTTCTAGAATTAGATTAGCAGGGAGTATATTTGTAGGGCTAGCTCCACGAATCCTTTAAATTGGAGAAACATCTAAATTGTTAAATTTTTAGAGAGCTCTCATCTTAAAACTATTTCAATTGGTATGTGGAAGTCCCCAAAGGATTCAAAATTCCAAAATAGCCTCCTGGAAAGATTTGTTATAGATGGCTAATGAAAATAATGATGTGAGGTATCTAAAGCTTTTTCACTGCTCCACTCTATCCTTCTTTGAATACTCATTCTAGTAATTGCCTCTAAACTTGGAAGATGTTATTAAGTGGTTAACTTAAAAAATGGGAGCACACAAGGCTGTCTGCGAGGTTCTTCAAAATCCAGACTGCGGGCCATCGTTAAAGAATTTCTTAAACCCTAGGATGATTCTCAAAAATGTTTGTAAAAGGATTACCAAAATGGGGGGCCATCAGTCTGACTAAACTGACCATATTTGGAACTTGATGGGGGAGGGGAAGTAAAACTTGCCAAGAGAGGGAAATGGCATGCCAATCCTTTGGTATCATTAAGGTGGCCACACAATTTTTTTGAGGGGAAAAAGAAAATTCCTTGTTTTACAAACCTAGTCTTTACAGGACCAGAGGTGTGGTTCCAGAAATAATCTAAAGTTTACCAATCCTTTACTACATGGCAAAGCTCCCTTATCTTGAGCCTTGTAAGTATTTCCCTTGCAGCTTTACCCTTATCTTGAGCCTTGTAAGTATTTCCCTTGTAAGGGAAAAAAAATGTTTCCTGGCCACAAAGGAACAAAATTGTCCTAGGAGGAATTTGCCTTTCTGCTCCTAAACCTTTGAGATGCAAATGTTTACTTGTTTTCCTCTAGGAACTCTTAACTCTGCCGTGTTTTTAAAATGCAAATTTCTGGCGTTCCCATTGTGGCGCAGTGGTTAACGAATCCGACCAGGAACCATGAGGTTGCAGGTTCCATCCCTGGCCTTGCTCAGTGGGTTAAGGATCCGGCATTGCCGTGAGCTGTGGTGTAGGTCACAGGCGCAGCTCAGATCCCATGTTGCTGTGGCTCTGGTGTAGACCGGTGGCTACAGCTCCGATTAGACCCCTAGCCTGGGAACCTCCATATGCTGCAGGAAGTGGTCCTAGAAAAGGCAAAAAGACAAAAAAATAAAATAAAATAAAAAATAAAATGCAAATTTCTGAAAAGGGAGTAGGTAATCCGGAACTTGTCAAAGATATATAAAAATCTTGTCTTTTCCATAAATATTGGTAAAAAGGGTTTAGCCATCTAGACAGGTGACCTTGATTTATTCCATCTGCCAGAAATCCAACTTTAATGCAACCTCTTTTTGTAACTGATGGATTTTATGTTGTTGTACCTGATTCGTGGCTGAAATTTCTTAATAGGAACTATGAGGTCTCTGTGTTTGTGTTTGTATGTATCTAGATGTGTGTTATAGATGTGTGTTTGTTGTTGAAACTTGATCTCTGTTTGCTGTTGCCTATTAGAAATGCAGAGACAGTTCTGGGTGAAGGAGAAAAAGATAGCTTTATTGCTTTGCCAGGCAAAGGGGGCCACACCAGGCTAATACCCTAAAGACTGTGCCCACTTTGGAAGGTATTAGGAGGTGGTTTTATAGTTTGGGGAGTGGAAAATAGGGCAGCAGAGGGAGTTCCTGTCATGGCTCCGTGGAAATCGAATCTGACTAGTATCTATGAGGATGCAGGTTCAATCCCTGGCCTCACTCAGTGGGTTAAGGATCCAGTGTTGCCATGAGCTGGGGTGTAGGTCACAGACTTGGCTGGGATCTGTTATTGCTATGGCTGTGGTGTAGGCCAGCAGCTATAGCTCTGATTCCACCGCAGCCTGGGAATCAGGGATGAGGCCATAAAAAGACCAAACAAACAAAAAAACAAGACCACAGATAAGGATCAGGGTAAAGGCAAACTTGCATTTTCTTTCAAAGCTGGCCCCCAGGGTTGGTTCTGGTGGTTGCCCTTCTTCATCAAGAATGCTTCATCAAGTTGGGGATTTTTGTTCTGCAAAAAGGCTGAGAGATTGTGTTATGAAAAAAAAAAAAAAAAAAGATACTATTATGTATATACCTTAAGGAGGAACAAGAACGAGGACCCAAGTCTGCACTATTCTCTCTTGACTGATCCTCTCTTGTCTTTGCGTCTGCTCCCTTCTCTGATTAGCAACTGCCCTTTGGAACTCAAGGAAGGTCTTAGAGGCTGAGGCTTATTCCCTAAAAACAAGAAATGGAGGACACAGAAGGCTTGTGCCTAGAAGCCCCACAGAGCACTAGCTCAGTTACATGGTATTAGCAAAATTAACTTGTGAAAGAGATCTATTTAATTGGCTTAAAGGAAGTTAAGTACTTACATAAATACTTGTAAATATAAAAGAAACTGGGAGTTCCCGTCGTGGCGCAGTGGTTAATGAATCTGACTAGGAACCATGAGGTTGCGGGTTCGGTCCCTGCCCTTGCTCAGTGGGTTAACAATCCGGTGTTGCCGTGAGCTGTGGTGTAGGTTGCAGACGCAGCTCGGATCCCGAGTTGCTGTGGCTCTGGCGTAGGCCGGTGGCTACAGCTCCGATTGGACCCCTAGCCTGGGAACCTCCATATGCCGTGGGAGCGGCCCAAGAAATAGCAAAAGGACAAAAAACAAACAAACAAACAAAAAACCAAAAAAACAACAACAGCAAAAAAAAGAAATTGGACAGAATGAACTTCAGGTCCATGTGGTCTGGAAAATACTCAGTATTGAATATCTGGTATTAAATTTAGCTTATGCTTGTTGGTTTGATTAACACATATATGGGAGTTCCCAGTTGTGGCTCCGCGGTAACGAATCTGACTAGTATCCATGAGGAGGCAGATTCAATCCCTGCCCTCACACAGTGGATTAAGGATCTAGCATTGCTGTGAGCTGTGGTGTAGGTCACAGACACAGCTTAGATCCTGAGTTGCTGTGGCATAGGCTGGCAGCTACAGCTCTGATTTGGCTCCTAGCTTGGAAACTTCCACATGCCATGGGTGCAGCCCTAAAAAGACAAACAAACCAAAAAACCAGATAAGTCTTTTTTAAAAAAAGTATCATTCTTTTACCGTACCTAGGGTTACCAAAAATGAAATAAGACCTTATTACTGTTACAAAGTTTGTCAGCAAGGAAAATAACAATATGATGAAACTTTTAAGTAAATAAAATAGAGGTAAATGAGATAAGAGTTTTAGGTAACTCTTTAGGAGTAATTCTGTTTTGGGACTATCAATGTTAAGGACAATATCTCCAGATTTTGGTAACTTGAAACTTCAAAATGGAAAGAATTCCTTCATTATCTGGGTCATTTCAAGTAGGATAAAATACTGGAATATTAATAGCTGGGCAGGCCTAAATTTACCTACTTTTGTCTAAAAGTAAAGGTTTTAAAACCAAAGGTTTAAAAAACTATAGGTATTTGGGTTTATAAAGATAAATCACATTGGGAGTTCGCATCATGGCTCAGTGGTTAACGACTCTGACTAGGAACCATGAGGTTGTGGGTTCGATCCCTGGCCTTACTCAGTGGGTTAGGGATCCGGTGTTGCCGTGAGCTGTGGTGTGGGTCACAGACATGGCTGAGATCTGGTGTTGCTGTGGCTGTGGTGTGGGCCAGCGTCTACAACTCTGATTAGACCCCTTGCCCGGGACCCTCCATATGCCTCAGGAGCGGCCCTAGAAAAGACAAAAAGACAAAAAAAAAAATCGCATTGAAGAAATACTATAAAAAGGTGTATGTTCTTAGCAGTTATAAAATCATTCATAAGTGCCAATCAGGAAATGCTGATATGACAAACAATTTACAATTACTTGCTTCTTGGTTTTCACTGAGAGTAAGGTTTTATAGTTAAGAATTATAAGGGAATTACTTCCACATGGAAAGAAAGTAGGATGTTTATTTTTAGCAAAAAAGGTAGAAGGAGTAGAAATGCACCAACAAAGGTGGTTTTGTCTTAGAGCTGGTTGTTTCTGAATGCTGTAGAAAAGGAACAGAGTGCATGGTCAGGATTGGCTTAGGTAAGATTGAACTTAATTTTTTTTTTTTTTTTGTCTTTTTGCCTTTCCTAGGGCCGCTCCCATGGCATATGGAGGTTCCCAGGCTAGGGGTCTAATTGGAACTGTAGCCACCGGCCTACACCACAGCCACAGCAACACCAGTTCTGAGCTGCAACCTACACCACAGCTCACGGCAATGCCGGATCCTTAACCCTCTGAGCAAGGCTAGGGATTGAACCCACAACCTCATGGTTCCTACTTGGATTCGTTAACCACTGAGCCACGACGGGAACTCCATGGAGACTGAATTTAATTAAGAAAATGCATTTTAAAGGTAACGTGGTATACAACTTGAACTTGGTTCTCTATCTAAGAGGACAACGTTGTCTGAAAATATTGAACTGATTTTGGCAATGGATTGTCAGTTTCTTTGTGTCCAAGTGATCTATATTTACCAGTGAGATCTTTTATCATCACTTGGGTTAGGTGAATGGGTATTGTTTCACAGCGACCTGTGATTCTATTTGACAGTGTTTCAAAACTTCTTGCTATTTTTGATAAACTTCCCAAAGATCAAAATTCTAAACGAAGCTCATTTCACCTCTAGCTAATCTGAGCTTTTCCAAAGGGTCCCTGAAACACTTCAAAATAATTGCTTTCTCTCCATCTCAGAAAGAGAGGACTATTAAATTATTTAGGCTTATTTCATATGTTAAATTACATGGGAGGCATTATCAAATAAGTGGTGATAAAACTTATTAGATAATTTCTTGTGTGTGAATATTATTAATATACACATTCTAGAAAATATTTTGTTTATATAATTGTTATAATTATAAAATTTCATAATTTTAATAATTATCTTAAGTTGTATGTCCCAGTACTAACCAAGTTTTCCAGTTGCATTATCAGTTCTTTAATCTTGACTTTTTGAGTCTTTTGTCATTTATAGACAGTTATCATTGCACTGTTTTGAATCTTCAAGATTCCTAGAAAGTACTTTTAGACAAGTGCAGGTTTTTGATAATTTTTAGATCATACCACTAAACTGGGTAAGAAATTGAAGAGTTCTAATGAAAAACCTGATGGCTTCATAAAACTGTTTACAAAAGATCAGTATCAAGGATTAGTAACAGGACTGAGTGAACTAAGCATAAAAATTGTTTTTTGCCTGAAATAGTACTGATTGTCAATCTCTGTTCTCCAGATATAAGGAAGCCTTTAAATTACATCTATTTTAAGTAGAATTAAAACATTTTCTTTTCACTCTACTTGATCTGTCCAGAATCTGGAAACTCTTAGATTCCCAGCAGCTTTCTCAGGCATATACAGAATCTCAAGATATTTTGGCGACTTCAGGAAGGGAGGAATTCACCCAAACCCCCACCTAAATCTATGCACATCACAGGTAGACTCTATGATACCCTTTTGGCATGGCTTTCCTGGCCTTGAGGTTTTTATCAACCTGAGATTATTTATGAAAAGCACAGGGAGTTCCTGTGGTGGCTCAGTAAGTATGAGCCCGACTGGTATCCATGGGGATTCAGTTTGGGCCCCTGGCCTCACTCAGTGGGTTAAGGATCCGGCGTTGCCGGGAGCTGTGGTATACGTCACAGATGCAGCTCAGATCTGGCATTGCTGTCTCTGTGGCATAGGCTGGCAGCTGTAGCTCTGATTAGACCCTTATTATCCTGGGAACCTCAGCAGGCTTGGCCCTAAAAAAAAAAGACAAAGGGGAGTTCCCGTCGTGGCGCAGTGGTTAACGAATCCGACTAGGAACCATGAGGTTGTGGGTTCGGTCCCTGCCCTTGCTCAGCGGGTTAAGGATCTGGCATTGCCGTGAGCTGTGGTGTAGGTTGCAGACGCGGCTCGGATCCCGAGTTGCTGTGGCTCTGGCGTAGGCCGGCGGCTACAGCTCCGATTCAACCCCTAGCCTGGGAACCTCCATATGCCGTGGGAGCGGCCCAAAGAAATAGCAAAAAAAAGACAAAAAAAAAAAGACAAAGGGAAAAAAAAAGTTTTAGCACAGCCAATTTAAGAGTCTATGTGGTTAATTAACCAGGCTTATTTTGCAAACAAACAAAAGGCTTAATCTGGCTATATTTGGTAGACAAGAGGGTAATTTTAGAAAGAAAGATTTTTTCAGTGAATATTCTAGTTTTGTTAATTGAGGGCTAATTCAACCCCTAGCCTGGGAACTTCCATGCTGCCGTGGGTGCAGCATTTAAAAACAAAACAAAAAAAAAGTACATTCTGTTTATTTCAAACCTAAAAATCACATGTGCCAAGACCTGTAACCAGATTATGCCTATTGGAAAAGACATCAGACAAAGGACTCTCTTCTGCCACATTGAAAGGGACCATCAGTCCTCTCCTGATGAGCTGCAACTCCAGTTTTTGACACCTAACTTTGACTATGATCAGCACTAGCAAACAGAGATGACTGCATCTGAAGTAGCAACCCAGATGCCAAGCAGGCCTGTATACTGATTACTTTGATAATTGCTCACTTTTTTTGGCTTATGAACCCAACGTATTTCTTGTGCTCAATCGTGCAAGTTTAAAAAATCAATCCACTTGCTGGGCTTGTGGCCAGTTACTCAGTCTAATACTCCCAGGTTGCCTGGGTGGATTTTCCAAGTCTCTATTGGGATGGGCATTAGAAATGCTACTTTTTTAATTTCTTGAAAAATTTATTTTGGAGTATAGTTGCTTTACAATGCTGTGTTAGTACAGCAAAGTGATTCAGCTATATATATACACACACATATCCGTTCTTTTTCAGAGTCCTTTTCCATATAGGTTATTACAGAATATCGAGTAAGTTCCTTGTGCTATACAGTAGGTCATTGTTGGTTATTTATATATGGTAATGTGTCTGTGTTAATCCCAAACTCCTGATTTATCCCTCCTTCCCCCCTCCCCCACCATGTTTCCCCTTTGATGAAGTTTGCCAGTCTGCTTCAGTTTTGTAAATAAATTCATTTGTATCATTTAAAAAATTGGATTCTACATATAAGTGATATACTTGTCTGACTACTTCACTTTGTTAGTGTACAGAAATGCAAGAGATTCCTCTGTATTTTATTTTGTATCCTGCAACTTTACTGAATTCATTGATAAGCTCTAGTAGTTTACTGATAACTTCTTTAGAATTTTCTGTGTCTAACATAGGTCATCTACAAAACAGTAACAGTTTTACCTCTACATTTCCAATGTGCGTTCTTCTCCTTCTTTGATTACCATGTCTAAATGTCCAAAACTAGGCTGAATAAAAGTGGCAAGAGTGGACCTCTTGGTCTTGTCCATGACCTTAGAGAAAATGCTTTCAGCTTTTCATCATTGAGAATGATGTTAGCTGTGGGTTTGTCATATATGGCCTTTATGTTAAGGTAATTTCCCTCTATGCCCACTTTCTGGAGAGTTTTTTATTATAAATGGGTGTTGAATTATGTCAAAAGCTTTTTCTGCATCTACTGAGATGATCATATGGTTCATCTCAGAATAAATTCTTCAGTTTTAGTGTGGTGTATCACACTGACTGATTCGCATCCTTGAGATAAATCATATTTGATCAGGGTGTGTGATTCTTTTAATGTATTGCTGGATTTGGTTTGAAAGTATGTTGAGGATTTTGCATTTATATTCATCAGTGACATTGGCCTGTAATTTTTTTTGTGGTATTTTTGATTTTGGTATCCGAGTCATGATGGCCTCACAGAATGAGTTTGAGAATGATCCTTTCTCTGCAACTTTTTGGCAGAGTTTCAAAAGGATAGGCATTAACTCTTTTCTAAATGTTTGATATAATTAAACTGTGAAGACACCTGGTCCTGCACTTTTGTTTGTTGGAATTTTTTAATCACAGTTACAATTTCAGTACTTACGATTGGTCTGTTCATATTTTCTATTTCTTCCTGGTTCAGTCTTAAAAGGTCGTACCTAAGAATTTATCTGTTTCTTCTAGGTTGTCAATTTTGTTGGCTTGTAGTTGCTTATAGTAGTCTCTTATGATCCTTTGTATTCTTATAGAGTCAGCTGTAATTTCTTTTTTCTTTCTTCTTCTTTTTTTTTTTTTTGTATTTTTAGGGCCACACCCATGGCATAGGGAGGTTCCCAGGCTAGGGGTCTAATCAGAGCTGTAGCCACCAGACTACACCACAGTCATAGCAACACCGGATCCTTAACCCACCGAGCAAGGCCAGGGATCGAACCTGCATCCTTAAGGATGCTAGTCAGATTGTTTCCACTGAGCTACTACTATAGGAACTCCCCTCCTTTTTCATTTCTGATTTTATTGATTAGAACATGCTCCCCTTTTTTTCTTAATGAGTCTGGCTATGGGTTTATCAATTTTATCTTTTCAAAGAACCAGTTTTCAGTTTTACTGATCTTTTCCACTATTGTCTTCATCTCTATTTCATTTATTTTTTAGCTCTGATCTTTCCTTCTACTGTCTTTGGGTTTTGTTTTTCTTTCTTTAGTTACTTTAGGTGTGATGTTACGTTTTTTATTTGAGATTTTTGTTTGTTTCCTGATGTGAGATTGTATTGCTATAAACTTCCTGAGTCTTAGCACTATTTTTATTTTTTAATGAGAACAAATCCACCTTTATTTATTTACTCTTCAATAAGTTAAAATCCTTGAAGGGTACAGCATCACATGGATCCTATGTCCATTGGCCTTGGCAGGAAGGTTGCTTTGGAATGTGGCACGAACCATGCCACTGTTGTCATTAGCATGAGTCACCTTTCCCCAGAAAATTCTGATTTTCTTAGATTTTTCTGCCAGGATTCACTGTGTTACTCTTTGCTTTGTACATATAAGCACATCTCTTGCCTAGATAAAATTCAGTTTCATCTCGGGCATAGACATCATCAATTTTAAGAAGAGCTGTGTTCTCCCTCTGGTTCTGGAGACCCTGCTTAAACCCAGCAAAAATGGCCTTGGACAACAACCCTCCCAATATAATTTGTTGTTTTAGAAGTCCTGTTCCCAGCAGGCCTCCACAGGCTCCAAGATGGCTGAAAGAGTTAACACTTTATTTATTGTCTTTTAAAGGCCACACCCATGGCATATGGAGGTTCCCAGGCAAAGGGTCGAATTAGAGCTATAGCTGCCGGCCTACACCACAGTCACAGCAATGCCAGATCTGAGCCATATCTGTGCCACATCTGTGGCCTACACCACAGCCCACAGCAATGTGGGATCCTTAACCCACTGAGCGAGGTCAGGGATCAAACCTGCATCCTTATGGATGCTAGTCAGATTCGTTTCCACTGAGTCACAACAGGAACTCCAACACTTCATTTAAAAAATATTTTTTTTACCATGGTTGATTTATAATATTCTGTCAATTTCTGCTGTAAGCCAGTGACACAGCCATACATTTATATACATTCTTTTTTCACATTATCCTCCATCAGGTTCCATCACAAGTGATTAGACATGGTTCCCTGTGCTATACAACAGGGTCTCATTGCTTATCCATTCCAAGTGTAATAGTTTGCATCTACTAACCCCAAAATCCCAGTCCATCCACTCCTTCCCCCTCTCCTTTGGCAACCACAAGTCTGTTCTCCATGTCCAAGAATTTGTTTCTTATTTGTAGAAAGGTGTCATTTGCTTCATATATTAGATTCTAGATATGTGATATGTGATATTTGTCTTTCTCTTTCAGACTTACTTCACTTAGTATGAGAGTCTCTAGTTGTATTCATGTTGCTGCAAATGGCATTATTTTGTTCTTTTTCATGGCTGAGTATTATTCCATTCTGTATATGTATATCTTCTTAATCCATTCATCTGTTGTTGGACATTTAGGTTGTCTCCATATCTTGGCTATTGTAAATAGTGTTGCAGTGAACATAAGGGTGCATTTGTCTTTTTCAAAGTTTTGTGCAGATTTATGCCCAAGAGTGGGATTGCTGGATCATATGGTAGTTCTATTTAGTTTTCTGAGGTACCTCTATATTGTTTTCCATAGTGGTTGTACCACTCCTAATACTATAGGTTTTTTTTTTTTTTTTTTCCTTTTTAAGTCAGCACCCACGGCATGTGGAGGTTCCCAGGCTACTGGTGGCCAATTCTGTAGGTTTTTGATTATCATGTTTTCATTGTCACTTATCTCTAGGTAAATACTCCATGTACACTTAATGTGTATTGTGCTTCCTTCAGATGGATTGTCCTATAAGTATCAATTAAGTCCACCTGTTCTAATGTGGCGTTTAAGACTTGTTTTTTTGGTCTGATTTGTCCACTGTAAATGGGGTGTTAAAGCCTCTCATTTCTTCTGTTCCATTTCTCTGTTTATGGCTGTTAGCAGTGGCCTTATATATTGAAGTGCTCCTATAGTGGGTGCATATATGTTTATAATTTTTTTGTATCTTCATCTTGGATTGACTCCTTGATCATTTCAGAGTTGTTTTCTTCAAAGAGCATTTCTGAGGGCCAGCCACATAAGGTTTCTGTGTTCAAATTGTAGTGAGACAGTATGCTCGTTTTATGTGAGAATGGATTGTTAAAGTTTGGAAAGATTTATTTACTAGAGGTCTTCTTTCTGGAGAAAAAATAAGATATTGGAGGTAGAGAAAATAAACTGATTTAATAACGCCCTTACTCAGAAACATTTTGTGACTGTTTTCTGCCAAGAAAAGTGTGAATGTCAGTGTGCCTGCCGCTCAGGTGTGGTTCAGTTTGTACCGTCTTCCCATCTACCCCTGTAACTTTTGAGTTTTTTGTTGTCTGTGTGTGGGGGGGGGGGGGCGGGGGTTATTACTCAAATGAATTTATCACATTCATTTGAGTAATAATGATCATAACAATCCAATTTCACAGGATTTCCATCCATAACCCAAGCACATCCCCCCAGCCTCCAAACTGTCTCCTTTGGAGACCATATGTTTTTCAATGTCTGTGAGTCAGCATCTGTTCTGCAAAGAAGTTCAGTCTGTCCTTTTTTCAGATTCCACATGTCAGTGAAAGCATTTGATGTTGGTGTCTCATTGTATGGCTGACTTCACTTAGTATGATAATTTCTAGGTCCATCCATGTTGCTGAAAATGCTGGTATTTTGTTCTTTTTAGTGGCTGAGTAATATTCCATTGTGTATATGTACCACATCTTCTTGATCCACTCCTCTGTCAATGGACGTTTAGGTTGTTTCCATGTCCTGCCTATTGCAAATAGTGCTGCAATGAACATCAGAGTACGTGTGTCTTTGTGAGTTGTGGTTTTCTCTGAATAGATGCCCAGGAGTGACATTGCTGGATCAAATGGGAGTTCTATTTTCAGTTTTCTGAGGCATCTCCTTGCTGTTTTCCGCCATGGTTGCACCAATTTACAATCCCACCAACAGTGTACTAGGGTTCCTTTTTCCCCACACCTTCTCCAGCACTTATTGTTTGTACACTTTTTGATGATGGCCATTCTGGCTGGTGTAGGGTGGTACCTCAGAGTGGTTTTGATTTGCATTTCTCTGATAATGAGTGATGTTGAACATCTTTTCATGTCTTTTTTTGGCCATCTGTATGTCTTCTTTGGAGAACTGTCTGTTTAGATCTTCTGCCCATCCCATTTTTTGGATGGGGTTTTTGTTTGTTTTTTTGCCAAGAGCTGCAGAAGGTGTTTATAAATTTGGGAGATGAATCCCTTGTCAGTCGATTCACTTGCAAAGATTTTCTCCCATTCTGTGGGTTGTCTTTTTGTGTTGTTTAGGGTTTCCTTTGCTGTGCAGAAACTTTTAAGTTCGATTAGGTCCCATTTGTTTAGTTTTGTTTTTATTGTCAGTACTCTAAGAGGTGGATCTGAGAAGATGTTGCTGTCGTTTATGTCAGAGTGTGTTTGGCCTATGTTTTCCTCTAAGTGTTTTATAGTGTCTGGTCTTATATCTAGGTCTTTAATCCATCTCGAGTTTATTTTTGTGTATGGTGTTAGGGAGTGTTCTAATTCCATTCTTTTCCATGTGGCTGTCCAGTTTTCCCAGCACCACTCATTGAACAAGCTGTCTTTTCTCCATTGTATATTCTTGCCTCCTCTGTCATAGATGAGTTGGCTGTAGGTGTGTGGGTTGAATTCTGGGCTTTCTATCCTGTTCCACTGATCTGTGTTTCTGTCTTTGTGCCGGTACCATATGGTTTTGATGACTGTTGCTTTGTAGTATATCCTCAAGTCCAGGAGCCTGATTCCTCCAGCTCCGTTTTTCTTTTTCAGGATGTCTTTGGCTATTCTGGGTCTTTTGTGCTTCCCAACACACTTTAAAATATTTTGTTTGAGTTCTGTGAAAAATGTCCTTGGTAATTTGATAGCACTGCACTGAATCTGTAGATTGCATTGAATCTGTATAGTCATTTTGCTCATATTAACTCTTCCAATCCAAGAGCATGGTATGTCTTTCCATCTATTGGTGTCATCTTTGATGTCTTTCATCAGTGGCTTATAGTTTTCAGAGTACAGGTCTTTTGTCTCTTTAGGTAGGTGTACGCCTAGGTATTTTATTCTTTTGGATGCGATGGTAAACGGGATCGCTTCCCTGATTTCTCTTTCTGATCTTTCATTGTTAGTGTATAGAAATGGCATCGATTTCTGTGCATTAATTTTGTATCCTGTGATTTCGCCAAATTCATGGATGAGCTCTAGCAGTTTTCTGGTGGAGACTTTAGGATTCTCTAGGTTTAGTATCAAGTCATCTGCAAACAGGGATAGTTTTACTTCTTCCTCTCCAATTTGGATTCCTTTTATCTCTTTTACTTCTCCGATTGCCATGGCTAGGACTTCCAAAACCATGCTGAAGAGTAGTGGAGAGAGTGAACATCCTTGTCTTTTTCCTGATCTCAGTGGGAATTCTTTTAGCTTTTCACCATTGAGAATGAATGTCAGCTGTGGGTTTGTCATATATGGCCTTTATCATGTTGAGGTAGGTTCCCGCTATGCCCACTTTCTGAAGGGTTTTTATCAGAAATGGGTGTTGGATTTGGACAAAGGCTTTTTCTGCGTCTATTGAGAGGATCATGTGGTTTTTAGTCTTCAGCTTGTTAATGGGGTGTATCACACGGATGGATTTGTGGATACTGAAGAACACTTGCATTCCTGGGATAAATCCCACTTGATCATGAGGTACAATCCTTTTAGTGTATTGTTGGATGTGGTTTGCTAGTATTTTGTTGAGGATTTTTGCATCGATGTTCATCAGTGAAATTGGCCTGTAGTTTTCTTTTTTCGTGGTATCATTGTCTGGTTTTGGTATCAGGGTGATGGTGGCCTCGTAGAATGAGTTTGGGGGGTATCCCTTCCTCTGCAATTTTTTGAAATAGTTTCAGAAGGATAGGTGTTAGCACGTCTCCAAATGTTTGACAGAATTTGCCTGTGAAGCCATCTGGTCCTGGACTTTTGTTTGTTGGAAGTTTTTAAATCACAGTTTTGATTTTAGTTCTTGTGATTGGTCCATTCATCTTTTCTATTTCATCTTGGTTTAGTCTTGACAGATTGTACTTTTCTCAGAATTTGTCCATTTCTTCTAGGTTTTCCGGTTTATTGGCGCTTAGTTGCATATAGTAGTCTTTTTTGATCCTTTGTATTTCTGTGATGGCCGTTGTTACTTCTCCTTTTTCATTTCTAATTTTATTGATTTGAGTCCTCTCTCTTGTTTTCTTGAGAAGTCTGGCTAAGGGTTTATCAATTTTGTTGATCTTTTCAAAGAACCAGCTTTTTGTTTCATTGATCTTTTCTATGGTTTTCTTTGTTTCTGTTTCATTGATTTCTGCTCTGATCTTCATGATTTCTTTCCTTCTACTAACTTTTTTGTCTTGTCTGTTCTTCTCTCTCGAGCTGCTTTAGATGTAAAGTTAGCTTGTTCATTTGAGCTTTTTCTTGTTTCCTGAGGTGGGCTTGTATTGCTATAAACTTTCCTCTTAGAATGGCTTTTGCTGCATCCCATACGTTTTGGAGTGTTGTATCTTTGTTGTCATTTGCTTCTAGGTATTTTTTAATTTCCTCTTTGATTTCTTCAGTGATCCGCTGGTTGTTTAGAAGCATGTTGTTTAGCCTCCACGTGTTTGCGTTTTTTGCAGTTTTTTTTCCTGTTGTTGCTGTCCAGTCATATAGCGTTGTGGTCGGAAAAGATGCTTGCTATGATTTCAGTTTTCTTAAAGTTACCGAGATAGGATCTGTAGCCCAGGATGTGATCAATCTTAGAGAACATTCCGTGTGCACTTGAGAAGAATGTGTATTCTGTTGCTTTTGGTTGGAATGTCCTCTGAATATTAAGTCCATCTGGTTAAATGCTTCATTCAGGGCCTGTGTTTTCGTATTGATTTTCTGTCTGGATGATCGTCCATTGCTGTAAGTGGGGTGTTAAAGTCCCCCACTGTGATTGTGTTATTGTCGATTTGTCGTTTTAAGGTTGTTAGCAGTTGCCTTATATATTGTGGTGAACCTATGTTGGGTGTGTAGATATTTAAAATTGTTATATCTTCTTCTTGGATTGATCCTTTGATCATTACGTAATGACCTTCTTTGTCCCTTAAAATAGTCTTCATTTTAAAGTCTATTTTGTCTGTTATGAGTATTGCTACCCAGCTTTCTTTTGATCCCCGTTTGCATGAAATATTTTCTTCCATCCTCTCACTTTCAATTTGTGTGTGTCCCTAGAAGTGAAGTGGGTCTCTTGAAGACAGCATATATATGGGTCTTGTTTTTGTATCCATTCAGCCAGTCTATGTCTTGGTTGGGGCGTTTAGTCCATTAACATTTAAGGTAATTATTGATATGTATGTTCTTCTTGCCATTTTGTTACTTGCTTTGGATTTGTTTTTGTTGCTCTTTTTTCTTCCCTTCTTCTCCTGTTCTCTCCCCTTGTGGTTTGATGACTATCTTTAGTGTTGTATTTGAGTTGATTTTTCTTTGTGTATCAGTTGTAGATTTTTGGTTTGCAGTTATTCTGAAGTTTTGATATGAGAGTCTGTATGTATATGAGATTGTTTTAAGTTGTTGGTCTCTTAATTGCAAGTGCATCTCCAGTGTCCTGCATTTGTACCCACCTCTTCTCTTGATTTCTGGTTTTGGTGGTATAATTGTGCATGCATGATTTCATATCTTTACTGTATATATACCTTTACTGGAGGAGAGCCTTGTCATTTGTGGCATTTTTGTTTCCTGTTGCTGTCTTGTCTTTTCTGCCTAGAGAAATTCCTTTAGTACTTGTTGTAAGGCTGGTTCAGTGGTGCTGAGTTCTCTCAGCTTTGGCTTATCTGTGAAGGTTTTGATGTCTCCTTCAAATCTGAATGAGAGCCTTGCTGGGTAAAATAATCTTGGTTGGAGTTTTTTTCCTTTCATCACGTTAAGTATATCATGCCACTCCCTTCTGGCCCGCAGAGTTTCTGTTGAAAAATCTGCTGATAACCTGATTGGGGTTCATTTGTGTGGATGTTGGTGCGTTTAACGTTGTCCCAGAGTTCTCTGAGACTCTCTTCATTTCTTTTCAATCTTTTTCTCTTTTCTGTTCCGCATTCATTAATTTCTACTAATCTGTCCTCCACCTCGCTTATTCGTTCTTCTGCCTCCTGTATTCTGCTGTTAGCTGCTTCTAGTGAATTTTTTATTTTAGTTACTGTATTTTGCATCTCTTGTTTAAGTTTTACATCTTGTATCTCTTTGCTCAGTGTTTCCTGTAAGTTATCCACCTTTGCCTCCAGTTTATTTCCAATGTCTTGCTTCATCTTCAGCATCCACAGTCTAAAGTCTTTATCCTGGAGGCTGAGAATCTCCTCATCACTTAGCTGATTTTCTGGGGGATTTTTCTTTCTCTCTCATCTGAGTTATAGTTCTCTGTCTTTTCATTTTTGTAGGTTTTTGGTGTGGTCTCCTTTTTGCAGACAGTAGAGTTGTAGCCTCTCTTACTTCTGGTGTCTGCCCCCCTTGTGGCTGAAGTCGGTATGGGGGGCTTGCTGTGGGCTTCCTGATGGGAGGGGCTGATGCCTGCCCGCTGGTAGGTGGAGCTGATTCTAATCCCTCTGGGGGGTGGGGTTTTGTCTCTGGCTGGGATTAGAGGCGGCCGTGTGCCTGGGGCGTCTTTAGGCAACCTGTTTACTGAAGGGTGAGGCTGTGATGCCACCTGGATCGTTGTTTGCCCTGGGGCTTCTCGGCACTGACTGGTGGGGCCAGTTTTTCCCAAAATGGCCACCTCCAGAGAAGGGCACACTGCTGAATATTCCTGAGACCTTTGCTTCCGATGACCTTCCTTCACAATAAGCCACATTCACCCCTGTTTTCCCAGTATGTCCTCTAAGAACTGCAGTCAGGTTTGACCCAGAGTCCTATGGAGACTTTGCTTTGCCCTGGGACCCAGTGCAGGTGAACATCTGTGTGCCATCTTAATGCCATCTTCCTAATACACTTACTTTTAAGGGAATTACCAATAAGTATGTCCTTATAGCCATCTTATTGTTTTGGATTTGTTTTTGAAGGTCTTAAAAATTTTTTTGAAAGATGTTCTAGCATCATGCAAGGTAATGTTACTTCCTGGGACCCTCTAAGATGGCAATCATGCTTGTTTGGACCTGGATAAAATGTTCCTTTTTATTAGATGTTGAATATTTGATGGATTAGTAGAACAAGTAAATGAACTTGACTCTCCCCATGTGGATTAGGAAAACAAATACTTGGTTTCCTTTGCCTTCAAGGACCTCTACAGGTAGCCTTGGAGATAAGAAGCCCCTGTCAACCTGAGGATGCTGGTTTCTATCAGTCTGCCAATGATATATGATCATTTGGCCACAACATTTGTTAAATCATAACCCATGAAATATCAGACTTCTGTTCTGAATAATTCTCTTCCGAGATTAGGGGAAATAGTAGGAAAATGGTTGGGTTTAGAAAGATTTTGGCTTAAACCTTTATTATAAACTTTGTTGCTCCTACTACCAATTTAAATTAGTTGGTGGAATTTGTAAGGTGATAAGTTTTTTGCCTTTCACACTCTATCACCCAAGATCATTATCTAAATGACTGGAAACAATAGATCACATATGCAGTTGTCTATAAAATAATGGACATATATATAATCCACACGTGAGAAAAACACATGAGAAAAACTGGCTTAAGTCTTATGGGACAACCTAGAATTGAATGTCAGTCCTTGCCAAACATCCCGCTAGTACAACTCCCTGAAAAGGAGAGAGCTGGGTTATTGAGACTTGGCAGCAAGGGACATGATGGACCCCAGGGCAGGCAAGTAGTCTCACTGGTTCCAAAGGATGAAGCATTTGATCACCTCATGCTTTCTTTTGAAAGATTAAAAATCAATGGGGAAATTATGACATAGAGGTCACATTTTATGGCAAGACAAAAATTTAAACTTTCCTATACCCATTGGCCTCCTCTTTATCCCCCCATACTGTGCATTATGTTTCTCATTATCCATTGACCAAACCTCCCCCACTGCAAAAATACCTTCTCAACCATAAAGAGCAACATTCTCCTAACATCAGTAAGACAAATTCTTAGTATATTCATTCCTTCATGATCTTTTAGTGGGCCATATGATATCTGGATTGTGTAAACTGTCAATAATGTCATCTAATGTATAGCCCTCTGTCTCAAAAAACTTCTATAACTGTGCCTTGACTTATAATGGGCAGAAAAGTTCTCAGAGCTTTGAGATACTTTTCCTGGGATCTAATCCTCAAATCTGGCTTGAATAAAACTTTCCATTTCTTACTTAGAGGTGTCAACAAATAATTTGCTGGCTTCCTCACTTAAGTCAAGTGTTTCAAATACTACCTCCTCAAAGAGACCTTTCCTGATCCCAACCATCCTCCCTAGCATAGCAACACTATTCCCAACCCTTTCAAGTTTTATTTATAGCATTTAATACCTGAAATTACATTATGCATATGTATGTTCTCTGTCAAACTAAAATGAATCCCAGGAGAGCAGAGACGTCGTCTGGCTCTTACTGCCACACTGTCAATGCTTGCTGAACATACATGGCACAGGGTGGGAAGGAGCACTGTAACTGCTGTGCAAGTGGAGTGATTTCTCAAAACCGTTGTGAGGCTTGTAGAAATCTTCTTACATGTTCTTAATGTAGAACTGTAGTTATTTGCAGCTCGTTTTTCCATATAGGTTTTCATGTGAATTACAGTATAATCCAGAAATGGGAAAAAAATAACATCACATTTAATTTATAATCCTCTGCATATTACAAGAGATAGAGCAATTACAGTCAGGTCCTTAGCATTTCATCTTTATTTTTAAAACAAAGCCATTTTTAAAATATAAAAAATAGACCTCTTTTCAAAGAACCATTTAACTATGGCTTTGAAAAACACAATATTTTATTTACAATAGTAGATGGTAGTGCAAAAAAGCATTTATAGATGTTCATGGTATATAAAAATAGTAGTATTTTGGCATCCTTTTGGGACAGGCCTTTATAGAAATTTATAGTAATTCATAAAAGTAAAATCAATAATGGACTTCAGGTAATTTGTACTTAAACCTGACTTTGAGAAAGCAATGTAGATTGACCACTTATTTGGGACTTGGACCCACATATCTGGAAATTTGAAGTCAGGCATTAAAGCTTCTCATTTTCGAAGTTAACAAAAAAACATATCCCAAATCATTCCACTATGTATATAAGGTGATCTATTAGAAACTCCAGTAAGTGATTTTAACAAATAGGCTAATAAATAAGGGGTGACAGAGATGGATCCTAGTTCTGATTTTATAAATATAAAAGACACTGAATACCTATCCCAAACAGGTAATGAGATCCAGGGTTACATTTTAAATTATGAACAAGCCTCTAGAAAAAAAAATTGATGGAATGACAACAAATGTCAGATACTTCTCAAATTAAGAGAAGCATATAATATCTCATTTCTCCAGATAGTGCACTCAGATTGAATTAAAACTAAAGTACATTTACAGTGGATTTTATTCCCACCAAACTCTTCCTGATTCTGAAATCACTAAAGTTTAATTTATCCTTGAAACCACAATGACACCTTTTAAGAAGCCATTTTCTTGCTATTGCACAGAGGTGCCAATCCAGGCAAAGGAGTTCAGAAAAAGCAGCACATTCTTCTAATCCACTTAGCAAATGCTTCAAATCAGCTTCTACCTGGACAATGAAATGGAGAAAGTTTGTGAAACTCTCTACTTGGTGTCAGTTCTACTGTTGTGTTGCTAGAAGCCATCTTAGGCAGAGGTAGCCCAGTCCCATACATACAGGGAAAGCAAAAGCAGAAGAAGGAGCAGTACTGTGACTTCTAGTGATCATGCTGCTGTGCAGTATTCGGAGTTTTTACTTCTCAAATACAAAGGAGCATGTTGCTACCTCGGGCAGATGACTGGAATTATCTTCTTTTAAGCTTACTTTTTCTTTTCTTTAAGGCCAAGTAAGAAATGAGAGACATTTTCATATACCACAAAAGTAATACAGCAGGCTGGAGTCACTCTAATCAGATTGGGGGCAATTCCTTTGTAAAATCCACTGATACCTTCTTTCCTATTGAGAGAAAATGATATATATATTTAATTTGTCACAGAACTAGGCTGAAGATACAGAAGCTGAAGTGACAGGGCATGGAGCCAGCATTCAAACCTCACTGGGATTTCAGTCTGTGTTTTCAACGTCCTAAAGTAATGTAGTTGATGAGCCATTTATAGGGTTCACATTCCTTTTGTGGACTGAGAAAGAGAGCGCAGGGACACCTCAAAACCAAACTGAAAGGTGTGTTAATCACAACCATCTTTCTTCCTTTTTCTTCCTCAGCTACTCCCACAATACAGAGAAGTTCCTGGGCCAGGGATCAAATCCCAGCCAGAGCTGCTACCTACGTCAAAGGTTCAGCAATGCTGGAACCTTAATCCACTGCATTGGGCCATGAAGCAAACCAGCACTGCCACAGAGACAAGCTGGATCATTAACCCACTGTGCCATAACGGGAACTCCATCACCATCTTTCAAATGCCTTTAAATGTATGAATATGTAGGAGGATTAACCATAGGTATTAAACATCTCATAGCTTATATAAATGCTAGACAATGCTAAACACAGCATATACAAAAATAAAACTATTTCCTTAATGCCTGGAATACGGTCTTGAAACTTTTGACTTGAGTTCTCCATAAATATCTACTGAATTGAACTGAATTTAAACATTGAAATATTATGCTCTGGCCTTTTAGAATTAAAAAGAAATATGGGGATGTTTAATTTCACATACTAAAGAACAAGCATCTCTTCCATACCTGGAAACAAGTATTTACAAAATTTTTATCACTGTCAACCCAGATAGTCAAACTTTACAAATAGAGAAGTCAAGTCTCACAGTTCTCCATGCAGTAAATGGGGAATGGGTAAGAAGGGACCATCAGCCATGTTGTGACTAGAGACACTGATCTCGGCTAAAAAACTAATGTTAACTAGATAGTTTAAGTATTACAAGGTACCTGCTAAAAGCTATTCGATAAACCGCATGCTCTTACCTCCACGTCTTTGTGATTACATCCAATACACCACTGTAAAACATGTGTTGATCCTGCAGACGAGCTCTTACAACTTGGTATGGGTATGTTGCTGCCACAGCGAATATTTTAGATAGTGCTGCAACAGATATATATTCTACTGTGTTCTAAAATGAAAACACCAGACATTTGTTTTTCTTTAGACATAATTTCTTTAAAAATACAGGAGTAAAAATTACACAGGAAAACAAACATTTAAATGGATTCATTAGTGAAAAATACTGCCTCTCCTCTTTTTTTTTTTTCTGGCTCATACCCTGTGGCATTGTGGAAGTGCCATGTGGATCAAACCCATACCACAGCGTGACAAGGCTGGATCCTCAACCTGCTGCACCACAAGGGAAGTCCTGTTTCCCCTCTTAATGTAAGCTCTGTGCAATGGGGTTCTATTTTTAATATGTTTGTGTGATTCGCCTATAAAATACTGAATTATAAATGAGTGGCAGAGTCAGTACTCATCATCACAACAATACTACCAAAGTAAACGTGACAACATTCCCATCTATGAAATGCCCATAAAAGTAAATTTTTTTCTTCAAGAATCATCTTACCAATTGTGCTTCTGGTAATCTATTGATATGCTGGTTGTACTTCAACTTCAACAATTCATACGTCATAAATTGAAGGGCACCGTGTGATGTTCCAAACAGCCCAGGAATAAAGCCCTAAAAAGAAATAATTAAAGGGGGAAAAAAGGCTAAACTAAATAAATTCACAAGGAACCACAGCTTTCAGAGAGGGGGCTAAGGAATGGATGACCTTGATGTGTGACTCAAGAGAAACGGTTCCTCAAAGTTTTAGATAGTCCTTCTCACACCCGCCAGTGTTCACAATGATACTTCTTACAGAAATGAGGATGGACAGTTTAAAGTAAGATTTAATTATAGATTTCAGTTTTCATTAAATTGTTTCTTGCCTAAGTTTGGCTTCTTTTTAGGACTGACTACGAGTCATTCAGAACTCAGACAATGAAACCAAAGGAAATTACAACTGTCGGCGACTAAAAATATATACATAATAATTCATTACCTTATATAATCCACGCACACCTTCATACTTATATATTTTCACAAGTGCATCAAACATTCCTTTATACTGACGCTGTGAGGCAGTAACAACCCCTTCGTACTGTAACATAAGGCGAGTTTTTGTTACCCATAATGGGTTGGTAATGCAGAGGGTCATGGCTCCTGAAATCAGATTTAAATAATAGTGTTTAGCATACAGGTACTTTGTCATTTCTGATAATCTGAATTAGAAGAGTCCATTTATATAAAGGATGATGCGTTCATGCACTAGTGCGTACCTACACTAGTGAGATATGCTCCCTGAGGCAGAGACCTAGGGTTTTTGGTGGTCTTAAAAAGTTCCCCAGTGGTTATTGAGAAGTAAATTAAAAAGGAGATGGAAACATGAAAATCTTCCCTTTGACATGTGAGGACAGCAATGATGTCCTGGCTCCTACACAAAGTGACCTGGTGTAGAAAGTAGAAGTCCTGGGAAGCAGGCGTTGATAAGGAGATATCAGACACTTAGGAGGCGGACACAGTACAAGCCAAAGGGGCTGAAGAGTAGGGGAAAAGGATCAGGAATCCAGCACCTCAATCATCTGTGAATGTGTGCACGTATATCCACCCCAACGTTATCAACATCTTCCTTCAACCCATTCAACGTTGAACCACTACACCTCAAAAATTAAATAACCATGTCATGTAAAAAGTACATTCTCACAGAAAGGGATGATTTTGTAACAAACAAAAACACAACCATCTGGTTACGTTTCTCATTGCTGAGTTTCCAAGGAGTCCTTTAGTGAACAAATATTTATTGAGTCCTATTGTGAATTGGGTCTCTGCTAGCAGCTAAATATTCAAAATTGTATAAGATAATTCTTGCCTTAAAAAAATAGGAAACATTAAGAAACCAAAGCAGCAAGGTATCAAAGTAGGAGTTACAAAGACTCCTATTTTGTTTTTCTATCTGAATATCATACAGACATGAGTGAATTAAACAAAGCTACTAAATTGTTTAATTCAAAAACTGAAATCATTTTAGTGGAAGAAACACCACACCAAATCACCTTAAATTATTAGTGTCATAAATTTTCTAAATGTTGTAAGTAAAATTTTTGAGGAGTTCCCGTCGTGGCGCAGTGGTTAACAAATCCGACTAGGAACCATGAGGTTGAGGGTTCGATCCCTGCCCTTGCTCAGTGGGTTAAGGATCTGGCGTTGCCGTGAGCTGAGGTGTAGGTCACAGACGCAGCTCGGATCCTGCGTTGCTGTGGCTCTGGTGTAGGCTGGTGGCTACAGCTCCGATTAGACCCCTAGCCTGGGAACCTCCATATGCCGCGGGAGCGGCCCAAGAAACAGCAAAAAGACAAAAAAAAATAATTAAAAAAAAAAATAAAAATTTTGAAATCAATACAAAGTAATCTGTCAGAATACCTGCTTTCTAGGAAATTTCATGTGATAACTGATGGGCATAGTTAGATGATCATATTTACACTCTGGGGTTCACAGGGGAAAAGGCAAATAAAATAACAAAAATGAAAATCAAGTTAGAAGTTGCTATTTCCATTTCATGCACTACCTTACCAGCTTCAGCAGCTGAGATGAGGTATTCTGCTGCCTCTAACCGTTCAGCTCTTCCTTCTGTCTTGTATGATTTGATGGCATTGTAACTAAAAAAATGAAACATGATCAAGTGGATCATAAATATTTGAATGGATGTCATAAAGCCATAAATTCTGTTTTAAAGTGTGCAATACTCTCAAAGTAGACGTCAACACACAATGAAACTACAAAATAAGATCTTCTTCAAATAATGGATTGACTGGAAATAGTTTAAGACTATACCACCTTTCCCCCAAATGTATGAGCTGGGCAATACATATGGAAAATATTTTAATCACATGCTCAACCACTAATAAAAACTTCAAACAGGAAAACGGGAAGGGGGAGGGTATAGTGGAGGTGCGGCAATTGGGCAGATGAAAAAAGGGCAGCTAACAAATATACACTGATCATCTATGTTCAGGTACTATGGTTGGCTTTTTTTAAAGGCTGTATCCAGGTCATAGGGAAGATCCCAGACGAGGGATTGAAAAGAAGCTGGAGCTGCAACACTGCCAGATCCTTTAATTCACTGGGCTAGGCCGAGGAACAGGGGATCAGACCCACACCTCCACAGCAACCAGAGCCACTGCAGTCAAGTTCCTAACTCACTGAGACACTGCAGGCACCCCTGTGGTTGGCAATTCTGATACATAAAACATACCACAGATCCCCCTAAGAGATTAACAAGGTAACACAGTATAAAAGATCCCAGAAAGCTTTAAGTAGGAGGCATCACTGAACTGAGTATGGCGACAGGTGAAGTTTCAATAGGGAAACACAAACAGAAGCAAAAGTTACAGAGGTGGGTGGAGATGGGAATAAGATGGCAGAATAGAAGGACTAGAGCACAACTTCTCTCCAAAAAACAACAAAATTCACAACTAAAGCCTGAGCAGTCTTCAACTAAATGGACCAGGAACCTTAAAAAAGATATCCTACTCCAGAAGACAAAGAGAAGGCCACATCAAGAGGTAGGAGGGGTGACTGCGTGATATAAACAACCCCATACGTCCTGGGTGGGAAGACCCACAGACTGGAAACTAACAAGTTCACAGAGACTCACCAACAGGAGTGATAGTTCTGAGCCCTGCATCAAACTCCCACGTGTGGGGATCTGGCACTGGGAGAAAAGAGCCACTGGAGCATTTGGCATTGAATGCCAGTGTGGCTTGTGTGCAGGAGCTCCACGGGTATGGGGGAAATGGAGAACCCATTCTTAAAAGGCACACACAGACGTTCACCAGCACTGGGTCCCAGGGCAAAGCAAAGTCTCCATAGAAATCTGGGTCAAACCTGACTCCAGTTCTTGGAGGACATACTGGGAAAATGGGGGTGAATGTGGCTTGTTGTGAAGGAAGGTCATTGGAAGCAAAGGTCTCAGGAATATTCAGCAGTGTGCCCTTCTCTGGAGGTGGCCATTTTGGGAAAAACTGGCCCCACCAGTCAGTGCCGAGAAGCCCCAGGGCAAACAACGATCCAGGTGGCATCACAGCCTCACCCTTCAGTAAACAGGTTGCCTAAAGATGCCCCAGGCACACGGCCGCCTCTAATCCCAGCCAGAGACAAAACCCCACCCCCCAGAGGAATGAGAATCAGCTCCACCTACCAGGGGGCAGGCATCAGCCCCTCCCATCAGGAAGCCCACAGCAAGCCCCCCATACCGACTTCAGCCACAAGGGGGGCAGACACCAGAAGTAAGAGAGGCTACAACTCTACTGTCTGCAAAAAGGAGACCACACCAAAAACCTACAAAAATGAAAAGACAGAGAACTATAACTCAGATGAGAGAGAAAGAAAAATCCCCCAGAAAATCAGCTGAGTGATGAGGAGATTCTCAGCCTCCAGGATAAAGACTTTAGACTGTGGATGCTGAAGATGAAGCAAGACATTGGAAATAAACTGGAGGCAAAGGTGGATAACTTACAGGAAACACTGAGCAAAGAGATACAAGATGTAAAACTTAAACAAGAGATGCAAAATACAGTAACTAAAATAAAAAATTCACTAGAAGCAGCTAACCGCAGAATACAGGAGGCAGAAGAACGAATAAGCGAGGTGGAGGACAGATTAGAAGAAATTATGAATGCGGAGCAGAAAAGAGAAAAAGATTGAAAAGAAATGAAGAGAGTCTCAGAGAACTCTGGGACAACATTAAACGCACCAACATCCACACAAATGAACCCCAATCAGGTTATCAGCAGATTTTTCAACAGAAACTCTGCGGGCCAGAAGGGAGTGGCATGATATACTTAACGTGATGAAAGGAAAAAAACTCCAACCAAGATTATTTTACCCAGCAAGGCTCTCATTCAGATTTGAAGGAGACATCAAAACCTTCACAGATAAGCCAAAGCTGAGAGAACTCAGCACCACTGAACCAGCCTTACAACAAATACTAAAGGAATTTCTCTAGGCAGAAAAGACAAGACAGCAACAGGAAACAAAAATGCCACAAACGACAAGGCTCTCCTCCAGTAAAGGTATATATACAGTAAAGATATGAAATCATGCATGCACAATTACACCACCAAAACCAGAAATCAAGAGAAGAGGTGGGTACAAATGCAGGACACTGGAGATGCACTTGCAATTAAGAGACCAACAACTTAAAACAATCTCATATACATACAGACTCTCATATCAAAACTTCAGAATAACTGCAAACCAAAAATCTACTGATACACAAAGAAAAATCAACTCAAATACAACACTAAAGATAGTCATCAAACCACAAGGGGAGAGAACAGGAGAAGAAGGGAAGAAAAAAGAGCAACAAAAACAAATCCAAAGCAAGTAACAAAATGGCAAGAAGAACATACATATCAATAATTACCTTAAATGTTAATGGACTAAACGCCCCAACCAAGACATAGACTGGCTGAATGGATACAAAAACAAGACCCATATATAAGCTGTCTTCAAGAGACCCACTTCACTTCTAGGGACACACACAAATTGAAAGTGAGAGGATGGAAGAAAATATTTCATGCAAACGGGGATCAAAAGAAAGCTGGGTAGCAATACTCATAACAGACAAAATAGACTTTAAAATGAAGACTATTTTAAGGGACAAAGAAGGTCATTACGTAATGATCAAAGGATCAATCCAAGAAGAAGATATAACAATTTTAAATATCTACACACCCAACATAGGTTCACCACAATATATAAGGCAACTGCTAACAACCTTAAAACGACAAATCGACAATAACACAATCACAGTGGGGGACTTTTAACACCCCACTTACAGCAATGGACGATCATCCAGACAGAAAATCAATACGAAAACACAGGCCCTGAATGAAGCATTTAACCAGATGGACTTAATATTCAGAGGACATTCCAACCAAAAGCAACAGAATACACATTCTTCTCAAGTGCACACGGAATGTTCTCTAAGATTGATCACATCCTGGGCTACAGATCCTATCTCGGTAACTTTAAGAAAACTGAAATCATAGCAAGCATCTTTTCCGACCACAACGCTATATGACTGGACAGCAACAACAGGAAAAAAAACTGCAAAAAACGCAAACACGTGGAGGCTAAACAACATGCTTCTAAACAACCAGCGGATCACTGAAGAAATCAAAGAGGAAATTAAAAAATACCTAGAAGCAAATGACAACAAAGATACAACACTCCAAAACGTATGGGATGCAGCAAAAGCCATTCTAAGAGGAAAGTTTATAGCAATACAAGCCCACCTCAGGAAACAAGAAAAAGCTCAAATGAACAAGCTAACTTTACATCTAAAGCAGCTCGAGAGAGAAGAACAGACAAGACAAAAAAGTTAGTAGAAGGAAAGAAATCATGAAGATCAGAGCAGAAATCAATGAAACAGAAACAAAGAAAACCATAGAAAAGATCAATGAAACAAAAAGCTGGTTCTTTGAAAAGATCAACAAAATTGATAAACCCTTAGCCAGACTTCTCAAGAAAACAAGAGAGAGGACTCAAATCAATAAAATTAGAAATGAAAAAGGAGAAGTAACAACGGCCATCACAGAAATACAAAGGATCAAAAAAGACTACTATATTGCAACTAAGCGCCAATAAACCGGAAAACCTAGAAGAAATGGACAAATTCTGAGAAAAGTACAATCTTTCAAGACTAAACCAAGATGAAATAGAAAAGATGAATGGACCAATCACAAGAACTAAAATCAAAACTGTGATTTAAAAACTTCCAACAGACAAAAGTCCAGGACCAGATGGCTTCACAGGCAAATTCTATCAAACATTTGGAGACGTGCTAACACCTATCCTTCTGAAACTATTTCAAAAAATTGCAGAGGAAGGGATACCCCCCAAACTCATTCTATGAGGCCACCATCACCCTGATACCAAAACCAGACAACGATACCACGAAAAAAGAAAACTACAGGCCAATTTCACTGATGAACATCGATGCAAAAATCCTCAACAAAATACTAGCAAACCACATCCAACAATACACTAAAAGGATTGCACCTCATGATCAAGTGGGATTTATCCCATCCCAGGAATGCAAGTGTTCTTCAGTATCCACAAATCCATCCGTGTGATACACCCCATTAACAAGCTGAAGACTAAAAACCACATGATCCTCTCAATAGACACAGAAAAAAGCCTTTGTCCAAATCCAACACCCATTTCTGATAAAAACCCTTCAGAAAGTGGGCATAGTGGGAACCTACCTCAACATGATAAAGGCCATATATGACAAACCCACAGCTGACATTCATTCTCAATGGTGAAAAGCTAAAAGAATTCCCACTGAGATCAGGAAAAAGACAAGGATGTCCACTCTCGCCACTACTCTTCAGCATGGTTTTGGAAGTCCTAGCCATGGCAATCGGAGAAGTAAAAGAGATAAAAGGAATCCAAATTGGAGAGGAAGAAGTACAACTATCCCTATTTGCAGATGACATGATACTAAACCTAGAGAATCCTAAAGTCTCCACCAGAAAACTGCTAGAGCTCATCCACGAATTTGGCGAAATCACAGGATACAAAATTAATACACAGAAATCGATGCCATTTCTATACACTAACAATGAAAGATCAGAAGGAGAAATCAGGGAAGTGATCCCGTTTACCATCGCATCCAAAAGAATAAAATACCTAGGCGTACACCTACCTAAAGAGACAAAAGACCTGTACTCTGAAAACTATAAGCCACTGATGAAAGACATCAAAGATGACACCAATAGATGGAAAGACATACCATGCTCTTGGATTGGAAGGGTTAATATGAGCAAAATGACTATACAGATTCAATGCAATCTACAGATTCAGTGCAGTGCTATCAAATTACCAAGGACGTTTTTCACAGAACTCAAACAAAATATTTTAAAGTGTGTTGGGAAGCACAAAAGACCCAGAATAGCCAAAGACATCCTGAAAAAGAAAAACGGAGCTGGAGGAATCAGGCTCCTGGACTTGAGGATATACTACAAAGCAACAGTCATCAAAACCATATGGTACCGGCACAAAGACAGAAACACAGATCAGTGGAACAGGATAGAAAGCCCAGAATTCAACCCCCACACCTACAGCCAACTCATCTATGACAGAGGAGGCAAAGAATATACAATGGAGAAAAGACAGCTTGTTCAATGAGTGGTGCTGGGAAAACTGGACAGCCCCTGGAAAAGAATGGAATTAGAACACTCCCTAGCACCATACACAAAAATAAACTCGAGATGGATTAAAGACCTAGATATAAGACCAGACGCTATAAAACGATTAGAGGAAAACATAGGCCAAACACACTCTGACATAAACGACAGCAACATCTTCTCAGATCCACCTCTTAAGAGTACTGACAATAAAAACAAAACTAAACAAATGGGACCTAATCAAACTTAAAAGTTTCTGCACAGCAAAGGAAACCCTAAACAACACAAAAAGACAACCCACAGAATGGGAGAAAATCTTTGCAAGTGAATCGACTGACAAGGGATTCATCTCCCAAATTTATAAACACCTTCTGCAGCTCTTGGCAAAAAAACAAAAACCCCATCCAAAAAATGGGATGGGCAGAAGATCTAAACAGACAGTTCTCCAAAGAAGACATACAGATGGCCAAAAAAAGACATGAAAAGATGTTCAACATCACTCATTATCAGAGAAATGCACATCAAAACCACTCTGAGGTACCACCCTACACCAGCCAGAATGGCCATCATCAAAAAGTGTACAAACAATAAGTGCTGGAGAGGGTGTGGGGAAAAAGGAACCCTAGTACACTGTTGGTGGGATTGTAAATTGGTGCAACCATGGCGGAAAACAGCAAGGAGATGCCTCAGAAAACTGAAAATAGAACTCCCATTTGATCCAGCAATGTCACTCCTGGGCATCTATTCAGAGAAAACCACAACTCACAAAGACACACGTACTCTGATGTTCATTGCAGCACTATTTGCAATAGGCAGGACATGGAAACAACCTAAACGTCCATTGACAGAGGAGTGGATCAAGAAGATGTGGTACATATACACAATGGAATATTACTCAGCCACTAAAAAGAACAAAATGCCAGCATTTTCAGCAACATGGATGGATCTAGAAATTATCATACTAAGTGAAGTCAGCCATACAATGAGACACCAACATCAAATGCTTTCACTGACATGTGGAATCTGAAAAAAGGACAGACTGAACTTCTTTGCAGAACAGATGCTGACTCACAGACATTGAAAAACGTATGGTCTCCAAAGGAGACAGTTTGGAGGCTGGGGGATGTGCTTGGGTTATGGATGGAAATCCTGTGAAATTGGATTGTTATGATCATTATTACTCAAATGAATGTGATAAATTCATTTGAGTAATAACCCCCCCCCCCACACACACACACAGACAACAAAAAACTCAAAAGTTACAGGGGTAGATGGGAAGACGGTACAAACTGAACCTCACCTGAGCGGCAGGCACACTGACATTCACACTTTTCTTGGCAGAAAACAGTCACAAAATGTTTCTGAGTAAGGGCGTTATTAAATCAGTTTATTTTCTCTACCTCCAATATCTTATTTTTTCTCCAGAAAGAAGACCTCTAGTAAATAAATCTTTCCAAACTTTAACAATCCATTCTCACATAAAACGAGCATACCGTTTCACTACAATTTGAACACAGAAACCTTATGTGGCTGGCCCTCAGAAATGCTCTTTGAAGAAAACCACTCTGAAATTATCAGAATAAATTTTATAATACAGTTTCAGCCATCTATGTATGTCTTACAACCGAAAATAGGAAAAAATATTTAAACAATACTAAGGCTGCTTTTTATTTTACTTTCACTCAAAAGATAGTTTAAGATGGTTTGGATACTGCCATAGAATTAGGAGAGGTCAAAGAAAATACAGGACATCAAAGAGAAAAAGACATATATCAGGAATTGATATTTTCCTAAAAGTGCCATGTATTAAAACAAAAGCTGCTTCATTCAAGGATTCAGTTTGAATATCAAGGCAAGCTCAGGGCAGCACGAGCTCCCAGTGCAGTGTGATAATGCTTTGTTTCCACACTCTTATACACTAAATAACTTGAATGGAGCTGCCACAGGTGCTTTCTGTGGCTTCTTCGATAAGCATGCAATGGCAGTTATTACAAATGGTGATGACACCTGACTGGTTAAAGAGTGAGCAAATGAAAAGCTGAAAAGATGAAGGAGCAGGTTAATAGGAGGTATGAATATGCCTCAGACTCTTTCAGCCATGCAGTGGCTTTGGTTTTCTCTTCCCAAAAGCATCTCCTGTGATACATGTTCTTATGAGGACTCCATGATCTGTCCTCATCTGCTTTTCCAACTTCATTATGAATCAAATGTATTTTGGCAAGCCATCTTTCTGAATTCATCTCACAGAAATAGCTTCCAGAAGAGTGTTTCTCCATCTCCTTTTTTTTTTTTGTCTTTTTGTCTTTTCTAGGGCCGCTCCCACAGTGTATGGAGATTCCTAGGCTAGGGGTCTAATTGGAGCTGTAGCTACCAGCCTACACCAGAACCACAGCAACTCGGGATCCGAGCCGCATCTGCGACCTACACCACAGCTCACGGCAACGCCAGATCCTTAACCCACTGAGTGAGGCCAGAGATCGAACCCACAACCTCATAGTTCCTAGTCGGATTTGTTAACCAGTGAGCCACGATGGGAACTCCTCTCCATCTCATTCTTTTACCTTATTCCTACTAAAAACTTTTCCAAACCAAATGCCTCTGATTACAGCTTACAAAGGAGACTAATAAGTTGTTTTACTCTGACCATTCCAATTCAGAAAAACTCGTAAGACTCATATTGCTTCATCAACTGATTTTTTAAAAAATGATTAAAAACAATTGCTTTTATTCACCACTGTAAAATCTCCCATATCTACTCACAAGAAAAAGTAGAGTCCCCAGGATAAACCTGCACCCCACACATTTGGAGTCACTCCTTGGTAAAGTCCCCGTAGTCCATCTAGTTTCCAAATGGTAGTCAAGCAATGCAAAATTCCTTTATACTTCGGTCTCAGTTCCAATCCATCACTCACTGCAATAAAGGATACAAAGAGTTAGTTGAGAGCAAAGTTCTAGCTCTGAATTATATTAAATACATAGGCATCACACAGTCCATCATATAAAGGAGGTAAATTCAGAAGAAAAAACTTTTTTGATAGAATAAATATTTTTCCATGATTTAATACTTTTAAGGTTAATACACTCGTGAGTTTATCCATGTTTTAAGTGCTTAGCATGCCCACAATAAAAACATGGATAAAGATGTGAGGAGTGGGAAAAAAAAAAAAAAAAGAGTTCCCGTAGTTGAGCAGTGGAAATGAATCCGACTAGGAAACATGAGGTTGTAGATTCGTCGATCCCTGGCCTCACTCAGTGGGTTAAGGATCCCGTGTTGCTGTGAGCTGTGGTGTAGGTCGCAGATGTGGCTCGGATCCCGAGTTGCTGTGGTTCTGGTGTAGGCTGGTGGCTATAGCTCCGATTAGACCCCTAGCCTGGGAACCTCCATATGTCACGGATGATGCCCTAAAAAGCCAAAAAAAAAAAAAAAAAGAGGAATGACAAGAAAAAAGGCAGAGAATGAATAAAGTTTTTCTGGAAATTCTCTTCCCATCATTCCCACCAACACCCCCCCCCCCAAATCAGAATAGAAAATAACAATGTATCCTTTCCATTCATTCGTTTCTGATTCTCAAAAGTTCTAAATTAACATGGCAAGGTAAAGGAAAAACTAAGTGATACTATGTGGATTCTGTGTTTCTTAAATAAGGAATATTCAAATCTGTTTTGGAAACTCAAAAGATAATAGTGTTGTTAACTTGTATTTCATGAAAGATTTCAAACAAAAGATTGAAAAAATTTTATAGTATAAATATATCTAATATACAAAAAGTTTTCAGAACTCAATAAAAAAATGACAAAACAGTCCCCCAAAATTATGGGCAAACTACATAAACTGTCCATTCACAGAAAATTACATATAGTTAAATGGAACAGAATAGGCTATCAGAACACACACACACACACACACACACACACACACACACACACACTCAGTTATGGTCAATTAATCCAAGAGAAAGGAGGCAAGAATACACAATAGAGAAAAGACAGTCTCTGCAATAAGTGGTGTTGGGAAAACGGGACAGCTACATGTAAAATAATGAAATTAGAACACTCTCTAACACATACATAAAAATAAAATGAAAATGGATTGAAGACCTAAATGTAAGACCAGATATTATAAAACTCTAACAGGGAAACATAGGCAGACCACTCTTTGACATAAATAGTATATCTTTTTGAATCCACAGAGCAGTCCTAGGGGAAAAAATTAAATTTTTATTTCTGCTAACCTTCACCCAAGAATATTTTCAGATGCTTTATATTTGCAACTAAAATACACTAATTTAAAAATCTCTTCCATGTAATAATTATTAAACCAGCACACAATCATTAAAAATGACTTTTTAAAAAAGGAAAACATATGCTGCAAAAATTATACAAAATAGAGAAAGGAATAAATAAAATAAAAATCACCCACAATACCACCACTCTGAGATTACTACTCTTACTGTGGTATATTTATTTCCTCCCTTTCTTTTTTTTCTATGAATCAAGTGTCAATTCATTATCTTTAGACCAGACCTTTTTGCTGGCTTCAGATCTACATAGACAAATGCAAGGAACAAAAGTTAGAGTTTGAATATATCCAAAAAATGTAAAAAAAAAAAAATATTTTTAATGGCCACACCCATACGAAAGTTGCCAGGCCAAGAGTAGAATCCAAGCTGCAGCTGTAGCAACGCCAGATCCTTTAACCCACTGTGCCAAGCTGGGGATCGAACCTTGCCTCCACAACAACCTGAGCCACTGCAGTTGGATTCTTAACCCACTGTGCCACAGCGGGAATTCCTGAATATATCCAAAATTCTAGTTTTCCCCATTCCTTTTGAAGCTGCTCTTATTCTGCTGTTCTGTTGGCTCAATAAACAACACTACCATCTACACAGACGGTCAAGTCAAAAATCTGGGACCATCCACCAATACTCCTCTCTTTACAACCTCTTATCAGTTAAGAAATCTTGTTGATTCTATGTCACAAGTCTCTCCTGGACCTTTCCATGTCTCTCAATTTGCACTGCCATCAGCCTAATTCAGGACACCATTTCTCACTAGCAACAGAATTTAAATTAGTCTTATCTCAAGTTCTGCTGCCCCGCCCCTATTAATTGCACTGTAGGTTGAGGAATCTTGCTCTAACAATATTTCAACAAATCACTAACCTACCTAAAACTATTCTACATCTCAAACGATAAAGAACATATTTCTGAACAGAGTTCATTAAGACTCTCCAGCATTCTCTTCTGCTGCAAGTCCCAGTCTCCTCTCTAGTCTCTCCCTGTATTCAAGGATGCTGCCTTAGGAAACTACTGCAGAGCTCCTGGCTCACCTCTGAGGTCTACACTTCAAAATATTTGATGAAAATTGCTAGAATGATTGATAACTTTCAGTTCTCATACAATCTCTGCTCTTAAAACTTTGGCACAGATAATTCTGTCAGCCATGAACATTCTCTTCTCACCTATCCCTTCACACAGAGACTTCTGAGTCATCTTTCATGTCTCAGTTTAACAATTATTTCCTTTGGGGATCCTTTCTTAGCCTCTAGATCAGGTCAAGTTTCTCTGCTCCCATGACATACCATACTTTTTCTTTTAGGGCCGCACTTGCGGCATATGAAGTTCCCAGGCTGGGGGGGGTGGGGGGTGGAATCGGAGCTGTAGCCCTGTCCTACACCACAGCAATGCCAGATCAAAGCCACATCTGTAATCTACACTGCTGCTTGTGGTGACACCAGATCCTTAACTCAGTGAGCAAGGCCAGGGATGGAACCCACAGCCTCATGGATACTAGTTGGGTTCTTAACCCAATGAGCCACAATGGGAATTCTCCCATACTTTCTTTACCATAATTAAACACTCCTTTTTTTCTCTCTCTTTTTTAAATAAGACACTCTTCATTGCAATTATTAAGGTTTTTTGCTTGTTTGTTTTTGTTTTTGCTTTTTAGGGCTGCACTCATGGCATATGGAAGTTACCGAGCTAGGGGCTGAAATGGAGCTGCAAGTACCAGCCTATACCACAGCCACAGCAACACGGGATCTAAGCTGCTTCTGTGGCCTACACCACAGCTCAAGGAAATGCCAGAACCCCAATCCCACTGAGCAAGGCCAGGGATCGAACCCACATCCTCATGGATACTAGCTGGATTCGTTTCAGCTTCACCATAACGGGAACTCCTAAGGGTTTTTTGTTGTTGTTCAATTATCCTGGTTTCCCAGTAGGAAGATGCTCTTTGAGGGCAAAAACTACTACTTCTTTGGACTGCAATTATTTCTACTCCTATCATATAGCATTGTACCTTGTAGACTCTCAATATATGTGTTTTTAATTAACGTATCCTGAATATCTTATTTCCTTCCCAAATCCAGTGTCCACCCCCTCTACTATGTTCTGCCCCAGAAGCCTGATCTTGCCTCCTAGCTTCTAGTTGAGTTGGGCTAGTGGGGAGCCCTGGCAGATCAGAGGGATGGAAGAGAGCAGAGGCAGCTATTTATCTTCCAGGGGTTGCCTTGGGCAGGCTGCAATCCTCTCAAGGTCACAGCTCCTCTCAAGGTGGCTCTCTTTCAAAGACTTTCCCCTTGTCCTTTGGCCCTTCAGATGACAACAGTCCAAACTGTTTCTAGCCTCAGAATACTACATTATTCCTTGTGGTTTTCCTGTAATCTGCTTCACATCTTTATGTGTTTATTAAAGTATAGTTGATTTACATGTTGTGCCAATTTCTTCTGTACAGCAAAGTGACACAGTCATACACACACACACACACACACACACATATATATACATTCCCTTACATTATCTTCCATCATAGTCTATTCCAAGAGACTGGATGTAGTTCTCTGTGCTATAAAGTAGGACCTCATTGCTTATCCTTTCAAAGTGTAATAGTTTGCATCTACTAACTCCAAACTCCCAGTCCATCCCACTCCCTCTCCCTGGCAACTACAAGTGTGTTCTCTATGTCTGAGTCTATTTTGTAGATAGGTTTATCTGTACCATATTTTAGATTTTACATATGTGATGTCATATATGGTACTTGTCTTTCTCTTTCTAACTTCACTTAGTATGAGACTCTCTAGTTGCATCCACATTGCTGTGAAAGGCATTATTTCATTCTTTTTTATGGCTGAGTAGCATTCCATTATATATATGTACCATATCTTCTTTTTTTAATTTTTAAAAACTTTTTTTATTACTCAATGAATTTATCACACCTGTAGTTGTACAATAAATATAAACCATATCTTCTTAATCTATTCACCTGTCAATAGACATTTAGGTTGTTTCCATGTCTTGGCTACTGTGAATAGTGCGGCAACAAACCTAAGGGTGCATTAATCTCTCTGAATTGTAGTTTTGTCTGGATATATGCTCACATCTTTGTAAACAGCCCTTTTAAGCCCCAGAACTATCCTATTTTGAATGTGTCTTCTGTTTCCTACAGGGAAATGGAAAAAAAGAGAATGCCAAATTTATAACCTAGATTATATTTTTATAAAATTGGTATACTGTCAAATAAGATTTCCTAAAGATTCAAAAAAAATTGCCAAAAACTTCCAAAAATAAGATTTAAACAGTGACATGATGATTTTGCCTCTCAGAGATATCCCATTATTTGTGCAATCATTCCTCTAATTGACATGTGAACCGTTTTTTTTCTCTCTGCTATTACTATTATTTTTTTGTCTTTTTAGGGCCGCATCTATGGTATATGGAGGTTCCCAGGCTAGGGGTCGAATTGGAGCTGTAGCTGCCGGCCTACACCACAGCCACAGCAACACAGGATTCGAGCCATGTCTGTGACCTATACTGCAGCTCACAGCAATGCCAGATCCTTAATCCACTGAGCGAGATGAGGGATTGAACCTGCGTCCTCATGGGTACTAGTCAGATTCGTTTCTGCTGAGCCATAACAGGACTTCCTCCTTCTGTTATTATTAAAAGGTCTCCAAAGGAAATTCTGTTCAAAATTTGTACAAATTCATATATCCTTAGAAAGAGAATTAGAAGTGGTGTTCAAAGTGAAAGTGCTGCCCCACCCCCGAAAGTTCATACAAATTACAGTCCACTAGGTATATTCAGGCATGCCCAGTTCACTGTCCCCTTGTGACTAGTTTACTGTGCATACTGCAGCCTGGCAAAGGAGAACCATGGACTGTTTACCCATGCCAGGCAAAGGAGGAAAAATCAATTTCTTTCATCATTAACCTGACAATGTTACACCATGAAATAAGATTGAAGTACACTAGGCTTTACTAGAGTCCTGGATTTGAATATAACTTCCCTAATTAGCTACTTGGTCTTTTCTTCCTGAGCTTCAGCATCCTCTTTACAAGTGGGAATAAGGAGTTCCCTGGTGGCTCAGTGGGTTAAGGACTCAGCATTGTCACTGCTGTGGTTCAGGTTCTATCCCTGTTCCAGGAACTTCTGCATGGCACCAGCATGCCCCCCCCCCCAAAAAAAGCACAGGTTGTTGTGAGATTTATAGATTTAAAAGCAAGTAGCAGAGTGACTGGCTCTCAAGAAATGTTTTGGTGTGTGCTTTATAATCTTTCTGATGCTTTGGGTTTTCTGTCTCTCATTCTCCTGTACAAACATATTCTAAGTAAATTTTTCTTTCAACAATAAGCTCACAACACAAGTTCTCTCTTAAACAAAAACACCTTTTTTTTTTGCTTTTGCTTTTTAGGGCCACACCCGAGGCATATGGAGGTTCCCAGGCTAGGGGTCTAATCGGAGCTACAGCTGCTGGCCTACACCACAGCCACAGCAACTCAGGATCCAAGCCACATCTACGACCTATTCCACAGCTCATGGCAACGCTGGATCCTTAACCCACTGAGCAAGGCCAGGGATCGAACTTGCAACCTCATGTTTCCTAGTCAGATTCGTTTCTGCTGTGTCACAACGGGAACTCCATCTTTGCTTTCTACAGTTATGACTTTGTTGTGAAAAGTTGCTTAATCCCAGAAGTACAGTGTATGAGATATCTCTAATAAGCAACAACATTTTGTACCCTATGCTTCCTTAATACTATAATCTTACCTACTTTATCATATAGTTAGGATCAAATCTTTAATTTTTTTTTTTCTTTTTGGCTGCCATTACAGCATGTGGAAGTTCCCAGGCCAGGGACTGAACCCATGCCGCAGTTGTGCCAATGCCGGATACTTAACCTGCTGCACCACATGGGAACTTCCTCAAATCTTTAATTTTGAAAAAATATTTGTTTGTTCACAGATAATTATTTATTAAAAAAAGAAAAATTTATTGACTGTTATTGCCAGGCAAAGAGAGAATATAAACCTAAGAAGGACACAAATCCTGATCCTAAGATACACTCTTCAAGGCAAAAAGGACCAGGAATTTCACTGCAAAGTCATAAGCACCATGGTAAGTGTTATGAAGTGCTACGGGAATACAGAGGAAACATGAACACTGTGTATAGTAGGAAGTGGGAAGACGCAGGAGGGTGTCATGGAAAGTCAGAGGGCAGATGCTAGGGTACAGCCTTGAGGACTGCTTGGAAACTTGTCTTTGGGAAAAACGAAAAGAGTTTATCTCTAGACAAGTGGAAGAGCTGTACAAATACAAGAAGTGTCACAGCACCCGGCACTGTTTGGGACAACCCTGGAGACATGGTGTAGCTGAAGTGTATGGCTGGTACAGGGAAAGGATGGTAGAAAATCAGCCTATTTACAGGTTTATTTAGAAGGGCAAGGGCCTGGTTAAGGACTGAATTGTGTGCTCCCCCTAATTCATATGTTGAAGCCCTAAACTTTTATGAGAGTGTATTCGGAAACAGGGCCTTTAAGAAAGGAGGTAATCAAGATTAAGCCGGGTCACCTACATTCACAGCAGCACTGCTCACAACAGCCAAGACATGGAAACAACCTAAATGTCCACTGTCAGATGAATGGATTAAGAAGATCTGGTCCAGACAGCTTCACAGGTGAATTCTATCAAACATATAAAGAGGAATTGGTGCCCATCCTCCTTAAACTCTTTCAAAAGGTTGAAGAAGAAAGAATACTCCCAAAGACATTCTATGATGCCACCATCACCCTCATTCCAAAACCAGACAGAGATACCACCAAAAAAGAAAACTATCGCCCAATATCATTGATGAATATAGATGCAAAAATTCTCAACAAAATCTTAGCCAACCGAATCCAACAACATATCAAAAAAATTATACACCATGACCAGGTAGGGTTCATCCCAGGTTCACAAGGATGGTTCAACATATGCAAATCAATCAACATCATACGCCACATTAACAAAAGAAAAGTCAAAAATCATACGATCATCTCAATAGACGCAGAAAAAGCATTTGACAAAGTCCAACATCCATTCATGATCAAGACCCTCGCCAAAGTGGGTATAGAGGGAACATTCCTGAATATAATCAAAGCCATTTATGAGAAACCCACAGCAAATATAATCCTCAATGGGGAAAAACGGAAAGCCTTCTCACTCAAATCTGGAACAAGACAGGGATGCCCACTCTCACCACTGCTCTTCAACATCGTTTTGGAAGTCCTAGCCACAGCAATCATACAAACAAAAGAAATAAAAGGCATCCATATAGGAAGAGAAGAGATCAAACTGTCACTGTATGCAGATGACATGATACTATACATAGAAACCCTAAGGACTCAACCCAAAAACTACTTGAACTGATTCATAAATTCAGCAAAGTAGCAGGATATAAGATTAACATTCAGAAGTCAGTTGCATTTCTGTATACCAGCAATGAAATGTTAGAAAAGGAATACAAAAATACGATACCTTTTAAAATTGCACCTCACAAAATCAAATACCTCGGAATACACCTGACCAAGGAGGTAAAGGACCTATATTCTGAGAACTATAAAACTTTAATCAAAGAAATCAAAGAAGATGGAAAGAAATGGAAAGATATTCCATGTTCCTGGATTGGGAAAATCAATATTGTAAAAATGGCCATACTACCCAAAGCAATCTACAGATTCAATGCAATCCCTATCAAATTACCCATGACATTTTTCACAGAACTAGAACAAACAATCCAAACATTTATATGGAACAATAAAAGACCCAGAATCGCCAAAGCAATCCTGAGAAACAAAAACCAAGCAGGAGGCATAACTCTCTCAGACTTCAAGAAATACTACAAAGCCACAGTCATCAAAACAGTGTGGTACTGGTATCAAAACAGACAGACAGACCAATGGAACAGAATAGAGAACCCAGAAATAAAACCTGACACCTATGGTCAATTCATCTTTGACAAGGGAGGCAAGAACATCAAATGGGAAAAAGAAAGTCTATTCAGCAAGCATTGCTGGGAAACCTGGACAGCTGCATGTAAAGCAATGAAACTAGAACACACCCTCACACCATGCACAAAAATACACTCCAAATGGCTGAAAGCCTTAAATATACGACAGGACACCATCAAACTCCTAGAAGAAAACATAGGCAAAACACTCTCTGACATCAACATCATGAATATTTTCTCAGGTCAGTCTCCCAAAACAACAGAAATAAAAGCAAAAATAAACCCATGGGACCTCATCAAACTGAAAAGCTTTTGCACAGCAAAGGAAACCCAAAAGAAAACAAAAAGACAACTTTCAGAATGGGAGAAAACAGTTTCAAATGATGCAACTGACAACGGCTTAATCTCTAGAATATATAAGCAACTTATACAACCCAACAGCAAAAAAGCCAATCAATCAATGGAAAAATGGGCAAAAGACCTGAATAGACATTTCTCCAAAGAAGATATACAGATGGCCAGCAAACACATGAAAAAACGTTCAACATTGCTGATTATAAGAGAAATACAAATGAGATACCACAAAACTACCATGAGATACCACCTCACACCAGTCAGAATGGCCATCATTAATAAATCCACAAATAACAAATGCTGGAGGAGCTGTGGAGAAAAGGGAACCCTCCTGAACTGTTGGTGGGAATGTAAACTGGTACAGCCACTATGGAGAACAGTTTGGAGATACCTTAGAAATCTATACGTAGAACTTCCATATGACCCTGCAATCCCACTCTTGGGCATCTATCTGGACAAAACTCTACTTAAAAGAGACACATGCACCCGCATGTTCATTGCAGCACTATTCACAATAGCCAGGACATGGAAACAACCCAAATGTCCATCGACAGATGATTGGATTCGGAAGATGTGGTATATATACACAATGGAATACTACTCAGCCATAAAAAGAATGACATAATGCCATTTGCAGCAACATGGATGGAACTAGAGAATCGCATACTGAGTGAAAGACAAAGACAAATACCATATGATATCACTTATAACTGGAATCTAATATCCAGCACAAAGGAACATCTCCTCAGAAAAGAAAATCATGGACTTGGAGAAAAGACTTGTGGCTGCCTGATGGGAAGGGGAGGGAGTGGGAGGGATCGGGAGCTTGGGCTTATCAGACACAACTTAGAATAGATTTACAAGGAGATCCTGCTGAATAGCATTGAGAACTTTGTCTAGATACTCATGTTGCAACAGAACAAAGGGTGGGGAAAAAATGTAATTGTAATGTATACGTGTAGGATAACTTGATTCCCTTGCTGTACAGTGGGAAAAAAAAAATAAATTAAAAAGTCAAAAAAAAAAAAAAAAAGAAGATCTGGTCCATATACACAATGCAATCCTATTTAGCCAAAAAAAGAATGAAATAATGCCATTCCAGCAACATGGATGCAACTGGAGATGATCATACTAGTAAGTCAAGACAGTGAAAGACAAACACCCTATAATATAACTTATATGTGGAATCTAATATATGGCATAAATGAACCTATCTACAAAACAGAAACAGGCTCACAGACAGACTTGTGGTTGACAAGGGGGAGGGAGTAGGAGTTTGGGGCTGGTATATGCAAATTATTACATTTAGAATGGATAAACGACAAGGTCCTACTGTATAGCACTGGGAACTATATCCAATCTCCTGGGATAGACCATGATGGAAAATAACAAAAAAAGAACGTATATGTAATAAGTATATGTATACATATATGTAATAAGTGTATGGCCAAGTCACTCTGCTGTAAAAATTGTCATAAGACTGTATATCAGCTATACTTTAATTAAAAATTTTAAAAATGTTTAACATAAAAAAAGATTAAATGGGATCATAAGTGTGGGGCCCATAGGTCATAGGAGAGCACAGCCAGAAGGTAGTCATTTGTAAGCCAAGGTTTTACCACAAAACCAACCCTGCTGGCCCCTTGATCCTGGACTTGAGCCCCCAGAACTATGAGAAAATTTCTCTTGTTCAAGCCACCCTATCTGTGATATTTTGTTATGGTAGCCTTAGCAGACTAAGACTAAATTGCAAAGGTTCTTGAAAATCACAAGAGAGTTTGGCTATGGTCTCAAAGTCCCTTATTTCTCAAACTTGGGTTCAAATGTGCCTAAGATCATCAAGTATGTGTTTAGAAAGGAGACCCTGATAGCCCAGGGGGAATGCATGTGAAGGTGGCAAAACTGGAAGCAAGGAAACATGTTAAGAGACCATGGTGAAGTTACTGAGATGAAGAGGATCTGAACTAAGGCCTCCCTAATTTCAAATTAAAGTTGCTATATAAATAAAGTGAATATTTTTGGCCTAAATAGCTTCATAATGGTTTTAAAAATACTTGCCACTGAAGAATTAGCATGTACATCTAAGTGCCTCCTGCGTAACTGTTACGAAAGCCTCTGATAGTACTAAAAAGATGCCAACAGACACTACTGGAAGATAGAAAAGTTTGGTGTGCAGGAGGGAGTCAAGAAGGGATACTAATTTTACTACCCAATTACAACCTCGTTCATTTGCTGGGCATGAGTTTTATTCTTCTTTCCTGTCACACTGAAGAGCCGATCCCTCTTAATAAAACCAATCCTCTCTACCTGTATTCTGCGTTAGCATTTTTATTTTTTAATTTAAAAAATTTAAATTAGAGCATAGTTGATTTACTATTCTGTTAGCATTTTAAAACCTGCAGATGGGTGAAGAAATTGAGGAGATCATTAAAAGACAAAAAACCACAAAAAACCAATAGACTTGAAGAGAAGACAATATAAATGACATCACAAGTAGTAAGGGTAAGTATTGCTATATGAAACTTGTTTCAGTAACGTGTGTATGTGTCCTCATGCTAGAGAGCAAAAGTGAAGTTTATTTCCTGCTGAGGGTTGTGGTCAAACAAGTTTGAGACTGCTCTAGATTCTGTTCGATTAGAACCCCTGAGAAACCTCACTTATCTTCCTGTCTCCATCTCCAATCTCTTTCTCACTTTTAGTTTTTTTCCCATCAAAATGGAATCACTCAAGAATCTCCTGGAGTGTCTCCTCTCAGATCCGAGTGCCTCCTAGTCAGTTAAGCTTCTGGAAGAGATAACTAACATCTCAGAAGAGATTTTTCTCACCTCCTCTGCTTCTTAATCCACTGCAAGTGCTTTAAAGATTACCTCCAGGTGCATGTTTCTATTCCTCTCTAACCCTTGGGCAGCACCTGACATTGTTCACCTCCTAAAACACATTTCCTCAAGCTGGTTTCACTCTCTCCTGATTCTCCTCCTCTTTGGCCACTAAATTTTCTTTGCAGCCTCCTTTTCTTCTGCCCATCCTTTAAAGGCTGACTTTTAGACAATCTTTCCACTCAACAGGGGTAGTCTCTTAATCACTAAGTAGCTTCAATTCCTACCTCTGTGCTATGGTTTCTACATTTCTAGTTCTCATCTCATTCCTAATATCCATTCGAGGTTTCCAGTTTCACGTGGTATAAAAGATGTGCCAAGCTGGAAACATAACCCAACTACCTACTTACAGTTTCAAACTAACAGCACATGCTATGGAATCAGACTTCCTAGGTTTGAAAACCAATTCCAACACTTATTGTGTGACCTTGAGTAAGTTACTAGAGTACTCTGTGCCTGAGTTTTTCTCACCCATGAAATGAGAAAAATAACAGATCCTAACTCTAAAAATTACAGAGAACTGACTTAATCCATAGGATGCCTAAAGCACATAGCAAGCATTCAGTAAATATTAGTTTATTTATGCTACTGTGTCTTGAAATACCATACACATACAAAATTTGAAGTGTGCTATTCTTCCATATAAGGCAGCTCCCCTTCCCCTTTTGGCAGTTCTCTAAATACCTTAAGACCCTCCCACCCCCTAAGTTAAACTAGTTCTTCCAGCTACTTCTCGCAAGAAGTGATTTCTAATCTTTCAACTATTTTGGACACCTCTCAGTTTCAATTTGCACCTGAACTCAATGAAATAGTGCATGTTTGGTTTAATGGTCAAGACTAACACCCCATCACTCATCGCTTGGTATTTTAATTTTTTTAGAAGAGCTTCACTGTATGAAATCGTGAAAACTATGGCATTAATGCTGGTGGCCAATCCACTATTCTGATTTCACTTATTCATCTTCCTAAATTTTCTTCTTTTCTATTACCATCGCTCAGCCATACTATGAGCTTGTTATTACAAAGTCCTATTTCAATTCCTAGGTCTTTAATTTTGTCCTCCCATACTATCTTAATCGCCTTATCTGTCACCTATGCCCTACTTCTCTCCTAATGTGCTCTCCAGTTCATCACAATTACTAAGAATTCCCTTTTCTCAGGTATAGTCTACTTCACAACACTTAAACTCACCAAGCCAATGCTATTCCTTAATCATTACCTCAAGCATCACCTCTTCTGCTCCTACATAAAATGCTGCAGAAGAGAACTACCAAGTCATACAGGCCTGCACCTGCAGCCAAGTTCAGAATTCTTTTCTTCATGTATCAGGAATTCCTAGGGCTACTGGAGTAAGTAGTTAAGTGTCAGAGGGTACTGGAGTTAAACTGCCTGGATTCAAATCCCAGATCTATTACTTACAAATTTGTGACTTGGGCAAGTTAGTCAACTTCAATTATCCTCATTTCTATAACAGGAATAATAAATTCACAGGGTTGTTGAGAGCAGTAAATGATATAATGGAAGTATAGTTCTTAGTTCACTGCCCTTGCTGCAATTAAAGGCAAAATGACTGTTCTTGTTATCATAATTATTTGTGTGTGCATCGAAAATTCCATGGGCATTATATGCCTTTGTGGATTTTCTTCTAGGGAGAACATTCCATAATTGTCACAGATTTTCAATGGCTTCTTGCCTCTTTTTTTTTTTTTTTTAAGGCTGCACCCACAGCATATGGAGGTTCCCAGGCTAGGGTTGAAACGGAGCTACAGCTGCCCGCCTACGCCACAGCCACAGCAACACCAGATCCAAGCCGTGTCTGCAACCTACACCACGGCTAACAATAACACCGGATCCTTAACCCACTGAGCAAGGCCAGGGATCGAATGCGCAACCTCATGGTTCCTAGTTAGATTTGTTTCTGCTGTGCCACAGAGGGAACTCCTTGCCTCCTCTTCAACTGTTCAATTTTTAGTCCTTCTCTGGGGAACCTCAAAATCTAATGGAACTTTTACAGGTATAGATATATATGGCCACCACAAATCCATAATTTTCTTAACAGACTACCTCTACTTATATTTTGGAATTTTTATTTATTCTATTTTGCCCTTGATTTTATGTTGTTAACAACTCCTTTTTATTTGACTAATCTCAAGTCTACAATTAGAACACAAGTTCCTGGAGGGCAAGAACTTTATTTAGGTGCTTCTGAATCCCATAGAGCAGTCTACAAACAGTAAAAGAACAATATACACCAGGTGAACAGAATTAACTAAACCCTAAGATAAACCACTTCTGCAGATCTAATTCTCAAGGCAGAGCTTAACTTGTAGTAATTACAGAAGTGAAATGCCAGAAAATAGTTTCCAAATAAAGTTATCAAAGACCTTCTTTGAAGCTGTATTTTCCAGAATTTAATGTTATGTTTAACTTGTAAAGTACTTTGTTAATTTCAATATATTTAATTCACTTAAGGCAATGCACTTAATTCAATACAGCAAAGTAAAAAACAGTAGTATTTGGGTTCCTCACAGGACCTCGTATCACACTAAAAATGCCAAAAACAAACTTTCAAGAACTTTCTATTCCTAATTCCATTCCTAACTATCTGCTAAGGATTACTCTAAACACTTGGATTTTCCTCTCAGCCCAGAGGCCAAACACGTGGTTATCCTAAAGCTTCAAAGTACAGGTTTCCCCAGCTATTCGAAAGGGTGAAAACTTTAATAAGCCAAAATTGCATAAAGCAAAGAAGCAATTACCTTAGCACGCACCTTGCTAATGGATGCACAAACTAAATCCAGATAAAGCACAGATGCTCAAAGACACACTCCAAAGCTATGGCGGTTTGATGCTGAGATGCCAAGTGTAGTTCTCAGGAGAGGAGCTGGTGGTGCCACTCGTGCTGCCAGCGGTGCATGCTGCCTCTACGAGGGCTTGTTGCACAACAAACGCTCAACGCTATTTTCGCTTTTCCCTTTCTTTCTGTAATGGCCAAAATCCTCTTCGGGTTTCTTTCGGATTTTTGAATTAGCGGAACACAGGTACTCATGTAAGCCTTTCCTAAAAGCGAGATAGTGTAAAGCGAACTTTCGAAAAGCGGGGGACACCTGTACCTTCAAGGGTGAATGCGAGGGTTAAGCCCTAAAATAGGATGAACTCTCTCTTATTTCATATATTTGGCCCACGTTATACTCCAATGAGGACTTTTCTCAGGCTTTTATGCCCATACTCCTCATTCCTTAGTGTTGAGGAAAGGGGATGACGGCAGTCAAACCCCTTCACCAGACTTCCCTTCCTCAAATGTGGCTCCAGGTGGGCCCGGACAGAAGCATCTTCTTCAACGCCTGCCTCGCCTGTAGTACGTAAGAAGCAGGGGAGGGCAAGATCTCATTCTGTGTCTTTGTCACTCATTCGGGGTGACAGCAAGGAGAAGCTCAGAGTCTGAGCTGTCTCTTACCGGCAAAGCGGATCTTCACAAGGTCGAGTGGGTGCAGCGCGAGGTTGGAAAGGACCCCACCACTCACGCCCGCTACCAGATTCTCGTACCGGACGTGGCGGAATATCGAGCTCCACGCCGACGACGCGGACGCCGTCTGGCCCTGGCCCGACATATGCTCAGGGCCCACTGATGCCGCGGAGCTGGGACGAGGTACAGTGGCCGCCACCGTGGCGACGGTCGCCGCGCTGAAGCAGGAACCGCGGGGCACGAGACCACTTCCGAGACCCCAGCGTGGAGTCAGACACCGTGGCACCGAAACCAAGCCCAGAGACCCAGCCGCAAGGGTCTTGCGAGACGGTCGCAGCCACACGCCGAAGAGCGCGAAGAGGGCGGGGCACCTCAGCCAAAACCCCGCCCTGCCTCGCCCCGGGGGACTGGCGGCGCACGCCGCTGGGATTGGAAGCGAGAACGCAGTTGAAACACCGCCCCTCGCCAACCTTTGTCCGCAAAACTATGGAGCGCCGAGGGGGCCAGCTGAGCGGCCGGGTTTCCGCTCTGTGGAAGTCACGTGACAGGAAGTATTTGAGAAGAAGCGGAAGTGGCATGTGTCGACCGGGGTACCTCGTCAGGCAGCCGCCACAGGGGTCTGGAGAGAAAGGCGCGTGGTATCGCAAGGATTAGCAGCAAAATGAAGGTGAAGATGCTGAGCCGGAACCCGGACAACTATGTCCGCGAAACTAAATTGGACTTACAGAGAGGTGAGACAAGTTAGTTGGGAGTTTGCCAACCTTGGCTTCTACTGAATAAGGCTAGGGGGAGACTGGTTTCAGTGTTCTTCTTTCCCCGCTCTTCTTTCGCCAAGGCACTTTGTTTAGATAAATCTGGTACTTGATAGCAGAAAACTTGTCTTCAAGTCCTTTTCCTAACAACTTTCTCTAGTGGTAAGTGGGAAGGTTAGTTACATGGCGAAATACGTCTGCTTCCCTCCTTCCAAGCCGCTGCTGTCTTGATTTTTCTCAGGTTCATGTTGAAGAAAAGTGGAATTTGAGTGAGCCAAACTCAGGAATGAAGGATTTAACAGTTAAGCAGACTTCTTTAAACCTTTTCTGTTACTCTCTGAACCTTTTCTGGTGCTCTAACTTTTGGCCATTTTATTACTTAAAATTACGTACTTCTGGATGTGAGAAGAAAGGGGAAACTTAAAGCTATCCGCTTTCTCCTAAGAACGCTTGTGGAGAAGTTTGATGGGGGAAATGGCTAAAATGAAATTAGTGAGTTTTATTTATCCATCCTTGTCTGTTTCCGCATTAACATGCTGACTGCTTATGAATTACAGCTGATATCTAAATGACAAGGGACCTAAATGACAACGTGTGACCGGACTCTTCCAAAGTGAAGAGTAACAGGTGCAAAGTCTTTAAGGCACGAATCAACTTAAGGCAAGAGAAGGGCCATGTCTTCAAAGTTTGAGTAATGAGTAAGCTATAGAAAGTGAGGCTAGAACAATATTTCACCATTAGAGAGGTTATCAGTATATATATTATGAGCAATGTTAAGTAAATATATGATCTCTGCTCACAGGATATTTACAGGCTAAGTAACAAAACAGTAATATTGGAGCTCCTGTTGTGGCTCAGAGGGTTAAGAACCTGATATAGTGTCTATGGGGATGCAGGTTCAATTCCTGGTCTTGCTCAGTGGGTTAAGGATTTTACGTTGTGGCAAGCTGTGGTGTAGGATGCAGATGTGGCTCAGAGCCAGTGTTGCTGTTGCATAGGTCTGCAGCTGCAGCCCCAATTCAACCCCTAGTGCAGGCACTTCCATCATACATAAACATATGCCATGAGCTTGTTAGCTGTGGTATCCTCGGTGCTTGTGCCATATGGCAGGTGTTCCACATCTATTTATTGGAATGTTTATTGTTCACTGAATATATAAATTTAGAGATGGGCATGATGGTGGCAATTTGAAAAACTTTATAGAAGGTAGGAGATTTAAGATGAATGTTCTTAAAGGATGCATAAGGTTTAGATAGGTTAGTGCAAAAGTCAGAATACATTCTTGGTGGAAGAAATGGCTTCTGGAAGGAATCAAGACTAGGAAAGTTCAAGGAGGTTTTAGATGTCAATGAATAAACCAGTTTGGCTAGAGCTGAGTTTCAGAAGGTATTTGAAGATAATGAAGTAGGTTTGAATCAGGATGTGGAAGACCGGAAAGGAGCTTTCATTCCATTGATCAGCAGTCTCTAAAATGGATGTACTGGGTTACTCATTGTGGGGTGGAAAAAAACATTAGTCTAATTTGTATTTCTTGTCCTAAAAACAAATTAATCTTTTTTACCTAGTACTTGTATTGACACTGACGTCTTCATTTGAGCTAATGTTGAATTGTCACTTGCTATATGTGGTATACTAGGTGTCCTAAGAAAAGACTAGAGGATTGACAAAGGTGTTCTTCTGCCTTCAGAATATTGCAGCATATTACAGATTACATTTATAGGGGAATTATATTATTGTAAATATAGAATCTTTTTTTTTTTTTTTGCCTTTTAGGGCCGCATTTGCGGCATATGGAGGTTCCCAGGCTAGGGATTGAGTTGGAGCTACACATGCTGGCCTATACCACAGCCACAGCAAAGCAGGATCTGAGCCATGTCTGCGACCTACACCACAGCTCACGGCAATGCCAGATCCTTAACCCACTGAGCAAGGCCAGGGATCGAACTCCCAATGTCATGGTTCCTAGTTGGAGCACCACAACGGGAACTCCAAAAATATAGAATCATAATAATTACTTGTGGAGTGATAGGGAGACACAAGAAAATCTTTTTTTTTTTTTTTTTTGCAAAGGTTTTTTTTTTTTTTTTGTTATATTATGGCAGAGCTCTTAGAAGTTGTACAACATAATGATGAGTTAAGCATTTTTTTCGATTTGCAGAACTTTTCTGTGGTTCTGAATACTAAAGGAATTTTAAGTTATTAAAAAAAATAGGCGTTGCTGTTGTGGCTCAGCAGAAACGAATCTGACTAGCATCTGGAGGATGTGGGTTTGATCCCTGGCCTTGCTCAGCGGGTTTAGAATCTGGCCTGGCTGTGGCTGTGGCATAGGCCAGTGGCTACAGCTTCAATTTGACCTCTAGCCTGGGAACCTCCATATGCTGCAGGTGCGGCCCTAAAAAGACACTAGATAGATAGATATAGATAAAACCTACTTCAAGGTTCATTTTAATGACTAATGATGAGTAAAAAAGTGATTACTTTTCACAAAATCTTGTGCAATGGAGAGATCTTTTAAAAATGGCATATTTGGAAGTCTTTCCATTTAAAAAATTTTGTGCTGAAAATGATGAAAGTGTCATCTGTAAAAATTCATTTTGTGTACATGGAAAAATGGCAAACAGAATTATCTACTTCGTTGATTTTTTAACAGTTAACGTTATTAAAATGCCAATTAGTTGTAGGAACATCTGTTGATATCAGAGAAGATGGGAATTTTCAAGACCTACTTCAGAAATAACCTTTGTAAAACCGGTGGATGGGACTGAAAATTAAACACACTGAATACACATAGCCAGCTATGGATGTCTTCTGTTTGGACCTGCTTGTCTTTGTGAAGTTCATACAGTCTTCATGTTAACTAAACCAGTTCTGCTCTTTGACAGTTTCATAGTGACTGAGGCTACATGTTAACACAAAACTGGGCAAAGGAAGGGTTCTGGATCCCATGGTTCTGATAACACAGTACCATACAAAAGGGAGTTCTGCCTGTATTATTTTCAGCTATGGTAACCATTAAAACCAAACATTGAAATAAATTGATATTAAAGACTTTGAATTGGTGTTCCTGTTGTGGCTCAGCAGGTTAAGAACCAGACAGTGTATGTGAGGATGCACATTTGATCCCTGGCCTCAGGCAGTGGGTTTAGAATCTGGTGTTGCTGTGGCTGTAACTTAGGCCTGCAGCTGCAGCTCTGATTTGACCCTAGCCTGGGAACTTCCATATGCTGCAGGCGAGGCCTTAAAAAGGAAACAAACAAAACAGCAAAAAACCTTTGAATCACTCTCATAGCATTAAATGGAAATTTTAACAAACAAGATCTTTACTTATATACCTAAATGAAATAAATGTATATATGTTGAAAGGAGAGACTTTCTCAAAAACTGTTATTGTCAGGGCATACAATCAGAAGAGTTTGAAGGCCACCACTGTAAAGAGCCTTTGACAATTTGGGGGCATGGGAATAACATGTAAACTGCTGTGTATTAGGGTGATTACTCTGATGTTAGTGTAAATTGGACCAAATAGAGTAGGGATAATATTGTAGTAGTCTAGGTATAAAGTAATAAGGGCCCAAACTAAGTTACTGGAGGTGAGAAAAGAATGTGATGCCTAAATAAGAAGTTTTCCAGAGAGCAGAAGACAGACCATCAGTATTGTCATTCCCCAGTGTGGATGATGGAATACAAAAGAATAACCATCATTTGAGTTTCACTAAATGTTGGATTACCATTAATGGAGTCAGAGAGAAGGACATGAGGGTGAAGTTGTGGAGTAAGAAGCTGCATTTACTTTTATACATTAGGGTTTTTATATATATATATATATATATATTTAATTTTATTTTGTTTTTTTGTCTTTTTAGGGCCGAACTCACAGCATATGGAGGTTCCCAGGCTAGGGGTCTGATCAGAGCTGTAGCCTCTGGCCTATGCCATACCACAGCAACGCCAGATCCCAGCCGCATCTGCGACCTACACCACAGCTCATGGCAACGCCGGATCCTTAACCTGCTGAGGAAGGCCAGGGATCAAACCCACAACCTCATGGTTCCTAGTCGGATTCGTTTCTGCTGTGCCATGATGGGAACTCTTCAACTCGGTTTTTTAAGCAAACAAACATGGAAAATGCTCAAATAGTAGCTATCATCATAATCACAATATTGAATGCCAATCAGTATGGTGATTGGTACTGGAGATTAATAGTGTTCCCTGCCCATTAAGGAGCTTTGAATTAAGCTGGGCAAACATATATCATGTGTTTTTCTGGTCATCCTGGAGAGGTTTTTGGACAAAGTCTTTAACCTTTGTATTCTTCACAGGGCTAGACATAGAACAGTGTCCCGTTATAGAAGCTTTTTTGAATAGCAAATTGAATGATTCACTGAGGAAGACCACAGGAAATACTAAATGTGAAGCATTTAATTAAGAGAAGTCATTCTTATTTCAGTTCCAAGAAACTATGATCCTGCCTTACATCCTTTTGAGGTCCCACGAGAATATGTAAGAGCTTTAAATGCTACCAAACTGGAACGAGTGTTTGCAAAACCATTCCTTGCTTCCCTGGATGGTCACCGAGATGGAGTCAATTGCTTGGCCAAGCATCCAAAGAGCCTGGCCACTGTCCTTTCTGGGGCATGTGATGGAGAGGCAAGTGTCAATCTAAACGTTGATAATTCAAACTAAAAAGTTATATTACAAATGTTCTTCCTTTAGTTGTGAGTTACGGTGGGTTTTAATTCATTTGATTTCATTTTTCTATGTCCTGGTTTTCTTTTAATTCTCAAGACTAAATTCTTTTTGATTTGGTAACCTCAGTAGTATTTATCTAAACCTAAGCAATTAAAAACATAGTAGCTTAAGGTTCAGTTTGACAGTAAGTAATAAGGCGTGTTTACAATACAGATATTTAAGTGTGAGTTTTTTCATGGAGGATGTTATTAATTCAACACTTAATTATTTCCTACTCTGGCAAGAAAAGAAAGCTTTGAAGCACTTTAAACTAGAATCCAGAGTATTTAGCAGATTGAATTTACTGCTTGTTGATATGCTTATCCATGAGCATTGCATTATTTTAATCTAGAAGATTTTGTTTTTAGCTATCTGGTAAAGTGATTTATAGCCTTTTCAGTGTTGATTTTTCTTGGAATTTAGTATTTTTGTGCCTAAACATTTTATGTTTTTACTTGCCTGAAATTTCCTAGTATGCTTTATCATAGGTTAGAATTTGGAACTTAACTAAACGAAAATGTATCCGTACAATACAAGCGCATGAAGGTTTTGTACGAGGAATATGTACTCGCTTTTGTGGAACTTCTTTTTTCACTGTAAGTATAATTCAGTTAAGTCATTAGCTCTTTTCAACATGTATAGGACTAATCTAATTAAATATTTTCTGAGTTCATCTATATGGTCCAAGGCCCTTTGATTTGACACACAAACATCACAACATGATTATCACAGTAAATAAGAGATACAAAATTAAAGAAGTAGAAAAAGTTTCTTTGTGATGAGAACTCCTAGGATTTACTCTCTCAGTAACTTTCTTGTGTAACATACAGCCGTGTTAATTATATTTATCATGTTGTACTTCACATCCCTAGTACTTAGAACTGGAGGCTTGTACCTTTTGACTGTCTTCATCGAGTTTCCCCTCCCCAGCCTCCACCGATGGTAACCACAAATCTCATCTCTTTTTCTATAATTTTTTTTTTTTTTTGGTTTTGAGGTATGACCTGCAACGCTATGTTAGTTCCTGGGGCAAAACATGGTGGTTCAGTATTTCTGTGTGTTTCAAAATGATCACCACTGTAAGTCCAGCTACAATCTGTCACCATACAAAGATAATACATAATTATTTACTGTATTCTTCACACTGTACATTTCATACCTGAGATTCATTTACTTTGCAACTGGAATTTTGTATCACTTAATAACTCTCACCTGTATCTCTCTCCCCCACCACCACCTGCCTCTTTGGCAACCACTTGTTTGTTCTCGGTATCTTTGACTCTGTTTCTATTTTGTTATGTTTGTTCATTTGTTTTACTTTTTAGATTCTACTTTTAGGTGAAATCATACATGTTTGTCATACATGTTTATCTTTCTTTGTCCAGCTCATTTCACTTAGCATTATACCTTCTAGGTCCATCCATGTTGTTGCAAATGGCAAGATTTCATTTTTCATGGCTAATATTCCATTGTAGATAAGTATACCACATATTCTTTATCCCCTCACCTATTGGAAGGCATGGAGGTTTCTTCCATAACTTGGCTCTTGTCAATGCTGCAGTGAACATGGGGGTGAATATATCTTTTCTACCTAGTATTTTTGTTTTCTTCCAGTAAATTCCCAGGAATAAAATAGCTGAATCATTGGTAGTTCTACTTTTAATCTTTTGAAGAAATCTCTGTACTATTTTCACTAGTGGCTGCACCAGTTTATATCCCCACCATCTGTGCATGAGGGCTTCCTTTCCTCCTCATCCTTGCCAACACTTTTATTTATTGGCTTTGATAATAACCATTCTGACAGGTGTGAGGTGATATCTCCTTGTGGTTTCGATTTGCATTTCTCTGATGATTAGTCATGTTGAGTAACTTCTCATGCACCTGTTGTTATCTCTGTGTCTTCTTAGAAAAAATATCTCTTCAGAGCCCATTTAAAAAATTTGAGTTGTTTGTCTTTTTGATGTTGAGTTGTATGAGTTCTTTGTATATTTTAGATGTTAACCTCTTATTGAAAATATCATTTGCAAATATCTTCTGCCTTTTCATTTTGTTGATGATTTTCTTTGCTGTGCAAAAGCTTTTTTAGTTTGATGTAATTCCATTTGTTTCCCTTGCCTGAGGAAACATATCCAAAAGAAATTACTAAAATCAATGTTTACCTAATACCTTGAACATATATGCCACATACTAAAGTCTAAATTTCTTGTAGTTGGTTGCCTTGTACCCACCATTTCTTTTGCTCTCTGACAGTCAGCTCAGTGAAAAGGCAAGCTATGCCTTTACTGACATTATGAAAATAGTACTAACCTCGTGGACCCCTGAAAAATTCTTGGGACACTTTAGCGGTCTGCAGGTCACAGTTTAAAAACCTCTGACTTAATAGTTTCTGGAGTTTTGTGTCACACAAAGGAGTTAACCCATGCCATGACTATAAAAAATGCCCTCTTTCTAGTATTTTTATAGATTTTGTTGCATTTTTTACATTTAAAATTATCTGGAACTATATGGCACACATCAGATTGGTTCTTACTTTTTAAATGACCACTCTGATCTCACAATACCATTTTATTATTATTCATTTTTCTCCCTAATTTGAATTTTATTGCAGTATGCAATTTCTGCCATCTTTATGACCTAACTTTGTTTTTATCCTTACTCTTCTGCTCTATTCACATTATTTTAAATTTTATGTACCTATGAATTTGTCACAAATCTTTATTATAACAAATTGGGACAATGCATCAATAAATACAGTACTGGAAGAATATGGTATGTGTTATTTTTTAAATTGGAGATGTTTTTAATTTGATGTATGTATTAGCAAGTTTACCCTTTATAACTTTTTCATTATCATCATCATCATCATCGTTACATATTTCAAGGTTGGTGATGACAAAACTGTGAAGCAGTGGAAAATGGATGGACCAAGCTATGGAGAAGACGAGGAACCATTGCATACAATATTAGGAAAGGTACAAAAATAAATTGACCTATACTTTGCCTATTGAAAATTCTTTTCTTTTACTTAAAATTATTGCATAGTTTTAACTTCTAAAAAAGATATAACTAAGAAATCAGAGCCTATAGGCTGCAATAATTGACCTGTTTTAAGGAATATTTAATGTAGTCCAGATCCTTTGTAGCTACCGAATTTGAAGTTTTTCAATGTTCATCATTTTAGTAGGATTCAGTTTCTGTTTTTAGCTAGAGGATTCAGTGAAACATTTCCTATAGTAAGGCTGTGGTAGGAAATCTATAAGATAAAAGGAAAAAATAATGCTTCAGCTTTGGATTTACATTATCATAGATCTTTCACAAAGCTTAGAATTTCTTACTTAAAAGAAATCTTTAGGAAATGGAAAGAAAAAAAAACGTAGAGTACTTTTGGTATAAATTTTATTTACATTTCTTACAATATTCTGCAAATCAGATAATGTAGGTCTATTATAGCTTAAGTTATAGCTTAATAATTCAGATCATTCAGCCTACCCATGTTTTGTAAACTTAAGTTTTGGTATTAAGTGAAATTGTAAAATTAGAATTAATCTTTAGGTATATGCAGTTTTAAAATTAGTTCCCCCAGAGTTCCTGTTGTGGCTCAGTGGTTAGCGAACCCGACTAGCATCCAAGAGAACTCGGGTTTGATCCCTGGCCTCGCCCAGTGGGTTAAGGATCCAGCATTGCCATGACCTGTGGTGTAGGTTGCAGATGCGGCTCGGATCCCGAGTTGCTGTGGCTGTGGCTGTGGCATAGGCTGGTGGCTACAGTTCCAATTGGACCCCTAGCCTGGGAACCTCCATATGCCTCGGGTGCGGCCCTAAAAAAGACAAAAAGAGAAAAATAAAATAAAATTAGTTCACCATTTGAATATTATGTTTCGTATTTATCTAGGTCCTGCTTTTTAGGTTTCAAAAAGTTCAAAATATTCTTTTTTGAAATGAGGGATCCAGTCCATGGTCAGGGTCTTGCTGCATGCTAATGGTTGATCTAAATGTTCTTGAAGGGACATGGAGGTGGGATATAAGTATGAAGTGGAAATAATTTGCAGATGGTAAAAAATTAGTAATTCCTAAAAAAATTGTTTTCATTCTTGTAAAGTGTTTTTTCTCTAGTAGTTCCAAAGATATTTGAAATCTTTAGTCTTTCCCCTTCTCTGTGGTATTGGGGATTATTTCTTATGTGGAAGAGTCTGTAGGACTTGCCTTCATGAATAGAAAATAATTCTAAACCTGTGGATGCTGATAAGAGTTCTTAAAAGCTTAAAGTATTGGCTAAGTAGTTCCCTTTAATTTGCTTTGCAGGATTTATGAGATTTTTTTGCTTTTAACAATCTTAGCATCCACAGTGTCCAATTTTATTTCTCCCCTTAAATTTTAATCCAGTTGTTTGTATCTATATGTTTGTCCTGGGAATCAGTACTTCCTGTGTAAAATGTGGAATTAAGTTTTTTAGAAACAACCTTTACAATTCATTAGTCGCCGCCAAGATCCTTCAAAGATGATTTAAAAATTACTTCAGTGATATGTATTCATAATTGATACATCCCATGTTAACAGTTTTCTTTTTTTCCAGAATGTGTGATAAGGAACATCATGTCTTATGGTAGCTTTCTCCTTTAAGTGAAGGGCTTCAAAAAAATTTCTTTGTGAGATTTTCTTTCATAAATGAGAGTGTAGAGGAATACATTAAAAATATTTTTCTATAGATTTGAAGTACTAATGAAAAGACTCATCTCTAACAACCTCTTTGCTTTAAAGACAGTATATACAGGAATTGATCATCACTGGAAAGAAGCTATTTTTGCCACATGTGGACAGCAAGTAGACATTTGGGATGAACAAAGAACCAATCCTATTTGTTCAATGACCTGGGGATTTGACAGTATAAGCAGTGTTAAGTTTAACCCAATTGAGGTAATGCTTCTTTTTGAAGTATGTTCTGCTTTTTATTTCCTTATTATCTAATAATATCAGCTCTGTTTAGGAAATTTAAGTGTGTGATATGAGAATTTTCTTTTTTTTAATTTTTATCATAGTTGATTTACAATGTTCTGTCAGTTTCTGCTGTACAGCAAAGTGACCTAGTCATGCATATATATACACTCTGAGAATTTTCTGAATTTTAATGGTGTTCTGGGATTTGGCCAGTTTTTCAGATTATATCAAGATCTGCTAACATTGGTCAAATCTCAGTGTGTTTTGCCCACAGTTTAGTCCCAGATAGCCTGTCCAGCACTGTTGGAGGAGGTTGTGTGTGCATGCTTGTGGGGGCAGAATCCAGGCACATACTGTCCTGTGCAGCTTCAGTTTTACTTGTGCATTCAGTACTCATGTTCCACAGATTAACATCATTGTACCTTTAGGAAAATGTTTTTTTTTTTTTTGAAAATGTTCATTTTTCTGAACTCTCTTGGAGGTCAGAAAAGGAGTCTTGAGCATTGTTTTCTTTGTTTGTGACAAGGGCACCAGTACTTCAAAATAATATGCGTGATTATTTTTGTACTACATGATAATTAGTCACATCACATTTTCCTTTGCTCAGAAGTCTGAATTTTGACTCCTAATTCCTTCCCGTCTCAATGGAAGAGTTGGAGACTAGCCTGCTTACTGTTTATTCAGGTCCGCATTTGGGAAAGGAGACTGCCCTGAAGGCTAAGCTACCCCCTGGACTCCAGACCCTTCCCTGAGCTTTTTCTGAATACATAACAATTGATGAACTCATTGTCCAGAAGACTCAGTGAAGATGCCTTTTCATGCAGAAAGAAAAGGAAATCACTGCATATATAAGCTGATTTTAGAAGTTATCAGATTATCTTGTTAGATGATATCAGAGAGAAAATCCTGATAGGCAAGTTTTCTCAGAGACCCTAACTGTTAAAAGGAGGGGAAAAAGTTAAGTCAAAGTCTAAGTAGCAGGGTACTGGACTGAAGTGTTGTAGTATGAAGTGAATTTGGCCTTGGGGTGCTGCCAAGAAGCCAGTCAGAGGACACCCTTCCCGCCCCCAGCACACACCTAATACACACTTCTGGGAGAGGCTACAGGTTTAAAGCAGGGGTTTGCCACCTATGGTCTGTGAAAAAAAAAAGTTTCACTAGAACACAGCCATACCCTTTTGTTTATATATTGTTTCTAACTGCTTTTGCCCTGCAAAGTAGAGTTGAGTAAACACTACAGAAGTCATATGGCCTACAAAGCCTAAAATACTTGTGTTCTCTGGCCCTTTAAAGAAAAAGGTTGCTGCTGGCTGGTTCAGAGTATCTGTCCCTGCTATATCCTCCTCACACCATCTCCATCTCCCCTCCCTTCTTGCCCTTGCTCGTGGAAGTTGAGATATGGCACAAAGGGACAAGCCAGCTTTGTAGAGCCAAGCCGAAGTGACATTGGGCAGAAGCAGGCTATGAACACAAGCAATTTGTGGGAGTATTTTATGTCTTACTTGCTGTAAGTCTAGGCTGGAACTGTATTTCCTGCCAGTGTGCCTTTGCGTTGACCTTATACAAGTCACAGCTTTTCCTATATTTGTCTCTTTATTTTTAAAATGAGGTTAATTGTACCTTCCAGTGTACTTTATAGGTTTGTTGTAAGTGTAAAATGTGATAATATAAGTGAATATTTTTAAAAGATGCTGCCCAAATTTAAGATGGTGGTGTAATTACTATTTAAAAAAAATAAACAGAAGAAACAGACAGATGCTGATTCCTGCTTCTCTAAAGGGTAAATGAGATCTTTTGTTCCTCTGTTTTGGTGGAACAGCTGTGTCAGAAGAGCTGATAGCCAATTCTGAAGTCATAATTAATTATTAGTGATGACCTAGCCACCAACCATGTTTTTCACATTTACCTGTATAAAACTATTTGTTCAGCTCTGTGTGTCCATATGTTTTATTAACTTTATTTATTCATTTACTTATTTATTTAGTCTTTTTTTTTTTTTAGGGCCACACCCATGGCACATGCAAGTTCCCAGGCTAGGGACTGAATCGGAGCTGTAGCTGCTGACCTACACCACAGCCACAACGACTCGGGATCTGAGGCACGACTGTGACCTACACCACAGCTTACGGCAACGCCGGATACTTAACCCACTAAGCGAGGCCAGGGATTGAACCTGCATCCTCATGGATGCCAGTTGGGTTCCTTACTGCTTAGTCACACTGGGAACTCCTGTTTTATTAACTTTATGAACTAACTTAATGGTAAAAGCAAATGGTAGCATGTCTCTTATCCTACATTAAACTTAATGGAAAGGGTATGTTGCTGTGAACAAATAGAGTGTATTTGTCCCCTCCAATCATTGTTAGTTAATTTTCGGTTAAAATATTGAAGCTGAGAATTCTGTTAAAGCCAAAAGTTTATTCTGAGCACTGCTACATTTTACAGTGTGAAAGTCAGCTTTCTGTCTAGGTAGAATTTTTTGCTTTGTTCAAGTTAAAGTCTTTACTTTTAAAAACAACCTGGTCAGCGCTGGAAGTGACATAGTGAGAAATTAAGAAAGATTGAGAGGTGTCAGAAGATTGAAAGTCTCAGAGAGGAAGTGGTTTAAAAGGAGGGTGTTAGAAGGAACGGAGAAGAGATGGTGATGGTAGCATTGACTTATGAGTTTTATTTGAATCGTGTACACATGTGTCATAGGAGTTAGCAGGCCATACAGCTGTTTAATAAATCACTCTTCTCGTTCCCTGCACACTTGCAGTAGGAGTAGTAGCAGGCAAAGGCTGAAAATTCTATCAGGAACCATGAGCGAGGAGGAATGGTACAGGGTAGGATTTGGGGCTCCACTGGTAGGTAGAGAGCTTATTTTCACTTAATGTCATGGATTGTTTAAGCACTTTGCATATTTTATAACTGACTTAAAAATACTTGAAACGCCTTGAAACAGTGGGACAAAGGACAGGTTTAGTTTATATAGAGAGTTAATAAACATGAGAAAAATCTTTAACTGCTAATAAATCAATAATTAAGGAGTTCCTGTTGTGGCTCAGTGGTTAATGAATCCGACTAGGAACCATGAGGTCACGGGTTCGATCCCTGGCCTTACTCAGTGGATTGAGGATCCGGCCTTGCCATGAGCTGTGGTGTAGGTCGCAGACGTGGCTCGGATCCCGTGTTGCTGTGGCTCTGGTGTAGGCCGGCGGCTACAGCTTCAATTAGACTCCTAGCCTGGGAACCTCTGTATGCCACAGGTGTGGCCCTAGAAAAGGCAAAAAGACAAAAAAAAAAAAAGAGTTCGAGTTGTGGCTCAGTGGTAACAAACCTGACTAATATTCATGAGGATGCAGGTTCGATCCCTGTCCTTGCTCAGTGGGTTGGGGATCCGGCCTTACTGTGAGCTATGGTGTAGGTTGCAAACGAGGCTTGGATACCGTGTTGCTGTGGCTGGCACCCATAGCTCCGATTTAACCCCATAACCTGGGTACTTCCATGTGCCTTGGGTGCGGCCCTAAAAAGACCCCTCCCCCCCAAATTAATACAGTCAGCCCCCATACCTATGGGTTCTGCATATGTGGATACAGAGGGCCAACTGTTAGGGACTTGAACTTCCATGGATTTGGGTATCCATGAGGGATCCTGGAACTAGTTACCCACAGATACCAAGGGATTAAGGTATATAGGAAATGTTGCGATACAAATATTTTAGCTCCCTAATGCTGCCAGGTTGCAGTAAAATTGGTGTATTTCTGCATTGCGATGTATATTAGTACAACTTTTTGGAAAACACTTACCCCTAAATATTAAAAGCTATAGAATAGTTCATACTTTTTGATTTAGTAATACTGCTACTAAAATTTTATCCTTAGGCAAAAAAAGCTAAATATATGAAAATGTTTATTAAATGTTACTTATAATACTTAAGAGCAGGAAAGTTGAAGAATGGATAAGTAAAATACGTTGTTATAAAATAGAATGTAGAATTAGCCCTACACCATTATCACAGGCATCTAAAGTACGTGCATGGGCATTTAACAGTGAAAATACTTGATTTAGTTGCTGATATTACGACTGATTCATTGTACCCTCTTAAAATGGACTTTAATGTTATAACTTTGTATCCTAAACTTAAACATTATGGGCAATTAAATCATTTACTCATTGAATGGACATGGTTTGCTGCCAACCCTGGCTTTTAACTGGTGATTGTTGTATTTATTTTTAGACATTTCTCTTGGGAAGTTGTGCTTCTGACAGGAATATAGTGCTATATGATATGAGGCAAGCTACTCCTCTGAAAAAGGTGAGATTCTATTTGTCTTCTGCTTAATACAGTTAACACATTCCCCCATAAGTGACTGAAGATATGGAGCAGATGTTTTTTAAAAAATTCTTTTTAATGGAGATGTTCTTAGACCCCAGAGTGGTTACAATGGCATTCTCTCAATTCCTTGTTGCTTTTTAGAGACCCTTAAATTTCCATGAGGTACTGTATCCTAGTCGTCTTTGTGTCTTCCATGATGTCAGCAAATTTTAGGCATCTAATTCATACTTAGCGAATTGGGAGTTGTTAAAAAAGCATTGCATCCTGTTATGTCAGGCCCTGTAGTCATCATACAACACATACCATACTTTATTCCAGAAGGTTTTATAACAGATTGCTATAACCAACTTTATTTGTTTAGTTACATGCCAGTTTGATGTTTTATTTAGACAAGTGCTGTCGTGTTCAAGGTGTCAGATTTCCCAACAGTTCTAAATCAGTCATTCTGGGACTTGGATTTCATAGTTAATACAACCTTAAGCTGATTCTAAAGATGGGGAGAGGAGTACCATTATAAGTAAAAGGGTGTAAAGTTGGTTTCGAGTGCTAGAATTGAGAGTGCAGGAAGACCTGGACATCGTTCCTGTGCCACAAGTCATTGTCATAGTCAACATGTAGCAGAAATTTTGAAGTATTTTTGTTATTCCTGAATCATTTTTATAACATGTAATAAATTCAGAAATATTACAAGTAGCTGGTATTCACTGAAGTTTGAGCTAGATATATAGGATAGTGTTTCCAAAGTATCACTCCAGTTGTTTCACCCATTCATATGATGTGGTGGGAAGATCTTACATGAACTTGGTTGTTAGACCTTAAGCAGGTAGGTTAATTTGTGCTCCTCTTGTAAAATGGTGATATTAATAACTACCTTACAGCACAATGGTGAGAACAAAACATGACACTTGAAGCATTTAGCAGAAAACTAACATGAAGTACCAGTTTAATAAATGGTAGGTTCTGCCCCCTTACCACCTCCATTTTCAGTTGATAATGGTACTGCATTATTTTTAGGCTGAAGAAAGGAACTGGAGTCTGGCTCTCAAGGGCCCATAAAATCCAGTCGCAAGTTGTATTCCATTTATTTATTTGTTTCAGTCAGTAAGGTAACATTTCAATAGGGCTTGTCACATGTAGTCACCTTGATGGATGCAGACATGCATGTTTTATTTCTTTGTTCTATCTGCTAGACTATATCAATGTTTCTTTTCTCTCATACATGTAGTAGTTCTCAATCAGGGGTTGTACTTCCCCACCAAGTGTATTTTTGGAAGTGTTGGAGGGCATTTTAGAGACTGCTACTGGCATTTGATGTACAGACTCCCAAGAGGCTAAATATCCTACGGTGGACGGTCACGTACAATAAAACATTACCTCGCCCAGAATTTTTTTTGAGAAACAGTGTAATATACTGGTCCTTCACACATCAGCTCAAATCATACTTATCTTTTGAAACCCTTCTTCTTCACCATTAGTTTGGCCCCTGATTTGATACTTAATTATTTGCTGCTTCATTTTTTATATTTTACCTTTTCTTATATATGCCTCATTTTCCTGACTAAACTGTAAGCTTTTTGAGGTCAAGGGACCATTTATTAAGCATATTTATACTTTTCAATATTTACCACGCATGGAGTTCCCATCATGGCTCAGTGGTTAACAAATCCGACTAGGAACCATGAGGTTGCAGGTTCGATCCCTGGCCTTGCTCAGTGGGTTAAGGATCTGGCATTGCCGTGAGCTGTGATGTAGGTCGCAGATGTGGCTCGGATCCCATGTTGCTGTGGCTCTGGCATAGGCTGGCAACCACAGCTCTGATTAGACCCCTAGCTTGGGAACCTCCATATGCCGTGGGGGCAGCCATAGCAAAGACCAAAAAAAAATAAAAAAAAAATAAATAAAATAAAATTTACTCCTCTGCCTGTGTATTCAGGAAGTAGTTATTGATTTTCTTTTCCTATTGCACCGAGCCAAGCTCTGTACACATTGTAGGTGTTTACTAAAGTATTTGCTTCAATCAGTGAAAAAAGAAGGAAAAGAAATAAGGTGGGAATCTATCCGTTTTAGAGGGACTTAATTTCATAGTAATGGGTTAGTGTATGCTTCCTTTCTCAGGTCATCTTAGATATGAGAACAAATACAATTGGCTGGAACCCTATGGAAGCTTTCATTTTTACTGCAGCAAACGAAGATTACAAGTAAGTTTCACCCTTTTTTATTTTTTTATTTTTTGTCTTTTGTCTTCGGGCCGCACTCGCGGCATATGGAGTTCCAGGCTAGGGGTCCAATCAGCTGTTGCTGCCAGCCTACACCACAGCCACAGTGATGTCAGATCCAAGTCGCATCTGTGACCTACACCACAGCTCACGGCAGTGCTGGATCCTGAGCCAGGCCAGGCTAGTTTCCCTCTTTTTTAACTTAACTTATTTCTATCAGTGATGACTCATTTGTATAAATCTTACTAATGAAATGTTTTCCAAGGTAGTATTCCTTCATATATGGAAGAAAATTGCTATTTGTTTTGCTAAAAAAAAAAATTCCGCATTAGAGAAGTACTTCTTTAAAAAACTCAATTTTCTGAGTTCCCATCAGGGCTCAGCGGTAATGAACCCGACTTGTATCCATAAGACGCAGGTTCAATTCCTGGATTTGCTCTGTGGGTTAAGGATCAAGCGTTGCTATGAGCGTCTGTTCTGAGCGGAATCAGATGCAGCTCAGATCCCACGCGGCATAGGCTGCAGCGACAGCTCTGATTGGATCCATGTGCTCTGGATGTGGCCCTTAAGTAGACAAAAAAAAAAAAATTTCTCATAGTTTTCAAAATGATATAGACCAGGGACAATAAACTATTATCTTTGGACCAAATCCTGTCTGTTGCTTGTTTCTATTAAGTTTTACTGGAACAGAGCCACATTTATTTATGTATGGAATATGGCTGCTTTTGTGCTGTAATGCCAAAATGTTTTCTGTTGCCAGTAGTTGCAACAGAGACCATATGACCCACAAAGCCAAATTTTTTTCTTGTTGTTGTCTTTTTAGGGCTGTACCTGTGGTATATGGAGGTTCCCAGGCTAGGCGTTGAATTGGAACTGTAGCCGCTGGCCTGTGCCACAGCCACAGCCACAGCAACACCTGATCCCAGCCACGCCTGCAACCTACACCACAGCTCACGGCAACGCCAGATCCTTAACCCACTGAGTGAGGCCAGGGATTGAACCTGCATCCTCATGGATACTAGTCAGATTTGTTTCCTCTGAGCCATGACGGGAACTCCCCAAAAATGTTTATTGTTCGGCCCTTTACGGAAAAAGTTGGCTGATCTCTCTGATGTAGACCATATAAATAATGACAGGATTGGAGTTCCCTGGTGGCCTAACAGTTAAGGATCTGGTGTCACACCTGTGGTTTGGATTCGATCCCTAGCCCGGGAACTTCTGCGTGCCAAGAGCATGGCCAAAGAATGAATGAATGAATGAACAAATGAACTGCAAATATCTGCCTACAAAATATGTAGCTCTTCAGGTAGTTGATACTCATGTGGTCATGTTGTGGTCAGGTACTACTGTTACTTTGCTTAAACAAAAGGAAAAATAAAGTTTTAATCTTTACCTCAATATTCACAGATATATTATTCTGTGACTCCATGTAAAGATGATTTATCAGCCTTAAGTTCTTGACCTAGATGGAATTTTATGATTTCTTATATATTGCTTTAAAATTTGTTAAAGCGTTTCATATTAACTAACTTACTAGGACACATATGTTACCTGCTTTTTACAGATGAGGCTGTAGATATCGGAAGTTTAATCTCCTAATGAGAAAAGAGTGTCTTATTTCATCTCTTTTTATCCAAAGCATGTAGTGTAGTGCTATGCCTATGATGGAATTTTTTTTTTTTTTTTCGCTTTTTTTAGGGCTGCACTCTTGGCATATGGAGGTGCCCAGGCTAGGGGTCAAATTGGAGCTGTAGCTGCTGGCCTACACCAAAACTATAGCAACTCAGGATCTGAGTCAAGTCTGTGACCTACATCACAGCTCACAGCAGCACTGGATCCTTAACCCACTGAGTGAGGCCTCATCCTCATGGATCCTAGGTGGGTTTATTAACCACTGAGCCACAAAGGGAACTCCTGATGGATTCTTAACGTGTTTTTTGGAGAGGTCGAAGTTTGTCATTGGATTGAACTTAAGATCTATACTTAAGTTCTTTGTTCCTTCTACTACTGTTATTTATGAAAATATAAATGCTCAAAAATGGAGTTCTCTTGTGATGTAGCAGGTTAAGGACCTGTGTTGTCACTATAGTGGCTTGGGTTGCTATTGTAGAGCAGATTTAATCCCTGGCCTGGGAACTTCCATATGCCACAGTGCAGCCAAAAAAAAAAAAAAGCTCATACGTAAGATATATTACATGATGCTCTCTTGGTACCAACTAAAAACATCTATTATGACTCTTCTGTAGTAAAAGGAGGCTCAGTTGAACCCTAGTAACTAGTAATACCAAACCACATTAATTGAAGCCCTTTTAGCTTTTATTGATGTTTGAAATTAAATGACCTTCTTCCAGTTAAAGACAATAAAAAATTGTCCTACTGACCAACCTTATTAAGGTTTCTAAAGTTTGTTCTATTTTGGCAAGATATCTTCAGAGCATCCTTGGAATTTCTCATTTTTTTGCCTTGGAAAGAATTACATATGGCGCCTAAAGCAAAGAGCACATCTCTTGTAAGAAGTGACTGTTAGAATACCATAATTTGTCTTTTTGTTTTGTTTTGTTTTTGTTTTTGGTCTTTTTAGGGCCACACCTATGGCATATGGAAGTTCCCACACAGGCTAGTGGTCGAATCAGAGCTGCAGCTGCTGGCCTGCACCATGGCCATAGCAACACTGGATCCTTAGCCCACTGAGTGAGGCCAGGGATTGAACCCGTGTCCTCATGGACACTAGTTGGATTTGTTACGACTGAGCCACAGTGGGAACTCCCATAATTGCTCTTAATTGAAAGTGATCTTGCTGTGATATCCTTTTTCTATATTTTTCATGTTTTATTTCCTGTCTTGCCCTTTAAATCATCTAATCATTCTCATTTAGAAACCTAAATTCAAGTCTAGACTCAACCAGTAACTATTGTAGAAATTTGGGCAAGTCACGTAAACTTAACGCCAATAGTGTACTTTCATCATCTATAAGGTAACAGGATTGGGGAATTCCCCTTGTGACTCAGCAGGTTAAGAACCGAAAGAACCTGGCTAGTATCCATGAGGATGCACGTTCAACCCCTGGCCTCACTCAGTGGGTTAAGGATCCAGCGTTGCCGTGAGCTGTGGTATAAGGTCACGTGTTGCTCTGGCTGTTTCATAGGCTGGCAGCTGCAGCTCCGATTTGACCCCTGGCCTGGGAATTTGCATATGCTGCAGGTGTGGAGCTAAAAAGCAAAAAAAAAAAAGAGATAACAGGATTGGAATAGACTATCCCTGAAGAATGGCTATGACTTGAAGCTTTGTTTACATAAACATTTTGCATCAAAATGGGTGATTTGTGTAAGTTCTTAACCTTTTTCTCATGTAGAAATTAAGACAATTAGTAAAGAAACAGAATTTACCAAAACAAAACAAACCTGATTGAGAACTATTGCTCTAGATAAGGTATATAAAGCAGTTGTCGACTCAGAATTTTTTATTAAAGTATACTTAATTTACAGCGTTGTATGAATTTCTACTATATAGCAAAGTGATTCCATTATACATATATGCATTCTTTCTAAAAAAATTTCTGATTCTTTTATCATAAGACATTGCATGTAATTCTCTATGCTATCACTAAGACATTTTTTATCCCGTCCATGTGTAATAACTTCTGTCTGCTAACCCAACGCCCTCCCCCATGGCAAGCACAGGTCTGTTCTCCTTGTCCATGAGTTTGTTTTTATTTTGTAGATAGGTTCATTTTTGTCATATTTTAGATTCCACATATGAGTGATATCACATGGTGTAGATGTCTTTCTCTGTCTGATTTCACTTATTAAGATAATCTCGAGGTCCATCCATGTTGCTGCAAGTGGCATTATTTTGTTCTTTTTTATGGCTGAGTATTATTCCATTGTGTATATGTACCACATCTTCCTTATCCATTCATCTGTTGATGGACATTTAGATTGTTTCCATGTCTTAGCTATTGTGAATAGTGCTGCTATAAACATAGGGGTGCATGTATCTTTTTGAATAATAGTTTTATCTGTATGTATACCCAGGAGTGGGATTGCCGGACTATATGGTAGTTCTATATTTAGTTTTCTGAGGACCCTCCATACTATTTTTCATAGTTCTATACCAACGTTCATTCCCACCAACCAGAAATTTAACCTCAAAGATCAGTATGACTTTGGCTAAAGATTTTAGAAGAGAACAATGACTTGTCTCTTGATGAGAATATCATGGTATTTGAGAGTTTTATCATTGGCATCAGTGACTTTTTGTAGTAATGGTATTAAAAAATACTCTATTCTGTTCTGTTTGCTTTTTTTAGGGCTGAACCTATGGCATATGGAAGTTCCCAGGCTAGAGGTCATATCGGAACTGCTGCCTATATCACAGCCACAGCAATGCCAGATCTGAGCCACATCTGTGACCTACACTGTAGCTTGTGGCAATGCTGTATACTAAACCCACTGAGCGAGGCCAGGGATTGAACCTGCATCCTCATGGATACTAGTTGGGTTTGTTACCACTGAGCCACAAGGGAAATTCCCCAGAAATACTCTTTTTAAAATGTAGGTTCTTTTGTTAAATTTTTGTCTTGAAATAATTTTAGGCTTACTGAAAAGTTATAAAAATAGTTCCTGTCAGCCAGTTTCCACTAATGTTAATGTCTTACATCACCATAGTTCTCTTAGCAAAAACCAAAAAGTTAGTATTAGTACAGTATTGTTAACTACAGACTTTATCCCATCACCATTCTTTCCATTAACGTTCTTTTACTATTTTAGGATTCAGTGCAGGATCCCACATTGCATTTGATTATCATGTCTCCTTAGTCTGCTCAGCCTGTGGCCTCCTCAAGCTTCCCTTGTCTTTTATTACCTTAGTACATTTTTTTTTCTTTTTAGGGCCGCACCTACAGCATATGAAAGTTCCCAGACTAGGAGTTGAATTGGAGCTGCAGCTGCTGGCCTGAGCCACAGCCACAACACCAGATCTGAGCTACATTGGAGACCTATGCTGCAGCTTGTGGTAATGCCGGATCCTTAATCCACTGAGCGAGGTCAGGGATCGAACCTGCATCCTCATGGATACCAGTTGGAATCTTAACCCACTGAGGCACAACGGGAACTCCATGCCCTTAGTACTTTTGAGAAGATCTTGTCAGTCATATTGTAGACTACCCTTAATTTGGGCTTAACTGATGTTTTATTATTATTTTATTGAGAGTATGAATTTTTGGCAAGAATACCACAAAACTGAAATGCCCTTCTTGGTGCATCAAATCAGGGGTACATGATGTCAGTACCTCTTATTACTGGTGATGTTAACCCTGATGATTTAGTTAACATGGATGGATCTGTTTTTTCCACTATAAAGTTGTAATTTTTTCCTTTTGTAATTAATATCTCTTCGGGGAGGTACTTTGAAATTATGTCGATATCTTGTTTCTCCTCAAACTTTTGCTAGCTGATTTTAGCATCCAGAAGTATTTTGATGTTAAGAACTTGGTCACAGTAAGGCTGTATTCCTGCTGCCCATCATCTCTTGGCTCATGTGAAGCACTGTTTTTTCAGTTGTCAATTAAGAATTTTTAAACCTTGTGGAGTTCCCATTGTGGTGCAGTGGTTAATGAATCCAACTAGGAACCATGAGGTTGCGGGTTCGATCCCTGGCCTTGCTCAGTGGGTTAAGGATCCGGCGTTGCTGTGATCTGTGGTGTAGGTTGCAGATGTGGCTTGGATCCTGTGTTGCTGTGGCTCTGGCATAGGCCGGCAGCTACAGCTCCAATTAGACCCCTAGCCTGGGAACCTCCATATGCCGCTGGAGCGGCCCTAGAAAAGACAAAAAGCCAAAAAAAAAAAAGAATTTTTAAACCTTGAAAGTCATGAAGTCGTCATTTTTACCAATTGTACACACAGTGTAGTTTTCTAATTTTAGTATACCCTTTGCAAAGCTGAGCTCACTCGTATAAGTGAGTATAAGTTAGTGCAACTTTGTTGGAAATGATTTGTCAACTCCAAAGCTTTAAAAATGCTCCTGCCTTTGGACTTAATAATTCTACTTATAGCAATCTGTTCAGATTTAGTTGAATCCATCCCTTTCAATTAAAGATTAAAAGTTAAAAATTAGAATTTCAAAATTTCATTTTAAGAATAATAATGAAACATTGAAAACTATTAATAAATTTCTTTAAATCATTTATTTTAATGATATTTACATATGAAACCATTAAAATAATTTCAGAGATTATTAATGGATATATGCTCATAATATACTACATGAAAGCGCTTTTTACAGTATTATCTTAATTTTATTAAAAGCTATATAATTAAATAGCATGATGAAAAGATTAGAAATGATTACACTGTACTAACTGACTTTACCTGGGCAGTGGAATTAAAATAGGTTTTGTACACTTTTTGTATTCTTTTGAAGTTTGCACATTTTCTACAGTGGAATTATGCTTATAAAGATGAAGATGTGTAAATATAACCTTAAGGAAAAATAAAAAAACCTCTTGATATTTTTCCCTCTCCCTTAGCTGTTATGTAAAAATTGAGCTGTTTATTTAGATATGCATTATTTAGCTAGTAGTCTTATTTTCACTAGTTCTCTTAGTACTGCATATGCTCTTTTAAAATAGAAATTCATGTCAAATAATTTAAAATCCTTTTACAGCTTATATACTTTTGATATGCGTGCGCTGGACACCCCTGTAATGGTGCACATGGATCATGTGTCTGCGGTGCTTGATGTGGATTACTCTCCCACTGGGAAAGAGTTTGTGTCTGCTAGTTTTGATAAGTCTATTCGAATCTTTCCTGTGGACAAAAGTAGAAGCAGGTATGTAATTACCAATAAACATTTGTTTGTGATTTTTTTTTTTCCTTGATCCTCATTTATCTTTTTTGAAAAGTTATTTGATTGTGTGTTTATGATGGGGCTCACACTATGTATTGTGACTTGGGGTACCAACTTCCAGTGCATCATCTATGGCAGAACATCAGCCTACTGGGCAGTTTCTTCATTGAACAGGATATTGTCTTTATATAATTCATTGCCATGAAATCTTAGTGTTTCCCTTAGAGTAAAACCTTATTTTTAAGTGTTTTATAATAATTTTTTTAAATAAAGACTTAATTTTTTTTCAGAGGAGTTTTAGGTTTACAGCAAAATTGAGGGGAAAGTAGAGAGATGTCCCATATATCCTCAGCCCCTACTCCTGCGTAGCCTGTCCCATTATCAACATTCCTTATAGGAGGGTACGTTTCTTACCTCGCCAGATTGTAGGATGGACCTACACTGACACGTCATGATCGCCTTAAATTCATAGTTTACCTTCGGGTTCACTCTTGATATTTTTCACTGCCCTAAAATCTAGTAAACTTTAAACAAAAATTTAATTTGACAGTGAAAACTTAGATAAGGATCCCTAGTGCAGTTTAAGAGTGATTAATAACAATAAGACTGGCTCTCCCAGACTACTGGGGATATGCAACACCCCCCACCCGACATGATGGCAGTAAAGAGCACCAATAACAAGAATGATGATTAGTATTAAATGTTATAACAGGGGGAGAAATAATATTAAAATTTAAAAAGAAGATAGATCGTAAAATTATATATGTATGTAAGGATATGTGCATATGTATCCATAAAATGCATGCATGCATGTAGGGTATACATATACTTGCTTGGGTGGCCTAGTCTTGCTTCATGGAATTAGAGTTCACTGTGGGAAAAGGTGGATGTGGTAAAAGATAACAAGGAATGATTGGAAATTGTAGAAAAGGAAAAACGAAAACTCAGTAGAATCAGGGAAGGAAAGAACAGAGAACCTGTGCGTTAAGGATGGGAGGTGAAGATTGGGGCTGGAGGACAAGGGTTTGGAGCTGGTAACGCACTTTCCCCGGCTTCGTAAAGATTGATCACAGGGCATTTTTCTGGGACGCTTGCTTCACTTAAAACAAGCCTAGAGAACGTTCAGTTTGGTGTTTTAACTGTAACACGGTGACGAAGACGTCTTACCATTTTAGTGCAGTGATGAGAATTTTGATCCTTATGCTTGAGGATAAGTAGCCTAGCTTCTACAGTGGTAAAAGTTTCTGAACTTTCTGAAAAAATGATGTTCATTTTCAAAGGCACATCCTCTTGACTTACCATCTTTTTGTTCGTTCCATCAGTGCCAGGACTAGGGTATTTCTAAGTGAGCTGCCCAGGGTATAGGATTCAAGGAGTTTCTCATTCTCAGGGTCATGCAGGTGCCAACCATGCATCTGCCCACCCTGAAAGTAAGAACCTCTTAAAGTGTACACCATAGGTACTTCACTAGTCCCAGCCCTGTGTTCGCAACCAAAAGATCTTTCAGATGGAGCCTCTTCCTTAGAGTTATGCAGCTCTTCCATACCTTTTTTGGTCATAGCCAATCAGCTTGTCTAACTCTGTGGTATTTTCCCTTGTGACAGTTGCCTTCTCTCCTCTAATTTGAGCAAGTGATATTTTATATCCTGAGGAATTATTAGCAGATAATTGTCATTATCACCATTTATATGATTAAAAAGGTACTTGTGAGTTTCTGCTGTGGCTCAGTGGGTTAAGAACGCAACGCAGTATCCATGAGGATGCAGGTTTGATCCCTGACCTCGCTCAGTGGTTTAAGGATGCAGTATTGCCACAAGCTGCAGTGTAGGTTGCAGATGCAGCTTGGATCTGGCATTGCTATGGCTGTGGCATTGGCCAGCAGTTGCAGCTCCACTTTGACCCCCAGCCTGGGAACTTCCTTATGCTGCAGGTGTGGCATAAAAAGAAAGAAAAAAAAAAGTTGCTTGAATTTGAATCAAAAGCATATTGACTTGGTGTTCTGGTGATTTTGACCTTCATTCCATCAGCTCCCTTGAAGAACTCCTGGGGTTGTTTCCTAAGTGGCTGTTGGAGCTAATCTGATATTCTCCAGACTGTCACAAAGGTTCATGGGAATAATTCAGTCAGGCCCAAGGCAAGACTGATAGTTTCTATTCTTCTTACCTCTCTGGAAAATATTAAAAATCAAGAGAGTGTGACCCTCCATCATGTCTCAGCACTAAGATCTCCAAAGGTGGTAAATAGGACAATACTTTTCTAACATGATGCATAAGCAGACACAAAGAATGGGAAAGAACAAAGAAAGACTATGAGAAATGGGAATGTTTGGGCACCTATGATCCCAAGAGCCCCCCAACTGAGTTCAAGCTGAATTATTCTAAAGCTAATGTGGGCAGTTAAAAAATGAGAGTCTAGTTAAAAGCGCAAATTATTCCAAAATTGTATGAAGTGGGGACTTATACCACATCTCTGGGGAATTTTCTCCTGATATCATTTGGAGATATTTTAAATTACAATTTTAATATGTGTTACTTCCTGTTGGATTTAGATATAAATGGTATTCCCACTGACTTTAACCTTTGTCTGCTTAAAAGCTACTTCTGGTTTGTTTCTGTGGTCACTCTAGTTTCCTATCATTATAAACATCAAATAATACAGACAATACTTTGAATAACCTGTGGGTTTTTTTGTATTTTTTTTAGGGCTGCACCCACGACATATGGAGATTCCCAGGCTAGGGGTCGAGCTGTATATAGCTGCCAGCTGTAGCTGTAGCTGCCAGCCTACACCACAGCCAATAGCAATGCCGGATCTGCGACCTACACCACAGCTCACAGCAACGCCGGATCCTTAACCCACTGAGCTTTAAGGATCAAACCTGCATCCTTATGGATCCTAGTCAGATGTTTCACTGAGCCATGATGGAAACTCCCTGTTTTGGTTTTTTTTTTTAACTTTCCTTTGAAAGACTTTAAAGTATATTTTTAAGGTAAATTTTGAGTAGGTCTTCAAAAACTACAGTTAAATCTGTATTTGAAAGTAGGCCTCTACTGGGATATTCATTATTTACTTAGCAAACAAGTAAATCAGTTGCATTCACTTGGAACAATTATTTATCTTGATGATGTAAAAAATTTAAGTTTTTAAACATATTTATCTCCAAATACTGTAACTTATATTTACCTTTATGTATCTAAGTGCAAGCATAAAAACATCTAGAAGTTAAGAACTCTGTATCATTTACCATCAAGGAGCATTCTGAGTTGGTTAAGTGACTAACCATTGGAGTTGTCTGGTCTAATAATATATATTAACAGATTATTTTTAGTGGTTACCAAAGCCTAAATAAATTTCTTTTTCTTTTTTTTCTTTTTTCTCTTTTCTTTTGTCTTTTTGCCTCTTCTAGGGCTGCTCCCATAGCATATGGAGGTTCCCAGGCTAGGGGTCCAATCAGAGCTGTAGCCACCAACCTAAGCCAGAACCACAGCAACTTGGGATCCAAGCCGTGTCTGCGACCTACACCACAGCTCACGGCAACACCGGATCCTTAACCCACTGAGCAAGGCCAGGAATCAAACCCTCAACCTCATGGTTCCTAGTCAGACTCGTTAACCACTGCGCCACGACGGGAACTCCATGAATTTCTTAATATTTAAGTTCAATACATTGCTTTGGGGAAAAAGGACATCTTAAATATGTGAAGATTATAAGAATTGAGTCGTGTAAAAGCAGAGCATTGAGAGAAGAAAGAGCAGTCGGTCTCATCTACTTTTTGTTTTAATAATAGGATGTTCTTTCTGATCCTCCTCCCTCATTTAGAAGTAAGTTTCTCATGTTTTATCTACATGTTCATTCAAGAGCTCAAATTGTATCTGTTAGAAACAGTGTAATAGACCAGTTTTATAAGTGAAGTTCAGAGATTTTTTATAGATATGAATTCTTTTTGATTTCATCATTGTGTATAGGTTTTCTTTTACCATGCGGAGTTTGCTGAATCTGTTTCCTTTATCTTAAGAACTCTGTATTTTGAGTCGCTTAATCCAGATATGGAAATTTTACTTCTCCAGAAGTCTCATTTTATTTTTTCTGACCTTGGGTTTTATTTGCTTTTTAATGCTCTGCTTAACACTTCCTGATATAGTATCTTCTGTGAATTCACTTAGCATGTTTCACAGCCTTCCAAAGAGGTATGATATTTAACATCTCCATTTGTTAAATGATTCTTTAACTCACCAGACACCTCTCTAGCCCTCCCTTTCTTTTCACATACGGAAAACATCAACCCTTAGTTCAGTTAAGATTTTTAAACAATTTGACCAAAACAGAAATCAGACAATAGGATCAACATATCAGGATGTGCTCTTTGAATGTTGTTGCATTTATTTTCCAGTAAAATGAATCCCCAAAAACGTGTGGTGGTTGACCTTATTGTTAAACAATCACTTTAGCATCAACATATTTTATTTGTATTATATTATGTATTTATCTGTATTATTTGTATTATGTATTTGCATTATTTTGTGAACTTTTCTGGACATCTGGTCTTGCTTATAGTTTGTTTATACTTATTCTTTATGGATTAGAACTTCTCTGAAGGCAGGATTTTTTTTTTTTTTTTCAATTCTCTTAGCATAGAATCTTGTTAGTTTGGTTCAATGAAAATATACCTAAATGAGTTTTAATTTGTCTTTTATACTCTGTTAGGACTCAAAATGTTAAACTGATACTTGATAAGCTGTGGTTAAAGAAAATATTTACCAAATTGCTAAGGTTTTTAACTTAATTCCTCTTCTGTAGAGAAGTGTATCACACAAAGAGAATGCAGCATGTTATCTGTGTAAAATGGACTTCTGACAGCAAGTACATTATGTGTGGATCTGATGAAATGAACATTCGTCTATGGAAAGCTAATGCCTCTGAAAAATTGGGTGTGGTAAGAGATCCTGTTTTCTTTCATTGTCATAAAGCTTCAAATTTAATTTAATGTCATAACATTATAAAGAAAATTTATTTGAAGTGTGTTGTGATGAAAAGAAATAACAACAAAGCAGACAGGGTTGTTGAAATTTACTTTTTTCATGTCAGAAGCGCCTTCAGAGGCTTTTGTTAATTCAAATGTTTGATCATATTTGAGCCTTCTTGTTTCTTTGTGGTTTTCTTGAGGTTGGGAGAGAAGATGTAGCTTAGAATTTAGATCACCTATTTCTTCTGTTAAAGGAATAATAATCAGGCAAATCAAATCAAAGACTCCAAGTCCCTGTGAGGTATTTTAATATCGAAGACACAGTAAAACACTTAACTTTAAAAAAAATACACAACTTTAGACTTTAAAAAAAGATTCAGTGAAAATATAGCAGATATGCTCCCCTAAATCATATCATTAGCTAGCTACCTCTGGATTGTGAGTTACATTTGATTTTTGTTGTGTTCTTGATGTTTTTCTAAATATCTCATGTTTTCTATAAGAAACATACAGAGTGTTACTGAAATAAATACTAAGTTTAAGAAGAAGTTAAGTGTGGGTTATTTTCTATTTAGCCCTGGTAGGATAATCAAGATATGTTAAGCAGTAATTAACGATAATTTAATTTTAGGTTTAATGATTAGTAAGTAATACATTATGCCTAGGTTTCAGTTCATCATTATATGCTCCACTAAATCATATCATCCTTAACAGTTGTTAAACAAAGGCTAGTTGTTACGGCATCACTTTTTCCTTTTATTTATTTTTACAGAAAAAAAATGTTGAGTGATTCATTTAGGTGGCTGTTTCTGTGTTATGTATGCCTAGGCTAGGTCTAACTCAGTGGTCCACAGAGGCCGATTCCCTCAGAACTGCTCTTTTGCATTTGGTGGCATCCATCTACATTGTACGTATGTTGCCTAGAAGGAAATTCAGTGCTCACAGAATCTGTATCACTAACATAACCTTGTAGAGGTACAGTTACCTTAGCAATTGTGGTTGCATGTCATGAAAGCTTAGTCTGGGGGGGAAACGTCGCTTCTTAACTCTGTTATACTGAAGCAAAACAACTCACTATTCATTAAAATATCAAAATGCATTTTTTCAGCTTACATCACGAGAAAAAGCAGCCACAGATTATAATCAGAGGCTAAAGGAGAAATTCCAACATCATCCTCATATCAAACGTATCTCTCGTCACCGACATCTACCAAAATCTATCTACAGCCAGATTCAGGAACAGCGTATCATGAAAGAAGCTCGTCGACGAAAGTATGTTTTGGCGCATTTGCCTCTCTCCCAGTACCCTCTCCTAATTCCCGCCTTGGAGCTCATCAAAAACAAACAAACAAGGCACCTGCCTTTTAAGGGAATAGTTTATGTGCTCTTGTACATTAGAGGTGTTTTTGAATACTTCTCTGGGTTTTTTTCTTTTTCCTGATAAACAGAGAAGCAGTGGTCATCTAACATGGTGAGGATTTTCATTACCTATCTTTGAGAATATGTTTAAAGGACAGTGACAATGACATGTATCAAAGTAAGAAAATGCTTACTAAAAAACCATTGTAAATGGATAATGGGTTTTTTTTTTTAATGACTTCTCCTATAGCTGGAATTAAGAGATATTATGCATTTTCCAAATTAAAGTCTGCCAAGAACATTTCTTAAATAAAAATTTTTCTAATATGCTTCATCATGACATTTGGAATCTAACATTTTGGCTCTAAAGCAGAGCTTTCCACCACCCCCATTTCCCCTGTGGAATACTCTCTTTGCAATCCTTGAGTTCATGTAAAGTACTATGGAAATTCTAAGAGCTCTTTTTTTTTTTTTTTTTTATTAAACTATACAAGTTATTATTATTTTGTCTTTGGGTAGATGTTAGGGTTGAATCTTTTAAATACTTTAGTAACTGCCCAAGTTTTTAAATATAGTAAAGGACACCAATATGTCATAAGAGAAGTAATTAAATAAGTAATCGAAGGTTAATTTCTAGCTAATCTCAGCTAGAAAACTTTTTTTTCAGTACATGGTTTTCTAGTGAAAGAAAATGCTTTGTGATTTTTCTGAGAATGTTTTCTTTGGTTAAGATGACTTCTCATAAACTTGCTTATATTTTATACATTTTATTTCTAGGGAACTGAATCGTATCAAACATAGCAAGCCTGGATCTGTACGGATTGTGTCAGAGAAGAAGAAACACATAGTGGCAGTTGTGAAATAATATTTGGTATTCCTGCTATACTGATATATAATTATTAAGTTTTGCTTTGTGAACTCTACAAATAAAAGTTCTGGCTCTAGTATAACCACAGAACAGTTTAGTTGTATGTGTAGAGCTTAGTCATTGCACATTTTTGCTCTCCTGGAAAACTATCTTTAAAGGTGGCCCGATTGAAAGATTATCCGATATTTTATTCTTGATCTTCTTTCTTAATTCATTGAAAAATACAATATCTACAAACTTATTTTTTGCTGTTAGAAATTGCAGATGTACTTTTGCTTTGTTCTGTTACTTTAGACACTCCACAGTTCAGTTTACGTTTGCGACCAAACATCTCTTTTGTGACTTTAAATATTACTTTGTGGGTTTTTTTGTTGTTGTTGTTTTTGTTTTTTTGGTCTTTTTAGGCCTGTGCCTGTGGCATAGGTAAGTCGCCAGGCTAGGGGTCAATCGGAGCTGTAGTTGCCAGCCTACACCATAGCCACAGCAACACCGGATCCTTAACCCACTGAGCGAGGCCAGAGATCAAACCTGTGTCCTCATGGATACTAGTCAGATTCATTTCTGCTAAGCCACGATGGGAACTCCTTTAAAATATTACTTTGGATAATTATTGCAATACTTCCAGTATCCCATATAACATGTAGAAGAATTATGTCAGAATCTATTTCAGTTTTGTTTTTTTTTTTTTTTTTGGCTGCGTTCAAGGCATGTGGAAGTTTCTGGGCTAGGGACTGAACTTGTGCAGAAGTTGCAGCCTGTGCCATAGCTGCATCAATGCTGGATCCTTAACTCGCTGTGCCACACAGGAACTTTTCCGAACATGTTTCAATTGAATTTATTTTCTGTGTTTTATTTATATTTGGCTTTTTGAGATTTTAAAGATGATCAGCCTACATTTATATAACTTTGCTGAACGATAATAATTATAACTGTGGCCAAGATAATAAAACATCTTTTTCCTCAGCACTGTGACTTTGATCCATGTTTGCTAAATAATTTCTCTTTAATCTCACTAAATTGTAGATAGCTCTGTGTGATATAGGTTGGATTTTTTTTTATCAGCTTAGTAAACTATATATAAACCTAATTTTTAGAAAAGTATAATTTAAAAAGAGATTAAAAATCCAAAGGAAAATATTTTGTTTAAGAATGTGTGTGTGTGTGTGTATATGTGTGTGTGTGTGTGTATTTTTTTTTTTTTTCGTCTTTTTGCCTTTTCTGGGGCTGCTCTGTGGCACATGGAGGTTCCCAGGCTAGGGACCGAATCGGAGCTGTAGCCACCGACCTACACCAGAGCCACAGCAACTCGAGATCCCAGCCATGTCTGCAATCTACACCACAGCTCACAGCAATGCCGGATCCCCAACCCACTAAGCAAGGCCAGGGACCGAACCCGCAACCTCATGTTTCCTAGTCAGATTTGTTAACCACTGCGACATGACGGGAACTCCGAGAATGTATATATTTGTAATGTAATATTTAAAAATGCACAGGGGTAATAAAGGTCACAATCTGGAGAGTGGGAGGAGGATACGATCAGGGTGGGATACACAGGAGTTTTGAACTCTTTGGATAAGATTTCTTTCTTAGGCTATGTGTTCATTCTGTTATTTTTTGTGTGTGTACTTTCTTGGATATCTTAAATATTTCATCATTTCTTCCTAAGGCTGATAAGAGATCAGCCATCTACCTTTTACTCCTTATGATCTCTTGTAGGCCTCAAATTACTTGATTTACAAGATGAACCAAGTTTTCTTGTGTGTCTATACTGCTGTTAGTTTGGATGTGGTTTCAAAGAAAATATGCAAATACCGATCCATAGACATGAGCTTCTGTTTCATTTTGAATCCATCAAGAAGCAGATGCCTGTGGATTAGACGTGTTGCAAGAGATTTATTAGAGGGAATTGTCTTTGAAGGATAAGGAGGCAGGGAGAACCTTCCCTCTCGACTCCTGTGGCAAGAGAGCAGGAAGGAAAGAAAGAAGGAACACGGGACAAGAACAGTAGTAGGACTGGGTAGGACTGCTGGGCAGTTCTACAAAAGGTTGGGCCAGGGTCTTGGGGTATCTTGAACCAAAGTCTCTTGTCAGAGGAGTTCCATGTTTGTGCAAGGTTGGGGTGGTGCCAGTACCCTCTGTGCTTAGTCACTGGCAGGGATCAGCCCTGGGACAGCCTGGCCTTGCAGCAATGCAGTGGTGAATCGAGAGGATCCCCCTCAGCTGGGACTCAGTCAGCTGTGCTTCCTCCAGCTCATACTCTTGAGGGAATGCTGAACAGAGCTTTCTATATCTGCACCCCTTGCAGGAGTTCTCGTCATGGCTCAGTGGTTAACGAATCTGACTAGGAACCATGAGGTTGCGGGTTTGATCCCTGGCCTTGCTCAATGGGTTAAGGATCTGGCATTGCCGTGAGCTATGGTGTAGGTTGCAGATGAGGCTTGGATCTGGCGTTGCTGTGGCTCTGGCATAGGCTGGTGGCTACGGCTCTGATTCGGCCCCTAGCCTGGGAACCTCCATATGCCGAGGGAGCAGCCCAAGAAATGGCAAAAGAAAAAAAAAAAAGAAAAAAAATCTGCACCTCTTGCACCACATAGACTCACTTCTTGCTGGATTGGGAAGCAACTCCATGATATCCATGTGCTTCCCTTGAGGAGGGGTTGAATTGAATCATCAGTATCCCTGTCACTGAAGGGCCACGACTAGTGTTCATTCTCTCTGTCTTCCATCAGCCGTTTTAAGTGTTCCTCATCCATAGCTATCACTTTAGCAGGTTTTGGTGGCTTACCTAAGGGTGCGACTCAGACCTTTGTTTCTGAGGAGCCCAAACCTTTGCTGATCGTGCCCTTGTCAATAGGCTAGGGTTGTTAACACATAGCCATTTACAGTTGTAGTGGAGCAAGGGAATAATAATAGGCACCGCATGAATCGCCTATGTTCTGCACATATTTCTCCCCTTCCCCACCCCCTGACTCCTGCTGATCAAAGTCAGTGACCCCTGCCAGGAGGGTGACTCCTCTTCTACCCTCCTGGTCCCTGGACATAAGAAATCCACAGTACTTTGGTGACAGTCACAGCATGTAGTCCAGTAGGACTTTTGCTATGTATCCTAATAAGAGTGTGCCTCCTTCAGTGACCAATTCCTCCAACCCTGCAGAGCCCAGAGTTTTAGGAATGAAGCAGAGTCCTCCAGGGGATCACTGGAAATGATAGTAATTGGAGCCATCACTTGTGTCATCCTGTCTTGTGATTCGATGCCATATACTCCATCCTGAAGGATGGTAGCTCATCCTTTCAGTATATTGCCTCTGAGCTGGTACTGGATGAAAGTGCCCTGGATGAAAACTCTGTTGAGTGGGATTCATGCCTGTGAATTAGGCATTCCAGTAACGCCCAAGTAGTCGTGCTGGCTCAGACTTTGTAACTCTTTTATCTGAGGAGATCAGAATAGGTATCCCTTTGAAGATGAATTGCTGGCCCTTCTAGCATCAAAAGGAACCAGTGTAGTCAAGTTGACACCAAGTGGCCTGTTGTTCTCCTGAAGGAATAGTGCTGTATTGGGGGCATAGCATTAGTCTCTATTGCTGATTGGACAGTCAGAAACACAATAGCTAGATCAGCTTTGATAAGTGGGAGTTCATCTTTTGGGTTCATTCATAGCCTTTAATTTTGCCACAAGCCATTCCATCCATGTGCCCATTATGTCTCTTCCAGGCTGGCCAGTGTCAAGTGATGGAATCATTTTATCTACTTGGTTGTTCAGTGCCTCTTCTATGGTGGTTGCTTTCTGGTGGATACTGACACGTTATACAGAAATATTCTTTATGTTCACCTTTTTTTTTTGTCTTTTTGCCTTTTCTAGGGCCGATCCCGAGGCACATGGAGGTTCCCAGGCTAGGGGTCTAATCGGAGCTGTGGCCACCAGCCTACACCAGAACCACAGCAACGTGGGATCCAAGCCGCATCTGCAACCAACACCACAGCTCATGGCAATGCCGGATCCTTAACCCACTGAGCAAGGCCAGGGATTGATCCCGCAACCTCATGGTTCCTAGTTGGATTCGTTAACCGCTGAGCCACGATGGGAACTCCTATGTTCACTTCTTTATGTCCATCCACATACCTGAACCCCAAACCTTGTCTCTGACCTTCTAACCCTTACTGCATGTAAAACACTGACCATAGGGTCCAGCCATTAAGCACTGCCCATTAATCTCACGTAGGCCACTTCTGTGTAAGACTATGACCAGGTATCTTGGTTCCAGGTCTGCCCATTGGAAACATTTTCTTTCATTACTGCCTTTTAAGACCTACCCCTTTGTAATGCAGACATAGTCTGTTTGTGCCTTGCATCCACAATTTGAGCCAAGGCAACCCGTTTGTATTGGGCATTGTCCTTCAGCTGGTTGTACCCCACCTCCTCATAATGGCTCTAGGTCAAGTGGGAAGTATGGCACTGATGCAACTGTGATTGGTGACAAGTAGATCTGTGCTATCATACATCTTACCTGTCCCCTCTGTCCTGCTTGGGCTCAGTTGCATATGTACCATTTTTGTCTTCTCATGGGCTGCTGCTAAATGCATACAACTTTATATATCTTGGTGGGTCTGACTGAATTCATAATGGGCAGTTCTGGACACAGGATTACTTGGTGCTCGTGGTCAAGCATGCTGTATCTACCAGAGCTCAGCAACATTTTAGGAACAGTTTCTCAAGAAGTTTAATTCCCTGCAGATGCCTTGGCTTTGCTCTGGAATCCGGGAGTCTTGTGTTGTGCTTCTCCCATTGGGGCTTGTGGCAAACTCCACACTGCATCTTTTCCCACCACTGACGCTTCCTACACCATAAGGACTGCTGGATCTTGTGACCCAAGCCCACACACAGCCTGCTGCAGCACTATTTCCTGCTCTGGGCACCACGCAAAGCTGGTAACTTTCCATATTACCCAACATAGGAGCCAGAATGTAAATATTTCTAGGTGTGAAATATGTTGCCTGCACAACGCAAAGGGGCCCACCAGACACAATGCTTCCTCCCAATATGATATTTTGGAAGAGATACGACATGGCCCTGATGGCTAGACCTCTAAAAAGTCAGATGTGTGGCAGATGGCTAAACTTCGACAAGGTTAATTTCTCACCCTCTTGACTGTCTTACCAAGGTTTCCATCGTGCTGCTCATCTCTTGCTTGCCCTGTCCAGTCAGGAGGATGTCGTCAGTGTAACAGCTAGGTAATGTTCTGTGGGATGTCTAGCCGGTCCAGATCTCTTTGAACTATGAGAGAGTGCAGGAGAGTTAACAGCTGAAGGGCAAAATTAAATGAATATCACACATTCCATGTGAATGTGAACTGTTGCTGATCCTCTTTTTTAATAGGAAAAGAAAATGCTTTTGCCAGCTCAGTAACTGCATTCTATGCACCTGAGGCCTAGCAACATATTGCTGTAGCAACGCAGGTCCAGCCTGGCAGGTGTGATCAGGGCTACTGCTTTGAGCTGCTTGCATTGACATTGCAGTCGTTCTTCCAAATCCATCTGGTTTGTGTGGAGGTCAGACGGGCAAATTAAACAGATGAAAGAGACCACTGCAGCTCCTCTCCCTGCTTCCTCTGCACCCCTCCCCTGCCTCCCACCCCTCCACCACCACCACCTTTTAGGCTCTTAATGATGGCACTGACCTTCCCTATCCTACCCACTCTCAATGCAATATTGTTTTTTATTTACGGTCTTGGTTGGGAGTAGGTGGGATATAAGAAGTTTTTCCTTGTTTTCCAGCTCTCACCCTACAGGTCAAGGATCCAATATGGTGGTTACTCCAGCTCATCCCCAATTATGCATTTGGAAACTGAGGAAATGACAACTGGGTAAGTTCATGGACCCAATGGACCTACCATAAGTTAGACTTTAGATAGATCTCCATTTATTACATGGCCCCCATGAGCTGCCATTCTAACAGTCACAATGACTCTTCAGGTCTGTGGGAATCAAACCCTAGGTCCAATAGTCTTTGCAATAGCTGGTTATTCCCCTTGTCCCACTGTTGACAAATGGTCAACTGAGTAAATGTTCATAGGTCCTTTTGAGGAACCATTGTCGAACATACTTTCTGCAGTGTTGCAAGATCCTTCCTCCTAAGGACCCAGCCACCTCTTCAGTCACTGGGTCCAGATATGAAAATTGCTTCGAGTCTGGTAACTGAGCAAGAGCTGAGCTTTTTATTGTGACTACACTTGATCCCCCTGCTCTTCCAGTCTTGTCTTTTTCTGGTTGTAGATATCAACCAGATATCAACCAATATCCTTATTGGATACCCATCTGTTTTACCTCAAAGATACTCTGCTTTGTTTTCACAACTTGCAGCAGATGAAGGCTGTTTGGCTATCCCCAGCCTTGCTGATCATGATGGCCTCCTGGCCCTGATGGTGAAGCACCACCCCCTGATCTCTATAATTGGTATATATTTGGGGGCAAGGGCATGGCGACCATAGATTTTTAATGAGCCCAGCTCTGGCCTGCAGAGGAGAACCAGCACTAAACTTTTTGGTGATGTCAGTGTGCCTCTCACCTGCACATTCCTTTTGACCTTGGTGAATGGTGTGTCTCTAGGCTTTCCCATGGGATGTCATCAGGTCGTCTTTTAGCCTAATTGTCAGTCGCCCTTGTTATTGCTCTGCAGGGCACCATCTGTCATGCCAATGTCCTTTAGCTCTTTATTTCTTCCTTAATAGGCTACCAAAGCAACACAGGTGTTTCTACTTTGCTCCATGTTGGCGAGTCCTTTTTTTTTTTTTTTTTGGCTTTTTAGCACCGCACCTGTGGCATATGGAAGTTCCCAGGCTCGGGGTCCAATCAGCCTATACCACAGCCACAGCAATGCAGGATCCGGGCCATGTCTGCGACCTACACCACAGCTTGCAGCAATGCCAGATCCTTGACCCACTGAGGAAGGCCAGGAATCGAACCTGAATCCTCATGGATACTAGTCGTGTTCGTTTCCACTGCATCATTCTGACTAGTACTTTCTCTCAGCTTCTAAGAGCCACATCTCCTAGGATCCTTACCAGGGTGCTAAATCCCGTGAAGTAAGCAAGTGCTCCCAGTTGAATGTGTTCTTCCTTTTTCAGTGTTATCTTCCTGCCCCCTTAATCAAGCACCCTCAGAATCCAGTCCCAGCAGCACGGTCCTGGCTCCTGCCAGTATACATTAGCTAAGTCTCTCAGCTCCTTTGGTGTGTGATCTTCTTTCTCTCCGGTCAAGCCCAACATATCCCCGGCCAAGAGATACTAGAATTTAACTGGTTATTCAGCTGGCAGTGTCGAGTGTAGATGGGGAGCATGCCACATCTGCTGCCTTGCGGGGGAAAAGCCTCACGCTCTCTTCCATATGAGAGAAGTGCTAGCTCTTTCTGGAAGGGTACACTACCTCTCCAAGCTCTGGGGGTTCCGGGAGATTTGCAGTTCCCATAATGCTTGGAACATCCTTGGAGATCTCCCACCTCATATTTCAAAGTCCTGTATTTTCCCTACCAAAGCCCTGTCCTTAGCATACCAGACCTACATTGGCTGAGCATTTAAATGTCGCAGGAGCTCTACAGCACTTAAGATCAAATCCTGTGTCTGCTTCTCAGCTTTGCCTGCACTTTCACTGCAGGAGCTGAGGGCCTCTTTGTAAGCCAGCAGAGGCTCTGGTCTCTGGCTCTCACACTTACATTTATTTGTCAGTCACCCTTGTTATTGCTCTGCAGGGCACCAGTACAATTTAATAACTAATGACTCTGCTATCCTTACAAGTTTTGTGCCCTTCGTAGCTTTCAGATGCTTGAATCATCTCACCTGCAAGGGTCCTTTCCTCCATCAAGAGATTTTTCTAGGTCATCACTACCGAAATCTTGAGCAACTGGGCCACTCAGGATAGTATTTATCAGCCAGGCAGTGAGTGAGCCTATTTCCAAATTCCATCTTACTGCCTATTTTCTTGAACCACTCCCATTACCACCTGGGTCTGTTCAGGTTCTCTGAGAAACAGATGCCAGTTAGGGTGAGACAAGCAAGAGATTTATTGGAGGGAATTGTGTGTGTAGGATAAAGGGGAGGGAGCAGGAGGAGGTGGCGAGAGCCTCGTACCTGTGCTATAGGCTTGACACCTGTGACAGGAGGGCGGGAAGAAGGACCTGTTAGGAAGAGCCTCTGACTGCAGTGCAGTTCTAGGAAGGCTTCAACCAAACCCATGGGGAGTCCTGAGTCAAAGTTGCCTGTCAGAGAAGTCCTGAGCCTCAGGGTGTGGGCCAGCACTAAGACCCCAACAGCTGAGGAAGGTGTAGACTTGGCAGGAACCTGGTGGTGAATCCAGGGGGTTTGCAACTGCGGTTTTAGATAACTCTGCTCCCCACTGCCAATTCTCTTGAAGGAGATCTGAGTGGCACATTTCCGTGGCTGCCGTAACCACCCACTCTCAACCTGTTGTCATTATGATTTAATATCGATTTGTATTTCTGTATAGGCAATCATTTGTTAAGTGCACAGTCATTTTTTGCTTATCCAGAAATTAATGTAAGTGAAAGTGTAGTTCATTTGCAAAGTGCTATTTAAATATTGGTCTTAAGTGGTATTCACTTAAGTGATATTAATTTAATATCGGTATTAAGTGATACTGTCATGAGATTGGGAGTGACCATGGGAGTGAAAGGAGCCAAGCTCAACACTTAGCACTTTGGCACATAGTGGTGCTCAGTGTTTGTTGATGTAAAATAAAACCCAGACTCATGTTCCTGTTACTGATGATTTTAGTTATATATTTGCCTGATTTAACCCCTTTTCCCTAATTCTTTGTCCTCTGTAAGCCTGGGAATGCAGAATGTCCCTATTTAAGGAGAATGCTGTCTTAAAATATCTTTTGTCCTGATAATATTAAAAATACACTGCCTACATGCATGAACAAATAACATGGTTCAATTTTTGGATGGTTCTAATATCAAAAAATTTATTTGATAAAATAAAAATTTGATTAAATTCAAGCCATTGAACTTTGTGCATCATAACTGGTTAAATTTATTTTGATAAATATTGTCAAGCTCTTTTTTGTCACCCATATGACACCTCATTCTGAATAAATTAACTGAAAATGTATCTGTGTACAAAAATGCAGTCAAATATTTAAAGTTAGACCAAATAGTTGTTTACAAAGTATCTTTCTGATGTCATTGTTCCATTGAAGAATAATCACTATAACTGGAACAGTAGCCACCATGATTCTAATGAATGGGGGTGAGAATGTGTTTATCATATCATGTAGTTAAAAAACAAATGCCAGGAGTTCCTGTTGTGGCGCAGTGGAAATGAATCTGACTGATATACGTGAAGACAAGGGTTTGATCTCTGGCCTCGCTCAGTTGGCTGATCCATCCATCCGGCATTGCTGTGAGCTGTGGTGTAGGTCATAGGTGTGGCTTGGATCCCATGTTGCTGTGGCTGTGGCATAGGCTGGCAGCTGCAGCTCCAATTTGACCCCTAGTCTGAGAACTTCTGTATGCCGCAGGTGTAGCCCTAAAAAACAAATTAAAAAAAAAAAGACAAAAAACAAGCCCATTTTCCCCTTTTTTCTTTACTTTTATAAAATATAAAGGACCACAGATTTTTTTGTATATGGATGGAGGTGGTCAAAGGTTTTCTTTTTATTTATTTATTTATTGTCCTTTAGTGCTGCATCAGTGGCATATGGAGGTTCCCAGGCTAGGGGTTGAATCAGAGCTGTAGCCGCCCACCTGCACCAGAGCAACAGCAACATGGGATCTGAGCCACATCTGCAACCTACACCACAGCTCACAGCAACACCAGATCCTTAACCCACTGAGCAAGGCCAGGGATCGAACCCACATCCTCATGGATGCTAGTCCAGTTCGTTAACCACTGAGCCACAATGGGAACTCTGGCAAGGGTTTTCAGTGGTGGAAAAATACTAGAACAGGGTTCTGGCCTATCCACAAACCATTTGACCACTTTTGAAAGTTGCCATATTTGCTGTCATTCTTTCTCATTTTGACTTGAGGGAAGTATAGAGGGGAATGATGGAGGATGAGTTGTCACAGAGCTTACCCTCAAGTATGATGACAGAGTTCTCAACTTGAAGTCAAAGAGAGAAGTCAATCATATGTATATAGGAGTTCCCACTGTGGTGCAGTGAGTTAATGATCCAACTCTTCCCTGGGTTGTTGCTATTTCAGTCCCTGGCTCAGCGCCGTCTATTGAGGAGTCAGCATTGCTGCAGCTGTGGTGTAGGTCGCAGGTGAGGTTCAGAATCCATTGGTTCCCTGGCCAAGGAACTTTCACATGCTGTGGGCACAGTCGAAAAAGGAAAGGGGAAAAAAAAAATATATATATATATATACACATATACATATATATACACTCGTGTATATATATATATATATATATGAAATACTTGGCACATATATTGCAAATATCTAGAAAGGGGAAACTTCTGAAATGAGTCTTATTCTTCTGACACTACATCTTAAAGAGTCCAATAAAAAAACTTTATTTTTTCCACAAAAATGTTAGATTCTGGATTCACAGCTCCCAGAGAGCAATGCTTTCTACTTTTAGTCATGTGGTTCTCAATGTTGGGCGGGGAGTGCTTTGTGTTGCCTGATGGGGAGACATTTTTTATGGTTACTGGGTAGGGGTAGAGGATTATCACTGGCATCTGGTGAGTAGAAGCTGGGGGTGGTGGGGGGATACTGCAAACATCCTACAATTCACAGGACAGCATCCCTACAAGGAAGAATTATCTGGTCCCAAATGTCAATAGTGCCTTTGTTCAAAGACCTTGCTTTAATCAAATTTTGCCAAGCTGCTACAGAAATTGCAACAGGGATCCTTCTTTTTTAAAAGTTGAACTCAGGGGAGTTCCTGTTGTGGCTCAGTGGTTAACGAATCCGACTAGGAATCATGAGGTTGCAGGTTCGATCCCTGGCCTTGCTCAGTGGGTTAAGGATCCGGCGTTGCCGTGAACTGTGGTGTAGGTCACAGATGCTGCTCGGATCCCGAGTTGCCGTGGCTGCGCTGTAGGCCAGCAGGTACAGCTCTGATTAGACCCCTAGCCTGGGAACTTCCATGTGCAGAGGTTGTGGCCCTAAAAAAAAAAAAAAAGAAAAAAAAAAGAAAAAAAAATCAAAATTCAGCGAGTTGCCATTGTGGCTTACCAGGTTAAGAATCTGACTAGTATCCATGAGGATTTGGGTTTGATCCCTGGCCTCACTCAGTTGGTTAAGATCTGGCGTTGCCATGAGCTGTGTAGGTTGAAGACAAGGCTTGAATCTGGTGTTGCTGTGGCGGTGGTGTAGGCCAGCAGCTGCAGCTCAGATTTGACCCCCAGCCTGGGAATTTCCATATGCTGATGTAAAAAGAGAAGAAAATCAAAATTTAAAACTGTGCATTTTTAACAGTTTATAATTCATTAGGAAAAAAGATTCCAAGCAGGGAAGTTGTTTCATCTCTAACAATGTCTTGTCCTTACAGGCAATAAAAATGAACTTAACAGGGAAAAGTAACCTTCCCTTACAGCTTCCCCTGAGTAATCAGTTCCAGTCACGGAAGCCAACTTTCAAGTGATTTGCAAAGCTTAGTAGAATAGAAGTTCACTTAACTTTTTTTTTTCCTTTTTTTTTCACCTCTTGACTCTGATCTTTCTCTTTTGCTATTTTTCCTGCTCATGTTTTAGCTGATTTTACCTGAGTGCAGGGACCATCAATGGATATATCACCTAAAAATGCAACACCCATAGTATGGTGTTTACCTGGCTTCTTGTCCTGGCACTGGGTATACCTGACCTGAAGGGAAGTATCACCCGCTTTGTCACTGGCACTCCCTCCTGCTACAGCCTTTGGTTTCCATAGTGATGTCTCAGTGACTTGCTCTCAACAGAACCTGACTGGTTAAAGACATGAGCAATTTCCTATACTAATCTAGAAATGGGGATAAGATTTTGACCATTCTGAAGTATAACTTTACCAGTCAAAATCTTTTGAAATAAAATGCACAGATGTGTTTGAAGAACGGAGGTTATTAGGATAGAACCTGAAGGGAGAAAGTAAGAATGGTGGTGATATGAAAGGGTTGCTTAAAGAGACAGAAAAAAGTTAGTAAATACAAAGGATTGCCCATAGTCCCTCAGGAAAGAAAAGTTGCATCAAGTGCTTTGCGTTATTAAGTCTTGCCACTTAGTCCCTGCCAGGGCACTTCTCTCTGACAGAACCAGAGGAAGCAGATTGTTACTCAACCTGTATTTTAAAAAATAATCCTCCTCCTATTTTCCGGAAAAAGAACAGCCGGTCTCCCTCACCTGCCACCCATTTAGCGATGTGCACAAAGAGCAGTCTGTCTTTTCTTTCCTTGAGTCTTCCTCCTTCTTTCCTTCGTCCTTCCTCTCTTCCACCTACTCCATGTCTTCCTCCTCCTCCTTCATTTTCTTTTACATGTTTACAATTACAGAACAGATTAGGGAGGTTTTTCGTAACTGGTGTGACGTGTACATAGTAGGGAGACTTGAGGACTAGCGTGGGCAAGAAGATAATCAGAAAGCCAGACATCTTAAGCCCTTAGAGAACATTCAAGGTCAGTTTGAATGTTGGAGCCATGAATGCAAAATTGGTTGCTACCCAGTGAACATTGATGATTTGTACAAGGTCTTAAAGCCCCATATTAGAAGCTACTAAAGAGGTATTTGATTATTTGGTAAAAAAAATTTTAAACATAGACTAGGTCAGCATTTTTCTGTTTTTTGGTATAACATTCATAATAGTGCTAATGACACAGTCATTTAAAAGTAAACATTGTTTACTTTGATCCTGTTCCTTAAAGCTATTGTATATCTATGTTTAAATTGGGGGCAAAAATTCTTTCATGGAATGAATGAGGAGTCTCTCATTTAGTCAACATTTATTGAGTCCTAGCAATGGGAGTGTGTGTGTTTTTAAGTTAGCCTCATGCTGGGATCTCTTCACAAGCACCGAAGCTTATGTCCCCAAATGAACTCATTATTTTGCTCCAACTCCCAAATTCCATCACCTTTTTCATTCTTTATTTCTGAATTGTACATCATCTACAGAGATATCCAGACAGAAAGCTAGGTGTAGAGAAGCAAATTTTGTTATTAATAAAACAGAATTCCCTGGTCTAACAGTGGGTTATGAATCCAGCATTGTCACTGTTGTGACTCAGATTGAAGCTGTGGCACAGATTTATTCCCTCGCCTGGAAATTTCCCATGCCATGGGTATGGCAAAAAATAATCATAATCATAATAGTAACTAATAATAGCTGCTAATGTTTATGGAACAATCACAACACTGCAAATGCTTTGCATGCACTCAATTTACTTTTAATTCTCGTAAGAACTCTAATAGGAAGGCCCTCTTATAATCCATATTTAGTTGCTGTACTCTGCGCTCAGTGTATAAAAGATTTGGAAAGGAGCTCAGTCTTAGATGGACATGGAAACAAGTCATTGTGGTACAGTATGATGCCCTAGCAGGACGCTATAGTAGCTCCCCAGAGGAAGGGCCTAGCTTCCTACTGGGAAGGAAGAAGCCCTCCAGAAATGAATGATGACCATCCCAGGCTGCTGGTTCTACCTTGTTGCGTAGAAAGACAGCAGCGCTGTTTTCAAAATAAATCTATGCTCTCTTATTCAGAAATGTCACTGTGAATGAAGGAAACTGTTACAGCAATGCTTTGTTATTAGAAACTTTTAGGCGAGTTTGTAATTCAGTTAGCCTCCCTAAACTTTCAGGGTCTCCCTGGGTCTGGGTGTGGATCCCAATCCTCCTTTCTCCATGTAGTTTGGCCCTGAGCCCTGGTGGTGAGTCATGTCATGGGAGTTGGTCAAACTACCAAACTGGCCTCCCTCACGGCTGGATCCTGCTGGCCGGGTCCTACTTACCCGTATAACAGACTTTGGTAAGTGTCTTGCCTGGCTTCCGCTCAAGGTTGCTAAAACCATAGCACCTCTGAGAGCACAGCGACCATTGTGAGCAGCCACAGCCTCTATGGTGCCAAGCCAGACCTTCTTACAGCTCAGGTCCCAGCATGCGTTGCACCGGAGAAGAACAAACTTCACAGACTTCATAATTACCTCAAAGGGAATTTTATCTTCACCTTAGCAGGGATAAAATAGAAACTCTGTAAGAGGTGTTGTTGTACTGCTAACACATTCAGGAAGCCTTGCTTTGCATGATTTATGAAGCTTTTTGTTGACTTTAACACCTTGAACTTCCTCACAAAGAAGCCTATTTCCCCAAGGATTCCTTAATCAAAACACCACAACATTAGATTTGTGAAAAAGTTCCCTTGAACAATTAGAAATGGTAGGGAATTTAATCCCAAATATTGAGTTTGGCATGATGGTAATATGCATTCCTCAAAGCTATTGTTCTCAATGTCTGTAGTTTTAATTAAAAGATTCATTTTGGATTTGCACATGTTATCACTGTCCGTAGAATCCCAAATAGGAAAATTTCAGACTCTAATATAACTAGAACAAATAATATAAATGTATATATATATAACATATATATATGTATTTTTTTTTTTTAGGGCTGCCCCTGCGGCATATCAAGGTTCCCAGGCTAGAGGTCGAATCAGAGCTATACCTCCCAGCCTACACCACAGCCACAGCAACTCACCGATCCAAGCCATGTCTGCGACCTACACCACAGCTCATGGCAACACCAGATCCTTAACCCACTGAACAAGGCTGGGGATCGAACCTCCGTGCTCATGGATGCTAGTCAGATTCCACCGAGCCAGACGGGAACTCCTAGAACAAATATATTTGAGTCTACTTTAAATTCTATAAGGAAATAGGTCAGAAATTAATTAGTAAAACCAAATCTTGTTAATTAGATTCTTTCCAGGTGAAACATAAAATTTTGAATAGCATTATCCATTCTGATTTATAATTAATGGACTCAATTTCTTTTGTAACAAAGAAATTTCTTATTTATCCATCAGGGACATTCAAATCACTGTCATTCATTTTATGAAGAAAGAAATGTAAAATACTTCCTAGAGGAAACATATATTTAAAAATAATTTTACTAATCATGTTTTATTTAAATTGGAGTAAATAAGGCAAGAAATTACTCCAAATCCTTTTATATTCTGCAATAGCCAGTTAGGCCTATAGATGTGATTATAGGCAAAACACTTATCCTCTCTGAGACTCAGTCATGTCATATGTCAAATGGGTGTAGGATGGGTATACCTACACCTTCACAGAGCTGAGGGTTTCTCATGAGACAGTGCCACTTGTAGGCAAATGGCAATCTTGACAAAGATGCTTCAAGCTCTAAGAATCAAAGTCAAAGGTAGACCTGAATGATGTTTGTTGTTGGAGTCAGCCAGTGGAGGTAACCTTTGCACAGAATTTCTTTGCTGCCCTTACAAATATTTTTGAAATCCTTGGCTGAAATGCTACCCTTTCGTTAAAATAACACCGTAAGGAATTATAAGACGCAGAGTGCAGTGGGCATTTGTCTTGTTTGTGGCTGCCCAGGGTCTACTTTGATGGAATCCACACTGTGGGATTATTGGAAACGATGGAGCCAGACCTTTCTTCTCCCCATTCCCTTATGGGCAAAGCCAATTGGATGCTCCTGCCCAGTGTTTTGAATCTGGGGCTAGTGAAGCTATTACACAGGGACAGTTTTGAATTCATACACGGAAGTGCATCCGGCAGCAGCCAAGGGCAGAGTGGCAGTCATGTCCTTTGAGACATCACAGACACCATTCTTGCAGTAGGACTTTGGCCTGGTTCCTGCTCCCTAACCTCCCCTGGCTCCTATCATATTTCCAGCCTTGGAGTTTAGCCTTTCTGTCCAATCTGAATTATCCTCTACCTTTCCAACAAATTCCTTTTCTGCTGAAGTTAGCAATAGTCAGTTTCTATTTGTTTCCAAGAACAAGCTATAGCTCTTAGCCAATTAATTCATTAGGAAATTGCCTTTTGGTAATTACATTAGAAAGGATTTTAATTTATTAGCTTTTCTTAAAGTAAATCTTGCCTTTCTGAGAATTAATTTTCTTTAAAAAATAGTTGAGTAGGAACCCTACAAAGAATTGTGAGCCCTGTATTGATCTGGGTAAATTGCGCATGAACTGCCTCCTCTTCTGGTTTCAGTGGGGACTTTTTTTTTCCTTTTGCGGATGTATCTTTCCCTTTCTCTTGTACTTTGTAATGTGTTACTTTGTAGGGGTTTGGTGGGTTTTTTGTCTTTTTTTTTTTTTTTAGGGCCGCAGCCATGGCACATGGAGGTTCCCAGGCTAGGGGTCCAATCAGAGCTACAGCCGCCAGTCACAGCCACAGCCACAGCAATGAGAGGTCCGAGCCATGTCTGCGACCTATACCACAGCTCACAGCAATTCTTGATCCTTAACCCAGAGTGAGGCCAGGGATCGAACTTGCAACCTCATCGTTCCTAGTCAGATTCGTTTCTGCTGTGTCATGATGGGAACTCCGGTAACATGTTACCTTGTAATGTGTTTCAAGATTATTTTTTCTTATCACTCAGTCCCCCCCTACCCCACATTCCTGCCAGGGATCCACAGATTAGCCCCAGTTGGTCAAGGAAGAAAGAATCCATAGGGAGAGGGAGCACAAAGAAAAGCAATCTGTGTTCAGCATCTGGGATTGGGGGGGGGGGGGTGCAGGAAGGAAAGCCTATCGCATTTCTACTTTAGTAAACTTCACTCTTCTAGGTTCCTTAGGTAGTTTCTTCTTTCCACTCTTGGGATAGAGAAATGAGAGAGAGGTGATGGTAGAAGAGGAAGGAAAACTTTGTTGCCACAACTCCTATTCTCGGCTCCTTATTTCCACCTAGACTGTAACGACCTTCGTATTGTTTACTGTTGATTTCTCAGCACATAAACATAATCTATCCTATCTCAGAGGTTGTTGAATAAATATGATGGATCCCTTCAACATGATTGATGTAGATTCTTATTCTATGTTAAGGTTTATTTCAGTTATTGTATTTTGCATCTCTTCTTGTTTAAGTTTTATATCTTGTATCTCTTTGCTCAGTGTTTCCTGTAAGTTTTCCATCTTTGCCTCCAGTTTATTTCTAATGTCTTGCATCATCTTCAGCATCAACAGTCTAAAGTCTTTTTCCTGGAGGCTGAGAATCTCCTCATCACTTAGCTGATTTTCTGGGGGTTTTTCTTTCTCCCTCATCTGAGTTATAGTTCTCTGTCTTTTCATTTTTATAGGTTTTTGGTGTGGTGACCTTTTTACAGATAATAGAGTTGTAGCCTCTCTTACTTCTGGTGTCTGCCCCCATTGTGGCTGAAGTGGGTATCGGGGGCTTGCTGTGGGCTTCCTGATGGGAGGGGCTGATGCCTGCCCCCTGGTAGGTGGAGCTGATTCTCATTCCTCTGGTGAGTGGGGCTTTGTCTCTGGCTGGGATTAGAGGCAGTTGTGTGCCTGAGGCGTCTTTAGGCAACCTGTTTACTGAAGGGTGAGGCTGTGATGCCACCTGGATTATTGTTTGCCCTGGGGCTTCTCAGCACTGACTGATGGGTGGGGCCAGATTCTCCCAAAATGGCCCCCTCCAGAGAAAGGCAGCTGCTGAATATTCCTGAGAGATTTGCTTTCAATGATCTTCCCTCACAACAAGCCACATTCATCCCTGTTTTCCCAGGAGGTCTTCCAAGAACTGCTGTCAGGTTTGACCCAGATTCCCATGGAGACGTTGCTTTGCCCTGGGACCCAGTGCAGGTGAAAGTCTGTGTGCGCCTTTTAAGAACGGGGTCTCGGTTTCCTCCAGACCCATGGAGCTCCTGCGCACAAGCCCCACTGGCCTTCAATGCCAGATGCTCTGGGGCGCTTTCTCCCAGTGCCAGATCCCCACACGTGGGAGTTTGATGCGGGGCTCGGAACTCTCACTCCTGTAGGTGAGTCTCTGTGAACCAGTTATTTTCCAGTCTGTGGGTCTTCTCACCCGGGAGGTATGGGGTTGTTTATATCACGTCATCGCCCCTCCTACCTCTTGATGTGGCCTCCTCTTTGTCTTCTGGAGTAGGATATCTTTTTTAAGGTTTCTGGTCCATTTGGGTGGAGATTGCTCAGCCTTTAGTTGTGAATTTTATTGTTTTTAGGAGAGAAGTTGAGCTCCAGTCCTTCTATTCTGCCATCTTCCTATGTTAAGGCTTAAAATAAATTTTTATGAGCTGGTTTGTGAATTTATTCTATTAGAAATTATATTCCAAGAGTCAAACAGGCATCTTACAAATAACCTTTTGTAAGGCAATTTCAGATAAAGACTGCCATTCCAGTACTAATGTTGGCAGTGATGATTTAGTAAGTAAAGGAGACGTGAGCTCAGAGTTGATTTTTGTTGATAAAGAAAATATTAACAGGATCTTAATGTATAAATTAGCTAATAACTTTTCTCCAATTTAAAATATCTGCTCAGGGAGTTCCCACTGTGGTGCAGTGAGTTACGGATCTGGCATCATTGCATCAGCTTGGGTCGCTGCTATGGCTTGGGTTTGATCCCTGGCCTGGGAACTTCCACATGCTGTGGGCACAGACAAAAAAAAAAATTTTTTTAAATCTGCTCAAATCCTATCTTTAGCAGCAAATCTGCACCAGATTGCTAAAAGTGAATTTTAGTAAAATATTTAAGAAGTGTTTTTCAAAGTGGCAGAGAAGCTTTAGGAGCTTCTCCACCCACAACCACATACTCTCCTCTTCCTACTGTCATCCTAGGCATCAATCCCTACCTTCTCCTCCAGCTGCCACACAGTCATCCTACTTCCAACTTCCGGCTTCATCTCTCTGCTCTGCAGTGTGCTGGCTTTGCTCCACTAATTAGTTTGATAATTACCCAGACGCAGGATTTCTACCTTTGGATCCTCAGCTCTTCTCTGTCTTTCCATTAGTGATTAAGTCCTAAATACCTTCTAATTATCTCCGAGTCTTCCCTCTTCTCTCCACCCCCACTGTCGACACCCCAACCGAGCCCTCCATCAAACTTCACTCAAAGTATAGCAATGGCTTCCTAATAGGTCTTTAAAATATATTACATTTCTCCTTTTTTTTTTTTACTTTATTATCTATTGTTTGGCCAGAGTAATTTTTTTTTCTTCTTTCTAGGGCTGCAACTGAGGCATGTGGAAGTTCCCAGGCTGGGGATGGAATCTGAGATGCAGCTGCTAGCCTACACCACAGCCACAGCAACATCAGTGCTGAGGTTGTGGTCCCTCAAGTTAGACCATTTGTATTCAGATCCTGACTTTGCCCATCACAAGGAGCATAACTTTGGGTAAATTATTCAACCTCTAGCCATGACTGAGTTCCTTCATCTATAAAGCGGTATGGATGTTGGGAGATTTAAGTGAAATAATATATGTCAAACACTTAGTGCCTAGCCTATAACACATGTTATGCAGGTATTTGATATTATCACTTAAACACAAACTCTGCACCACATTAGACTAAATGCTGCGAGGGTAGTAAGGCTTATGTTGGTCTTGTTTACTTTGGTTTTCCCAATGACCAGCACAGTACCTAGCACTAAGCAGTTGTCCATTAAATATTTATAGCATGAAATCAAGGATGACCAAGTGAATGATTACCCTTTGTTAGACATCATCGTAGTGGAGAATAGCAGAGAAGGGACCTAACCTTTACTGAGCAAGTTCTCTAAACGTCTTCTCCATATCTGAAAATAGTGATCTCAGTGACAATAAAGTATGTAAAATACTCATCCTAGTGCACACTTAGCTCACCAATTAGAGGCTAGCTAGTATTCTCCAAGCTTGGAAGCTAGCAGGTCTAACTCTCTGGGTTCCAACATTAGATTTTCAGTTCTGCATCTTTGGCTATCCTTTTTTATTACGGTCTTCTCAACCTCTGATTGCTGTTGTAAACCTTCTATGAAAGGTCAGCAGACTCTGCTGCCTTCAGTATGAGTGAACAGTTTCCCTGTCCAGAGCTTCCTCTATCCTTACGGATATTGAGAAGATAAATGGAAATGATTAGGATGTACTTTCCAAATATAAAACACTGTACTATAGAAGTTTGCCAAAGGGAACTAATATAATCAGATGTCTGTAGAAGAATTTTATGAAGACTCTGTGTATCTCTCAACCTTAATATCTAAGATTGTAGATACAATAGAAATCTATGTAGCATGTAAAAGCAAATTTATTAAAAGTCTGGAACAACTGCATTACCCAGCTGTACACAGCATGTTCTTTCTTCAGAGGCTGAGATAAATGAAAAAAAAAAAAAAGGTTGCCATAGAGATAGGTAAACTATGCCCTTTGGCGAGCAGATTAGAAGTCCATTTCAACCTGGGAGAGAAGAACGTATTTTGCCTTTAAGTGATATTTACAGATTATTTCTATGACAATTGCAACCCAAGTTATTAAAGCTCAAATGCTAAGCCTATAAACATTGCACTTCATGAAGACTTTTGTTCTTTTGGTAAAACTTATTTTAACATTTATGTACAAACCTTAAAAGCTACTATCTTTATACCTTGGAAAATGTATTTTTAATGTTCTTCCCCCTAAGATAATATAAAAATCTTCCTTGAAATCTATTCTGTCACACAATTGGCTTCATTCTCTTTGAAGTTCGTATTTTATTTTTGAATCATTTGTCAGGCAAAATGTAGTATCATGAAGGAGGCACCAGCACTGGAAATGCTTATGAAACATGGAGAACCCACTTGATAATAACTCAAGGTAATCAGTTAGCAGAAAGATTTGTGGATGGTAATATTCAGATCCCTATGTAGTTATTTACTCTGTTCTTAAAAATTACGAAAGTAGTTACAAATCCATAGCTGAGAAAATCTGCCAGTTGATGCAAGCATTTGCTGCAGGGAGAAAATTTGTCAAGGTCAAGCTTACTTTGTCTGTTTGTGTAAGATAGGGTCTGTGGATAACAAAGAGGAAGCTGGATTTTTTTTTTTTTTTTTTGTAAATTGAATGAATTTTATGTCATCGTAAATCTGACCACTGTTCCCTGAAATATTGCTGCATAAATCCATTTTTCAGGTATGATAACTTAAAAGAGATTTGTATTCCCTAGGGAAATAATTTCTCTCTTTTTCTGGCATTGGGAATTTAGTCACGACCTTCCTTTGCCCAGGCCAAGGTTTAGGTAATTGCTTCCTTCTCCTGTACTGGTGGTGACTATTTATAATCTGTGTGTGTGTGTGTGTGTGTGTGTGTGTGTCTGTGTGTTTTATTGGGCATTTTCAGAGAGGAAGAATAGTAGACACAAAATACTTGCCTCAAATATTCTGAACTCCAAACCAGGACCCCTTAAATTCCTAAATTTGGGTGAGTAGTAGTCCCTGTTGTGGTGCAGTGGAAACAAATCCAACTAGGAACCATGAGGTTTTGGGTTCAATCCCTGCCCTTGCTCAGTGGGTTAAGGATCTGGTGTTGCCATGAGTTGTGGTGTAGGTCACAGCTCAGATCCCATGTTGCTGTGGCTGTGGTGTAGGCCGGCAGCTGTAGCTCCAATTTGACCCCTAACCTGGGAACCTCCATATGCCAAGGGTGTGGCCCTAAAAAGACTAAATAAATAAATAAATTTGGGTGAGTAAATGATCATGTTTCTCATCTTCCCCTCACCCCCAGCCTCCACTGTCTTTCTCTTAAATGTAGGAAAACCAAGTGAGTCAATATACTTGAAGATCATATAAGACGTGACAAGGAAGGCCATGAACAGTTTGAGGTAGAATATCAGTTTTCCTTTTTTCTGAAATGAAGTAGAAACTTGAGCAACTTCACACTTCCTAGGTTAAGATTTGGAAAAGGGAGCCATACATTGTCCATATTCTTGTTTATTTTCCATAAAATCAGTTATTTTATTTCTCCATCTAAGAAAATTTCATTAGGAGTTCCCATAATGGCTCAGCGGAAACGAATCCAACTAGGAGCCATGAGGTCACGAGTTCGATCCCTGGCCTCACTCAGTGGGTTAAGGATCCTGTGTTGCCGAGAGCTGTGGTGTGGGTCTGTGGTGTGGGTTGCAGACGAGGCTTGGATCTGGCGTGGCTCTGGCTGTGTCTGGCGTAGGCTGGCAGCTACAGCTCCCTAGCCTGGGAAGCTCCATATGCCGCAGGTGAGGCCCTCAAAAGACAAAAAGACAAAAAACAAAACAAACAAACAAAAAACAAAAGAAAAAAGAAAATCGCATTAATGTTTGTACAAGGAAAAGTGTGGCAAACACTGAAATCTGACCAGCCTAAAACCCATTCCCCAGCCTCTTCTCCATTCCCAATCCTCCGTTAGAGAGGCTGGGAGTGTTAAATATTTTCTTTCTACCTGCTTTATGGTTAGGGGTCGCCATGTGATCTGTTCTGCCCAATATAGCATAAGCAGAGATCTACTGTGAGCCTTCCAGGAAAGATTTTCTCTCCTAAAAAGGGACAGATGTGGTTGATGCCACCTTTTTCCTCCCCACACTCACCCATCTTTCTTAAGTGCCTTAAATGTGAACGTGATATCTGGTGCAGTGGTGGCCATATTGTGACCATGAGTCCAAAGTATGAGGCTAAGTATGATGTAAAGATAGAAAAGGCCAGGGTCTTTGGTGGCATCATTCAGCAGGAGATCCAACCTCCCATCTCTGTCTTCTAATTCTGTGAGACAAATAGGTCCCTACTGGTTTAAGCCACTATTAGTCTGATTTTCTGAATAAAGACTTGGTTTTAAGTTCAGTCAAACCACCCCTCACCCTACCCCAAAGTATAAGTTAATGCTTTTTATTTCTTGGCTATTTTAGGTAAGATTGTTTCATCTGTAGTAGTCAGTATAAACTTTTTTCAATTCAGTAAATAAACAAGACTTTTCCAAAGGGTGGAAGAGGGGTGATAGTTTGGTGTTATGGAAACATTAGCATGTTATTAAGATGTGCATGTAACACAGTTCAAGAGTCATCCTTAGAGTGATAATAACTTTTAACTAGTTTGAGAAATGAGGCCAATTACAGGAAGAATAAAATTTAAAGTTAATTCCTTTTTTTTTAAACAACTTTTTATTTTTTATTTTTGTATTTTTTTTTAGTTCCGCACCCATGGTCTGTGGAGGTTCCCAGGCTAGGGGGTGAATTGATGTTGTAGCCACTGGCCTACACCATAGCCACAGCATCACCAGATCCAAACCTCGTCTGCAACCTACATGACAGCTCATGGCAACGCCGGATCCTTAACCCGCTAAGCAAGACAGGCATTGAACCTGTGTCCTCATGGATACTAGTCAGATTCGTTTCTTTTGAGCCGCAATGGGAACCCCCTAAAGTTAATTCCTTTTAATCAGAGGTTCACATCAAGGCATTTTGTGTGTGTGTGTAAGTTAATGAAACTGTCTTCCATAAAGTAGAAAGCACCTCTTCCCTGTAAAGATTCTTACTTTTTCTATCCCAATTCTGTATCTCTGGGAATAGAACCTTCTGTCTTGGCAGACTTGTCTGTTTTTAGTAGAATGATGTGCACCTCTTCTAAAGCACTTCTCTTGTTGATTCCCCCTGATCCTAATGAGCACTCCACAGAATGGTAGACATCCTTCTGTAGTTTCTAAGCTGTCAGCTGCAGTGCCATGTAGCTATCAGCTTCATCACATGACACTATCAAGTTGCCCATGATCTCCTAGTCACTTCAGATAGCCAGTCACGTTCAACTTAACGTCACTCGTTCTGAACCAATTCTCCATCAGTTACAGGGAAACAAAGCTACATAATTTATACTGCTATTTAACAATATCAGCTAAACTTTCAGCATACACACTCCTAAAAAGGAGTCCCCTGAAAAGATAGCCTTTATGATTCTTTGGAAAATTATTTCAATTCAGTGGGCTGCAGACTTCATCACAAGTCATGGATATAACAATGCTGCATTCTGTGGTTCTGGCTTCAGATTTGCATGTCAGATGGTTAAGTAACAATCATCAACTGCTTCTTGTTTTAAACTGAAGTTAAATTCACATAACCTAAAATTAACCAGATTGAAGTGTACATTTAGTATATTCACAGTGTTGCACAACCACCACCTCCATCAAGCTCCAAAACACTTCATCACACAAAAGACGACCTCTTCCGCATTAAGTAGCTACTCAGCGTTATCTCCCTTCATTCTGGTGCAAGCATCAATCTGCTTTTTGTCTTTATGGATTTACCTCTTCTGGATATTTCATATAAATGGAATCATATAATACGTGACCTTTTGGGTCTGGCTTCTTTCACTTAACATCCTGTTTTTGAGGTTTATCTCATCATAGCAGATATCAGTACTTCGTTTCTTTTATGGCTTAATACTATTTCACTGTATTCATATTTTGCATTTTTATTCATCCGTTCATTCACTGATGAACATTTGGGTTGTTTCTATCTTTGGGCTATTGTGAAGATGCCGTAGACATTTATGTATGTGTTTATGTTTTAGTATCTGTTTTAAATTCTTTTGTTGTTGTTGTTGTTGTTGTTGTTGTTGCTATTTCTTGGGCCCCTCCCGCGGCATATGGAGGTTCCCAGGCTAGGGGTCGAGTCGGAGCTGTAGCCACCGGCCTACGCCAGAGCCACAGCAACTCGGGATCCGAGCCGCGTCTGCAACCTACACCACAGCTCACGGCAACACTGGGTCGTTAACCCACTGAGCGAGGGCAGGGACCGAACCCGCAACCTCATGGTTCCTAGTCGGATTCGTTAACCACTGCGCCACGACGGGAACTCCCTGTTTTAAATTCTTTTGGTTACGTTCCTTGGCATGGATCTGCTAGGTCATATGGTAATTTTACGTTTAGCTTTTTGAAGAACCACAATACTATTTTCCACTGCCGCTGCACCATTTTAGTTACCCACGAGCAAAGCATAGGAATTACAATTTGTTCACATCCTTACCAGCATTTGTCATTTTCCTTTTTTAAAAAATTGTAGTCATCCTGGTGGATATAAAGTGGTGTTTCATTGTGGTTTTGATTTACATTTTCCTGATGATTAATGAAGATGAACATCTTTGCATGTGTTTGTAGGCTATTTGCATATCTTCTTTGGAGAAAAGTCTATACAAATCTTCTTTGACTTATGGTGGGACTATGTCCCAATAAACTCATGGACTATCATATGTCAGAAATGCATTTAATATTCCTAACCTACCAAACATTATTTAAGGTAGCCTCGCCTATCTTAAACAAGCTCAGAACACTTACGTTGGCTTATAGTTGGGCAAAATCATTTAACACAGAGCCTGTTTTGTAATCATCTGTTGAATATTTCATGTAACTTATTGAATACTTCATGTAACTTATTGAATACTGTACTGAAGATGAAAAACAGAATGGTTGTATGGGTACAGAATGGTTGTAAGTGTATTGGCTGTTTACCCACATGATTTCCTGGCTGAATGGGACCTGTGCCTTGCTGCCAATACCCAGCATCACGAGAGCATCCTATGTGCGTATTGCTAGCCCAGAAAAAGATTAAAATTCAAAATTCAAAGCATGGTTTCTATTGACTGTGTATCACAAAGTTGAAAAATTGTAACTCAAATTACCATAAGTTAGGGACCATCTGTACATCTCTTGCCCATCTTCTAATTGGGTTGTTTATTTTTCTGTTATTGAGTTGTTAGAGTTCTTCATATATTCGGGGTACAAGTTATCTCTTGGATATATGATTTGCAGATTTTTCTCTACATTTATATGGGTTGTCATTGCAGTTCTTTGACAATGTCCTTTGATGCACAGAAGTTTTAAATTTTGATGAAGTCCAATTTATTTTTCCTTTTGTTGCTCCTGCCTTTGGTCTTATATCTAAGAAGCCATTGCCAGACTCAAGGTCATGAAGATTTACCACTGTGTTTTCTGCTAAGAATTTTATAGCACCAACTACTTTTGTGAAGTTAGCACAGCATGACTGTTCAAAAGTAAAAAGAAATAAAGTTTATGTACTAACTTGCTTCAGACAGAACTTATCTAATGATAAAGACTTTCTTCCCCGGTATAATTAGAAGTTGATCCTGGATTCTGCTACCTAGCTATCTAGATATTACCTTGTCCTCTTAGCATCTAATTAACAGGGGTTGTTAACTGATGAACTAAGTGGGAGAAAGACAATTTAACAAGAAGGTCAGCATAGCCCATGGAAGACAGGCAGATGGTTTGGAGACAAGAAGCCAAAATTCATACTAAATGAAGGCTTGTTATAGGACAAACCAATCTTTGCTATGTTTCAAAATACTCTACCTACCTCATAACATCATTTCATTTCTTAAACTACTCCATTAGTGAGTGTCTTTCACTGAATATCAAGGCAGTGTCTTCACCAGTAAGGTATTAGGTATAGTCTTGAGATGAGTAGCAGGAGACCCTCAGAATGCTAACCAATGAGCAGGGCCAGCCTTTGGAAAACTGGTCCAGAAACTAAGTTTGTCTTGGAGGCTTCCTTGTGGTGCAGTGGGCTGAGGATCTGGCATTGCTGCCACAGCTGTGGCATGGGCTGCATCTATGGCATGGGTTCCATCCCTGGCCAGGAACTTCCATGTGCCATGAGTGCAGTTAAAAAAAAAAAAAGAAAAAAAAAGTTTGTTTTTAGTACCTATTTACCTACTGAGGTTTCAAAGATGAGGGCAGCCTTCTGACTACCCTAGGCCCAAATATGAATGATTTTCTTGCATAGCCTCCACAGATATTTAGTCTTACAGGTTGAAAAATTATTTTTTTATTTGTTACAAAATTGTCCAAAGGGGAATTCATTCATTCTAACTTAACTCACAAAAGGCTACTTTATAAGTTAGGCTGCCAATTTCAGAATTTATTAGACTTATATCTACTCAGATACCAACATTGGCTATTTGCTTCAACTTCTCCCTCTTAATGGTAAAGCCAATTGGGAGACAAATTGTTGATGCTACATTTTGGTAGAAACTCAATAAAGTTGTGTGCAGTAGGTCCAGGTGGTATGGATCTTTACCTGCTCCTCATAGTATAAGGGTACTTGCATATAAATATTAGTGATTTTCTCCAAAGAGGGTCTGTCTTTCAACAGGTACGCTGTTCATTCCTATATAGAGTTTTTCTCTCTAGTGGGTTGTATGAATCAGAGCATACTCAGAGTATCTAGGAGCAATCACTCTATCCGCCTCTCTACATACAGTTCCTTCCATACCAGAAGAAAGCTTGCTCCTTTACTGATCTAAAGCCCTTTTACAAATGGCTAACCCCTGGCTTATACTTTGAGTAATTCAGTTGTTTCAATAACTTAAGTCCCTGAACCACCAAGTAGGAGGAAATTAATGAGGCTTTATTTTCCCTCCTTTTTTCCCTCTCAAAAGACAAGGAGCCTGAAGAAAAAGTGAATCCTAAGTGCATTTAGTCCTTCCTTTCTTACACATCAGCCCACAGCATTATTGCAAACAAAATCTTAGGTTTTTTGGGCCGGGTTCTGTGGATCATCAGTAATATACAGATTGATTTCAGCCGTTATACAGATGAAGAAATTTTGCTTTTAAGGTTGCACGTTTATGTTAACGGGTGTTAGAAAAAGACCTAATGAGTTTATCAAACTCATGGGGTCGAAGATACTATTGTTCAGGATGAAGCTTAAGTCTGGAAAAAAAATTAATGGTTTTTAAAAATTACATTAAACACATAGAGAGTATAAGTGGTATGAAGATGTGGCGAAGATGATGAAGGTAGTACCCCAAACTAAAATTTGGGAAACACAATTTATTTCTTATATTAAGTAGCAAAGTTTTAGGAGCATTTGTGCAATATATCTTGATAGCTGATTTAATACATCCAATAAAATCACGTGCTATTCCCTACCTTCTCCTTTGGCTATAAATGCTTCATTTGGAAAAAGTGCTTACTATGGCAGGCTCAACATGGGAGGTCTTCACCCAATTTTCCTCCTCATTCAGGCATTCAGATTCAGCAGTTATCTATAAATGCACTCCCTTGTGATTATGCCTCATCCTAACTTTTTCTTATCAGTAGGTCAGCCTGGCCTTTCTCCTAGTCTTTTTCTCTGTTCACCCACTCTGGAGTTGCATCTCCCTTGAAACTTCCACTTAGCAATTTATTTTCCTGTCTGGCACTAAATATACATTGTTTTCCTCATCCATTCCGTCTTTTCCATTCCTCTTCCTAGTTCTTTCTGCATACTGCAACACTTGGTGAAAATAATAACAAAAATAGATAAATGCAATTACTGGCTATTTTTATAAAATTAAGTGTAGCTTGCCCCTGGTCTGTTCTAGGTATGTTCTCACCAAGTAATTGACGTTGGTCCTCTGAAGTCCCAAGTGTCCTTCCATTTAAGGATGCTGGGTAAAACTAATATCAGCTTGCTCTCTTTCCTTCCTTTTCTTAGGTCTGAGACAGACTTCCAATCCCCCTGTTACGACAGCACAGTAAGAATCTGAGGCATTTGACAATATCACTGAGTGAGTTACAGTTCTTTTGAGAAACCCAGTGACTTGTTTTTTAAATGGCTGCACCTGGGGCATATGGACGTTCTCAGAACAGGGACTGAATCCAAGCTGCAGCTGCAACCTATGCTACAGCTGCAGCAATGCCAGATCCTTTAGCCCATTGTGTTGGGCTGGGGAGCAAACCTGGGCATCTGTAGTGACCCAAGCTGCAGCAGTCAGATTCTTAACCCACTGTGCCACAGCAGGAAATCCCCAGTGACTTTCTTAATTGGACTAAGGGACAATGGCTCCATTTGGGACACATTAATAAACCACTGAACCTGAGTCACTTCTACAGATGCAGTATAACCTAATTTTTTTAGTTTAAATATGAGAAAAAGAATGTATACATGTATGTGTAACTGGGTCATCATGCTGTACAGTAGAAAAAAATAATAATGTATTGGGGAAATTAAAAAAAAAGAAACAAAAAAAAGAAATTAAGCTCTCCTTAGCCTCATCCCCAAATTTTGGAGCGGTATTCTATTTGGAGCCTTAATGATGACAGTCTCTCCCATGTGGTTCCTCAGCATCTCTGCATCTGGGTGCTAGTCAATGCCCTATGATAGAACCTTCCTGTCTTAACCTGGTACCTAAATATAAAGCAATCTTGGCTAATAAGGTTATCAGTGATTAAACTTGTGACTGAGAAAAAGATAATTCTTCCCAAATGAATATGTAGATTTAAGGGTATATAGTACATAAAGATGTAAGAATAACTGAAAGGTGAATGAGCTTTATGTTTTATCAAGAGGGATAGGATGAAGGTTCTGGAAGTGCTAGAGGTATAACTGTGAGAGGAAAAGATGGATAAAATGAAAGGCTGAAGTGACTTAAAGAGACACTTGGGGAAAGTTCCAGAAGTTTGGGAAGCTAGAGCAGCGATAGGAGGTTTTAAGAATGCTAGCAGAGTCCAGTGGGAGAGGTACATTAGCTTTATACACTTAAGTTATCTAGAAAAGGCTTGGAAAGGGGAAGCAGCAGCTTAAGTCACTTCACCTGAACAGGCCCTAGGGCTCTTGAGATTAGAAATTTGATAAAGAGATTTAGGGTGAAACCCCAAAAGAACCGCTCAAGCAGTATCTGGAAGTTGCAGAAAGAAAGCTGTTTAGTAATGGTGTGTTAAAATTGCGTTTAATGAATTAAGAAGCATCAAACTAGTTTGAGTAGCCAGATTGTACTGTCACTTTGGATAATTTGTATTCTAAAGTTTGCAAAACAGAGCCATTCAGAAATCTAAGTGAGTGACTGCCTGAACTGAGACAAGACCCAGAAAGAAGACAAAACTAGAGTCAAAATAAAGAAAAAAGAAAAAAAAAAAAAAGGAAAAGCTACAGTTTCTATGACAGGTGGTGATGCTGAAACTTACCATGGTGGAATTCTAGGAAGATACTCTCTAGAGGTTATTCTGATATATTTTTTTACCAAGGTATAAAAAGAATTACTTAGGGATATGAGATCTTTCTAGTCACCTTCAAACCACACCAGGTCTAGTCCTGAGAATGAACTGAAGTGGGTCAAAATGCACCCTTTCTCCAGTGCACACTGAAATCCAATGTTTAACTGAGGCATAAGTGAAAAGCTTTTAGGAATTCCCATTGTGGCTCAGCAGAAACAAATCTGACATCCATGAGGACGCAAGTTCAATCCCTGGCCTTGCTCAGTGGGTTAAGGATCTGGTGTTACCACAAGCTGTAGTGCAGATCACAGACATGGGTTGGAACCTGCATTGCTGTGGCTGTGGTGTAGGCCAGCAGCTGTGGCTCTGGGGTCAAATAGGAACCTCCATATGCCACGAGTGTGGCCCTAACAATTCAAAAAAAAAAAAAACCAGCTTTTAGATATATTTTCTTTGAAATCAAAGTTTCCCTATATCTGAGGTTAAATCAAAGAAACATATGGCCCAATTCTTTATATTTTTACCACAGTTGCTCCATTTTCCCCTACAGGTTCATGTTACATTTAGATTTGGTAAGCAACAGTATGTTTTTGATTGCTTATGATTCAAGTTACTTTTAAACTGTTTTGTTGGGGTATGATTAAACTCCAAACACATTTTTTCATAGAGCTCCTCTTCCCGAAAGACCAATTCTGTTTTAAAATAGGGGTTTTTTTTTTTTGTTGTTGTTGGTTTGTTTTAAAAACAAAACTGTTAACCGAATCCAGTAGTTAACATAGGCAGCACAAAATTTTGATTTTAGAATGTGGAAAAGATTTGGAAGCTTATTAAAATAAAGTGACTTGGTGGTAGAATCAGCCATCTAAGTGAACAAAAGAAAACAGGGCATCTGACACTGTGCTATCTCAGGAATGGGAGACCCACACCTGTATCAAGTGTCAGTAAAAGACAGCATTTGGCTCGGAGACAACCATCGACCAGATGAGGTAAACCAGGAGATATCTCCTGGGCTCTTATTTACTCTTAGCCCTACTGCAGAGGGATAAAAACCCAGCCCGCATGCACTGCAGTCAGATGAGGGAGAAAGAGGTGGCCCACGTTGCAGACAATAAGCATTTCATAAACATACACTTGGTACCAGCAGTGTAGGCAGAAATTGACATGGAGGCCTAAAGGAGCAGGTGGAGTGGGAGTTGGGTTGAGAATTGGCTTTTTTTTTTTTTTTGGAGAATAGCCACACAGAAAAACGGCCACACTATGTCTTTCATCTCAACCGTTTCTCAGTCTTGATTTCAGAGGGCTGCTTCTACATCTCATCATGGTTTTAATGAAATTGTTGAAAAATTATTGAAAAAAAGCCAAACAATAGTTGATGCCTAAAACCTTTTATCTCCAAGCCAAACTGGGAATTCAGGTTTCCCTCCTGCCTCCTCCAATTTCCTTCCCAAACACAAACACATGCGTGTGCATGCTAGTTAAGCTGTATGTAGTCCTCTGTAACTTTTTTCCCCCACTGCAGTGTCACTGATATTCATCTGTAAATGTTTCCTGTCCCTATAGAGTGGCCCTGTTTGGACACCCGGTACACTCCACTACACATATACTGACACAGAGGCAGTGGATATTCATGGAGAGAAGCCATAGGTGGGTGTGAATTTCCCTTGTGTCTGCAGTTTTCAGGGTTCTAAATGCTCTCACTAGCCCTCAGCCTTTAGCAATTCATTAAAAAATTAGTTGTAATCTTCTTACCTGCTTGAAGCATCTGGAGTTTCTCTCTCTTGTGCTCTGCTGCAAGTGAGCCAATGTTCTCCACCTCTCTCTCCTTGAAAGTTTGTCCTTCTGTGGTTTTCAATGTACTTTTTTTTTTTTTTTTTAACCCTGCAGTCTCAGCTGTTTGATGAGTTTAAGAAAAGGTATGGTTGTTGTTTATCTAGCCTTTTCTTTTTACTAAGGTGGAAATAATATTCTTTCCAGCTCTCTGCATCCTAGATATAAGTGGAATTGCATTTGCCTTGAAATATATCTGATTTGGGCTGATGGCAGGATAAGCATGAAGTTATTTCTAGGCTGTAGTTACAAATGTGAGACATAAAAGTTCAGGTGTCACCTATAGATGTGGTCATCAAAACTGATAGAATAGATATTTTAAGGGGAAAATAAACTGGGGGAAAAAGAGCTAATAGTTGGAGACACAGAATGAAATCATTGAGCCTACAGTAAAAAGGATGTTTATGCGTATGTGAGTGTTTGATGGGAAGTGGATGGTTGAACAAAATAATAATTATATTTTCTTTAATGGTCTGATGCTATTCCAGTTTTATATCTGATTTCCTGCTACCTATGCCTTTTAGTTAAGCACAACTGTTTCTAGAAAAGCATCTGAAAGTTTTCCCTCTCTTCCTTCTCAGCTAATTAATATTGACACGTCCTGGCTTTATCAGCAGAGAAAGGAATCACTTTCTTTTATTTTTTTCCTTTGCATTTCTTTAATTATTTAAAGTGGTGCTGTTCCATATAGCTAAAGACTAACAACAGCAACAACAAAACCTAATGGTGATTCATTCATTTTCTCCGCCAGAGCCACATCTCAGCCCAAGGTCTCATGATGGCAGCAGCATGAGATTAATTCTGGAATCACAGGCTGCTTGCTTGAGAATTTTTAGTTTGAGTGCTCTTCTCCTTTGGGTGGGGAGCTCCTACTGATTGTATATACAGAATGACAGATTGAAAATTAGGCTTTCTATTTGGAAGCTAGATATTTTGAACAAAATTAAGGATAGTGTAGGTTGGGTGGAATAGGTTGAAATGACACTCCTGCTCCTTGACAAAGCTCTTAAAATATACACACCTATACATACAGACTAGATAATAAAGTCAGAATCCACCCTCAAGAACAAGGTAAATCACCAAACATCTGCAGTGTCTCATTACTTTTCCTGCAATAGCAGCATAGTATGATAATTAAAGTAATGAAGGCTCTGGACTCTGCATTTAAATACTGGCTGCATCACGCACTAGCTGTGTGACCTTGAAAAGTTATTTGATCTCCCCAAGTTTCAGTTTCCTCTCATGTTATATAAGGGTTAATAAGCATAATAAACATATATCAAATATATGGTATGCATGGTGTTTATTCACTTATTTTTTATTTTGAAAGTGCATACAATTCTTTATTTAGACAATAAAGTATATATAAATGTTTATTTTTGATTTAACAAGTTGAAAGAAGGCTCAGAAGAGGGTATTCAGACTTAGTCTCCAAAGCATATTATTGCCAAGATCTGCTCTAAGCACTTTGCAGATATAACTTATTCAGTCCTTCTCAAAACTGTATTAGGTCAGTACTCTTTTGGCCACACTCATTTTCTAGAGGGGGAAACTGAGGCACTGTTAAGTTAGGTAACTTGCCCAGGGCCACTTAGCTCATAAATACTGAAGCTGAGATGTGAACCCTAGCACCCTGGCTTCAGAGTCTACATTCTAAACAGTCCACAGTCCAAATCCAAGGACATTATATATATTAACTCATGAAAAGCTCACCCTCCCCCCGAGATAAGTACTATTATTATCCTCATTCTATGTGTGAGAGAAGTTAGGTAATTTGCCCAGGATTACATAGCTGGCTAACGATGGGGCTGGGATCCATCCCAGGCAAATCTAGTTCTAAAGCCCAGAGTCAAAAATCATTATGTGGTATCTCTTCTCAGTAACAGTACCTACATCAGAGCAGTCTTGTGAGAATTAAATGGAATATAGTATTTAGAGCACTTAGCTGGAGCTCCCGATGTAGCACATCAGGACTGGTGGTGTCTTGGGAGGACTGGGGCACGGATTCAGTCCCCGGCCTGGCACAGTGGCTTAAGGGTCTGGAGTTGCTGTGACTGAGGTTTGGTTCTCGTCTGTGGCTCAGATTTGATCCCTGACCTGGGAGCTCCATGTGCCGAGGGCGACCAAAAAAAAGAAAAAGAAGAAGAAAAAGAAAAAAAGCACTTAGCCCATTGCCTGGCACCATTCAAGTGGTATTTCTCTCCTCCTCCGTCTTCTCCTTCTTCTGTTATTAGACTCTGACAGCCTGTGGCCTGAGGAGCAATTGCTGTGAGGTAGGAATAGCAGGGATGTATAAGACTGGACCGGATATGTGACGCCCTTGCTCTCTTGCTCTCTCCTCCTAAGACAGGGGTCTTTGTTGGATAATCCTTGCATCTCTTTTTATTTACCTCCAAGGCCTAACTGCAATAGAGAAGGTGACTAGATATCAGAGAAAATTGTAGGGAAAGAGAAAGGATCATAAATGTTTTGCTGGGAGTTTTAAAACTTGATGGAATTCCAGTCTCTCTTAACTGGTGGCAAGCTAACACAGAATAGCACACCGTACTTCCTAAATGATGCCAAGGCCAGTATAACGGTAGAAGGTTTTGTTTAATCTTTACTTTGTGCCAAGTACTTTTCTAAGTGCATATACGTTCATTTACTTATTCCTCAGAAGAGCCTTATGAGGTGAGTGCTATTATTCTATCCACCTTACAGATGAGGAGACTGAGGCCACATAGTAAGTGGTAGAGCTAGGATTTGAACCCACTTTGGCTCCAAGCTCTTTTTTTTTTCCTTCCTCTTTTTTAGGGCTGCACCTGCAGCATATGGAAGTTCCCAGCCTAGGGGTCGAATTGGAGCTGCAGCTGCCAGCCTACACCACAATCACAGCAACACAGGATTGGAGCTGCAGCTGTGACCCACACCACATCTCACAGCAACACCGGGTCCCCTGCCCACTGAGTGAGGCCAGGGATCAAACCCGCATCCCCATGGAAACTAGTTGGGTTCCTTACCACTGAGCCACAAGGGAAACTCCTCCAAAATCTAAGCTCTTATGTTCCTTTCACCTTAGTACTAGCTTTAACACTCTTAAAATATTATGTACTGCTGATGTATCTTGTGAAGGAAACAAAAGATTAAATACGTAATTTAAAATACAAAGGTAGGCATTTTTGATGTAATTGTTTTAGAGGCCTCCCAAATTAAGGATGCCTCCTGTCTCTCTCCATTAAATTGCACTTTGTTTCTTCTACCTATAATGCTTTCACCCCTTCACCAAAGGTGAGATTCTGTTTTGTTTTGTTTTTTAATTTGTCTTTTTATGCACCCGTGGCATATGGAAGTTCCCAGGCTAGGGGTCAAATCAGAGCTGTAGCCACTGGCCTACACCACAGCCACAGTAATGCCAGATCCTAGCTGCATGTGTAACCTACGCCACGGTCCACGGAACGCCAGATCCTTAACCCACTGAGCGAGGCCAGAGATTGAATCTGCATCCTCATGGCTACCAGTCAGATTCCTTTCCGCTGAGCCACAATAGGAACTCCAAAGGTGAGATTCTTTTTTTTTTTTTTTAATGATTTTTATTTTTTCCATTATATTTGTTTTACAGTGTTCTCTCAATTTTCTACTGAACAGCAAAGTGACCTAGTCTCACACACACACACACACACACACATATATATACACACACATACATATTTTTTCTCACATTATCCTCTATCATGTATGTTCCATCACAAGGGACTAGATAGAGTTCCCTGTGCTGTATAGTAGGATCTCATTGCTTACCCATTCCAAATGCAATAGTTTGCATCAAAGGTGAAATTCTTGATGAAATGTTCTCGATCTATTTGGCAGGGCTTGCTTGGCAGTGGCATGGATAGAGGTTTCTTTTTGCATCCACAGCCAAGCCTGAGGAAATAGTCAGATGGGAAGTACTGGGGTGTTGTCACCCTCTGCCTTTTTTTTCTAGGACAGAAATTGTTGGTACATACTAGCAGCCAATGACCATGTCATTGCACCTTATTTGGTATCCTAAGAGAGCAGTTTTTCCTAATTTATTTGTGAAGAAATACATATAATACATATATTTATATGATATATACTAGAAATATATAATGTATTGTAATATATGTCATTCTATATATGATATATAAATTGTATATAATATTACATATACATCTCTCAAAAGACCAAGCATGCAGGATTTGTAAACAACACAAAGGAGATTTAGGGAATTTGTAGGTCTTACATGTTTTCCTTTCTCAGTGGGAATAGACAGCTTATTTTTCTTTTGGAAGAGGCACAGAAATATTTACTATACCTTTCTAAATAGCAGTAGACAGTAATCATGGCCTGCCAATCCCATCTGCTTCTCAACAGAAGAACAAAGCTTTGTGAGGCATCTGCCCCCTCCTGTAACAGATTTTCATAAGGGTTTTACATAACTGCATGTTTTGCTTGTTGACAACTTGGTGGCCCTGGATTGAAAACTCTATGCTGATATGTAGCACATTGATTAATGCATTTTCCAAACTCATGGCCAGCTCAGAAAATTTCTAAAAATTAGATTTTACAATCTATAGGTATAAATGTATACTATTTTGTAATATTTCCAGAGATGCTAGTGAAGGATTTGAAAAATTCAGAGAGAGTATAATGCTAAAACTCTCTCTAAACTATTTGGATAGTTGTGGTTATTACTGATGTGAATTTGTTGATGCTACCCTGATGCTATTAGTAAATTCTTTGAAGGTAAGGTTTTTATTTTGTAACCCATAGTGAGCCTAAGAGAGTAATTTGGATGTATGTGATACTTCATTAAAATTTGTTGAACATGTGAATGATTGAATAAATATAGATATGGATGGAGAGAGAGATAGATCCTGTTGGTTCTATTTCTCTGAAGAACCCTGACTGATACAAATCCTTATCCTCAAGGTCCAAGGTAGCATCCATATCATCAGCAGGATACAGGAAGGTCTATAGGAATACTGAGCCAAGAGCAATCTTTAGGTGTCTCTCTCTTTTTTGGGGGGTGTCGGTGGGGGGCAGTTCCCAGCTCAGGGATTGAACCTGTACCACAGCAGTGACCCCGGCAACAGTGACAGTGATGGATCTTTAATCAGCAGCACCACAAGGGAACTCCTCCAAAAGCTGCCACAGGATGTTTCCACTTATATTCCATTACCCAGAGCCTAGCCTCACAGGTTACATAAATGGGGCTGGAAAATGTCTTTATCCTGGGTGGCTGCATGCCTAGCTGAAAGTTCTAATGCCAAGTAAGCAAAGAAAATGGTTGTTGGGGACAACTAGCAATCTCTCTGCATCTTCAAAGTGGTACCTTTAAAGTCATTTCAGTTAAAATTAGTTTAATTAAAAGTTTTATTTTCCATGATATTAAAAAACCTAACTTTCATGCATGATATAACTATATAAAATAATTATCTTAGAATGGAAAACTACTTGATAAACACATTTTCACTATTACATTACTTCAGTTTTCTTTTAATATATAAGAAAGAGAACCCTAACCATGCCTTTTATTACAAAACTATCCTACCTCCAAGCAATATTTAAGTGAAAAACAAAATATTGCTTGTTTATTTATTTATTTATTTATTTATTGCTTTTTTTGGGCTGCACCCATGGCATATAGAAGCTCCCAGTCTAGGGGTTGAATTGGAGCTACAGCTACCAACCTACACCACAGCCACAGCAATGCCAGATCTGAGCCAAAGCTCCAGCCAACACCACAGCTCATGGCAATGCCAGATCCTTACCACTGAACCACAACAGGAACTCCAAAATATTGCTTATTTTTTAAAATATGGTAAATTTTTTCCCAGAATATAATCCAAAGTCACCAAATTATAACTTTGTCTCATTTGTTTAACACTGAAATTGCTTAAGAAATAAAATGTTACAAACAGAATAGAAAAAAAACCAAATGAATTTCATTTCCCCATTATTCATGGTATTACAAAAATATGCACATGGGTTAGAGGAAAGGGAGGGATTAATAGAGTACAGAGGATTTTCGGGACACTGGAGCTAGTCTATGGGATATTATCATGGTGGATACTTGTCATTATACATTTGTCAAAACTCATATGATGTACAACACCAAAAGTGAATCGTAATGTAAACTGTGGGTGATAATGGTCAGTGTAGGGGGTCATCAGCTGAAACATATCCCCGTGGGATGCAGATAATGGGAAGGCTGTACATTTATGGGTAGGAGCAAAGGGTATAATATGAGAAATTCCTGTACTTTCTTTTTGTTGCTATGAACATAAAACTGCTCTAGAGCAGAGTTTCTTTTTTTTTTAAAGTGCATAGTGTCAAAGTCAAATTTTTTGAATCAAATAATTTTTTCATTTGCTTAACATATGTTTACTGCTCTCCTACTGTGTCCTAATTATAGCAGAAGATACAAGTATCTTTAGGAGCTTTTAGAAACACCTAGGAAATCATGTGTTTGGAGATAAGACTTCTTAGGGTCAAGAAGGTTGAAAACTCAGGTATTATTATCTAGAAACTGAAGGAACACGCTACTATTTGAAGGTAGAAGAGACCAGGCTCATCTCTTACGTCAAAAAATTTTTAAAGTCAAATTTGCTTTTTTTTTTTGTCTTCTTGCCATTTCTCTGGCCACTCCCTTGGCACATGGAGGTTCCCAGGCTAGGGGTCTAATCGGAGCTGTAGCCGCCAGCCTACGCCAGAGCCACAGCAACGTGGGATCCGAGCTGTGTCTGCAATCTACACTACAGCTCATGGCAACGCTGGATCCTTAACCCACTGAGTTAGGCCAGGGATCGAACCCAGAACCTCATGGTTCCTAGTTGGATTCATTAACCACTGTGCCACAAAGGGAACTCCAAGTCAAATTTGTTTTTAAAAATAAAATTTTACAGGGGTTCCTGTGGTGGCTCAGCAGTTAACGAACCCGACTAGTATCCATGAAGACTCGGTTTCGATCCCTGACCTCCCTTAGTGGGTTAAAGATCTGGCGTAGCCATGAACTGTGGTGTAGGTTGCAGACGTGGGTTGGATCTGGCATTGCTGTGGCTGTGGTGTAGGCTGGCAGCTACAGCTCCGATTCAACCCCTAGCCTGGGAACCTCCATAAGCCGAGAGTGCAGCCCTAGAAAAGACAAATATAAAATAAAATAAAATAAATGAAAAAAATTTTACATATATGAAAGTAATTTTTAAGACCTAAAGGATATTGAATTCTTAGGTGAGAAGCTAAATTATTGTAACAAAGATAACCCTGAATACGATGGTGCAAGTAAAACAGAAATTAATTTTTTCTCTTGTTTAACAGTCCAGGAAGGTGGGTAGTTCTGCTTTAAAGGGTCATCCAGGGACCTATCTATGATGCTACCTACCCCTAGTCCTCTAAGGTGTTTTTCTTTTCTGTATGGTTGAAACTGGCTCACCACCAATAAGCCCATATTTCAGCCTGAAAGAAGAGGAAAAGAAGAAAGGAATACCAAGCAGCTTCCTTTTAAGGACATAAGTTGGAAGGAGCAATGCCTCTCTTTTCACATTCCACTGGCCACTTTAGCTAAGAGAGGAGCTAGGAAACCGTCTTTAACTGAACAGTAAGGAGGTTCTCTCACCAAAAGGAAAAGAAGAATGAATACTGGGAACTAGTGTCCTATCTCAGGTACTGAAGGCTGATTCTTACCTATCCATTCCTATTTAAGAATGAGGCATTAAGTACCTGATTTGAAGATTGCTCTGTGGTAGTTAGTGAGCAGTGTTGAGGAGGAATTCAGCTTCGCTGTGGGTTCATTGACAGCTTTTTCCTTGTATGTGTAAATTCCTAAATGTCACTATTTGTAGAGCTTTACTCTGGGACTGTTCAGTTTTTCCAGAAAATAGTTTTCCAGTTCTGCCCAAGGACAGATGTATTACTTTCCTTAGGACTTAGGTAATAAACTACCTTAAACTGGTGGCTTAAAACAGCAGAAATCGGGAGTTCCCATCGTGGTGCAGCGGAAACGAATCCGACTAGGAACCGTGAGGTTCCAGGCTTGATTCCTGGCCTCCATCAATGGGTTAAGGATCCTGTGTTGCCGGGAGCTCTGGTGTAGGTCTCAGACCAGCTCAGATCTGGCTTTGCTGTGCCTGTGGTGTAGGCCGGCAGCTATAGCTCTGATTGGACCCCTAGCCTGGGAACCTCCATTTGCTGTGAGTGCGGCCCTTAAAAGACAAAAGACAAAAGTCAAAAAACAGAAACAAAAACAAAACCACAGAAATCTATTCTCTTAGAGTTCTGGATGTTGGAAGTCAAAAGTCAAGGTGTCATCAGGGTCCTACTCTGAAAGTTATAGGGAAAACTCGTTGTTTGCCTCTTCTTATTCTTATAATAAACATTTCTTCTATTAAAATAATTTAAAAAGCTAAGTAGTACTGAGTTAGTAGGAGAAAGGCTAAACTATTGTATCAAATATACCTCCAAATACAATGGCTCAAGATTAGCCATTGTATTTGATGGCCTCAAGAAATCCTTGATTGATGCCTCCTAGCAATCCTTGGATTTCCTTGTTTTGTAGCTATATCACTCTAGCCTCTGCCTCCAATTTTATTATATTTGTAGTTGTACAACCATCATCACAACCCAATTTTACAGCATTTCCATCTCAAACCCCCAGTCCATCCCTCTCCCTGCAACCTCTCTCTTTTGGTAAATATAAGTTTTTCAGAGTCTGTGAGTCAGTTTCTGTTCTGCAATAAGTTCATTGTATCCTTTTTTTAGATTCCACATATAAGGGATAGCCTATGACATTTGTGTCTCACTGTCTAACTTAGCATGATAATTTCTAGGTCCCTCCATATTGCTACAAATGCCATTATTTCATTCCTTTTTATGACTGAGTAACATTCCATTGTGTATATGTATCACATCTTCTTTATCCACTCCTCTGTCAGTGGACATATAGGTTGCTTCCATGTCTTGGCTATTACATATAGTGCTGCAGTGAACATTGGGGTGCATGGCTGAATGATTTTGGAAGAAGCTATTAATAATGGTTACCTCTGTAGAATGGAACTGGAGATACGGTGGCTGGGGATAAAGAGGAAACTTTTTAATTTTCTTTTGCCATGAATTTAGTTTATTTTTAAAAGCTATTAACATAAATAGTAAAAAAAACTTAAACTACGTAAATACTGTATGTATTTCTAAATTTGTACAAATTCCTAAAAATTTTTCTTAAATCATAACTTTCAAATTTAAATTTCAGTTTTTCTGTGAGTCAAAGTTTGAAAGAATAAACAATGGCCCAACACATTTTATACACTATTGGAGAAAAAAGGGAGTTAAAAAAATGGTTCGTATCCTCAAGTAGCTTATAATTCTCCTAGTAAAGCATTAAAAAAGGAAATGTTTCTTATTGCACTAATTCTAAGGATAGAATGATTTCTGAAATAGGATGAATCTAAAAACAAACGAACAAACAATGGGAGTTCCCATCATGGCTCAATGGAAACGAATCTGACTAGTATCCATGAAGATGTGGGTTCGATCCCTGGCCTTGCTCTGTGGATTAAGGATCCTGTGTTGCCATGAGCTGTGGTATAAGTAGCAGACATGGCTTGGTTATGGCATTCCTGTAGCTGTGGTGCAGGCTGGTGGCTACACTTTGATTCAATCCCTAACCGGGGAACCTCCATGTGCTGAAGGCATGGCCCTAAAAAGACAAAAAGAAAGAAAGAAAGAGGATGAATCTACATTGTAAGAGCCAGAGTAACTGAGAAAGGCCTCATTCTAGCAGAGGGATTTGAACTGAACTTTGAAAATAATACAATTTAGTGGAGAGGGCAGCAGCAAGGTCGTTTCAGCAATATACTGGCACTAGCACAGGCATTAAAGCAAGAATGCACTTGGCATTGTAGGGGAAGTGCCTAGATGGATGTCCTTCTCTGAAATGAGTATATGTTTTAGGCAGTTCTGGGAAGTAAAATTTATACAAGTAGGGTGAATTTGGATTGTGGGCTCTTACTTCTCAGAACGAGAAGCTTGGCTTTGATACTCCAGGCATTGTAGATTCTTGAGAGGCTGAGTAGAGACATGATGAAAATAATTACGATTAATATTAATCTGCTAGCCTTAAAGAAGACAGATTGAGGAGGGTGAAATAGCAGGGGAGGAGGAAAGAAAAAAGTGAAAGGAGAGAAAATGGTTAAAGTAGGAGGATTTAGTGATGTAAATAGATATAGGGGACTCAGTGTCTAAGGTCTCATTTTTTTCTGGTCTACTAGCCTAGAAAAATTGATAAAATTGCTCTAGGCAGCACGGTTAATTGGTTGATTGAAGCTAATGAGAACCTTATTTCTCCATCCTTTCTGGACATCTTAGGTGTAATCTCCTCCCTTCAAATTTAGGTGTGTGTGTGTGTGTGTGTGTGTGTGTGTGCGTGCGTGCGTGCGTGCGTGTGTGTGTGTGTGTGTGTGTGTGTGTGTGTGTAAAGATTTTCCCCCAGGGAGTTCCCGTCGTGGCGCAGTGGTTAACGAATCCGACTAGGAACCATGAGGTTGCGGGTTCGGTCCCTGCCCTTGCTCAGTGGGTTAACGATCCGGCGTTGCCTTGAGCTGTGGTGTAGGTTGCAGACGAGGCTCGGATCCCATGTTGCTGTGGCTCTGGCGTAGGCCGGTGGCTACAGCTCCGATTCACCCCTAGCCTGGGAACCTCCATATGCCACGGGAGCGGCCCAAGAAATAACAACAACAACAAAAAAGACAAAAGACAAAAAAAAAAAAAGATTTTCCCCCAGCCATTTCTTTTGTCATTTTTTCTCAATTATATTTGTAAAGACCCAACCCACAATTTCCCCTGATCTCAATGCTATTTCTCTTTTATTTTTAACTCCTCTAAACTTTCCTTAGCTGAATTTTTATATCTTCTTTTTCTATGTCTTAATTTTATTTTAACTCTGTTATTTTTAAAATTTTAAAATTTTTATTTACTTTTTGCTTTTTAGGGATGCACTTGTGGCATTTGGAGGTTCCCAGCCTAAGGGTTGAATCGGAGCTACAGCTGCTGGCCTATGCCTCAGGCCACAGCAACATCAGGTCCAAGCCACATCTTCGACCTATACCACAGCTCACGGCAACACCAGATCCTTAACCCACTGAGCGAGGCCAGGGATCAAACCTGCATCCTCACAGTTCTAGTCGGATTCGTTTCTGCTGAGCCACAATGGGAACTCCTCATTCTTATTTTTCTAAAAAAAGAAAACGAAAAGGTTAATTAAAACTAAAATGAGAGTGAGCTAGAATTTGAAAATGTGATGTTTCATCACTTACCAGAAGTATTTAATTTTTTTCAATGCTTATATTAACAATAAAGACTAAAAGCAAAAGGGAAAAAGTCCTGAATATTTTAAATGAGGAAAATCACATTCTTAGCCTTAGATGTTTCACTTTCAAGTGTCAGGTTTTTAGAGTTAAAACATTGCCTATCAATTGTTGGTTTATTGGCAGGGCTTATTGATGTTTAATTAGATTCAGTAAATATTCAGTGGTGTAGAAGGCACTATGGTAGAGAATAGGTGAATAATAAGGCATTTTAGCCTCAGGAGTTCAAAAGCCAGTGGGGGAAACAGAACATTTTTGGGGGGCGGGTATTTTATGGCTGTACCCACACCATATGGAAGTTCCCAGGCTAGGGGGAATCAGGCTGTAGCTGCTGGCATACGCCACAGCCACAGCAACATGGGATCTGAGCTGCATCTACAACCTACACCACAGCTCAGAGCAACTCCAGATCCTTAACCCACTGAGCGAGGCCAGAGATTGAACCTGAGTCCTAATGGATACTAGTTGGGTCCGTTACCCCTGAGCCACAATGGGAACTCCCAGAACAACTATTGAGACCATTACCCCAAAATGCATTTTTAAGGTTTGAGAAAGAAAAAGTGCAGTAGTTATCTGCCTATTTACTGTTCATTGAATAGCAAGTTTTTAGAAATGAGGGTTTTTTTGTTTGTTTGTTTGTTTGTTTGTTTTTCTGACATGTTAATTCTCAGCCCTATACTTTGCTAGGTTGCTCTGGTGAATTTAACTTTATAAATAGACTTCATTTTATATAGCATTATTAGGAGTATATTTAATGGAGAGAAAAAAGCATTAGATGAGTACTAATGATCTCAGTTTATAAATAAAAGATTGTGTCATAATTGGACAGCTGGATTTGCTTTCTTCTTTTGAAATGCAATGCTTCAAGAATTTTTCTTAATTCAGATCATTAATATTTAAATTAAAAATATGAATTAAAAATTAAAATGCCAGCCAGCTGCAGATTTACAAGCAACAGTTATACTGTGAAGCCTTTATTATTAGAGACATTAGATACTCAAATTTCAAGTCATAACACTTCAATATAACATAATGTGTGATTTCCATTAATAAAATATTTTATATAGAAATAGCAAAATATTTTTATACAAAGCGGTGGGTCTGTCATCACTTTCACTTGCAAAAGATGAAGACTGTCAATGATGAGTCCTGTTTGCAAGAGTATCCTGGGTTCTAATGGTTAGGGAAGCAATAAGGAGGTCAAGGGCATAGTTATAAAATAAATGAATAGAATGTTTTCCCAGATTCCAGATGAGGGGAAACACTTTGCAAGATCCAAAGGAGGAGTTCCTGTCATGGCTCAGTGGTTAACGAACCCAACTAGGAACCATGAGGTTTTGGGTTCAATCCCTGGCCTCGCTCAGTGGTTTAATGATCTGTCATTGCTGTGAGCTGTGGTGTAGGTCGCAGACACAGCTCGGATCCCGCAATGCTGTATCTCTGGCTTAGGTTGGTGGCTGCAGCTCTGATTAGACCCCTAGCCTGAGAACCTCCATATGCCATGGGTGTGGCCCTAGAAAAGACAAAAAAAAAAAAAAATCCAAAGGAATAAGAAACAAATTGAGACTGTTAAGGCTAAGAAAGCTACTTGTGGAGGCTTATATATAATCATCAAACACAGATTAGAAAATCATGTTGGGTTCAAATCTGAAAGGAGAAATGGGATTCTGTGGGGTCCTGTTTTGGGGAGCAAAACTGCCTAAATTATTTTTCCCATGGATCCATTACTTAAGCTGTTCCTCTCTCCCAAAAACAGTTCTAAAAGGTGTGATAATCTTTTCTACCCACCCCACTTCTTTCAACCATCTCATTCCTCTTTCCAAATATATAGCACTGAATCCACCATTCAACTGTTTTATCCTTCACTGAGTACTCTCTGTATGTGCTCAGTGCCAAACAGGAATATAATGTTCCTGACTTCAAGGAACTTAAAATCTCTTAGGGAGGCAATACATATACATAGTATAAAGCAAATCAAGGCAGTGTTTATAGAAACTAACATCATCAAAGATGGAGTCTTCAGTTGGGCCCTAGGAATGGTGGAGTGGACATTCTTGGCTCAATAACCAATATTCATTACTTGTTTTCCCATTATTAACAGTATTCAGACTTTACTTGAATAATGTCTTCTAGTATAAGCTCAAGAATTTAGGGGAACCTGATCCCACTTCAGTCTTCAGGAAGAGCTGTGGTTGGTTTAATCTAATTGTGGGCACATTCCATTTTCCATGGTCACATCATTATCTGATTGGGGCTGAGGGTGGAGGAGTGGGAGGAGAAGACAATAATCCAATCAAGGTGAATTTTAGGACTTTTGTTTGGAGTGCTGTGAAGAACTCTGTTTGGCAACAGGGTGCATGGATGTGAAGCCTGGAACCACTAGGGCCATTTTTTTCTAGGTCGTAAATCAGCCTTAGGGCCAAGGAAATATACAGAGATGAAATTTTCTCAAGAGAACTGCAAAGAAACAGAGGTAGAGCCACTAGATCAAGCCAGTCTGAAACCTGCCTTACCACTAACCCTTATGATTTAACCTAGCTTTTAATATTTTTTAAATGTAGCTGAAAGCCTTCTGATTTCAAACAAATAGACAAAAGAGGCTGAGGTGTTCTAGGCATAAGTAGTATTGAAGAGAGGCAAGTAAGCCAGAAAAACTTTGAAGATAAAGAGTAGACCAACCTGTTGGGGGTGGAGGTTCTACAGAATGTAATAGTAAGGACAAGTGAAAAAAACATGGTTCAGCGGGTTGAGAACCCAGCTAGTACCTATGAGGATGCGGGTTCCATCCTGGCCTCACTCAGTGGGTTAAGGATCTGGCATTGCTATGAGTTGCGGTGTAGGTCACAGGTGTGGCTTGACTCCCATGCTGCTGTGGCTGTGGGGTAGGCTGGCAGCTGCAGCTCTGATTTTACCCCTAGCCTTGGAATTTCCATATGCCTCAGGTGTGGCCATAAAAATGAAAAAAAAAATTAAAATGTAAAAAAAATAGTTTACAGGTAGATGTAGAAAATATTAAAACTCAGGCTACAGATTTTGTTTCGTTGGCAGGGTCCATTGATGCATTTCGATTGGGAAATGTAAGAATAATAACAATTTATAATGTGCCAGGGATATACATGTATTACCTCATTTAATTATTGAATCTTTAAGGAGGTGATATTTCTTTCCCTGTTTGACACGTGAGGAACATGCTGAGTAACATGGTGGATAAGTGGCAGAGCTGAGATTAGAATCCTTGCATTCTGATTTTAGAGCTGGCATTCTTAACTATTGCTTTAGTCTACCTCCTTAGTGTCATAATAAAAGTGGTATTTTTAAAGAGGTTAATCTGGGCAGTTCCCATTGTGGTGCAGCAGAAACGAATTAAACTAGTATCCATGAGGATGCGGGTTTGACCCCTAGCCTTGATCGGCAGGTTAAGGATCCGGCGTTGCTCTGAGCTGTGGTGTAGGTTGCAGACGAGGCTCTGATCTGGCATGGCTGTGGCTGTGGCTGTGGCTGTGGCATAGGCCAGCGGCTACAGCCCTGATTCAGCCCCTTGCCTGGAAACCTACATATGCCACAGGTGTGGCCCTAAAGAGACAATAAATAAATAATAAATAAATAGGAGTTCCTGTCGTGGCTCAGTGGTTAGTGAACCCGACTAGGATCCATGAGAATAATGCAGGTTTGATCCCTGGCCTTACTCAGTGGGTTAAGGATCTGGCCTTGTGGTGAGCTGTGGTGTAGGTTGAAGATGTGGCTCAGATCCTGTGTTGCTATGACTCTGGCCTAGGCTGGCAGCTACAGTTCCAACTGGACCCCTGGCATCAGAACCTCCATATGCCGAGGGTGGGGCCCTAAAAGCCAAAAAGACCAATAAATAAATAAATAAATAAATAAATAAATAAATAAATTTTAGAAAATAAAAAATAAGTTGATATAAGTGAAAACTAAAGAATAGTCAACATTCTTTTTCTGCTGATGTAGTAAATATGACAGTTATTTCTGCAATATTTATTTCAGTGTTCCCCTTTTATGTGGCAACCATGCAGTTTGTGTGGGTGAAGCCTCTTGCTGCATTGATGGATTCAGGTTAGTCAGACCTAAGTCATCAGCACATGGACTGCCTTGGCTGCAGAGATGAGTAAGTGCTCTAATCAGTGCAGCTTAGAACTTCTGTTGAATGGATATGGGAACAGACTAGCTTAGATATGACGAGACCCTGATTGTGTGCTGCAAGATCCCGAATGAAACTGAGTCCTTGATAAAACATGGCTAGACTGCTGGACCATTAAATTCTGAAACCTTACCCACTTCTGGACTTTCTAGTTAAATGAGCCAGTAAATCTCCTTGTTTGTCAGTTTGTATTGAATTTTTCTGTATACACCACTGAAAGCATCCTATGAGGTAAAGCATTCTTTCTCTATTAGTAAGCTTACTGTTGCTTTGGGGAAAAGTCCTGGAATAGTCTCTACTTTGAAATCTCTGTATTCAGTTTTTTGTTCTTTTTTGTTCCTAACCCTAGCCCTTGACAATTGTATTCATGACATTGCACAAGGCTTTTAAATTGAGCCTTATTTATTCATTGCTTACATATAGGGAATAATATATCTGTAATCATTCTCACAGACTTACTTACACATGAGCTCATTTTCTCCAGGGTGTTATGATCTTGAGATATCTTCTGGGATTTCCAAACTTGGTCTTGTTTCTTAAAGGAAAATGATGTTTTGAGTCTGCCAAGATGTCCTCCCCTGCAATATGACTTTCAAATATTCTCATTTCTTAATTCATTGTCACATTTAAAAAAATACTAAGCTATCTTACAATACGAAAAGGATATATTCCAAAAGAAATAAACAAAGAATAAAGACAATGGGATGTTTTTCATAATACCAAATCCTTGCCATACAGAGGCCTAGCTAATCCTCTATTAGTGCTGTCCAATAGAAATTTCTTTTAAGATGAAAACGTTCTTTATTGGTGCTGTGCAAAATGATAGCCATTAGCAACATGTAGCTATTGAACCTTTGAAGTGTGACTAGTGTAACTGAAGAATCAGATTTTTAATGTTACTTAATTTTAAGTAATATAATAATAAATTAATATAAATATAAATTTAAATAGCTACCTGTGGCCAGTGGCTACCATGTTGGACAACATAGCTCTAGATTAACCTCATACCATCACAGGGTTAAACAGAAAATTGGTGAAAGATTGCCGTAGCCAAATAAGTATACTTTTAGTCTTTTCTTATCTTTGGGATATAGTTCAACATTGATTTAATGAGATTTTATTCATTTAAATCAGATTAAGTGAGACTACTGGATTCTTTGTGTTAACTTCTGTCTTTCCCTCACTGGTCACGGCTGATTGGTCGCTAAGTCTTATTTTTTCTACATCTTATGAATATCTCTATTTCCATGGTTCAGGTCCTATCTGATCTTTATTATTTTAATGGCTTCCCAAGTTTTATCTTTACTGTCACTCCTGCTTCTCTCCATTTCACATCCTATATGTTCATAGAGTAACCTCTCCTAAAAACAATCTCCACCATATACTTCCCTGCTTTAGAATACACTTGACACTCCAAATGTGGTCCATGGATCAGAAGTATAGGAGACATCTCTTGGAGCTCGTTAGAAATGCAGAATCGTGGCTCCTGTCGTAGCTCAGCGGAAACGAATCTGGCTAGTATCCATGAGGATGCAGGTTCTACCCACCTCACTCAGCAGGTTAAGGATCCTGCACTGCCATGAACTGTGGTGCAGGTCGCAGACACAGCTCGGATTTGGCATTGCTGTGGCTGTGGTATAAGCCAGTGGCTACACTACAGTTTGACCCCTAGCCTGGGAACCTCCATATGCTGCAGGTGCAGCCCTAAAAAGACAAAAGAGGAAAAAAAAAAAAAGGAAAAAAAGAAATGCCGTATCTCAGTCTCCACCACAAACTGATTCAGAATCTGCACTTTAATGAAATCTACAAAAGTGACCTTTATGCACATACAAGTTTGAGAAGGACTGTTGCAGGATGACATCCAAACTCCTTAGCATATCTTAGAGGTTTTGGCTCTGCTAAGTTTCCAGCCTCATCTCCAACTGCCCCTTCCCAATCTCCTAAAACCCAGTCATAATAAATAATTTGCCATTCTCGGTAATCATCTTTGTTCCTCTACCTAAAAACATTTTTCTCCTTGGTCTTCAAGACCCATTTTTCTTTCTATGGTTTCTCATAAGAGGTATATCTTTGTATTCCCACCGAATTTACATCTTACAGGATATACCACAGTGGATTGTATTTGTGTGCCTCTTGTGCTACACTGAACTTTTTGAGGTAGGCATTAATTTTTATATAGTTATGCTATTCTCAGTAGTTCCCAATACATGCTTGTAGTTTGAGTGATATGTTTCAGAAGCATTAGATAATAGTAGTATTTCTTAGAATAATTACATTTGAAAGGTAGAAAGAATTGCACTGATCACCTTGTAGAGGATTTTTATTTTACAAGAGGAAAACTGAAGTCCCGAAATATAAATGACTTTTCCTAAATTATTGGCATGGTGACATTTCTCTGTATATCCTAGGCACCCCATAAAATATCCAACCATTAAATAGGATAAACTTCTTTTTCTATCTCTGGTTTTGGATAAACTAAATTTCCCTTGACTAAGTAAGGTAAAGACTCTAATAAACTTATTATTGATCTCTTCTGCTAATCTTTTCCTCACCTTTCCCTTGTGGGAAATGACAGGACTCTTCTATCTCCCTTTCAGTTCAGTGTTATATGACACTAATCAGAAAGATAGTGAAGTAATTAGGGATGCAGTACCATCAGTACACAGCTGATAGTAAGCCTTGCATCTCCTTTCATCAGATCTAGGATGTGGTTTCTTGAATTTCACACTGTCTGGCAGAGTAAAGGACATGGTCAAGAGCAGTTGGATCAGGCACCATCTAGATAAGACCAAAGCAATCCTCGTAGGCAGAGGGAGACATCTGAGGTATACAGAAGCCAGTGCACGTTGTGAAAGATAAACCCACCCTTTGTCTCTAAAAGCCACAATATTGTGGGAAATCTTGGATTGTAGGCTATTCCTAAGTGATTAATTTTGGCCAGACTTCTATAATCCTTTCCTACAGGCTTTCAAATAAAAACTGTTATCTTTTCTTCTAGTTAGGAAGCTTCACGTGACTCTGTCTTCTTTGTACTGTATTTCATATTATTTTGATGACTTCCGTATCGATTATTATGCTTGTTTTACAAATTCTAGGCAGTTTGATTCATTTTGCCATGATTCATTGTTATAAGATGGCTCCATTTTCCTGGTATTCTTTTTAGCTATTTATGGATTTGAGATGGGGTAAAAATCTTGTCCTAGGGGAAAATGTCTAATCAGAGTGATTTACTTTTAAAAAATGTGCTCTTTTGTAATGGAGAAGTCATTAACTCTATTTCAAACAAATTTATTAAATGTCTAGCATATAGTAAGGTAATCATAGGGTGGTTATGGCATAGACCTTTCCTCGGGGAAATACTGTTTGAATTTTATAGAAATTTCTGTACCCATTCTATATATATTGTGCACCTGAGCCTAATTCATGTTACACTAAATATAATCTGGCCATAAAATTTGAGGTGCAAACTGAAATACTCTGAAAGAAGCTGGAACTAATAATTATACCTGATCGATAGATTAAATAAGGACTGTCATGGGCAAACTGGAACATATGATAACCTTAACTAAAATTAGTTTTTGGGAGTTCCCGTCGTGGCGCAGTGGTTAACGAATCTGACTAGGAACCATGAGGTTGCGGGTTCGATCCCTGCCCTTGCTCAGTGGGTTAATGATCCGGCGTTGCCATGAGCTGTGGTGTGGGTTGCAGACGCGGCTCGGATCCTGCGTTGCTGTGTCTCTGGCGGTTAGACTGGCAGCTACAGCTCCAATTAGACCCCTAGCCTGGGAATCTCCGTATGCCGCAGGAGCAGCCGAAGAAATGGCAAAAAAAAAAAAAAAAAAAAATTAGTTTTTGTTTGTTTCATTTTAAGTATTGTAGTTATTATGCAGCAGGTTGGGTTAAATATAACTATTTTATGATGCCTAATATATGCCAGATAACTATAATAAAATGTACTCACTTTAAGTCAGGGAAATAGAACATATACATATAACCATATTAAAGAATTGTGTATAGTGGCATGAAGACTAGACAAAACGCCTGGAGACCTGGTTTGAAAACTTGCCTTGAAATTGTTTCTTCCTTTGGTCAGATCTCTTAACCTCTCAGGCTATTTTCTCAGGCTGTAAAATGTAATGATACTTATTCTTCACAGGGTGTTGTGAGAAGGTGGTAAAAAATGTGAAAGCAGCTAACATAATATCCATCAAATAATGAATGATTGATAAAGGGTTATCTGAGTTTGTTGATTTTCTAGTATAATAAAAGTCGGAGTGGAAGTTAGAGACTTTTATTTTCTTTCAAAAAATTTTGTTATGGAGTTCCCATTGAGGCCCAGCAGGTTAAGAACCCGACATAGTCTTATGAGGATATGAGTTTGATCCTTGGGCTAACTCAGTGGGTTAGGGATCCAGCATTGCTGCAAGCTCAGGCGAAGGGCGAAGACGTGGCTTGGGTCTGGTGTTGCTGTGATTGTGGTGCAGGCTGGCAGCTACAGCTCCAATTCAACCCCTAGACTGCTAACTTCTATATGCCACTCATATGGCCGTAAAAAACTTTTATTATGAAGAATTTTTTATTCTGTTCCATGGCCAATTTTGCCCCATTTAAACCCTCATATTATGTTGAAGCAAGTCTCAGATATCACATAATATCACCTATAGATATTTTAGTATGTATTACTAGGGATTCTTTTTAAAAAACATTATTATAATATCATTATTAACGTAAAAAAGGGACAATAATTCCCTATTATCATTAAGTACCTGGTCACTGTCCAGATTTCCAGTTCTCTTATGAAAGTTTTTCCACTCTCTTTTTTTTTTTTTTTTAAATCAAAGTCCAGGAATTCTATGGTGCAGCAGGTTAAGGATCTAGTGTTGTCACTACTGTGGCTTGGGTTGCTGCTGTGGCTGGGGTTCGATCCCTGTTCCCTATGCCTTGGGCGAGGCCAAAACAAACAAACCTTAAATCAAAGTCCAAATAAGGTTCACAAATTGATGTCTTTTAAATTTTATTTAAAGTATAGCTCCTCCCTCCATCTCATTTTAGTTTTTTTCCCTTATTTTTACTGAAAAAACTGGGTTTTGCCCTGTAGAATGTTCTATAGAGTGTTCTACAGATCATAGTCCCATGGTGTAGTTTAATCACGGAATAATGTTTGATTTTAATACAAGTATTTTTCAAGTAAGTTCTATAAGATACACATTTTTACATTTTGTATGGTACCTCATACATTGTGTCTACTTGTGATATTTTTTTCCCTTTTGGCCACACCTACAACATTTGTAAGTTCCTGGGCCAGGGACTGAATCCCAGACCCAGCTGTGTCTTGTGCCACAGCTGTGGAAACGCCAGATCCTTAAACCACTTTGCTGGGCCAGGGATCAAACCTGCATCACCACAGAGACAATCCTGGATCCTTAACCTGCTGCCCCACCTCGAGAACTCCTGCTTGCAGTTTTCAAAGATCATTATGGATTTCCTCCAACATACCTGAGTGGGATAGAAGCCCTGTGTTTAAGAGAGCAGAGACTAGAGTTGAGACAGACTTAACTGTGAATTTTGGTTCTGCCACTCACTAGGTGTCTGAAGTAAGCCTCACTTTTTAGGTTTCTAAAACGGGGTTAATATCGCAGTGGGGCATTACTAGGATTCGGTAAGTGGAGTTCTGAGTATGTTCTCTGACACACAGATGCTCTTAAGAGCTATTAATATTTTTTATAATGATGATAGCAAAAGTTGGCCTTGAATTTACATTGAATTTGGAGAGATGAGAGAAACACAAAAAATTTAAATAAGTGTAGATGTTATAGTGAAAGTGGTCATGGAAAGTGAGACTTAGGATAGAACTTGATGGAAAAATAGCTCTGAGAAGGGATTCACTCACTTTTGTTATATACCTGCTACTCTGCATAGTTTTGTAAGCCCACCTGTTCAATCCTCACAACCACACTATGAAGAGGCATTTCTCACCAGGTCATGGTGAGAAGACTGAGGCTCTAGGAGGCTCACTACCTTGCTCCAGGTCATCAGTTAGCTGGGGACCATGGTGCCGTTAACTATGTTCCTCTCTCCTGAGTATTTTCTATAAATTGCTATGTGGTTCTAGAAGATTTATAAATTCAGGCTTTTTTTTGGCAAGAGAAGTTCACAGATTGTATAGATTTTCCATCAGGAAGCATGTAATGATGCCTGGTTGATTATCTTTTAAGATGTTAGCAGCTGTTGCTATTTAATTGATATTTAATACCTGGATCCATTTGTTCATTAAGGGTTTCGTATTTCTGATCTCGTAAAATTCACTTGTTGTTTTACTTTTGAGAGTGGTCAGAGTTGTAGTTAAGATGAAGATACAATTAAGAAAATATTTACATCATTTACGCCTATATGTCCCAACCTCCAATATTGTCCTATTACACTTTAAAGATTGCTAGGAGTGAATAAAAATAGTAATAACTTCATAATGCTATAAATGAAAGATGATTAGGATATGATTTTCCCAGATCTTTTAAAATGGCTCTATGGGTTTTATGACATAATAATTAAGAAATAACCTCCTGTATTGCTAGATACACAAAAAGTAATTAATAAAGCTTATCTACACTAACATCCACTAAATGTTTCATTACTTCTTGGCTTCAAATCCCAATAATTAAACTGTACTAATATCTTGCTTCTTTTCTAGGAACAAATAGTGTATCTTTCTCCGATGCTGTGCTCTTTTGTTATCACTAATATAATACTCTTATTTTGATTTTAAATGACATTATGACCTTATAGCTAAGCACTTTGAGTTACTTTTCCAATAACACTGATTAACTTTTGATGAACCAGTCATATCCTTCCACTCAGTTCCTGGTCAAGAAATTCCATGTTGTCATCTGACAACTGGCAAAGATTAACAGTCAGCTGTGGCCACTGCACTGACTGACTCACCCAGGGATTTAAACCATGACCTTGGCCTCATTATCATGCTGTTATAATCTACTGAGCAAAATAGCCAGAAAAATAAATTTGGAAGACAGGAAGAAAAAAAAATCTGCTATTTGTGTCTCCAAGCCTACACACTGCACATCTGTGTTCTTTCAGTAATTCTATTATCAGGTGTTTTGGATATAGATGAGGAACCGAAGGCAGGATATTCTGAAAATCAAAGCTGATCATGTCAGTTTTCTGGCTAAAGGAACCTCTACTGCCTGCCTAATGACTATAGGACAAGTTCAAATTCTTTCGCCGAGCATATCTTGCCACAGTCTGTTTTCCCAACTTTATCTCTTGCTACAACTCCCTGCCTCCCTCTTTTCATATTCCAATAACACTGATTTTTCTCATTATTTAGTGACTGCTCATGTAACTGAACAGTGCATATACTTATTGAGTCTTGGTAATCTGTGAGACAGTCTGATAGGCTCTGGGGAAGCTGGCGTGAAAGGCATATTCCTTGCCCTTAAAGAATTCATGGTCTAGTTGAGGAGACAGACAGGGAAATAAATGGCTCCAACACTGTGTTACGAGTGCTATCTGTGAGCAGGGTATGTACAGTGTTAAGAGAGCCTGGGGCACACAGGTGGAAGGAGGAAAAAGGGAGGGATGAGCACCTGGTGCAGAAGACAAAGAAATTAACTGACTTAACTGACAGGAGAGGAAGGTTATGGGAGAGGGAGCAGAAAGGGTGATCCAAGCTGAGGGAATAGAAAGTCACAGACAGAAACCTTACATATTCAGTAAAGTGCAAGTCATTTGTCACGGCCGAAGAGAGGTGTGTGTTGGTAGGCTGTGTTGGAGATAAGGCTACAGAAGTAGGCAGGGGATGAATCCTAAAGGAATCCATATTTACCCTGACAGGGAGTTTAGAGCTTACTTCTTTGCACCTGTCTTTCCCTCTTTTGAGGCTGCTGTTTCCTTTTCTCCCATCCAACTTAAACCAGTGATGACAGATTCTCTCCCTAGAAATTCATTCAACAAGTATTTGTTGGAATACCTACCATGTACTGTCCTAGGTGCTTGGGATATATTAGTAAAAATCCTACTCTGTCCTTGTGCTTCTGTTCCCATGGGGGAAGTTAATGATAAACATAGTAAGCTGGGATCTTATTCAGCTTGGAATAAAAGTAGAGTTGGAGAGTGGCAAGAACTGCTATGGAAAAAAGACAAGGCAGGCTAAGGTAAAGGAGATTGGAGTGCCCGGAGGAGCAGGAGGGGCAGGCTGGAGTATTAACTAAGCAGAAATTTGAAGAAGAGGAGTCAGCCAAGTGAATATCTTGGTCAACAGTGTTTTGGGCAGAAAGAACAACTAGAGGAAAGCCTACAAGAAAGTAGAGTAGTAGATGAGGTCAGAGAGGTTAAATGGGACCTGTAGGCTGTTTAAGGAGTTTAGCTCTGATGGAGATAAGTGGGATTTTGACCAGTGGAGTTGTATGATCTGACTAATGTTTTAGGAGGCTTTTTCTTTATGCTGCGGTGCGAAAAGACTGTAGAGCCACAAGGATAGAAGCAGGGAGATCTGTTGGGAGAAACTGTAGAAATGCCAACCATCTATGTATGTTCCTGTGCAGCAGGAGATTGTAATGATTCCAAGAGTTGTGAGGCAGCCAGATTATTTTAGTAGAGTACTGAGTCCTCAGTAGATTCTAGTGATGTGATTATTTTATGATTTTAGTTTACCTCTACCTCCTATAGCTTATTTAGTAGAGTACAAGAAATTAGTCATTTACTTAACATGTGAAAATGAAAGTCCACAGACTTACAGGCTTCACAAACTTATGTTCCTACAGGAACAAAGAAAGGACTTGGATTTATTTTGGAGCTTAAGGAGGTTGTGGCCTGTCGAGACCTTGCGAATTCAATGATGAAGATGGCTAGTTACTTCTAAAGCTAAAGAAGAACAATGCATTTTCAACTCAACTTAGCTGTGTTCATATGTTTGAAGGACATGCTCAAGTAAAACATGATGCCATACAGGATATAGTGAGATGCGCTAAACATTTTAGGTAAAACACTAAACCAGAATAGACAAAACACTTCTCTGTTTTTATTGTACTAAGATCAAAAGATAAAGATCTTTGGAAGGTATTTTACTTTTCGTTCTCAGCATAGCAATCGTACTTTAAATTGGGCCTACTTCTTTGAAAAATAGCCCATTTCAAATTCTACGGCATATATTATGTTCTATCTATATGTCATATAAATACTGTGGCAAATTTATATTGTGAAAAGGTGTTGAATCAGGGTAGATGATTTTAAGATACTTCCACTGCCGAGGATTCCCTTTAATAGGAAAAACACATGTAGTTTGTAGTAAAGAAATGTAAAAAGGAAACACGCTCTGCTTTATTCAGTCCTGTAAGAATTCAGGTGTCCCAGTGATACCAGAGCTCCTGCATATTGAATTTCATATGCTGGTGATGTCTCCAGGCTTGTGAGAGGTGGTAGGGCACCAGGAGACACAGCCGCAAGCTCCCAGCATGCTATGTCATTAGAAGAAAACAGTGCATGGCCCAGGGTGTGACTCTATTGTGAGGGAAGCCAAAATTGTCCAATTTGGACAACCTCTTTTAATCCACATTTTTATGTACTCAAAATAACTATGCTATTTTAGCCTCAGGGTAGTCTGTTTCTACTTGGGTTGATAGTTGGCTGGAAAGTGGAGTTGGTGTTACTTCTTCAAATCTGGCTCAGAAATAGCTGAATAAGGTAGAGTGTTCCACCCATTCTTTTTGTCTTTAGTTCTGTTCTCCTCTCTTTTAAAGGAGCTTTTAGGGTATTTTAGTGAGTTAGGGTTTCCTAGGCTAAAGGCACATATATATATATTTACTGGTACTTGCCATGATTGGAAAGAAAAGTGCAGATGTTACTTAAAAACGTAACAGTTCAATTTTAGGTAAAAAAAAAAAAAGAAAACTCAGACTCTCTAGAAGTGTTTTTTTTTGGTTTTCCACTTCCCAGTTTCTTCTCCATTATGCTTTAATAAAATTTTTAAAAAATTTTTTATTTATCTTTTTTGCTTTTTAGGGCTGTACCTGCGGCATATGGAGGTTCCCAGGCTAGAGGGCCAATCAAAGCTACAGCTGCCAGCCACGGGCACAGCCACAGCCACAGCAATGCAGGATCTGAGCCACGTCTGTGATCTACACCACAGCTCATGGCAATGCCAGATCCTTAACCAACTGAGAGAGGCCAGGTCGAACCTGCAACATCTTGGTTCCTAGTTGGATTCGTTTCTGCTGCACCACAACGGCAACTCCCCCCCGCCTTTTTTTTTAAATGCACATAGTGTAGTTCCCAACCTTTGCTACGTATTATCCACTTGAGTAATTTTCAAAATATACTCATGACCAGGGTCCTAACCCCAGAGACTGATTCATTCCATCTAGGGCTAGACAAATACAGGTGGTATTTTAAAAAAAGTGACCCAGGTAATTTTAATGTGCAGCCAGGGTTTCAAATTGGAGTAAAAATATCTAAGTTCTAGTTGCAGTGCTGCCATTTACTAGCTGGTTGATTTCAGTCCTCTATTTCCCATAGCGTGATGGAAGCTGGATTAGAGATTTATAAAAATTTTCTAACTCTGCAACAAAAGTACATAAATTGGGATTCATATGATCCATCAAATTAACTCCAAATAGATGAAAATGAATTATTTGGAGAGTTTGATTTAAAGCAGGTGACTAATATAAATAAATAAAAGCAGTTAAGTAAACGTCTCCCTCCCAATTACAAGGCATGGGAGAAAAGAAACATAAGAAATTTATGCTTAGAAATCACAAGAGACTTTATCTTCAGCTCTCTTAAATTGGGAGCTAGTCAGATGGTACCTGGGGAACAGGGGGAGGAGGGAGGGAGTTTACTACACACCAAGAAGATAAATATATTACAAACCCCAAAGGCCTTACACTACTCATCAGACCATAATCTGGCCTGGTACCAAACAGAGCGAGTGTGGGAGGCAGGGTAGGGTTGTGCACATATACGTGTACCCCTGCCCCCAACCCTGTGTTTCACTGAGCATACAGAGATCAGGCAGAAAAAGGGGGTGATCCCTGGATACCCCCTCCAACTCTGCCCCTCCCAGCCAGCAACCTGTTCCACCCCACCCAGAAGGTTGTCAGGGCGGGGCTCAGTCCCACCAATAACACAAGGCAGCCACTGTCAGTCTCCAGGAGTTGCTTTTCTGTCCAGTCTCAACCACTTTCATCTTACCTATTCCGTCCCTAGGCTCTTTGAAAACCAGACTCTGACACTAACCTGACAAATTCTCTAGCCTAGGCCAGCCAATAAGGACCAAAGGGACCGAAGCCCTTGGACCAAGCACTGGTTTATCTTCACTCATCGGTTGATTCTTAGTCCTTTCGCCATCACACTCACAGCTTCTTGTCTCCTCATCCTCACACCTCTCCCCGACAAACTCTAACTCCCCCGAGCTCACCTCCCCACTTCTCAAAGCTCTCCTACGCCCTCCCAGAATTTCCTAATCCCACCCAGCGCCGGGTCCCAGGTCCTCGACAGCACCGGCGCTCCCCGCTCGAGCTTACACTCTCCCCCCTTCCAGAACCCCGCCCAAGACAGCTCCGGAGTCCCTGTACGCGCTCGCACACTTTCACCTCCAGCCCCGTGCACACCTTTACAAAATCCTGGGAGCCCTCACTCCCGGGTCACACCTGATCTTTGGACGCGACACGCCCAGGCGCCAGGCCCCAGACTCCTAGTCTTTTACCTCCCACCTGACCCACAGGGCGCCCCATCCACCTCAGCTCATACTCTTTCCCCACTCCCAGCTCCACCGCACCGGCTCACACGCTCATTCTCCACACCCCCGCCCTTGAAACTCCCTCTCCCTGCCTCTGCCTCGCTCACAGTCCCGCCCCCCCCCCCCCCCCCCGCGTCAAAGATCACTCGGGAGCGGTGGCCGCCGCCCGCGGGGCGTCCGCCGTACCCGGGCCTCAGCGGCCGGGAGGTGACGCGGCCCCCGCGGGAGGAGCTGGGGAGGCGGAGGGGCGGAGGAGGCGCGGGCGGCGGCACCGAGCGGCGGCGGCAGCAGCGGCGCAAGGAGCTGGCCCTCGGCGCGCGCTCCGCGGACCCAAGGGGCGCCGGCGGAGGGACCCCCACCGGGCGCGTGATGAAGAAGGACCGGCGTCCGACCCTGCTGCACCTTGGCGCTCACTAGGATTCGGGCGTTGGCAGCCGCGGGGCCCTGGCCTCGGGACTCTCCGCCGCTAGCCCCGAGCATCCCCTCTCTGCTTTCGCTTCCCCGCTCTAGCCTGGAGGGGTCTCTGCCAGCTGTCCCCTGCCCCACAGCCCTCTCTCCGTTGTTTCTGGAGGGGGTCTCCCTCCGTGGCGCCGGGAGCCCTGTGACGCGTCAGCTGGCGGGACGGCTGAGCTGCTTCTCAGAAATTAGCTCTTGCTTCCTCACTCTCCGCTCGCTCCCGCCTCGGTACCCCTCCGGCTCGCAGGACACTGCCTCCCGGCGCTCCCAGCGAGTTCCCGGGACTCAGCCGGGGGGCCGGGTCGCAGCCACCCCTTTCTCCTCTCGGGCGGCGCGCGCACCCCTGCCCCGCCGCGGCCGGACACACTCGGGCCCCGGCCCGCGCGCCGCCCTCCCGCTCGCTCCCTCCAGTCACCCCACCCTTAGCCGTCCCCGCCACCTTACTCCACCACCCTCCCCCGCCGCTCCGCGCACTTGGCGTCCCGGCCCGGCCCCCCACTCCTCTCTCCAAATCGCTCACTTGCCAGCCCTACGCCCCCGGGAAGAAGAAACGTTTCCCGGAGCGCACTCTTCAGCCCTCCCTACCCCGACGCTCGCCCTCCCCTCCCCCCGCTCTTTCTATCTTGGGGGAGGGGGGCTGTCGCCTCGGATTGAAGGCCATTGATTTGTATGTATTTGTCCCAGCGCCGGAGGCTGCCCCAGCCGCCCGCGCGGGTGCCGCCGCCGCCGCCAGTGGAGTTGCCTCCCTGCTTCCCTAGAGTGGTTGAGCTCCACCAAACATGTCGGCTCCTGTCGGGCCGCGGGGCCGCCCGGCTCCCAACCCGGCGGCCTCTCAGACGCCTCTGCAGCCTGAGATGCCGGACCTCAGCCACCTCACGGAGGAGGAGAGGAAAATCATCCTGGCCGTCATGGATCGGCAGAAGAAAGAAGAGGAGAAGGAGCAATCGGTGCTCAAGTAAGAACCTGGCTCCATCTTCCCGCCTCCCTCTCTGTCCTCCGCCCCCTCGGCCGCTGCCCTGCGGCCGCCTGCGCGCCCCGGATCACCGCCCTCCCTCCCGCCGGCTGCGCCTGGGCCACGAGGGCTGCGGCCAGCGCCGGCCGCCGGGGTTGCTTTCTGGGTGTCGGAGCGCGGGGGTGTGTGCCGGGAGGGAAGGGCGCCGAGGCTGGCCGAAGTGAGGGTGGCGAGCCCTTGGGCGTTGTAATTTCCCCTGGCGTTCTTCCTGCTTTCCCCGCGGGCCATTTCGGCTCCGGGGTCCCGGCGGGGCTGGGGCTGAACTCAGGCTCAGTGCGTCCCTTCTCCATTCTCGTCGCCCCCGCGAGGAGACAGTGACTGGGGCAAGGAATCCAATATGGCGGTGCACAGGTGCTCCCCGGCCGGGACCCGGGCGAAGGAGCGCCGGCCGGGGATGAGGGCGCCGCTGGGGGCCCCTCGTCCCTGTCCCCCCAGGGCGGCTCTGCCCTCACCGCAGAGAAGAGCAGAGCTGCCGATGGTCGCCTCGGGCAGGAGGGCGGCGGTACGGTTAGGGGCCTAAGTTCTGTCGCGTCTCCGGTGGGTGTGCTGCCGCCGCCATCTTCCAGCCCCTCCCCCTCGGCGGGTTCTAACACCCCGCACTCTGCTGCTCTTCCTGTTTGCAACTAGTAAATCTGTTTAATCCTGAAGGGACTCCAGACTCTCCCATCACTGCGGTTTGGGTTGCTTCCTATCTTGTGAAGTCCTACTATTTGTGCTCATAGTCTAGGCAGTCGGGATTTTGCCGAGGGTGGGAGAATGAAACAGTTTAGCGTCTGTGTAACTTCAGCACCAGGGAACTGTCCAGACAGATATCTGTGGCTTTGAGACTCCTTTTCTTGTCAGTCTAGCAAAGAGATTTGTTTTTGTCGGTTTGCTTTTAAATGTTTTGTGATTATCTGATTTCTCAGTCACTGTGTGAAAGAGATTGTGCGAAGTTGTGTAACCTTTTCAGTGTTTTTCCAACTCAACTCTTTCATTTTTGCTTGAAATGCATTACTCATTGACTTGTTCGGTTTATATGCCACAGTTCTTTTGCGTGTTATAAAATATGCTTTTCCTGTATTCTCCACAGAAGCACACAATTGAAAGTGTAGAGTTCCTTTGGGACGGAACTAATGCACCGACCTCTAATCACGTAAATTTTAAAAACAGGTTGTTGAATTCAGTATTCTTTAGCACTTAACAAAGACGCAATTTTCTGTCTATACATACATATTTCCATATTTTAATGCAAAATACTACTTTAAATACTACAACAAACCTATAAAATATCTTTACAAAAAAATTACCAGTTCTCAAAAAATGTTGAAGGACTAAGAGAGCAAATGTGTTCCTAACATACTAACTGAAATAAGAATTGCTTCTTCAGAGCTAATTTCTGGGTTTGAGTACTTGTTTGAGAATGTGATTTATTAGTAGGCTTGGAAAATGAAAAATGATGAAGAGATTTACGTAGCTTATTTCAACTAATGGAAAAAGAAACCATTATTTTTAAAAGCTTTTTGAACATACACTTAACTTTACTTAAATTTGCTATTATACTAACAATGTCAGACTTGTCTCTCTTTAGTGATGGCCATTTAGTTCCATGTTAACATTTATTCTGAGAGGTGGTCATGGGCAGAGAGAAATTCAAATTCTTGTCTGCTGCCTTTTAACAACTATGTTTAAAAATAGTTTACTATGTAAAAAAATGAAACTATTGGATGAAAATATTTTTGCATGGTCTGTGATCATATTCATATTAAGTATTCATACAAAGTGGAGTGTGCATACCCAAGGGCATTATAAGATGGTGTATTAGAGTACAGGAAGAAAATAATAAAAACTTTTTAGTGAGATATTTTTAGTGAGAGATGTGAGTAATCAAAACTGATTGTGACCACTACAGTATTCTCTCTTCTTAGGAGCCTGAGAAATTAAAAACTAATTATATTTAATCATTAGCAATTTCTTCAAAGCCCAGCTTACTCTGGAAGTCTTTTTTTTTTTTTTTGATCTTTTTGCTTTTTCTAGGGCCGCTTCCGCGGCATATGGAGATTCCCAGGCTAGGGGTCTAATCGGAACCAACCATAGCCACCGGCCTACGCCAGAGCCACAGCAATGCCAGATCAGAGCCGCATCTGCAACCTCCACCACAGCTCACGGCAACGCCGGATCCTTAACCCACCGAGCAAGGCCAGGGATCGAACCCTCAACCTCATGGTTCCTAGTCGGATTTGTTAACCACTGCACCACGATGGGAACTCCTGGAAGTCTTTAGTCACTATCAAGTAATACCATTTTATGAGTAAGATATTAGGATATTTGAAGCATTTTTATATCTCAATAGATCCTTCAATAGATCAGTAATTACTTTTTTAATACTTACATGAATTCCTTTAACAGTTTTAGTTTGGATACCTCAGCCTATCAGTTAAAATCTATAATGTCCTTTTACTGATAGCTTTTAAGCTTTGTCTTTTAAAACTGTAAACTTCTTGAGGGCAAGAATAAAAATGTACCCTCTTTGGAGTTTGCTTCTCCAGTGAAAGAAGATGATGAGTAAAAATTTCCATGATCGATAAGGTAATAGTTTAGTTTAACATAGGTAAGCAGTTCTAATGTTTTTTAATAATTCAGTTTTAAAAAGTACTTTCCAAAGTCAATTTGTAAACTTCTTTATTTAATAAATACATACAGACAGTACAAAATTTCTTACCTATTTCCCCTAGCCAGAAGGAACTGCTGCTGCCAGCTTATTGTGTACTCTTCTAGAAATACTCTATGCAGAAGAGTAGATATGTGTGTATATTAGATATTGTGTGTATATAGATATGTATGTGTGTGCATGCACAAGTATGGATGTGTATGTGTTAAACACAGTGTGTCCTCCAGTTTATTTTTAGGAGATCAGTTCCACACCGGTTAATATGTATCTGCCTAATACATTATTTTATTTTATTATTTATTTTTTGTCTTTTTAGGGCTGCACCTGTGGCATATGGAGGTTCCTAGGCTAGGGGTCGAATTGGAGCTGTAGCTGCCAGCCTACACCACAGCCACAGCAATGAGGGATCCAAGCTGCATCTGCGACCTACACCACAGCTCATGGCAACACCAGATCCTTAACCCACTGAGTGAGCTCAGGAATGGAAACTGCGTCCTCATGGATGCTAGTCAGATTTGTTTTCACTGAGCCACTATATAAACTGCCTAATTTATTTTAATGGCTGCGTAATATCCCATTTTTTGAATGTTCTGTAATTTCTTTAATACTGAATTTTTAGATAGCCGTATTTTTAGATATTTTAGTTGATTCTGATTGCTTTGCCATTAGAAATAACACTGTGATAAATATATTTGTGCATATATAATTTCCCACATGTGTGAGTATATCTTTGGAATAAATTCCTAGAAATGGAATTGTTTGGTTAAAAGGTCATAGTATATAATCTTTATATTTTTATAATATATAAAAAATAAATTTTAATAAGTATCACCACATTAACTTTCATAGAGGAAATACGCATAGGTGATATGTACTAGAGAGATTTTCACACATCCTTGCTTACTCAGTATGTGATGGTCTTGCCAGTATTTTGAGGAAGAATATGCCATTCTCAATTTAATTTCAGTTTTCTTATTATGAGTGAGGTTGAGAGCCTTTTATTTTTATTTAGGGCCTTTTGTATTTCTTTTTCTCTTGGTCATTTTTAGTGATTTGTAGAAACTCTTTGTCATTTGTTTTATCCCCTTGTTTATGCCTTTTTTTTTTTACTAGTCAGAATTCAAAAAATGTATTTAAATTTATTACTTTTTGTTATATGGCTTTTTGCTTAAAATGAACTTCCTCATTCTAATATTTAAAATACTACATATTTTTTTCTTATAGTTAAAAGAAATTTTAAAAATATGGCATGTCAGATAAGTGATACAGTTTAATCATGAAGACTTTTAAATAAAAATCATTATTTTAAGAGTTCCCACTGTGGCTCAACGGAAATGAGTCTGACTAGCGTCCATGAGGACGCAGATTTGATCCCTGGCCCCGTTCAGTAGATTAAGCATCCAGTGTTGCCATGAGCTGTGGTATAGGTAGCAGACATAGCTTGGACTCTGCATTGCTCTGGCTGTGGTGTAGGCCGGCTGTTATAGCTCCAATTTGACCCCTAGCCTGGGAACCTCCATATGCCATGAGTGTGGCCCTAAAAAAACCAAAAAACAAACAAACAAAAAAATCATTATTTTACATGTGCATAACCATGGTTATTGCCAAAACTTAAAAATCTATAGATTTTTAAGGATTCAAAATGCATCCTAAAAAAATGATTGGCATTTTATGAGAAAGTAACTAATAAATTCTTTATATATATTCTATATTTTAAAGTAACTAGGACAATTAAGTAATATATTTTTGTTGACAATATATATCAATAAAAAATTGATTATGCAGTGTGATTAAAGAGAGAGGTAGTACAGGCAAGTGTGATGGACCAGATAGATTTTGACTTGAAACATTTCTAATTAATAACTGTAAGGTCTTGCTTACATTATTAAACTTTGAGTCCATGTTTCCTTATCTGTGTTATACCTACCTTGAAGGATTTTTAAGTTTCCTGGCACAAGTAGGTGTATAGTGAATAGTTGTTATTAACTGATTATAGACAGATGTCCTAAACTTTAATATAGTATTCCTGGGTGAAATTTCCCCCCTCTCTTTTTTTTTGGGAAATTCTTTTCCTTGTCCCCTGGGAAGTCAAAATATGCCTCAAGGACTTTTAGGTGATTTCATTATTTGTCTGGAAGGCCAGGCATGAGGAGAGGAAAGGTGACAAATTGGAAGCAGTTTCCTCAGCAGAAACCATCATTAGGGAGTCTAATAATTAAGGTGTAGCAGTGAAAAAAATACTGACAGTATGTTATTGGTTATTGGTAAGATTTTTGATTGTCCCAGATGTATATGAGGGAACTGACTTTTGGATATTACTTTGTTCTTAAATTTGCCTTGGTTAGTTTTTCACTCTATGAGTAAATCAAAATATGCATTTCCTTTCTTATTTATATTATATATGAGAACTCAGAGAATCTTAGGTTAATCTAATTCTGAAGCATAGTTGCACAGCTTTGAATGCTCATCTCCTTTCTTTCGCTCCTCAAATACATACAATTTTTGTATGCCTGTCTCTTTCTCATCCTCTGGCCTTAGCTTCAAATTTGTCTCCTTAGAGAGCTCTTTCCTGACATGCTTTCTTAAGTAGGTTCTCTCCTTTATTCATTCTTTTTTTTTTTTTTTTGGTCTTTTTAGGGCTGTACCTCTGGCATATGGAAGTTCCCAGGCTAGGAGTCTAATCACAGGTGCTCCTGCCAGCCTAAACCACAGCCACAGCAAAGTGGGATCCGAGCCATGTCTGTGACCTACAGCACAGCTCACGGCAATGCTGGATCCTTAACCCACTGAGTAAGGCCATGGATCGAATCTGCCTGGATACTAGTCAGATTCATTTCCACTAAGCCATGATGGGAACTCCTCCTGTATTTATTCTTTATTATTTTTCCAGTTATGTTTATTAAAGTTTACAAGTTCTTTGTTTATTGTCTGACTATTCTGCTAGATTATATACTCCCAGAGAGCAGACACCATGTTTGTTTTGTTTATCATTTCAGCATTAGCTGCTGCTCTAACACAATGCCCTATACACTGTAGTACTCAACAGTGTTAATGGTGTGAATGAATGACACATTGGGAATTAAATACTTATTTAGAAATTAAATGTCCATTTAAATAGTACTTATTTTCAAGGTAAAATTCCATGATCTAAAAGAAAAACTTTTGCCTAGGTAGCAGTGACCTTGTTTCTGAAATCAAATGTAATATTTAAGTATATGTCCAATTTTACTTATTTTACTGGAAACAAACAGTATTTTTGTATGATTGCAATTCATCTTCTTTTGGACTAAGAGCATTTTTTTTTATTAGAAACCAGAAGAATATTGTGATATATCATTTTTTCACTTAAGGAATATTGCAAATTAGATATTTTGCAGAATTTCTTGGTGGCCTAGTGGTTAAGGATCCCATGTTGTAGTGCTGTAGTTCTGGTTTGATTCCCTGATCAGGGAACTTCCACATGCTGTGGACATGGCCAAAATTTTATTTTTTGCTTTAAAAATTATTTGCTTTTCAAAATTAATCAATTTAAAACTATTATTTACTTTTAAACCATTTGCAAATTTCCAGAGTGTGTAGCAGAGCTGAATGGTAAGGAATGACAGAATATGTTGGATAGAAATAATTCATTTCCTGCAGAAACAGGCAGTCTAAGCCCAACTATAATCATATGAACACATAAAAATGTAAAGTATTATGAAAAAACATGGTAAAGATGTTTTTAGTATATTATAACCATAGTAAAAAAATGTTGGACTAATCTAGTGAGTAGTCTGTTGTCTCTTTGGTATTGTTTGAAGACGTCTTAAAGTTTATCCTTTAAAAGTCTCTAGAAATTTCACTCCTATATATTAGATATTAGAGGCTGGAGATACTTTTATATTCTCTAGTCATCAAGGAAATGCAGATATCTCTGGGTGTTAAAACCCATTTTATCCATTATCAGCTATATAGTAAGGAACTCACTATAAGAACTGTGACAAACCAGAATAAAATATTGCATATTATGTGCTAGGAGACCACCCGGGCACAGTATATTATGGATATAGTCATACAAGAGGAGCATGTGATCCATTTTTAGGGAGTTGACCTATAGGCTGAGTCTCAAAGAATGAGTAGATAAGAGCTGGGCAGAGGAGAATATTCCAAACAACTACTAAAACTCCCATGTCTCTCTCTCCCCAAACCTTTCATTTGTCAAAGAGAGGCTGGGAAAGGTCAAGAAATTCACTTCAAGTGGTTCAGGTGGTCTGGGGCATAGGGTTTAAATAGACTTGAATCAATATAGGAGACTGGAGAGATGACAAGGGTCAGAGTTTGAAAGATTTTATGTGCTATTCTTTAGATTTGGATTTAATCCTGAAGGCAGTAGGGAGTCTGGGAGGGATTTTAAGCAGCGGCACAATATAATCATATTTTGTTGCAAAAAACCCCCTATTCTTACAAGTATAATGGGTTGATGAGAATATGTAATGCTAGAAACAAGAGCAGTAGTTAGGAGACTCTACTACCAGGTAATAAATGATGAAGATATGAAATAAGTCAGACATGGTGGAGGTAGAGAGGCAGGACAGATTTTGAAAAATTTAGGAGCCAAATGGTCAGGCTTTGACAGTGTGTGTCTAAAGGGTGAGTAATCTCTTATGATTCCTCACTTGCTCAACTGTCTGCTGGTTGTCACTCTCTAAATCTGTCTAGTTTCAGGACCAGTGTTCTCTTGAGAGGGCGGTGGGGAAGTGGCTTCTTTTATTATTTTAGTTATTCTAAAGAGTTTATAATATGAATGTATTAGAAGTGACCACAACTTGGGATATAGTGAGGGCAGTAGTAACAAGGGCAAAAAGGGAGGAAGGAGAGAAGGCAAAGAGAAAAGTCAGGACTATTCAAATCCATTCATAATTGGAAGGGACTCTACTAAATATCTTACTTTATAAAACTTTTTTCTACTGGGTATATTAATACCATGTAATCTTTCCAGAGCTCCAAGTCTATCTTCCTTTTATTGAACATTCCTTCCTTCCATGGACAATTTAGTCTCAATGAATTTCTCACCATCTGGTTTTGTTTCCGTCTTTAGGTATTTAAAAATATTATAAAATCTTTATTATATATGTTAGATTTAACTAGGACAAATTTCCTTTTTTGTATATATTTCTACATCACTTCTAAGGAAATTCTGGAATATGAGTGTATTTTAGGAAAATATAGAGAGATTAGCCACGGAAATGACATGTTGCAGTTGATGAAGACTCTGTTCCTCTTTATATGAGCTTACTCAATTATTGGAGAATTTCAAAAAGTGTTTTATTGTGAAAGAGAGATAAATTTTGTTAGAGTTTTTTTTTTTTTTTGTCTTTTGTCTTTTCAGGGCCGCACTCGTGGCATATCGAGGTTCCCAGGCTAGGGTCCACCAGGAGCTACAGCTGCTGACCTACGCCACAGCTGCAGCAACTCGAGATCCAAGCCATGTCTGTGACCTACACCACAGCTCATGGCAATGCCAGATCCTTAACCCACTGAGTGAGGGCAGGGATCAAACCCGCATCCTCATGGATGCTAGTTGGGTTCGTTAACCACCGAGCTATGATGGGAACTCCCAATTTTGTTGGATTTTTTTGATGGGAAGTTCTAGAAGTAGGATTAGAGGTAGGGTTATAGAAGAGGAAAAGCTGAGGACAGATTTAGACCAGGAGTGATATTGTTTCACCTACTTTCTCTCTAGAATTGTTACCAAAGAAATGGTAGGCAACTAGATAGTATAAATTGGGCTAAGAATATACCACTTTTGTAGTTTATATATTATGAACATTATTATATCTATATGCACATCAAAAAGCTCTAATTTGTATTTTCCGTAGTACATAGTGCTAGCTAAATGCCTTTTTAAGGCATTTAGAATTGAGAATTTAAAAGAGTTTATACTTTATAAACATTTAATATTTTTATGTAACACATAATTTTAGGTTCTGCTAAACACAGGTTCTGGACCTTTAGGCATAGAAGGAAGATGGAATTCTCTGGGGGTTCAGCATTTTTTTCTTCTAGCAAAGCTCACATTTAGCTGGAAAGGAAACACTTAGTTTGATGTATCCCACAGCTAGGCTTCTGGGATGCTAAAACTAGGAAAAAAGGATACACCAAACAATATAGTAGATAAGTAGAATCCCTACAATGTTAATTGGTGGTTGATGCTTTGGTATTGTTCAGTTGACAGAAGGAGATGATGCTCATTTCCATCTTGTTTTGTTAGCATATGAAGTGTGTCTTAAAATTATTGTAGTGGTTTGCTTCTCAGATACATACATGAAGAATCTGTTTCATCCCATGTCACATCACTCATAATTCTTTTGACCAAAAACTGAAATAATTAATTGTTTTTATTGGCTGCACCCTTGGCATGCCTAAGTTCTGAACCCATGCCACGGCAGTGACCTGAGCCACTGCAGTGACAATGCCAGATACTTAACCAGCTGAGCCATATGGAAACTCCAAATTAATGTTTGTATTAGCACACATTTTTTTTTCCTGTTAAAAATGAATTTTGTGGGGAGTTCCCTAGGGGCCTGGTGGGTTTAAGGGGATCTGATGTTGTCACTGCTGTGCCTTGGGTCGCTACTGTGGCATGGGTTCAGCCCCTGGTCTGGGAACGTCTGCATGCTGCATGGCAAAAAAAAAAAAAAAAGAATTTTATGGTACAGGTAGCTAGGTTTTCATCCAAGATTTATATTCCTCTTTTATATAGTTGTTACTATGCAGCTGCTGTCTAGCCCTGGACTACCTTTTCCAGCTCTTCTTATGTTTAGGTAGGTTCATATAATTGGGTTCTGGCTGATGGCTATTCCCCGGTCCTATTAGAGTTTACATGAATAAGAGATTCACTTCTGTGTTAAGTCACTGTGATCTTGGGGGTATATCTATTACTGTGACTAACATCACCTTATCTAACACAAATTCTCTTATTACTTGTTATTTATTTAACTTTGGGAAATTTTTAACATACCTGCTCTAGTTGAATCCAGAAGTACTTCTGTGGTGCTGAATTCCAGTATAGGCTGATCTCTCTTCAATGATTGTCTGGTCTAAGCCAACCTAAGTGTTAACTCAGTCATAGGATTCTTGAATATATCAGAAAGTGTCTTTTCCATCTGCTTGGTGACTACTGGGCTGTACCCCAATTGGTGATTTGTTGTTGATGGTTCCATAAACTACATAATATTGTATCTTGACAGAGACACTTGTGCTGGAAGCTAATATAGCATATAGACTTGAGACAGAAAAATTCACCATGTATAGATCCATTTTAGAAGAAATTGAAGCCTCATGTTAGAAGCTTTGCAGGTTAAAGGCTAATGGTTAAACTCTATCTTCAAACTAAAGGTTAGGAATGAATTTTATAAGACCAGGGGAAATATAGTTGAATGTTGTGGTACTTTATCACTACATGTTACATATTTTTCCATTCACCCTTCCGGATCTACTCTACTTTTTTCCCCAACTTTGCTGTGTACTATAGGAGGCTGACCTCTGTGGATTGCACCAGCAGGCTCCCTTGTTCTCTGACCTCCAGATGGGTTCTGTCGATGTGAGACTTTGGCAGATTGGATGGAAGGAGAATGAGGTCAGGTTAGTTCTTCCCAGGCTTCCTCCATACCAGTCTGGTGGCCCTCTTAGTATAGCTATTTTCTTTTGATTCTGGAAATTGCTTTCCATTGTTGCTAGCCCTTGTTCTGTACTGCCCTTTGTTGGTTTCCTTAAACCCAGCCCACACCTTTGTAAAACAGTCTCTTTATTAAACTCTCCTTAGTTACTCAGTTTGAATATGCCATCTGTTTCCTGACAGGACTCAGACTGATACACTGTAGTTAAGTAAAATTTATTGGGATTATGAATGTGAATGGATCATGACTAGGTATTCACAACTCACTTCCTTCTGCATAACCACAGTAATTTTTTTTTTACAATTCCCCATCTGTGTCATGTTCTTTAACTCTTTGATTATGTACTTCCTCTTACTCTTTACCTGATATGCTGTTTTGTTCCCAGCTCCACTACTGTGAAGATACATGTCTTTGATTCATTTCCACCAGTTGTGTTTGTCCTTTCAATTTCCATAGCATTTTGTAAATAATTACTTTATAATGTTTCTGATATTCAATATTAGTTACTAATCTCCCTGCTTTTCTTAGTATAAGTGGTTTCTTTGACGTCATGGACCAAGTTTTAATCATCTTTTTATGCTCAGGGTAGTACCAGGCACATAATTGTCGGTCAATAAACATTTGTTAATAAAACCTGTTGGTAATAGGAGTCATTCTAATTTCCTTCCTCTTCCTCAGCCCTCATATATAATCAGTTACCAAATCCTGTCATTATTATCTCCCAGTTATCTTTGAAATCTGTCTCTTTCTATCTTCATTGTCACTGCATTGTTTCATGCCTTTATTATATTTTCCTTAATTATTCATTTCTAAATAGGGATGTTTACTTCAGATTCACTCCCCTAATCCACCCTCTGTAATAGTACAGCACTAATCACAAATCTATCTTAATGTCCTAAAGATTCTTTAGTGTTTCCCCATTGCATTTATGACATAGTCTAAACTTCTGAGTATGTCATAGAAGTCCCTTTGTGATGTTTTCTCAATCTTTATATCCTATATCCTGGTAGTCTCTTATGAGCACTGCCTGTTTTGATTGTATCAAACTATTAAGTGAATTATTTATTTATTTATTTATTTAATCATCTGTCTGTAGTTTAGCATATACTGTTCTCTTTGACTGGAAAGCCCTTACCACTTTTCTCTGGCAAAGTCCTACTATTTCTTAACTGAGATTCATCTTAGGTTTCTAGCCTTTTGAAAACTGGGTTATTTAGGTGACTCTCTTTGTGCTCTCATAACTCTTATTATATACTTCTGTTATAACTCTTATAAATTAATACTCAATAGGCAACATTTATTGAATCCTTACTATGCTTTTACTGTGCTATATTGTATGTATCTGATTCAGCCACTACAACAGCCTTATGAGATAGTTATTATTTTCCTCAGTTTTACAGATGACACAAAAATGAAGACTCAAATTACATGCTCAAGAGTTTGCAGGAGGCAGCCAAGATTTAAATTTAAGCAGTTGTATTCCAGAAACTTGCACTCTTAATAACCACACTTTATTATGTTATTGTTGACTTCTTCCTCTTTTCTAACAGATTGTAGAGAAAGGACAGTGTTCCCAGTGGTTGGTATACTGTAAGTGGATATAAATGTTTTTTGTTTCTTTTTTTGGTCTTTTTAGCACTGCACCCTTGGCATATGGATGTTCCCAGTGAGGGGTCAAATTGGAGCTGTCACCACCGGCCTATGCCACAGCCACAGCAACGCCGGATCTGAACTACTTCTGGAACCTACACCACAGCTCACGGCAATGCCAGAGCCTGAAGCCACTGAGCGAGGTCAGGGAGCAAACCCGTGTCCTCATGGATACTAGTCGGGTTCGAGTGGAAGCAAATCTGACTAGTATCCATGAGGATGCAGGTTCAATCTCTGGCCTCGCTCAGTGGGTTCAGGCTCCGGCATTGCCGTGAGCTGTGGTGTAGGTCACAGATGTGGCTCAGATCCGGTGTTGCTGTGGCTGTGGCGTAGGCCAGTGCCTACAGCTCTGATTTGACCCCTCGCCTGGGAACTTCCATGTGCCATAGGTGTGGCCCTAAAAATATTAAAAAAAAAAAAAAAGAAAAGAAAAAAGATTCACTTCTGCCGATCCAGGATGGGAACTCCATAAATGTTTTTTTTTGAATGAATGATTAAATCTGGCACTGCCTAAATTATAGAGTGGATAACTGTTAATACCTCAAGAAATGATTATCTTTAAGATTTAGTGGTCACATTTGTAAGAAGTTTATTTTTACTTCTCTTCGACATGAGAGCTATTGGTTATGGCGCATGGTATTAAATTAACAATCAAGTAGTGGGCAACAAATGAAAACAGTGACAACAAAATGTGTTTAATAAGTGCTACATTTTCCATTACAAAACTTTTTATTTAATAAACATTTATTCAAGGATGTGAGAGATTAAGCCACCTTTTGCTGGTGCACTAGTATGCAATTTTTTTTTCTTGCTGTTGTGTTGAGTATTTTTCTCTTTGAAATAGTAGTTAGCAGAGTTCCTGTGGTGATGCAGCGGAAACGAATCCTACTAGGAACCATGATTTTAAGGGTTCTATCCCTTGCCTTGCTCAGTGGGTTAAGGATCTGGCCTTCCCATGAGCTGTGAGGTAGTTCGAAGACGTGGCTTGGATCTGTTGTGTTGCTGTGGCTCTGGTGTAGGCTGGCAGTTACAGCTCTAATTATTCCCCTAGTCTGGGAACCTCCATATGCTACAGGTGTGGCCCTAAAAAGACCAAAAAAAAAAAAAAAGAAAGAAAGAAAGAAAGAAAGAAAGAAAGAAAGAAATAGTAGTTAGCATTTTAGAAAATTCCACCAACAAAAAAATTCCTTGGCTAATAAATAATAATGGTGGTATTGCAAGAGTAGGAAGCTTTGAGAACAAAGCATCTTTATTAAGACCACATTTAATGTCTAGAATATGAGGTGATGAAGTTAATTTCTAGATAATAAAGAATATTAGTATATGATCAGTGACCGCTCTTCAAAAATGTTAACAAAGTTGAGCTAAAGAAATAAACCAGAAAGTGTATATAATAGCTGTTTCATTTGAGGTAATCTATGGCTAAGATTAAGTCAAAGAGGCTTTGCTCTACCTATACCTAATGTTTAATTTCTTAAAAAATTTCCCCCTTTTGAAAAAAAAATTCCGCCTTTTGAGTTATCTTCTTAGAGTAAAATGCCAGTATATTTTTGATGGTATAATAATGAGAGCTTAGAGTACCACTAGACATATGTTGTTGTGGTATCATAGGTTGTCTTATCTGAGATCTGAAAAGGAATATGTGAAACTGAAGACTGGTGTTCAATTTTCGTCTTAAACCTGTTCCATATAGGGTTTTCTTTGAATTTGAATATATTTCTAGACTTGTAGCAGAAACTAAAGGAGAGAACTAACATTTCTTCATTGTCTGCTATGTACTAGAATCACCTCAGTGTGTGTATCTGTAAAATGAGGATAACAACACCTACCTCAAGCTATTATGAGGATTGAGTTACATTTGTAAAGCCTTTTGAAGAATTCCTAGCAGATAATAAACACTGTATAAATGTTAAATAAATAAATTAAAAAAGGAAAGCACTGATGACTACAGAGAATATGAATCTAGTTTATCTTTAATAAATACTTTTATGAATATTGTATACAGTATTTTAATACCTGTTGAAAGGGCATTGCTACTTTCTTTAATAAAATAAGACCTAGATCTTCCAGGGTTATAAATAGTATCCTGTGTATTAGTTTTCTATTACTAACAAACTTAAAATAACACAAATTTATTATCTTATAGTTCTGTAGGTCAGAAGTCTGACATGGGTCACACTGGACTAAAAAGAACCGGCTGTGTTTCTTTCTCAAAGCTGGAGGGGGGATGATTTCCTATTCATTTATATTGTTTAAAGAATTTTGTTCTTTGACATTATGGGACTGAGATCCTCATGTCCTTCCTGACTGTCAGCTGAATGCTCTTCTGACTTCCCAGAGACCTCTCTGTAGCCTTAAACATTAGCCACCTACATCTCAGAATCAGCAATGGGGCATTGAATTCTTCTCATGATGCCATCTCTCTGACATGACCCTTCTTCTGTTACTGCTCTTTCTGCCCACAGCTGGGAAAGATTTTTCTCTTTAAAAATCTTTAATATGGCTTGATTGGGTCCACCCAGATATTCCAGAGTAATCTTCCCATCTTAATCACATCTATAAACTTCCTTTTGCCATGTAAGGATACATATATTCATGTTCCTGGGATTAGAATGTGAACACTTTTAGGGGGCCATTATTCTTCTTACATTTCTTTAGTGAGTGTCACTAGAAATAAGTTTGGACTTTTTTTTTTTTTTTGGTCTTTTTGCCTTTTCTAGGGCCGCACCTGAGGCACATGGAGGTTCCCAGAGTAGGGGTCTAATCGGAGCTGTAGCTGCTGGCCTACACCAGAGCCACAGCAACGCGGGATCCGAGCCACGTCTGCAACCTACACCACAGCTCACCGCAATGCTGGATCCTTAACCCACTGAGTGAGGCCAGGGATCGAACCCACAACCTTATGGTTCCTAGTCGGATTTGTTAACCACTGAGCCATGATGGGAACTCCAAGTTTGGACATTTTAAAAATAAAGTACACATTGAGCTACTCTTATTTTTAAAAATGTATTTTGTATTCAGAGACACAAATTCTAGAATCATATCTCTGAAATAATATTTTACAATATACTCTTCCATAGATTTAAAATATTTTATTGCCTTCAAGTTACTGCCAATCTGCTCTTCGCTTTTCATTTATTTAATAGTTTCCTCTTGAATTAAAATATTGGTCTAACTGGAAGTGGGGTTGGGATGGGGACAAGCAGTACTAATTATTCTTGTTTCTGTATATAAAAACCCTTTAAGTGCTTTTCCTAAGTAGTCATTTTAGTTAATAATTGGATTTATTTTTATAGATCGAGGAATAAATAATTTTGGCATGTGATTAACATAGTGAAGAGTTCTTGAAGGCTTTCCAGATGCAGCATTTTAATTATCTGATGGTCATTGTAGAAGACTTAGTATAAACTTTATATTGAAGCATGAGTAAATAAAGATTTAGATTTAACCTTTTGACAAGAAAATGGTTTTTCTTGGCATGCTTGATTGAAGAGCCGTTTCTTATCTCACATTAAGTATACTTTCATGTGTTATTTTTCTTTCTTGTAATTTTTAGCCAAGAAGTCTGATTTAATAAAAAGATATAGTAAGGATCCAGTGTTGCCGTGAGCTGTGGTGTAGGTCGCAGATTTGGCTCCGATTAGACCCCTAGCCTGGGAACCTCCATATACCATGGGTGTGGCCCTAAAAAGTCAGAAAAAAGAAAAGAAAAGAGAAAAGTCATAGTATATATTAGGATTTAAATTTTATGTCAGTGTTTAAAATATAATCAATTGTTTTAACTTTGGTATATAAAACATTAAAGGTAGCTATGAAATAGCTAGGAAAAGAATATAGTTCAGGGTTGTCTTTCAAAATTACTAACACAAATTCATGTTGCAGCATATAGTTTTTTATGCACTGGGGTACACTAGCTATCAGAATCCAGTCTTGCGACAGAAACTACAGTAATAATTTGAACAGGGGCATTTTAATATAAAGGATTATTAACTCATAGCAGAGAGCAACCTCCCTTTTTTAGAGCTGAGGCTGAGAATTCATGGAAGGAATACACTTGGAAGAGGCCTCTTTTCCAATGGTTAAGACTGCAATTCAGCTTTTGTTGGAGGGTGTACACTGTCTTTTTGAGCTGCCACAGGCTGGGGCAGGCAAGCAAGGAATCATCTGTGATGGTGTGGTGAGGCTTGTTGAGAAGCTGGCTGGAGTGCTCAGGAAACTCACTGGGAAGACCTATCTGGGTGTTCTCCAGACTCGTTGGGATATTGCCTGTTGGGATGCTGCTAAAATTTCTAGAAAGATGCCTGCTGGGGTACTGGTGAAATGTACTATGAAGGTTAGTGCCACTGGGTATCCTGTAAGCTCCTGTCAGGCACGCATCATAGTAAAAACAGCAAAACACCCAGAACCAGAAAGAGAAACCTCTTCTTCCTTTTGCTCTGGCTCCCTCTACTGACGAAACTTAACACTGTGCCCACTGCTAAGGGAGAAATGATTACGGAGTCCAGATCCAGTTATCACCAAGCTGGGCAGAGAAGGGTAGATTTGGAGCTGAGAGGCAGTACACTTATAAATTTACAGTAGACTTTGATATCTCCAAATATCAGAAGCTTAAAAATAATATAGGTTTTTAAAAATTTTTCATGCTATATGATTTTTCTGGGTCATTTGTGTCTTTTTTTTTTTTTTTGTAGTTAAAGTATAGTCGATTTACAGTGTTGTGCCAATTTTTGCTGTATGGCAAAACGACCCAGTCATACATATATATACATTCCCTGTCATATTATCTTCCATCTTGGTCTGTCCACAGAGACTGGATATAGTTACTTGTGCTATGCAGCAGGATCTCATTGCTTATGCATTCTAAATGTGAGAGTTTGCATCTACTAACCTATTTGGGGTCTTTGTGTTGTTCTGGGACACAAGCTGATGGAGAAGCTCTCAGAAACATTGAGAACAGTTGAAGAGGGAGACTGGTGAATCACAAGTTGTCTCAACTATTTTGCAGAACAGATACTGACTCACAGACTTTGAAAAACTTACGGTTTCCAAAGGAGACAGTTTGGGGGGTGGGGGGATGTGCTTGGGGTGTGGGATGGAAATACTATAAAAATGGATTGTGATGATCATTGTACAGCTATAAATGTAATAAATTCATTTAGTAATTAAAAAAAAAGTTGCCTCAAAATTTCCTTTCAGATAAATGTATATAATTTCTGCTTGCATTTCACTCACCATAACCAGTTACATGACATGTCTAACTCAGAGTAGAAAAGAACAATCCTACCATGGATAGAGGGAGAATCAGAAATATTTGTTGAAAAATACCACTACCACAAGATTGATAGGATTGATATTAGAAACTTTGTCAATGCCTGGGATAATTTTTTGTATGATTTTTATTTTTTTCCATTATATCTGGTTTACAATGTTCTCTCAGTTTTCTGCTGTACAACAAGGTGACCCAGTCACACATACTTATATACATTCTTTTTTCTCACATTATCATTTTCCTTCATAAGTGACTAGATATAGTTCCCAGTGCTATACAGCAGGATCTCATTGCTTATTCATTCCAAAGGCAATAGTCTGCATCTATTAACCCCAAATTCCCAATCCATCCTGCTCCCTTCCTCTCCCCCTTTGCAACCACGAGTCTGTTCTCCAAGTCTATGATTTTCTTTTCTGTGGAAAGGTTCATTTGTGCCATATATTAGATTCCAGATATAAGTGATATCCTATGGTATTTGTCTTTCTCTTTCTGACTTACTTCACTTAATATGAGAGTCCCTAGTTCCATCCATGTCGCTGCAAATGGGATTATCGTGTTCTTTTTTTATGGCTGAATAGTATTCCATTGTGTATATATACCACATCTTCTTAATCCATTCACCTGTTGATGGACATTTAGGTTGTTTCCATGTCTTGGCTATTGTGAATAGTGCTGCAGTGAACATGCAGATGCATGTGTCTTTTTCAAGGAAAATTTTGTCTGGATACATGCCCAAGAGTGGGATTGCTGGGTCAGTTGTTCTATTTGCTTTGTAATTTTATGAATTTTAGTGAAAAATAATGTCAACATAAAAATTGGTGGTGCTCTTAACTTCTGGGTCAGTGACCTCAAATCTGACAGTGAGCTTATTCATTTGTGTAAAACAGGGAGGCTGAAACAGATTTAAGCAGCAGGAAATATTTTTTGAAGATTAGGTACAAGCAGGCTTTATTTTTAACTTTTTGTATTAAAAATTTCATATTAACTTGTGCTTATGTGATATTACATGAAATATGACATGTATTTTTATGCAAAGAAAGTTTTTTTCATTTATAGTCAGTATTAGGGAATAAAAAACAAGATTTAGCTATCCGGATTAGAGTCCTGGCTCCATCATTTACAAGCTATGTTATCTTAAAGAAGTCACTAAAGCTCCCTAAACTCTGTAAGTGGAAATTGAAAACACAGGTCCAAAATTCCTTAACTGAAACTTGTGGTGCCAGATGTGTTTTAGAATTGAGATAACGTGGATTTTAGAAATGTAAAAGTACACATACCATATAAATGTGTAACTCTTAGTAGTGTCAGGACAGCAGTCCCTAAGCAAACACATTTATGTTTCTCCAATAAAACATGAATATTTGCAAGTGGGTTAAATAAAGATGATATATAGCTTCATGCTAGTTCAGATCAGGAATTTTGGCCCAAACTTACTAAAAAAGTTCTGTTTTCAGAGCTTTTGGATTTTGAAATCATGGGTAAGAAATCATAGCATCAAAGTGCCACTGTAAATTAAAATACCTGTGAGCTGAAAATTACTATAACCTGTTAATTGTCATAATCACTGGCCATTGATGTTATCATTACCACCACCATTTAAAATAATGTTTGGGGAGTTCCCATCGTGGCGCAGTGGTTGATGAATCCGACTAGGAACTATGAGGTTGCGGGTTCGGTCCCTGCCCTTGCTCAGTGGGTTGATGATCCGGCGTTGCAGACGTGGCTTGGATACCAAGTTGCTGTGGCTCTGGCGTAGGCCGGCGGCTGCGGCTCCGATTCGACCCCTAGCCTGGGAACCTCCATGTGCCGCGGGAGCGGCCCAAGAAATAGCAAAAAAGACCAAAAAAAAAATAATAATAATGTTTGAAGGAAAGAATTGCAAGTTAAATTTTGCTGCTGTAAGCTCACTTGAATAGATAATATTGGGGTCTTTACTGATCCCAGATCATATGAATTTTTATTTAAAGCTGTTTAAACATTACCATTGCCAAAAAGAACTTTATACATGAAAACTCTGATCATGTAACTCTTTTGCTTAAAATATCAGTGTCTTGGCCAATAGGGACCTTGTGTATAGCACAGAGATTTCTACTCAGTATTCTGTGATAATCAATGGGGGAAAAGAATCTGAGAGAGAATAGATACGTGTATATGTATGACTGGGTCACTTTGTTATACAGCAGAAATTATCACAGCCTTGTAAATTAACTATACTTCAGTAAAACTTAAAAAAAGAGTGTCTTACCATTACTAGTCTTCAACTGGAAGCCCTCCTCTGAACCATGGAACATACAAAATAATGAGTTATTATTTTCTCACTTCTCCCAGGGATGGATATATAACTAGTATCATTCTAGATACATAAGAGATAAATTAATTTATAATATACAATGGATACTTTAGGACTTAAGAGTTTAATTCTCTTCCATATCTCTCTCTGGTTGACAAAGTCTGGTAAAAGCACACAATTCTTAGCATAGCAAACAAGGTCCATCATGATCTGTCTCCTCTTTATTTACTGTTTGAGGTATGTTTTCTCTGCTTTCACAATGTATTTTCACTAAATAGTTACACTCCTTTTCTTAGTGCTTCCTAACCTTTCTCATGTCATGGCACACATAAAAAATGATAATAGAGATATATATCTTATTGGGATAAGCAGGAAAAGATTTAGAGATGTCTGTGGGACTTCATAAAAAATAAATTACATTTTCTGTTGTATAATTATAAGGAAAACAATGCAGGTTCTTAAGGGAGGTAGTAAATGTTGAATAATAAAAAACTTTTAGATAACATCTTTTCAGTGTCTAAAATGAGTCACTTAGCTGGCTATGAGCATAACTTTTAAAATCAGGCATATTTACTTATTTTTGAAACAGATACACATGATTCTTAAGACTGTTTAGTGATGATCTCTTCAAATTCATGTGGACCCCCATTGACAAAAAACTGTATTCAAGCAGTTGGTAGCAAATTGCAGGAAATAACTTATTTATTTATTTTTGATTGATGGAGACTCCTTTTATGGTCTTAGCCTGAATTTTGAAAATTCATCCTCTTTAAATTTTACTTTAATGTTGGTAACATTCTTTAGCTGTTCTTCCTTTTTTTTCATTGACAAGTGTAATATTGAGTTTTTTTCTGATAATGTGAATGGATTTCAAATCCAGTTGAACTTTTAAAAATATAAATTATTTAGCAATGTTGACATTCTCCTTTCAGCATATAATACTAGCCTTCATTTACTCATAGTGTAAAACGTTGACTATCACTGTTGAGTCATTTTAAAAACATTTTTATGAAGTTGAACTACTGCTTTTTTTTTTCTTTTTCTTTTTAGGACTGAACCTGTGGCATATGGAAGTTCCCAGGCTAGGAGTGAAATCATAGCTGTCGTTGCCAGCCTACACCACAGCCACAGTAACGAGGAATCTGAGCTGTGTCTGTGACCTACACCACAGTGCACAGCAGCAGTGGATCCTTAGCCCACTGAGTGGGACCAGGGATTGAACCCACATCCTTATGGATGCTAGTTTGGTTTTTAACCCGCTGAGCCACAATGGGAACTTCCTGAATTATTGCTTTGAATCTATAAACTTTGAAGTACTCATTTTTATACTTTCGCATTGTTCATGGAAATTTTTGATGAGTTAATTCAGAAGGTGTTTGAAACTGTCACTTAAGCCATTTTTTGAAGGCAGTTGTCAACCTTCAACAAATCTGTAAATTGAAAATCAGTCACAATGTCAATGCTTATTTATAACCCATAGACTTTATTTGTTTTTGTCTTTGTTTTGTCTTTTTAGGGCTGCACCAGTGGCATATGGAGGTTCCCAGGCTAGGGGTCTAATTGGACCTATAGCCACTGGCCTACGCCATAGCCTCAGCAACGCCAGATCCAAGCTGCATCTGTGACCTACACCACAGCTCACAGCAATGCCGGATCCTTGACCCGCTGAGTGAGGCCAGGGATCGAACTTGCAACTTCATGGTTCCTAGTCGGATTTGTTTCCGCTGTGCCACGATGGGAACTCCTAACCCATAGACTTGAAAGTACAAGCTTTCCTTTTGAATAGACAACACACCTTGGTATGAACAGCAGAGAGTTGTATCTGAGAAGATCCAGTAGGAAGGCTGGGGAAAAGTGCTGCATGGGGCCACTTTTACAAAGCTGTGTATATTTTGTATTCTTTGAAAGCATTTAGAGTTCTTTTGTGGCACAGTGGGTTAAGGATCTGGTTTTGTCATTGCAGTGGCTTGGGTTGTTGCTGTGGTGTGGGTTTGATCCCTGGCCCAGGAACTTTCACATGCTGGAGGTGCAGCCAAAAAAAAAAAAAAAGGAGTTCCCATCGTGGCGCAGTGGTTAACGAATCCGACTAGGAACCATGAGGTTGCGGGTTCAGTCCCTGCCCTTGCTCAGTGCGTTAACGATCCGGCGTTGCCGTGAGCTGTGGTGTAGGTTGCAGACACGGCTCGGATCCCGCGTTGCTGTGGCTCTGGTGTAGGCCGGTGGCTACAGCTCTGATTCAACCCCTAGCCTGGGAACCTCCATATGCCGTGGGAGCGGCCCAAGAAATAGCAACAACAACAACAACAACAGAAAAAGACAAAAGACAAAAAAAAAATTTAGAAAATATAAGTATCCTCCTATATGTGTTTAAGTTTGCATGTAAAATTTCCCAGTATAGCATGAAACATAGAAAATCTAAGATAATGATTGTTTTTAGCTTAGGTATTGTTGACAGAAAAAAAAAAAAAAACGCACAATCTAATAGTTGAGAATTTTATTATATGGACTTGCTAAGGACTTAAGCCTGGGAAGCAGCCTCTCAGATAACTCTGAGGAATTGCTCTGAAGAGTTAAGGAAGAAACCAGGATAACTAAGAGTTTGCGCAGGAAAAACCAGGTAGTTGGAACATGAAAAGATTACTGTTAGTTAAATAAAAATAGACATTTCAAGATAATGAATTTAGCACTTTTTTACGTATGGGAAGATGCAAGAGTCTGGGCTCATTGAAATCATTCTTTTGATATGCACCTCAGCTATTTAGGGCCATTATCTTGCTCTTCTCCATCCAGAATCCCCTCATGTTGCAGTTATGGCTGCAGTGGCTGCTGACTTGGTGGGCTCAACATCCTCTGTTTAGTGATACAACCGAGGACACTTCCCCACCCCCAAGGACAGTGCCCCGCCCCCGCAATATTTTATTTTTTTGGTTGCCCCACTGCATGTGGAGCTTCCTGGCTAGGGATCAGATCTGAGCTGCAACTTCGAACTAAGCCACAGCTGCAGCAATGCCGGATCCTTAACTCACTGTGCTGGGCCAAGGATCCAGCTCACGTCCCAGTGCTTCTAAGATGCTGCTGATCCCATTGTGCCACAGTGGGAGCTGTCTTTCTTTTTCTTCTTTTCTTTTTGGTCTTTTTCGTCTGTTTAGGTCTGCACCCATGGCATATGGAGGTTCCCAGGCTAGGTGTCCAGATGGAGCTGTAGCTGCCTGCCTACACCACAGCCACAGCTACATGGGATCCGATCCGTGTCTGCAACCTATACCACATCTCACGGCAATGCCGCCAGATCCTTAACCCATTGAGTGAGGCCAGGGATCAAAGCTGCGTCCTCATGGATGCTAATTGGTTTCGTTAACCGCTGAGCCATGATGGGAACTCCATCATTCTTCTTTTAAATAAATGTGTTTTGATTGTCTGCTCTATAACAGCCACTTATGTAGGATATAGAAAAGAGTAGAACATATTCTCTACCCTTGAAGTGCTCATAGTCTAGTAGGCAGGTAAGAAAATAATTAAAATACATGATACATGTTTTAAAACATTTATGTACCAACTGTTGAGCCAAAAAGGAGAAAGGGGTGAGTATAAGAATATAGAAGGATTTAGAGGGAAGGCTTTACAACCAAAGATAACATTCAAACAGGCTTTGCAGGAAAATCAGTATGTAGAGGAGAAGGGCATTCTAGGTATGTGCAGAGCACAGACTGTGAAGGAACATGTGTTTGGGGAATGGCCAGTATTCCCATATTTCTCAGTGCATGGAAGATGGGAGGAAAGGATGGAGTGCTGGAAGCTGATTGGCATGAATCAGATGTAAAGGGCCTTGAACAAAAAGACTAGTGTTCAACTGATAGGTACCAGTATAGAGAACTAGTTACTAAAATATTGAATCGCTTTAATGCAGATTGGTAACTTTATTGAGAGAATGTTAACTAATGATATTGTCCAGTGCAATCTGTAGAGGTGAATTACATGTCCTTGTAACTTTGCTGGTGTGCTTTGCTGGTATGGATTAGTGTGGTCCTTGGAAGGCATGTTGTGGTTGGAGCTGGAGCCTCAGTGCCTGCCTGATACTTCAGAGTGTCCTGCTGTTGGAGGTAGTGGAGCAGGCTGCAGTGCAGGTAGTTTCTGTGGCATAATTTTGAGGATATCCTGAGACTCAGGGGGAAACACCAGCATCCATGTACAGTAATAGTGACATGCAGGAAGCATGCCAAGCTGCATTATAGCTGCCACAAATTGTTACTGGGTACCAGGAACTAATGACTGTCACTTTAATGAGAAATATGTTGGGAAAAGCTTGGTTCTAAATATCAAATCATGGACTCATTAAAGAGATTGAATCAATGCTTTCTAAAACTGAGAAAATGATTTGGAAATTGTATAAATGACTATATGTATAATTTCTTTTAATTTTTTTTTTTTGGTCTTTTTGCCTTTTCTAGGGCCGCGGGGCATATGGAGGTTCCCAGGCTAGGGGTCAAATCGGAGCTGTAGCCACCGGCCTATGCCAGAGGCACAGCAATGCGGGATCCAAGCTATGTCTGTGACCTACACCATAGCTCACGGCAACCCCGGATCCTCAACCCACTGAGCAAGGCCAGGGATCGAACTCGTAACCTCATCGTTCCTAGTCGAATTTGTTAACCACTGCACCACGACAGGAACTCCATGACTGTATGTATAATTTAAGCTATAACTCATTACAGTAGTCCCTCTTTATCATCAGGGGATATGGTCCACAGCCCCCATTGGATGCCTGAAACCGTGGCCAGCACTAAACCCTATATGTACCATGTTTTTTCCTATAAATGAATATTTATGATAGAGTTTAATTTACAAATTCAGCACAGTAAGAGCTTAATAACAATAACTAATAATAAAATAGAACAATTATAACAATATACTGTAGTAAAACTTATGTGAATATGCTCTCTCTCTCAAAATATCCTATGGTACAAATTTAATCCTTTTTCCATCTTATCATGCGTTTGGCCATAACTTTTGCAGTTTTAGATGTGACAGCATGACTAGCACAGACTTCTTTTTCCTTCATAATTTCCCAGACGGAAAACTATCTTAACAGTAGATCTTAGCAACCTCAGTTACAATTTTTTTCCTTTCATTATTAAATTGAGAACTTTTACCTTTTCACTTAAGGAAGCACTTTATGCTTCTCTTTGGCATTTCCAAGTTGCCAGCATCACCACTCTTGTGCTCTGGAGCCATTATTAAGTCAAATAAGGGTTATTTAAACAGAAGCTCTGTGATACTTGAGAGTTGATCTGATAACCAAGAAGGCTACTATGTGACAAATAGATGGGCAAAGGGATGATTCACGTCCTGGGTGGGACAGAGCAGGACAGCTTGAGATTTTTGTCGTGTAATTTAGAATGATGTGCACTTTAAAACTTATGAATTGTTTGTTTCTGGAATAAACATTTGCCGTTTAATATTTTTGGATTGCTATTGAACATGGATTGCTGAAATTGTAGTAAACAAAACAGTGGATAAGGAGGGTCTACTGTACACAGTAAGCAGATTTCTATATCTCTATATTTATCATTTATTTGGAAAAAAGAAGTAAATTTATTTTTAATGTTAATTTGTATATTGACTCGCATATTAATTTTATATGGTGTATTAGTTGTTAAATATTTAGAACCACCTATGCTTGTATGCCATGTTAAGAAATTTGAATTCATCTCACTGGCATGTTTGATTGTAGTGATAGATTTTGAAATAAGAACATGGTAGGGCCTCTATGTCCAGAAATTCTGTTGATTTAATGTCAGAAAGTCTAACCAATGTGAGGATTCTCACCAGTGTATTTCCACTGGCATTGCTACTGTTTTGCTTTCTGGGATCTTGTGTTTCTATCCTGGATCAGAATACTGTCTTAAAAATCAAATTTAAATCATTTATTACCTAGTGTGAAGACCTCTTAGGCTTCCTATTGCTTTGGGTAAAATTCAGACTCCTTACTTTTGCACATAAGAAAATCCTTCACAGTCTCTCCTCAGCCTCTCTTTCCAGCTTCATCACATACCTCTCCCTTTTCATAGGTCTTTTCTATAAGCATAATAAAATTTTCAGTGTTCCTACAGTAGTGAAGGTGGGGAATGGGGACCCTCTTCTAAGGGAGATATGTATGGAATAAATAATTTAGTGAATTAACATATCATATATACTATATCTTGAATATTTGAGATTAGGACCAAATCAGTGATGCTTTCCTTTAAAAAGTCATGCTAAAATCACTTTTGGAGAGACTCAGATACCCTTAAAGATATAAAACTCTCATTACTTATTTTCTTCAACTTCAATAGGAAATCTTATGGAATTGTTTTAGAACACATGCTTCCAATCTGCCACCAGATTTCGCAGCAGAAATTTATGTAACCATGCCATAGCTCAAACTGTCTCACAATTTACCATATGTTTCAATATTTCCAATGTTTTCAAACATTCTTCTCTTTCCTACCCTTTCCAGTTCATATTTCTCAGCTCTGTCCCAGCTTTTACCCCATAATTCTCATTCATTTTTATGATTCATGAATAATCTCCATTACAGCTTTCCAGTTAAGAGTCAGTTCTCTACTGATTCTCTTTCCTGGACTCCTTTCTAGACTATTAACATAAGTAATACTTTATCCTCAGTTTGGAACTCTTGATTCCTGGCCTAGGTTCAGCAGTCTAATCTCAGTCCTTTGTGACTTTGCTACTTGTCTTTTACCTCTATTTAAAGTAATTAGAGTCAGAAACTTTATGATTTAGAGTTGGGCTGGTTCCTGTAACAGTATAAGATATGAGTTCTAGTAAAATTTTCCCTTTTATTAATCCTGTTTTGTCTGGTTAAAATTTAGGGGAATTTATATAGTCTAAGTCAGTTCAGATAGCTCGTATAAGTAGCTGGATTTTTTTTATTGCAAATATTGATTTTCCTGCTTATTTTCCTCCAATTCTATGTTTCCTTAGCTGGTTTCAAGGAGTCAAGGCAATGTAGTGTATGTACATTGCTTCTTCCTAAAAATAATCTCCAGTATCATTTGGTAACATATTTTTTCTTTATTCTGTGGTGTACATGGTTCATTTGCTTTTGGTTGGTCTTTAGAGGATTCCTTCAGATTATATGTTCACTTGGACCTGAATAATATTAAAAGACCGAGGGCAAGAATTATATATGATATTATAAGAATTATTACCCTGTGTGTTATTATAATAAATAATGACGTAGATACTATTGATATAATTAAGAAATAGGTCAAGAAGAAAGAAAAATGGAAATGAAGAGAGAGGATAGATAAATAGAGTGAATGAATGAGAAAGAGGAAAAGTGGACAAAAGAAAGTCAAAGATGGAAAAACAGAAAAAGAAGAGGCCCATGCCACTGAAAGTTGCGCAATTAGGAAAACAAAAGCCACTCTAAATATTCAAACAAATTTAATATAAGCAATTAATTACGAAAAATATTGGTGGTGTTGGAGAAGCAAAAACTGAATGATGAATTTACAAAAAGATCAGCAAGTGCAAGAAGCTAATACCACTCCTAGGGCTAGGAGGGAAAAAAATGAAAATGATGTTAAACAGAGCCCTTATGTATTACACAGTGCTAAGATTGTTGGAGTACCACTGCTGCCCTGGGAGCTTCTGCTGCTTTGCAGAAAGTCCAGGAAATTTTTCTTCTAATGATGTAGAAACCTATACAGTCTTATTGATGATGCTGGACTCGCCGCAGAGGACACTGGAACCTGCATTCACCCACTGCTACCCCTACCAGAACTGCATTTCTGTTGTAGTAGCCAGCATTTGTATGATAGCCGTCTGGTGCTGCTACTGCTACTGGAACCAGAGTCCATGATCAAACTTTTGCCGAGGAACCTGGACTACTGCTGCTGCACCTGCAGGAACTAGAAACAGAAGGAAGAAAATAAAATGGTTTGTTTTTTCGTGTTGTCTAATTTTCACCAGTGTTTCCCAGTGGCAGAACTTAATTGGAAATCAGCTATCAAGGGAGTATGAGAAATGTAGAATACAGTCTTCTAACCCCTGGAAGTATAGGGGGGGTGTGAAAGGGCAATAATGGAGTTAAGAACCAACAAAAACCAGCACATAGAGAAGTTATAAAGTACTGATTCTTTAATGATGATAGAGAAAAGAAGCATTTCTGCAACTTTGAGTAATGTTAAGATCCTTTCTGCTTTTTTTTTTCTAGTTGAAAGAAATGATTAAATTATATGGACTGGTAGAAAATCTTTGAAAGTAAGGTACCTTTGAGGTATCAATTAGGGTATTTTAGTTTCAAGAATAAAAAAAATAGATACTGGTTAACTTAAAATAATTTTATTATAAGGATATTGACTAGCTTTCAGAAAAGTTAAGTATCTAATCCCTGGAAAGACAAAACTTGGGGATAGCTATGGATCTGGATAGAAACTAATAGATAGTCTGTTCAAGGTGCTACTTGCTGTTTGTATGGATCAGCGTCACCATTTTTTGCTTGTGGTTCACATTAGCAATAGAGAGGCAGTCTGGCCTAGCTTTGCTGAAGCTGCTTGCCCTTGGTCAGAGGACGATATGGCACCTTGATTAACACCTACATGAAGATTACTTGATAGTTGAGGACTAGTTAAAGGAATTTTGAGGTATTAGAGGAGAATGGATACTAGGCAGGAAAAACCACAAGGTATCTATTCACTGGGCCTTGTTTTTAATTAGTAGTAAGTAGCTCAAGAACATAGCCAAAAGTTCTTGAGCACTTAATGTATATTAGGCACTATGATCTCTTTTAATAATATATTTGAGGAAGTTGTCATTATTATCCTCATTTTACAGATGAGAGAATTGAGAGGTGCACTTCTGGTGATGGTGAATTAGGCAATTTGGACTAACTCTCCCACTGAGAACAACTAGAAAAGCTGGATCAAATATAAAAAATCACCTGTTTGAAGGTATCAGAGAGCTAACACATCAGTGAAGACTGTGGGGACAAGATCCTGGAGAAGAAGGAAATTCAAAGAGGTGAGCGAGGCATGTGAGACCTTTTTCCCTTAGGAGAAATTTATGTTTCCAGTAACGGTGACTGAGCATCTGAGAAGCTGAGAAGAGCTTTCAACACACTCATGTGGTGGGGCTAAGGGAGCAGTCGTGTGAGTTCAGGGTCTACCAAGTGGGGAGATTTCCCGCTAAATCCTCCATGCTTTAGTTTGGGACCCTGAAGGACTATGCTTTAGGAGTAAAGGAGAATCAGAAGTAAAATGATCTACTTATAAAATAAAACTCAGTTTGGAGTTCCCGACGTGGCTCAGTGGTTAACAAATCCGACTAGGAACCATGAGGTTGCAGGTTCGATCCCTGGCCTTGCTCATTGGGTTAAGGATCCAGCATTGCCATGAGCTGAGGTGTAGGTCACAGACGCGGCTCGGATGCTGCCTTGCTGTGGCCCTGGCATAGGCCGGCGGCTACAGCTCCAATTAGACCCCTAGCCTGGGAACCTCCATATGCCCTGGGAGCAGCCCAAGAAATGACAAAAAGACAAAAAACAAACAAGTAAAATAAAACGCAGTTTAATTTCATCCATTTCATTGATTAGGTTAAGGGTTTCCAGAATTGTTAATAACTAGTCACTTGTTAAAACAAAACAAATGCTCTCTGGAGGAAGATAACATCATCCTAGGCCTCAAATGATTTCTGTAGTTTTTATATAAAATGTTTTGAATGCATACAAAAAAATAACCAGGTATACAGAAGTCAAGGTCATGTGACTGAAACTAAGATAAACAAAGACCATAGCAACAGACTCACAAGATTCAGATAATGGAGTTCTTGGATACTCAGTAGATTAAGCATACAAAAAATTAGTAATAATATAGACTATGTGAACAAAGTATATAATTATACCTTATATACTTATAGGTATATAATTATACCTTATTACATATTAGAGCACTGCACCCAACAACTGCAGAATACATACTCTTTTCAACTTTTTTTTTTGCTTTTTAGGGCCACATCCACGGCATATGGAAGTTCCCAAGCTAGGGGTCGAGTTGGAGCTGAAGCTCTTGGCTTACACACAGCCACTGCAACTCAGGATCCGAGCCATGTCTGCAACCTATACCACAGCTCACGACTGTGATCTCTAACCCACTGAGTGAGGCCAGGGATTGAAAACCTGCATCCTCATGGATACTGGTTGGATTTGTTTCTGCTGCACCACAAGGGAACTCCCTATACTTTTTCAAATGCACACGGAATACCAAACTTGACTATATCCTGGATCATAAAGCCATTTCCAATGAAATGCAGACAGTTGAAATATATAAAAAAGTTAAATTAAAAAAAAAGGAGTTCCTGTTGTGGCTCAGTGTGTTAAGAACCTGACTAGTATCCATGAGGATTCAGGTTTGATCTCTGGCCTCACTCAGAGAGTTAAGGATCCAGCATTGGTGCAAGCTGCAGCATAGATTGTAGATGTGGCTCGGATCTGGCATTGCTGTAGCAGTGGTGTAAGCTGGCAGCTGCAGCTCCAATTTGACCCCTAGCCTGGGAACTTATATATGCTGCAGGTGCAGTCCCAAAAAGAAAAAAAAAAAAAGAAAAGAAATATACAGAGTATGTTCTTCTGCCACAGTGCTGAAAGTCAGTAACAAAAAGATAATTAGAAAATTCTCATTTATTTAGAAATCAAGAAGTTGACTTCTAAAAAAATCCAAGGATTAAAGAAGAAATTAAAAGAAACATTAAAAATATTTTTACTTGAATGGTAATGAAAACACAATTTGTCAAGATTTGTATGGTGCAGCAAGGGTTTTTGAAGGTAGTTGATAACTTTAATGGCACATACCATGAAAGAAGAATGGGTAACACTTATGATCTAAGCATTTATCTCCAGAAAGTAAGATAGAATTCCCCAGCAAATTAAGCCCAAAGAAAGTAGAATGAAGTAAATAATAAAGATCAGAGAAATTATTGAAAGATAAAGCAAACCTAAAATAGAGAAGATCTACAAAGATTAATAAAAGTTGTAAACACCTGATATGATTGTTATAAAAATCAAAGAGAAGTCAGAACCAGCCAGTAGCAGGGATGAAAGAGTCCATCACTATAGACCCTATAAAGACATTAAGAAGTAATTAAAGGATATTGTGATCAATCTTATGAGAATACAGTTGAAGTTCATTGATATGAACAAATTCATAGAAAAAAAAACTTACCAAAAGCCACTTACCAAAAAATAAAAAAATAACTAAGGTTACTACAAGAAGAAATAGAAAACTTGACATGTCCTATCACTCTTAATGTAATTGAATCTGTAATTCAGGCCTTTCTTACAAAGAAAGCTTCAAGACCAGGTGTCTTATAAGACATGGAAGAAGGAAATAATGCTTATACTCAGAGAATAGGGTATAGATGAGACTAGAGTATTGAAAAATGAGAATAATTAACAATGCTTTTTATGAGGTCAGCAAAACTTTGATACCCAAACCTGACGTCACTATAAATGAATATTATAGGTCAATTTTTTCTCAGGAAAATAGATGTGAAAATCATAAAAAAACTAGAAATCTAATAAGAAATAAAAAAGATAATAGAATATTATTAAATTGTGTGTATTCTGGGAATATAAGGTTGAAAATCAGTGTGATTCACAATATTAGCAGAATAAAGGAGAAAAAATTCAATAATGTCATTAGATGTAGAAATGTATTTGATAAAATTACATTATCTTTTTTTGATAAAAAGTCTTATAAAACTAGGAATTGACAGGAACATTATTAATCTGATAAAAATATTACAAAGACTCTAGAACAGGTATCTTATGTTAATATGTTGGAACATTCTATTTGAGATAAGGAATGAGAAAAGGATGCCTACTCTCATCACTTTTGTTAAGTTCTAACCAATACAATAAGGTAAGAAAAAGAAATAAAGTGTATAATCATTGGGAAAAAGAAACTTTGTTATTTGCAGATGTTGGTATGGAGAGAATTAAAAAAATATAGATATACTTTTGGAATTAATAAGGATTTTAGTAAGATTTCTGGATACGAAGTTAATATACAGGAATCAAGTATATCTCCATATAAACACAGTGCTAGAAAATAAATCTCAAATATGATAATTTACATCAAATAACTAGAAATAAATCCAGGAAAGATAATATGCAAGTCCTTCATGCTGAAAACTGAAATGTTCTTTAGAGAAATAGGATTAAATAATGCTGATGGGTTGGAGAGCTTAATGTTATTAAAATGTTAATTCTCCCCAAATTGATCTATTTCAGTGTGATCCCAATGAAAATTACATCAGTTTAATTTATTTTTTTAAAGTAAGCTGATAAGCTAATTCTAAATTCATGTGGAAATGCAAAGGACCAAGAACAAAGACTCTTTTAGGACAACAAAGTGAAAGCAACTGCTCAGCCAAATATTAAGAATTATTTTAATTCTACCATAATTAAGACTGAATTAATGGTGCAAAGGTGGACAAATATATCAATGTAACAGAAGAGAGAATCCAGAAACAAAACCGTAGATATGTGAGCACTTGGGTTTGTGACAGAAAATCACAGTGAAGCAGTGGGGAGAGACTGTCCTTTCAATAAATGGTGCAAAGTCAAATGTTATATGCTGATGGAAAAAAAAAACTGTATTTTCTTCCTACTTTACCCTATGCAAAGCTATCTTTCCCAGATCTAAAGGTGAAAGCATAATAACAAAGTTCTAAAGATAATTTAGGAAAATAATCTTCATGACTTTGGCACATGAAAAGAATTCTTAATAGGTGAAAACGGTAACCATATAGCAAATGATTGGTGAATTGTATTATATTAAAAGAACTTCGGTTCCTCAGACATACTGCCTGGAGAGTACAAAGCAAGCCAGAGAGTAGAAATTTGGGTGAAAACCATAACTGGAACTACAGTCAAGGTGTCTTTTAAATGTAGTTATGGTCTACTGACCTACTTCTTATATTCTTTAGTATAGTTACTTAAATGGGATCTTATGAAGTTCTTTTTTGCTGATGAAGAACCTAATTTATTTGTGTTATGTTACATAACAATATATTTAGTCCAAAGGGACTGTGCATTTTTCTATTTTCTACTTATGACACTATAATAAAATGATCTATATGTGTCTCTCTTCACTAGATTCTGAGCTACTTGAAATATTTGCTATGTTTTATTTATTACATAGTTTGAATTCATTATTGTTTGATAGATAAATGAAGAACACTGATTTAGGTTGGCAATGATACTACTAGTGGCAAACTATAAACACGATTATTAAAATGTTACAAAAGAGAAATCCAGTACCATTTCTGGCTAGCCAAACTCACTTTATTCACATACTGGAAAGTCCGTTTTTATACTTTCATATAGGAAATAGTGAAGAATTTATACAGTCTCCTCTGAGAATTGATTGTAAATAAAGAATAGGAGTATTCTCATTTTGTGTAACCTATAAGTTAAGAATGATTTGTACATTTTTAACCGTTTAAAAAAATTGAAAGAAGAGCATTATATGACTCATGAAAATGATATGGAAATCAAATTTCAGTGTTTATAAAGTTCCTTTGGAACACAATCACATTCATTTGCTTGTCTCGTTTATGGCTTTTTCTGCACTATAGTGTCAAAAGTTGAGTGGTTAGGATACTCTCTTTGCTTCGCACTGCTGCTTGTCTACCCCACATTGCCGTGATACAGTTAAAACTCAACAGCATTTTGGAGTTTCTGGTGTGGCCCAGTGGTAATGAACCCAACTAGTAACCATGAGGATGCAGGTCCTATCCTTGGCCTCACTCAGTGAGTTAAGTCTCCGGCGTTGCCATGAGCTGTGGTGTAGGTCGCAGACACAGCTGGGATCCCACATTGCTGTGGTTGTGGTGTGGGCTGGCAGCTGTAGCTCTGATTTAACCCCTAGCCTGGAAATTTCCATATGCTGTAGGTGAGACCCTAAAAAGACAAAAACAAAACAAAACTGAGTGCCATGTACTGCTGTACTGTGACATTCAGTTCTATTTATTTTTTACTTACCAGTGATACCCATCATGTCAAAACAAGAAGAGAAAAAAAGGAGACCTCATTGTTATGCTTTCATTTTTATTTTTTTATTTTTTAAAATCACAAGTGAATATTTATTTTTTCCTTTTTTATTTTATTTTATTTTTTCTGTTTTATAATGATTTTTATTTTTTCCGTTATAGCTGGTTTATAGTGTTGTCAGTTTTCTACTGTACAGCAAGGTGACCCAGTTACGCATACATATATACATTCTTTTTTCTCACATTATCATGCTCCATCATAAGTGACTAGATATAGTTCCCAGTGCTATACAGCAGAATCTCGTTGCTTATCCATTCCAAAGGCAGTAGTTTGCATCTATCAACCCCAAATTCCCAATCCATCCCACTCCCTCCCCCTCCCCCTCGGCAACCACAAGTCTGTTCTCCAAGTCCTTGATTTTCTTTTCTGTGGAAAGGTTCATTTGTGCTGTACAGTAGATTCCAGATATAAGTGATATCTTATGTTATTTGTCTTTCTCTTTCGGATTTACTTCACTTAGTATGAGAGTCTCTAGTTCCATCCATGTTGCTGCAAATGGCATTATTGTGTTCTTTTGTATGGCTGAGTAGTATTCCATTGTGTATAGGTACCACATCTTCTTAATCCAGTCATCTCTTGATGGACATTTAGGTTGTTTCCCTGCTTGGCTATTGTGAATAGAGCTGCAATGAACATGTGGGTGCGTGTGTCTTTTTCAAGGAAAGTTTTGTCCAGATGTATGCCCAAGAGTGGGATTGTTGTGTCATATGGTAGTTCTATGTATAGTTTTCTAAGGTATCTCCATACTGATTTCCATAGTGATTGTACCAGCTTACATTCCCACCAACAGTGCAGGAGGATTCCGTTTTCTCCACACCCCCTCCAGCATTTGCTGTTTGTGGACTTATTAATGATGGCCATTCTGACTGGTGTGAGGTGGTACCTCATGGTAGTTTTGATTTGCATTTCTCTAATAATCAGGGATGTTGAGCATTTTGTCATGTGCTTGTTGGCCATCTGTATATCTTTCTTGGAGAAAAGTCTATTCAGGTCTTTGCCCATTTTTCCATTGGGTTGTTGGCTTTTTTGCTGTTGAGTTGTAGAAGTTGTTTGTATATTTTAGAGATTAAGCCCTTGTCAGTTGCATCGTTTGAAAGTATTTTCTCCCATTGTGTAAGTTGTCTTTTTGTTTTGTTTTGTTTTGTTTTTTATGGTTTCCTTTGCTGTGCAAAAACTTTGCAGTTTGATTAGGTTTCATTGGTTTATTTTTGCTTTTATTTCTGTTGCCTTGGGAGACTGACCTGAGAAAACATTTGTAAGGTTGATATCAGAGCATGTTTTGCCTATGTTCTCTTCTAGGAGTTTGATGGTGTCTAGTCTTAAGTCTTTAAGCCATTTTGAGTTTATTTTTGTGCATGGTGTGAGGGTGTGTTCTAGTGTCATTGATATGCATGCAGCTGTCCAGGTTTCCCAGCAATACTTGCTGAAAAGACTGTCTTTTTCCCATTCCCCCCCCATCACAGTATTCCCATTTGGGAAAATTAGAAAATTTAAAAAAATGAAAATGAATCTTGAATCAATAAGTTTCTGAATGGCTCCTTTGTTAGCCATTTACCATGGTGAATTAATTAAAGCACACTTGATTGCAGCAACTGAAAAAAATATGTCCAGAGAAAATAAACTTAAGACTGTTAACCTTTTTGATAAGAACAGTTTTTCAAAGAGTTAAGGACATTGGAAGCAACATCTTATGGTCAACTGAAAAACAAGGCATATGATTTTGAGTGATTTTTCTTGGCTCTTGCGAAATTGACAGGTGTTAATTGATACTGCTCTAATTGTTGTTTTTTGGATAAGTGACTAAAGTGTTTGATGTGACTGTGGAACAAGAGACAAGAACTTTTTCAAAGAATTTGAGAAAACCCTAATTCAGTATGACCTGAAGTGGAATCTGCTAAGATGTGATAAAAATGATGATAAAAATATGTGTACATAGAAAAAGGCTAAGTTGTACAAATTTATAAAGACAGTGAAAATATAAGATCTTTAAAGCCTGTGTTTATTTATTGTGTTATTTATGAGTAGGTACTTTGCAAAAAAGATTTGAATCATCATGGATTATTGAGTCAGCAGTGTCAATAGTAAACCTCATTTCCTTCTGTGAACTTAACCATTAGTTCTGTGAATTTTTGTCAGAAATGAAACTGAATGTCATGACTTATTCCATCATATAGAAATTTAGTGGCTGAGAGATTCTGTAACTTTATTTCAATTTTTTGAGCCCAATTTTTTGAACTATTTCTGCATGAGAAAAACACCATTAAGCACTGTTATTGAACACTGAATGGCTTTGGAAATTTGCTTTTGCTGCAGAATTGATAAAGTTTCTGAGTTTGAACCATAATTACAAGGCTACATTGTACTTATATGTGCAACTTAATACTGTGCTACAGTAATTTCAATAATAGTTAATATTTATCACAATTTCAGCTGCTTTACATGCTTCCCATACTTCCATTCCCACACAAATTTTCCATGGATTTATTTTCTTAGCTCAGACTTTGGTTCTAACAGTGTTTTTCAGACTTTGATGTAAGTGCAAAAAATTTACATATTTAAAGCTTCATTTAACTAAGCAGTTGAAGAGCTACCACTCAACCTTAATCTACAATGTAATGACATGCTGAATGGCAAATATCAAGAGAAAAATCTAATTCAGTTCTCTAAGTGTCCTCTTAGAGATGGATATAGTTCATTTAAATCATATTTTCATGGGTCGATATCAGTAGTTGATATTTCTTATCTGTGTGAAGACATTTTTAAGATGAAATATGTAAAATTATATTGTAGATCAGCATTAACAGAGGAACATTTGCAACTGATTTGAGTGATATGGAGTACTAACTTTGAATCCCAACTAAGTAAAGTGTTATTCCCCTCCAAAAGAATTCCGTATATTTTCATTAATAGACCTGTGATTGCACTCAATTACTTAAATTTTGTCAATAAGAATTCTGTAGCAATGTGTTTATTCTCTTGTTATGTTAGTAGTACATAATATGTCCAGTTTTGCCTTTTGAGCTCAAAGCCTAAAATATTTAATATCTGGCCCTTTAAAGAAAAAGTTTGCTTGTCTTTGATTTAGGCTAGTAAATACCAGTAGACTCTAATCTGAAATCTGTATATTGTGTTTGCTTTCTACTTTGAGTAATCGAGTGGAGTCTTAAGCTTTAAATATCCAGTTTACTATTTCCTCTTTCTGGCTGAAAGAATTTCTTGAGGAATTTTTGAATATATATTGTTATTTACAACTTCAGGATATAATTAATTACATATGATTGGTATCAACATTATCATATCTTTTTTTGCATCCTTTACAAACCAGAACCAACTGTAAACTGTGAACAGAACTGGAATAACTATTTTCATCATCAGCCATGGAAGTCAGAGCTCTTTTCTCCCAGTGAAATTTTATCCTAGCATTATAAGAATTAGATGTAATGGAGATTAGGCTAGTAGGAGTAGAGAAGGTGTAGGGGGGTAGTATAGGTGCTTTTTTTCCTCCTCTGCTATGCAGCCTGTCAGTTTACCCTTCACTTCTAAATAGTCTAGCAGTGAGCCACACTATTCAAAGCCTGATGTACACCCATGTTCTAAACTTCTGACTCTGTTAATAGAAACTACCAAGAGCCTTGTTTACAAATGTGATTATTCATTCCATAAATGGAACATCAAGCTTAAATATATCACCATGATTTTAATATCATAATGTTCAACCCTATTAATGAGGTGATCACAACCAAAAAAATTGCTTTGAATACCTGCAGAGCTTTGCCAGAATTCTACAGTAGCTTTTGACTAGCTTCCAAGAGCCAGTGGTAAACCTTGGCCATCTGGTCTGCTTGTGCACTTTCAGTTCTTGCCAAATAGTGAGGCAGAATTTTAGTGCATTTTGATTTATGATAGGTAGAGTTAGCAAGGAGTGATAAGTTAGTTTTGTCACACTAGCTCAATGTGGCAAGATGAGTAGGGCTCAACTTTGACAATTTTCTGAATATTGTAAGAGAATGTGAAAAGGCATAAGGAGCAAAGTTAAGGAAGGGACCAAAATTTATAGAGCAGTAGACACTGCTAGGTGCTTTACATGTATCATTTTATTAAATTACAGCATAAAAACTAGAAGTGAGAGGTACTAACATGCTTGTTTGATAGATGAAATCAGAGCTCAAGTAATTTAAGGTAGTAAATAGTAGATTAAAGCCTAATCCAACTGTCTTCATTACTTGACTCTTATGATGCAGTTGATACCAGCAGATACTGTAGCAGGAGAAATGGCCAAAAATAAAACAGCAATTTGGGACACCTCTGACTTTAGCTTCATCATATTATGTTTCATTGGGAAGCACAATTGTGTTTGATCCAAACTTTTTTTCTGGGGATGGAACTTCAGAGAATATTCCATCTCTCTTTTGGTTGTTTAACACTAGGAGGAAGCTCTCTTGACTTTACCTAAGTAGAAACACATAAGGTCGCTTCTGTGGGTATGGGATTGTAGAGACATTTTACATAAGAAAAAGTTTAAAGTTTATTTATGTATTTTTGTAGATGTACTTTATGATAGTGGAAGCTCTGTGGACCTAAGAAAAGTCAGTAAGAAAGAATTAATAAGAAAATATTAATGTGGTATGTAGAAATTGTGAAAGAATCTCAAGATATATACTGGTTACTGAGTAATGTCTACTTTTGAATTGTAACGTTTAGAAAAGATAAGAAATCTACAAAGGAAAACCTCAAATGTTGTCAGTAGGCTATAAAACAAAACCAAACTAACAATTGATTAATTAATTCACTGATCTATTCATCTAACTTTTATCACTATGATAGCATCTTTGCTAGGTACTGGGGAATATAGAAATGAACAAGACGTGGTTTTTGTCATAATCTCTCTGAGTCTCAGTTTTCTCATCCATAAAATTAGTTTATAATACTTAACTTTAAAGACTTTTTGTGTGAGTTTTAAATAAAAGAATATATTAAAATTCTTATAAAGAACTTGGCCATAGAATACAGGCCCAATTAATGCCATAGACTAGTAAGAAGACCAAGGAGTGAATAGTGATTGTAATTGTAATTGAGATATATACAAATGGTATGGGTGTAACTTCTTAGAGCAGATGATACTGAATGCTGAAGAAGGCTGAATACAATTAGGAAACTGTTTTGGAAGTAAATGCATAGAACAGTTCAAAAGGTGTCTCATGGAAGTCCTACTTTATTTGGAGATGTTCTAGAGGATGTGACAGTTTTGGTAAGTCCTAATATTTTTATCAAACAATAGTTTCCAAATTCTCTGCTGTACCAATGCACTGATTTAAGATCTTGGGATTTGGATTCCAAGCCTGGTTTTGAAGCATCTGACCTTCAAAATCACTTAATTTCTTTTGACTCAGCCTTGTTTTATAACATGGGGATAATGGTACTTACTTCATAGAGTAGTACTGAACATGCCTGAAATGGTAAAGCTGTGTCAGTAAAGGGAAATTATTATTTTAATAATGTAGTACTTAGTAATAGCCATGGTCTTCTTGTTTAATCTTTCAATTCATGGGGGAATGCAAGAGTTAGTCTTCTTTGGTGTATTTTTTTCTATCAGACAGTGGGGATGGGAGGTGTTTAGCAATACAGAAGTAACCCTGTGGCTCTCTGGTTGGTTATATGATATGTTTTGGTTATTTGCAAAAACAAAAAATAATGTAGAAGTTTATGGCCAATGAGATCAATTTATAGAGTAATGTGGAATTAGGCTCTTTATAGTCCCCTAAAGCAAGAAAAACAACATTATTCTTATTTTACATATGAGGAAACTAAGACTTAAATAAATTAGGTGACATTCAGAGTTATATTGGGAGTGCCAGGACTTGATCTAGGTTTTTTGGTTTTACATTTGCTTCTCCTTCATAGGAAATTTTATGAATTAGCTCAGCTAGCACATACTATGTCTAGATCAAGTTACTCATAAAATTCAGAATATTCTGCAAGGTATCTTATTTCCTTTATGTTGTTGACAAGCCATTACCAGGCAGTTGGACATATTCTTAGTATTTCTATGTTTCCTTTATATGCTAGATACGTATTTCTATAGGAAAAAAGTTATTGATATAAAGGTTAGATGAACCCAAAATGAACAAAAACAAACACCCCAAACTTACCTAGCAAATAATGTGACTTTTTAGCAGGATTTCCTGCTCTTTCATTCATTGCAATGTTAAACTATTCAGCTATAGTTTAGTTTTTGTGGGTAGGCCTAGGGACCTAAAGATATTTCTGTGGAAATATGCATTCTGGATCACAAACAACCATTTTAAGAAAGATAATTTTGGAGTATAATTCATTTGAAAGTTGGGGACAGTGTGCAGAAATAGAGTTTTGGGTCAGTGGTACAGAAAATACCAATCAACATAGAGATCTTACCTTAAAGGACTGGTGAGAGTAAAATGAAATGATGTGTATAAAGTACCTAACATAGGAGTTTCTGTCGTGGCTCAGTGGTTAACGAATCTGACTAGGAACCATGGGGTTTCGGGTTCAATCCCTGGCGTTGCTCAGTGGGTTAAGGATCTGGTGTTGCCATGAGCTGTGGTGTAGGTCGCAGATGCAGCTTGGATCCCAGGTTGCTGCGGCTGTGCTGTAGGCCAGCGGGTACAGCTCTGATTAGACGCCTCGCCTGGGAGCCTCCATATGCCATGGGTGTGGCCCTAGAAAAGACAAAAAAAAAAAAAGTACCTAACACAGTGCTTGCCTTGGTAATTGCTAGTAGATTCTCAAAAAATAATAGCACCTTTCTCTCTTTTTTTTTTTTTCCTCTCATAATACTCATCATTAATGATTACCAACAGTACTTCATATAAACTCTATTCTCTCTCCTGACTAGAACGAACTCCCTATCCTAATACCAGGCTACTAGTCATTGTGTTGTCAAAACACTTTCCATGCTCTTCTTAACTGCCATCATCAAATGGTTTATTCATTTTGAATAGACTGCTAACCCCTGAGAGTTAGCAGTCTATTCAAATATCCTTATTTGTCTTTCTTGGCATTCTTGGAAAAAATGTCTATATGTCTTCTCATTTTCTTATTCTTCCCCACTTTTAGGCAAAATGAAAAGAATAAACAATTGCGTATTGGACTTTGTGGTATTTTATTTTATTTTATTTTGTCTTTTCGTCTTTTTAAGGCCTACCAGTGGCATATGGAGGTTCCCAGGCTAGGGGTCCAATCGGAGTTGTAGCCACCGGCCTACGCCACAGCCACAGCTATTCGGGATCCAAGCCATGCCTGTGACCTTCACCACAGTTCACAGCAACCCACTGAACAAGACTAGGGATTGAACCTGCATCCTCATGGATGCTAGTCAGGTTCATTAACCGCCGAGCCATGATGGGAACTCTCCTGAACATTGTGGTATTTTAAAATGTCACGGTTTATATATCACTTAAAAATATTCATTCCCTGCTATGTTCTAGGCATTGTTCTAGAACTATGGGACAGCAATGAGTAAAACCATCAAATAAACCCATTAATGATTTCTACCCTTGTAGGGTTTACATTTTATATCAGTATTTATTTCTTTAAGTAATGACAGTACCAATCTTCTGGCTCCAACAGTTTTGCTTTTTTCAACAGTCTCTCAGTTATAATTCGGGTCTAACAGGCTACAGATTTGAAAGTATGCATAAATCAAGCACAACAAAATAGTTTTATATGTATTTGTATGTTTGTTGTATTTAGGTATTATAGAAAGAGTACCGAAGGTGGGTAACTGTACTCTAGTTCTAACTATCCTCTAAGTGTTCAGCTTGGGCAGGTTATATAAACTCCTCCGGTCATGTGTAAAATTGGATTGTCTTTGAGGTTTATTCAGCTCTAAAATAACTTTCTGTGATTCTAAAGTTTTAAAAAATATGTATAAAGAGTAGCTTCTCTGTCAAATGTGTTATTGTCCTAATGATACTGTTATCTCATTGAGGATCTGGGATTCAAGCCTTATTCTTTAAGTTAAAACTATATTACCTACACCAACTATACTGAATGAGAAGCAAGGAAACTAGGTAAGGAGGCTGCTGATAAACTAAACTCTTGAAGTCTTTGCAGTTTCTATACTTCAGCATTTCTACTTAAAATTTTCCCATCCTAGTTATGGGTAAGGATTTACCCAAGTATATGATCATGGAGCAGTCTCTTTTATGATAAATACTCAACAACCTCAATATTGGTTAAACAGATATGGTAAAAGCATATAGAACAAAAGATAATTTTTGGTAGAGAAGTACAATTTTAAAATGATGCTACATTCCCCCCCCCCCCCCCCCCCCCGGTTAACAGAAATATACTGAGGTTTGGGAAAATGAGGGTATTTTTATCCATCTCAGAATAGGAAATACATAAAATAAAATATTAGACTCCTTGAAAGTCCATCAGCCACCCATTTTGAATGTATTTTGGATGGTCACCCTTCCTGATTTGATAATGCAAATCCCTCAGAGTAGAGCTGGGGACCAACTGACAGCCTTTGGGTTCTTCTGCACAGACTCAAATTGGATAAACTCCATTTTATTCTGCAGATTAAATTCAAATCCTCATCACCTGTCATATCCAAATGAAATATTTTTCATTACCAAAAGAAATACAACTTTCCGTAGTCGGATGTAGTCTATCCCCAAACCAGCTCAAAGAGTCACCTTTTATAATCTGCTAGCTGAGCATAAAGCATCAACTGACTGTTCTCATAACCACATGCCCAGGGATCTGCCTCCAGATCAAGAAAGCAAGACTCTAGCCTAAAATGATGCTACATTTGTTTGCTTGTATGTTTAAAGAAATCTCTTCTCTGTTGCTGGCCAGTATTCCATGTTTTCAAGAATGGGCGAGGAATGTGAATAAGAATAAAAAAGAAGACAATCCTACGTCACCTAACATAGTGCTAGGTACACAGCAGATTTTTGTTAAGTGCTTGCTGATACTGATTCATTAGATTGTTAAGAACTGTGAAAGGTCTGAGATTTTGCTTAAATTACAAGTTAGCCTACCACAGTTTCAGAGATGCTGGTGGAAGATATGAGACTCTGGGTCAGAGAGGAAGGACAGTTTATATCATTTGTGCCAATCTCTGAACTTCTTCTCACAGTGTGACATGAAGAGGGCCAGATAATATCTGCACATGCAGTGGGCTGAGTTATAGGAGAGGAACGCTGAGCCTAGGAATCTCAAATCTTTTATAACATGCTACATGCCTCAATGCAATAAGTAGCGTGCTCTCATAACATGCAGTAAGCACGCCTGCCCTTTGCTCTGAAAGGAGACATCTTTTTTTCCAAGGCCTTAACCGTATCTGCTCGTGGCTGTAGAGGCAGATCTTATCTTTTAAGTCTGTTTTCTATACAAACATCCTTGAGAAGATAGTACAAAAGAATTAGTCATTGCCCCCTTTCACAGGACAGGCTGAGACTCATGGAGAATTGTCTCCCAACATAGATTCTTTTTTTAAAAAATGTTTTTGAAAATTTTAAAAACAATACTGGATTCACCCTCTCAAAATATAGCATGTTATACTCACATTACCACCCTAGAGACATCTTCAAGATTGTGTCCAACAGAAATCAGCATAACCAGAGCTTACATGTTAAATTTAAATACATAAGAGTAGAGAATGAATCTTCTAAAATTATTTTTAGTTGAACTGTAGTTGATTTACAATGTTGTGTTAGTTTCAGGTGTACAGCAAAGTGCTACCATAGATTCTTCACTAAAATTATTGTTATATTAAAAAATGAAAAGGCAAATTTAGATTTCATCTTCTCTATCTCTATTCACTAAATACTAGAAACTGGCGAACATTTGACTTGTATAAAAAACTTCAGAAAAGAGTACACTCTGAAAGCAGATATTTAAGTAAATTCTTGAATGTTGCTGAATACATAGATCAAACACTTAACTATATTTACTCTTTGAATCAAGGGAGATAGAAAGGTAGCTTATATAATAATTCAAGTGGTTTACATGTAAGTAATAGGCTGTCAATATCTGGGGATTTAAAGAGTGTTTAAAAACACAAGATGAACATATTGTATAATTGTGAAGTTTAAGACTTTTTTTTTTTATGGCTGCACCCGTGGCATATAGAAATTCCCAGGCCCAGGATTGAATCTGAGGCGCCGCTGTGGCAACCTTTAACCCACTGTGCTGGGTGGGGATCAAACCATGCCTTTGCAGAGACCTGAGCCAGTGCAGTCACATCCTTAAACCACAGTGCCACAGCAGGAACTCCTAGATGTTAAAAAAAAAATTTTTTTTTTTTTTGCTTTTTTTTCAGAGCCGCATCCGAGCCATATAGAGGTTCCCAGGCTAGGGGTTGCATCGGAGCTGTAGCCTCTGGCCTACGCCACAGCAACACCAGATCTGAGCTGTGTCTGTGACCTATACCACAGCTCACAGCAACACCAGATCCTTAACCCACTGAGCGAGACCAGGGTTTATGGTTCCTAGTTAGATTAATTCCCACTGAGCCATGATGGGAACTCCCTGATTTAAATTTTTTTAGAAAAGTTTTTTTCCCAAGACTTTCGCTCACTTTTTCAAATAGTTAAATGAAATGCCAGATACCATGTTTATGTTTTTTTTTTTTGAGGTTCTGTTAATGAATATAGATTTACTCTTTATGTTAAATATATTGGTTATACTTTACCAATTGAGTAGCAACTTGACTAGTATTGCTTACAAACAAATCAATAAACAGCAATGACACCCCCTCCTCCTAAAGCAAAGGCCAATGAAAACAAACCAAGAACCAAAATTACTATCTGTATCTTTAAATTCTTAAGATGTGTTTTGGTATTTGTTAGACAAAGTTAGGTTGGTTTTAAAATTTAGCGCAGTGACTCAGTTGCAGCTGTTCCAAATAATTGGTCATGATCTTTTTTTTGCTAACTGGCTTAATTTAACAGAGTACAGCTTCTTGCCATTTTTTTCCTCTGTGATCAAGAATCTGAAATCTATACATCTTAAGGGATTATATCAATTGTTCATATTTAAGAATAATAATCTTGTATAGGTTTTCTAAGAACAGTTTTTATACACTTTATTTGAGATACTTTCATCTGGATAGGTAAAAATAATAGGAATTCCAAATGACTATGTATTTTTAAAATAAACCCATGCTGATTGAATCAATTTAGAAAATTTGGGCATATAAAGAAGCATTTTTTTACAATTAGAGATAACTACTTAAGCACTTGGTATATGACACAATTACTATTCTTGACATCTAGCTTATTACTTTTGTAATGATTAAAACTATCTTTTATATTACTGTGATGGAAGTCAAGAAATACATAAACAGATTACCTGCCTGATCCAGTGAGTACCATTTCCCTTAAAAAAATAAAAACAATGGGAGTTACAAATTGTGGCTCAACAGGTTGAGGACCCTACATTGTCTTTATGAGAATGTGGTTTGATTCCTGGCCTGGCTCACAGGGTTAAGGATTTGGTATTGCTATAAGCTGTGGCGTAGTTTATAAATGTGACTCAGATCCAGGGTTACTGTGGCTGTGGTGCAGGCCTCCGCTGCAGCCATGATTTGACACCTAGCCTGGGATATGCCTCAGCTGCAGCTGAGAAAATAAAAAAAAAAAGAAAAAGAAAAACAAAACAATGCATTTTCTTATTCATATTAGCAACAACACCAATACAGCCACAGTGACAAAACAAAAAGGTATGCTCCTGGAAGTTCTCTTTGTGGCTCGATGGTATTGAGTCTGACTAGTATCCATGAGGACACAGATTTAAGTTGTAGATGCGGCTTGGATCTGGTGTTGCTGTAGCTGTGACGTAGGCCAGCAGCTCTAGCTCCAGTTTGACCCCTAGCCTGGGAACTTCCATATACTGCAGCTGTGGCCCTAAAAAAGACAAAAACAAACAAACAAAAAGGTATGCTCCTAATATATTTTGACTTAATAAATATTAGCTACTTGACAATCATAAAAATGGGGTAGCACCTACTTACTCAAGATCTTTATATAGGCAGGTGTTTTTCCATGGATTGTTATTAATGTCCTCAAAGCACAATTTATATTGTGGCACTGCAATATCTAAGTCTGTTGCATATTCTTGGTTTTAATTCTCCTGTATAGAGGCTCAATATCACATTTAATCACCATGGTTAATCTCTTTGTTCAACTCGTGTATGTTTATTTGAAATATGATTATAGGGGAAAATGAATTGGTTTTTAATAAATGTATCAGACCTTATACCTTTGAAGGAATATTTATTCCTTTAAGGAGGTCACTTTGGGAGATTTATTCCAACTATTCTGTCATTACTGTTTACATTTTTTAGGAATTAGTTACGGCCATCTTTTGTAAGAGTGAAAGTGAGAGAATGAAAGAGGAAGACAATGGCAGTGACAACAAGAGAGACCCACTGTTATGTGACATGGTTCCCTCTTCCTATTTTCTGTTCTACCTTTAGTAGAGAAGCCTTGTACTGGGGACTCTGGCTGGGTCCTGTTTAGACTTGATGGACATATGGGCTAAACAAATGTATATGTATATTTGTGAACATTTATTTGTTGGTTACTTCTCCCAGATTATATTCCAATTCTTCCCATCTAACAGTATCCTATATTTCCTAGTCTTACAGGTCAGGTGATAATTACTCTGGAACAAGAGTGTAGGAAATGTTCAGGAACAGTGCTGATTTTTTTCTGTATCTTTTTCTATATCCTTGTTCTTTATGTTGTTTTAATTATTCCTATGTTATACCAACCCTTCATTTTCTTGGCTAATTCTTACTCAGTTCTCTTTCCAGCTTCATTGGAATATAATTCACACATACAAATCACTCTTTCAAAGTGTGTAACTCAGAGTTCCCTTGTGGCACATTGGGTTAAGGATCTGGCATTGTCACTGCTGTGGCGTGGTTTTGTTCCCTGGCCAGGCAACGTCCACATGCCATGGGTGCAGCCAAAAAACAAACAAAAGCAAAGTGTACAATTCAGTATTTTTTAGTATACATTCAGGGTTGAGCCATCATCATGATCTAATTCTAGAATGTTTTTGTTCCCTTTAAAAAATTTCTGTATCCATTAGCACTCATTCATCCCTTCCCCCATTTTATGCAACTATAATCTACTTTTTAATCTTTATGGAATTGTCTATTCTGAATATTTACTATAAATAGGATCATATAATATATTGTCTTTGTGACTAGTTTCTTTTTCCTTTTTTTCTTTTTAGGGCCGCTCCTATTGCATATGGAAGTTCCCCGGCCCGGGGTTGAATTGGAGGTGCAACTGCTGGCTGATGCCACAGCCATAGCAATGCCAGATCCAAGCATTATCTGTGACCTACCCTGCAGCTTGTGGCAACGCTGGATCCTTAACCCACTGAGTGAGGCCAGAGATTGAACCCACATCCTCATGGATACTAGTTGAGTTCTTAACCTACTGAGCCACAAAGAGAACTACATGACTGGTTTCTTTCATGTAGTATAATATTTTCAAGGATCACCCATGTATCAGTATATCCTTCCTTTTTTTTTTTAATTGAGGTGAAACACAACATAAAATCTATCAATCATTTTAAAGTATAAAATTCAGTGGCATACAGTACATTCACAATGTTGTGTAACTGTTAACAACTGTCTAGTTCCAGAACATTTTCACCACCTAAAAAGGAAACCCTATACCTATTAAAGTCACTCCCCATCATCCTCTCCCCTTGCCTGTAATTTGGCTGCCGCTAATCTGCTCTTTGGATTTGCCTATTTTGGATATTTTATATAAATTGAATCATTCAAGGTGAAATCTTTTGTGTTTGACTTCTTTTATTTAGCATATGGTCTTTATTGTACATCCATGTCATAACATTTATATTATTTCATTTTTTAAAGTGACAAAGTAATAGTCCAGCCAGTGAATGAATATACTGTTTTATTTATCCATTAATCAGTTGTTAATTATTAATATTAAAAAATTGAAGTATAATTGACTTACGGTATTATATAAATTTCATGTGTACAATAAAGTGATTCAATATTTTTATATATTACAAAATGATCACCATAAGTCTAGTTACTTTTTGTCACCATACAAAATTATTTTAATATTATTGACTATACTTCCTATACTGTACCTTACAACCTTGTGACTTATTTATTTAGTAACTGGAAGTTTGTACCTCTTAATCTTCCTCACCTATTTCATTCCTCCCTTCCACCCCTCTCTCCTCTTCGGCACCCACAAATTTGACCTCATTATCTATGAGTCTTTTTCTGTTATGTTTGTTCTTTTGTTTTGATTTTTATTTTCCACTTTTAAGTGAAATAATGTGGTATTTATCTTTCTCTAATTTATTTCACTTAGCCTAGTTCTGTCTAGGTCCATCTGTGTTGGCACACATGGCAAGATTTCACTCTTTTTATGGTGGAGTAATATTCCATTTTAGATACATACTGTGTTTTTATCCATTTATCTGTCAATGGGCATTTAGATTGCTTCCATATGTTGGCTACTGTAAGTAATGCTGCAGTGAATATAGGGATGCGTATAGCAAAATGTGTGATTTTTTTCAAAAAATAGCCAGAAGTGGAATTACTGGGTCATATAGTAATTCCGTTTTTATTTTTTTGAGGAACCATCATACTGTTTCATTAATGGATACACCAATTTAGATTCCCACCAAGAGTGAACTAGGGTTTCCTTTTCTGCACATCCTCTACAATACTTATTTGTTTTCTTTTTGATAATTGCCGTTCTGGCAGATATGAATTGCTGTCTCATTGTGGTTTTGATTGGCATTTCCCTGATAATCAGTGATGTTGGGCCTCTTTTCATGTGTCTGTTGGCTATCTGTATGTCTTTGGGAAAATGTCTATTCATGTCCTATACTTATTTTTAATCAGGTTGTATGTTTTATGATGTTGAATTGTATGCATTTTAGGGGTATATTGTTTGCAAATAGCTTCTCCCATTCACTAGGCTGCCTTTTTGTTTTGTTGGTAGTTTTCTTGGCTGTGCAAAAACTTTTCAGTGTGATGTAGATCTATTTGTTTTTAATTTTTCTTTTGTGTAACTTTCCTGAGAAGACCTATCCAAAAAACATTGCTAATACCAGTCTCAAAGATCATACTGTCTATGTTTTGTTCTAAAAGTTTTATGGTTTCAGGTCTACATTTAAGTCTAAAATCTGTATGGAGCTTTTTTTGTATATGGTGAGAAGAAATACTTCAGGTTGATTCTTTTGCATATTGCTTCCCAGTTTTTCCAGCACTATTTATTGAAGAGGCAATAAGTGTATGGGGTGAATTGGCCATACAAGTGTGGATTTATTTCTAGGCTCTCTAATCTGCTCTTATGTCTGTTGTTCCATGTATCTATTTTTATGCCAGTACCACACTGTTTTGATTATTGTAGCTTTGTAGTATACCTCAAGATCGGGAGTTTGATACCTCCAGCAATGTTCTTCTTTCTCAACATTATCTTGGCTATTTGGAGGTTTTTGTTTGTTTGTTTCTGTACAAATTTTAGAATTATTTGTTCTAATTCTGTAAAAAAATATCATTGGTATTACATTGAATCTCTGGATGGCCTTGGGTAAGATGATCATTTAAACAATATTAATTTTCCAATCCATAAATATATCTTTACATTTGTTGTGTTATCTTCAGTTTCTTTCATCAGTGTGAAAGTTTCTTACGGTTTTCCAAGTACAGAAGTCCTTGGTTAGACTTATTCCTAGATATGTATTCTTTTTGATACAATTGTAAATGGGATTGTTTTCTTAATTTCTCTTTCTGATTGTTTTTAGTGTATAGAAGTGCAAACAAATTTCTGTATATTAATTTTGTTTCCTGCAACGTCACTGAATTTATTGATGAGTTTTAATAATCTTTTTTTTTGCATTTTTAAGATTTTCTATATGTGGTATCATGCCATCTGCAAATAGTGGCAGTTTTATTTCTTCCTTTCTAATTTGGATTCCTTTTTTCCTTTTTTCTTTTCAGGGTCACACCTGTGGCAAAATGGAAGTTCCCAGGCTAGGGTTCGAAGCAGAGCTGCAGCTGCAGGCCTACACCACAGCCACAGCAACAGAGGGTCCGAGCCACATCTGTGACCTACACCACAGGTCATGGCAATAGCAGATCCTTAACCCACTGAGCAAGGCCAGGGATTGAACCTGTGTACTCATGGATACTGTTGCATTCATAGCCCACTGAGCTGTGATGGAACTTCCATAATTTGGATTATTTTATTTCTTTTTCTTGTCTGATTGCAGTGGCTGGGACTTCCAATACCATGTTGAATAAAAGTGGTGAGAATGGGTGTCCTTGTCTTGCTCATAATCTAAGAGTAAAATGCTTTCAGCTTGTTACTATTGCATATGATGTCGGCTGTAGGTTTTTCCTATATGACCTTTATTACGTTGAGGTATGTTCTGTCTATACCCACTTTGTTGAAAGATTTTTTATAGTAAATGGATGTTGAATTTTGTCAAAGGTTTTTTTGCATCTATTGAGATGATCATATGATTTTTACTCTTTTATTCTTTAATTTGTTATTGTGGTGGGTATGTCACATATTTGTGATTTGTGGATGTGGAACCATTGTTCCATTCCTGGGATAAATTGTGCTTAATCATGATATACAATACTTTTTTTGTGTTGTTGAATTAGGTTTTCTAGTATTTTGTTGAGGATTTTGAATTTAATTTAATTTTTCCATTTTTTTGGCCACCCTGTAGCATATGTAGTTCCCGGGCCAGGAATCAGAACTGAGCCACTTTTGGGACCTAAGCCACAGCTGCAGCAGGGCTGGATCCTTAACCCACTGTGCCAGCCCAGGGGTTGACCCTGTGTCCCATTGCTCCCCAGACACCACCAATCGCATTGCACCACAGCGGGAACTCTGAGGACTTTTGTATTTATGTTTATCAGTGATATTGGTATGTATTTTTCTCTTCTTTCTTTCTTTCTGGGGCCACACCCAAAGCATATGGAAGTCCCCAGGCTAGGGGTCGAATCAGAACTCTAGCCTCTGGCCTATGCCACAGCCACAGCAATGCAGCATCTGAACCACATCTTTGACCTACACCACAGCTCATGGCAATGCTGGATCCTTAACCCACTGAGTGATGCCAGGGATTTAACCTTCATCCTTAACTAGTTGAGTTTGTTACCGCTGAGCCACATTGGAAACTCCCAGGCTAAATGTTTATTGATTTTGTTTATCTTTTCAAAGAATCAACTTAGTTTTGTTGATATTTTCTCTTGTTTTGTTAGTTTCCATTCCATTTATTTCTCTAATCTTTATTATCTTTCCTTCCTTCTGGTAACATTTCATTTTGTTGACTTTTCCTTTAGGTGTAAGGTTAAATTGTTTATTTGAGATTTTCTCATTTCTTGAGGTATGCTTGTAATGCTGTGAACTTTCCTCTTGGAACTGCTTTGACCGTGTTCCAAAGATTTTTTTTTTTTAGGGCCACACCCATGGCATATGGAGGTTCCAAGCTAGGGGTCAAATTGGAGCTACAGCCACTGGCCTACACCACAGCCACAGCAATGCCAGATGTGAGCTGTGTCTGTGACCTACACCACAGCTCATGGCAACACCGGGTCCTTAACCCACTGAACAAGGCTAGGGATCTAACCTGTGTCCTCCTGGATACTAGGCAGATTCGTTTCCACTGAGCCAGGATGGGAACTCCTGTTCCAAAGATTTTGATTCATTGCATTTCCATTTTCATTTGCCCCCAGATAATATTTGGTTTCTGTGACCAGTTGGTTGTTTATTAGCATATTGCTCTTTTGGGGGGGGTGTTTTTTAGGGTTGCACTTGCAGCGTATGAAAATTCCCAGGCTAGGGGTCAGATTGGAGCCACAGCTGCTGGCCCACACCACAGCCACATGAATGCAGGCTCCGAGACTTGTGTGGAGTCTACACCACAGCTCATGGCAACGCTGGATCCCTAACCCACTGAATGAGGCCAGGGACTGAACCTGTGTCCTCTTGGATACTAGTTGGGTTCGTTTCCACTGATCCATATCAGGAACTCCCTATTAGAATATTCTTTAGCCTCCACATATTTGTGAAGGTTTTTTTTCCAGTTTTTTTTTTCTCTTGTAGTTGATTTCCAGTCTCATAGCACTGTAATCAGACAAAATGCTTGATATACTTTCAGTCATCTTAAATTCATTGACATTTATTTTGTGACCTACCATTTAATCTGTTCTTGAGAAAGTTCCATGTGCAATTGAAATGAATGTGTGTTCTGGTGCTTTTGGATGATATGTTCTGTGTATATCTAATAAGTACATCTAAACTAATGTGTCATTTAAGACCTGTGTTTCCTTAGTGATTTTTCTGCCTAGATGATTTTTCTGTTGATGTAGATGGGGTGTTCAAGTCCCCTAGTACCTTTGTATCTGTTGCTGTAGTCCTTTATGTTTGTCAATATTTGTTTTATGATATTAAGTATTCCTATATTGGTTGACTATTTTTACAGCTGTTATATCTTATTTTTGGATTATGTAATGTTCTTGTCTCTTGTTACAGTCTTTGTTTTAGATTCTATTTTACTATTATATATATATATATATATATATATATATATATATCCCACATATATAGCCACTTCAATTTTTATTTTCATTTCCATTTGCATAGAATACCTTTTCTGTCCTTTCACTTTTAGTCTATATGTGTCTTTAGATCTGAAGGAAGCTTTTTGTAAGAAGCATTTTTCATGGTTCTTTTTAATCCATTCAGCCACTCTGTCTTTTGATTAAAGCATTTAGCCCATTTTCGTTTAAAGTAATTATTGATGGGTATGTACTTACTGTCATTATTATTGTTACTGGTTGTTTTTTAGTTCTTTTTTATTTCTTCTTCTTTTGCTCTTTTCCCTTGTGATTTGATGACTATATTATTATTGTTGTTACTGTTATTATTAGTTAACAACCTTTTCTGAATTTTATTTACTTTTGTTTTTGTTGTTTTGCTGCACCCGGGACATGCAGAATTTCCTGGGCCAGGGGTTGAACCTACATGACAGTAGTGACCAGAGCTACAGCAGTGCCATCACCAGATTCTTAGCCCACTGCAACATGAGGCAACTCCCAATGACTACCTTAAATTTTATGCTTGGACCCATTTCTCTGTGTGTGTGTGTGTGTGTGTGTGAGATTTTTAGTGTATTTTTGGTGTACATGTGAGCCTTGTGGTTCATGTATAACAACCTTTATGTATATGGTTATTTTAAATTGATGATCTCTTAAGTTTGAATGCATCCTTTTTTTGAAATTCGAGTTTTGTTGATTTACAGTGTTGTGTCAATTTCTGCTGTGCAGCTTAGTGACCCATTCATACATATATGCACATTCTTTTTCTCATACTATCTTTCATCATGTTCTACCCCAAGAGATTGGACATAGCTCCCTCTGCTGTACAGTAGGACCCCATTGCTTATCCATGTTAAATGTAATAATTTGCATCTACCAACCCCTAACTCCCCATCCATCCCATTTCCTCCCGCCTCTCCCCTGGCAACCGCAAGTCTGCTCTCCATGTCTGTAATCTGTTTCTGTTTTGTAGATAGGATCATTTGTGCTGTATTTCAGATTCCACATATAAGTGATATCATATGGTATTTGTCTTTCTCTTTCTGACTTACTTCATTTAGTGTGAGACTCTCTAGTTGCATCTGTGTTGCTGCCTATGGCATTATTTTGTCCTTTTTTATGGCTGAGTAGTATTCCATTATATGTTTTATAACAACCTTTTAAACCTTGAAAGGATTAAAAAGGTGTATTCCACTACATCTTTTTAATACTTTCATCTGTTGATGGACATTTAGGTTTTTTCCGTGTCTTGGCTATTGTGAATAGTGCTGCAGTGAACATAGGGTGCATGTATCTTTTTGAATATAAGTTTTGTCTGGATATATGCCCAGGAGTTGGATTTCTGGATCATATGGTAGTTTTATATTTAGTTTTCTGAGAAACCTTCATACTGTTTTCTACAGTGGTTGTACCACTTTACATTCCTACCATCAGTGAAGGAGGGTTCCCTTTTCTCCACACTGTCTCTAGCATTTGTTATTTGTTGACTTGTTAATAATGCACATTCTGACCATTGTGAGGTGGTATCTCATTGGAGTTTTGATTTGTGTTCTCTAATAATTAGTGAATTTGAGCATTTTATTCATGTGCCTACTGGCCAAAGATATGTATTCTTTGGTGAAATGTCTATTTAGGTCTTTTGTGCATTTTTCGATTGGGTTTTTTTGTTGTTGTTGTTGTTGAGTTGTAAGAATTGTTTATGTATTTTGGTGATTAAGCCCTTGTCTTTTGCATCATTTGCCAAGATTTTCTTCCATCCTGTGGGTTGTCTTTTCATTTTTTAAATGGTTTTCTTTGATGTGCAAAAGCTTTTGAGTTTAATTAGGTCCCATTGGTTTATTTTTGCTTTTATTGTCATTATTCTAGAATATTTTCATTATTCTAAAGATGTTGGCTTGATTTATGTTAAAGAGCGTTCTGCCTATGTTTACCTCTAGGAGTTTTATAGTTTCTGGCCTTAATTTATTTTGAGTTTATTTTTGTGTACAGTGTTAGAGTGTTCTAATTTCATTCTTTTACATGTAATATCCAGTTTATTTATTTATTTATTTTTCCTGGCAGGACTGGGTTTATTTACTGCCTCTGGCATGGAGCCGGGTCAGCCTGGGGCCTGCACAAGTTCCCACCAGCTGAGCCCTTCCCCTTCTTCCCCACTCCCAATGCCATCTCCATCCCTGGGGTCTGCCTTCTCAAAGCCCACACCAGACTCTGGTTTGGGGGCAGAGGCAGAGAGAGATGGTCAGGGTGCCCTGCAGGGCCGCGTTCAGCTCCACCCCGTATCCACACCTCCATCCCAGGGGGAAGAGAGTGGTGGGATAGAGCAGAGGAGGTGGAGGAGATTGCCACCTCTACCCTAGGGGCTGAAAGGAGCTGGGAGCTCTAATCTTAAACTCCTCAGGAGACCAGCAGATTCTGAAGTACCCTTCTTCCAAGGGCTATCCTTTCTCCCCAGGGATTCCTTTATCCTCAGCTCCAGACCACCTCTTCCTTCAAAGCCCCTATAGCCCTTCCCCTTTAGAATAAATTAAGGAAACTCCAGCTTCCAGTATTCCAAGGGTGGGAGGGAAGAAAGGTATGAGAGATCTTGGGTCCGAAAAAGGGCCACAGCCCTTAGGCAGGGGACGAGCACAGGGCTGAGTCCATATCTGTCACAGTTCCAGGCCTCACACCTTCAGAGTCCAGATGGTCACAGGGACATGTGCTTGGCACTTTAATGGACAGCTTGTGGCTGGCATAGTGGTGCACGATTTCAGGGATGCTGATGAAAGGCGGGCTGTTGTGTTCGTTGGTCTGGGACAGCTTCTTGTACTTGAAACCCTGACTGCTCCTGAGGGACATTCTTGCTGGTCTCACTGATGTGCACCAGGTAGGTGGCTTCCTTGCACAATTGGAGCAAGTTCTTGGCATCTGTTTGACTTATGGCCCCATGGTACCAGTTGGTTTTCCAGAGTCAGTGCTGGTCTCTCCACTCCCCCGGGGGCTGCTGGGCTCTGTGCTTAGGGACTTGGCTGACTTGGAGTTCCCTGCAGAAAGCCAGGGAGGGAGCTGGCCCTTCTCCTTCTGGTCAAGTGACAGGCAGCTCTTCTCACATCCTTCAAACTGAGCAGCAAAGGCTTTGTAAATCTGCTCCTTCTTCCATTCCCAGGGCTGGTCATACTCCCCGGGGGGCCTCTAGTCCTCCTCAGTCAGGCGAGACTCCTGGGGCCACCTTCTGAGGTGGCCCTCTTCTCTGGCTCATAGAGTGTGTCATACAGAGTCAGGGGCTGAGCTGCTGTCTCCTTGGAGACCCGGATCTCAGCTACCATCTTTTGGGCCTTATAAGGGCTCCATGTAGCGGTCATTTTAAGGGAGCTTCTCTGGGGCTCCTGAAGCTCCTGCTGGGCCTTCACCAGTCTCCTGAACGGGTCCACATGGTCTTCCAGGATTGCCAACCGGTCGCTGCGGGCGGGAGGTCCAGATATCCGTTCCTTGGGAGGGGGCATTGGGAGGGGCAGGGATCTCGACTTGAATAAGTCGATGCGAGGGCGAGCCATGGTGTGGAGGCGGCCTGGGTCTGGGGACATTAGGGGTGGCTAGAGTAGCAGAGCTGGAAGGCCCCCCGAAATAGTGTTTTTCAAAGTCATGCTTCCTCTGCAGTAGGTAGGCGGCCAAGGTGTCCAGGGGTGGTGCAGGGGTGGGGGGCGTGGCTGGGGAGGGTTGGGGGTCGGTAGTCTGGCTCGGGGGTGAGGGGGGGAAGCTGACTTCCCTTGTGCCCGCAGAAGCCTAGGTGCTCTGGAAGCCACTTGGCCACTCCGGCTGCTGCCATCCTTTCTTGGGCTGGCTCCTGTACCCCCAGCATCCTTGCGTAATCTCCTCTGGCCGCCCCCTGCCTTCCACTGTGCCCACAGCCAGGGGCTGGAGCCAGCCAGAGGAGCTCCACTCAGTAACATGGGGCCAGCCAGCCCAGCACTACTTATTGAAGAGACTGTCTTTCTTCCACTGTATATTCTTTTTTCCTTTGTCATAGATTAGTTGACCTTAGGTGCTTGTGTTTATTTCTGGGCTTTCTATCCTGTCCATTGATCTATATTTCTGTTTTTGTGCCAGTATTATACTACTGTTTTGATAACTGTAATTTTGTAGTATAGCCTGAAGTCAGGGAGCCTGATTCCTCCAGTTGCATTTTTCTTTTTCAATATTGCTTTGGCTATTTGGGGTCTCTTGTGTTTCCATTCAAATTTTAAAATATTTTGTTCTTGTTCAGTTGTTGTTGGTAATTTGATAGGTATTGGATTGACTCTGTAGATTGTGTTTGGTAATACAGTCATTTTGACAGTATTTATTCTTGTAATCCAAGAGCATGGTGTATCTTTCCATATGTTTTTGTCATTTTTGGATTCTTTCATCAGCATCTTATAGTTTTCAGAGTACAGTTCTTTTGTCTCTTTAGGTAGTTTTATTCCTAGGTATTTTATTCTTTTTGATGTGATCGTAAATAGGATGATTTTCCCTTGAATGCATTCTTAACAGCTCTGCATTTTTACTTCCCACCTATCCTCTGCCCTCTTCCTTGACATTTAATGTTTTTGAAGTCGTATTTTACAGGTTTTGTTTTTGTTTTGTGTATCCCTTAACGACTTACTGTGGATAAAGATTATCTTACTACTTTTGTTTTTTAATCTTCCTATTAGCCTTATAAGTGTTTGATCTACTACCTCTACTGTATGTTTGTGTTTACCAATGGACTTTTTCCTTTTGTAATTTTCATATTTCTTACTATAGCCTTTTCTGCTTAGAGAAGTCTCTTTAACATTTCTTGTAAAAGTCATTTGTTGATGCTGAACTCTTTGCTTGACTATAAAACTGTTTTTCCATCCTTCAAATCTGAAGTCTTGCTTGGTATACTCATTAATCAGTTGATGGACATTTGTATTGTTTCCACTTTTGGCTGTTACAAATAGTACTGCTGTGGACATTTGTGTACAATTTTTTGAGTGGATGTATATTTCCATTTCCCTTGGGTATATATCTAAGAGTGGAATTACTGAGTCATATGGTTACTCTATTTTTAACTTTTTGGGAAACTGTTTTCCAGAGTAATGTCTGAGGGTCCTAATTTTTCCCCATTCTTCACAACATCTGTTGTAATCTCTCATTTTGATTATATCCATCCTAGTGGGTATGAAGCAGTATCTCATTGTGGTTTTGACTTCCTTAATGACCAGTGATGTTTAGTATCTTTTCATGTACTTACTGACCATTTAAAAAAATCTTCTTTATAGATGTCTTTGCCTACTTTTAGATTGAGTTGCCTTTTTATTATTGAGTTTTACTAGTTATATATTTTGTATACAGGTTATCAGATTGGATTTGTGATTTGTAAATATTTTCTCTCATTCTGTGGATTGTTTATTCACTTTTCATGATGGTGTTCACTGATGCAGAAAAGTTTTAAATTTTGATGTAGCTCAGTTTTTTTTTTCCTTAAAAAATACACCAATTTCTTAAGCAATAAAGCTTATGCTTTAGTGTCATATCCATGAAACACTGCCTAACCCAAGGGTGTAAAATTTTATATCTGTTTTTTTCTGAGTTATATTGTTTTAGCTCTGACATTTAGGCCTTTGACCAACTTTGAGTTAATTATGTGTTATATGAGGCAGATGTCTAACTTCATTCTCTTGCATGTGGATGTACAGTTTTTCTAGCACTCTTTGTTGAAAAGACTTTTTGATTACTATTGAATTGTTTGGATACCCTTGTTGAAAAAAAAAGTTCATTGTTTGGACACCCTTGTTGATAATCAGTTCAACGTTGCTATAATGGCTTTACTGGAATTGCAGCTTTATTCTGTTAATGTATATGTCTTTCCCTGTGTAAGTGTCACACTGTTTTGATTACTATAACTTTGTAGTATCTTTTGAAATTGGGAAGTGAATAAACTTGGTCATCTTTTAAAACATGATTCTGGTTACTCTGTGTCCTTTGAATTTCCATTCAAATATTAGGATCAGCTTGTCAATATCTGCAAAAAGCCAACTTATATTTTTATAATGATTGTGTTGAATCTGTGGTCCAGTTTAGGGAGCATTGCCATCTTAACCATATGAAGTCTTCTGATTGATGGACATGAGATGTCTTTCTGTTTATTTAAATCTTTAATTCCTCCCAACAATGATTTGTAGTTTTCTCTGTACAAATCTTATGCTTTTTTTCAAATTTATACGTAAGTATTTTAGTCTTTTTGATGGTATTTTTACGTACAGTTTTTTCTTAGTTTCATATTCAGAATGCTCAGAGCTATTATATATAAATACAATTGATTTTGCATGTTGGTTTTGTATCTTGCAATTAGTTTTAATCTATTAAATTCTTAAGATTCTTCTCAAATATCATTTTCTCAATGAAGGAAAATTTTCATAGATCCTTATTGACTGAATTAGGTTACCCTTCTTTATGCTGCTTTAAATCCCTACCCATTCCCTCATTTTATAGTATACTTCTATACTATTTTTCTATTTATAACTTTATTTCTAGACCTCTTATCTAAACTATTAGATTGGTTTTCAGTCCCACTGTTTTTGTTTGTTTGTTTTGCTTTTTAGGGCAACATGTACAGCATATGGAAGTTCACAGGCTAGGGGTCCAATCAGAGCTACAGTTGCCGGTCTACACCACAGCCACAGAACATGGGATCTGAGCCACATCTGTGACCTACACCACAGCTCACAGCAATGTTGGAATCTAAACCCACTGAGCAGGGCCAGGAATCGAATCCATGTCCTCCAAAATACTGGTCAGTTTCATTATTGCTGAGCCACAAAGGGAACTCCTTCAGTCCCACTGTTATAACATAACCTGTGTGCCACACTTAGTGAAAAGTTTTGTCCCAAATATTTCTTGCTAACAGTAGTTCGAAGTACTGAAGTTTGTGAATGTTTTACTTATTACTTAATAACTAATGCTTTTTTCCTTTTTTAATTTACTAAATGAATTTTATTACATTTATAGGTATACAGCAATCATCATAACCAAATTTTATAGCATTTCCATCCCACACCCCCAGCACATCCCCCCAAACTGTCTCCTTTGGAGACCATAGTTTTTCAATGTCTGTGAGTCAGCATCTGTTCTGCAAAGAAGTTCATTGTGTCCTTTTTTCAGATTCCACATGTCAGTGATAGCATTTGATGTTGGTGTCTCACTGTCTGACTGACTTCACTTAGCATGATAATTTCTAGGTCAACCCATGTTGCTGCAAATGCTGTTCTTTTTTTCCTTTTGATGGCTGAGTAATATTCCATTGTGAATATGTACCACATCTTCTTTATCCACTCCTCTGTCAATGGACATTTAGGGTGTTTCCACATCTTGGCTATTGCATATAGTGCTGCAATGAACATTGGAGTACATGTGTTTTTTCGAGTCATGGTTTTTTCTGGATAGATGCCCAGGAGTGAATAATAACTATTGTTGAAACTCTTAAATTCTAACCCTAACAACAAAATAAGGTTTTATTTTCCTGTCTTTCAATGGCATATATTCCTTCGTCTTATTTAAAATATTTATAGAATGAAATTTTGTAAGAAAAGACCAATTTTGAAAAAATAGAGTTCAAGATTTTAAAAATTACCAATTATATTTTGTTTTTCTTATTACTTATCTATCTCTGATATAGAATTTTAGTTCTTTAATGAGTTTAGTAAATATACATGCATATCAAGTCTTTTTATGAAAAATTCTTTCATACTCCATTCATTCTCTCATGCTTTACTGCTTTGAACATTTTTTCCAATAAAATATTTTGGCAGGAGAATTAGATATGTTCAGAGGTGGAAAATGTTATGAATATTCCAGCGAAGTATGAGTTCTTTGAAGGCAAGGAATTGTGTTTTCTTTATTGTTAACACAGTACTTGTCACATAATAGTTATCAATAAATTCATTATTGAATGAGCATTTCCACCTATAAATCTTAAATATACTTTGCTTAAAAAATTATGCATTTAGGAGTTCCCATCATGGTGCAGCAGAAATGAATCCAACTAGGAACCATGAGTATGTGAGTTCAATCTCTGGCCTCGTTCGGTGGGTTAAGGATCTGGCGTTGCTGTGGCCGTGGTGTAGGCCGGCAGCTACAGCTCCGATTTGACCCCTAGCCTGGGAACCTCTATATGCTGCAGGTGCGGCCCTAGAAAGACCCCCCCCCCAAAAAAAAAACAAATTTAATGAGCACCTAGTGAAGGCCAGACACTGTTCTAAAATCCTGGCTTTAGTGGTTGGAACTTTAATGGAGTTTACCTTCTAGTAGGAAGAACTTAGATTCAGAATTTTAAATTCAAGTCCAGGAGTTCCTGTCAAGGCTCAGCAGTAATGAACACAAGTAGGAAAGTAGGATCCGTAAGGATGTGGGTTCGATCCCTGGCCTTGCTTTGCCGGGGCCAGCTCAGCAGGATGGGGCTGAAGAACGGGTGCTGTGGAACTTAAGGAAAAATAGTTAACACAAAACAAGACACAGAGACATTTATCTTAGGTAAAGGTGGGAGCCGGGGAACTCAAGGTCTCAGGGACCAAGAGCGCGGGGGACTCAAGCAACCACACTGCTTTTATTGTGAGATTAAGTGAGGAGTGGCTATGGGTGGATGATACAGGGTGTGTTTACTATTATATAAGTTCTTTTACTATTTAGAAAGCCACTTAGGTGGTAAAGGGTTAAGCTCTTAGGGTGACCTCTAGGCACATAACAGTTCTTAAGCTTAAGTCACTTATGCCTTTAGGTCTTTGTTCTTAAGCTTAAGTCATTTACCAGCACTGTGACTGTTTCTCCAAGAAGGAAGATGGGATAAAATAAAGAAGGACAAGATGGAGTTTTCAAGGAAACATGTCTTGCAACATTGCTTAGTGGGGTAAGGATCTGGCATTGCTGAGAGCTGTGATATAGGTCACAGACATGGCTTGAACACTGTGTTGCTGTAGCTGTGGCGAAGGCCAGCATCTGTAACTCTGATTAGACCCCTAGCCTGGGAACTTCTGTATACCACCGGCGTGGCCCTAAAAAGCAAAAAAAAAAAAAAGTCAAATCCCTGGTGGAGTTCCTGCTGTGATGGTGCAGTGTGGTGCAACAGGATTAGCAGCCTCTTGGGAGCTCTGGGATGCAGTTTCAGTCCCCAGCAGTGGGTTAAAAAGCTGCAGCTGTGACTTAGGTTGTGACTGCAGCTTGGATCTGATCGCTGGCCTGGGAACTCCATATGCTACCAGGTGGCCAAAAATGAAAAAAAAAAAAAAAAAAAGTCCATAGTATCTGTTGATAAAACCTGTTGCTTTTTTTGGTTATCTGAAACCAGTTACTCAAAATAGATATTTTAGAGTCATTTTTGACTACTGTCATACTGTCCTAGTGACTAGTTTGTCTACTTCTAATTTTTCTTTTTCTTATCTATCTGTATCTCTTCTCGTCCATTTTCTTATGCATTCTTATCTTCATCAGTGTTATCTTTAAAGAGCATAGATGTGATCACTGTATTATAAGTCCCACTAAAGCAACTCTCATGTTCTAATATAGTCCCTGGCATATAGTAGATTCTCTGTAATTATCTACTAAATGAATAAGTGAATGTCAGGTATCTTCTTAAAAACATCATGGATCCCTATTTTCAACAGAATAAAATTTGAATTCCTTAATATACGAAGTCCATGATCATCTGATTAATTTACCTTTACAGTCTCGTCTGCATTATTTCCTTTTTCCCACCTTACCCACACCAGTCTGCTTGAGGTTCCCTGAAAATACAGTTACAGGACACTAATAGAAACAGGTTATTCATTAGAATATTTGGCAAAGATTCTAAGAAAACATATTATCGCCCTATTGAGTTATCTTCAGCTTTTTATCATCTGGGTATATGGAATAAAGCTGCTTTCCTTTTGTGTATGTTTGTGTGTATCCATGTTACTGCAGCAACAAATAATGAAAATCCATCTATTTGGTGTGTCTGTATTTGTGTACAAATAATGAAAATCCACCTATTTGGTGTGTCTGTGTTTGTGTATTTTCATTCATTTTGTGATACCTAGACAGAAGATGTTATTATAGTGCTTTTTTTCTTTGAATTAAACAACTTATCAGCTTAAAGAAAAAAATTATTGGGAAGTCCAGTAGGTGATTGGATCCATAAGTTCAAAGAATGTCTGTAGGACTATTCTCTCTCCTCTGGGTTCTGTTTCCTTTTATTTGTTAGCTTCAACAATTTTTTTTTCTATCTGCTCCACAACTGACAAAGATAGGCTGCTTGCATATTCAGGCCACATTGTCCAAACTTAGTGATCATACCATGTATTTATAATATCAATAACAAAAGCAATAACAACTATAATGGTAATAATAGTTAATAGTAAAATTTATTTCATGCTTTTTATATGGTGGTTATTATACTAAGTTCTTTATGTGCTTCACAGTATTTAATCTTCATAATAGTTCTGTGAGGACTGTGTTATTGGTAGCTACATTTTAATAATGAAGAAATTAGGAGGTAGACCAATTCCATAACTTATTTAATCATTCAACTAGTTAGTAAAGAGCCATGACATCCAGGCAGACTCTGTATTCTTAGCAGTATGCTATACTTTCTGCCTAGCATCACCTCAGACAGGTACTCTTATTGTCTTTGTGTCTCTAACATGCTCATTCTCAGATCAGTTGTGCTGTGCAGTGAAATAATGGTCTTCTGTTTACTCAGAGCTGTGTTGTTTACCTGGCCCCGCTGACAGCCTCATTATAACCGTATAGTGTGAGGGAGGGTGATTCCCTAAGAAAAGGATCTGGGGCATATAAAAAAAACTCATATGTCCACTAAACAAACATTTTATTAACCATGCTGCTGGGAAACAGAAAGTTCCATATTAAACATTGAAAGACCAATTGCAGTAGTTTTGTCAGAAAGCCACTAGTTTTGTCACTTGATTTTAGACTTCATAAATGTGTCAGAAGCCACTAGTTTTGTCACTTGATTTTAGTCTTCATAAATGTTTTGTGTTTTTAAGTGAGACAATTTGCTAGAAGTATATTGTTTGAGTAAATTATGAAAATCTTAGGCTAATGAAAATTTTAAATCACTTTTCACAGTTGAAATGCTTTAAAGTTGTATATTTTAAAAGAAATTTGATTTATAATAACCTTAAGTTTTAGATGGAAAAAAGGAACGTGAAGAACAGCAAATAATGACAGAATATACTTTTCAAAATATTATTTATATTTCTTTAAAAAATATTGAAATTAAGTCTAGCTAAAACCAAACCAAATGACTAGAATAATCTCAGTGATTAAGGCAGAATTTGTCTTTTGCCTTTGTGCAGACTTACTTTTTTTCAGATATTTATATTATTTCCAACTGATCTGTGAATAATTATGTTTACCTGTTCCAAGTTTCTGCATCTTTCCCATAATTTTCCTCAACTGGCTTTTGATTCCTATAAGCTGTTTTTTTTTTCTCCTCTTATCAAAAAGTCTCCTCTAGCTAATATATGTAGATGTCATTCTTGTGTGAGGTCAACTGCTCACTTTTAGTGTAATCTATTTGAGACTACCTAAGAGACAGCACTTATTGGATGCTATTCAGAGAAAAATTGGATATCATATTTGCCATAAGCTTTCCCAATTTATTAAATATAAAGATATTTGGACAAAAGGCATTTCTAAAAACCATAATAATTCTGGTGTGAAATGCTTTTGTTATTCTTCTTATAGAAGTGAACTTTCAGATCATACTTCCCTATCCTAGTTTTTCCCTTTTATACTTTCCACTAAAACTTTTTTACATTAAAAACAGATATCTCAAGTTCCCATTGTGACTCAGTGGAAACAAATCCGACTAGTATCCATGAGAATGTGGGTTCAATCCCTGGCCTCTCTCAGTGGATTGGGGATCTGGCGTTGCCGTGAGCTGTGGTGTAGGTCAAAGATGTGGGGCTTGGGTCTGGTGTTGCCGTGGCTGTGGCATAGGCCAGCAGCTGTAGCTCTGATTCAAGCCCTAGCCTGGGAACTTCCATGCTACAGATGAGGCCCTAAAAAGCAAAGACAAAACAAGACAAGACAAAACAAAACAAAACATAGATATCTCTCAGACATGGCCTTATCCAGAACCCCTTGGCTCAGTGTATTCTGATTACTTTTTCCTGTTTCTGGAGATTAATTTTAATTTTTATTTCTTGACTTTACTCTTCTGATGTGCAACTACATAACATTGTTAATGTTTGCATTCAGTGCAATTTCAGTCTCTCTTTATAAGATGTCTTTGATTAACCTGTAAAAATATGTTTCCTGATCCTACCTGATTCCTGGTACTTCTCATACTTGGTCTGATATACATTTGCTAGAGCTTTAGTAATTGGCTGGTTATCAGGAATCCTTACTTTGGAAGATAAGTGAATTGTTTACCTTAGGGGCCTCTTTTATTTAAATAGCTATTTAGTGTACATTAAATGTATACTTAGTACTTAGGATCTTCATAGGATACAAAGAAGATAGGAGAGATTTTTAGCCCTCGCTTTGAAGTACTTTTTAAAATTCCTTCCCCCATTCAGCCATATTATATTGAATGCTTGTGATAACAAATTACAATAGCATTGCAGCTATGAAAGTTTTTTTTTTTTTGAACTTTTTTTTTTTTGTCTTTTTGCTATTTCTTGGGCCGCTCCTACGGCATATGGAGGTTCCCAGGCTAGGGGTCTAATTGGAGCTGTAGCTGCCGGCCTATGCCAGAGCCACAGCAACGCAGGATCCGGGCCGTGTCTGCAACCTACACCACAGCTCACGGCAACGCCGGATCGTTAACGCACTGAGCAAGGGCAGGGACCGAACCCGCAACCTCATGGTTCCTAGTCGGATTCGTTAACCACTGCGCCACGACGGGAACTCCTGAAAGTTTTTTTAAATAAGGAAGCATCCCCAGTAGAGCCATGAGAATGCTTCCCTTTTTACTCTCATAAGATCCTAATTTATGTGACAATGGACTCATCCAGAATATATAAACAACTCACACGGATCAACAGAGCAACAAACCATTCAACTCAAAAGTGGGTAAGGTACTTGTGAAAGTAATAGATAAAAGAGTCCATACAAATGGCTAATAAGACATGTGAAAAGTGCTTAATATCATTAGTCACAATGGGACTAGATATTAAACCCATGGCAAGACCCACTATGTACCCATCGGAAAAAATACAGTTCCGAATGTTGCAAGGGTATCAAATAACAACAGTTCAGATATACTGCTTTTGGAATTTTAAGTGAATTCAGTCATTTTTGAAAAATGGAAAAAATACCTTCTAAAATCGGACATGTGATACCCCATGACCCAGCAGTTCTCTTCAATTCCTTTATATACCAAACAGGAATGAATGCATTAATACACTAAAAGAAAAGGAATGTTTATAGTAGCGTTATTTTTAATGTTCCTATGTTAGTTTCCCATTGCTGCTGTAACAAATTACCACTAACTTAGTGGCTTAGGGCAACACAAATTTATTTTAGAGTTCTCGATGTCCAGAGTTCAGAATGGGTCTCACTAACATAAAATCAAAGTGTTGTCAGGCTTCTTTTGGAGGCTCTAGAGAATACTTCCTTTCTGTGACCTTTCCAGCTTCTACAGGCTGTTCTCATTCCTTATTTTAACTTAACCATATCAGTAAAATTCCTTCCCCTACTCTACTGACGTGATTAAGTTAAGGATCTTGAGAAGAGAACAAAATTCTTGACTATCTCTGTGTGCCAAATGTAAACACAAGGGTCTTATGTAAGAGGAATGCAAGAAAGTCAGAGAAGGCTCTGTGTCAACAGAAGCAAAAAGAGAAAAGGCAATGCAGTGTGTGGCTATGAACCAAGGAATGAAGACTTAAACTACACATTAGACCAGATGTACCTAACAGATACTTATAGACCATTACATTCAGTAGCAGCAGAATATATGTTATTCTCAAATACACATGGAATATTCTCTAGGATAGATCATATGTTAAGTCACAAAACAAGTCTTAATAAATTTAAGACAATTAACATCAAATCTAGCATCTTTTCCAACCACAATAAATAACATGAAACTAAGATTATTTACAAGGAGAAAACAGGAAAATTTATGAAGGGTGGTGATTAAAAAACATGCTACTAAACAACCAATAGGTCAAAGAAGAAATCAAAATGGAAGTTGAAAAATATCTTGAGGAATGAAAATAGAAATACAACACACAGGAGTTCCCATTGTGGCTCAGCAGTAATGTTTGATTCCTGGCCTTGCTCAGTGGATTAAGGTGTTGCCATGAGCTGTGGTGTAGGTCACAGATGCGGTTCAGATCCTGTGTTGCTGTGGCTGTAGTGTAGGCCAGCACCTGCTGCTCTGATTTGACCCCTAGCCTGGGAACTTCCATATGCTAAGGGTGTGGCCCTAAAAAAGCCAAAAAAGAAAGAAAGAAAAAGAAATACAGCACACAAAAACTCATGAGATGTAGCACAAGCACTTCTAAGATGAAAGTTCATAGATAGCAATAAATGCCTATCTCAAGAAACAAGAAAAATAACAAACAATGTAATGTTACACTTTAAGGAATTTTAGAAAAAGAACAAATGAAACCCAAAGTTAGTAGAGGGAAGGAAATAACAAAGATCAGAGAAGAAATAAATAAAATGAGACCAAAAGACAACAGAAAAGATCAATAAAATTAAGAGCATTTTTTTTTTCTTTTTAAGATTAAAAAAATAGAAAAATCTTAGCTGGACTCACCAATTAAAAAAGAGAAAGGACTCAGGTAAAATTAGAAATAAAAGTGAGATTTATAGTTGATACTACAGAGATACAAAGGATCATAAGAGGCTATCAACAATTATATTGGACAACCTAGAAGGAATGGAATAATTCCTAAAAACGTACAACTTTCTAAGACTAAATCATGATGATGTAGAAAGTTTGAACAGGCTGATTACTAGTAAGGTGATTAAATCAGTAGTCAGAAATCTATATATATAAGCAAAAAAAAGTCCAGGCCCAGATGGCTTCACTGATGAATTCCACCAAAAATTTAATCCTCTCAGGCTCCTTTAAAAATTGAAGAGACTTCCAAATGGAAAATACTTCCAAACGGAAAATACTTCCGAACTTATTTATTTATTTTTGTGGCCAGCATTACCTATTTCCAAAGCCAGACAAGGACACTATAGGAAAAGAAAATTACAGGCCAATATCCCTGATTCACATAGATGCAAAAATCCTCAACAAAATATTAGCATAACAAATTCAACAGTACATACAAAGGGTCATACATCAAGATGAAGTGGGATTTATTCAAGGGATGCAAGGATGATTCAACATAAGCAAATCAATAAATGTGATTTACCACATTAACAAAATGGAGGTTAAAGATCCTATTACCATGTCAGTCTTGTGAGAAAAAAGCATTTGATGAAATTTAGCATCTGCTCATGGTAAAAACTCTGAACAAACTGTGTAGAGAGGGAGCATACCTCAACATAACATATTTGACAAGCCTGCAGATAACATCATTGTTGGTGAAAAGCTGAAAGCTTTTGCTCTTAAGATCAGGAATAGGGCAAGGATGGTAACTCTCCCAATTTATTTAACGCAATAGTAGAAGTCCTAATCAGAGCAGATAGGCAAATAAAAGAAATAAAGGCATTAACATCAGAAAGGAAGAAAAAAGTAAAACTGGTATTATTTGAAGATGACATGATATTATATATAGGAAATCCTGAAAATCTACCACAAACTATTAGAATTAATAAACAATTTCAGTGAACTTGATGGATACACGATTGACACAAAAATTGTGTTTCTATACACTTAATAATGAACTAGAAAGAGAAATTAAGCAATCCATTTTACAACTGCATCAAAAAATAAAATACATAGAATTAAATTTAACCAAGCTGGTGAAATATCTGTACACTGAAAACTCTAAGACACTGATAAAAGAAATTGAAGGGAACACATATAAATGGAAGGATGCTCTGTGCTCATAGGTTATAAAAATTAATATCGTTAAATTTCTTACTACCCAAAGCTATATATAGATTCATAACAATCCTGATCAAAATTCAAATGGAAGTTTTCACAGAAGTATAACAGACAATCCTAAAATTGGTATGGAACCATAAAAACAGCCAAAGTAATTGTGAGAAAGAACAAAACTGGATGTATCACACTTCCTGATTTCAAACTATTTCACAAAGCTATAGTAATTAAAACAGCATGATAATGGCATAAAAACAGACACACAGATCAATGGAACAGAAGAGAGAGCCCAGAAATAAACCCACATACTTATGTTGTCAATTAAATTATGACAGAGAAGCCAAGAAATATGTGGTAGGGAAAGGATAGTCTGTTCAATAAATGGTATTGGAAAAACCGGACAATGACATAAAAAAATGAAATTGGTCTTTTCTCTTAATACTGTGTACAAAAATCAACTCAAAATGGCTTAAAATACTTGAATGTAAGAACTGAAACCATAAAACTCTTAGGCGAAAACATAGGAGGTAAGCTCTGTGACACAGGTCCCGGCAATGATTTTTTGGATATGACACCAAAAGCACAAGCAACAAATGCAAAAATAATTTCGGACTATGTCAAACTAAAAAGCTTCTGCACAGCAAAAGAAACAGTCAAGAAGATGAAAGGCAACCTATGGAATGGTAGAAATATTTGCATATGATATATTGGATAAGGTGCTAACATCCAAAATGTTAAAGAACTCATACAATGCAATAAAAAAACCAAACAATCCCATTACAAAATGGGCAGAGGAATTGAAGAGATATTTTTCCAAAGAGAGCATACAGATGGCCATCAGGTCAATAAAAACATGCTCAACATCACTAATCATCAGGGAAATGCAAATCAAAACCACAATGAGTTATTACCTCACATCTATTAAAATGGTTATTATTGAAAAGATGAAAGATAACAAGTGTTGGCAAGAATGTGGAGGAAAGGCTACCCTGTGCACTGTTAGCCATTGTGGAAAACAGTATGGTGGTTCCTCAAAAAACTAAAAGTAGAACTGCTGTATAATTCAGCAATTCTACTTCTAGGTGGATAGCCAGAGGACATTAAAATGGGGTATCAGAGCAATATTTGCACTTTCAGTTTTATTGCAGCATTTTTCACAATGACCAACGTATGGAAACAACACATGTCCATCAATGGATGAATGAATGAATAAATAAGACAGCACACCTGCATACGTGCACCCCCACCCTACCTCACCCCCACACAGTAGAGTATTATCCAGCCTAGAAGGTAGGAAATCCTGCCTTTTGTGACAGCATGGATGGATCTTGAGGGCATTGTGCTAAGTGAGATACATCAGACATATAAGAAAGACAAATATTGTATGATATCATTTATATATGGAATCTAAGAAAAGCCAAATTCAAATAGAATGGTGGTTCCCTGGGGGTGTGGTTCTGGGGGAGGTGTTAAAAGGTACAAAGAACTGGAAGATGAATAGTTCTGGAGATCTAATACACAACTTAGTGATTATGGTCAATAATCCTATATCATGTACTTCAAAGTTGCTAAGAGAGGCAATCTTAAATGTTTTTACTCCCCCCCACGGTAATTATGCAACATGACTGAGGTGTTAGCTAATGCTAAGGTTATAGTTGTATTGCGATATATAAATGCATCAAATCAGCATGTTGTACATCTTGAACTTTAACAGTGTTGTATGTTAATTATATCTCAATGAAACCCAAACAGAACAAATAAATGAAATTTATTTGCTCTTCTAAAATTTTTATTTAATCGAACTTATTTTTATGTCTTTTTTCCTTGACAAAAAACTTTTTTGTAAAAGTTTTTGCAATTTTCTACTTACATAATAAGTCAGTTGACTAGGAACAGCTTTTTTCTTTTTTGGCTTTTTAGGGCCAAATCCGAGGCGTATGGAAGTTCCCCTAGGGGTGAATCAGAGCTACAGCTGCTGGCCTACACCACAGTCACAGCAACGCGGGATCTGAGCTGCATCTGAGACCTACACCACACTCACGGCAACACTGGATCCCCACCTACTGATGGAGGCCAGGGATCGAACCCTCATCCTTATGGATGCTGGTCAAATTCATTTCTGCTGCGCCACAATGGGAACTCCCAGGAACAGTTTCTAATTTCTAAAGTTGTTTAGGATATTATTAGTACTATATAAATTTTATTTTATGAAGTTTTTTTTTTTTTCCTTTTTTGGCTGTGCCTGTGGCATATGAAAGTTCTTCAGTCAGGGATTGAATCTGAGCCTCAGTTGTGAACTACTTCACAGCTGTGGCAGCTCTGGATCCTTAACCCACTGTGCTGGGCCAGGGATTGAACAAGTGCTGCCTCAGAAACAATGCTGGATCCTCAGTCTGTCAAGCCACAGTTGAACCTCCTATGAAGTATTTATTTAATTATCTAAAATTGATATTTCTTTTTCTCTGAACATGTTACTGAAATTTAACTGTAACTCTTTGTAAATTTAGGTGTTCATCAATTAATATGGCAACTAATACCACACAGGCCTTTAAAAAATTGGTTTTGTGGCACATTTGCGTAATGATGAACTGAATTGAATAGGTTTTGGTGAATTTTACTAGGTGGTGAGTTAGCTCTTTTTATAAATGTAAATATCTGATTGATTCTGATAAACTTATTTTTTTCTTAATTTTTAAATTTTTTATCTTTTTAGGGCCACACCCGCGGCATTTGGAAGTTCCCAGGCTAGGGGTCAAATCAGAGCTGCAGCTGCTGGCCTATGCCACAGCCCAGCAACATGAGATCCGAGCCGGATAGGCAACCTACACTGCAATTTGTGGCAATGAAAGATCCTTTAACCCCCTGAGTGAGGCCAGGGATTGAACCCTTATGCTCGTGGATACTAGTAGAATTCTTAACCCACTGAGCCACAACCGGAACTCCCGATTCTGATAAATTTAAGTTTGACCCTCAGTTTTAACTTTCCCTTGATTTTTTTACATAATTACTGATTCTTGTTCTTTTCTAAAAAAAGAAAAAAAAAGGAAGAAAGAAAAAAGCAAAAAAACTATCCAGTGATTTTTCAAAAATATAACTTAAGTATTGTCAAATGGTGACGTCACTAATTTATTGAATTCTCTTGCAAATAGTTTTTTTTTTTTTTGACTAGTAAAGATTAAGAAAGAGATAAAATAAAAAATTAGTTCCTTGTTGGAGTTCCCGATGTGGCGCAGTGGTTAACGAATCCGACTAGGAACAATGAGGTTGCGGGTTCGATCCCTGGCATTGCTCAGTGGGTTAAGGATCTGGCATTGCCGTGAGCTGTGGTGTAGGTCGAAGATGTGGCTCTTGCGTAGGCCAGCGGCTACAGTTCCGATTAGACCCCTAGCTCGGGAACCTCCATGTGACGTGGGAGTGGCCCAAGAAATGGCAAAAAGACAAAAAATAAATAAATAAATAAATAATTAGTTATTTGTCATATAAATCCTAATGTATTTTCCCACTAAAACAACATAGGTATTTCCATAGCATTGTTGTATGCACGAGGTGCAAAAAAACTGGGAAACTTTGGATCTGTAAGGAATTGTAAGGCAATGTGGCAGAAATTAAGTTTGATTCTCAATTCTGGCAGTTGAAACATCAAATAGTTATTTACTCAGCAAAGCATTTTAATTAAAATAAGCCAAAATTATTGGGAGGAAAGAAATGTTAATTAATAGAGCATAATAAACCAAGACATATTTTTAAAACTGCACTGAGTTTTAGCTGCTTATGAAGTTCTAGTTCTCTGATAGCCTGAGAGAACACACATAATAGCACAGTTCTATGCCTTTCTGCTCTCATGCATGAGGTAACCAAATGCCATCAGCCTTTTTCCTTTCTGGCAGAGCACATTTTTTTCTGTTGGCCTTGTTTCATCTTGTGTGCCTGTTTTTGCTGTCCCTTCTGGCTTTGGCTCCATTTAGCCTCCTGCTTCAGGATCTGCTTGTTTTTCTGGCTCTAGCTGTGTTTATCTTCGATTCTCTGCTTCCTTCGTTGGCCCAGTGGATCCCACACCTCCCACATCTCTGCCTCCTTAATGTTTATTTCCTTTTCTCTGCTCAATGCTCATGCCTACCTTATGGCCTTAATAAACCTTCCTCTTGTGACTTACTCTCCTTTTCACTCCTTGACATGAAGAATTACAGTGATTTGAAACCTAAAAGGGACCCAACAACATATCATATCTGCAGGTAGAATAGGTGATTATAAAGGTGCCTCAGGTTATTTGGCTATTTTCGAGTCTTTACCTGCTCTCCTAAACTCTAGGAATATTCTGAAAGTCATGAGGAACTCAGAAGATAAGAGTTTGGCCTGAGGTTATAAGGTATAACCTACATGTAGTTACAATAAAGCAGTGTTATTCAAACTGTGGGTCATGAAATCAATCTAGCAGAAATACAACTAGCAATTAAAACAAGTAGTAAATTGAAAAGAATAGTCAGTATCATTGTGTATTGCTCTTAGTAAGTTGTTTCGTGAAATTTTATTATGTAGACTTATACAAATTTATATATGTAAAATATATTTCTTACTGTGGGGTCATGTTAAAAATGTTTGAATGTCATTGAGTAGAAAATTTACTTTTGGGGAGTTCCCGTTGTGGCTCAGTGGTTAGCGAATCCGACTAGGAACCCTGAGGTTGCAGGTTCGATCCCTGGCCTCGTTCAGTGGATTAAGGATCCGGCGTTGCCGTGAGCTGTGGTGTAGGTCACAGATGTGGCTCGGATCCTGTGTTGCTGTGGCTGTGGCGTAGGCCGGCGGCTACAGCTCCGATTAGACCCCTAGCCTGGGAACCTCCATATGCCGCGAGTGCGTCCCTAAAAAGACAAAAGACAAAAGGCAAAAAAAAAAAGAAAAAAAAAGAAAAAGAAAATTTACTTTTGGTCTGGTTGCTTTCAGATGGTAATTACTCAAAAAGACCAGTCCATATATTTATGGTTGACTTTAGAGGAATATATATACAAAGATTTGAAAGAATAGGTTGGACTAAAATTTACAGTAGAAACCCCAGAATTCTATCACAAACTTTTACATGAGCCTGGGAACAACACTACTGTCTTTCGGATGCCTGGCTCGGCATTTAATTTGCTGAAGCCACCATGGAAACTGAGATTCTGAAGTAATTCAACAGCATTCGGGTATTTCAAGCTCTGTGGCAGCTCCTTTGGTCCCCTGCTACATTTGGAAGAGACTGGGTTAAGAAAAATGAGCTGAAAGATGGGCAGATATTGAAGTCCTTATTCATCTTCCTATTCATAGACTTAAACAATCGAATTCATTGAGATAATGACTTCTACTTTTAATCAGAAAAATGTGCAGTAGTGGGTTTATACTGTGTTAGGACTAGAAATTTGGCTGACGCAAGTGGCAGCAGATTTCCAACAAATTAAGAACACATAGTGTTAGAAGCAAAACCTTATCCCTATGCTCTGTCCTGGTACCAGGGCATTATTTGTTACCTGCTTGATTGGGGAGTGTTTTTTGATCCTTATGCTATCCCATAAGTCCTTAGCAGTAAGACCTAGTCTCAAAATGTTTCAGATCAAGAGCATCTCTTCCTTAGTTTAAGGTGTAGAAATATAGGGTTTCAACTAAATACTTACTCAGAAACTTGAGATAGAGCTGTTTAAAAAATAAAAAGTCTGGCTTTGACCACAGGTAGTTCTGTGATCTGCTTCTGTGAAGAGGTAGGATGTCCAAGAGAGGACTTTTTAAAAATAATAAATTACTGTCTTTACCATCTATGTAGTTAAAGCATATTCTTTCAGTTAACAAAGAAGACCTACTCTTAGCTACCACAGCCTTAAACATTTTGTTCTAGTTTTTGCCAAGAGCTAGGGAGAGATAGCTGCTATGAAAGAGTTGTCTAAAGAAGCATATTAAAACTTTACTTTTCTTTCTCTTTATTTTCTTCTTAAAAACAGCAACAGGTACTACTACAATTAGTAGTACTACTACCACCAATGGTTGAGCACTGAATATGTGATCCAGGACTTTTCTGTTTGTTATGTCTGCATATTATACAAATGTCAGTTTCATGAAGTAGCTATTGTTTTTCGTCCCCATTTTTAAAAATGAGGAAAGTTAGGCTCAGAGAGAGAAGGAAATTTTTCAAGGTATAATAGGTTGCAGTGAAAGCAAGTTATAAACCCAGTTTGTCTGAGTCCAGTGCTTATTTTCTTAAAATCATGGTAATTACTGCAACTTCATTTTTTTCTCAATCTTCCACAATTGTTCAGCAGAAAGATATAAGTATACCTCTAAGTATATCTTTCTGCTGCCTATGAAACCGATTCAATATAACGTTTTTGACAATTGCTAAAGTCCCCCAAATTAATAGCTGTATCATTTCTATCCTATGTTTTAGGATAATGTTATTGAGGATGTTTATACTTTGTTCACTGCTCTTTATATGAAGACTCCTATGACAGATTCTTAACAGAGATTGGGAAATTTTTTATTTATTTGTCTTTTTAGGACTGCACCCACGGCATATGGAGGTTCCCAGGCCAGGGGTCAAATTGGAGCTATAGCTGCCCGCCTACGCCAGGACGGGATCCCAGCCATGTCTGTGACCTACACCAAGCCATGTCTGTGACCTACACCACAGCTCATGGCAACACCCAATCCTTAACCCACTGAGTGAGGCCAGGGATGGAACTCGCATACTCATGGATGCTAGTCGAGTTCGTTAACTGCTGAGCCACGATGAAAACTCCAGGATTGGGAATTTTTGACTTTACTGGAGAACTGGCATTTTTGTTTTATTTTTTTAAGAAGTATGTATCTCATTACATTTTTCTTTTATTTCCAATTGCTAATTATCTGTTGTTTTTATCTTTTGTTGTTTATATCTTCCTGGATCATAGCTATTGTAATAAAACTCTTGCTTATTATGTGATAGGTAGTGTATTAAATATTTTTCATGCATTATTTAACTTAATTCTCACAACCTTAGATGTTATCTCTGTTTTTGAGTTGTAAGATCCCCAAATCTCAGAGATGTTATGTAAATTGCCCCAGTGACCTAGAAGTGTCAGAGACTAGATTAGAATTTAGCTGTTTTGGACCTTTAGTCCAGTTTTTTTTTTTTTTTTTTTTTTGTTGTTTTTCACTTTTTATGGCTGTACTTGTGGCATATGGAAGTTCCTGAGCGAGGGGTTGAATTGGAGCTGCAGCTGAGGCCTATGCCACAGCTGTGGCAACACTGGATCCTTACCATTCTGTGACCTACAACACGGCTTGTGGCAACTCTGGATCCTTAACCCACTGAGCAAGGCCAGAGATTGAATCCACATTCTCATAGAGGCAACGTCGGATTCTTAACCTGCTGAGCCACAATGGAACTCCCTAATCCCATAGTTTTGACACAGTACTAGAATACTGACCATGTATTATCTTGCAACCACCTCACATGGACGATATTATTTACCTGCATTTGGAAGATGAAACAAGCTACAGAGTGTCGGCGGTAGGCTTCCTTCCTAGAACTAAATGACCCCAAAGCCTATACTCTTTCCAGTAAGTTTTTTTTTTGGTCTTTTTAGGGCTGCTCCCATGTCATATGGAGGTTCCCAGGCTAGGGGTCTAATCAGAGCTGTTGCTGCCAGCCTACGCCAGAGCCACAGCAATGCCAGATCTGAGCCGCATCTGTGACCTATACCACAACTCGTGGCAACGCCAGATCCTTAACCCACTGAGAGAGGCCAGGGATCGAACCCACAACCTCATGGTTCCTAGTCAGATTCATTTCCACTGTGCCACAACGGGAACTCCTCCAGTAAGTTTGTTATAAACCACTGCAAAGTACTTTTATTTTAAACCAATTGAAATAGATGGAGGCATAAATAAAAGAATATGTTTAAAGCAGACAAATGAGATGTTTACAGAAACATTTTCATGTGTGCACAAAGAATACTTGTTTGATTAATTGGAAAAGGTAATATTATTGAGGTTTTTTTTTTTTTTTTTGGTGTGTGTGATGTATAGAATAGCATAAAATGTGACCATGAGGTCCTGGACATTTCAGTCTGCCTCTGTTAGCTCCTTTTCCCTGAGTGTAGGCATTGTTAGATTTGATACGATTTTTGAAGTAACACTTTAAAATATTACTCTGGTTCTTTGGTTTTCCTAATATAGTTGATATTGTAAACCTAGGCTTATATCAGTATATCTATTCTTTAAATTAGCTTATAATGATTTAGAGGTCTGAGGAGCTCTGATCTAATTTTATACTGTTTCCAAGATGTCTGTGAATCAGAGGTCACTAGTAAGGTAACTGTCAATCAGGAAGAAAACTTACTGCTTTAACTGTATCTATTAGGCTTAGTCATGTGGTAGCCAAGAGGCTTCTGGTTTTTTAACTGATGTTAGAAGAATAGAATTATAGAGTGAGTGGTTGCTGGACACACTTGCTCATGTGTTATAATTTCTTCATTTCTTTAAATTTGTATCAAGCATTATGGAAATACTCATTTGTGTTTGTGTTCCTCAGTTGGTCAGTATTTAGGAAAAACAGAAGACTTGCCATGTTGAGTCAGTCCCATCTCTGTTGAATCTAAAACATTGTTTTTTAACAGTGATATCCTTGGGTGATTCATTGGAACTCAGACTTATCCTTCATAATGCCAGTCTCAAAAATATAAGGGATGTTATCCTCACCCCACCCTTCACCCCCCCACACCTTATTACTAACATTTCTTACAAGGCATTCCTTGTTTTGATATATATATATTTTTAATTTTGAAGGAAGAGTCCTTGTGTTTTGTGATGAGAAACTTAGTCTCACTTGAAACCCCAAGATCTGTCTATATAATATGGAGAATCCTGCTGAAAGTCATCATGCCCAGGGGATATGACTGTGGCAGGGCAGTCAGTGCCTCTTATTTATTATTTTTTTAAATCTTCTGATAAAAGGTAATAATACTTCTTTATGCTTATTCTCAACTTGTCTCCTTAAACTTGAATAGAAGTCCTTCATTGTCTGTTTATATGTTCATTATTTAGATTTTAGTTCTGTCTCCTTTCAGCTTCATTTTGTTTTCAGACTGAATTTTAAAAATCTGTCCCTTAGTTTCAGCCCCATTCCCTCGTAGATATCAATTGATTTTGCCTAGGATCTTTATAACTACATATAGTGTGGTTTTAGGGGGAAAATGACTTAAAAACTAGGAAATGTTGGTTTAAGTATAGAAAAAAAAGATACCATAATTCTCTCTGTTTCCAGTGCATTGATGATATCCTATCTTCTGGTGCTGATTCTGACTGTAATAGAACATTGTGCTTTATGTGAATGGTATAGACCTTAGGTGTGGAAAGATTTAAATTAATCCATCTAGTATTATATGTAATATTTATATGATATATGTAATAATATATTAATCTAGTGTTTCAGTTGTGTAATTTTTCTAGGGTTTGTATTTCCTTAGGGACAATTTCTATGGATTGCCTTTTTTTCCTGTGTGTGGGCCATACTTCTTGTTTCTTTGCATGTCTCATAATTTTTTGACAAAAACTAGACATTTAAAATAATGTATCATGACAGTTTTGGAAATCAGTTTCTCCCCCTTCTCCAGAGTTGGTTTTTGCTGTTTGTTGTTTGATGACATTTCTGAACTAATTCTGTTTTCTTTGTCATGGGTGATAATTGAAGCCTCTACTTGATTAGTTTAATGGTCTGCTAATGACTGGACAGAGATTCCCATAAATGCCTGCAACAAAAAATTTCCCAGTGATTGTTGAGGAGCCATGTGGGCATTGGGGCATGCCTTCAACATTCAGCCAAGAAGGTTGTCAACTCTGCCTTTACTATCACTTCCTGCTTTCGTAGAGTTCCCAAGTTCAGTTAAAGGTGAGAGTATAGAGCCTTCTCTGGTCTTTCTTGAGCACGGGCATGGTCCTGTGCACAGGTGTGTCCTAGGAATATGTTGGAGCTTTCAAAGCCCCTATGAATGTGTCATTCCTTTTAAACTTTTTGATTAGTCTGTTATTTGCTCCAGTTGTTATCCACTGCCTCTAATTGTTTTTGATGGAATCTTCTGGGGAAAAGCCTTTTTTTTTACATTGGGCAAACTCCAAGTCAGGTAAAATAAAAACAGCTTTGTAAGTGGGTCTTTCAGGTTACCAACAGACAGGTGAAATAATGACACTTATCTGGGAATGAAGCTTTGAAGGCCCTCCAACCTTGTTCTGCCCCTTCTTCCTGTTTTTTATTTTAGCTTGTATTCATCCTGTTTAGGTTCAATATGTACATCCTTTGCCCACTTTTTTGGGTTGTGGTTAAAATGTCAGTTTAGTTTTTAAAACTTTTCCGGTGATCTTTTGGTTCAACTTACTGATATGTTATCCAGAGTGCAGTGTGGAACCTGGGTCGTATACCACACTGTAATTCTCAAAGCTTTTGCTGTGTAGATTTTGGTTAGTTTTATGTACTAGCTGCACATAGATGTGCACAGGATCTCGTGCAGATTTAGAAAATCCCTTCCTCTTGATAATCCTTCCTTCACTCTCCATTTGGGAGGGAATGGTGTTCTGTTTTATGATTATATCATGGAGATGAAGGATAGGTCCCCTACCTGGCTGCAGCACTCAGTGGATGAATGAGGAGTACCATCTCATTACATAGCAAGGATGCAAGACAGGCTCTGCTCAGAGTCTGTAGCTGGAGAGAGGGACCTGTTTCATTATTCGAGGAGGTGAATAGAAAATTGGCCTCTTCTCATAGTCCCCACAGTTGGGGAGGAGTACTGTGGAAATGCTAGCCAGGGCTCTTCTCAGCTGTAATGATTAGTGGCGAGTGGAGAGGAGAAGTAACCCTTTTTTCATGCTATTTGCCTGGAGTAGAGCAGGTACTGTAAATGTTTATTCTGGGAGACTACCCTTTTCCTGATCCTTTGACTAGAGATATCAGGCTTTTCTTGGGGCTGTTGTTTTGTTTTGTTTGTTTGCAGTGCCTGTTGATGTTTCTTGTAGATCTCTTTAGTGCTAATGTTAGGACGTATAGGACATGGAAGATGGTGGAATAGAAGGACTGGAGCTCAGTTTCTCTCATAAAAACAATAAAATTACAACCAAATGCTGAACAGCCTTCAACCAAATGGACTGGAAACTTAAAAAAAATATATCCTACTCCAGAAGACAAAGAAGAGGCCACATCAAGACAGTAGGAGGAGCAATTACATGGTATAAACAACCCCATACCCACTGGGTGGGCAGCCCATGGACTGAAAAGTAACTGTATCACAGAGACTCACCTACAGGAGTGGGAGTTCTGAGCCCCACATCAGGTTCCTGTGCCTGGGGATCTGGCATTGGGAGAAAGAGCCCCCTGGAGTGTCTGGCATTGAGGGCCAGTGGGGATTGTGAGCAGAAGCTCCACAAGGCAGGGGGATACTGAGACCCCATTCTTGAAAGGTGCACACAGGCTTTCAAGTGCACCAGGTCCCAGGGCAAAGCAAAGACTCCCCAGGAATCTGGGTTGGACCTGACTGCAGTTCTTGGAGGATCTCCTGGGAAAACAAGGGGTGACTGTGGCTCACTGTGGGGGAAGGACATTGGAGGCAAAGTCTCCAGAGTGCTCTTCAGCATGTGTTCCTCTAGAGGTGGCTATTTTGGGAAAATGTGGTCCTACCCATCAGCACTGAGAAGCCTCAGGCCAAACAATAATTCAGGTGGGATCACAGCCCCACCCTTCAGTAAACAGGCTGCCTAAAGACCCCCCTCCCAGGCACACAGCCACCTCTAATCTCACCCAGAGACAAAACCCCACCCACCAGAGGGATAGGAATCAGCTCCACCTAGCAGTGGGCAGGCATCAGTCCATCCCATCCGGAAGCCTATAGCAAGTCCCCATACCAGCTTTAGCCACAAGGGGGACGGATAACAGAAGTAAGAGAGGCTACAACTCTGTTGTCTACAGAAAGGACACCACACCAAAAACCTGTAAAAATGAAAAGGCAGAGAACTACAACTCAGATAAGGGAGAAAGAAAAAACACCAGAAAAACAGCTAAGTGATCTGGAGATTATCAGCCTCCAGGAAAAAGACTAGACTCGATGATAGTGAAGATGATGGAGGACGTTGGAAATAGACCAGAGGCAAAGATTGATAATTTACAGCAAACATCGAGTAAAGAAATACCAGCTGAGATGCAAAATATAATAATTGCAATAAAATATTCATTAGAGGCAACCAACAGCAGAATATAGGAGGCAGACGAATGAATAAGTGAGGTGGAGAACAGACTAGTGGAAATCACTGATGTGGAACAGAAAATAGAAAAAAGATTGAAAAGAAATGAAGACAGTTTAAGAGAATTCTAGGACAACATTAAACACACCAACATCTGTATTATGGGGGTACCAGAAGGAGAAGAGAAAGAGAAAGGGACAGAAAAAGTATTCAAAAAGATGATAGTCAAAAATTTCCCTAACATGGGAAAGGAACCAATCACTCAAATATGGGAAGCATGATTGCATTTCTATATACTAACAATGAAATATCAGAAAGAGAAATTAGGGAAACAATCCCATTTACCACCGCATCAAAAAGAATAAAATACTTAGGAATAAACCTACCTAAAGAGACAAAAGACCTGTACTCTGAAAACTGTAAGCCACTGATGAAAGAAATCAAAGATGACACAAACAGATGGAAAGACACACCATGCTCTTGGATTCAAAGAGTCAGTATCATCAAAATGACTGTACTACCCAAGGCAATCTACAGATTCAATGCCACCGCTACCAAAGTACCAAGGACATTTTTCACCACACTCGAACAAAATACCTTAAAGTTCGTTTGGAAACCCAAAAGACCCAGGATAGCCAAAGCCATCCTGAGAAGGAAAAATCGAACCAGAGGGGTCAGGCTCCCTGACATCAGACTATACCACAAAGCTACAGGCATCAAAGCCATATGGTACTGGCACAAAGACAAAAATATAGATCAGTGGAACAGGCTAGAGAGCCCAGAATTAAACCCACGCACCTACAGTCAACTAATCTGTGACAAAGGAAGCAAGAATATACAATGGAGAAAGGACAGTTTGTTCAATAAGTGGTGCTGGGGAAAACTGGACAGCCACATGTGAAAGAAGGAAATGAGAACACTTCCTAACACCAGACACAAAAATAAACTCAAAATGCACTAAAGACCTAGATATGAGACCAGACACTACAAAACTCCTAGAGGAAAACAGAGGCCAAACACACTCTGACATAAACGACAGCAACATCTTCTCAGATCCACCTATCAGAGTATTGACAACAAAAACCACAATAACAAATGGGACCTAATCAAACTTAAATGCTTCTGCACAGCAAAGGAAACCCTCAACAAAACGAAAAGACAACCCACAGAATGGGAGAAAATCTTTGCAGATGAAGCGACTGACCAGGGATTCATCTCCAAAATTTATGAACACCTCCTACCCCTCAATACCAAAAAAACAAACAACCCCACCCAAAAATGGGCAGAAGATCTAAACAGACAATTCTCCAAAGAAGACGTACGGATGGCCAAAAAACACATGAAAAAATGTTCCACATCACTCATTATTACAGAAATGCAGATCCAAACCACCATGAGGTACCACCTTACACCAGCCAGAATGGCCATCACCCAAAGTCTACAAACAATAAGGCCAGAGAGGGTGCGGAGAAAAAGGAACCCTATTACCCTGTAGGTGGGATTGTAAACTGGTGCAACCACTGTGGAAGACGGTATGGAGATTCCTCAGAAAACTTAACAATAGAACTACCATTTGATCCAGCAACCCCACTCCTGGACATCTATCTATCCAGAGAAAACCCTGACTCGAAAAGACACGTGTACTCCAGTGTTCATTGCAGCACTATATGCAATAGCCAAGATGGGGAAACACCCTAAATGTCCACTGACAGAGGAGTGGATCAAGATGATGTGGTACATATACACAATGGAATATTCCTCAGCCATTGAAAGGAAAGAAAGAAGGGCATTTGCAGCAACATGGTTGGACCTGGAAATGATCATGCTAAGTGACGTTAATCAGACAGTGAGACACCAACATCAAATGCTATCACCTACATGTGGAATGTCAATAAAGGACACAATGAACTTCTTTGCAGAACAGATACTGACTCACAGACTTTGAAAAACGTATGGTTTCCAAAGGAGACAGGTTGGGGTGTGGGGGATGGGGAATGGGTCTGGGGTTTTGGGATGGAAATGCTATAAAATCAGGTCATGGTGATCATTGTACAACTATACATGTAATAACGTTCATTGAGCAATTAAAAAAATAAAAATAAAAAGGATGTATAGGACATGGCTGTGGAGGTACGACTTGGGGGGGAGTCTCAGGTATTTAATTCCCAGAGGTGTTCCCTTGAGTCTCAAGGTTCCTGTCCATCATGTTGTTTTCATTGTCTTTGGTCAGTTGTTTATGGGGAGTTTAAAAATTGTAAATTAGAAGGTGAAATAGGCTGGCGTATGCTTACTCCATCTTGTCTGGAATTAGACATAGTTTCTTTTGGTTCTTTTCTTTCTTTCTTTTTTTTTTTTGTCTTTCTGCTTTCTCTAGGGCCGCTCCCGAGGCATATGGAGGTTCCCAGGCTAGGGGTCTAATCAGAGCTGTAGCTGCTGGCCTACTCCAGAGCCACAGCAATGCGGGATCCAAGGTGCATCTGCAACCTACACCACAGCTCACGGCAACACCAGATCCTTAACCCACTGAGCAATGCCAGGGATCAAACCCGCAACCTCATGGTTCCTAGTCAGATTTGTTAACCACTGAGCCACGACGGGAACTCCTTTTTTGGTTCTTTTCATCTTTTGTCTTCTGACTATATTTTTCCAGTGCATTTCCAATTCTTATTTAATTTAGCAATAATATTGGATTAATTACAAAGAAGTCACATATAATACTGGATTGTGAAGTTGTTAGATGGGTCTATCTCTCTGTAACTTTGGAGAGCCAGTACCCATGACACAAGTTGTGAATTAGGTACCCATTTACATAAGAAGCATGTAACATTTAGGTTTTTTCAAAGATACTAGATTAGCATAAATTGAAAACATCTTAAGTGTGCTTTATCTAAATTTAAAGCATAGAACAGTATAAATGATTAGTTTCTACTCTGAATAAAATGATCTAAGCAGATTACTATTTTCTATTTTGATTTGACTGTTATCTTACAGTAAGAGAAGTCAGTTATTCTCCACTGCAAAACTGAGAATTTTTTTTTGATGAACTACTAAAGGACATCAATTTTGGGGGTTTTTTGGTTTGTTTTTTAGGGCCGTACACATGGCATATGGAGGTTCCCAGGTCAGTGGTCCAATCAGAGCAATAGCTGCCAGCCTACACCACAGCCACAGCAATGCCAGATCCAAGCCATGTCTGCAACCTGCACCACGATTCATGGCAATGTGGGATCCTTAACCCACTGAGCGGGGCCAGGGATTGAACCTGCAACATCATGGTTCCTAGTCAGATTCATTTCTGCTGCACCATGATGGGAACTCCGAATATCAATTTTTTATATTGTTATTTTGACATATGCTTTATTGAAAGTGTGTCATCTTTATTGTTTGGGATGATTTTTTTTTAGGCTGCACCTGTGACATGTGAAAATTCCGGGCCAGGGATCAAACCTGGGCCATAGCAGTGATGATGCCAGATCCTTAAATGCTGAGGCACCATGGAACTCCTGAAGTGATCTTAAACTTGTTTATAGTTTTGTATATTGTATGCATACTACATAATTGTAATAATTCTTCACTCAGGTCTACATTTTTGGAATTGCAGTCCTTTATTTGCCCTTATTTATGGACTACTTTGTTATTATTGTTATTTTTATTGTTATTTTCTTTCTTGGCTTGTGCCAGTATATTACTTTTTCAGTGACTGCTCTATTAAGTTTCTATATAGATAAAAATACTGGCAAGAATTGAATGCTTGAAATCAGTTGGTAACAGAAGAGGGGGATAGCTTTACAGTCATGATTAATTATGAATTGAGTATCTTCAATCTATGAATCAGAATTCAAGTATTAAGCTTTCAACAGTTATCTTTTTTTTAACAGTTGCTAAGTTTATTTTTTATCTTTTTTCCAGCTTCACATAGATAGTGTAAGTTTAAGGTATACTGTGTGTTGATTCGATATAGTTATGTATTATAAAATGATTACTTCAGTAGTGCTAGCTAACATTCCCATCATGTCACATAATTATTTCTTTTTTTGTGGTCAGCACATTTAAGATCTATTCTCTTGGAAACTTTCAAGTATGCAATAGAGTATTATGAGCTATAATCACTATGCTATACATTAGATCCCCAAAATTTATTCATCTTATAACTGAAAGTTTGTATTCTTTAGATTCTTCATATAGGTGATATCTTACACTGTTTGTCTCTCTGACTTGTTTCACTTAGCATAATGCTCTCAAGGTTTATCCATGTTGTTACAAGTGGCAGAATTTCCTTCTTTCTCATGGCTGAATAATATTTCTTGTATATGTACATTACATCTTCTTTATCCATTCATGTGTTTTTAGCCGTTTAGGTTTCTTCTCACATCATGGTTATTGTGAATAATGCTACAGTGAATATGGGTGTGCTGATATCTCTTCTAGATCCTATTTTCACTTCTAAAAGTAGAATGGTGGATGATATGGTAGTTCTATTCTTAATTTTTGGAGGAACCTCCATAATTTACCATAGTGGCTCTACTATTTTACGTTCCCACCAGCAGTGCACAAGAGTTCCCTTTTCTTCATATTGTTGCTAATACTTGTTAGCTCTAGTCTTTTTGGTAATAGGCGTTCTAACAGTTGTGAAGTAATATCTCCTTGTTTTGGTTTATATTTCATTGATGATTAGTGATGTTTAAAACCACCTTTTCACGGACCTGATGGCCATTTGTATGTCTTCTCTGGAATGATATTTACTCAGTTTCTATGCCATTTTTTTTTTCTTTTTATGGCCACATAGGAGACATGTGGAAATTCTTGGGCCAGGGATCAAATCAGAGCTGCAGCTGAGGTCTGTGCCACATCCCTGCAACACCAGATCTGAACCATGTCTGTGACCCACACCATCACTTGTGGCAATGCTGGATCCTTAACCCATTGAGCAAGGCCAGGCATTGATCTGCATCCTCATGGAGATTGTGTTGGGTATTTAACCTAGCAAGAATGAATGCTTGGAATCAGTTGGTAGCAGAAGAGGGGGATAGCTTTACAGTCATGATTTATTATGAATTGATTATCTTCAATTCATAATTGAGCTTCAGTGGGAACTCCCACTTTTTAAATTGGATTTTTTTGGTTGTTGTTGAGTTGTATCTGGGACATTAACCCCTTATCCAGTGTATGATTTGCAAATATTTTCTCCCATTCTGTAAGTTGCCTTTTCATTTTTGTTGTGTCTTTTGCTGTGTACAAGCTTTAAAATTTGTTGCAGTCCTGTGAATTAATTTTTGCTTTTATTGATTGTGCTTTTGGTGTCATATTCCAAAATTATTGCCAAGAATAATATCAAGGAGCTTTTTCCCTAATCAACAATTATCTCAATAGAAATATCTGAAAGAGACATCCTCATGAGAGTTAACACATAAATTTAAATCTATCCTTTATGTTTCAGACAATGTTCCATCTAAAGTACTACAATATGGGGAAATTCATAATTTATTCATCCATTTAATATTTATTGAATGCTATATGATAGACATTATGTTAGGATTTGGAGTCACAGAAATGAGTAAGACATGGTCCCTATTCTTTTTTTTTTTTTTTGTCTTTTTAGGGCCACACTCGTGGCATATGGAAGTCCCCAGGCTAGGGGTCGAATTGGAGCTGTAGATGCCAGCCACAGCAATAGCCACAGCAACACAGGATCTGAGCTGCATCTGTGACCTATACCGCAGCTCATGGCAACTGCAGATCCTTAACCCCCTGAACGAGGCCAGGGATCGAACCCCATCCTCCTGGATAGTAGTTGGATTCGTTACCACTGAGCCACAATAGGAACTCCATGGTCTCTATTCTTAAGGAATTCATACCCTAGTGAGTAATATAAATATTTCAATAAGGAACTCTAATGGTGTGTATCCGTGTGTGTGTGTGTGTGTGTGTATAATTAAATGTATGTATATTTATAAATGACATTAATATATAATATGTGAAAATGTGTACATATATGTGAATAGAATAATTATATAAGGCCAACAGGTATACAATCTATATATGAATGTACAACTATAACTATTAATGTCAGGCCTGTGCACACTCAGCAAATATTTGAAATGTTAACCTAATTTACATAGATAAGTTTTAGTTATTTTTGCTTTTTAAAAAAACTCATTATACCTGTCATTAAAACTATGATCTTCAAGTTATCATTTAAACTATATAGCTTTAGGAGTTCCAGTCGGGGCGTAGTGGTTAATGAATCCGACTAGGAACCATGAGGTTGCGGGTTCAATCCCTGGCCTTGCTCAGTGGGTTAAGGATCTGGCGTGAGCTGTGATGTAGGTTGCAGACGCAGCTCAGATCTGGCCTTGCTGTGGCTCTGGTGTAGGCCGGTGGCTACAGCTCGGATTCAACCCCTAGCCTGGGAAACGCCATATGCTGTGGGAGCGGCCTAAGAAATGGCAAAAAGACAAAAAAAAAAAAAACCCAAAAAACTATATAGCTTTAGTTCTCAATATGTTAAATTGAGCTTTGTTAGAAACCATTCTACTTTTGTGTGTTGTAAGAATTAAAAAAAATTAATGCGTGGGAGAGTGTTTTGTAAACCATTTTATTTATTTATTTATCTATTCTTTTATGGCTGCATCTGTGGCATTAATACATTTTTAATGTTGCAGATGTTTTCTCCTGGTGCATTACCTTCCTGTTATGATAGGTGTCCTATGATGTCCTTCATTAAAGAGACATCTTTAATGTCATCAAATGTATAATTTTTTACTGCATTGTCATATTGACATATTCACTGCAAGATGTCAATGAAATGTTCCTTTATTTTCTTGTGTTAGTTTTATAGTTTTATCTTTCTCATTTAGTACTTTAATCAATTTGAAGTTTTTTTTTTCTTTTAATGTTGTGAAGCAGGGCATGTCAAACTACAAACCACAGACTAAATCTGGCCCATTCTGGCAGAACTTTTGAATGGCCCATGAGCAGAGAATGTTTTTATATTTTTAAATGTTTAAGAAAGTCAAAGAATATTAATACTTTTTGATATGTGAAATCTAAATGAAATTCAGTTTTTGATACTTCATAAATAAAGCTGTATTAGAACACAGCCGTGTTCTTTTGTTTATGTGTGGCCTGTGGCTGCTTTTCTGCTTAAAATGGCAGTGTTGAGTAGTTGCAACAGAGACTGTGTAGCCTGCAAAGCATACGGTATGTATATTCTCTGGCCCTTTAGAGAACAAGTTCCTGACCCCTGGTGTATAGTTTCACTTATCTTCTTACGGTGAGTTTCTGTGATACCATTAGCCCAAACATTGCATTTTTTCTTCATTCGTTATGCTACCTATTTTGTGGATTTTGTTTGTTTTAATCATTGTGGCTCCATAACTTTTAGCCATTTAAATTGCAGGGGTCCTTAGAAATAGCTTCTTTTTGTACAGTCAGCATCACCTTTGTTCATTCTGGGTTTAATTGATCAGTATTTTCCTAATTATGATCCTTTTCTCTTAGGCATTGAGGAAAGTTCCTTTTACACTCTTGTGCTCAAAGTCATCAGATGATGTTTATTTAATGTGATAAATATGCCTAGAGGTAGAAGTTTGAACTTGGTAATAACCTACTTTAGTCTCTTCCTTTTTTTTTTTAAACTGAAAAACACTCTGGTTTAATTCTTACGCATGTTAACAAGAAAGTGAGTCAACATTTATTCAGAATCTATTATGTGCCACTCAATGTACTACATGTTTTTATAACATTCCAAACAAAAATTTAGAGAGTAATAAACATATGTCCTGCATTTTCATCTATTATTTAATCCTAACTCTATGAGATAGCTAGCTATTTTAGTTCCCATTTCTACAAATGAATTTTAAAATGGTTAAGTAACTTGCCAGGTAGTTGAACATTGGAGCCAATATTCAAACCTCAGTCTGCTTGCCTCCAAAGCCCATACTCTTCCATATAAAAACCAGAAAGTTAAATTGGGAGATCATTTTGTTTCTTTATTAACCTCTAATATGTTAGATCAAATTCCTCATCATCTTCATTGTCACTGAGAGAGTATCTTGTGGATGGGATCAGACGCTTAGTATCTTTCTTTATGCCTTTTAAGTATTTTTCTGAAAAAGCCTCATTATTTTAAGTGCTCTCATATGGTTGTGACAGCAGGTTCCTTTGTCAGCCATCCTGTTGAGAATAAATAGCCTATTCTATGCCAGCATGATTTATTGCTGCTACTTCCTTTTTTATGTTTTGAGTAATTTTGTCATAAAAGGATACTGAGGGTTTTAGATGTGTGCAAATGCCTGAGTGACTAGAGCAGTTCACCTGGCTGCTTGGCTACCTGCCTGTGGACAGAGCTTCTTTGGATAGCAGAGATGATAGGAGAACAAATTAGGATTCTCAGACAGGACCAGTATACTGAATTGTATCACTGTTTCTCTGACGACCTCCATAGAGAATTTACAGAAGGTTTCAAAGGATCAGAGCACATATACATACAATCTATTTTTGTTCCTTGAGCATCTGTAAGGCACTGTGATGAGGGCAGAAAGAGCTTGTTTAGCAAGTTCCCTTGCTGAACAGGTGGTGCTAATTGTAAATCCCTTCTCTCTGGTACTTTGAAAATGAATTTTGGATATCTATGTGTAAGATTGTTTAATCTTCAAACTGTGTACAAGCATAGGGTACATTGGATGGTTTCTTCTTTTTAAGATAATATTTTAAAAATATTATATATATTTGATTATGAGAAAATAGAATTACATTAGAGAAAATTTGGAAAATAGAGTCAGGAAGAGTAAAATCACCCATAATCTTGTCATTCTAATAAAAATACTGATAATATTTTGATGTATTTTGAGTTTGTCTTTTAAAAAACCTTATGCATTAAAAAACAGAAAATGGAAAATTTTGAGCAAATTTTCCAGATAATATCTTAACTTTTTTTTTGGACCTAAGGCTATATGATTTATAATGATAATGCCAAGGATTTTCAAAATGTGAATGTTTCTGTCATGGACTAATAATTTGTTGCCTTGTCCACTCAGAATTATTAATTATTGTAATTAACTATGGAAAAATAGTTTTTCATTCTTTATGATTTACTTGGTTTTCTCAGTTCTAAAAAGCAGTAACCCTATTTGTGAGCAATTTCTAGATTTTTGAGAAATGTCTTTTTCTCTATAAATCTCTAAAAATTAAAGATAGTTTTTAAAAAAGTTTGATGGTATGACAAATTACCATATATTCTGGATTGTTTCTCTATATACAGACATTAAATATATCATTCGAGGCTCAATTGTTTTTGGTTTCCCTGATAGCATCATTAACTAAATTATTATATTCCAGCATATAATTTAGGTAGCTAGAAACTGTAGAGAACCATTTTCTGTCTTATTTTTGCTACCATATAAGTATGATCAATGTGTTGTAGAGGTCTCAACCATGCATGCATTCCTCCTGATTTTTTTTTTGGGGGGGGGGGGTTTAGGGCCACACCCACGGCATATGGAGGTTCCCAGGCTAGGGGTCTAATCGGAACTGTAGCTGCTGGCCTACACCACAGCCATAGCAGCGCAGGATCCGAGCCACGTCTGCAACCTACGCTACGGCTCACGGCAATGCCAGATCCTTAACCCACTGAGCAAGGCCAGGGATTGAACCCGCAACCTTATGGTTCCTAGTCGGATTCATTTCCGCTGTACCACAATGGTAATAACTCCCCTCTTGATATTTTTGAACAGTTACTGTGTGTTTAGCATTGTTTAAAATTCTTGGGTCCCAAAGGTGAATAAGACATAATCCCTGCTTTCAGGGGACTTTTTTTTTTTTTTTTTAAATAATGATTTTTACTTTTCCTGGTATGGTTGGTTTACAGTGTTCTCTCAATTTTCTACTGTACAGCAAAGTGACCCAGTCTCTCTCTCTCTCTCTCTCTCTCTCTCTCTCTCTCTCTCTCTCTCACACACACACACACACACACACACATACACATTCTTTTTCTCATATTATCCTCCATCATGCTCCTTTACAAGTGACTAGATAAAGTTCCCAGTGCTGTATAGCAGGATCTTATCAGGGGACAACCTTACATAAAATTATTAAGGCTTTATGTGCCACATTTATTTAATAGTTTTGAATATATAGATTTACTGTTTTTATTTAAACTTCATTTATTTTCAATACATATACATAATACAATGTAATGTTATACAAAAATTGTAAAAATATGCTGTGAAAATTTTTCTACTCTTCCCATTCAGCTATTGTTATCCCCTAAGGAGAATATATTCATAGAAATGAAATGTAAATATTTTAAAGGCAGGTATGATTAACATTTTTTGAATTTAGTCCTGAAAAGGAAATTCAGTTTTGGAAAGGGTACTTTTGCTGAGTAACCACTATGTGCCAGGCACTTTCCAAATACCCTTTTTTCTTTCTTTCTTTTTATGGCTGCACTTGTGGCATATGGAAATTCCCAGGCTAGAGGTCACATTGGAGCTGCAGCTGCAGGCCTACACCACAGCTGTGGCAACACCAGATCTGAGCTGCCTCTGTAGCGACCTGCGCCACAGCTTGTGGCAATGCTGAATCCTTAACACACTGAGAAAGCCCAGGGATTGAACCTGCATCCTCACAGACACTATGCCGGGTTAACCCTCTGAGCCACAATAGGAACTCCCCAAATATCTTACTTAATCCTCTTCGTATCCTTTATCCAGTATTATCAATTTTACTAATTACAAACAGAGATTCAATGAAATAAATTGCCCATGGTCACATGAATACCAAGTAAATAGCTAAAAATAAGAAACAGGTTTGCCTAAATTCTCCTGAGCCCATTCTTTTTGTTCATCAGTTATCTTATACAAAATTAATGCTTTGGAATTTCAATTGAATTTACATTAAAAGGTTGTTATTATTTTTCCCTCAGAAAATGGTTAGGAAATAGGTAATAGTGGTAAATAGATAACTATAAACTTGAGAAACTAGTGAAAATATTTGGAAACATATATATGAAGAAAAGATTATAATTTTTAAGTGAATTGCTCAATATTTACTTGTTCATATTAATGTAAAAAGAAACAAAAATCATTTTGTCTTGAATTTACATTCCATTATGGATTTATTGTCATGCATATATTTAAATTAGAAAAAATGTAAGTTTGTATTTCCTGAGCAAATACTATCTGGCGGTGAGGGAACATCTTTGGTGTCGGGGGAGAACAATTGGGCACTGAAAAGTTGTCATATATGTAATCCAGTTTGATCATCTAATTTTTGTCCACTAACTTTAAAATGGAAAGGACTTCAGCATTCATTGATGATCACTTTATTGACTAAGAGTTTGACAAAGTTCTCTTCCATTATCCATAAGCCTAGTGGCTCATTCTTACAAAGGTAGTGATAGCTAAGGTTCTGGAATTATTGTTTCTAAAACACTAATCTGTTTGCTGTGAATAAAATGGAAAAAAAAACCCCAGTCTGTTTATAGACGTATGCAAATTTATTTTTTATTTTTTGTTGTCTTTTTAGGGCTGCACCTGTGGCATATGGAGATTCCCAGGCTAGGGGTTGAATTGGAGCTAGAGCTGCCAGCCTATGCCACAGCCACAGCAATGCCAGATGGGAGCCACATCTTAGACCTACACCACAGCTCACGGCAATGCCAGATCCTTAACCCACTGAGGTCAGAGATTGAACCTGCATCCTTATGAATACTAGTCAGATTCGTTTCCACTGAGCCACAACGGGAATTCCAGATGTATACAAAATTTAAAATATTTGGCGTTTTATAGGAAATTATGTGGCTGTTAATGGAAATATTCATATTTTCGCTCTGTATGTATGTCCAAATGTTTACACAGATCTTGTGGCAGAAAGGGGCATGGCCCTTTTTAGGAACTGAAGGAAAGCCAGAGTGACAGAAGTACAGATGAGATGGGTAATCCCGAACAGATGTAGGCAGATGGTGTAGCAGCTTCCAGTATTGAGGGTAGAGGGAGAGGTAGCAAGAAAGATTTTAGTCTCTGTTCTGTCTTCCTTTTTCATTTTTTAGAAGTTTTTCACTATGTAGTCTCTTATCTTTGCTCCTTCTCTCTCTTTTTTTTTGTAGTTCTTGTATTATAAATGTTTGGTGGCTACTTTTACTTAACATGTTTTCATAATATCCTTAGTCTTCTCTTTCTTTAGACACTGGTTCCCTACTAAGATCTGTAATATAGCTGGGCTGCTTCTTTGGGGAGCACAGTTCTTTTCTCTTGATCTAAATTTCCCAGAGCAGGATCTTCAGACTTTATGCTAGGGGACATATGCTTGGCTGCTAGTGCCATGTTGTTAAGCTAGGGTCTTAATATCCATTATGTAAGATTTCACTTATTTTCTCTGTGCTGTGTCATCTGCATCTCTGCCTGGCATTCCTGGCGGAATGAGTTTAGTCATTCTCTGGTTTACCTTCTTCAGAGAAAGTGCTGTTAAGTTTCTGCTGAGGCATGGAGTGGGTGAGGGAATCTGGGTCTTAATCTTGTTCTTAAGAGACTTTCAACTTAACTTTAGCCTCACTTTTACTCTTTATTTCTAGAGATACATGGTGTGGTCAATTTTTGTGATTAAATAAGATTCTGTGATGTTAATTTGCTTTGCTTTCTTTACTCTTGCTTTAACATTCAGCTTTTTTGGGACTGCGGAATTAGTTACGGCTGGTCTCTCTACTTCGCAACTCTAAATTTCTACCTTTGCCTCTGTTAGTGCCTAGGGCAGGCTGCCCCAAAATATGCCTCAGTGCATATTGATTATTTTGAATTAAAGTTACTTAAGAAATAGCCAGTGAGAAAAAAAAATACCAAAGAAAAACAAACTAACAAAGAAAAACACCATCCTGACCTGTCTCTTTCCCCCTAAAAGCAGAAAATAAACCTACCATGTGAAAGTGTCTTCTCTATACCAGGATAGAAAGCACTCAGCAGTTAGGAAATTCAAGCCTAAGAGAGCTGTATAAACAGATTTTGTTAAGTCTTCATGAGCATGCAACCCTAAGCACAAGTCCTTTGGTTTTATTAAATCTTCACAAATAATTGTTTATTTGTCTAAAAAATGATATAAAAAGCCTCCTTCATTGCTTCAGAAGAAGCATTTCTATGGGACTTACATGCATGTGAATTAGTTTTTTTTCTCCTATTAATCTACCTTGTATCAATTATTATTATTATTCTATCTCATATCAACTTAATTATTAGATCAGCCAAAAGAACTCAAGAGGAGTAGAGGGTGAAGTTCCCTCTCCCTGACAGACCCTAACCCATCCCATTGATAAAAAAACAAACAAAACACTATTATTGTTCCCTTGGGGTAGTTTTTTGGGGAAAATGAAACCAAATGCTTGTGTTCATAACTGTACTCTTGGTTAATCTAATAATTTGAGCATTGTAACCCTGGTTTGGTAATTCTTTTCTATCTCTCTATCTGTCATCATCATCATCATCATTTTCATTCCTCTTTCCTGCTATCCCTTATCTATCATCTATTTTTGTTCACTTAGCAGTTTCTGAGATGGCTGTGTTTACATTTTCAGTTATAGTTGCTGATTTTTCTGTTTATTCCTCTAAGTTTGTTTATTCTTTGATGTATTTGGGCACATATATGAGTATGATGGATATATTTTCTTTTGTTGTTTACTTTCATTTTTTATTTTTTTTACTCAATGAATTTTATTACATTTGTATTTGTACAACAATCATCACAACCCAGTTGTTTCTTTTACAGATACAAATAAGAAATCCTTTGCCTCCTTACTATTTGGTCAGCTCTCAATCAGGGTCTAGTCAGGAAAGACAAAAAGGGAAGTTTTCATATAACAAGTGAATTGTTGTAAGTGCTAAACAGGGATAGAAGAAAAAACTTGGAAGCCAGGGTCCCTTCTCAAGGCTTGGATTCCAGACTTGTTGGAGAGGGTGGGGTTGTAGCCCCCTAGATAGTGGAGAGAAGACTGTTAGGTTGCATAAGAGCTGATCCAGTGTTGGTGGGAAAGATGGTGGGAGGAGAGCCACAGTCTGGGCTGGCTGTTTGAAAACTTTGCACTGGGGTGCTGGCAGAATGAGGATGGTGGGCAGGTTGCCAAAGCCCAGAACGTTTGTAAGCAGGAAACTCTCCATTGGAAGCTATTGGGTGGGAAACTACTTACTGGGTTATTGATGAAATTTACCAAAAATTTGCTTTGGGGAATATCATTGGACTTTCTGGAAAGGAGCCTGGGACACTAGCTGACTTCCTGAACAGCTGCTAGGAAGTCACCTATGGGAAACTGGATGGACACTTCAGAACTCACTGGTTATCCACTCTTGGCAGTCTCCTGAACTCACCACTGAGAAGCCGGTAGGGGTTCTTATGAATCCTATTGGGAAGCTGCCCATGTAGTACTGCTGACCTCTAGTTTTATTCTTAGTGTTTGCCATTATCCTGAGATGCCCATAGTCGTATTTACTTACGCACCTAAACACTGCAGATCTTTGCTCTTCTATGAAAGCAGAAACAGACTGTACAAAGAAAAGGAAACACAAATGGCTTCTAAACATGAAAAGATGCCCAACATCACTCTTATTAAAATAAATGCAAATTAAATTTATAATGAAATTGGTAAAATGTTAAAAATTTGGATAAATTGTCTTGTCAAAGATGTGGGAACAAGCATTCTCACATACCATTAGTGAAAATGAAATTAGTACAGATTTGGAGAGAGTAGTTTTGAATACTGAACAAAATTTGAAATATTCTGCAGTTCTACCTCAAGGACTTTATCCTACAGGTATACTTGCAAAAATGCAATGTGACGTGTCAAAAATAGACAAAGATTAGCCAAAGATTATCTGGTTAAATAAATTATGAAACATTATAAATAAAATGTGATATAATATCATATTTATATTTTGCTGGATTCAGTTTGCTGATTAAGGATTTTTGCATCTGTGCATATAAGAGATATTAGTAGTTTTCTTGAGTTGACTTTTTGTAGTTTTTGTATCAGAGTAATAATGCTGGCTTTATAAATTAAGAGATGGAAACTATTCTTTTCCCTTGTATTTCTGAAAGACCTGTGATTTTGTGAAATATAAATATCTGTGAAAGATAAGTATTATTTATTATTTCAATTTTTGGTAGAATTCACTACTGAAGCCATGTAGGCCTGGACTTTTCTTTGTGGGAAGGTTTATTTTTTCCAAAAATTTTCATTTTGAAGTAATTTTTGATTTACAGAAAAGTTACAAATATAGTACAGAGATTTGCTTTATACTTTTTGTTTTGCTTTCTGCAGCGTTAACAGTTTTTATAATCATGATGTATTTATTAAAACAAAGAAAAAAGCATGGATGAAAAAAGCAAAGAAAAAAAGCACTGATAACTAACCTACAGGATTTACTAGAATTTTACCTTTTTTTTTCCTGCTGATATCCCTTTTCTGTTTTAGGATGCAATCTGGGATACCAAGTTGCATTTAGTTCTCATGTCTCTTTATGTCTCTTCCAATATGTGATAATTTCTCAATTATTTCTTGTTTTCGTGGTTTTCACATTTTGAAAAATACTGGTCAGATACTTTAAAGGGATGTCATTCAATTTGGGTTTGTTTTTTGATGTTTTCTTTTTCTTTTCTTTTTTTAATTTCCCCAGTACATTATTTTTTTCCTCTACTGTACAGCATGGTGACCCAGTTACACATACAAATATACATTCTTTTTTCTCACATTATCATGCTCCATCATAAGTGACTAGACATAGTTCCCGGTGCTACACAGCAGGATCTCATTGCTAATCCAATAGTCTGCATCTATTAACTCCAAGCTCCCAATCCATCCCACTCCCTCCCCTTCCCCCTTGGCAACCACAAGTCTATTCTCCAAGTCCATGATTTTCATTTCTGTGGAAAGGTTCATTTGTGCCATATATTAGATTCCAGATATAAGTGATATCATATGGTATTTGTCTTTCTCTTTTGGACTTACTTCACTTAGTATGAGAGTCTCTAGTTCTATCCATGTTGCTGCAAATGGCATTATGCCATTCTTTTCTAAGGCTGAGTGGTATTCCATCATGTATATATACCCATGTCTTCCTAATCCAATCATCTGTTGATGGACATTTGGGTTGTTTCCATGTCTTGGCTATTGTGAATAGTGCTGCAGTGAACATAAGGGTGCATGTGTCTTTTTCAAGGAAAGTTTTGTCCAGATGTATGCCCAAGAGTGGGATTGTTGTGTCATATGGTAGTTCTATGTATAGATTTCTAAGGTACCTCCATACTGTTCTCCATAGTGGTTGCACCAGCTTACGTTCCCACCAACAGTGCAGGAGGATTCCGTTTTCTCCACACCCCCTCCAGCATTTGCTGTTTGTGGACTTATTAATGATGGCCATTCTGACTGGTGTGAGGTGGTACCTCATGGTAGTTTTGATTTGCATTTCTCTAATAATCAGGGATGTTGAGCATTTTGTCATGTGCTTGTTGGCCATCTGTATATCTTTCTTGGAGAAAAGTCTATTCAGGTCTTTTGCCCATTTTTCCATTGGGTTGTTGGCTTTTTTGCTGTTGAGTTGTAGAAGTTGTTTGTATATTTTAGAGATTAAGCCCTTGTCAGTTGCATCGTTTGAAAATATTTTCTCCCATTGTGTAAGTTGTCTTTTTGTTTTGTTTTGTTTTGTTTTTTATGGTTTCCTTTGCTGTGCAAAAACTTTGCAGTTTGATTAGGTTTCATTGGTTTATTTTTGCTTTTATTTCTGTTGCCTTGGGAGACTGACCTGAGAAAACATTTGTAAGGTTGATATCAGAGCATGTTTTGCCTATGTTCTCTTCTAGGAGTTTGATGGTGTCTAGTCTTAAGTCTTTAAGCCATTTTGAGTTTATTTTTGTGCATGGTGTGAGGGTGTGTTCTAGTGTCATTGATATGCATGCAGCTGTCCAGGTTTCCCAGCAATACTTGCTGAAAAGACTGTGTTTTCCCCATTTTATGTTCTTGCCTCCCTTGTTAAAATTAATTGACCAGAGATGTCTGGGTTTATTTCTTGATTCCCTATTCTGTTCCATTGGTCTGTATGTCTGTTTTGGTACCAGTATCCTACAAATAAAAATGACTTCACAGGCAAATTCTACCAAATATTCAAAGAGGAACTTATACCCATCCTCTTTAACCTTTTTCGAAAGGTTGAAGAAGGAACACTCCCAAAGACATTCTGTGATGCCACCATCACCCTAATTCCAAAACCAAAGATACCACCAAAAAATAAAACCATAGGCCAATATCTTTGATGAATATAGACACAAAAATTCTCAACACAATTTTAGCCAGTTGAATCTAACAACATGTAAAAAAGATCACATACCACGACCAGGTGGGATTTATCCCAGGTTCACAAGGATGGTTCAGCATACACAAATCAATCAACGTCATATACTACATTAACAAAAGAAAAGTCAAATAGATGCAGAAAAAGCATTTGACAAAGTCCAACATCCATTCATGATAAAAACTCTTGCCAAAGTGGGTATAGAGGGAACATTCCTGAACATAATCAAAGCCATTTATGACAAACCACAGCAACTATAATATTCAGTGGAGAAAAGCTGAAAGCCTTCTCACTAAAATCTGGAACAAGACAAGGATGTCCACTCTCACCACTGTTATTCAACATAGCAGTGGAAGTCCTAGCCACAGCAATGAGACAAACAAAAGAAATAAAAGGCATCCAAATAGGAAGAGAAGAGGTAAAACTATCACTGTATGCAGATGACGTGATACTATATATAGAAAACTCTAAGGACTCAACCCAAAAACTACTTGAACTGATCAACAAATTCAGCAAAGTAGCAGTATGTAAGATTAACTTTCAGAAATCAGTTGCATTTCTGTATACCTAAAATGGAATATTAGAAAAGGAATACAAACATACAATACCTTTCAAAATTGCACCCCCCAAAAATCAAATACCTGGGAATACACCTGATCAAGGAGGTAAAGGACTTATATGCTGAGAACTATAAAACATTAATCGAGGAAATTAAAGAAGATATAAAGAAATGGAAAGACATTCTGTGCTCCTGGGTTGGAAAAATGAATATTGTAAAAATGGCTATGATACCCAAAGCAATCTACAGATTCAATGCAATCCCTATCAAATTACCCATGACATGTTTCACAGAACTAGAACAAATAATCCAAAAATTTATGTGGAACCACAAAAGACCCAGAATTACCAAAGCAGTTCTGAAGAACAAAAACCAAGCAGGAGGCATAACTCTCCCAGACTTCAGGCAATATTACAAAGCCACAGTAATCAAGACAGTGTGGTACTGTTTTTTGATGTTTTCTTATGATTAGACTGGGGTAATGAATTTTGGAAAGAATTCCCACAGTTGTCTTACATCATATCTCGTGGTTAACTTTGATCATGTGGTCATAAACGGGTGGTTTCTGTCAAGTTCCTCCACTATACAGTTAGTATTTTTTTTTCCTTCCTATTTGTTAGGAGTAAGTCACTAATTCCAGTGCCCATTTACTAAAAGAGGAGTTAAGCTCCATTACTTTTGATAGAGAAATATCAAAGACTTTGTGGACATATATTAAAACTACAGTGACTAATAAATATTTTGGGGGAACTACATTGAGGCTATGTAAATATCTTCTTTCTACCTTAATTTTTTTTTTTTGGTCTTGTTGTTGTTGTTGCTATTTCTTGGGCCGCTCCCGCAGCATATGGAGGTTCCCAGGCTAGGGGTTGAATCGGAGCTGTAGCCACCGGCCTACGCCAGAGCCACAGCAACGCGGGATCCGAGCCGCGTCTGCAACCTACACCACAGCTCACGGCAACGCCGGATCGTTAACCCGCTGAGCAAGGGCAGGGACCGAACCCGCAACCTCATGGTTCCTAGTCGGATTCGTTAACCACTGCGCCACAACGGGAACTCTGCTCTACCTTAAATTTTGACCACTATCTCATTTGCAGCAGTTATTACTGTGATATTCTAATGGTAATTTTCTATTTCCCTCATGCTTTTTACATTTATTATTTGGAGTTTTTCTGTAAGGAAGATATGTCCCTTTATATCAGTATGATTTCATGGATATTTATTTTTTTGGGGGGTTATTGTCAATACTGTTGTTTATTTTGTTCCAGCTTGAACAATTGGGAGCTCTTTCAGATTGGCTTCTGTGTCTTCTTGATATACTCCATTTTCTTTTTCTTTTTTGAATACTTCTGTATTTTCTGGCATTGCAAGATAATCTATGTTCATCTCTCTCTCTTTCTCTCTCTCTCTTTTTTTCCTTCCTGGCCTGAAAATTAGCCATTTCTCCAAGTAGGCGTGGTTCCATTTTTTGGAAAATGGCATATAGAAATCAAAATCTGGTGCTAGGTATGCTCATTGCTATTGGGATGTCACTATTTTTAGGTCCTTTCAGTGGATATAACAAGGAAATTTATGTATATACATTAACCCATGTAGAAAACACTCCCTCCCTCCCTTTCGCCTTCATTTCTTCCCTCCTTCTTTCCTTCCCTCCTTTCTCCTTTTCTTCCTTCCTCCCTTCCTTCCTTCCCTCACTCCCTCCTTTCCCACTTCCCCCTCCTCTATCCCTTACTTCCTTCCTGCCTATATTTTTCTTCCTGTCTGTCTTCCAGTCTATCTACTTACCTTACTTTGTTGTGCTTCACTTTACTGCACTTTGCAAATAGTGCATTTTCACAAATTGAAGGTTTGTGGCAATCATGCCTTGAGCAAGTCTATCAATGCCACTTTTTCCAACATTTATTAACTTCATATCTCTTTGTCATATTTTGATAATTCTTACAATAGATCAAAACTTCCACTAGCAAAAATATTATGACTTGCTGAAGGATTAGATGGTAGTTATCATGTTTTGGCAATCAAGTATGTTTAATTAAGGTATGTACATTGTTTTTAGATATAATGCTATTGCATACTAAATAGACTACAGCATAGTATAAACAGAACTATTATATGCACTAGAAAACCAAAAAAATTTTTTTGTGGCTTGCTTTATTGTGATGTTTGCTTTATTATGATGGGTCTGGAACAAACCTGTAATCTTTCTGTCTATCTACCTCTATCTACCTGATATAATTTATCAACTTTATCTATGCTTGGCTTTGGACTAATAGCTGACTCAAACCCAGTACTGCAGAAGGATTTGTTTTAGCCTCCTCTTTTTGCTTATTTGTAACTTCTTTGTCTGACATTGAGAAATCTGGGACTTGTTATCAACATTTTATTTACTTATTGTTCAACCCTGGTATACATGTTCCATAGTATTGGAATTGTGAACCTGTGCAATGTGAAACAAATTTGCCAATTAGACTACAGTGTTAAATATAGTTCTTTTTTGTCTTTGGCATTACAGTTTTCTAAACTATCATTTCCTAATGTTAATTTAGGACAGCAGCTTTTCCCCATCCCTGTCAGTGAGGTTATGTTGTTTTCCATGTGGAGATTCATTTGTCACATTCTGCATTCTATCTTAGGATTCTCCTGTTCTTCTGGTTGACTTTTTAAAAATTTGTATACATTAAGATTTATTCTTTGTAATTTTTTGTGGAGTTTGTGGGGTTCTTTTTCTGTGAATTCTGACAAATATATATAATCACATATCCAGCAACACAGTATCATACAGAACAGTTTCAACACCCTAAAAATTCCTTTCTTCTTTGTTGTTAACTCTCCCCAGATCTTAAGGCAAAGTCTTTTAGTTTCTCATCATTCAGTGTGATGTTAGGCTATAGGTTTTTTTGTTTATCAAATTGAGGAAATTTCCTTAATCCTTTTTTTTTTTTTTGCTTTTTAGGGTCACACCTGTGGCACATGGAAGTTCCCCAGGCTCGGGGTCGAATTGGAGCTACAACTACTGGCCTATGCCACAGCCACAGCAATGCAAGACCCCAGCCACATATGTGTCTTACACCATGGCTCACTGGCAACCCTGGATCCTTAACCCACTGAGTGAGGCCAGGGATTGAACCTGTGTCCTCATGGATGCTAGTCAGGTTCATTACTGCTGATCCACAATGGGAACTCCTTCCTCAATACCTTATATGTTGAAAGTTTTTATCATGAAAAGATTTTGTCAAATGCCTTTTCTGTACCTCTTGATATAATCATATGATTTTTCTTCTATAGCCTGTTAATGTGAACTGATTTTCAAATGTTCACCTTGCATATCTGGAATAAATCCAACCTGGTCATGGTGTACAGTTGTTTTTATACATTGTCGGAATCAGTTTGCCAATATGTTGTTGAATATCTTAGCATTTGAATTCATGAGAGACATTCGTCATAATTTTCATTTCTGTTAATGCCTATATTTGGTTTCCATATTCCGGTGATGCTGTTCTAAGAGAAGGAATGAAAAAGTGTTTGCTTGACTTTCTTTCTAGGAGGTTGTAGAGGATTGGTATCATTTCCTCTTTAAGTGTTTGGTAGAATTCATAAGTGGAACTTCTGGAACTTGGAGATTTCTGTTTTGCAAGGTTATTAACTATTGATTCAGTTTCTTTACTAGATATGGACCTATTCAGATGATCCATTTCTCCTTGTGTGAACTTTTCCATATTGTATCTTCCAAGAAAATGGTTCATTTCATCAAAGTTATTAAATTTCTGGGCATAGAATTGTTCTCAATATTTCTTTGTTATCTTTTTAATGTGGGTCAGTAGTGATGGACTCTTTTTTTTTTTTTTTTGTCTTTCTGCTTTTTCTAGGGCACTCCTGCAGCATATGGAGGTTCCCAGGCTAGTGGTCCAATTGAAGCCGTAGCCACCGGCCTATGCCAGAGCCACATCAACATGGGATTCGAGCCGCTTCTGCAACCTACATCACAGCTCATGGCAATGCCGGATCCTTAACCCACTGAGCAAGGTCAGGGATTGAACCCGCAACCTTGTGGTTCCTAGTCAGTTTTGTTAACCACTGCGCCACAACGGGAACTCCTGGACTCTCATTTCTGATAATAGTAATTTGTGTTTTCTTTTTCTCCTGACTAGTCTAGCTAGGCGTTTATCATTTTTTGTCGGTCTTTACAAAGAAGCAGCTTTTGCTTTTGTTGATTTTTTTTTCCCATTGAATTTCCATTTTAAATTTCACTGATATCTGCTCCTATTTTTGTCATTTCTTTTCTTCTGCTTTCTTTAGATTTAATTTGCCACCCTCCCCCACTTTCTTAAGGTGAAAGCTTAGTTTATGGAATTTAGATTTTTTTTTCTAACATGTGTATCCAATGCTAGAAATTTCTATAAAAGCACATATTTAGCTGCATCTTGCAAATTTTGATATATTTTCATTTTTACTAGTTTAGAATATTCAAATTTCTCTTGAGACTTCTTTGACCCTTCTGTTATTTAGAACTGTGTTTAATCTATTAATAAAAGTATCTCTGATACATTTGGATTTTCCAATACAGTTCTGTAATTGATTTCTAGTTTGATTTGTGAACTCAGATAAACTTTGTGTGATTTGTATTCTTTTTTTTTTTTTGTCTTTTTGCTATTGCTTTGGGCCGCTCCCGCAGGATATGGAGTTTCCCAGGCTAGGGGTTGAATCGGAGCTGTAGCCACTGGCCTACGCCAGAGCCACAGCAACGTGGGATCCGAGCCGCGTCTGTGACCTACACCACAGCTCACGGCAACGCCGGATCGTTAACCCACTAAGCAAGCACAGGGACCGAACCCTCAACCTCATGGTTCCTAGTCGGATTCATTAACCACTGCGCCATGACGGGAACTCCTGGTTTGTATTCTTTTAAGTTTGTTGAAGAATGTATTATGGCTTAGAATGTGGTCTGTCTTGGTGAATGATTCATATGTGTATTCTGCTGTTTTTTTTTTTTTTTTTTTCCCTCTTTTCTAGGGCTGCACCCATGGCATATGGAGGTTCCCAGGCTAGGGGTCTAATCAGAGCTGTAGCCACCAGCCTACACCAGAGCCACAGCAACGCGGGATTCTAGCCGTGTCTGTGACCTACACCACAGCTCACGGCAACACTGGATTCTTAACCCATTGAGCAAGGCCAGGGATCGAACCTGCAACCTCATGGTTCTTAGTCAGATTTGTTAACCACTGCGCCCACGATGGGAACTCCAATTCTGCTGTTTTTAGATGAGGTATTGTAGAATATCAACTAGATCTAGTTTATTGATGACATTATTCAGTTCAGCTATATCTCTGCTGATTTTCTGCCTCCTCAATCTGTCAATTACTGATTGGATTATGATGTTTTTAACTGTAATAGTAGATTTGTATATTTCTTGTGGCTCTCATATTTTGAAATTCTTTTGTTAGGCTCTGCAAATTAAGGATTACGCATTCTTGGGAAATTCACCCATTTATCATTATGGAGTGCCCGTTTTTATCTTTGATAATTCTCCTTGCCTGAAGGTGACTTTATCTGAAATTAATGTAGATTTTCCAGTTGCTTTTTATTAATATAAACATGATGTCTCCTTCTTCATCCTTTTACTTTTTCTTTAATATAATGATATTTATTTTCTTCCATTATAGATGGTTTACAGTGTTCTGTCAATTTTCTGTTGTACAGCATGGTGACCCAGTCACACATACATGTAACTCACATTATCATGCTCCACAATGGAATACTACTTAGCCATAAAAAAGAACAAAATAATGCCATCCCTTTACTTTTAATCTATATGTGTCTTTCTTTTTAAAGTGGGTTTCTTGTAAAAACACATTGTTGACTCTTTTTTCAAAGTCTACTTTGACATTGTCTACTTTTTAATTGGTGAATTTAGATCATTCACATTTAAAGTGATTATTGATATAACTGGATTAATAGCTATCATACTTGTAACTGTTCCAGTCATTGATTTGTTCTTTATTTTGGTCTACCACTGTTTCTCTCTAATCTTTGGTTTGCGTTCAGCATTTTACATTATTTGATTCCATTTTTCTCTCCTCACTTAGCATATGAATTATATTTTCTTTTTTATTTATTTTTTACTGACTTTTTTATTACTTAGTGAATTTTATTACATTTATAGGTATACAACAATCATCACAACCAACTTTTACAGCATTTCTGTACCAAACCCTCAGTGCATTCCCCTCTCCCCCAACCTGTCTCCTTTGGAAACCATACGTTTTTCAAAGTCTGTGAGTCAGTATCTGTTCTGCAAAGAAGTTCATTGTGTCCTTTATTGACATTCCACATGTAGGTTGATAGCATTTGATGTTGGTGTCTCACTGTCTGATTAACGTCACTTAGCATGATCATTTCCAGGTCCAACCATGTTGCTGCAAATGCCCTTCTTTCTTTCCTTTCAATGGCTGAGGAATATTCCATTGTGTATATGTACCACATCATCTTGATCCACTCCTCTGTCAGTGGACATTTAGGGTGTTTCCCCATCTTGGCTATTGCATATAGTGCTGCAATGAACACTGGAGTACACGTGTCTTTTCGAGTCAGGGTTTTCTCTGGATAGATAGATGTCCAGGAGTGGGGTTGCTGGATCAAATGGTAGTTCTATTGTTAAGTTTTCTGAGGAATCTCCATACCGTCTTCCACAGTGGTTGCACCAGTTTACAATCCCACCTACAGGGTAATAGGGTTCCTTTTTCTCCGCACCCTCTCTGGCCTTATTGTTTGTAGACTTTGGGTGATGGCCATTCTGGCTGGTGTAAGGTGGTACCTCATGGTGGTTTGGATCTGCATTTCTGTAATAATGAGTGATGTGGAACATTTTTTCATGTGTTTTTTGGCCATCCGTACGTCTTCTTTGGAGAATTGTCTGTTTAGATCTTCTGCCCATTTTTGGGTGGGGTTGTTTGTTTTTTTGGTATTGAGGGGTAGGAGGTGTTCATAAATTTTGGAGATGAATCCCTGGTCAGTCGCTTCATCTGCAAAGATTTTCTCCCATTCTGTGGGTTGTCTTTTCGTTTTGTTGAGGGTTTCCTTTGCCGTGCAGAAGCTTTTAAGGTTAATTAAGTCCCATTTGTTCATTTTTGCTTTTGCCGTCATTACTCTAGGAGGTGGATCTGAGAAGATGTTGCTGTCGTTTATGTCAGAGTGTGTTTGGCCTCTGTTTTCCTCTAGGAGTTTTGTAGTGTCTGGTCTCATATCTAGGTCTTTAGTGCATTTTGAGTTTATTTTTGTGTCTGGTGTTAGGAAGTGTTCTCATTTCCTTCTTTCACATGTGGCTGTCCAGTTTTCCCAGCACCACTTATTGAACAAACTGTCCTTTCTCCATTGTATATTCTTGCTTCCTTTGTCACAGATTAGTTGACTGTAGGTGCGTGGGTTTAATTCTGGGCTCTCTAGCCTGTTCCACTGATCTATATTTTTGTCTTTGTGCCAGTACCATATGGCTTTGATGCCTGTAGCTTTGTGGTATAGTCTGATGTCAGGGAGCCTGACCCCTCTGGTTCGATTTTTCCTTCTCAGGATGGCTTTGGCTATCCTGGGTCTTTTGGGTTTCCAAACAAACTTTAAGGTATTTTGTTCGAGTGTGGTGAAAAATGTCCTTGGTACTTTGGTAGCGGTGGCATTGAATCTGTAGATTGCCTTGGGTAGTACAGTCATTTTGATGATACTGACTCTTTGAATCCAAGAGCATGGTGTGTCTTTCCATCTGTTTGTGTCATCTTTGATGTCTTTCATCAGTGGCTTACAGTTTTCAGAGTACAGGTCTTTTGTCTCTTTAGGTAGGTTTATTCCTAAGTATTTTATTCTTTTTGATGCGGTGGTAAATGGGATTGTTTCCCTAATTTCTCTTTCTGATATTTCATTGTTAGTATGTAGAAATGCAGTTGATTTCTGTGTATTAATTTTGTATCCTGTGACTTTGCCAAATTCGTGGATGAGCTCTAGCTGTTTTCTGGTGGAGTCTTTAGGAATCTCTAGGTATAGTATCATGTCATCTGCAAAGAGTGATAGTTTTACTTCTTCTTTTCCAATTTCCTTTTATTTCTTTTACTTCTCTGATTGCCATGGCTAGGACTTCCAAAACCATGCTGAAGAGTAGTGGCGAGAGCGGACATTCTTGTCTTTTTCCTGATCTCAGCGGGAATTCTTTCAGCTTTTCACCATTGAGAATGATGTTCGCTGTGGGTTTGTTGTATATGGACTTTATCATGTTGAGGTAGGTTCCCGTTATGCCCACTTTCTGAAGGGTTTTTATCAGAAATGGGTGTTGGATTTTGTCAAAGGCTTTTTCCACGTCTATTGAGAGGATCATATGGTTTTTATTCTTCAGTTTGTTAATGTAGTGTATCACACTGATGGATTTTCGGATATTGAAGAATCCCTGCATCTCAGGGATAAATCCCACTTGATCATGATGTACAATCCTTTTAAGGAATTGTTGGATTTGCTTTGCTAGTATTTTGTTGAGGATTTTTGCATCTATGTTCATCAGTGAAATTGGACTCTAGTTTTCTTTCTTTTTTTTTTTTTTTTTTGTCTTTTTGCCATTTCTAGGGCCTCTCCTGCAGCATTTGGAGGTTCCCAGACTAGGGGTCAAATCGGAGCTGTAGTCGCTGGCCTACGCCACAGCTACAGCAATGTGGGACTGAGCCGTGTCTGCAACCTACACCACAGCTCTTGGAACGCCGGAACTTTAACCCACTGAGCAAGGCCAGGGGTCGAACCCGCAACGTCATAGTTCCTAGTTGGATTCATTAACCACTGAGCCACGACAGGAGCTCCTATAATTTTCTTTTATTTTGGTATCTTTGTCTGGTTTTGGTGTCAGTGTGATGGGGACCTCATAGAATGAGTTTCGGAATATCCCTTCCTCTGCAATTTTTTGAAATAGTTTCAGAAGGATAGGTGTTAGTGCTTCTCTAAATGTTTGATAGAATTTGCCTGTGAAGCCATCTGGTCCTGGACTTTTGTTTGTTGAAAGTTTTTTAATCAGAGTTTTGATTTTAGTTCTTGTGATTGGTCCATTCATCTTTTCTATTTCATCTTGCTTTAGTCTTGGGAGATTTTGCTTTTCTAAGAATTTGTCCATTTCTTCTAGGTTTTCTGTTTTATTGGTATACAGTTGCATATAGTAGTCTCTTATGATCCTTTGCATTTCTGTGATGTCTGTTGTTATTTCTCCTTTTTCATTTCTTATTTTATTGATTTGAGTCCTCTCTTTTTTCTTGAGAAGTCTGGCTAAGGGTTTATCAATTTTGTTGATCTTTTCAAAGAACCAGCTTTTTGTTTCCTTGATCTTTTCTATGGTTTTCTTTGTTTCTATTTCATTGATTTCTGCTCTGATCTTTATGATTTCTTTCCTTCTACTAACTTTTTCGTCTTGTCTGTTCTTCTCTCTCGAGCTGCTTTAGATGTAAAGTTAGCTTGTTCATTTGAGCTTTTTCTTGTTTCCTGAGGTGGGCTTGTATTGCTATAAACTTTCTTCTTAGAACGGCTTTTGCTGCATCCCATACATTTTGGAGTGTTGTATCTTTGTTGTCATTTGCTTCTAGGTATTTTTTAATTTCCTCTTTGATTTCTTCAGTGATCCGCTGGTTGTTTAGAAGCATGTTGTTTAGTCTCCACATGTTTGTTTTTTTTGCAGTTTTTTTCTTGTTGTTGATTTCCATTCTTTTTATTAATGTGCGTATGATATCTCTTTCTTCATCCCTTTACTTTTAATTGTGTTTTTTGCAGTTTTTTTCTTGATTTCCATTCTTTTTATTAATGTGTGTACGATATCTCTTTCTTCATCCCTTTACCTTTAATCTATGTATATCTTAAAGAGGGTTTCTTGTAAAAACACATTGTTGACTCTTTTTTCAAAGTCTACTTTGATAGTGTCTGCTTTTTAAGTGGTGAATTTAGATCATTCTCATTTAAAGTGATTATTGATATAATTGGATTTATAGCTGTCATATTTGTAACTGTTCCAATCATTGATTTGTTCTTTTATTTAGTTATTTTGGTCTTCCACTGTTTCTCTCTAATCTTTTGTTTGAGTTCAGAATTTTAGATTATTTGATTTCATTTTCTCTACTCACTTAGCATATGAATTATACTTTTTTGAAAAAAAATAATGTTTTCTAGTGGTTGCTGAAGAGCTTGCAACTCATTCAAGAATTTACAGCTAATCCAATCTACTTTCAGGTAGCACTATACTGCCTCAGAGGTAATACAAGTACTTTATAAAAGAGTCTTCCTAATTTTTCCCTCTAATACTTTAAAAGGTGGACTGTTCATTTCACTCCTGAATAAGCTATAATCATCAAATACAATGTTACTACTATTATTTTGATCAAATTTATGTTAAATCAATTAAATATAACAAAATATTTTATTTTGCCTTATTTGTTCCTTCATTAATGCTCTCCCTATTTTTCATGTGGATGTTAGTTTCCAAAGTATATCATTTTCTTCTCTTTTTAACATTCCTCTCTAGGTAGGTTTACTGATGACACATTCCCTTAACTTTTTTTTTTTTCCTCTGAGTAGGCATTTTTTTCCTTTACTTTTGAAGAATAAAATTTCACTGGACACAGAATTCTGCGTTGGTGGGGTTGTTTTCTTTCAACATTTCAAATATTTTGTTCCACTTTCTTCTTGCTTGCATTGTTTCTGACGTGAAGTCCAGGGTAATTGTTATGTTTGTTTTTTTTGTAAGTAAGGCATTTGTTTTCCTTCTGGCTTCTTTCAGAATTTCGTATTGTTTTTTAAAATTTAATTTTATTTGCATATAATTGACTTACAATGTTGTATTAAATTCAGGTGTACAGCAAAGTGAATCAGTTATATATATAAATATATCCATTCTTTCTTCCCACCATATAGGTTGTTACAAAATATTATGTTTTTCCTGTGCTCTACAGGAGGTTCTTGTTAATCATCTGTTTTTATACATTAATGTGTATGTTATTCCCACTCTCCCAATTCTTCCCTCCCCCCAGTGATTTCACTATGTAACTGTAAGACTGGTTTTGAAGTCTGTGATTTTGTTTCTGTTTTATAAGTAAGTTTTTTTGTATCATTTTTTATTAGATTCCTCATATAATGATATCATATGGTATTTTTCTTTCTCTGAACTTCACTTAGTATGATAATCTCTAGGTCCATCCACGTTGCTGCAGATGGTATTATTTCATTCCTTTTTTCTAGGCTGAATGATATCCCATTGTGTATATGTATCGTATCTTCTTTATCCATTCCTTTGTCAGTAGACAATTAGGTTGCTACTATGTCTTGGCTATTGTAAATAATGCTGCCTAATCATTGGGGTGTATGTATCTTTTCAAATTATGGTTTTATCTGGATACATGCTCAGGAGTGGGATTGCTGGATCATATAGTAGTTCTATATTTAGTTTTTTAAGGAACCTCCGTACTGTCCTCCAAAGTGTTTGTACCAATTTATATTCCCACAAACAGTGTAAGAGGATTCCCTTTTCTCCACACCCTCTCCAGCGTTTATTGTTTGCAGACTTTTTGATGGTGGCCATTCTGACTGGTATATCATTATAGTTTTGATCTGCATTTCTTTAATAATTAGTGATGTTGAACATCTTTTATTATGGCTTTTGGCCTCCTGTCTTCTTTAGAGAAATATCTTAGGTCATCTGCCTATTTTTTGATTAGGTAAAGAAATTTTATTTTTTAATTTTTTTTTTGTCTTTTTGTCCTTTTAGGGGTGCACTGTCTGCATATAGAGGTTCCCAGGCTAGGGGTCTAATCAGAGCTGTTGCCACTGGCCTACACCAGTGCCACAGCAATGCCAGATCCGAGCTGCATCTGTGATCTACACCAAAGCTCACAGCAACACCAGATCCTTAACTCATTGAGCAAGGCCAGGGATCAAACCCGCAACCTCATTGTTCCTAGTTGGATTCATTTCTGCCGTGCCATGATGGGAACTCCACAAAGAAAATTTTTAAAAATATTAACCTGTTTGGTGTTCCTTGTGCTTCTTAGATCTGTGGCTTGGAGTCCATCATTAATTTTGGAAAATTCTCAGTCACTGTTGCTTCAAGTATTTCTTCGTGTTTCTTTCTTCTTCTGGCATTTTGTTTGCTTGTATATTATATATTTTGTAATTATTCCACAGTTTTGGGATATTCTGTTCCATCTCTGTCTTTCTTTTCTCTCTTTGCTTTTCAATTTTATAAGTTTTTATTGACATATTTTCAAGATAATAAACAAGATTGAGTCAAACTAAAAAGCTTTTGCATAGTAAAGGAAACAATAAACAAAATGAAAAACTAAATGGCTCCCCAATGAGTAGAAGATACTCACAAATTATATACTTTAATAGAGGAAAATATCCAAAATATACAAAGAATTTATACTACTTAACATCTAAGAAACAAAATATCCAATTAAGACAATGGGCATAGGTCCCTGGCCTCGCTCAGTGGGTTAAGGATCTGGCATTGCCGTGAGCTGTGGTGTAGGTTGCAGACCTGGCTCAGATCTAGTGTTGCTGTGGCTCTGGCATAGGCCAGCAACAACAGTTCCTATTAGACCCCTAGCCTGGGAACCTCCATATGCCATGGGTGAGGCCCTAAAAAGACCAAAAAAAAAAAAAAAAAGATAATAGGCATAGGACCTGAACAGACATTTTCTCCAAAGAAGATGTATAGCTGGCCAACAGGCACATGAAAAGATGCTCAGCGTTAGAAACCATCAGGGAAATGCAAATCAAACCCGCAGTGAGATCATTTCACACTATCGGAATGGCTGCTATCAAAATGACAATAACAAGTGTTGGTGAGGATTTGGAGAAAAGGGAACACTTGCGCACTGTTGGTGGAAATGTAAACTATTGCAGCCACTGTAGAAACAATATGTAAGTTCATCAAAAAATTAAAAATAGAATTACCATACAATTTAGCAGTTCCATTCCTGCATTTTTACTAAAGAAAATGAAAACACTAATTCAAAAAGATATATGCACCCTGTGTTCATTGCAGCATTATTTGCAATAGCTCATTTATAAATGAATGGATAAAGAAATTGTGGTTTATATTGTTAACTAAGAATTTAAAAAATGGAGACCTGATTGAGGCAAAAAGTGCTTTTATTTGGGTCTTCTTAGGACCTCAGGCCACCAAGTACAAATCCAAGAAAGCATTTTAATTGTATTGTTGTGGCTTATCTGGGGAAAGGTATAAGTGAAAAAAACCACAAAGGTATAGAAGTTATTTGTCAAGAGTTAGGACTGGAGCTGTCGAGAAGCAGGGGTGCTTATTAAATAAGAATTGGTCAGGGTGCGAAATGATTATATAGTTGTGATGGGGGATGGGAACTTTGAAACTACAAGGTTGTAATTTTCAGTTGTTAAATACTGAATAGATACTGTTTTGAAAAAAGCTGATAGTGCCCTTGAGTTTGATACAGTTGGAAAGTTCAGGTTCTTTTTCTTTTTCTTTTTTTTTTGCTTTTTAGGGCCGTACCCAAGGCATATGGAAATTCCCAGGCTAGGGGTCGAATCAGAGCTGTAGCGCCAGCATATGCCACAGGCATCGCAACTTGGGATCCGACCCGCATCTGCAATCCACACCACAGCTCACAGTAATGCTGGATCCCCGATTCACTGAGAGAGGCCAGGGATCAAACTCGCATCCTCATGGATACTAGTCGATTCCTTTCTGCTGCACTACAACAGGTTCTTGGTGGCATAGGGATGTGTCTGAGACCAGATTCCCTAGTGGCCACCTGAATCCATTACACTCCAGAACTATGCATTATAATTTCAATTTGTTATCAATATATACAAAGGAGTATTACTCAGCTGTAAAAACAGTGGAATCTTGCTGTTTGTAACAACATAGACGGACCTAGAGGATCTTATGCTAAATGAAATAAGTCAGAGAAAGACGTATACTTATATGTGGAATCTAAAAAACAAAACAAATGAACAAATACAGCAAAATAGAAACAGAGTCATAGATACAGGTAACAATCTGGGGGTTGCCAGAGGGCTAGGGATGGGGGATGAGAGAAATAGATGGGGGAGATTAAGAGGTACAAACTTCTAGTTACAAAATAAATGAGTCACAGATATGAAATACACAATATGAGGAATATAGTCAGTAATAGTGGAATATCTTTATATGTTGATGGATGGTAACTAGGCTTATTGTGGTGGTCATTTCCTATTGCATAGAAATATCAAATCCCTGGGTTATGCACCAGGTACTAACAATGCTGTAGGTCAATTATGCTTCAAAAAAAGAAAACCTCAGAAATTAGTGGTGAATGTGGCTTTCAGAGGTGGAGGTTGGAAAGATGGGGAATTGAATGAAGGTAGTCAAAAAGTACAAATTTATAGTTATAAGATAAATAATACTAGGGATGTAAACAACAGGATAAATGTAATTAACACTGCTGTATATTATATTTGAAAGTTGTTAAGAGAGTTCGCATTAAAAGGAAAAATTTTTTCTTTTTCTTTTTTATATGAGATAGGTAGATGTTTACTAAACTTATTGTGGTAATCATTTCATGATGTATGTAAAGCAAATCATTATACTCTGTACTTAAACTTATTCAGTGCTGTATATCAATTATATCTTAAACTGGAAAAAATAAAATAACGTGTTCAAAACTTTCTTAAAAAATAAATTCATAATGTGCTGGAGTTTCTGTTGTGGCTCAGCAGGTTAAGAACCCAACAGAGTATCTCTGAGGATGTAGGTTCAATCCCTGGCCTCGCCCAGTGTTGCTGCAAGTTGCCATGTAGGTCACAGACGTGGCTCGGAATGGTGTTGCTATGGCTAAGGCATAGGGCAGCAGCTGCAGCTCCGATTCGATCCCTAGTCCTGGGAGTTCCCATGTGCTGCAGGTGCAGCCCTATAAAGATTAAAAAAAAAATTCATGATGTGCTAACATTACTACTATCCATCTCAAGAATATTTTCTGCTTTAAAACTGTGACTGTATACCTATTAAACCTTTAACTCTGCATTTCTCCTGTCTGTTGGTACCTGGCAACCAACATTCCCTTTTCTATCTCTAATTTTCATGAAGCAACAATGTTGTGTACTCACCAGCAGTGTACAGGGGCTCCTATTTCTCCACATCCCCATTAACAATTTTTATTTTCTGTTTTCTTTTCTGATAGTAGCCATGCTAATAGGTGTGAGTGGCATATTACGGTAGTTTTGATTTGCATTTCCCTAGTTAGTTTGAGCATGTTTTCATGTGCTTACTGGACATTTGTGTATCTTTCTTGAAGAAATGTCTGCTTAAAGCCTTTGCCCCTCCCCTCCCCTTTTTTTTTTTGTCATTTTGCCTTTTCTAAGGCCGCTTCCCGCAGCATATGGAGGTTCCCAGGCTAGGGGTCTAATCGGAGCTGTAGCCACCGGCCTATGCCAGAGCCACAGCAACTCGGGTTCCGAGCCGCATCTGCAACCTACATCACAGCTCACAGCAATGCCGGATCCTCAACCCACTGAGCAAGGGCAGGGATCGAACCTGCAACCTCATGGTTCCTAGTCGGATTCGTTAACCACTGCGCCATGATGGTAACTCTCCTTTGCCCATTTTTGAATTGGGTTTTTTGGTTGTTGTTATGTTTTAGAAGTTATCTATTTTTAGATATGAATCACTTATCAGATATATGATTTTCAAACATTTTCTCCCATTCTATGGGTTGCTTTTTTTAAAAACTATGTTTATTGTGTTTTTGATACACAAAATTTTAAATTTGTGTGAAGTCTAGTCTGTCTGTTTTTTTGTTGTTGTTGATTGTAGCTTTGGTGTTATATTCAGGAAATTATTTCTAAATCCAGTGTTGTTCAGCTTTTGTCTTATATTATCTTCAAAGAATTTCATTGTTTTAAACCTAAACCTAGGTCTTTTATTTTGAATTATCTTTGCATATGGTAATAAGTAAGGATAGAACTTTATTCAAAAACCAGTTGATTGTAAATGTAAGGGGTTTATTTCTCTGCTCTGTATTGCATTCCTTTGGTCTCTGTTTTGCTACCAGTGTGCCACACTGATTACCATAACTTTGTAGTAAGTTTTGGAATTAGGACATATAATTCCTATAGCTTTTTTTTTCTTACCTTTCAAGATTATTTTGGCTATTTGGTGTCCTTTGAGATTCCATATGAATTAGGATGATTTTTTTATATTTCTGCAAAATCATCGTTGGGATTCTCGTAAGGATTGCATTCAATCTATAGATCGCTTTGAGCAGTATTTAGATATTGATCTGTGGTTTTCTTTTGTGTAGTATCTTTGGCTTTGGTATTATGGTATTGGTAGTCTTAAAGAATGTAAGAAGGGTTCCTTCCTTTTTGAATTTTTGTGAGAATTAGAGGAGGATTGGTATTGGTTCTTTTTAAAATTTTCCTTTTCTTTTCTTTTTTTCTTTAAAATTTTTTTTTCTTTTTTAGGTCCACATCCAAGGCATTTAGAAGTTCCCAGGTTAGGGGTCGAATCAGAGCTGCAAATGCCAGCCTGTGCCACAGCCACAGCAATGCCAGATCCAACCCGAGTCCACAACCCACATTGAGTGAGGGAACTTGCCAGATCCCTTAACCCACCAAGTGGGGCCAGGATCCTCATGGATACTGGTCGAATTCTTAACTCTCTGAGCCACAACAGGAACTCCCAGTTCATCTTTAAATGTTTGGAAGAATTCACCAGTGAAGGCATCAGGTCCAGAGATTTTCTTTTTTTGAGATTCTTGATTAATGGTTAGAGGTCTATTCACATTTTCTACTTCTTTGTGATTTCTTAGTAGGTTGTACGTCTATAAGAATTTGTTCATTTCATCTAGGTTGTTCAATTTTTTGGCATACAGTTGTTCATAGGACTCTCATATCCCTTTTATTTCTGTAGAACAGTAGTAATGTTACTACTTTCATTGACTTTAGTAATTTGGTTTTCCTCTCTTTTTTTTCTTAGTCCATCTGACAAAAATTTGTCAGTTTTGTTTATCTTTTCAAAGAACTAATTTTACTTTCCTTGATTTTCTCTATTGTGTTTTTTTCTAATTAATTTATCTCTGCTGTAATTTATTTTTATTATTTTGGAGGTTAATTTATCTTTTTATTTTTTAAAATTTTTTTGAAATATAATTGATTTAAAATGTGATAATTTCTACTGTACAAAAAAGTGATTCAGTTATTCATATATACACATCCAGTCTTTTTCAGATTCTTTTATCATATGGATTATCACAGAATATTGGGTAGAGTTCCCTGTGCTATACAGCAGATCCCCATCGGCCAACCATCCCATATTTTTCTAAGTCTCAAGTTGTAAAATTAGGCTTTAGTTTTAAGGTTTTTCTTATTTTTAAATGTAATTGTTTATAAATTTCTTTCTTAGCACTGCTTTAGCTGCATTCTATAAATTTTGGTACATTTTTTGTTTTGTTTTCATTTGTCTCTGAGAATTTTCTAATTTTCCTTATTTTACTCATTTTTTAAAAAAGAAAGTGTTATTTAATTCCTGCAAATTTGTTATTCTCTAGTTTTCCTTCTTTTTTTCGGGGGGGGGGCAAAGGAGGAAAAAAAAATACCTTTATTGTTTTGACAAAGGAGGGTCACAACAGTCTAATGCCCTAAAGACTGTACCTTCTTCCTTCTGTTTTTGATTCTCACTTTATCCTGTTGTATTTGTACAAAAAATGTGATTTCTATATTTTAAAATCTATTGAGACCTAATTAGTGGCCTGCCATATGGTCTGTCTTGGAAAATGTCCCATTTCCACTTGAGAAGAATGTGTTAGGTGTAGCATTCTATATATGTTTGTTTAATTTTGTTGGCTTATTGTGTGTTGGTGTGGGTTTTGATTTTGTCTTACCTGAAATTCATTGATCTTCTTGAATGTCTATATTGATGTGTTTTGTCAAATTGGAGAAAATTTCAGACATTATTTCTTTAGATATTCTCTCTCCTTCTAGAATTCCCACATCAAGCTTTTATTGGTCTGCTTGGTAGTGTCCCACTGGTCCCTTAGAATCTTTTTTTCTTCAATCTGTTTTCTCTTTCTCAGATTCAGTACTTTTCATTGTTCCATCTTCAAGTTCACTGATGATTTCGTCTCCCTCCTCAGCCTTAAATCTATACAGTGAATTTCTCATGTCAGTTTTTGTAGTTTCTTTGAAGGGGGGATTTGTCTGATTTAATAATTAAGTCAATACAAGGCAGATTAATAGGAGGAAAAAAACAATTTAATTAACATGCACAAAGGTCTCATAGAAATGGAACCCCTGAAGTGACCAAGGCTTCAGGGTCAAGGTTTATTAATTTTAGACAAAGAAACAATTATTTGTGAAGATTTAACTAAGGATCTTGTGCTTGTGGTAGCAGACTAATGAAGAAGTCACAGTTTTATTTATTTATTTATTTATTTATAGCCATAGCTGCAGCATAGGGTAGTTCCTTGGCCAGGGTTTGAATCAGAGCTTTAGCTGTGGCCTATGCCACTGGCATGGCAATATTGGATCTGAGTGGCATCTGTGACCTGCACTGCACCTTGAGACACTGCTAGCTCCTTAACCCACTGAGCTAGTCCAGGGATCAAACTTGCCTCCTCATAAAGACATTGTCACATCCTTAACTCGATAAGCCACAATGGGAACTCCAACACAGTTTTTAAAATTTATTTTTATTTTTGGCTGTGCCAGAGGCATGGGGAAATTTTGGGGCCAGAGACTGAACGTGTGCCATAGTAGTGACCCAAGCCGCAGCAGTGACAACACTGGATCCTTAACCCACTGAACTACCAGAGAATTCTAAGAAGTCACACAGTTTTTATTTTATTTATTATTTTTTTTGTCTTTTTTTGTCTTTTCTGGGGCCGCTGCTGCAGCATATGGAGGTTCCCAGGCTAGGGGTCCAGTTGGAGCTGTAGCCACCAGCCTACACCACAGCCATAGCAACACCAGATCCGAGCTGTGTCTGCGACCTACACCACGGCTCATGGAACGCACAGTTTTTAAATACAACTTTCTTAGCCTTGAATTTACCAAAAAGGATGCTCTTTATATTCTGGGTATACAGGGGTTACTCTTACACTGAAGATTTCTTTCTTGCTTTCAGGGGCAAAAAGAGGTGGGTGTCAGAGTGTTGTTTTCTTGTAAGTATCATTTATTTTTCTCACTGTATGTTTCTTAAGTATCTTTAATTCAAAATAATCTTTACGCCATTTTGGCATGTCTTGGGTCAGCCTGCTCTCAGTCTCAACAATTTTCAGCTCCAGAATTCCTTTTTGGGTTCTTTTTTAGGTTTTTATCTCTATTTGTATTTCCATTTTATTTCACACGTCATTTTCTTGACTTTCTCCATATATTTATTCTTTGACCATTTTTAAGATGGATATTTTAAAATCTTTCTAGTAGCTATATGCCTTTATGTCTTTTTCAAGGACAGTTTTGCTTGTTCCTTTTTTCCTTTGAGTAGCCCATACTTTCCTCTTTCTCAGTATGCCTTTAATTTTTTTTTTGTTGTTGAAAACTGGACATTTGAATCTAATTATGTGGTAACTCTGGAGATCAGATTCTACCCCTGCACTAGGTTCTGTTATTTTCGTTTTCTTTTTAATTTTATTCTTTTTTGTTGTAGACTGTCTCTGTGCTGAGGATCAGACTGTGTTATAAACCTAAGGTCTTCTTAGGTCTTTTCTGAGTCTGCTCCTGTCCCTGGGCAAATGTGTAACTTTCTGTTTCTCTCATGTATGTGGTTAATTTTGGATGTTTCAGTCCTTGATGTCTGACTCCTGAAAGGGGACAAACTGAAAAATAAAGGCTGGGAGGAAATGCACTAGTCCTTTAAAAACATTCTGGAAGTTGCCTTAGCCAAAGGGGAGGGGCTTGCAACAATGTGGGCGTTGCAATAACAACATAGTGTCCCTGAGGATGCAGGTTCAATCCCTGGCCTCATTCAGTGGGTTAAGAACCTGGCATTGCCTGCAAGCTGTGGCTTAGGTTGCAGATGCGGCTTAGATCTGGCTGTTGCTGTGGCTGTGACGTAGGCTGGCAGCAGCTGGGATTCAACCCCCTGCCTGGGAACTTCCATATGTGGCAGTAAAAAGAAAAACAAACAAACAAGCAAACAGACAATGGCCACTTAACCTCTTTGTATGCACCTCTGAGGTAAGAAGCTATAATTAGTGATTAGAACACAGATCTGCTATTTAGAGGACAGGGTGCTTTTTCCCCCACCCAGGCTCCTACAAACTGTGTGGAGGTTGCCCTAGGAAGAGGTAAACAGCTACCTTCTATGGAGCAAGGTGTGATAAGGGGTGGGTAGCTTCTATTATGCTGAGAGCTCAAATTGACTGAAATTAATAGCCTTGTGCAGTTCAAGTCTTCTTCTGAAATTGGCAGTCTTCAATAGACTACAGTTTTCCCAAAATAGCTAACATCAGACAGATTGTCTAGGTTCCAGGAGGGGGGAGCAGATTTTTGTTGCTTTCTACTCCACCATCTTCTAGAATCCTCTCTTCTATTGTCTTTATTTTTGTCTTCCTTTCTGTTTTGTGTTTCCCTAGAGACTCCTTATTAAATAGTGTGGAAAGCTTGCAATTCTTATAGTTGTAATTCCCTGTTACTGTTTATAAAATCTAATGATTTAGTGGCTAAGGTGTTGCAAATAGGACAAGCAAGCATTCCATAGTCCTATAATTAGATCTTTTCCTTTTAGTGTGCCTGAGTTAGGTATTTTCCTTCCCCCATGTTGAAGGCTAGAGGGAAGGGTAGTTTGGTATTTTCCTTCTCCCACATGGAAAGCTAGAGGGTAATATAATAGGTATTTACCTTCCTCAGGCTTGTTTGGTTTTGGTAAAATGCCCATTGTTTAGGCTCTAGTAAAATTCTTTCCCATGAGTTTAGGATTGTTAAAGAGAGTAGAGAGCTCTTAGAGTATTTGAAAATGGTTTATTCTTCTGCTGGATACAGGAGGAAATTTTTCTCTGATCTTCCCAGTGATCAGCTGGGTAGGGCTCTTGGATGTTAAATTTTTTTATGCAAGTGTGGTCTTATGCCTAAGACTGGGACTCCTTGGAATTTGAAATTCTCAATCTAGTCCACTTTGAGTCTCTAGCAGTTGATCAATTATAGTTAAAAGTTTTCCAATAGATACAGGCCCCAGATATGGGCTTCTGCGCCTGGGCTTGTACTCTTGGTAAACTGTGATAGTCTGTATCCTTTTATCTGTTTCTCTAGTTTTCATGGCAACAATTTGCCTATTCAGTGACCTAAATTCTGTCATGTCTCTAAGAAGAGTTGTTGACTTTTGGTTTGTTCAGCTTTTTTTCTTGTGAGAATGGGAGTGATGATTTCGAAGCTCTTTATGTATTTTATTAGAAATTGGAAACCCCTTATACACTTTCTGGAATGCAGGAATGTAGGAGTTCCTTGTCAATAATATTAATTAATATCTTGTCAGAGAAATATATAATTATTTTTTCATTTTATTGGTTCTTAAATTAGTATCTCAACATGAATTTTAATTATGGTCAGGTACTTTGAGGTTTGATTTGTCTAACATGTTGGAAAAATGAAGAATAATTTTATACTCTTGATTGTATTAAAGACAAGATAAATATTTATACTGCTGTATCTGTGATATGTATTTTATTTGGGAAGCTGATGCAAATGTTTGCATATTTCACGACATTTTGAAATGTCATGAAATAGATATTTCTATTTTACAAAGCCCCGAAATAATTCCTGAAATGGTAATTAAAATTTTTATGTCTATTAATTTTTTAAAATATATATTTTGAAATTAGAGCTGACTTTAATATAAATTTGTTTATGATAAAAACTTTTGTCACTAATTAAGAGTAAATATGAGTCCCTGTAGAGAATCACCTAGGACTTAACAAATATGTTCTTTTTTATATACTTCTTTCAGTATTTGTTGTTTTTAACATCCGTATTATTTGGTGAAGTATCTTAAGTTGTTCTCTATTTGATGAGCTGGTATGGTAATCTTTGTCATTATCTACATGGGGTCTGTTTTGTTCTAAAATATTAAGAGATCTTATTCTCAAAGAAATACAATGATAAGTTTTCTAGGTAGTACCTATTGTCACTTATAGCTTGCCTTTTTTTTTTTTTATATATTTGATACTAAATATGATCTTTTATTATTAATCCATTATATGCCTCTATTTAAATACTAAATGATGTGGCTTTAGCTCTAGTCTAAAACTATGATACTTTTTGAAATTTTTGTAGAGAACCCAAGATATTCTTTTTTGGTTAGTATGGAGGTATATAATTACTGAATATATATTTTTATATGAATATATATAATTATATTCATTGGGACACAAAAAATGTATAAGGGTATACCTCTTCATTTATTGCTTACATCATTTAAATTATGAACACACTGAAAAAATCATTTTAATCTAAAGAGAATTTAATTTACTGTTAATATGATTTTCTAATCAAAGTCCTAGTTTTGATGACCTATTTTAGTTACTAATTCTTAGCCTTTCTTTGGGAAAGTAAAAGCTAATCAACTCATCATTGAGTCATAGGTTTATCTCTCAAGACCAGTCCCAGGCAAAGTGTGGGAGGGAAGCCACATGTCAGAGGCATCACTATCCTTACGTGTGATTATTCTCTGACTTTTAAATATCCAGTGCTATTTCAGTGAGGCACTGAGTTGATTATAGTTTAAATGCATTTTTAGTCTGTTATATGAATAATTTACTTTAGCTCATGAATATTTTAAATTTAATATGCATACTTATTTTAGTAGCTATTTTTAGGTAGATTGAATACATAAACTCCTTTATCTGCTCCTTTTCGAAGTAAATAAATCTATTTGTAAAGCTTTTAAAACACATTTATAAAACCCTACATTTTATTTAAAATATTTATGCCTTGCTTCAATTTATATTAAGGAAGAAATTTTAAAAGTAAAGAGGAAATATGTTTATCTTCAGTAGACCAAATGTAATTGTGTTTAATAAGTATTTTAAATGCTCCAATATCAATATCAATAAAAATATACAGAAAACTTGGGGACCAAATCATGTAATCATTAGATCAACAACAGCAGAGGCATTTTAATATCAGTCCTCTATTAAGAACAGATGATTCAACTTTTTGTTTTTGTGCCAAATTAATTCAATGTATAATTCCAAATTAAAGCAAAGCACTAAGTTTTTCTATGTAACAAATGTCATTTTTCTATGACCACAGATGTGTAGATAGAAATTTCTTCCTAGTACAGTGCACTCAGTTGTGCAAACTTATCTTTTTAGGGTCAAAGAAGAACACAAACCACAACCGACACAGTAAGTAAACCTATTAAGAGTTCAGTAGGCTTGACTTCTGTACCTTTGCCACATTCTGCTTTCTGCACCTTGGATGGTATTAGCTTACACTAATACTGGATAGGCTGCAGCTAGTGTGTCTTTGCTTTCTGACTCTCTGGCTTGTAAGAGAGCTGCCTGCAGCTTCTTACTTCATCCACATACTGACTGGATGTAGTTTTTTGCTGCCTGCTTGTGGACTGGTTAAGTGTTCAAACTTAATTTCCTTATCTTCTGACTGCCTGAGTGATAATTGGAGCTTATATTTCCATTGGCTGTAGCTTTTGTGCCTGTGTATTTTTATTAATATGGATAAGAAAACATTTGACCTACCATTGTTTTATTAATTTGGTTATTCAGTCACATTATTTGCTTATTTAAACAGGTGGTTTCCCTTTAGTGGGATCACTGAACTGGTAAATAACGTTCTTCAGTCCCAGCAAAAACAGCAAAATGAAAAGGAGCCCCAGACGTAAGTAAGCTGATGTGTACAGACCAAATATTATCTATGATAGCATAACATACTGAGGAGTATATATTAAAATACTGCCCTTGGGAGTTCCTCTTGTGGTGCAGTGGGTAAAGGATCGGGTGTTGTCCCTGCAGTGCTTGGGTCACTGCTGAGGAGCTGGTTCGATCCCTGGCCTGGGAACTTTCATTTGCCATGAGTGCAGCCAAAAAAGAAAAAAAAATTACTGCCCTTAGAATAGCATTCCTCAGAAGTAAAAATTGTTAGGTTATGAGTTAGATACTTTCACCTTTGATACTTCATATCCCATGGAAATATTAAAAGAAAAAAAGGATAACTTATAGGGTAATAAGAACAAAGAGGTAATTCTCCCACTAATTTTAATGTAAATAATATAAACTATATTTATTCAGTAAAACATCTGTCTCCTAAAATGCAATATATTCCAAAGTGTGTTTCTTTCACAAAAACAATTCCAGAGGGCATTAAGAGGTATTTGCCCCACCCCCATTCAGTCTTTGGTCAAATAGTTTTAGAAAGGTTCTTTAAAAAAAAAAGATTAAAGGGAGTTCTTGTGTTGGTGCAGTGGAAACGAATCCGGCTAGGAACAAACAGCTAGGAAGTTATGGATTCGGTCCCTGGCCTTGCTCAGTGGGTTGAGGATCTGGTGTTGCCATGAGTTGTGGTGTGGGTCGCAGACTTGGCTCAGATCCTGTGTTGCTGTGGCTGTGTTGTAGGCTGGCAGCTATAGCTGATTGGACCCTTAGCCTGGGAACCTTGATATGCCATGGGTGCAGCCCTAAAAAGCAAAATAAAAATAAAAATTAAAAAAAAGATTAAGCTGTTTTCTTTATTGTAATACTTCTGAGTGTCTAAATATGCTCCATAGGTATTAGAACACACAGTGTTCACTGAACTTATTCGACTACAGAATCCTGTTTTCAGTGAACATTTCATTAAGTTATGAAACATAATTTGGGAAATGTAGCAATTTTTTCTCACATTGGCCTAAAACACTGAAAAACGTCAAATCCATTTGTTTCAGTTATTAGTAGATTGAAACATTCTTTAAAAAGCTGTTCACACTTATATATTTTTAACTCTGTGCAAGAAATATTATTTATGTTGTGAGGTGGAAGTTACTCTGAGGATGTGAAAAAGATTGCATAGATTTAAATTCTACTCTCCCAGTGATAACTCCATCTTAACTCAGAAATGCTTTTAACACTAAGCCTCTGTGCTTTTTTAAAGTAAGAGTTATGACTGTGGAGAAGATGGTTTGGTTGTAGGAGTGGGCAGATCAAAAAGGGACATGAGGGAGTTCCCGTCGTGGCGCAGTGGTTAACGAATCTGACTAGGAACCATGAGGTTGCGGGTTCTATCCCTGGCCTCGATCAGTGGGTTAAGGATCTGGCTTTGCCATGAGCTGTGGTGTAGGTCGCAGACGTGGCTGGGATCCCAAGTTGCTGTGGTTCTGGCATAGGCTGGTGGCTACAGCTCCGATTCAACCCCTAGCCTGGGAACCTCCACATGCCACGGGAGCGGCCCAAGAATGGCAAAAAGACAAAAAAAAAAGGACATGAACTCTGGGGGAAAACAAGAATACCAGGAGCCTTTTTTTTTTTTTTTTTTCCTTTTAAAGTGATTTTTGTTTTTTTCCATTATAGCTGATTTACACTAGGAGCCTTAAGATTAATTACTCAGAAAAACATTCACGTTTTGCCTCTAATGCAAACTAGAAGATAACATCTTTTTGTTTTATTATTGATGAGGGTAATCCCTCATCCTTCTTATTTACCATGTATGCATTTTATTTTAAATTTTGTCTGTGTTTCAGTTTCAACTGAAGTAAAACTGTGTTACGATATGTTTCTCCTAATAGTTGAGTGAATGTAGTTCTACAATTGGAAACGTTGCTTTATTAAAGTTAGTTGAAGTTAAGACCTGTGTACGTCTTACCTACTTTCTATCCTTGACATCTAGGGGGATGACTTATCTATAGTAGGAACTCAATAAATATTTCTTCATTACTGATTTTACATGTTTTACCATTTTATTGTTTAAGAATACTATGTCCTAAGGAATAGAAATAAATTTTCTTTACTCAGCAAAAATTGTATTAAAATTGCAAACAGTGACATTATTTTGCTGATTTTTCTCTAAGGTAGTGAAACATAATAAAATAGTAAAATCAATAGCAAAATGTAATTAGATGAAATTTTGCTTCAATTTTAAATGATGTCAGTTATGGATCTTGTTTGTGTCTTTTAGAAAATAATCACGATTAAGTTATATTATTTAGTAGATTACAATGGTCATTAAATAAAATAGACTTTTTTTAGTAACTTTAAAAAGTAATCTCTAATTATTGAAATAAAATGATATTTGATTGGCATAAACAAAGATGAAGGCAAATTTGAAAAGAAATAGCTTTATCTCAATAAAAATATTAATACAGTTTGCTTTGATTTTTGGCTAGAAATATTTTAGGAGAAAAGATTAGTACCTTATGATGTTTTAGAAATTAATTCTATATTAATTAAAGTATTATTTCCATTAAAGGTTTTTTGACAACTAATTCATTCTTCTTGTTCTGTGATTTATACATTACAAAAGTCAGAACTAATTAGTTCTCTTAATAGTTACTTTCTTCATCTTACATTCTTATTGTGCTGAAGATTTCTGATATATAATTTTCTAGGAGCTTCCCTTTTATCTTTCCGGTCCACAGACCAGGGTTACTTTCGAATCTTTTTGCATTCATTTTCTCTTCTATCAGAGTCTAGGACTTCTTAATTCTGAGTCATCTCAACTGTTTCTCTCTTTGACTACCATTTGAGTGGAATAACTTCCTATCTGCTTACTTTCTATTCACTTATCTATAAAACTATTTTGGAGAGCTGAATTCTAGCTATTCATTTTAATTTATAAATGATAAAAAGCAGGACTTAATGTTTTTTATGTTCTGTATACACATTTTCATAATAGAGTAAGTAAATACTCTCTCAGGTTGTACTTGAAATCTAGTATTTCCTTATCAGTAATTTCATTTTAATGAATTTCTGTAAATCCCATGTTGTGATTATTCAAAGATTTAATAATGTGTTTTTTAGTCTATGTTTTCGGAGTTTGTTTATTTCATAATTTTATTTTTTTAAGTTTTTTTTGTCTTTTGTCTTTTTAGGGCCTCACCTGAGGCATATGGAGGTTCCTAGGCTGGGGTCTAATCGGAGCTGTTGCTGCTGGCTTATGCCAGAGCCACAGCAACACCAGATCCGAGTCGTGTCTGCAACCTACACCACAGCTCATGGCAAGGCTGGATCCTTAACCCACTGAGCGAGGCCAGGGATCAAACCCGCAACCTCATGGTTACTAGTCGGATTCAACTAGTTGAACTAGTCTTGTTCAACAACAGGAACTCGCTATTTCATAATTTTAAAAAATGTAACAGGCATGTTGTTTTGAATATTGAGTGTAATGTTATTTTGATTTGGGTAATGGGTGTGACAATGTAAGTATAAGCAGAACAACTTTGACTTGCATAAGTACTGAGGCATAGAAAATGGATTGAGGAGTTCCTGTTGTGGTTCAGTGGGTTAAGGACCTGACTAGTATCCATGAGTTCAATCCCTGGCCTCGCTCAGTGGTTAAGGATCCGGCATTGCTGAGAGCTGTGGTGTAGGTCGCAGATGTGGCTTGGATCCCACATTGCTGTGGCTGTGGTGTAGGCCAGCAGCTGCAGCTTGGATTCAGCCTCTGGCCTGGGAACTTCCATATGATGCAGGTGGGGCCCTAAAAAGAACCCCCTCCAAAAAAAAAAGTAAAGAAAAAGAATGGATTGAGCCATTTCTTTGAGTTGGCAGCTTATTCACCCTTGCAGAAATTGCTTCATATACAAATTAATTTCTTTTCTTTTTTTCCACTATTTTTTTGCATCAATACCAAAATGAGTAAAAATTGTTTATAAAGACAATGTAGGTTATATGTAGGGTATAAGACAAGTCTTTGGATAATTGAAAATGCGCATACTAGGAAAACATACTTTTAAATGCAACTGTTATTTTTACATGGTGTTTCCAATGTGTACCATAATATCAAAGGTAAGTTTTTAAAGTACAAATTAATTACATGAATTGATTGGATTTGTTTCTTTGGAATTTTTATGTAATAACAGTTTTATTCATGTTGCCAACATGTTAAATAGTAAATATACTTTTGAAATACTAGGAAAATCTAAAATTTGAATCACGGATATCAGGCGACCACTTCATACAGTAATCCTCTTTGATAATGAGGTATTTTAATAGGAAGAAATGCTAAGGGGAAGAGTGTTTTAAGCATAAGGAGCATCATATGTGAAAGTCTTTAGATAGCAAAGAGTACAAGAGACACAAAGAAGACTAGTGTAGTTGTAATGTAGTGGACAAGAGGGAGTATGACAGGAGATGAGAGTCCAAAGGTAGGACTCTGAAAAGGCAGTGTTTTTCTAGAGAATGATAAGGAGCATGAATCCGAGTCTCACTATAAAGGAAAGATATTGAAACCTTTTAAATGTGGGAGTGACATGATTTAATTTATGTATAAAAATCAATCTGGCTGCTCTATGAGTAGAGTAACTGAGAATGGAAGTGGAGAGAGCAACGAGGAGGCTTTCGTGAGGGACTTGGCTTGAGATCATGATGACTTGGACAAGTTTGATTGGGAATATATTTGGAGGTTGAAATGACATGATTTGTTAGTGGAGTAGGTTTAGAGGAAGTTAGTAAGGGAGTTGAAAGAACCAAAGAGGACTGCCAGATTTCTGATTGAAAATAACTCATTAGGGGATGATGCCATTAACTATGATCAAGAATGAGAAAGGATGAACAGATTAGAAATAGAAACTAAAACTGAAGGTTTAAACTTTTTAAGTTTAAGATGCCTGTAAGTTAATCAGCTTTAAAGGAGAGTTATGGATTAGCTGTAGGTATAACTTTCGGAGTTGTCATTATGGTATAAAGCTAGAAGAGTAGGTGAGATGACCTCAAGAGAGAGAATGTGTGTGATGAAGAGCAGATAAGAAGGTCCAAGATTTAGCCCTGAGGAATTCTCACACTATGCAGGGTACTTGGAAACCAGAGATAAAGGGACTATGATTTCTGTTTTCAAATATTTCACATTCAAGTGGGAAAAACACATAGTGATACTTTAATTAAAAACAATATTGTGGAGACTTCTGATTTCCTCTTTGACATATAAAGAACTTGGAAGTTGTTATTCCTATCCTTACAACAAGAAAAAGGCTGAACAACCTGAACAAACTGAAAATCTGCAATTCTTAGATCCATCAGGATATCGAGGTCACAGAACAAATCAGGCCCTGACAACTGAAGAGAGAAGTGGATAGAGGAGCAGAAACCCCTAGAGCTAAGAACTGTTAGGAAGTTGATGAACCACTGAAAGCTGAGTGTAGACTAAGTTAAGAATTAAAAATTCCGGAGTTCCCGTCGTGGCGCAGTGGTTAACGAATCCGACTAGGAACCATGAGGTTGCGGGTTCGATCCCTGCCCTTGCTCAGTGGGTTAATGATCCGGCGTTGCCGTGAGCTGTGGTGTAGGTTGCAGACGCGGCTCGGATCCCGCGTTGCTGTGGCTCTGGCGTAGGCCGGTGGCTGCAGCTCCGATTCAACCCCTAGCCTGGGAACCTCCATATGCCGCGGGAGCGGCCCAAGAAATAGCAACAACAACAACAACAAAAAAAGACAAAAGACAAAAAAAAAGAATTAAAAATTCCTAGGAGCCCAGACATAGGGAAGCCCCCACTCCAGGTTAGTGAGTTTTATCTCTAGGAATTCTACCAAGGAAGGTCTCAAAGATCAATGAAAAATTCCCTCATATTCCAGCAGGGGGAGGGGAAAAAACCATTTTGACATATTCCTAGAGATTTTTATTCTCAAAGGAAACTACTTTACCTAACCAGCGCTGAGAGTGGAGGGATACCCAATTATAATCCCCCTAACTTTCCTATCTCACCAACAGGGGAAAAGAAGCCGAGAAGCTCTTGTTTGTGATAATCACAGCCCAGAGGCACAAGCCCATGACAAGACTAAGACTTATTTTTAGGATATAGAATGCTTCTCTTCCAAGTGGCCATTTAGGTTTCCAGGTTGCTTCCATCTTGTTGGTAAGCTGATTAGAACACATAGCTACCAGGGTTGCTTCATCAGAGGAAGAGAGAGAGAATTGAGAATTCACACTTAACTGTGTAAGACAGGAATTGTCATGGGTTACTTTTATTCATAGCTCATTGCCCAAAACTTGTCACAAGGCTTTTAATTAACCTCAAAGAAGTTTAGAAAGTCTTCCCACGTCCTCATGAAGATAGGCGATTCTCTATAGGGAGCATTAGCAACGTCTGCTAAGTTTAATTTACATTTGATTCTCATTTATTGCAGTGAGATGGAAATTACAGGATGCTAAAAGGTAAAGACTTGCTGAAAGGGTGCTGCTATAGCAAGGATAACTCCATCCAATATCAGTCCTCACTCCTGATACTGTTCTACTCAAACTGCTATGATTACTTGAGATCAATGTCTAATTTTTATAATACTGAAGGTTAAGGTTAATAATATGAGGAAAATTCAAAACAGAAGTATCTTCTCAAAGGAGGGAGATTTGCTGTGTATAATGTTTCAAGGAATACCTATTTAGTTTGTCAGTGGGATTGCAGGGAGAGTTTTTTGTTTTGTTTTGTTTTTGTTTTTACATTCTCTTAGGGCACAATGAAAGATTAAAATAGGTTAACAGTGAAAATATATGAAAGCATACTGAGAACATCAAAGATACCAAAGTATAATAATAAATAAGATTTATAATTAATTCATAAGAGAAAGCTGATGGATCTCCCCAAAAGTTAATTCAGTTGTTTTGAAGGCTAATGGCAATGGAAATTGAAGGGTCATTGAGAATGTATATATATTTTGATTTACTTAAAAAATTCTGCTTGTTTTTTCTTTTTCTGAAGATTGAGTATCATATGGGCCAAGATGTTTTCATGTAAGCTGTATGCTTATGATGCTTAATGGGTCAAGGCAGTTGATATGGACTTTTGAAATAGTGAAGGCAGTTCTTGCACATAAGTATGTTTCCAGGTCATAGATATTCTTCATTTTGAATGGTCTAAAATTGACTGCATTTGTCATGTACCTTAGAATCACTTTAAATTCCTTTTGGCTCAAAAAAAGGGATCAATAAATAAAGAAAAATTATGATGATAGATTGCTTGTTCAGAAAGTATATTCCTAAAAATCGATAAAACTGTAGTTCCCGTCGTGGCTTAGCATTAACAAACCTTACTAGTATCCATGAAGATGCAGGTTCAATCCCTGGCCTTGATCAGTGGGTTAAGGATCTGCCGTTGCCCTGAGTTGTGGTGTAGGTCGCAGATGCTGCTCAGATCTGGTGTTGCTGTGGCTGTGGTGTAGGCCAGCAGCTGCACCTACAGTTCGACCCCTGGCCTGGGAACTTCCATATGCCGCAGGTGTGGCCTTAGAAAGTCAATCCGTCAGTCAATAAATAAAAATATAAAAAATTTTAAAACCACCAAAATGTTTATTGCTAAGTAAAGTTTTTGTTAAAACATATATGTAGTGAAAAGTGCACAAATTGAAAATAGCTCACTGAATTGCCGGACAGTGAACACATCTGGAAACCATCACTGAGAGCAAGAAACAGAACATTGCTCCCTTCCAGGGAGAACTGTTTCCCACCTCAGTGGATGACTTTTATCTCGACTTCTGTCTAGTACCACAGATCATTTTTGCCTATTTATATTTAGACTTTATAAAAATGGAATCATATGGTATATGTGTCTATATTATTTTAACATGTTTGATAAATTGATTCACATGATTGCATCGAGTTGTAATTCATTCTCATGACTGTATGGTCCTCTAGTATCTGAATATACTATAGTTTATTTATCTGTTTACTGTTTCTGTACATTCGGGTTCCTTCTAATTATTGGCTATGAAGAGCGCTGTAATATAATCTTTTTTTTTTCTTTTTTCTTTTTTAGGGCCACACCTGCAGCACATAGGAAGTTCCCAGGTTGAATCGGAGCTGTGGCTGCCGGCCTACGCCACAGCCACAGCAACAAGGGATCCAAGCTGTGTCTGCACCCTATGCCACACCTTATGGCAACGTTAGATCCTTAACCCACTGTGCCACAACAGGAACTCCCCTGCAATACATTCTGATGCCATTATTTTTTGTAATTACTTTGGAAAATTTTGTAGTTATTTGTGAAAGTGAAGTACTTTAGCTGGTTAAAATATTTTCAAATATTAAAGCTAGTTGCTATATCAGGTTGTCTTTGTCTCTAATGTCCCATTTATTTATTTGATAATGGTATAGGCACTGTTTCTTGAGCATGCCCTACTGTTTGATGTTTTGGTGCCTCTGTATCTGGCTAAGAAAGAAGGTAAAGGCATTTCAGGTAGAGGAACAGGATGGTATGATCAGATTTGTATTTTAGAAAAGCATTAGAGTTGTAAATAGTCACTTAGGTTACTATTTAGAAGTTTAGAGGAGAGACATGCTACATGACTAGAATGGCCATCTATATGACATATTCTTTATTCTTTATTCTTCTATCATAAAAGGATATTAGTCCTTTCAGCTGATTAATAAAACAGTGGCTTTTATACTTTTCTAACTTCCATCCATAAAAAGAAATATATTCTGTACTATAACCCAGAATACACATATTTACATACAAATATATATGTGTGTAATAGATAACAAGATTTATATGAACTCTTACTAGCCTACTCTTTTCAATGTGGATCTACTCTATTTCATGAAAAATCATGAGTCTTGGCCACCTAAATTGATTTTATGTCCTTATATTGGGCTGCACTCTGCAGTTTGAAAAGCACTCTATAACATGTATAACTACATTTGATGAATACACTTTATAGCTGCAAAATTTTAAAGTTGAATAATATCACATATTGGTAAGGATAAGAGAAAGCTGAAATCTTCACACTCTACTTGCAGGTATGTTAACTGGGTTTAGCCATTTGAGATGGAAGTTTAGAAATATTTAGTGAACTTGAGTATGTGTATTACATTCCTGCATGCACACCCCAGAAAAAAACCATATATCTGTTTAAAAATATGTCATTAGACTGGAAACTAGATTAGATTGGTTGGAAGGTGACTAGGGTAAAGAAGAAGAGATAGGATTTGGCCTATTTATAAATGGGAAGGTAAGATATACTCTGTTGGGCAAGGAACATAATTTAGCTCCTGAATCTGCCTGTATACCACCACTTATACATATTCGTAGTTTCTTATTTTATAGGACTTAAAGGATGACTACATAAAATCTCTCTAAAAGTCCTCCCTTAACTTCAAATTATTGTAGTGAGGTCCTATTTGGATTTAGGCTTTTCTCTCTCTCTTCTCCCTATAATTGGGAAAATTTGATCCCATCCCATCCTACAGCCTCAATAATGCTGTAGTCTCTGGGATAACTACAGTTCTTATATTAAGAGGATTTTTAATAGCTCTCATCTAGCACTTTGGGATACATAATTACTAATTTGCTACCAATGTGATTGGCCTTCTCCCTATATGTGAAATAGGGTTTCTGCTTCCCTTGAGGCACAGTATTGTAGCACAGTTCACTGAAGCAGACTTCTGCATTTTGTTCCAGTGTGACTTCGTAACTTGCCTAGTACTCCAGTGCTTCTAGAACTAAAACAAAGCATTGCTCTTTCTAATTTTCCTCTCCTTTCTTTTCTCCTAGTGAGATTTGGCCATTTATGAGAGGTTTTCCAGAGATCATAAATGTGTGTAAACAGGTATATAGTAGAAATATACACTATATCTCATCCATAGGAAGATAATTTGAGTTCCTGTCATGGTACAGCAGAACGAATCTGACTAGTATCTATGAAGATGCAGGTTTGATCCCTGGCCTCGCTCAATTAGTCATTGATCCAGCATTGCCCTGAGCTGTGGAGTAGGTCGCAGACATAGCTCGGATCCTGTGTCGCTGTGGCTATGGCATAGGCCAGCAGCTATAGCTTGGATTGGGCCCTTAGCCTGGGAACTTCCATATGCCACAGGTGCGGCCCATAAAAAAAAAAAAGAGAGAAAGATCAATCTTCTAAATGGTTGGAAAAGCTCTAATGCAGAGCTCATTCAGTGGTCCACTTAAAATCATGCCTGTTTTGATACATGTTTTATGAGCTTTAATCTCCTATAGTGATGCTTATTTTTTGTTAGCAGAGCTTCTCTTAAACCTGGTGGGAGAATGTCAGGGAAAAACAGTATATTATCTGAAGTTTCAGAAAAAGTTAATGAAACTGACATAGCTATTTGAATTTGTTGATATTTGATGTGAAAAAAGAAGTATACTTTTGTAATTAAGTAGATAAAAAATCTCATATAGCTGCTCCATTTTTAATTTTTTTTGTCCTTTTTTTTTTTTTTTTGTTGTTGTTGTTTATCTTTTCTAGGGCCGCACCTGTGGCATATGGAGGTTCCAAGGCTAGGGGTCTAATCGGAGCTGTAGCTGCCAGCCCACACCACAGCCACAGCAATGTGGATCTGAGCCTGTCTTCAACCTACATACACCACAGCTCATGGCAATGCCGGATCCTTAACCCACAGAGTGAGGCCAGGGATTGAATCGTCAACCTCATGGTTCTTAGTCGGATTCGTTAACCACTGAGTCTTGACGGGCACTCCTCTGTTTTTAATTTATCTACTGACTTTAGGTTAGCACTTTGAAACTAACTTTTTTATTTTTTTAAAATCAGGCTTGTTAAGGGATAGTTTATTTCCAATAAAATTCACCCCTTTGAGGCATACAATTTAGCTAATTCTGGCAAACATACAGTTAAATATCTACCACCATAATCAAGGCATAGACTGTTTCCTTCACCACCTAAAGTCCCTGTGTCCCTTTGTATTTAATCTCTACAACCATTAATCTGATTTCTGTCTGTGTAGTTTTGCCTTTTTCAGAATATTATATAATAAATGAAATTGCATCATATGAAAGTGGACAAACGGGCTCAGAGGCCAAATCTGACCCACTGCCTATTTTTGTATAAACAGTGAGTTAAAAATGATTTTTACTTAAAAATGTTGAAAAAATTGTTTTTTTAATGATAATATTTTGAGGCTATAAAAATGACATGAAATTCAAAATTCAGTATCTATAAATAATATTTATTGGAACACAGCCATGCTTATTTGTTTATATATTGCCAGTGGCTGCTTTCTGGTTCATGCTTTTTATATCCCATTGGAGGAATACTTGCCTTACCTAGCTAAGAAGTCTTTGTTTAGCCATACTTTTATTCATTGTTTTTATTTATGTTTTATGGTTTTATCATTTTATTTAGTTCTGTAATTTACTGATTACAGTTCTATAATATTTTTTTTTTTGCTTTTTAGGGCCTTACCCTCGGCATATGGAGATTCCCTGGCTAGGGGTCAAATCTGAGCTACAGCTGCCAGCCTAAACCAGAGCCACAGCAACACAGGATCCAAGCGGAGTCTGCAAACCTAAACCACAGCTCACAGCAATGCCAGATCCTTAACCCACTGATCAAGGCCTGGGATTGAACCTAGAACCTCATGGTTTCTAGTTGGATTTGTTTCCGCTGAGCCACATTGGAACTCCCGAGGTTCATTTTTTTTTTTTATGTGTGTGTGTGTGTGTGTGTGTCTTTTTTGTTGTTGTTGTTGTTGTTATTGTTGTTGTTGTTGTTGTTGCTATTTCTTGGGCCGCTCCTGCGGCATATGGAGGTTCCCAGGCTAGGGGTTGAATCGGAGCTGTAGCCACCGGCCTACGCCAGAGCCACAGCAACGCGGGATCTGAGCCGCGACTGCAACCTCCACCACAGCTCACGGCAACGCCGGATCGTTAACCCACTGAGCAAGGGCAGGGATCGAACCCGCAACCTCATGGTTCCTAGTCGGATTCGTTAACCACTGCGCCACGACGGGAACTCCCTCATTTTTTTTTTTAATGTGTGGATTTCCAGTTACCTTTTTTTTTACACATGAATTTTCTGTTGTTTAAGATACTGTTCTTTGTCACTGACTTGCCTTATCACTTTTTTAAAAAAATTAATGCCCATTTAAGTATTGGACTATTCTGGACTCTATTCTGTTCCATTGTATGTGTGTTTATCCTTTGCCAATATTTGATTACTACTTTAGCTTTTATAGTAAGTCGAAATCAGGTAGTGAGTCCTTCAGTCTTTTTCAAAATATTCTGCCTACGTTGAGAATTTTGCTTTTCTATACAGGTTTTAGATTTAGCTTGTCAATTTCTTTAAAAAAATCTTGCCAAGGTTGTGATTGAGATGGCATTGAATCAATAGAGCAATTTGTAGAGAATTCATGTCTTAACAATATTGAGGCTTTTCATCAATGAATATGGTATATTTCTCCTATTAATTAGATCTCCTTTGATTCTTTTTATTAGCATTTTACAGTTTTCATCATAGAAAGCCTGCATATATTGTGTTAGATTATACCCTAGTCTTTTCTTTCTTTCTTTCTTTTTTTTGATGCCATTGCAGACTACTTTTTAAATTTTTGGTTTCCAATTTTTTATTGCTAGTATATAAAAATATAGTTGTTTTTTATATGTTGAGCTTGTATCTTGTGACCTTGCTAAAGCTCATTTATTTATTATAGGAGATTTTTAAATAGTTTCTTTGGGATTTTATATATAGGCAGTTATGCCATCTGCACAGTTTAAAATTTTTCCTTTCCAGTCTCTATGGTTTTAATATTTCTTTTTCTTGAATTAATGCATTAGCTAGGATTTCCAATCCATTGTTGATTAGGAGTTGTGAGAGAGGACACCTTTATTTTTCCTGATTTTAGGGGGAAAGCACTCAATCTTTCAAATATAATATGATGTTAGCCGTAAACTTTTTTTGTGGATACTATTATGGCTTTAAAGAGGTTTGTCTATTCCTAGTTTGCTGATTCAAGTGCTTTGGCAGCATATTTGACATAATCATGTATTTCTTTCCCTTAGTCTGTTAATAAAATGAATTATATTGCTTGAATTTAGAATGTGGAACCAACCTTGCATTCCTGGGATAAACATCACCTGTTTGGGATGTGTTATTCTTTAACATATCTCTGGATTTAGTTTGCTAATGTTGTGTTCAAGGTTTTTGCATGCTTTCCTGAGGAATATTGCTCTATAATTTTCTTGTTGTATTTTTATATGCTTCTGGTATCAGAGTAATTCTGGCCTTAGGAAATTAAGATATGTTTCTTTATTTTTATTTTCTGGAAGAGATTATATAGAATTGGTATTATTTCTTCCTTAAATATTTGGCAGGATTCACCAATAAAGCCATGGAAAACTGGAGCTTTACTTTTGAAAGGTTTTTAAACTATGAGCTAAATTTCTTTAATAGATATAGGACTTGTCAGGCTCTCTAGTTCTTCAGTGGAGTGTACTGATTTCTGTCTTTCAAGGAAATGCTCTATTTCTCACATATGTTGTAGAATTTATGGGCATCGAGTTGTTTATTCTTTTTTCTTTTTCTTTTTTGGCCGACCTATGGCATATGGAGTTCCTGGTCCAGGGATTGGATCTGAGCCACAGTTGTGATTTAATAACACCTCAGTGTGGCAACCCTGGATCCTTAACTTACTGTGCTGGGCAGGAATTGAACCTGTGAGCCGGTGCTCCAGGGACACCACCAATCCCATTGTGCCACAGAAGCAACTCCTGTAGTATTCTTTTATAATCTTTTATATTTAATGTTGCTTAACTATGAAGTCTGTAGTGATGTGCCCTCTAGATAATTTCTCTCTTTTCTTTGATTATTCTGGCTGGAGGTTTATCAATTTTATTTTATTTTATTTTTTTAAGAATCAGTATTTGGTTCATTGATTTATCCTCTAATCTCTTTTATTTCCTTCCTTATATTTTATTCAGGTTTAACTTTCTCTTTTCGTTTATGTAAAACTTATTTGAGACTTTTTTCTTTGTGATATAAGCATTTATTTCTATGTCTAGGTCCAGGTTTCCATATGATACTACCAAGGAGTATCTGTTCTCCTTCTGCTTGAAGAAATTACTTTAAATTCCTTGTAGTAAAGGTCTTCTTTCAACATTTCTTTGCCTGAAAAAGCCTTTATTTTGTTCTTATTTTTTGAATCATAATTTCTCTGCATATAGGATCTTGGGTTGAGAGGGTTTTTTCTTTTTCATTTTTTTTTTTTGTCAGTACTTTATAAAGATATCATCTCAAAGACTTCTGGATTGCATGGTTTCTGAAGAATGATCTATAATTGTTATTATTGGTTATTTTTACTTAATATGTTATTGTCTCTGGTTGATTTTATCTTTATCTTTGGTTTTTAGCAGCCTGACTATGATGTGTTAGAAGTATATGTAATGTGAGGGGTGTGTGTGTGTGTGTGTGTGTGTGTGTGTGTGTGTGTGTGTGTCTGGTATTTGTTCTACAAGGGATTCTCTGATATTCATACCTCTGTGATTTGGTGCCTTTCATTAGCTTTGGAAAATTCATGGCCAGTATCCCTTCAAATATTTCCTCTGTTCTGTTTTTTTTTTTTTCATTTTTCACTTTCTGGGAATCGTGTTTTACCTGTTAGATCAGTTTAGCTAGTGGATTCTCTCTCTCTCTCTCTTTTTTTTTCTTTTGGATATTTTTTATTGACTTAATTTCAAGTTTACTTCTTTTCTTTTCCTTAGTTCTTTCACACCTGCTCATGAGACCATCAAAGGAATTCTTCATCTCTGATGGCTTTTTTTTTTAGGGCTGCACCTGCAGCATATGGAGGTTTCCCAGGCTAGGAGCTGATTCGGAGCTATAGCTCTCAGCCTATGCCATAGCCACAGCAATTCCAGATCCGAGCCGAGTCTGTGACCTACACCACAGCTCACAGCAACGCCAGATTCTTACCCACTGAGCAAGGCCAGGGGTCGAACCTGCATCCTCATGGATTCTATTTGGGTTCATTAACTGCTGAGCAATGAAGGGAACTCTTGGTGGCTTTTTTTTTTTAAGGGCCACACTCACAACATATGGAGATTCCCAGGCTAGGGGACTTATCAGAGCTATAGCTGCTGGCCTATGCCACAGCTACAGCAATGCCAGAGCTGAGCCTCATCTGTGACCTACATCACAGCTCATGGCAATGCCAGATCCCTAATCCAGTGAGCGAGGCCAGGGATCAAGCCCGCAACCTCATGGTTTCTAGTCGGGTTTGTTTCTGCTGTGCCACAGTGGGAACTCCTTGATGGCTTATTTTTTATTTCCAGTTTTCCACTTGAAGTTTCCACATTTCTGCTTCAATACCATAATTGTTCATATCTGTTGTAACCTTTTTCCATATATACTTTACCTTAATTTTAATCATTTTAAAGTCTATGTCCAATAATCTCATCATCCTTGCCATCTCTGAATCTAATTGTATTGTTTATCTTATCTCTTGACAATGGGTTTTTTATTCCTTGTTATTTTTCCTTAAGTTTCATAGTTTTGAACTGTATTTATGCCTTAATGTGAGCATGCCTTTTTGTCAGACTGTCAAAGATTAAATCGCTGATTAAGTCAGAGATCAGATAGGTTTGGGTTTTGTCATTGCCGTTATTATATTTAGTGTACTGCTATCTTCAAATTCCTCTAATGGTGGGCTACTGTTGGTGTTTGCTTAGGATAGGTAAGGGCATACCAGAAGTTATTTTGCCTTTTTTTCTTCTTTTTTAATGTTTTGCTACCCCTTCAGCTATTCCTATCCATTTGTGAGCTCTTCCCCATTCCCAAACACTAGACTGCTGGTGCTTATGGTAGGCTTGTGGTAGGGACAGGTGTTATGTTGTGTTTTTCCACCCTCCATGTTTGATAGGCTCTGTCCACATGGACCTTGGGGGTGCAGTTTGCTCAGAGTTCCTATTCCTTCCTTCCCATGGAAACAAATCTGCTTTGTTCCCCTGAATGGTTTGGGGGCAGTTTTCACCCCTTCCTTAGTGATAGAAGGCCTTTGATTTGTGAGTAGGATTTTGGCTGAAGATGGTTTCCTGTCCATCTTTCATTGGTAGATTTTTTTCTTCAACTTTTTACCTAGCTGCAGTGGATCTTTGCCCTGGGGGTCATAGTGTTTACTGCTTTCTCCTGTGACTAAAGCTTTGGCTTTTTTTTTTTTTTCTTTGTCTTTTTGTCTTTTTGCCATTTCTAGGTCCTCAGCATATGGAGGTTCCCAGGCTTGGGGCCTAATCGGAGCTGGAGCCGCCAGCCTACGCCAGAGCCACAGCAACACGGGATCCGAGTCGCGTCTGCAACCTACACCACAGCTTACAGCAACACCGGATCCTTAACCCACTGAGCAAGGCCAGGGATTGAACCCACAACCTCATGGTTCCTAGTCGGATTTGTTAACCACTGAGCCATGACGGGAACTCCAAGCTTTGGCTTTTTTAAAGAGATATAGTCTGAGGAATTATGCTTGTGTGCCAGTAACCGCTAGTCAGTTACCTCTAGTATTATATCTGCTCATGTGTACCTCAAAGGATTCTTTTTGTTTTTATGTCCTTCTCTGAGTTTTCTGCATCAGTAACTAGAGGAGGTGGGTGGAAAAATGCTTGTGAGTGTGAACTTCTTTTGAGTCTTGGCCCCTTGCTATTCCAAACTGTCATGTTAGCTAACACTGGGCCTTGTTAAAGTTTAATGAATTTCCTCTTACCTGACTTTATGGTAGCCACGTCTTTGTCCTGTGCTCTGCCAAAAGTGAAACAGTATATCATGTTATCCTTTGGAAGGGCTTGTCAGTGCTTGGAGTTTAGATTATTTGTTTGCTTTATAACTCAACTCTCTGATAAGTTCAAGAAAAGTTAAGATTTTGTACATTATTTAGACTTTTGTCTTTTTTAGGACGGGTGTGACATTATCTATAGCTTTGTAAATCCTAAATGTTAGTTCTGCTTAGGAACTTGGATTTATAAATCAAAATAATAATTTTTCCTTTATAATGAAATGAAAAGTTTTATCATGATTTTAAACTAGAATAAATATTGGCTTTACATTTATTTATATAGCTTTATTTGGTAGGTTTCTAATATTTCACAGTATTTTGCAGCCAACTAATGTCCAATACTTTTGAACAGATTTAAATAATTAGTGAGAGCAGTCATTGTTTGGATTCTTAAGGTCACTCTAATTGAGATTCTGTTTCAGTGATTTGAAGTTCATAGGTTTTGGCTTCAGTGTGTAAGTCAAATACACTGATTCTATTTCTGAAGCTAAACTGTTTAAAAATAGTATTATAAATATTGTACGGCATATGATTGAAAATTATTGGAAATGGTGGGTAGAAGTTTTACAATTACAAGTCTAAGAAATATCTTGATTATACTAATTGGTTCTTAAAGTGGCATGTTTATCAGAAGGCAGAACTAGTTACAACACTTATGTGATGTGCCCTAAAAGTATTATTCTATAATCAGAAAATTAAACTTGTATTCTTTATTCTCATCCTATGGGGATTTTTTTTGGATATAAAATTGTGCCTGCAGATTGTGGTAATTACTGCTTTTTTTTTGAGACCATCAGGAAACTAAATTTTTCTTATCTCTGTTCTCTGCAGAAAACTTCATCAGCAGTTTGAAATGTATAAGGAGCAGGTAAAGAAGATGGGAGAAGAATCACAGCAACAGCAAGAACAGAAAGGTGATGCCCCAACCTGTGGGATCTGCCACAAAACAAAGTTTGCTGATGGATGTGGCCATAACTGTTCATATTGCCAAACAAAGTTCTGTGCTCGTTGTGGAGGTCGAGTGTCATTACGCTCAAACAAGGTACAGAATGAAAATTACACTTTGTAATTCTCTTATACTTAAGCTTATTGTGGGAAAATAGGAAACTGAAATTAATATTCAGGTTAATCATGAACAAAAACCTTACCTAGTGTCTTCATTTCAGATAAAAGAAATTTAAAAAATTTTCCTCTGAATTAAAAAGATATTTGTCTCATTGTTTATGTTCTTTAGCTTATGGTTTTTGTTTAGAATTATAGGATCTTAGACTTTGAAAGACGAAAAGAACTTAGAGATTGGTCTCTTTATTTTACAGGTGTAAAAAATTCAGATCCAGAGATGCTAGAGTTCATTATTATTATTATTATTATTTTTTTCAGGGCCACACCTGTGGAATATGGAAGTTTCCAGGCTAGGGGTCGAATCAGAGCTATAGCTGCTGGGCTGTGCTACAGCCGCAGCAACACTGGATCCCCTGACCCACTGAGTGAGACCAGGGATCAAACCTGCATCGTTTGTGGATACTCATTGGATTTGTTTCCGATGTGCCACAATGGGAACTCCCGTTTTTTCTTTTTTTTTTTTTGGCAGTGCCTAAGACATGTGTAAGTTCCTGGGCTAGGGACAGAACCTTCAGGGTGGCCTACCCAAGCCACTGCAGTGACAATACCAGATCCTAAACCCTCTGTGCCATGTGGGAACTCCCTAAAGTTCATTCTTAAAGTCACAGACTGATTAATGTTTGCATGTGTCACAGCTTTTCCCATTTTTCACCTAATTTTATAAATTTTGTAGATCTGCTCTTCCTTTGACCCCTGTCTCTCTTTTTTTTGAAAGATGTTTTTTTTTTTCTGGCTCTGACATTCTGTGTTTCATAATTTTATAGCTTTTGAAGCTACATTAGCCTTTATTTTTGTTTTAACATTAATGAAATAAACATTAGATTTTGGAATTTAAAGGAGAAATGTTAAGGTGGTGTTTCACATCTATACTAGAGTTTTGAAGGTTATCCATCCACTTTAGGGAATATATTAATATTTGTTAAAGAATGCTGTGTTGAAATTAGCAAAAGCAGAATTTTAAATTGTCTAAGTTCTTTATAGTTTTCATTTATTTCCTTCTTAGTATTTTTTCACTCAGTTCTTAAGTAGTTTAAAAATATGAAGCTGATGTCTTTACATATATTACTTAGACATAGTTAGGGAAATTTGTTCCCCTTTGTGATTTCATTTCTGCATTTTCTCATTGTTTCCCATTGTTCATTGTTTTGTTTTACTCAGAACTAATAATCTTTCTTTGTTTTTACTCATCTTTCTTCCTGGTTTATCTGATTATTTTTCTTTTCCCTGACTAGTTGTATTGTCTAGAAACTCCAGGACAATTCCAAATGGAAATGATGAGAGCAGACATTCTGTTTTGTTCCTGATCTTAGGGAGAAAGCATTCAATATTAGGTCAGCTAACAGCTCTTCATGGATGCTATCTATTTTTAATTCACTGAGAGTTTTTGTTTGTTTACCTTAGGAATAGATGTTGGATTTTGTCAAATATTTTTTTCTCCATCTATTGAGATTGATTATATCTTTTTTCTTTCTTTGTTTGTTAACATGGTAAACTACATTAATAGATTTTGAAATATTAAAAACCAACTCCATATTCCTGGAATAAAACTCATTTGGTTATAATGGATTATATCTTTTAAAAATTAATGGGCTTGATGAGATAAAATTTTGTTCACAATTTTCATTTCTGTGTTCATGAGGGTTGTTATCTGTAGTTTTCTTTTTTCATTTTGCAATTTTTTTTTAATTAAAGTATAGTTGTCTTACAATGTTGTGCTAAATTCTGCTATACAGGAAAATTGTACTGGCACTTTTTTTTTTTTTTGGTCTTTTTAGGGCCTCACCTGCAGCATATGGAGGTTCCCAGGCTAGGGGTCTAATCGTAGTTACAGCTGCCAGCCTATACCACAGCCACGACAATGCCAGATCCTAGCAGGGTCTGCAACCTACACCACAGCTCATGGCAACGCTGGATCCTTAACCCACTGAGCAAGGCCAGAGATTGAATCCGCAACCTCATGGTTCCTAGTCCAATTTGTTTCTGTTGTGCCACGATGGGAACTCCTTCTGTAGTTTTCTTTTCTTGTAATGTCCTTTTTTTTGTATTTTTTTTTAACTTAGGGTATATGAATTTATTTTATTTTTAATTTTTTATTACTCAATGAATCTTATTACATTTATAGTTATACAACAATCATCACAACCAACTTTTACAGCATTTCTGTACCAAACCCTCAGTGCATTCCCCTCTCCCCCAACCTGTCTCCTTTGGAAACCATACGTTTTTCAAAGTCTGTGAGTCAGTATCTGTTCTGCAAAGAAGTTCATTGTGTCCTTTATTGACATTCCACATGTAGGTGATAGCATTTGATGTTGGTGTCTCACTGTCTGATTAACGTCACTTAGCATGATCATTTCCAGGTCCAACCATGTTGCTGCAAATGCCCTTCTTTCTTTCCTTTCAATGGCTGAGGAATATTCCATTGTGTATATGTACCACATCATCTTGATCCACTCCTCTGTCAGTGGACATTTAGGGTGTTTCCCCATCTTGGCTATTGCATATAGTGCTGCAATGAACACTGGAGTACACGTGTCTTTTCGAGTCAGGGTTTTCTCTGGATAGATAGATGTCCAGGAGTGGGGTTGCTGGATCAAATGGTAGTTCTATTGTTAAGTTTTCTGAGGAATCTCCATACCGTCTTCCACAGTGGTTGCACCAGTTTACAATCCCACCTACAGGGTAATAGGGTTCCTTTTTCTCCGCACCCTCTCTGGCCTTATTGTTTGTAGACTTTGGGTGATGGCCATTCTGGCTGGTGTAAGGTGGTACCTCATGGTGGTTTGGATCTGCATTTCTGTAATAATGAGTGATGTGGAACATTTTTTCATGTGTTTTTTGGCCATCCGTACGTCTTCTTTGGAGAATTGTCTGTTTAGATCTTCTGCCCATTTTTGGGTGGGGTTGTTTGTTTTTTTGGTATTGAGGGGTAGGAGGTGTTCATAAATTTTGGAGATGAATCCCTGGTCAGTCGCTTCATCTGCAAAGATTTTCTCCCATTCTGTGGGTTGTCTTTTCGTTTTGTTGAGGGTTTCCTTTGCTGTGCAGAAACATTTAAGTTTGATTAGGTCCCATTTGTTTATTGTGGTTTTTGTTGTCAATACTCTGATAGGTGGATCTGAGAAGATGTTGCTGTCGTTTATGTCAGAGTGTGTTTGGCCTCTGTTTTCCTCTAGGAGTTTTGTAGTGTCTGGTCTCATATCTAGGTCTTTAGTGCATTTTGAGTTTATTTTTGTGTCTGGTGTTAGGAAGTGTTCTCATTTCCTTCTTTCACATGTGGCTGTCCAGTTTCCCCAGCACCACTTATTGAACAAACTGTCCTTTCTCCATTGTATATTCTTGCTTCCTTTGTCACAGATTAGTTGACTGTAGGTGCGTGGGTTTAATTCTGGGCTCTCTAGCCTGTTCCACTGATCTATATTTTTGTCTTTGTGCCAGTACCATATGGCTTTGATGCCTGTAGCTTTGTGGTATAGTCTGATGTCAGGGAGCCTGACCCCTCTGGTTCGATTTTTCCTTCTCAGGATGGCTTTGGCTATCCTGGGTCTTTTGGGTTTCCAAACGAACTTTAAGGTATTTTGTTCGAGTGTGGTGAAAAATGTCCTTGGTACTTTGGTAGCGGTGGCATTGAATCTGTAGATTGCCTTGGGTAGTACAGTCATTTTGATGATACTGACTCTTTGAATCCAAGAGCATGGTGTGTCTTTCCATCTGTTTGTGTCATCTTTGATTTCTTTCATCAGTGGCTTACAGTTTTCAGAGTACAGGTCTTTTGTCTCTTTAGGTAGGTTTATTCCTAAGTATTTTATTCTTTTTGATGCGGTGGTAAATGGGATTGTTTCCCTAATTTCTTCTTCTGATATTTCATTGTTAGTATGTAGAAATGCAGTTGATTTCTGTGTATTAATTTTGTATCCTGTGACTTTGCCAAATTCGTGGATGAGCTCTAACAGTTTTCTGGTGGAGACTTTAGGATTCTCTAGGTATAGTATCATGTCATCTGCAAAGAGTGATAGTTTTACTTCTTCTTTTCGAATTTGGATTCCTTTTATATCTTTTACTTCTCTGATTGCCGTGGCTAGGACTTCCAAAACTATGTTGAATAGTAGTGGCAAGAGTGAACATCTTTGTTTTGTTCCTGATCTCAGCGGGAATTCTTTCAGCTTTTCACCATTGAGAATGATGTTCGCTGTGGGTTTGTTGTATATGGACTTTATCATGTTGAGGTAGGTTCCCGTTATGCCCACTTTCTGAAGGGTTTTTATCAGAAATGGGTTTTGGATTTTATCAAAGACTTTTTCTGCATCTATATAGAGAAGATCATATGGTTCTTATTCTTCAGTTTGTTAATGTGGTGTATCACACTGATGGATTTTTGGATATTGAAGAATCCTTGCATCCCTGGGATAGTAATGTCTTTCTTTGAATTTCGTATTAGAGTAATGCTAGCCTGATAGTGTAAGTTCGTCAGTAGTTCTCCATTTCCAGTGTTTTAGTAGTGTTTCTGTAGAATTGGTATCATTTATCCTTTTAATGTTTTGTAGGCTTTACCAATGAAGTCATCTGGACATACAATTATATTCTGAGGGAAGAGTTTTTAAGTACAATTTTAGTTTCTTTAATAGTCATTGGGTTATTCAAGTTATCTATTTTTTTTTTCTTGAATGAGCCTTGGTAATTTGTATCTCTCAAGGAATTTGGTTCCTTATAAGTTGAAATTTATTAGCATCAACTTCTTTACTGTTTTCCATTATCATTCTTTTACTATATATAGAATCTGTGGTGATGCCATCTCTTTCATTCCTCATAGTGGTAATTTGCATTTTCTTTTTCCCTGCTCAGTCTGACAGATATTAATCAATTTTATTGGTCTTATCAAAGAACTAGTTTTTTTTTTTTTAGTGATTTTTATTTTTTCTATTATAGTTGGTTTACAGTGTTTTGTCAATTTTCTACTGTTCAGCAAAGTGACCCAGTAATTTTTTGTGTTATTGACTGTAAAAAAAATTGTTGATTTCATCTTTGGTCTTTATTATTTCTTTTCTTCTGCCCACTGTGTGTTTAATTTTTTTTTTTCTGGTTTCTTAAGTTGAAAGCTGAGGTCATTGCTTTGAGGTGTCTCTTCTTTTCTAATATAGGCATTGTGTTCTATCAGTTTCCCATAAGTACTGCTTCACTTGACATCCCCCAAATCCTACTATGTTCTCTTTTCATTTTCATTCAATTAAAATTCTTACTAATTTTCCTTTTCTTTTTTGACTTATAAATAATTTAGGAATATGTTATTTGTTTTTTAAATATTTGGAGGTGGTTTCCAGAGATCTTTCTGTTAATGATTTTTAATTTAAGTCTGTTGTGGTCCTGCATATACTTTGTATGCTTTGAGTCCTTTGAAATGTACTTATTTTATGACCTAGAATATGGTTTACTTTGGCAAATGTTCTGTGTGTTCTTGAAAAGGGTGTATATCCTGCTATTTTTTGACTGTTTTTACTTGTCCGATAGGTGAAGTTTTTTGATAGTTATTAAAGTCTGCTATATCTGTTGATTTTCTGCCTATTTATTCTATCAATTATTAAGAGAAGGGTCTTGAAGTATATAACTATACTTGGATTTGTCTATTTCTTTTTACAGTTTTATCAGCTTTTGCTTTCTATATGTTAAAGTTCTGTTTTTAGGTGTATAAACATTTAGGATTATTATATCCTATGAAATAATAGGCTCCTTTATTAAGTGACTTTATTACTGATAATATTCTTTGCTCTGAAATCTATCTAATTTTGCTATAACTGTTCCAGCTTTCTATTGGATAGTATTAACATTGTTTATGTTTTTTTGTTCTTTTACTTTATACTAATTTGTCTTCATATTTAAAGTACTTTTCTGATAGGCAGCATATAATTGGATATTGCTTTGTAGCCAATCTGACAATCCCTGACTTTTAATTGAATATTTAGACAATTTATATTGATATGGTTAGGTTTGATATAGTTAGGTTTGATTATATCATTTTGCTTTTTTCCTACTTGCACTGTCTGATCTTTATTTCTTTTTTAGTCTCCTTTTGGATTAATCAAGTAACTTTTTATGATTCAGTTTTATCTCCTTTGTTGGCTCTTTAGCTTTGTTGACTCTTTTATTTTATTAATTACTTCAGGATTTGTAGTGTACGTCTTTAAATAATCATAGTCAACCTTAACTGACATACCATGTATAGTACAGTTTAAGAACTTATAATAGTGTACTTCCATTTCTGCCCTTCTGGACTTACGTTATTGGTGTCATATATTTTATTTTTACCTATTTTATAAATTATACAGTGCATTGTTTTTCTTTTTTTTGTTTTTTTATAAGGTTTTTTTTAAAGAGTTTTAAATATTATATATTTACTTTTGTTGCTACCATTTATGGTACTGTTCATTTCTTTTTGTAGCTCTGTATTTCTATCTGGTGTCATATTTCACCTGCCTGAAAGATTTTATTCTATATTTGCTATTGATTTGCCGTTGATTTCCTTCAATCTTTGCAGGTCTGCTAGTGATGAATGCTTTCAACTTTTTATCCTGAAAATTTTGCCCTTGGTTTTTTACAAAGATATTTTTGTTTGGTAGAGCATTCTAGTTTAATAGTTATTTTCTTTCAATATTTTAAAGATTTTGTTTCATTGCCTTCTCCTTTTCATTGTTTTTGATTAGAAGTGTGATACCATTCTCATCTTAATTTCTCTGTATGTAATGTGTCTTTTGCCTGACTGCTTTTAAGATACTCTTTTTTACCACTGGTTATATGCAGTTTAATTAAGATGTTTCTTGGTTAATTTTCTTCATGTTTGTTGTGTTTTAGTTTAAGTGTTTTGGATCTGTGTTTATAGTTTTTATAGGATTTAGAGAATTTTGTCAATTTTTTTCTTCAATGTCTTTACTGGCCCTTCCTTTCTGTCTTCTTCATGGAGTCCTGTTACTCATAGCAGTGTACTTCCATTCCTACCCTTTTGGACTTGTGTTATTGGTGTCATATATTTAGGCTGCTTAAAGTTGTGCTACAGATGATTTATGTTATTTTTGTTAAGCCAAATTTTACTTTTCTCCATTTTCATTTTGTTATGTTTTGTTATATTTTATTGTATTTTACTTTATGTCTATGCCTTCAACTTTACTAATCTGTTCTTCTGCAGTGTCAAATCTGCTGTTAATACCATTCAGTATATTTTTTTCATCTCAGACACTATAGCTTTCATGTCTAGAATTTCAGTTTTAGGCACTTTTATATCTTCCACAATCTAACTTTTTGAGCATGTAGAATACATGCTCTATAATAAAATAACTGTTTTCAGGTTCCCTTATGGTAATTTTAACATCTTTTTCAGTTTTTAGTTGTTTTTTATTCATTATTCTCATTATGGTATATATTTTCCTGACTCTCTACATGCCTGGTGTCTTATGTTGCCTACCAAGCATTGTATATTCTATTCTGTTAGGTGCTAGATATTTTTGGATTTCTCTAACTCTTCTTGAGCTTTCTTCTGGAATGTAGTTACATGGAAACAATTTAATACTTTTATATCTTGCTTTTGTGATTTCTTAGGTAGATCTGGAATAGTGCTCAGTTTAGCACTTATTATTCTCTTCTACTGAGGCAATTCTCTTTCCTGAGTTCTTTAACCAGTACCTCATGATTATGAGTTTTTCTTATCTTGCTGGTGGGAAATTTCCATTTCCTCTAATCCTTTCAGATGATTTTTTCCCCCCACTCCTGGGTATTGAATCACATGGATGCTTACTGATCATTACTAAGCTGAGTACTTGAAGAGTCTCTCTGAAGATCTCAGGAGTTCTCTTTCTCTGTGCAGGTTTCTCTTTTCTGAAAACTCTTCCAGTAAAAATTAGCTGTGCTGGCCTCCCCAGGCTCAGTTTGTTCTCTTCAGGTTAGGATATCTGCCACACTGAGTTTCAGCTGCTCTGTACTGCTCTGCTGGCTGGAAAGCCTCTCAAAGCAGTAAGCTGGGGCAGTTACAGTGCTTATCTTGTCCCCCCAAGCCCTGATTTTTCAGCTGCCCTTTTTGCCTAATGTCCAATATCTTGAAAAACCATTCTTTTATATATTTTGTCTATCTTTTGTTTCAAGCAGGTGGAGAAATCTAGTCCTTGCTATCCCATTTAGGCCACAAGCAAAAGTCTATGATGACATCTGAATATAGCTTGCTTAAAAATACATTTTCTGGTGTCTGACATATGGTCTCTTTATCCTGAGCAAAGTTCTAATAAATGAATTAAGTATACTGAAGAATTGAAATGCCCCTTGAAAATGTGTTATATTGTAATCAACTATAAATCTCTGTATATTGTGCCTGATGTAGATGGTTTATGGAAAAAGGAAGGAAACAGAGACAGTACTCACCACTTTTCTCATATTTTTCTTAGGTCTGAGGAAAATGTTAGGTGATTTAATAATATGCAAAAATAATCTAGATTTAGCTCAAGAAAGATACCCCTGGATTTTTTAGTTAGTTTTTCTGTATTTTCATTCATAATTTACTTGCCTTTATTTGATATATATTGCCTATATTCTGTATTATGAGAAGAGCAATGAGTTTCATTTCTCTTTTCAAATTGGATCTTCCTATGTATACTAGGTTGCCTAATGTAATAAAAGAAGGCTTTTGCTCACAATAGATGCTGAGTATGTTTTTTTTATTTATCACAGTTCAGAAGGATTAAGCTCAGTGAAATTTGGTCAGACTATTTTTATGAGGTAGAATAATGACAGTACAAATATTTTATAGCTTAAAATTTAATTATAAAGCTATTTAAAAATTATTTTAGTAATCTAAGAGAACAAGATAAAATAAGCTTTTGTTTTTAATTTTGAGGCTCTTTCATGTGGCGCCATCCTTAACAATTAATTAAGAACACTTTTGAAGTGCATTTAGGATACAGAGAAAATGAATGAAGTACAGGACTGCAGAGTACCAATCTGATAAAATTTTATGAAGTATTGTTTTCATTTATTTTTAAAGATGATACTCCTTAGAAAATTAAAGCTGTATGTTTATTTAATTTATTTTTATTTTTTAACCAAATTTTCCTTTTTTAATCAATATTAAATTATGGTTGATTTACAGTGTTTCATCAAGTTCTGTTGTACAACAAAGTGACCCAATCACACACATTTCCCTGTGCTGTACAGTAGGATCCCATTGCCCATCCATTCCAGATATAAAAGTTTGCATCCCCCAAACCCCCCAAATGCCCATCCCTCCCACTCCCTCCCTTTTCCCCCTGGGAATCCCAAGTCTGCTCTACTTGGCCATGCAATGTTTGTTTTTGTTGTTGTTGTTATCTTTAGTTAGGACCATCTGTTCCATATTTTAGATTCCACAAATAAGTGATATCATATGGTATTTGTATTTTTCTTTCTGGCTTACTTCACTTAGGATGAGAGTCTCTAGACACATCCTTGTTGCTTCAAATGGCATTAGTTTGTCTTTTTTGTGGCTGAGTAATATTCCACGGTATATATGTACCACATCTTAATCCATTCATCTTTCGATGGACATTTAGGTTGTTTACATGTCTTGGCTATGTGAATAGTGCTGCAATAAACATAAGGGTGCATGTATCTTTGTTGTTGTTGTTGTTGTTGCTATTTCTTGGGCCGCTCCTGCGGCATATGGAGGTTCCCAGGCTAGGGGTTGAATCAGAGCTGTAGCCACCGGCCTACGCCAGAGCCACAGCAATGCTGGATCCGAGCTGCATCTGCAACCTACACCACAGCTCACGGCAACGCCGGATCGTTAACCCACTGAGCAAGGGCAGGGACCGAACCCGCAACCTCATGGTTCCTAGTCGGATTCGTTAACCACTGCGCCACAACGGGAACTCCAGGGTGCATGTATCTTAAGGAAAGTTTTGTGTGGATATATGCCCAGCAGTGGAATTGCTGGATCACATGGTAGCTCTATATTTAGTTTCCTGGGGTACCTCCATGCTGATTTCCATAGTGGTTGTACCAGTTTACATTCCCACCAACAGTGGAGGAGGTATACTTTTCTCCATACCCTCTCCAGCATTTGTTATTTGTTGACTTGTTAATGATGGCCATCCTGACTGGTGTGAGGTGGTACCTCATGGTAGTTTTGGTTTACATTTCTCCAATAGTTAGTGATATTGAGCATTTTTTCATATGCCTGTTGGCCATCTGTATGTCTTCTTTAGAGAAATGTCTGTTTAGGTCTTCAGCCCATTTTTCAATTGGGGTATTTGTTTTTTTGTTGTTGAGTTGCATGTATTGTTTGTATATTTTGGAGATTAGGCCCTTGTCTGTTGCATTGTTGGCAAAGATTTCTCCCATTCTGTGGGTTGTCTTTTCATTTTTAAAATGGTTTTCTTTGCTGTGCAAAAGCTTTTGAGTTTAATTAGGTCCCATTGGTTTATTTGTTTCTTTATTGTCATTATTCTAGGAGGTGGATCAAATAAGATGTTGCTGTGATACATGTCAAAGAGCATTCTGCCTATGTTTTCCTCTGAGGAGTTTTATAGTGTTTGGCCTTATATTTATGTCTTTAGTCCATTTTGAGTTTATTTTTGTGTATGGTGTTAGATAGTATTCTACTTTCATTCCTTTACATGTACCTTTCCAGTTTCCCCAGCACCATTTATTGAAGAGACTGTCCTCTTCCATTGTATGTTCTGTCCTCCTTTGTTATAGGTTAGTTGCCCATAGGTACCTGGCTTTACATCTGGGCTTTCTATCCTGTTCCATTGGTCTATATTTCTGTTTTTGTGCCAGTAACATATTGTTTTGATGACTGTAGCTTGTAGTATTGTCCAAAGTCAGGAAGCTTGATTCCTCCATTTTCATTTTACTTTTTCAATATTACTTTGGCTATTCAGGGTCTCTTGTGTTTTCATACAAATTTTAAAATATTCTGTTCTAGTTCTGTGAAGAATGTCTTTGGTAATTTGATAGGGATTGCATTGAATCTGTAGATAAAGAAAAAGAAATAAAAGGCATCCAAATTGGAAAAGAAGTGAAACTATCACTGTTTGTAGATGATATAATACTAAAGTCAGCACCAGAAGAGTTTTAGAACTCATCAATGAATTTGGCAAAGTTGCAGGCTATGAAATTAATACACAGAAATCAATTGCATTTCTATATACTCATAATGAAAGATCAGAAAGAGAAATCAGAGAAACCATCCCACTTATAATTTCATGAAAACAAATAAAATACCTAGGAATAAACCTACCTAAAGAGACAAAAGACCTATACTCTGAAAACTATAAAACGTTGATGAAAGAAATCAAAGACTGTACAGTTGGAAAGATATACCATACTCTTAGATTGGAAGAATCAATATTGTCAAAATGACTCTATTACCCAAGGCAATCTACAGATTCAGTGCATTCCCTATCAAATTTATTTAATTTAAAAAGATTTACTCTTTGGAGTTCCTTTTATGGCTCAGCAGTAATGAACCCAGTTAGGATCCATGAGGATGCGGGTTCAATCCCTGACCTTGCTCAGTGGGTTAAGGATCTTGCATTGTTGTGAGCTGTGTGTGGTGTAGGTCGCATACACAGCCTGTATCTGGTGTTGCTGTGGCTGTGCTCTAGGAAAGCAGCTGCAGCTCCAGTTCAACTCCTAGTCTAGGAACTTCCACAGACCACAAGTGTGTCCCTAAAAAACAAACAAACAAACAAACAAAAAAATAAACCAAAAAAAGAATTACTTTTTGAAGGATAAATTATTTTGTAATTATGGGAAGACATTAAAAGTAATTTACAATGAGGATTATTTTAAACTTCAAAATGTGACATTTTTTGTTTCTTTTACTTTTGAAAAAAATAGATTACCATCAGCTTAACTTGTGATTTAGTTTTGAAAAAATAAAGAATATACATTTTTTAGAATAGTATTATTTAATTTACAAATGTAACAAATATGGATTCTTTCACTATAAATTATCAGATTTAAAGCAATTACACCTTTAGAATGGTTGTAAAAGAAAGTGATTCTTAAGCAATTCTTTTACAATATATTAAGTGTGTGTTCAGTATATCAGATAGTAAGGCTTTAATAATAATACAGGAGTTCCCATTGTGGCTCAGCATGTTATGAATCTCACTGCTATCCATGAGGATGTGGCTTCAATTCCTGGCCTTGCTCAGTGGGCCAGGGATCTGGCGTTGCTGTGAGCTATAGTGTAGGTTGAAGATGTGGCTTCCATCCTGCATTATAACTGCAGTGTAGGCTGGCAGCTGCAGCTCCTATTCGACCTCTAGTCTGGGAACTTGCATATGCCACAAGGGCGGCCTTAAAACAACAAAAAGAATTTAATAATACAGACATCCTACTGTACAACCAAGTCATTAATTATTGTTTATATAAGTGGTTTTAATGATTAGTATTTAAATTATATACTGAGAGATAAAATAATGAGAGTGTTTCTGCAATCCTCTAGGAAGTTTCTTTCTTTAAATGTCAAGTCATAGTGATTACCTGCAAGTTCGTAGTGAGTGTGCTAGCACAATATATAATCAGTTCCCATACACCCAAATCAAGCATATGAATTTTCTTAAAAAGTATTTAGACTTTATGGAATTATTACACACTAGTATATTGGGAAAAAATTTACATTCTCTAGAAGCAGGGTAACATAGTAGAAACAGTTAGGAGAACCAAGTTTTGTTCCTGCCTTGGTGTTATGTGACTTTTGTTGACGTATCATTTGATGTCTTAGTGCTTCTGTTTTAAAATCTGTAAAATGAAAGGCTCAACTTAAATGATTTCTAAGATCTCTTCGTGGTTTGATTTTTTATGATTTTAGAAATAAGTTTACATGTAATTGTTTTAGCTTTTTATAGGGCCGCACTTGCGGCGTATGGAAGTTCCTAGGCTAGGGGTCAAATTGGAGCTATAGCTGCCAGCCTATGCCACAGCCATAGCAACGCAGGATCTGAGTCACGTCTGTGACCTACATGACAGCTCACGGCAATGCCGGATCCGTGACCCACGGAGCGAGGCTGGGGATTGAACCCGCATCCTCATGGATACTAGTCAGATTTGTTTCTACTGTGCCACAACAGAAACTCCTGTACTTCTTAAAATACTTAAAAAGGAATATAGCCAGGTATTTCTACTGCTTAAATAATTTTTAAAAGGAATTGAGAAACTTCATTAATTCTCTTGTGTCACTGTTATCTGTTGTATGTAAGTTAAGCTTTGGTTTCTATCCCATCCCTCATTTATAAAACATGGGACTCTTGAAGATACCACTATTTTTGGATACTGTGTTCGTAGGAATTTGAGGAATAGGTAAAGCAGGCAAGCTTATCAGAATTACATGGTTCATAGGACCACCATTAAGCAAGTGGTTGCATCAGTTGGATCCTCAATTTCAAGCCTTTAGGCTGAGTAACCTAGAATGTATGAGACTATATTAGAAAAGGAAGAAATAATTGTTTACACTCATTGATGTCAGTCACAGTAGTGACTGTGAGAAATTGTCTCACTTGCGGAGTCTTAGGACATTATATGCCTCCTAACGCATGTGAGCACCATGGAAGGATGCAAAGTAATATGTTAAAGTGAACATAAAGGAAAATATTTTCACCAAAGTTTACATGAACTCATTCTCTCTATATATTACATTCTTAAATGGTTTCCACCTGGTTTAGCCCCTACTCCCATCACTTGTGTATGTTAATTCACTGTGGGTCAGATTACTTAGAAAAACAAGTTTGCACATGCCATTGTAGCTACCAACTTGGAGTCGTTTTTCTTTAAGAATCTCTGGATGACTCCATAGTCTCTTTAAATTCTGAAGTATATGGCAGTGGGCTTGAAAATGTACCCTGTTGTAGAAGGAACATTTTCTGGAGAGTGGACTGGTGAGAATAGCTTTAAGGGCACAGATTCCCATATGTATTCTTTCATTTTTTTTTGTTAAAAGGGAGCTACCTGAGAACAAGTTTCTATTTTGTGAATTTTTCTTTCAAAATCACTTTTACAAGTGAGTGCCTTCTATTCAAAAGAAAAGCATGCTCCTCAACCCTACCTAATCTAGTCTTTATATAATACACTGCCTCGGGATGTAACACCAAGCTAAGTGGCAATTTCAGAATGCATCATCCTGAGGGACAGTTTCATGAGGGCAAAACAGTGAGAAGTTTTGTAAGAAATATAGAACAAGGCAGCACCTTATTTCATTGCAGCAATAGCCTTTTGGCAAGACTTTACGCCTCATCTCTCTTTTTTAAAATTAGAATTTTAAGATGATTGTCATGGTTACCCACAATAACACAACTATATACATTTAAAAATGAAGTTGGACTCTTTTCTTGATATAAAGCCAGATTTGCCTGATGGTTTGACAACTTGCAACTGGTTTGCCTAAGAGATTATGTAGTATATTCTATATATTATCCCATATATAGAATGTATGTAGTATATTCTGTATATTATCCCATATATAGAATGAGGTAAATCTACAGCTCCAAGATTTATTAAAGATATAAGTAAAGCACACCTATGATATATAATATATCTGAAAATATGTCCTTTCCAACTATTTAAACTTAAAATTTAAATGCTTTCTTAAAAATATATGAGGGTTATGTGGTTTTAGAGATTTATTTGAAAGAAGAGAAAAAAATATTTGTAGACTACTGAGATATATATATATATATATATATATATATATATATATATACATATATATATATATAGTATGTGCAATGTATGCTTGGTTATTGGCAGATATGCATTTGAAAGCTGTCTTTGGTATCTGCTCCCAAGCTCCAAGTGGCAAAGATACTGCTCAGTACTTAATGTCTTCATCAGCAGATAAAGTAAGCTCCTTATCAGTGAATAAGATGAGCACCAGGTTAAATAGATATTATTTAGCATACATGGGGAAAATAAATAATAGCATCTGCAATGAATTCTAATCAAATAGGAGACTAGAGTTTAATAAATAAGGGAATTCAGGATACCACCAAAACTGCAGGATGGTAAAACTAGGGGAGCAATATGGAAATGGAAATGCCATCAAGATGTGAGAGGAGGGTTAGACATAGTCACGAATTTCTCTTTCTTTACCCTTTTAAAATGCAATGCCCATAAAGCTCATCTAATTTCTTTTTAAGCATTCCTAACAAAAGTATTTTACTTCAAACATACGCAAAAAAATAAGTGAACCCCCCCATTTAAAACATTTTTTTTTGAGTTAAAAGTAAGTATGATCTATGAAAAGAATAGGATATAAAGGGACTCAAGGAAAATTATGGACATGACAGATATATGTTACCTTTATTATGGTGATAGTTTCATGGATGTACGCATATGTTCAAACTCATTGAATTGTATACACAATACATGCAGTTTCTGTATATCTAAATAAATAAATGGCTCAACTAAAAAATACATTAGATTCTTCTTTTGAAGTTTTGTCTTAACTCCCTTTCAATAAATATATTAAAATACCACTGAATCTCACTTAGGCCAGAATAGACTACATTTTCTCTTGATGGAACAGTTTCCAAGTCTGCTCCTGCTGTAATTTTCAGCTTTTTGAGTGGCATCATTATCCACACCATCACCTAAACTAGAAAGCCAGGAATCATCTCAGGTTTCTGTTCTTTATCACTCTTTACCCACAATTTTTGTATTTTATCATTTCCTCTTTGTCTGTTCAAACTAACTACTGACCTATTTAGGCTCTCATCCTCCATCTTCGGACTAATGTTAGTTTCCTAACTGGTCTCTTTGTTACCATCTGGATTCCTTAAGCACTTCCTTCACATGAAGCTATACTGATATTTGTAAAATGTAAATCTGATTATTTTACCTTCTGCTTAAAAACTATTCGGCTTAAAAACTATTCCCCCCCATTTTGGCCACACTGCAGCATATGGAGTTTCTGGGCCAGGGATCAGATCTGAGCCATAATTGCAACCTAAGCCATGGCTGCAGCAAGGCCAGTTCCTTAACCCACTGTGCCGGGTCGAGCCCAAATCCCAGTGTATTTTTGTTGTTGAGTTGTTTAAGTTGTTTGTATATTTGAACAGGTTACTTTTAATATTTCACATGAGGTTTTTGTTTTGTTTTGTTTTAAATGGCCACACTGGCCTATCCACAGCAACACCAAATCCAAGTCATATCTGCAACCTATACCATAGCTCAATGGCAATGTTGGATCTTTAACCCACTGAGTGAGGCCAGGGATCAAACCCACATCCTCATGGATACTAGTCGGGGTCATTATCACTGAGCCAAAATGGCAACTCCACACATGAGATTTTTGTTTTTTAGGGCCACACCCGTAGCATATGGAGGTTCCCAGATTAGGGGCCGAATCAGAGCTATAGCCACTGCTCTATGCCACAGCCACAGCAATGCCAGATCTGAGCCCACATCTGTGACCTACACCACAGCTCATGGCAACACCGGATCCTTAACCCACTGAGCAAGGCCAGGGATCAAACCTGCGTCCTCGTGGATAATAGTCGGGTTTGTTACTGCTGAGCCACCATGGGAACTCCTCCTCACATGAGATTTTAATTAGTCTTTGTCTTAATGTCATTGATAATATTTTTTATTTATGCATTACCTTTGTTTTTCAAGCAGCTTAATTCCACTTTTATTATTGATGAGATTAAAATGATTTTTGATAAATACAGTGAAACTTCTGACCTAATTATATCACTAAAATCTGATGAAAAGATATTGCTGGTCCTTTTGTTGTGAACTTCCTTTCTTTTGGAGGTTTGCCAGTTGAAAGAGAAAAACCAATGCTTAGGGGTCATCCTCCTCATTTTTTTTTTAAAACATTTTCTTTGGGAGATTTTATTCATCTCTGTAGTATCAAATTCAGTATATATCCTGATGATTTACAGATATGATTTCACTAGCTGGGTTATTCTTTTGAGTCCCAGATCCACCTTTGTAGCTGCCTTCTGAAAATTTCTACTTGGGTATATTAATAGACACCTCAGGTTCATCTTGTCTATACCTGAATTCATTATTCTCCCCCAAAGCTGATTCTCATGTATTTTTTCCTTTCAAGGAATTATTTTATCCTCCCAGTTGCTCAAACCAGACTGTGCAAGTCCTTTTCTAACTCTGACTCTTCCTCAATCAAATCTTAAGGGGACTTACATCTCAGTATCTCCAAAACAGTTTATTTCTCTCCTTTCCTCTTGCTAACACTATAATTCATACCACTATCACATTTGTTTCTTACCCAGATATTGTAACAACTTCTTAATTGTTCTGCTTCCAGACTTATTCCACTCTCTCTGTACATTGTAGCAAAGTAAACACTTCATAAATAGGAGCAAATAATATATGCTTTATTTATAAATCATGTGGTAGATTTTGTATTTTTATCCTTATTGAAAGACAGTAAAAATGTCATGGCAGAGTAATATTTCATGTGTATGTTATAGCTAAATTTTCCATGCATATGTTATAGCTCAAAATGAATCTGTTTTATCTGTTAAGAGGGTTCAACTGTTAGCAAATTCATTAGTTATAACTTCATTTCCTTTCTTTTTTTATCTTTGCAATGTGAGTTATCTTGTGAAAGTATTATGCTCCCAAGCTTTTGCCAGACATAAATGTAATTAACTATGGAGTCTTTAGTTCAAACATGTCAGTTATAATTTAGTGATTCCCAGTTATGTGTTTCCAAATATTTGTACTTTTGTGCTTTTTGCATGTTCCATGTTTTTTTGCATTATGTATTATCCCTCACTGGTCTTACAGACATTCTCTTTATTATTTTAAAGGCCTGCATACATTTCAGAAACTTTCTCTTAATTCTTCTTTTTCCAAATCCCGTTATCTCCTCAGTCATTTGTGTTTCCATAGTGCTTTGTTATTCCCTTACTTTCAGACATCTCTCTGTTCCACAATAATTTGTTCATTTCCCTCTCACTACATTTAGTTCCTTAATGGCAGAAGCTGTCTTACTCATTTTTTGTTTCACAAATCTAGTGTAGTGCCTGATGTATATATAATGAGTGCTCCATAAATAATTTTTGGGGGCTAAATGGTTGGCAATAGTTGTCCTTGACTGTGTACCATAGCTTTTATATGGTCTTTTGTTTTAGCATTTGTAACAAATGAATCAGTCAGCAATATAGTAACGAAAAGAATGCAATCCTATCCTTTCTATGCAATATCCTATGTTTTAAAAGGCTAGATATCAAATATAGAACAGTCTGTCAGGCACTGTATTGAGAGTTTTTTGTGTTACTTTATTTGATTCTTAGAAAACCCTGTAAATATTAATTTCCTATTTTGCAGATAAGGAAGTAAAGGCCTAGAGAGCTTAAGAAAATTGCATAAGCTATACAGCTAGAAATGGTTCAGAGAAATAATAATGCCTAAAAACACACGATTTTAAATTTTAATTTATGTAAGTTCTTATATCAGATTATTGTTTTTACATTATTACTTTTGCTATTATTATCATCATTATTTTATATATAAATAAAGACAAATGCAACAATTTTTAACTTCAGCATTTTTTTTTTTTTTTGGTCTTTTCAGAGCTGCACCCATGGCATATGGAGGTTCCCAGGCTAGGGGTCTAATTGGAGCTGTAGCTGCCAGCCACAGCCACAGCCACAGCCACAGCCACGCCAGATCCGAGCCGTGTCTGTGACCTACACCACAGCTCACAGCAATGCCAGATCTTTAACTCACTGAGCATGGCCAAGGACCGAACCCTCAACCTCATGGTTCCTAGTCATATTCATTTCCGCAGCACTACAATAGGAACTCCAACTTTAGCATTTTTAAATATGTTCTCTTGCCAAGTCATGTATTGTATATATTATTTTATTTTCTGCATTTATATTCTTGAGAAACTATGACTCTAGATTACCAATTATAATAAATAATATTTTATATTTAATAACCTTTTCTACTTATTTTTTCTTTTCAGTTATAAAATTTAGAAGACTTCTAAGTTAGCGAAACATAAAAACTTTTAGAAGCAACATGTGTAATTCATATAGAATTACACTTTGCTTTTGATAGTATACGATGAAATTAAAGAGAAACAGTGATGCTGTGTTTTATCATTTTTGTACGTAAGAGGTTTTTTTTTCCTTAAAGCTTTCATTTTCAGTTTCTTTCTTTGAGTTAATTAGTGTTTAATTAGGATTTTTATTTGTGGAAAGAACGTTCTCCTTTTTCTGATGTTTGGCTATTTACTTGTTTTATATAAATTATTCTGTTTATATATCTTAATATATTCTCACATATAGCATGCAGTATTGGAAATGTATGGGAAAAATGTTCCTCTTATAATGTAATTTAGACTTTTTCAGAATTTTAATTTCACTAACGAGCTCTTAAAAAGTTTTATTTGTTTCAAGAATGGGATTAATTATTTCTTTTTTGTTTTGTCTTTTCTGTCCTTTCTAACTTGCCTTCGTGGATATTCACACCAGGAGGACAAAGTGGTTAGAGTCTTTTTTCTGTCTAATATTATTTTTTCTTACTGTTATTACTACTGATTTTAATTTTGTAGTTGTATTTAATTTATATACTTTTAAGTGTTTGTTACAGTTGTAGTGCATGATAATTGCTAAACATTAATATATATTTTAAGCATGCTATCTGAATTTACTGAAAAACACATTTTATATATTATAGATTAAAAATTTGATTGTTTGAGTTGATTCCTAAAGCAGCTTGCCTTTTTAGAATTTAGTGTTTTTTAAAGGAGACCTTATAGCATTCCTCACTATGATAAGAATTCCTCTAGTCTTACTATGTTCCTTAAACTCATCATTGTACTGGTCAGAGTTTTAAAACTAAGTTTCTAGGTTAGTATAAAGATTCAATTTTTATAATAATGAGTCACAACATTGAACATGGGTTTTCTGAAGTATATATTTACAATTAACTTAACTAAAAGATTTTATATTTTCTTAACAGTATGTTTTAGAAATTGGTAAAATGTATATATTATATCCTTATGTTTTATATTAGATGTAATTTAAAAATATCCAGGAATAGGAGTTCCTGTCGTGGCGCAGTGGTTAACGAATCCGACTAGGAACCATGAGGTTGCGGGTTCAATCCCTGGCCTTGCTCAGTGGGTTAAGGATCTGGCATTGCCATGAGCTGTGGTGTAGGTCGCAGATGCAGCTCAGATCATGCTTTGCTGTGCTATGGCATAGGTGGGCAGCTGCAGCTCCGATTAGACCCCCAGCCTGGGAACCTCCATGGGTCGTGGGTGTGGCCCTATAAAAGACAAAAAGACAGAAAAAGAAAAACAAACAAACAACCCCCCCCAAAAAAAACCACAGGAATATAAAATTGAGCTATATGTTGGATTATAATAATCTGCTAATGTCTGCCTTTAGAAGTCTGATTTGACTTTGGATCTGCTCTGGAGCCTTATAACTTCCTGCAAACCCAGATAAAATCTTTCTGTTATGATTATTTTTGGTGCATTAGACTGAAACTTGAGGTCTTTTCAAGTTTTCCAAATTCAAATTGGCATAAAACTCAAAGAGAACGTCCTTTGGGCTGAGATCTTCTAAGAGGGCTTTCTTTTCTCTAATTTGGAGCCTTTTCATTCTCTTCAGATAATGTAGACATTAGCAAATAATTAAACCTCTGAGCAGAAGAAAAGATACTGTGACTACCCAGTCTATGCATCATCTTCAGCCCAGAGCAGGTTCCCTAGAAAACCTACCAGCTTTCCACCAGTCATGCTATTAGCTGACTCTTAAGTAGGAAAGTTTAGGCAATTCAAAGCCTTATGGAATCTCTGGTGCTACTTTTGTGTCCAGAGTTAGTACAGGATACATAATGGTTTGATTATTCATCTATAGTTTTTGTAATGAATTCTGACAACTGTCTTAGCAATGAGACATTTAGTGATAGCTCAGCTATAGAAATGACTTTCATGTACTGACAAGATTTCATAATGTAGTAGTCTATATTTTAAGCCATGGATTGACCAACAGATAAAATGACACTAATTTTATGTGGATTTGAAACTTTGCAGTTAAAATTAACAGGCCTTTTTATGATACCTTTTATGCAGCACTGTTCAGTAGAATGTTCACCAAGGATGAAAATATTTTATATCCTCTTCATAATACAATAGGCTCTAGTCACATATAGCTACTGAATACTTGAAATGTGACTAGTATATCTAAGGAATTAAATTTTCAGTTTTATTTTCATTAAATGTAAGTAGTCATAAGTAGCTAGTGGTTAAAGAAAGCCCAAGCCTGGATAGCAAGTCGAATAGTTCTATGGCTGTTCAACCTCCAGGGCAATTCCCTGCACTCATAGTAGCAGTATGATGTGTATACTCTCAGTGGCGATAAACTAAACAGAACACAAGGAGTTGGCACTGTCAATGCCAACTTCATGTATGGTCAAGGAGGATAGTAGACAAGGGACATCTATCAAAGAGCAGAACCAGGGAATATGAATGACTACAGTCAAGGAAGAACTTCCTAGATAACAAAATTAGGGCCTGCCAGATAGACTAACCAAGGAAATTAAGGTGTTCTTTGTGTAGAGATTGATGTGTGCTGTGGACATTTGGCCACAATATATTACTGTTTTGTTGCAGTTATATCATTTTGTATTGGGTATGTTGAGAAACAGATGTCTTTCATTATATGCAGTGATTTATAATATTGGTTGTTTAAGATAATCTATGCTTGACCATGATGGAAAGATTTGCTGTACCTCACAGATCCTAGATTCAGAGCTAGGTTTTATAACTAAACGAGAATTGGGGATTATCTCCCTTGGGAGGAGGGGGAATGTGTTACATGTAAAATATATGTATGGAAATACTGAGTGATTGAAAGCAGGCTGTTCTAGGCCCAGTTCAATTACTATCCTAACAGACATTTTCAACTTCCTTCTCCCTTGCAATCCCCAACAGAGGGAGTTGAAAAACAAAAAATTATTCAGCTTTCCTTGCAATTGGAAATGACTGTGTGACACAGTTTTAGCAAATGAGTTGTAAGAAAATTTATGAGATTTTCTAGGATGTCATGAAAAAGAAGAAAGATATAGCTGGCACTACTTTTTAATGCAAAAGTGATGTCTTGAGCTTGAAGATGAAGGAAAAGTATTTGAGTATTCGAGTCGCTAGTTATGACCCTCAAACCAAATAGTATTTGAGTTACTAATTATGACATTCTTGAGCCACTGATCCAATACCACCAGAATTTTTCTTGAATGTAAGAAAAATAGACCCCCAATTTTTTTTTCTGCCACCAGTAGTAAGATCTTCTGTTTCTTATAGCCAAAAGCATTCCTAGGAGAACATTACTGGAGGTGCAGTATGGAGTAGGGAAACTACATAAACATCTAGAGCTGTTCTTCAGAAATACAGAAGCAGAATAAAGAAGTATATGTTGGAGTTCCTGTTCTGGCTTCGTGGTTAGTTAACCCAACTAGTATCCATGAAGACACGGGTTTGATCCCTGGCCTTGCTCAGTGGGTTGAGCTGTGGGTTGCTGTGAGCTGTGATGTAGGTCACGGTGTAGGATGTGGCTCGGATCCCACATTGCTGTGGCTGTGGCACAGGCCAGCAGCTCCAGCTAAGATTCGACCTCTAGCCTGGGAACATCCGTGTGCCACAGGTGCAACCCTAGAAAGACAAAAGACAAAAAAAAAAGTATGTGTTGATCATTGCCCAAGTCCAGCTGCTTTTGCCTCTAAAAATGTTTGAAGAGTCAGGACCATGACACATCTGCTTGTATATTACCTATAAATTACCTCAGGTTGCAAACAGTAAATTAGTATGAATATTTTGGTCTTAGATATTGAATATTTCATTAACTATGAACTTATTCTATTTCATGTGGAGTCAAAGTAAAGAGGGTTGAATTACCTTTTTTATATAATTTAGATGTTTCTCAGACTTTTTAGGATTTGTGGAAATAAACTTTCATAATGAATTAATTATTTGCCATAAGCTGCAACATATATATGTGGGTTTTTTTGGGTCTTTTTAGGGCTGCACCTGTTGCATGTGGAAGTTCCCAGGCTAGGGGTAGAATCGGAGCTGTACCTGCCAGCCTACACCACAGCCACATCAAGGCCAGATCTGAGCCGCGTTTGCAACCACACCACAGCTTATGGCAACACCAGATCCTCAACCCACTGAGCAAGGCCAGGGATTGAACCTGCATTCTCATGGGTCTCTCACATTTAATTATATATTTTGCTACTTTTCCATCTTTTGGATAACTTATGCTTTGATCAAGTTATTCCAATCATTTATACCATTACATGAAATCTGTAACTGAAAAATGGGACCTGTTTATCCTGTATGGAATTCCTATCACTACTAAATGCTGTGGGTAAGATTACATGAGTCCCTGAAATAGAAGATGGGTGATGAATTTGAGAGTTGAGAATTGGTGGTTGAATAAAGAGCCAGGATGACAACTATGTTTTTGCGCTGAATGAGGGTATTCATGCTGAAGCCAGTGTAAGAAGGTTAGAGGGCATGTCTGGGGCATGGAGGGAAGGCAGTGATTTTATTTATGGAGGTAGTGAGTTTGAAGAGCTTTTACAAAACTGAGGAAGAGATGTTTATGAATTATAACAGCTACTATTTATTAAACAATCTTTATGGGTAAAAAGTGCTATAATAAACTTTTTAACATGTATAATTCCCTTTAATTCTCACTTTCATCTAACAGTGAGCTGTAAGAGAGGCCTAATAGGGGCTGAGGTGTGATGAAACATGAAATAATAAAGAACATGAACTCTGCTGTGAGAATTCCTGAGTTTAAAGCCAGACTCTGTCACTTTGCTAACTATCATATTTGGGCCAATTACTTTTTTACTTTAGGCTTCACTTTCTCATCTCTGAAATGGAAGTAATAAATAAGTACACAGTAACAGTGTAACTCATAGGGTTATTGTATTTATTGTTTCTTTCCCCAAGACTGATGATCCTCTTTCCTAAAGTTAGTTCTTTTCCTAAGCTAAAAAGGAAGGTAAAACTTGTCGTATTTCAAAAATAAACGGAAGGATTTATTTTATTTTAACAGAAGAGATAAAATAGAACAATATATGGTGTTGGCTTGCTGATTGTCCTGTGATGGTCTTAGTTGTTGGGCTAGTGGTGATCTACCATTTCTTGGGGGTATTATTCTCCTGTTGGCTCTGCTTGGTTTGCCAAGTCCTTGATTTAACTTATCTTATCAGGACAGAGCCAGGAGAGAACTCGTTAGGGACTAGTTCTTTTCCATCCCTAGACCTCAGTTCTTTTCCTCAGTTCTTTTCAACCAGTTACCATTTTCTTACGTATATTCTGACAGGTACTGTATAGACATACAGTTTTTATACAAATGTTCTGCACTTTATCTCTTACCTGTATATATTGGATTTTCCCTGTATTGGTGCATATAGAATTACACTTATGTTAATGAATTCATTATTAGCTTGTATGGCTATTCCGCTATTTAACCAGATTTTGGGTAATCGTTTGCTATTATAAACTTATTTCTGTCCATGTCACATTGCATATGTGCAAGTTTATCTGTAGGATAAATTCCTTGAGGTGGAATTACAGAACTTTTCAAATTTTGTTCAGTATTCCCAATAGTCCTCTTTGAAGTTTTATTAATTTCTTTTTCCACTAACAGAATATAAGAATGCTCATCCCCACATCCTTGACAAGAGAGTGTACCACTTTTTTTTTTTTTTTTGCTTTTTTAGGGCTGCACCTGTGGCATATGGAGGTTCCCAGGCTAGGGGTTGAATCAGAGCTATAGCTGCTGGCCTCCCCCACAGCCACAGTAACACAGGATCCAAGCTGCATCTGCAACGTATACCACAGCTTGCGGCAGCTCCAGATCCAGATCCTTAACCCGCTGTGCGACGCCAGGGATGGAACCTGCAACCTCATGGTTCCTAGTCGGATTTGTTTCCAGTGAGCCACGACGGGAACTCTGTATCAACTTTTAAATCTCTACCAATTTTAATCTTAATTTGCATCTATTTTACTATGAGTGATGTTGAGCATCTTTTCATGTTTAGAAGCCATTTGTGTTTTTTTCTTTGTATTGTCTGTTCATGCTTTCAAAGAACAAAGCTTTGTACTGTGTTAGGTTCTGAAATCATCAAATCATCTAATTTTTTATTATTAATAAATAATATTAATCAATAATATCTTATTGAAGCAAGATACTTTATCAAATGTTAGATGTTTTGCTGTTTTTAAATATAGGGTTGAACAAAAGGGCTAAAATAAGGTAGAAAAAAATGCAGTTCCATTTCCTTTTCAAAAATTTTATAATTTTTTATGTTTATTTTCCATATGACTGTTTAGTTGGCTGTACTTGCTTATTTATTTTTCCTTCTGTATGTTAGAATTAATTTAGTCCTAAATAAGTCATTTAGGCATTACTGAAGCCACATTTAATTATGGATTAATTAGGAAAGAATTGTCATTTTTGTGATATGCATTCATCTTTAAAATTAGAATATGATTTTTAATTTATTTATCTTCCTTCGTTTCTCTCGATAACATTATTTATATTATTTTTGCATATTTATCAATAGTTTGTTTTAGGATTATATATGAAATATTTATCCTTTTTAAAACATCTTTGTATAAGAATATATTGATCTTTTTACACAGCCACCTTTCTAAATTATATTATTTGTTAGAGTTTATCAGTTGTTTCTTTTAAGTTTTAACAGTATAAAACCATATGACCTGAAAATAATAGTAATTTACTTCCTCCTTTTTCATCTATTTCCCTTTTTAAATTGCCTTAACCAGAACCTTCAAAATAATCTAAAATAAATATATTTTCACATATATAATTAAAATAATCTCTTTAACTTTCATTTTGTTGTTTTTTGAAGTTAACAATTGTATAATTACTTTCAAGTTTTCTTCCTGTCACCACTTCTCTCATGCAAAATGTGTTTTCCATTTCTGGTGCAAATCTATTCCAGTTTTGTGTAAAAGTTTCTTTCTTTCTTTTTTTTTTTGTCTTTTTGTTGTTGTTGTTGCTATTTCTTGGGCCGCTCCCGCGGCATATGGAGGTTCCCAGGCTAGGGGTTGAATCGGAGCTGTAGCCACAGGCCTACGCCAGAGCCACAGCAACGCGGGATCCGAGCCGCGTCTGCAACCTACACCACACAGCTCACGGCAACGCCGGATCATTAACCCGCTGAGCAAGGGCAGGGATCGAACCCGCAACCTCATGGCTCCTAGTCGGATTCGTTAACCACTGCGCCACGACGGGAACTCCTAAAAGTTTCTTGATATGCTAGTTTCCTACTTCATGGTTTTTAAGGGATGTAAACCATCCAGCTCTCTTTCTTGTCTTCCTTAGGACTTAGGACTGGTGTATAGGAACACAAAGGGAGATTTTTTTTAAAGCTGATGTCAAATTCATATAAAGGTCAAGGAATACATTGAAAAGAAATCATAAAATATTTTTCTTATTGATTCTGTTTTTATTTAGGATTTTTTCTTCATATATTGATACTGTCACATGATTTTCTCCTTTAATCTGTTATGTGATAATTCAAAATTTTTGATTTTCAGAATTCCTGCTTGCCCACAGTAGGATTGATGGTGTCTTGGGAGGGCTGGTACATAGGTTCCATTCTTGCCCGGCATAGTGGCTTAAGGATCTGGCATTGCTTCAACTGTAGCTTAGGTTGCAACTGTGGCTCAGATCTGATCCCTGGCCTGGAAACTCCGTATGCTGCAGGGCGGCCAAAAATGAGAAAAAAAAAACTTTTTTGATTTTCTTAAGCAGCTTTGCATCCTTAGGAAAGTATTCTCTTGGTTATGATGTAATATTCATATATATGCACACACTTAGATTTGATTTGCTAGTATTTTGTTAGGGATTTTTCCATAAATATTCATGAAGGATACTGGTGTGTAGTTTTCTGTTCTTCTGTTTTCTCTTTTGGCTTTGGTTTTAAGATTATGATGACCTCATAAAATGGATGGCTTTAGTCTCTATTTTTTTGAAAGGGTTGGTATTATTTCTTCCTATTATTTCTGATAGAATTCACCAGTGAGGCCAGAATAGAGTTCTCTCTGTGAAAGTTCTAAAATTATTTGTTCAATTTTTAAAAGATATGTAGAGCCATTCAGATGATTTTTTATTGTGTTCTGTTAAGTTTTGTTTTAAAGGGGATTTGTCCATTTTATCTAAGTTGTTGAATTTATTGACATTAAGTTGTTCCCTGTATCCACTTGTTAACTATTAATGTTGATATGATCTGTAGAGATGTCCCTTTTTCATGCCTGATAGTGATAATTTGTTTTCCTCTCTCTTTCTCTCTCTCTGTTTCTGTCTCCACAGTCAGTCATATAGTGCTGAATCAATTTTGGTTTTACTTAATTTATTTTTTGTATTTTGTTTACTTCTTATTCAGTTTTTAAAATTCTTATCTTCATTATTTCCTTTCTTCTACTTTGGGTTTATTTTGTTTTCTTTTCTGGCATCTTGAAGAAAGTACAACTTAATAATTTTGTACTGTTCTTTTCTAACACAAGCATTTAAAACTATAAATTTCTTACTAAGAAATGTTTTAGCACATACATTTTGTAATATTTTTATTTTTTTCATTATAGCTGATTTACAGTGTTCTGTCAATTTTCTACTACACAGCAAAGTGATCCAGTCACACAAACATGTATACATTCATTTTTCTCACATTATCATGCTCCATCACAAGTGACCAGACATAGTTTCCAGTGCTATACAGCAGGATCCCATTGCTTATTCATTCCAAAGGCAATAGTCTGCATCTATTAACCCCAAATTCCCAGTTCTTCCCCCTCCCTCCCCCTCCCTCTTGGCAACCACAAGTCTGTTTGCCATGTCCATGATTTTCTTTTCTGTGGAAAGGTTCATTTGTGCCATATATTAAATTCCAGATATAAGTGAAATCATGTGGTATTTGTCTTTCTCTTCTGACTTACTTCACTCAGTATGAGAGTCTCTAGTTCCATCCATGTTGCTGCAAATGGTATTATTGTGTTCCTTTTTATGACTGAGTAGTATTCCATTGTGTATAGGTACCACATCTTCTTAATCTAGTCATCTCTCAATGGACATTTAGGTTGTTTCCATGTCTTGGCTATTGTGAATAGTGCTGCAGTGAACACGTGGGTCCTTGTGTCTTTTTCGAGGAAAATTTTGTCCAGATGTATGCCCAAGAGTGGGATTGCTGGGTCATATGGTAGTTCTTTTTTTTTTTTTTTTGTCTTCTGTCTTTTTAGGGCCTCACCCATGGCATATGGAATTTCCCAAGCTAGGGGTCTAGTTGGAGCTATTGCTACTGGCCTACACCACAGCCACACAACACCAGATCCAGGCCACATCTGTAACCTACACCACAGCTCATGGCAATGCCAGATCCTCAGCTCATGGCAATGCCAGATACTCAACTCACTGAGTGAGGCCAGGGATCAAACCTGCAACCTCATGGTTCCTAGTTGTATTTGTTTCCACTGTGCCATGATGGGAACTCCCTCATGTGGTAGTTCTATATATAGTTTTCTAAGGTACTTCCATACTGTTCTCCATTGTGGTTGTACCAGCTTACATTCCCACCAACAGTGGGGGAGGGTTCCCTTTTCTCCACACCCTCTCCAGCATTTGTTGTTGGTGGACTTATTAATGATGGCGATTCTGATTGATGTGAGGTGGTATCTCATGCTAGTTTTGATTTGCATTTCTCTAATGATCAGTGACGTTGATCATGTGCTTGTTGGCCATCTGTGTTTTAGCACATACATTTTGATATGTGTGACTACACCTTGTCATTAGATTGAATGTGAGTCCTCAATCCATGGGCGTTTTCTACAGCCATCTTTTTCAAACAGTTTAAAATTTTTATTCCCTTAAATGTTTCTGTAAACTTTCTGTCCTGGTATCAGTTTTCTTGATAATTTCTAGATTTATGGGTTCCTGGATCATGGTGCAAATTAAAGACCTATATGAAGTGCAGGACAGTTTTTGAATTCTCGGTGGGGAGACTTTTTTGTAACTCTGTTGTCTAAGCAGAGACATAGTTCCTTGTACTTACCCTTGTCAGTAGATGAAATAGTTCTAGTTTACCTTTTCACTGAAGGCAACGAGTTTTCAGTGTTCTTGATCGTACATTATCATAAATTCTTCAACCTGTGTAGGCCCAGGTTTTATTTTTTTAATCCTTGTATTTTCCCTGCATAGGCCTTAAAATGTTAAACTACGCATTATCAGTTTTGAGCATATGACTCTGGTTTGTAAACCCATTGTCTTTTTTGGCACCTTGGCTTTTTTGACTTTGTGAGCTCAGCTGTGCATTTAAAATAATTTGGTTTTTTTTTTTTTAGAAATACATTATTGCCTAGGCAGAATAATTTTCAGATTATTGTAATATTCCATTGTACTTGCCTTGATATGAGTTTTGATGTGAGATCCTTGTGGTAATTAGAATATTTTTAGAGTTTTAATATCTATTATGTTATAGTCAAGATAGAATTATACAAAACAGTGGCTAATATGGGCTTTTTTGACATCAAAGTCTTGTTTACGCATAAAACCACATTTAAAGGAAGAGAAGAGTCCCAGAAGAGCTCATTTCATTTTGTCACTAGCATGAACAGACCTGGCCAGAACACAGCTAACTTTTAAATTATGGCTTTTGGTGAGTCTATTCATTTAGAGAAATGACTTATCCAAGTTCTTTAACAATGTGAAGAAACACAAAAATGTATTGTCATTGAAGAGAATGTGGCTTTGATTTCTTTTAGCTCTTGCCTGAGTTAATTTTGACTTAACATGAGCAATTATGAATTGGCTGGAATGAATCTGGGAAACCTATTTTTCTTTAGTTATTCGAGGTTTGCTCAATTTTAGTTCTTGATTGATTTTTAATTTGGGAATTGTTTTTATATGGAAACAACATTTTGGTATATTTTTGGGAGAGCTTAGCAGATTCTTGAAGCATGATACAATGGCCTCAAATTGAGTTTTATCATTAAAAATGCTCCTTCTTCTAAGGTTTTTTTTCTTTTCTTTATTTTATACTGGGGTGATATTTAGCTAGAACAGAATCTTACAGGCTTTTATGAACAGAAGTGTGAATTACTAGGTTTGTTGTGCTTAGATCACTTCTCCATTTTACCTATAGGATCAACTGAAAATAAACCAAATTCTAAGGCTAAGAGAGTGGAATGTGGGATATGCCAATGGCCTTGGTATAAACAATAGAAATTTATTTTTCACAGTTCCGGAGGCTGGGAAGTCCAAGGCGCTGGCAGATTCTGTGTCTGATGAGGGCTCACTTTCTGGTTTACAGATAGTATTTTTAATACCATTCTTGAGCTCTGCCTTCAAGACTGGCTCGCCTCCCAAAGGCCTCACCTCTTCACTTAGGGTTTAGGATTTCAACATGAGAATTTTGGGGAGACACAGATATTCAGTCCATAGAAGGTTATATTTTCTAAATGTGTATTTTAGTCATGACCTGTGCTCTAGAATCATATATCATACCTCTCTACTTGGCATCTCTCCTTCAATATGTAATAGGCATCTCAGGCTTAACCTATACCCCACAAAACACTGCCCATTGGATATTTTGCTACTTGAACAAAAAACCTACACATAATCCTTTATTCTTTCTTTTTCCTTATTCAACAAATTGAGTTTATCACCACGTTCTGTTGGCTTCTCACTCTAAAACATGTTGTTTGTTTTCTATTGTCAGCAGTGTACTCTAAGCCACTATTCTCTTTCATTTGGACTTCTGCATAGCTTACTAATTAATCTTTCTGTTTCCTTTCTCCAACCCAGTCTTCATACAACTGCTAGAGTAAACTCTTTCAAAATGCAACCAGATTATGCCATTCTTCTGCTTAAGTCCCTTAAGTGCTTTCTCACACATTTTCTTTCTGGGGCATACAGGGAAGGTGATACAGGATCTGGCTTCTGACTGTCTCTTTAGTATCATCTCATACTGTTCTCCCTGCTTATTGCTTTTTTATCCTAGGCATTTCTTTCCTTGAAGCCACCAAGCCCTTCCCTACCTATATCCGTTTACATATGTTGTTTCTTCTATCTGGAATGTGTTTCACCAGCTTTTCACATGGAGGGCTCATTCTCATCTTTGGTATCAGTTCACCTGTCATCACTTCAGAGGGGCCTTCTCTGAACTACCCTTTGCAGGGTGTTACTCCTATTCAACTTCAACACCACTTTCTCTCTATCGTATCACCCTATTAATTTTCTCTAAACCACACATTTATAGTTATCTAGTTTATGTTTGTTTACTTGTTTGTCTATCTCCCCCACTATGCTGTAAACTCAAAAAAAAAAAAAAGAACTTGTCTTCTTTATCACTGTATCTCTAGTAAGCAGCATAAGGCTTGACACATAGTAGGATTCAGTAACTTTGTGAATATAAGTGATTGAATTAAATAGATATTTCCTGATACTACTAAATTTTCCTTGCCCTCAACTCAAAATGAGCAGATGAAATAATAAAAAAGATATAAAATGAGATGATGATGAGGATGATGATGATTTTTGGTCTTTTTAAGGCTGCACCTGCAGCATATAGAAGTTCCCAGGCTAGGGGTCAAGTCAGAGCCGCAGCTGCCAGTCTGTGCCACAGCCACAGCAATGCAGGATCCAAGCCTTGTCTGTGACCTACAACACAGCTCACTGCAATGCTGGATCCTTAACCCAATGAGCAAGACCAGGGATTGAACCACATCCTCATGGATACTAGTTGGGTTTGCTTCTGCTGAGCCACAATGGGAACTCATATTTTATTATTTTTAAGAAATAACAGCATCATAAAGCCAGTTGAATTTCAATGACTTTGATTTAAGCCCCAGTATTATTTTAAATTTTAAAAAGTGGGTCAGGCATATCAAGTGAGCCTAGAGAAAACTGGTCGTATCAGGCCTGGTGATTCTTATTCTCTTAATATCAGTTTCCCAATTTTTGGTCCAATCATTGGCTTTTAAGACAAATTAAAAAATAAAAGTAAACAGTTCAATTAGATATTGTGACTATCATCTCTTGTGTGTATCTCATTTGGCATCATTGCAATGGATTTTTTTTTAAATCTGTATTTGGGGACTGATAGTCTCTAGAAACAAAATATAGCACTTATATTTCTTTAAGTCTAATCATAGACGAGGTCTTGAAGTGTCATAGTCATATATCGTAGGGTCTATTCCACTTTTGAGAGTTGTTCTTTTTATATTGCATGGTGGCATTGGGTTCAAATGGTCATAGATGAGAAAAGTGTCTTCTGATCTGGAGCCCTCTAGTGTTTCATTGCAAGAGACTTTCTGGATCCAGACTACCTGAGAGCCCACAGAGTGTAATGAACTTAGAAACTGACCAAATTGAATCTCTAAGAATAGTTCTGCATTAGCTCTAGCCAGCCACAGAGTAACTGAACTGGGCTTTCAGTGAACAGGTGGTGATTCCTCAGAGACTTGTATCTGTTGGGTAGGATGTGCATTGGTAGCTGCCTGAACTTTTTGTCCAGAATTTATTTTTAGGTATTTATTACAAGAGAATTTGCTGAGCTGTTTGAGTGTGTCTTTTTAAAATGCCAGCACATTGTGCTTCTTGGAGTTGAGAGTATGCCCTCCCCTAGCCCTTGGAAACCACAATTTTACCTTCTGTCTCTGATTTTGACTGCTCTTAAGGACTGCATAGAACTGGAATCATAGAGTATTTTTCTTATTGTGACTGGCTTATTTCACTTAGCACAATATCATCAAGGTTCAGCCATGTTATAGCATATGTCAGTATTTCCTTCCTTTTTAAGGCAGAATAATATTCCTTTGTATGTATATTCCACATTTTGCTTGTCCACTTGTTTGTTAATGGACCTTTGAGTTGTGTTGGTATTTTAGCTATTGAGAATAAGGCTGCTGTGAACATGGATTGATGTACAAATATCTCAAGACCTTGATTTCAGTTCTTTTGGGTATATACCTAGAAGTGGAATTGCTGAATCATATGCTAATTCTATTGTTAATTTTTTAAGGAGATGTCATACTGTTTGTCACAGTGACTACCATTTTACATTCCCAACAACAGTACAAAAGGGTTAAAATTTCTCCACATCCTTGTCAACACTTGTTATTTTCTTTTTTTTTTTTTAAATATTAACATCCTAATGAGTGTAATGTAGTGAAGTGGTGTCAGACAGTAGTTCAGATTTGCATTTCTCTAATAATTAGTGAGGTTGAGCATGTTTTCATGTGCTTATTAGACACTTGTATATCTTCTTTGGAGAAATGTTTATTCAAGTTGTTTGCCCATTTTGAATTGGGTTGTTTTTTTGTTGAGCTTTAGGAGTTTTCTTCATATTTCTGTATGTTAGTCATTTATGAGATATATTATTTGCAAACATTTTCTTTCATTCTGTGGGTTGCCTTTTTACTTTGTTTATAGAATCTTTTGCTGCATAGAATTCTAAATTTTTTGTGAAATCCATTTGTCTTTTTTTCTTTCATACCTTGTGCTTTTGATGTCATGTCTGAGAAATCATTGCCAAATCCAATGTTACATCTTTGGCCTATGTTATTTTATAAGAATTTTATAGTTTTGGGTATTACGTTTAGGCTGTGATTAATTTTGAGTTAGTTTTTGCATATGGTGTTAAGTAAGAGTCCAACTTCATTCTTTTGCATAGTTTTCTCACACCATTTGTTGAAAAGACTGTCCTTCCTTCATGGAATGATCTTGGCACCCTTGTCAAAAACCATTTGACTGTATACGTGAGGGTTTATTTCTGGCCTTTCTATTCTATTCCACTGTTCTATGTATATCTTTATGCCAGTACCATGCTGTTTGACTAGTGTGCTTTGTAGCAAGTTCCGAAATCAGTATGTATGAGTCCCTCAGCTCAGTTCCCCTTTTCCAATCTCAGGATCCCTTGAGATTCCATATGAATTTTAGGAAGGGTTTTTGTATTTTTGCAAAAAAATGTCATCAGGATTTTGTTAGGATTTGCATTGACTCTGTAGATCTCTTTGAGTAGTAGGATATATATCTGTAGTTTTGTTTCCCTTCTCTGGCTTTGGCATCATGGTATTGATGACTTTAGAGAATGAATTAGGAAGTGATCTTTCCTCTTCAATTTTTAGGAAAAGTTTGGCATCTTAAAATGGTATTAAATATTAGAATCCACAAACATATGATGCGTTCTATTTATTTCTGTCTTTCAGCAGTGTTTTGTGGTTTTCATTTTACAAGTCTTTCACATCATGGTTAGGTTTCCTACATATTATATTCTTATCGATACTATTATAAATGGAATTATTTTTTATGATTTTTCTTTTCAAATTGTTCATTGTTAGTGCATGAACATGCAGCTAATTTTTGTGTGTTGACTTTGTATCCTGCTACTTTGATGAATTCATTTATTAATTCTAATAGTTTTTTTTTTTGGGTGGAATCATTGGAGTTTTCTACATAAAAGATCACATCATCTGTGAACAGAGATAATTTTACTTCTTCCTTTCCAATTTGGATGCCTTTTATTTCTTTCTTGCCTAATGCTCTGGATAGAACTTCTAGTACTCTGTTGAATAGAAGTGTTGAAAGCAAACATGCTTGCTTTGTTCCTGATGTCAGAGGAACAGCTTTCAGTCTTTCACAATTGAGTATGATGTTCACTGTGAATTTTCATATAGGGCTTTTATTATGTTGAAGTAGTTTGCTTCTATACTTTGCTGAATGTCTTTTATCATGGAAGAGTCTTGAATTTTGTCAGATGTTTTTCCTGCATCAGTTGAGGTGATCATGTTGTGTTTTTTTTTTCCTCCTTCATTCTGCTGATGTGGTGATTGATTTTTCACATGTTGAACCATCCTTAAATTTTAGGAATAAACCCTACTTAATCATGGTAATCCTTTTAATATTTTGCTGAATTTTGTTTGCTAGTATTTTGTTGAGATTTTTTTCCATCAGTGTTCATAAGAGATATTGGTCTGTAGGTTTTCTTTCTTTGGTATCAGGGTAATGCTGACCTTATAAAATGAGTTGGAAAATGTTCCCTTCTCTTTAATTTTTTGGGAAAAAAGAATTGATACTAGTTTTTCAAATATTTGATAGAATTCACCATTGAAGCCATCTGGTCCAGGCTTTTTATTTGTTCATTTGTTTTGTTCAATATTTTTCACTACTGGTTAAGTCTCCTTTCTAGTTATAGGTCTATTGAGATTTTTAAAATAAATTTCTTCATGAATTCTTCATTTTGCTAGGTATATTTCCAGGAATTTGTCTATTTCATTTTAATTTGTTGACATACAACTGTTCTTAGTATTCTTTCATAATCATTTTTATTTCATTGGAATTAGTAGTGATGTCTCCACTTTTATTTATGATTTTAATAACTTGAGTCTTCTCTTTTTAAAGAGACCACATCTCTTCAATGTTTCTCTCTGTTTTTACACATTATTTTCTCTGCCACTGCTCCCTTCTCTATTTTATCCATTTAATAAATTCACACAAATTCTGCCAAATCCAGCCTAGATATTTCTTCCTTCATAAACATTAGTAGTCCTTCTCAGTCTTTGCTCAGTATTTTCTGTATGTTGTTATTACTGTCCTTATCAGAATGTACTATAATTTATTCATTTACCTATATGTTTTACCTGTTGGGTTACTTGGCGGCAAAGATTGAATTTTATTAATTTCCTTATCATAAGCATTTAATACAATTATTAAGAAATAGGAGATACTTATTCAGTTGTTATTCAGATTTTTTAACAATTAGCAGACCCTGGACATGAACCAATCAGAATATATAACTGATTAATAAAACAATGGCTTTTATTCCATAATTTCATATACTGGCTGAATATTTGTCTTGGGTACTTTGATAGCGCCCATAGAGTGAATGAATAATTAATGGGCAAGAACTTTATTCTTTTCTCTTTCTCTTTCTTTTTTCTTGACTGCACCCTTGGTATGTCAGTTCCTGGGCCAGGGATCGAATTCAAGCTGCAGCTGCAACAAGGCCTGATCCCTAACCCAGGCACCACAGCGGGAACTCTCAATTTTTCTCTTTTCCGTGGTGTGATTATGTATGGTTGCTGGTCATCCTACATTGATAAAACATCTTGTCATTCTTTCATAATACAGTTTTAAAATTAATAGAAGGGAAGAAGCTAGGATAAATAATTTTCTTTATTTCTAGAGAAAATATCTTAATTTCTTGTATGCTTCTTATAACTATTGTGCTCTATAGGAGCTGTGAGGGAGGAAGGTTTAATGTTGTCATCCCTATTTTAATTCAACCATAATTAAAGTCATCTTACACAATTGAAAAATGGAATAAATATGTAACTGCCTCATCATGCCAGATAGAGAGCCAGCTTTGAGGGTAAAAGCATGGCCTCCATTAGCCTTGAGACCTTTCCCAGGAGTGGGAATGTTAAGCATGAAAGGTGAAGTGAGGAAGCTGCTGCTTTGTGGTTTATCCAAAAACCTGTCATTTTGTCTCTGCATTAAATGTCATTACCAAAACTCATTTCAAATGGATACAGTATTAATTTTTATGTATTTTTTATGGCAACAAATTCTTGCTTACTGGGGGAAATTTAGAATTGTTAACAAAAATGAAAATTTGAGTATTCTCTATGTTACGTTAAAATAGCATTAATGCCATAGCTACTTTTCTAAATACTACAGGTACCTATGAAAAGATAAGAAAGGATACAGTCTTGAAAAACTATCTTTAAAGCAAAGTTACATTCTAGTGGTTTTCATTAAAAATGAAAGATGAATTTCCATTTAGAGCTTCTAAAAATCATAGCTGTATTGATCAATACTGCCACAGCCCTTATACTTATGTTAACACACACAGTTACTGCACTTATGTGTTGGCAGGTGAGAGCATCAGACAGATTTTTTCTAAATTGAGGACTTTTTCCTGTATATTTGAAATATATTCCATGAATTTAAAATTCCTAAACAATATATAGATATCCCTTACTAGAAAGAGTAAATATATTGAATTTAATTTTACTTAATGGTACCTAAATATGCAGTATGTCAACAACACTTATTTAGAAGCTACTAATGACAAGGTACTATGCCCAGGGATTACTTAACTGGCTAAGACAGGGTCTTTCTTCCTCCTGAGTTCAATTATCTGCATTTTTAAAATATAGAAAACAGAGCCTCAAATAGATTAAATAATTTTCCCAAAGTCCCCCAACCAGTGTCAGGTCTAGGATAATTTATCTCAGAGGTTCCCTAATGCTTATCCTTTGATTGGTTTATGAGAATTTTCTGGGGGAGCTTTTAAAAAAGTTACGCATTTCCACATACACTGGGCTGATTGAATCATAGTATCTAAGGGTGATAACTAGGATGTTTATTTATATGTAATTACTCAGTCAATTCTAGATTCGATACCACTAATTTATCTGACTCTAAAAGTCATTTCTTTTAAAAATTGAAGCACTTACTTTCTTTCAGTATTAAAACACTCAGAAATCAGTATGTCATGAATCCTAGATTTCCAAAGATAGAATATGCATGAGGAATAAAATTGTATACATATAGCCTGGGGCTTAAAACTTTAAGCAAGAAATGATTCAAAAATATAAACCTCGTTCCTGGCCCAGAATGACTGGGAAATGGTCGAGTTAGGTAGATAGTGTTTTCTGTTAAAATGGCAAATTTATATTCTCTTAGTGTCCAGGAATATGTAGCTTCTCATATCTTGTCATAGTAGCTAATACTATTCAAATTGGGGGCAATGAAGGGAAGGAGGGGAAGAATATATGTTTTTTACATGTCAGGTTGGAACTCAAAATGTATTTTCTTGAAGAAACAATTTTATGAGTGGTAATTGAATAGAATATTAGTGGGTATTACTGTGTAAGTGATGCTGACTTAACCTAGATACCTGCTGGCTTCTTGGCAGTCAGCTGGTGGGGAAGGGAAGACAGGCCTCGATAGACAAGGGCTATTTATAAGGGCTTGTAGAGGATGGTCATTTGCAGTCTCCAGGACTTTGCTCAGAAAATACTGTGTGCTTCAGCTTAATATAAGATGACTATGGATTGGAGAACTTGGTTAGTCTGAATTTTGGGAGGAGCTGAATGTTACAAGCAGTAGCTGAGATCATAGTTCATACATTAATCTTTTTTTTTTTTTTTTTTTTGCTTTTTAGGGCCGCACCCATGGCACATGGAGCTTCCCAGGGTAGGGATTGAATCAGAACTACAGCTGCTGACCTATACCATAGCTACAGCAATGTTAGATCTGAGCTGCGTCTGCGACCTACCCCACAGCTCACGGCAATGCCGTATCCTTAACCCACTGAGCAAGGCCGGGGATCGAACCCACAACCTAGTCGGATTTGTTTCCACTGAGCCATGATGGGAACTCTCATACATTAATCTTGAAATATGTTTATTTCAAGCCCTGAACTTAATTAAAAAATTTTTTTATTGGAGTATATTGACTTAAAATGTTGTATTAGCTTCCAGTGTACAGCAAAGTGAATCAGTTATTCATACACATATATACATTCTTTTTCAGATTCTTTTCCTATATAGGCCATCATAGAATATTGGGTAGATTTCCTTGTGCTATACAGTAGGTCCTTGTCACCTATCTATTTTATGCATAGTAATTTGTATATGCCACTCTCAACCTCCCAGTTTATCCCTCCTTGCAGTGTTTCCTTTTTGGTAAGTGTTAAGTTTGGTTTTGAAATCTTTCTGTTTTGTGAGTAAATTCTTTTGTGTCATTTTTATTAGATACTACATATTAGTGATCTAACATGTTATTCCTCTTTCTCTGCTGGACTTATTTTACTTAGTATGATAATCTCTAGGTCCATCCATGTTGCTGCAAATGACATTATTTTGCTCTTTTTTATTGTTGAGTAATATTCCAATGTATATATGTAACACATCTTTATCCAGTCCTCTGTTGATGGACATTTAGGTTGCTATCATGTCTTGGCTGTTGTAAGTAGTGCTGCAGTGAACACTGGGGTACATGTATCTTTTAGAATTATGATTTTTCTTCAGATGTAACCCAAAGGAGTCAGATTGCTGGATCATATGGTAGTTCTATATTTAGATTTGAAGGATAATTAATTAATTAATTAATTTATCTTTTTAGGGCTGCATCTGCAGTATATGGAAGTTCCCAGGTAGCAGCCCAATCAGAGCTGCAGCTGCCAGCCTACAACACAGCTCACAGCAATGCTGGATCCATAACCCACTGAATGAGGCCAGGGATTGAACCCGCATACTCATGGATACCAGTTGGGTTTGTTACCACTGAGCCACAGTGGGAGCTCCCTGTAAGGATAATTTTAATAACTTTTTATATCATCACATATTTTCAAGACGACATCTGCCATTTTCATTGTATATTTAAATGGCTGCAAAGGATATAATTTCTAGCGTATTACTAATACTGACATTTTATAGTAAAACTATTATAGCTTCCTTAAAAGTACATACAGTTATTTTGAAAATAGTGTATCAGTTTGAAACTTCTGTTATTCTTAAAAATCAGTGAACAATCTAATATATATATATATATATATAATTTTTTTTTTTTTTTTACTTTTTAGGGCCATATGGAGGCATATGGAGGTTCCCAGGCTAGGGATCAAATCAGAGCTGTAGCTGCCAGCCTATTTCATAGCCACAGCAATGTAGAATCTGAGCTGTGTCTGTAACCCACGCCACAGCCCATGGCAATACTGGATCCTTAACCCACTGAGCGAGGCCAGGGATCAAACCTGCATCCTCATGGATCCTAGTCAGATTTGTTTACACTGAGCCATGATGGGAACTCCTTAACAGTTGGAAATTTTCCTTTGTTCTTTTTTTTTCTTCAGAATGTTTTTACATTCCATTTCCCTCACAATATTTTATCCTCATGAAATATATTTTCACTAGAAATCTTAAAAAAAATCACCTTTTTATACTTTGTTCCAATAAAAATATATGTTAACTATTTAAAACATTTCAGTGACCATAAGTCTTAAAGTTTTGAAAAATTTCTGATGGATTTAGTTTAATTATGATAATTATTAACAGTAATGATAATAGTAGGCTGTCATAAAAATTATTTTAAATTATATATCAGCTGACCACTTATTTAGTCTGTTATTAATTCACTGTTGGTTAAAACAACATAAATATAAATTTTGATTAAAAATTATTAAATATGACAAAATTTTACTAGAAATTTCTTAGTGAGATGGGTGGAACTGGTTTCCTTTTAAACTTTTTTAATAAATCCACGTGTGAATATTACTTATTCACAGTCTGAGACAGAATTCAGCATCGATTCAATTTTTCCTTCCTTTTTAAAAAATACATTTTCCTGGAGTATAGTTGACTTACAAAGTTGTGTTAGTTTCAGGTGTACAATCAAGCGAATCAGTTACTTGTATACGTATATCTATTGCTTTTCAGGTTCCTTTCCCATGTAGGCTATTACACAGTATTGAGGAGGTTACCCTGTGCTATACAGTATGTCAGTTTTTCTTTCTTTCTTTCTTTTTTTTCTTTTTTGGGCCATACCTGCGGCATATGGAGGTTCCCAGGCTAGGAGTCTAATCAGAGCTGTTTCTGCTGGCCTACACAACAGCCACAGCAACGCCAGATCCGAGCCGCGTCTGCAGCCTATACCACAGCTCACAGCAATGCTGGATCCTTAACCCACTGAGGCCAGGGATCGAACCTGCAACCTCCTGCTTCCTAGTTGGATTCGTTTCTGCTGCGCCATGACAGGAACTCCAGTTTTTATTTCTTTTATTTTTATGGGTGCAAGTTCTGAAGAAAGTTGTTCACATTAATGTGAAAAGGGGTTTAGTTATAATGATTCATTACATTCTTTGAACTCTGTTTCTAAATTATATGACAAAAAACATAGCTGTCTAACATCAAAAGTTATTTTGAGTTATAGAAGAGCTGACCATTCATTTAGGTTTTTCTTCAATTTGTTCATATGAAAGAATTAAAAACACCAGACCTGCAAAATGATTTGTTACCCAGTTATCGATTCAGTCTGTCAGCTTCTGGGAGTTATACCAAAAAGGCTTTACCAAAACTTATCAATGACTATTCTTATTGCTTTTTCACTTAGAGGTATCTTGTTTAAACCAATATACTAAACATGATTTGGAAAATGTTAATTTTAATACCTTCCAATTATAATTTATATTAAAAATTATTTTGCCTTTCCACATGCTTTATTTTCATAAGTATTTTTAAATTGTGTATTTAGCTTAGTTTATAGAAAATATGGGGAGTTCCTTTGTGGTGCAGCGGAGATGAATCTGACTAGTATCCATGAGGATGTGGGTTTGATTCCTGGCCTCGCTCAGTGGGTCACGGATCTGGTGTTGCTGTGAGCTGTGGTGTAGGTTGCAGACGTGGCTCAGAGGATCCTGTGTTGCTATGACTGTGGTATAGGCCGGCAGCTTCAGCTCCAATTTGATCCCTAGCCTGGGAACTTCCATATGCCATGGGTGCAGCCCTACAAAGACAAAAAAGAAAAAAAGAAAAAAAAGAAAATATGGAACATATGAGCTAATAGGTAATGCTAGTCCTTATCATCAAACCATTAGCCAAATGAAATTTTCTGAGAAAGTCTCACTTTATTTTTCAATTAAAAAAAATGCTAATACACATCTTAAATAATCTTAAATGTGATTTCTTAAATGTGACAAAAGCTGTTTATGAATGGACTACATATATTCATGTGTTACTTGAAAAAAATTGTATGTTATATTTAACATTATGTTAATAGTAATAATATTTCCCATTTTAATAATAGCATCTGATAGTCAAATAAGGTCTCAACTTTCGGGAATGGTTTCTTTATGAATATGAGTGTTCTCAATGAAGGGTTTAAAGTATAGCTATTATCATAAGGCTATTTCTTATGATTACTTACTGAATCAATTCCATTCAGAGATCCTACATTGCCAACTTATCCCCAAACAACCTGAATATTGGTATTCACAGTTTTGAAAACTCTTTACCAGTTGATTCCTGAGTCATCGTGTGTTGTAATTTTATCATTTATATTGTTTTCAGTAAAACCGGGAATGATTGGAAACATCTATAGATTAATCAGTGTGTAAGTAATATCTTCTGTCTACTACAATTTTTGTCACAATCTGCTGAACAATGCCTCCTGAAATTTTGTGACCTCTACAAAGTATGATGGTGTCCATAAAGATTTAATAAAACTGTGCTGATGGACTTACCATCTATCGTCTTTTTAGCTATTCACTTGTGGAGCAGAATAATAACTTTTTTTGTTGTTATATAGGATCCTTACCAGCTTTAGCTGTGAGCAGTATTAATTTGTAAAAGCTTTCCAAAGTCAGTCTTAATTTCTGCTTGTAAATTGCTAATACCTTTCTTTAAGGTTTGAGTGTTTTGCAAATAAGAATGTAGCAAGAGAGATGGGTTTCATGCTATTGTTTGATAAGAATGTCTTAAGAGCAGAGTCTCTCATGGTCTTTGTGGAGCAGTGCATTCTTCAGTGTTTGGTCACTTTCCCTGAAGAGTTATATCCGAGGGGATTTTCTTGTATATTCCCATACCTCCTTTCTTAACTCTGTGTAGATTTTAACAAATTGCAAGTTAAGTGGCATTAGTTTATTGTTGAATAGCATGTCACAAATAGGCTTTATAAGGTATGATCCACTTTATTAGCAATTAAAATAATTTTATAAAGAACAGTACCATTTAAAAATGATAATAATGTCAACTGCTTCTTACCCTTAAATTATATTTTTCAGTATCATTGCAATCAGAATTAGATTCTTGCTATGGCTTTTTTCAAAGTTTGTTCCGCTAGTACCTTACTTAGATGTATAATTGTAGCATTCTTAATGTTCTTTGAACATAGGGGAAAATTCTACATATAGGAAAGTATTTGCATTAGCTATTGACACAACTCCATTTATATCAATATCTCATCTACAAGTGTATTGTTTGTATCATGAATATATAACGGGAAGTAGCTGCATATTTCTTCTTAAGCTATTTGTCAATTATCTATAAGAAGTACCTTGCAAGTGTGTTGCAGAACTAAGTTAAGAAACTCATGATTACATGCAGAATTAGACTGCCAGGTGAATTTGCTCACCTGTAATTTCTTTTCCATCAAGGTGATAGTAGTTCTGATTTGAAATTTTTTGTCTCAAAATTGGTAACTTCAGATTATTGACGTGACAAAAACAACCACATTACAGTTTATTTACAACTTACCCAGCTATCATGATCATTAACAATATGACATAACTGAACTGAAGTCTCATTTCTGTCATCTTCTATAAACAGGACCTATGTTTCTCAATCATTTATCTTAGGGTATAGTTGATATTTCACATCCTTCTGCTTACTTTTATCTTGCAAACATATATTGCTTTATGCTCTAAGGAAGTATTTGAGAAAGTGAAGTTTTATTTGGTCAGGGGGATCTAAAACTTTTCCATTAAATATAACCCTTTCTGAGGGTTTTTGGTATTAATTTTTACCAACCTAAGGAAATGCCCTTTTATCCTACTTTGATTACCAAGTTAAAGAGAGCTAGTTGTTCTAGGAGTTAATTTAGTCTTTTTAGTTTTCTAAGAGTTACTTTAAACCATTAAATGAATTTTATTAAATGTTTTTCTTCACTGATTTAGATAATCATATAATTTTTTTCTTTAATCTGTTATATTGACAGCATAAATAGATTTTTCTGGGGTTGCACTATCCTTTCATTCCTGGGGTTAAATTGTGGTTGATAGTAAGATAACATGTTTTTTAGTTGTCTTGGATTTTGTTATTTACATCTTAGTTTATGTTTTGACTCCACATATGGGTGAGTGAAATTGGCTTATGCTTTTCTTGTCTTAGGTCAAAATTACATTTGCTTCATCAAATGAGCTATATGACTTTTATTCTTTTGAAAATTTAATTTTATGGAACAGTTTATATGGGGTACGAATTAATGGTCCTTCAAAAATTTGGTAGAATTCACCTGTAGCATTGTAGCAGTTACTTTAGAACCCTACTTTATGCCTTCAGCCCACCCCAGATGATACCTGCAGATGGTTCCTGAATGTACCAATAGCTTCCTGCATCCCTTTGGGGCATTTTTTTTTTTTTTTTTGTCAAAGGACTAGGCTTAACCTGAAGGAGAGGTGTAAAAGTGAGCTAGTAAGTAAATACCTCAATGAACTAATAAATAAATACCCCAGCCTCCTTGCCCCTTAGTGGGATGATTCTAAGAGGGTCCCATCAAGACCAAGCTCCATGTGTCTCCAGAAATAACCTGCTCTTTAATTGACTGTTTATCGGCTTTTTTTTTCTTTCCATGTTTCACTTCCATACTCTTTCACTGTATTTCTTGGTATTTTTTTTATTTTTTGTCTTTTTGCATTTTCTAGGGCCGCACCCACGGCATATGGAGGTTCCCAGGCTAGGGGTCTAATTGGAGCTGTAGCCGCAGGCCTATACCACAGCCACACGCCACAGCCACAGCAACGTGGGATCTGAGCTGCCTCTTCGACCTACACCACAGCCCACGGCAATGCCGGATCCTTAATCCACTGAGCAAGGCTAGGGATGGAACCGGCAACCTCATGGTTCCTAGTCAGATTCGTTAACCACTGAGCCACTATGGGAACTCCTTGGTATCATTTTTTAAGCAGCCAAACCATATTCACATCTTTGGCTTAGGACCTGATTGTGGAAAAATCCAAAATAAGAAAAACCAAGTCTGCTTGAGATTTTTCTGTAGAAGAGCTATTAAATTTTTGAGAATTGGGATATAATTCATACACAAGAACATTCACCATTTTCAAGTGGTTCTTAGTATGTTCGCAATGTGCATTATCACTATTACCTAATTCTAGAACATTTTCATCACACTAGCAGTCACTCCCATTTCCCCTACCTACACCCAAACAACCAGTAATCCACTTTTTTTCTCTGTAGATTTACCTGTTCTGAACATTGTATATCAGTAGATTTATATAATATGTGGCCTTTTGTGTCTTGCTTCTTTCACTTAGTACAATGCTTTTAAGGTATCTTGTGCTATAACAAGAATTAGTACTTCATTCTTCTTATGGCTTAATAATATCCCATTGTATGCATATACCACATGTTGTATATTTGCTCACCAATTGAAGGACATCTAGATTGTTTGTACTCTTTAGCTCTTATGAATAATGCTGTTAGGACCGTATACCTACCCATCATGTGAACATGTAATTTCAGTTATTTTGGGTATTACTTAGTAATGGAATTCTAGGTCATATGCTAATTCAATGTTTAAATTTTTAAAGAGCTGCCGAACTGTTTTTAACAGCGACTATACCATTTTATGTGGGTACCATGACTGTTCAACGTTTGCAACATCTCTACATCCTCACCAGCATTTACAATTTTCTGTTAAAAAAATTATATCTATCCCAGTGAGTGTGAAGTTCTTTTTTGAGTTCATCTGCTGCCACCCCTGTCCACTATGGATATGGCTGAAATTGGGTGTGAGCCAATGAATATCAAAATCACCTGCAGCATGAGTCTTAGGATGGATTTCATGCAAAAAATGTGATGTCCTGGGTCATTGGAGACTGGGTTTGAGTCCTGGCCGTATTATCAGCTGGAAGACCTTGTCTATGTGACTTGACCTTTTCAATCTTCAGTTTCTTCATCCATAACTGAGGTTTAGATTAAATGAGATACCAAATATAGCAGAATCAGAAGAACTCAAAAAATGCTGTGTTGTTAGTGGCGGTAGCAGTGGTGGTTGTAGTGGCTGTGGTGTTATTGGTAGTAGTACCAGGGTTTTGGCTATAGCCTAGAGTTTTACTCACAATCCAGTCTTTGCAAAGTGTGTTCTGCAGATCAGCAAAAGCAACATCCCCTGGGAGATTGTTAAAAATTCAGAATCCCTGCCTCTCTGACCCAGACTTAGGAGTTGGAGTCTGCATTTTAGTAAGATCCCTGGTGATTGGAAAGCACATTATAGTTTGAGAAGCACTGGTCTTTTACATCATTTTGCCATTCTCAACTTATCTAACTCATAATAGTGAGCAGTTTCCTCAATTCTGTTTTAAATTTTTGTAGCATCTTTTTTTTGAGGTACAGTTGTTATTAAAAAAACTGTGCATGTTTAACATATACAGTTTGATGGCTTTGAACATATCCATACATCATCACCAGGATCAAGGGAATAAACATACCCATTGCCTCTAAAACAAACAAACGAACATATAAGTAAATGTGCCCACCCAATTAAAAAACCTAGTAATGTTACAAAATCATTTGGGTTAGATCAAAAGTAGGACATTGATTGAACAAGTTTGGAAACCTCTAAGGTAAGACTGTATGTATTTTACTTTCATTTAAGAGGTTAAGCAATTTTAAAATAGATTAAAAAATCTTAAAATACTTTGTGCATTTTGACTTTTGATTATAATAATACTTGTGTTTGGAAAGTTCTTAAATGTTATTTTACTTTTTTCTTAAAGAAATTTCATAAGTCCCATGATACTCATTATAGGAATTTGCTAAACAAATGTTTTAAAGGTAGTAATGTATAACTGCTATATATTTATTTTTAATATATTAATATCCTCATTTGTTGAACATGCCTTGGTGTTTTCTAGGTACTTGGGATACAGCAGTGAACTAAAATAGGCAAACATCTCGTACTTTTCTGGGGGATATATTCTAATTAGGAGATGTGCACAACAAATAAATGGGTCACTTTGCTGTACAATAGAAACTTAAACAACATTGTAAATCAACTGTAATAAAAAATAAGTATTAGAAAGTGTAAGTGCCCTGGAGAAAATGAAAATCTAGCTAATTAATTTTGGATGATGTTGGAATTTTAATTTGGATGGCTTTTTTAAAAAGTGACAGTTGAAGAACAATGTGAAAGAGATCAGGGAGCTAGCATTGCCTATGTCTAGGGGAAGAGCAGTTCAGATTGAGGTAATAGTAAAGATCCTGTGGTAGGGGCATGCCTAATGTGTTTGAAAAATAGCAAGCAGGTCATTGTGGCTGGAACAGAGCAAGTGGGTGAGATTAGTGAAACACAAAGTAGAGTGAGATTGCAGATGACCTTTTGAATCTTGTAAGGACTTTGGCATTTATTCTGAGCAAAATGGGGAGTATGAAAAGATTCTAACCAAAAACATGACATGATGTGACTTACATTTTAAAACATTTTAAAGGGTTTACTTTGATAGTTTTACGAGGACGTATTAACAAGGAGACCATTTATGGGGTTATCGCAATAATTCAGGCAAGTGACTTAGATTGGGGGTCATGGTAAGGGTGGTGAGGTGTCATCTCTGTAGATATATTTTAAAAGTAGAATCAAAAAGGTTTGCTGGTGGAATTTATGTGAGGTATGAGAGAAAAAGATTATTTCGGTATCTTTCGCCTGAGGCTAACTGGGAGAATGGGGAATTGCCATTAGCTGTCCTGAGTCAGGGAGTTCCCTTCATGGCTCAGTTGTGTTCAGTCCCTGGCCTCGCTCATTGGGTTAAGGATATGGTGTAACCATGAGCTGTGGTCTAGGTTGCAGATGCATTGCTGTGGCTGTGGTGTAGGCTGGCAGCTGTATCTCTGAATTGACCCCTAGGCTGGGAACTACCATATGCAGCGCATGTGACCCTAAAAAGCAAAAAAAAAAAAAAAAAAAAAAAAAAAAAAACCAAAAAATCGCTAGTGAGAATCTGAGAAACGGGTAAATGAAGCTTTATTCTTTGAAACTTTTTTCTTTTTCTCTGAATTAACATCTCTTTAAAAATTTCTCCTCCCTGAGAGTATTCTAGAGATTTCTGTTTCACCATATTTCACTAGTAGTTTGTTGCTGTTTCCTCTAGTTTTACACCTTTAATTCTTTTCAATTTGGATAAAGCATCATTTTATAACTTTCATATAATTATATTCTGGCCTCTTCCTTTTATAGGACATCCTCTTCAGACGTTGTCATGAAGTTCTGTTCTCCATTTTAAATGAAACCTTCTGGGTGATATGCATACAGTTTAAAAAAAATTAAGCTTGGAGTTCCCGTCGTGGTGCAGTGGTTAACGAATCTGACTAGGAACCATGAGGTTGCGGGTTCGATCCCTGCCCTTGCTCAGTGGGTTAACGATCCAGCGTTGCGGTGAGCTGTGGTGTAGGTTGCAGACACGGCTCGGATCCTGCGTTGCTGTGGCTCTGGCGTAGGCTGGCAGCTACAGCTCCGATTAGACCCCTAGCCTGGGAAATTCCATATGCCGTGGGATCGGCCCAAGAAATGGCAAAAAGACAAAAAAAAAAAATTAAACTTTATTGCCTCCAATTTAAACCATAACTTTAAATTTATTGAAATGATTTTATAGTTCTATAATTTATACAGCATACCTTTTAAGTTTTAAATATTGGAAAAGAAAATATCAGCTGAGTATGTTTGTATTTCCTCTCTTGAAACCAATATGCAGTGGAAATTAATTATCCTGATTAATATCATCACATTTTGTAATGTAGAATAATGATACTCTTTGAACTCACTTTTTAATTTTATTAAAGTTATTATATTTTTAACTGAAATTAAGTTATTTTTAGGGAAAAAGTAGGTTAACATTGTAGTACTAATAGGCAGAGAATCCAGTGAGCCCAGAATGAACAAAGTGCTATAGCACAGACTAGTGGAAAAACTTAATAACTGCAGAAAAGTTCACTTCCTTCAACTTGCTAGATGTACCTACTGTTTTAAGAGTTGTTTTTAAACTTAAAATGCAATTCTGAATTAAAGTAATATTTAAATATTTATTATGAAGGCAACAACTACCTTTTCTGATAATAATCAATATACAATTCTTCTCAATGACTAATTCACTTTGATAACCACTCCCCTAGTTTTTAATAAAATTAAATTTAGAACCAAGTTTATAAAATTAATTACATGCTTTGATGAAAAGAAAAATAAAAACAACACTTCAAAATATGTAGTTAATTGGTTTCCATTTGCTTCTTTAGATTAAAATTTTTTTTTAAATTTTAATTTTAGGGCCGCACTCAGGGCATACGGAGGTTCCTTGGCTACGGGTCCAATCTGAGCTGCAGCTGCTGACCTACACCACAGCAGTGGCAACGCCCGATTCTTAACCCACCGAGCAGGCCAGGGATCGAATCTGCAACTTCCATGGTTCCTAGTCAGATTTGTTTCCGCTGCACCACAATGGGAACTCCTAATGGGTTCCCTTTTATATAATCCTGATTCCCTTACGTACACCCCTTCATTTAGAAACAACAACAACCCTGGAAGTAAGCTGTATTGTATTTTAATTAGTTCTCAGTTAACTAATATATTTATATTAATACACATTTACTTTTAGAGTGATTATGAGTATCAGTAAGTGTTTTCTTTAGTACAGTTAATTGTAATTGGTTGATAGTCTGATTCCTAGTTATATATTCCCATCTCCTATTACTGTTTTTTCTTTTCTCTTTTTTATTTTGAGATATTTCAAACATGTTGAAAATTTTAGAGAATACCAAACAATTATACAAATCTTAACATTTATCATATTTGTTTTGTATATTTTTAGAGATAGAGCAATTATCTTGAATGCTTATTATTCCATACTTGTTCTGATTTGTATAGTTTAACTTTATACACTGCTAATAAATATACAGTGTTATTGTGCAAGTTTTTTTTTTTTTTTGTCTTTTTGCTATTTCTTGGGCCGCTCCTGCGGCATATGGAGGTTCCCAGGCTCGGGGTCTAATCGGAGCTGTGGCCGCCAGCCTACGCCAGAGCCACAGCAACGCAGGATCCGAGCCGCGTCTGCAACCTACACCACAGCTCACGGCAACGCCGGATCGTTAACCCACTGAGCAAGGGCAGGGATCGAACCCGCAACCTCATGGTCCCTAGTCGGATTCGTTAACCACTGCGCCATGATGGGAACTCCCGGTTTTTAAATTTATATTATGGACCATGCTGTAAAGATTTTTCTGAAACTTGTTTTAACTCCAAATTTAGATTCATCTAAATATAATTCATCATTTTGACTGCTGAATATAATTCTTCTGCATGAATACGCTCCAGTTTATTCATTGTCATGTTGATTGAGGTTATCTAAATTTTTTTCCTGGTAAAAACAGTGCTCCCTGTTCATGTCTTCTTGTGCTTGCTTGAGAATTTCTGAAGGGGAGAAGTAACATTTTAGGTCATGGTGTGTATAAGTATCCATTTTCATTTTCACTAGATACTGTAGAATGATCTCTCCAAACTATTTGAAGTAATTTTCAATCCTGGGAGGCATGCTTTTGCATACTGGTTGCTCTACTTCCTCTTAATGCTTGGTATTGTCAGACTTTTAAATGTTGCCAAACTGATGGGAGTGGAATAGTAACTCATTGTTTTAAATTTATTTTTTTTGACTGGTGAGATTAAGCTCCTTTTTATTTGTTTATTGTTCATTTAGATTTCTCTGTGGAATTGTATATTCATTTTTTTGACCTGTTATACTGCTGTGATGTTTGTCTTTTTCTTGTCGAGCTATGGAAGTTCTTCATGTATTCTGAATGCATATCCTTTATTAACTTGTATATATTGAAATAAAACCTATCCCAGATTGTGGTTTTTCTTTTTAACTTGTTTATCATATTATTTTTCTATTCAAAAATGTTTAAACATTTCAATACAGTAAATTTTCTCTTTTTTATAGTTTGTCCTTTTTGTATTTAGGAAATATTTTGTTTCTTGACAAATCTTTTTTTTTTTTTTTTTGGTCTTCTTGCCTTTTCTAGGACCGCTCCCACGGCATATGGAGGTTCCCAGGCTAGGGGTCCAATTGGAGCTGTAGCCGCTGGCCTACACCAGAGCCACAGTAATGCAGGATCCAAGCCTCATCTGCATCCTACACCACAGCTCACGGCAATGCCGGATCCTTAACCCACTGAGCACGGCCAGGGATCGAACCCGCAACCTCATGGTTCCTGGTCCGATTCGCTAATCACTGAGCCACAACGGGAACTCCACTGACAAATCTTTTTGATATTTATTCTTTAGAACGTGAGTCAGTGTTTAGTCCATTTGGAATGGATTTTTGTATATGGATGTGAGATGTGAATCTATTTTTCTCCGACTGTGGAAAACCAGTTGTCTTGGCTGTATTAATTCAATAGTGCTTCCTTTCTCCACTAATTTGTAATGTCAGGACTGACATGTGTGGGAATCTGCTTCTAGAGCCTCTATTGTGCTCCATATCCTATTTACCGTCTCTCTACTAATACCACGGTCTTAATTTCTATCACTTTAAAATAAGTAGAGAAAGTCCACTTTAACTTGTTCTTTATCTTCAGAATTATCTAGGTTTTTCTTATCTTTGGCTCTTCTATATTCATTTTAGAATAATAGCTTGGTAAATTCCATGAAAAAGCTGGTAGGAGTTTGATTAAAATTGCATTGAACTTTATAGATTTAATTTGGGAGACCGACATCCTTGTGTATTCGGTCTTATTATCCCTCAGAATATATATCTTTTCACTTATATTAAGCCTTCTTTTAGACTCTTGTATATTAATTATCTTTAAAATAGGTACCTTTAAAATTTTTCTTTAATGTTTGTGATTGGTTATTAGTGGTGTCCAGAAATACTGTTTATCTTTGTCTACCTTTTCTTTTCTTTTCTTTTCTTTTTTTAATGATTGCTCCAGCATTTCAAATTCTCCTAGGCTGTTTTATTTATTGATTCACTTTTGGGTCACACCATGACATGCGAAAGTTCTCAGGCCAGGGAAACCTGAGCCACAGCAATAACAATGACAGATCTTTAACTTACTGAACCACAGGAACTCTTCTACCTCTTTGATCTAGGAAACTCATGGAGTTCTCTCAGTACTTTTAACATGTTGTCTGTTTTCTTGGGTTTTTCTATCATAATCAAATGTTATTCACAATCATATAATATTCAGATAAGGACAGTTTTATTTCATCCTTTTTCTTGTCTTATATATATGTGAGATTTATGAATAAGCTAGTTCCTCCAGGACAGCATTTAATAGAAGCAGTGATAACTTAGCTCATTCTGACTTTAAGGGAAATGCTTTTACTTTTTATCCTTAAGTATAAAATAGGATATAGAGTTTTCGTAGGTACTCTTTGTCAGGCTTAAGTATTGCTTTTCTATTTCTTGTTTGCTAGATTTGATTTTCACATGAACAAACCTTACATTTTATGAATACTGAATGGTTTTTTTTTGGTATCTGTTGAAATGATCACCTTTTCTGTTTTAATCTATTAATGCAGTAGATTACATTGGTCTATGTTCTTTTTTTTTATCTTTGTAGTACTTTTATTTCAATGTACTGTATAATTAAAAACATTTTTTTATTACTCGAATTTATCACATCTGTAGTTGTATAATGATCATAACAATCCGATTTCACAGGATTTCCATCCCACAGCCCAAGCACATCCCCCCACCCCCAAACTGTCTCCTCCAGACACCATAAGTTTTTCAATGTCTGTGAGTCAGCATCTGTTCTGCAAAGAAGTTCAGTCTGTCCGTTTTTCAGATTCCACATGTCAGTGAAAGCATTTGTTGTTGATGTCTCATTGTATGGCTGACTTCACTTAGCATGATAGCTTCTAGGTCCATCCATGTTGCAAAAAATGCTGGTATTTCGTTCTTTTTAATGGCTGGGTAATATTCCATTATGTTTATGTACCACATCTTCTTGATCCACTCCTCTGTCAATGGACATTTAGGTTGTTTCCATGTCTTGGCTATTGTAAATAGTGCTGCAATGAACATTGGAGTACATGTGTCTTTTTGAATCGTGGTTTTCTCTGGGTAGATGCCCAGGAGTGGGATTACTGGATCAAATGGTAAATTATTCTTGGAGTTCCTATTGTGGTTCAGTGGGATGAGAACCCGACACAGTGCCAGTGAGGCTTCAGGTTCGATCCCTGGCCTCACTCAGTGGGTTAAGAATCTGGCATTGCCACAAGCTTCGGCGTAGGTCTAAGATGTGGCTTGGCAGCTATGATCTGGCATTGCTGTGGCTGTGGTGTAGACCGGAAGCTGCCTCTCTGTTTTGACCCCTAGCCTGGGAATTTCCATATGCTGCAGGTGCCGCCCTAAAAAGAGAAAAAAGGTTACTCTTGAATTTAATTGTAATTCTTTTGTTATGTTAGGTTCTTTTTGTACATTTCTTTCTCATATGTTTTTGATTTATTAAGATTTTAAGATCAATCCTTTCTGTTTACACTATTGGCCTATGGTTCTACTTTTATGTTGTCTGTGGTAGGCTGAAAGTGGCCCCTCAAAAAGTGTCCGTGTTCTATTCTCTGAACCTGTGAATAAACTTAAGATGCAAAACAAACAAGCAAATATTTTTGCAGATGTGATTCAGTAAAAATCTTGTGATGGGGAGATTATCTGCATGGACCCTAAATGTGATCATTTGTATCCTTTTAAGTGGGAGGCAGAGGGAGATTTTACGTGCACAGGGAAGGTGATGTGAGGATGTAGAGCAGGGGGTGATCCAAAGATGCTGTTTTTGAAGACTGGATTGATGTGCCCACGAAGAACGCTGGTAGCCATCAGAAGCTGATTGCCAGAAGGGGCAAAGAACTAATTTTCCTTAGAGCCTCCTAAAGGAACGTGGCCCTGTTAATACCTAGATTTTGGCCCATTGATGCTGAATTTAAATTTAGACTTCTGGTCTTCAGAACTGTGAGAGAATAAATTTCTGTTGTTTTAGACCACTAGTTTGCGGTAGTTTGTTACAGCAGCCTTAGGAAATGAATCCAACGCCCCTTTCTCGTTTTGCCATTAAAATCTTCCTAGTCTTATAAATTGCATTGGGGAACTTACCTTTTTTTCCTCTTTTTATAATAGTTTGAAAAAGTTTGGGATTATCTGTTTTTTCAGTGTTTGGTCATTGTTGGATGTAAAACCATCTAGACCCTGTAGTTTTTTCGTCTTCGCTCTTTCCTCCTCTTTCCCTCCGTGCCTCCTTTCCCCTGAGCTTATCCTTTTCTTATTAACAATTTTGTGGTTGCATCATGTAGTGTCTGAACTCTCTAGTCCAGAACTAGGTCTTCAGGAGTAAGCTAGAATCTTGTCTCCATCTTGATATTTAGTGATATTACAAATTTAATATATTGGTGATATTTTAAATTGATGATATTGCAAATTCATATATACAATCCAAAGTCATGGTTGGCTTTGTTATAAGACTATCCACCAGCCTAAGCCCATAGCTCTGTGTAATCTGTAGTTTAGGGCACCTTTCTATAGCATTTTCTAGCTCCTTTTACTAATGAAGTAGGCCCTGCATATCAAGACATGAACCTGATCCCAGGTTTTCATTTTACCTGAAGCACACTTAGTTCTGTTATCTCAAAAGAGCTATGCTCTCGGCCGTTGATGCCTGTTTTTTGGCTTGGAGTACAGTGGCCCTGAGGCTTCAGCTCTGCTTGTATCCCTTCATTTTGTTGTTGTTGTTGTTGTTGTTTTAATTTAACTTAACTTATTTATTTCTATTTTCTCTATATTTATTTATAAACTAAACTTCTGGGTGCAGAAAAAAATCTTTTTCTACAAGCAATGTCTATCTTAGCAGGAAGATGTTAAAAGTTAGGGTCTATATCATGACATGAAACAAACTAAAATATAGAAATTAGAGTTTAAGGAAATTAGAAAGAGGGGTAAAGATTTAAGTTTAGTCAGAGTGGTAGAGGTCACTATAATTTTTAATTCTTTATAATTTCTCTGAGGCTTTAAGTATAAGTTAAATTGCATTTCTGGCAATTGTGTGTTTTGTGATAAATAGTGCAGATATCTAAAATTTTTAATAATATTGACTGTGGCAATACAATAAATGATGTTTTCAACTTATTTTTCTTTCTTTTTCACTTCATTTCCTGTCTTTTAATATTTGACATCTCAAATTGCCAAAATATGAGAGATTGACCTGCATCTCACATAATTATGGGTATTACAAAGTCATTGAAATTGCTATTCAATTATCTGATTGTCTCAGTTTTCTAATTTAATTTGTTGTAAGGTCATGGGATTAATACTCAATGACCTAATCACATTTAATTTGTTAAAACCAGTTTTAGTTTCACTTGAAAACTCTCTTTTTGGAGTATATTCACAACATGAATTAACCCTTCAATACTTATGATACCGCTGTCTTTACAAAGGAACTAGCCTAATACTAACATGCTGTGAATAGCACACTGAGGTTCAGCCATGGGTAATAGTGGGTCCCATATCCCCCTGCCCTGCAGGTACATAGAGTGTTCCTTTTGACTCTCCAAACTGACTTTGTTCTCTACTTTCTGTTATTTACCTGGAGTCCTTTTACCTTTGATCTGTTGTACTGTCTCTTTAAATTACTGACTTCAGTTAATTTTGCTATGTTTAAAACTTGGCACTTTAAAAATTGTTTCTTTAAGTAACATCAGCTTTGGATAGTATAGAGTATTATCTTATCCTTGCAAAACCTACTTTGGTTACTAGATTCATTTCCTGTGCTCTCCAGCCTCCCACTGCACAACTCCTACCCAGAGCAATTATCCATTATACCAGAAACTTGAAGCTCCCAGTTCTTTCTATAGGTATGGATATGGTCCAAACTTTCTCCTTAGGTGAATGTTAATCTCTGGACATAGCTGACAGTATTCAGATCATGGTGTAATAGGTATATTATATTTGAAGTGCTTTTGGTTTAGATTATTTTGTCAATAAGCTGGCTTCTTTTTTCCTTTTTGCTATGAAGGCAGTGGATGAGTTAAGGGAAGCTAAGGAATGATGATGTGGGAAGCCTGAAGCTCATTGGTTCAAGCCTAAGGGTACTTGGAGACAGTGACAGGTGTACAGAAAAGGGAATTTAGGGAAGAGCCTGCCCCTTCTATTCTTGTACATTGTGAGGAATGAGAAAGAAGACAGAGGTGAGGCCAAATGGTAAGCAGAGATATGTTCTAGTCTCCTCTTTCTAGGCTTTGATGAAGCCTTTCTATGCAGGATGAGAATGCATATTAGTCAAAAGGCAGCTTTTACCTTTCTTAATATTTGAGGTTCTTGAAAGAGATCATCTTTCACCCACCTGTGGCATAGATACTTAAGAGCGTACTTGGCAGTGAATCATGGTTAGGCAAAGAAAGGGCCAGCATTAGCTTTTCAGAATTATCCTTAGTTCCAGTGTGGCATGGCGGGCACAAAAATAGCTGCATGTCCCTGTCATGAGACCCCGTGATGAGGAATGATGTCACTTTGCAGAGGAGACTGCAGAACAGATATGTTTGGGCCATTGCTGAATAGAGGATTGTTCAGAGACTAAGAGGAGTCAGCAGTGCCTTGGGAGCTAAAGTGAGATCAACTCAGTAGTGGAGCACAATCTTGCTAGAGAAACAAGACTATGGATGGAATAGATCAGCTTTAGATTTCGGCAGCCGAAGTCCCACAGGATACCTAGACACTTTCTTGGAAAACAGCAGGGAAAAGGATAGAAATATAAGAAATAGAGAATTTATCTAAAGGAGCTATTTAGCAGATTAAAATTTAGTAGGTGATTTTAAAAGAAATCTGACTAGTATGCTGTTGAAGAAAATTGGATAAAAAATAAAGAAATAGGAAATTCCCGTTGTGGATTAGCAGTAATGAGCCCAACCAGTATCCATGACGATGCAGTTTCAATCCCTGTCCTCAATCTGGTGTTGTGTGAACTGCGGTGTAGGTCCCAGACGCGGCTTGCATCCGGTATTGCTGTGGCTGTGGCTGGCAACTGTAGCTCCGATTCGACCTCTAGCCGGAGAACTTCATATGCCGCCCTAAAAAGCCAAAAAAAAAAAAAAAAAGAAAAAGGAAAAGAAAAGAAAAGTAATAAACAAGTTACATTTTTTTGTGTGTGTAGTTTTTCACAGCCCTAACAATAGCCAGCTAAGACTTGGAAGTATCCTAGGTAAAAGTTTCTTCTGCACTGCTGCCATCTCCTGAGAGACTCATGGAAGACACCATTAAACTTCCCTGCTTCAGCCTACAAAGGTAGACTGTAGGTAGAGATGCCATGCTTATGGTTCATGGGGAATCTGGGATGGTCTTGCTGCTTGTCTAGGGGTTATCAGATGAAGGAAATTTACTGATATTTGTTTTATAATCTAGAAGCCTATTTTATTGAGATTACAGTGATCTTTTAATTGCTTAAGGAACGCATATGAAAAACTTCAGCCCTCTAAGAAAGGTAGGGGCAGGTACTTCAACTTTCTCAATGCATCACAGTCGTGCTGGGGAGAGGGGCTTGGAGGTTTATAGCCCAAATTGCCACTAAATTCTGCCTTTTGAGATACAGAAACACCATAGGTCAATGATGGGAACACTTTAGGGTAAAGGTGTATTTGAGCCTTTCCACATTTCTAGGCCCCTTGCAGACCTCTACACTTCTCTCTCTCTTTTTTTTTTTCTCCCTAAACACAGTCTAGGCCAGGGGAGAGACTTTTGTAGCATTGATCATAATTGTAATCTAGATAATATTTGTGCAATTATTTGCTTATTGTCTCCCCCACTACACTTTAAACTGCATAGCAAAATCTATGTCTGCTGAGCTTTATTCACCAGCTCTTATCATAGTATCTGGCACATACTAGGCATTTAGTGAATATTGTATGAATGAATACATAATTAATGAATTAATGTTAATAGTTATTTGCCCATCTATAAATAAAATGCAATTTTATGGTCTGAATTAATTTTTATGGTAAAGTACAGCTTTGTCCAAGTTTATTTACTAATACTAAATGTAGTATTAATCTTTTAGTAGACTGTATGATTTACATTATATTCAGTGATGTGCTGATCAATGCTAATAACAACAGGTTCTCTGTAAGAAAAAGCCCTGATTGTGGCATTTTCCAATTTTAATAGTCTAAAAACATTTACTGTGGCTGCTTTCTAGTAACCCACATTACTTCATTGAATGTGGAGTTGGGGAGAAATGCACACAATTGGTTCTTAGGACTCATTGAAAGCTGGCTTCAGAACAACACTGAGGTGCATTTATGTGCCAGTTTTAGTAATGCGATGTTCTCCACATACAAAAAAAATTGTGCTGGTGACACATTCAATAGAAAATGTACTTTAAAAGGATTTTGAATTAGTAAGGAAATGCTATCAACTGTAAAGTTAAGTTCAAAAAGTTTCTGTAACATTATAATAGAGGTTTATTTCTCATCTGTGTCAAGTTCACACCGGTGTGGCTGATTAACAGAGGGCAGCCTTCCAAGTACTCATTCAGATTCCCAGGCTCCATTTTTAAGTTTTTTTGATGATTCATTTATCCCCCAGAATCTTGAATGAATAGCATGACAGTAGCATATGAGAGTTTGAATGGTCATGGAAATGGCACACATCATTCCACTTATAGTCCGTTGGACAGAACACAGTCATATGGCCATGGCCATCTCTAACTACAAGAGAGATGGGGAAATGTAGTTTTCTAAGACACAAAGGAAATAAGTTTAATAGCTAGCTAGCATCTTCCACAGTTTTCTGGTCATGTGTGAGGATTAAACTGTTCAATTACATTCTTTTCTGACAAATGCACACATTTATAAGCATTATAGATGAGCAGTAGAGTCTGGTCTATTAGAGGTAGAGTCTAGTAAATTCTTTTTTTCTGTGCAAAGTTAGTTGGTCTTATGAACTTTGTCTGTGGTCTTATCAGCACCAAACTCTAACCAGTAATCCTTCCAATCTCTGAACTGTTGTATTATTTACTACCCCTATTTAGATGAAAATCAGAGTTTTCAGAGCTTTAAATTCCTTTAAGCTATTACATGCACTTAACACAATTTTGTTTTTTGACTTTTCAGTTTAGGTACTATATTTACAATTTTTATGGTTTTAAAGAGATACTTCTACCTTCCTTAATTTCTTCCCCTTTTTAATTCTGCCAAAGATGTTTGTGGAATGGAACATATGGTAATAAGTGACAAATTTGGGTCATTAGTATTCCGTCTCTAAATTGCTATTACTTTGAAAATTTTGGCGTATTTAGAACTGAAAGGAATAATAATTTATAATTTTAAACCCTCTGTGTCTTTGTATTCTTTGGGCCTAGATATTTTTTGATATTTATGATGACAAGCTAAAACTAATAGGCTCTGGAGTTCCCGTCATGGCTCAGTGGTTAATGTATCTGACTAGGAACCGTGAGGTTGAGGGTTAGATCCCTGGCCTTGCTCAGTGGGTTAAGAATCCGGCCTTGCTGTGAGCGGTGGTGTAGGTTGCACACTCGGCTCAGATCCTACATTGCCATGGCTGTGGCCCTGGTGTAGGCCAGCGGCTACAGCTCCAATTAGACCCCTAGCCTGGGAACCTCCATATGCCGCTGGTGCAGCCCCAGAAAAGACAAAAAAACAAAAACAAAAACAAGAACCTAATAGGCTCTAACCATGGTGATTTGTAAGCATATATATTTCCAAGATATTTTTTTAACAGCATTTGTCATAAAGCACATTTGCTGGTTAATGTAATTGGTTAAAGCATTCCATTAATGAAAGTCCTGTTGTTTTATTCCCAAATTAGTTTTTCTCCACACACACAGAATTTACCGCTAATAACCTTATTTCATAGCCAGTAAGTGAAAAGTCATCTCATAGCATGTACATGTGTATGTGTTTGTAAGGCATGGTTCAGTATCATCAATTTGTAAGTTAAGATGTGTGTAAAGGGCTTCAGATGAAAGCGTTAGTCCCTGTACTGCTTAAGTGAGTGGATTTAGGCTTCCTGAGATTTAATAAACTACTTTTTTTTTCTTTTTTTCTTTTTACAGCTGCCCCTATGGCATGTGGAAGTTCCAGGGCTAGGGTCCATTCGGAGGTGCAGCTGCTAGCCTACACCACAGCCACAGCAATGCCAGATCCAAGCTGCATCTGTGACCTACGCTGCAGATTGCTGCAACGCCAGATTCTTAACTCACTGAGCAAGGCCAGAGATCACGCCCACATCCTATGGATACTAGTCAAGTTCTTAACTCCCTGAGCCAAAATGGGAACTCCTAATAAACTATTATCTAAGAGTAGGAGGAGATAAGAAAAAAGAGAAGGTTAATGGGTGTTAGGATATGAGGATTATTAGAAGCCAACAGTTTAGGGGGGAACATAAAAACTAGTCAGAATAAGAACAACCAGTGGGGATAGCCCAGAGTGTATGGGAAGTATTAATATGTAGAGAGTCTTCAATAGGAACCAAACTCTTTCATACCTTTCACTCATTTATCTTATATAAATATCCACTGGGTGTTAACAGATGAGAAAAACTAAGCCCACAGTGCTTCCAAGTCTTTTTCTAATTTTTTTTTGTCTTTTTTTGTCTTTTTAGGGCTGCACCTGTGGCATATGGAGGTTCCCAGGCTAGGGGTTGAATTGGAGCTGTGGCTGCTGGCCTACATCACAGTGTGTGATCTATACCGCAGCTCACGGCAGTGCTACATCCTTAACCCACTGAGCAAGGCCAGGGATTGAACCTGCGTCTTCATGGATGCTAGTTGGATTCGTTTCCTTTGAGCCACGATGGGAAATGATGCTACATGGAAATAATGCTATTTGTACAATGAATAAATTTAAATTTATAAATCCATACAAATCATAAAATTAACTAGTTTACACTGAGGTAAATTGGTAGGGCTGATCATGGCCTCCCTTGACAAATAATGAAGCAGCATTAGGATGTTTCTGCAGGTGATCATGATTAGGTAAAGTCTGTTTTATAAACTTTGACTCTCATTTCACTGTCAGTTAACGAGGTGCAAAAGGATGTTATTCTTCAATATGCTGAGTGTGACTTAGTTAAATTCATATCATAGAGTCATATAGATGTATTATTACTGTAACATGAATAGTAATTTATTTAAAATAAAGCAGAAAAGTTGAAATTCAAACTTTAACAATATTTTGTGGCTTTATATTTAGTGTGCCTTTCACTTTTAAAAGAGATCTGCAGTACTTACATTTGTCACAAGATGGCATTGAAAAGCTGAAGATTTTGATTGGAAGTTGATTTGAGACTATGGATGAGTTAGATGTATTTATATATCTTTTGTATTCAAATCAAAAGAAATTTGAACTATGACCTGTTTTTTTTTAAAAAAATTGGTGATATTTTGGTATTTTCATGTCAAAAGTACTTTCTTATTTATTTATAAAAGCAAGCTATCACCAAAAATTGATGTTATTGATGACTAATTCTTTGGGAAATGGATAAAACATAAGTCTTAGTGTAATATTATAAAACATTTTATTATAATACATCTCCCATAAAGACTTTCAAATAAATTCAAGTTAGCAAGCATTTAGGGTTTACTGTTCTATAATTTGTAAGGTTTCATTATACAAATAGAGGATATAGACCTTGCCCCCAGTAAGCTGTGAATTTGGTTGGGGAAAAGAGAAATGTCTATACAATTTGAAGAGAGAAGAAAATGATAAAAAAAAGTGATCAGGTACAGTATTGTGTGATACGCACTATAAAAACAATATGAGCTGGAATGATGAACAATTAAGCAAAAATTTTAAACGGTGTTTTACAGAAATATCCTAGTATCAGTTGAAAATACCATGTTGAATTTTTCTTTTACTGTGATTATTTGTACTATAATTTATGTAAACTATGAGGAAATGTTTAGTGATCTGGAGAGCTAAAATTACATGTTTGACATATAGTCAAATATCAAAAAACACTTGAAATACAAACTCACCTTTTATTTCATGAATGTATGATTTTGGTTTTATTCCGATTAATTGAAAAACAATTTTCAGAAGAGGGTGAAGTTTTTCTAGTCACACAGGTATTATTTTTAATAGTGTTAGATTCCTGGAGTCTGAAGAACATATCCTTTAAAAAAATCAACATCGGAGTTCCTGTCGTGGCACAGTGGTTGACGAATCCGACTGGGAACCATGAGGTTGCAGGTTCGGTCCCTGCCCTTGCTCAGTGGGTTGACGATCCCGCATTGCCGTGAGCTGTGGTGTAGGTTGCAGATGCGGCTCGGATCACGCGTTGCTGTGGCTCTGATTGGACCCCTAGCCTGGGAATCTTCATATGCCGCGGGAGCGGCCCTAGAAATAGCAAAAAGACAAAAAAAAAATCAACATAGAATGGTGTTACCTGAGGATTCATGGAGGAAGAAAATAGGACTTGCTGTTTTAATGGATATAGATTTTTAATTTTGCAAAATGAGCAAGTTTTGGAGATCTGTTTTACAACCATGTGAATAAACTTAGTGCTGCTGAACTGTACCCTTAAAAATGGTTAACATGGTATAGTTTATGTAAAGTAACCTCCTAAAATTATGAACAATTAAAGGTTTCTATTGTGGATCAGCAATGTTGCTAGCTTTATTTTAGCCATTAGGACCTACTCAAGAGAAATAAAAGCCCCCTCAGGAGGACTTAATATAATTGGTGGAAGAATAGAAAGTAGTCTATTGTAGGTCCGTCATATACCAGGCATTGTGCTAGACTTTTTATATAAATTATTTCAGTGCTGAAAACAATATAGGAAAATGAGTATAATCATCCCTGATCTCTTATGTTATCATTAAGGAAACTAAGTTTTATAGGTACCATGTTGAAGGTTGCAGTTTCTAGTCTTAGAATTGGGCTTTAAACTCTAGACTGTCTAAGCTCAAAATCCATTTCTGGATGTTATACTATGCCTCTAATTTAAATAAAAAAACAATGCAAATAAACAACTAGTAATTTTACATTCTAATTTGGCATTTCTACTACCAGTAAACATTGTCTCTTTTGTTCTAATTATTTTGACAAAATTAAAAGAAAGGAAATATGATTTATTTAATGGGAGCGGTTAATCTGGATTACTTTTTAACTTCAGACAGGATAACCATATACTTTTTTTGTTAGCTTGAATTGTTGTCTCTCTTTTTATTTACGTTCAACTTTTGGAAACACTAATATCTTTTCCCTGTATATTCGTGTGCAGGTTATGTGGGTATGTAATTTGTGCCGAAAACAACAAGAAATCCTCACTAAATCAGGAGAATGGTTTTATAATAGTGGATCTAATACACCACAGCAACCTGATCAAAAGGTTGTCCGAGGACTGCGGAATGAGGAGGCACCTCAGGAGAAGAAAGCAAAACTTCATGAGCAGGCCCAGTTCCAAGGACCCCCAGGTGACTTATCTGTACCTGCAGTGGAGAAAAGTCGATCTCATGGGCTCACAAGACAGGATTCTATTAAAAATGGGTCAGGAGCGAAGCACCAAATTGCCAGTGACATAGCTTCAGACAGGTAAACATTTTGCTTAATATTTAGGTAACATTATTTTTAATCTTCGTTCCAAACAGAAATACAAATACATGAAATGTTTAGGCAGCAAATGAATTGTCTAAATGAAATGTAAATGTCCATTTGTTTTATATAAGTGCTGAAAGTGATGTTCAGCACGTGAACTATTATAGGTGTGATGAAGGAGTGTCAGGTTATCAGATTTTCCAGGAATAAGAAGTGAAATAAAAAAAGGAACCTAGATAGGAGGTTATGGTCATAGAAAAGACAAATTGGGATAAGAGCAATGGGAGTGAAGAAGGGATGGTTGTAAGGCACTTTGGAGAGGTTGAATTGATGGGATTAACTGGAAGTGGAGTTAAAAGAATGGGGAAGGTTAATGATGTCTCCAGAGTTTCTACCTTGGGCTGAAGGATGAAGTGGTTTTCCAAGTAAGTAAATATAGATGAAAGGGTTTCGTGAGTTTGACATTTCCATGGGATAACTCTGTTATTTAGTATTTTGGCTCAATCCTATGGACTTCTACATGTTCCAAGTGTTGGACTTTAAAAAATAGTGTTTATGGGAGTTCCCGTTGTGGCGCAGTGGTTAACGAATCTGACTAGGAACCATGCGGTTGCGGGTTCGATCCCTGCCCTTGCTCAGTGGGTTAATGATCCGGCGTTGCTGTGAGCTGTGGTGTAGGTCTCAGACGCGGCTCGGATCCCTCGTTGCTGTGGCTCTGGTGTAGGCTGGCAGCTGCAGCTCTGATTCGACCCCTAGCCTGGGAACCTCCATATGCCGCGGGAGTGGCCCAAGAAATGGCCAAAAAGACAAAAAAAAAAAGTGTTTATGGATCTTATATTTCCTCCTTTTGGAAGGAGAAGAATGAAAAATTTTCTTGAGCAAAAAAAAAAATAATAATAAATAAATAAAAAGGAGTTCCCGTCGTGGCTCAGTGGTTAACGAATCCGACTAGAAACCATGAGGTTGCGGGTTCGATCCCTGGCCTTGCTCAGTGGGTTGAGGATCTGGCGTTGCCGTGACCTGTGGTGTAGGTTGCAGACGTGGCTCGGATCCCGCGTTGCTGTGGCTCTGGTGTAGACCAGTGGCTACAGCTCCGATTCAACCCCTAGCCTGGGAATCTCCATATGCCGCCGGAGCGGCCCTAGGAAAGGCAAAAAGACCAAAAAAAAAATTTTCCTTGGGAAGATTATTTTTCTATTCCATATTTCTGTTTGAATTGAAAAATTAAAAAAAAAAATCTGGTATATACTATTATCCAGAAGTGGCAGATACATTTTCATGTGAACAAATATAACATCAGCGTTTATGGAAAAGCAAATCTAAATTGTACTTTATAGGAGAATGGGTTCTGAGCACTCAATTATAACAGGTAAGATAACTGGGATTCACTTTAGGAGATGCTTAAAGCAATCATCCTGGTGTGTTTGCTGTGTCTCGGGAGAATAATAAAATTATGGCTAAGCTAGTTCTTGTGAAAACTAGCCAAAGCTAAATAGTATAATCCTATCTTTGGGCAAAACATGGTGATTTCATGGTTGGTGTGCTATGAACACATCTCAGGAATCCAAGAATTTTAAGGTTAGAGGACCATTTTAGATTGATGGCTACCTTAAGCACACAAAGATGTGAGAGCAGGTAGTTTATATGCAAGGCAATCCCAGGCACTACCTGCAGGGAAGTGGGGAATGATGCAGTTAAGAGAAAGAATGCAGTACTGGATGCATTCAAGAGCAGGTTACCTCTTTTAGCAGTTGTGTCTCAGTTTTAACTGGGACTTCCAAGGGACAAGATATTGTGACCTGAGAGTTATCCTATATAATGGACAAGGAAACTGGGGGTACTTATCCATAACTTTCCTTTGCTGTTGGTCTAGGGCTGTTCCTGGGGGGTGTTAACTCCCAAGAACTCAATGGTCAAGTATGTTCCTATGCCAGAGAAAGCACTCAGGCAGAATATTACAAATACAATAATATATAATAAAAATACATAAATCATTAGGTAGGTAAGAGTGAAAAATAAAGCAATGTGGGTTGAGATAGTAGCAGTATCTGATACGCAAGGACTTTAGAAATCAAGAAGGGAGAAGGGATTAAAATGGCAGAATAAAAGGACTGGAGCTCAACTTCTCTCCTAAAAACAACAAAATTACAACCAAATGCTGAGCAATCTTCAACCAAATGGACTGGAAACTTTCAAAAAGATATCCTACTCCAGAAGACTAAGAGGAGGCCACATCAAGAGGTAGGAGGGGCAATTACGCATTATAAGCAACCCCATACCTCCCAGGTGGGAAGCCCCACAGACTGGAAAGTAACTGTATCATAGAGACTAACCTACAGGAGTGAGAGTTCTGAACCCCGTGTCAAGCCCCCACATCTGGGGCTGGCATTGGGAGAAAGAGCCCCCAGAGCATCTGGCATTGAAGTCCAGTGGGGCTTGTGTGCAGGAGCTCCACGGGACTGGGGGAAATGGAGACCCCATTCTTAAAAGGTGCACACAGACTTTCATGTGCACTGAGTCCCAGGGCAAAGCAAAGTCTCCATAGGAATCTGGGTCAGACCCGACTGCAGTTCTTGGAGGATCTCCTGGGAAAACAGGGGGTGAATGTGGCTTGTTGTGGGGGAAGGGCATTGGAAGCAAAGCTCTTGGGGATATTCATCAGTGTTTCTCTGGAGGCGGTCATTTTGGGGAAATCTGGCCTCACCCATCAGGGCTGAGAAGCCCCAGGCCAAACTATAATCCAGGTGGGATCACAGCCCCACCCTTCAATAAACAGGCTGCCTAAAGACCCCCCAGGCACACAGCTGCCACTAATCTCACCCAGAGACAAAGCCCCACCCACCAGAGGGATAGGAATCAGCTCCACCTACCAGTGGGCCTCCCATCAGAAAGACTATGGCGAGCCCCCATACTGACTTTAGCCACAAGAGGGCAGACACCAGAAGTAAGAGAGGCTACAACTCTATTAAAAGGTCACCACATCAAAAACCTATAAAAGTGAAAAGATAGAGAACTATAACTCAGATAAAGGAGAAAGAAAAAAACCCCAGAAAACAGCTAAGTGATCAGGAGATTCTCAGCCTCCAGGAAAAAGACTTTAGAAATCAAGAAAACCTATAAAATAGCAACTATAATGGTCAAGGTATATAAGCTTGAATAAAATATGGATGTATTGCTATAAACTTTCCTCTTAAGAACTGCTGTTGTTGTGTCCCATAGGTTTTGGGTTGTCTAATATTTGTTGTCTTTTGTCTCTAAGTTTCTTTTGGTTTCCTCAGTGATTCCATTGGTTGTTCAGTAGTGCATATTGTTTAGCTTCCAGGAGTTTGTGTTTTTTGCTCCTTTTTTTTTTTTTTTTCTTCTTTGTAGTTAATTTCTAGTCTCATAGCATTGTGGTCAGAGAGAACGGATGGGATAATTTCAACTTTTTAAAATTCACCAAGGCTTGATCAATATTGTTTCTCAATGCTTCTTTCATTGACAAAGTACTAACCTAAATAAATGGTAGAATTTGACATAATGGTAGATTCTACCATTATAGGGTCAGATTCTACTGTTTTTTTCTTTTTTTTCTTTTTTTCTTTCTCCTGATGCCTTTGACTGCTATTACTAGTAAATGCCTACTTAAATGACTTAATATATCCTAAAATTATATCCTTCCTTTCTGAACCTCATACAGGTCAAACCAATAGCTCCTTTTAGTCATGGAAGAAATCAGAGTTTAATGTCAGATTTGGCAGTATACCTAGAAAATAGAATTCGTTATAATTTGGATAAATTTTTATTTGGAAAATACTTTCTTTTCAAGAATGATTTAATTCCTCTTATCATAAGCTAAAAAGAGCATATGTTTGGAGTTCCTGACATGGCACAGTGGAAACGAATCTGACTAGGAACCATGAGGTTACGGGTTTGATCCCTGGCCTTACTCAGTGGGTTAAGGATCCAGCATTACCGTGAGCTGTGGTGTAGGTCACAGATGCAGCTCGGATCCCATGTTGCTGTGGCTCTGGCATAGGCTGGCGGCTATAGCTCCGATTAGACCCCTAGCCTGGGAACTTCCATATGCTGTGGGAGCGGCCCTAGAAAAAAAGACAAAAAAAATAAAATAAAATAAAGGGGGGGGGGCATATATTTCATTATTTTAAAATGCAGATTCTACATTAATTTATTAGGCATATATCTATGAACCTTTTGGATTCTTTCCCCTAGAGCAAGGGATCAGCAAGCTATGTCCCTGGGGCCAAATCTGTACCACTCGTCTTTTGTTAAAAAAGTATTATTGGAACACAGACACATCTATTAATTTACTTGTCTATGGCTGCTTTCAGCTACAACACTAGAGTTGAGTAGTTATAAGAGATCATATTAGATGGCAAAAAATTTTTTGCCAGTTTCTGCCCTAGAGAGTAAGTATTTAGTGCTGTTGAAATTTCTCATTTCTTGACTTATATTCTTTTGTTACTATTTCATTACTCCAGTTAAGGCTGCTTTCTTACCTGACCTTACCTCATTCTCTCACTTTCCGCATTTCTCTTTCCTATCTTACCAGAATGGCTCTAGTTTAAAGTATTACTAGTAATTGGTTCTTCAGTACTGTTCAGAAGCCAGTGGCCTCAAAAAGAGAAGCTTTGCTTCAATTAAATTTAAATCTATGGAGCTACAACTATGTTTGTGAGAAAATTATGTTAATTTCCTTCTTTTTCAGAACTATACTTTAAACTTTAGCTTTAAACTATATGTCTTAATTATCTTTAACTATGTTCTTTAACTATATGCTGCAGTGGTTTTGACCTTTTACTTCTCTCACAGATCTTAGCACAGTGCTTTACACATAGACCCTTAGTATTTATTGAATGAATGAATACCAAGTTGGCTCTAGATTTAGCTATTAAAAAAAAAAAAGTTTTACTATAGTTGATTTACAATGTTCTGTCAGTTTCTGCTGTACAGCAAAGTGACCCAATTATACATTTATATACATTCTTTTTTTCATGTTATCCTCCACCATGTTTCATCACAAGTGATTAGACATAGTTCCCCATGCTATATAGCAGGATCTCATTGCTTATCTGCTCCAAATGCAATAGTTTTCATCTACTAACCCCAGATTCCCAGTCCATCCCACTCCCTCCCCTCTGTCTTGGCAACCACACTTCTGTTCTCCACGTCCATGAGTTTGTTTCTTTTCTGTAGATAGGTTAATTTGTGTCACACATGAGATTCCAGATATAAGTGATATCATATGGTATTTGTCTTTCTCTTACTGATTTACTTCACTTAGTATGAGAGTCTCTAGTTCCATCCATGTTGTTGCAAATGGCATTATTTTGTTCTTTTTTATGGCTGAGTAATATTCCATTGTGTATATGTACCACATCTTCTTAATCCATTTGTCCATTGTTGAACATTTAGGTTGTTTCCATGTCTTGGCTATTGTGAATAGTGCTGCAGTGAACATGCGGGTGCATGTTTCTTTTTCAATGAAAGTATTGTCTGGGTATATGCCCAGGAGTTGGATTTCTGGATCATATGGTAGTTCTATATTTAGTTTTTTGATGTACCTCCATACTGTTTTCCATAGTGGTTTTACCAATTTACATTCCCACCAACAGTGTAGGAGCTTTCTCTTTTCTCCACACCTTCTCCAGCATTAGTTATTTGTGGACTTAGTAATGATGGCCATTCTGACCGGTGTGAAGTGGACCTCATTGTAGTTTTGATTTGCATTTCTCTAATAATTAGGGATATTGAGCAGTTTTTCATGTGCCTATTGGCCATCAGCACCTCTACCCTCCAAGAGTCCACAGGTGCACAGAGAAAGATATTCCTATGGCGGTCTGCTCCTCCTCCACTTGCCCTCCCCGACAATGTCACCCTGCATCTCCTGCGGGCCCAGACCTCCACATGAGTTCCCTTGGCTGTGGCACTCCACTCCCCAGCCCTTGGCCCACTGCTCCCTAGCTCCCTTAGGCTGTCTGCACACTGCCAACCTTAGTCCTTTTCCAGAACTGACTTCCAGAGCCTAAGTCTCACTCCCAGCTCCTGCCTGAGTGTCTCAGGCTGTGGTGTGCAGGGGTGGTGGTACCGAAAATCTTGCAGCTCTCTCTGTGCTTTGCCCTCCTCAGTCCAGCTGCTATGCTTTTCCCTGTGGCTTTGAGGTCCCTCCATGATCTCCAAGATCAGTTAGGTGAATTCCCAGTGTGTGGGTTCCTTTCCTCTTTCTCAGCTCCTTCTTAGGAGTGCTGGTCCTGTCCTGATTCCTTTCTCTTTTTTTTCCCCCTCTTATTTTACCCAGTTATCTGGAGGGTTTCTTGCTCTTTTTGGAGGGTTAAGATCTTTTGCCATCATTCAGTAGGTGTTCTGTGCGAATCGTTCTACATGCAGTTTTTTTTTTATGTGTTTGTGGAAGAAGGTGAGTGCTGTGTTTTAATCCTCTGCCATCTTGGTCCCACCCCCCTCCCAGATTTAGCTTCTAGTGAATGAGTATTTACTTAATTTATTCATAAATGGCAAATGTTTATTTATTAGAACAAAATATTAATTTTCAATTTTTTTAATTTCAAAATAAGGTTTGAAATAACCATTTTTTTGTTACATGCATTTTGCTTACCCTCTCCTTTAACATGTCCCCCAAGAGTGCACAGTGGTTTCTCAGCCTTTAACTTAGATCCATATAACCTGACCATCTTATTAACATGTAGACTTGAGGAGTTCCCGTCGTGGCGCAGTGTTTAACGAATCCGACTAGGAACCATGAGGTTGTGGGTTTGGTCCCTGCCCTTGCTCAGTGGGTTAACGATCCGGCATTGCCGTGAGCTGTGGTGTAGGTTGCAGACGCGGCTCGGATCCCGTGTTGCTGTGGCTCTGGCGTAGGCCAGTGGCTACAGCTCCAATTGGACCCCTAGCCTGGGAAACTCCATATGCCGCAGGAGCGGCCCAAAGAAATAGCAAAAAGACAAAAAACAAAAAACAAAAAACACGTAGACTTGAATTTATAGGTCTGAGGGAGGACCTGAGAATCAGTTTTTCTATCAAGCTCCCAAGTGATGCCAATATTAATAGTGGAGACCAGTAGCAGAGCATAAAGGCATCTCGAGATAAATGAAGGAGGGAAACAGCAGTACTGTCCTTTAAGAGCTCAGTGGCCATTGTCCTCCATAGTTCTTTTGCTAAGAGGCATAACAGTGAATCTTTGTGGTTCTTAGAGACAACATCATTCCACATTTGTGTATACTGTTCTGAATATATTTATTGAGTGGGGCACAGGTTAATTACATTCATGTAGCTATAAGAATCTGACTCCTTTATTATGACATCTTGGGTTGTTGTTCCTGAGCCTTTACTTATTTAAATATATTTTATTTTTTAATAAATTACTTATTTCTCTTTATTATAGAGTTGCGAATATATGTCTTAAAAAAAGAATATATATGTCTTAAAAACTATGAAAATTGTTAGGACATTTTTACCTCTAGATTTCATTGTCAGAGTAAAAAAGGGGATGTTACAAATATTTGTTTTACAAAGAGACTTTGGGGGTGAAAGAGAGTTGTGAATCATGGGGTTAGAGGATCTGAGATGGCATTAGAAGAGTGTGGGCGAAATAACCATTTTTTTTTTCTTTTTTTGGCTGCCCCGCGGCATATGGAGTTCCCTGGGTCAGGGATCTGATCTGAGCCACAGTTGCATCTTGAGCCACAGCTATGGCAATGCTGGATCCTTAACCCACTGTGCCAGGTCAGAGATTGAACCTGCGTCCCAGTGCTCCCAAGACACCACTATCCTTTTGTGCCACAACAGGAACTCCAAAATAACCTTTTTGTTGTTGTTCTTGTTTTTTAAGGCCACGCACACAGCATATGGAAGTTCCCAGGCTAGGGGTTGAACTGGAGCTACAGCTTCTGGCCTATGGACAGTCAACAGCATTGTGGGATCCAAGCCACGTCTGATCTGAGACCTACACCACAGGTCATGGCAATGCCAGATCCCTGACCCACTGATCAAGGCCAGGGATTGAACCTACGTCCTTGGGACTAGTTGGATTTGTTTCTGCTCCACCACCATGGGAACTCCCCAAAGTAACCATTTTTTAAAACAATATTTTTTGTTAAAAAATTACAGAAAAAGCAAAGTAAAATGGTTTTAAAACATTTATTTGATGTTTTATACATTTGAAATTGTTCAAAAGTTAGATGCCGTTTAATTTTCATAGTTTGAAAATTAGTGACATTTAGGAAACAGCTAATTTTTTAATGTAAAGTTTTGCTGTTTATTTATTTAGTACTTCCTTGAATGTTGGGAGAAGTTAAAAAGTAAGAAATATTATAGCTAATTTGTATGCTGCAAGAGGTGGAAAAACCGAAAGCTAGAAGATGTAGGTCTTGTTCTTCTTCTCTTTACTGTTACCATTTGTTGATGTTTATTTTTTCCTCTGTGCTTCAGTTTTTCTCATCTCTGAGATAGGAGTCATTCTTCAAGATCTTGAAAAGACTTCCACCTCTAAAATTCTTTATTATGTTGTATTTTAAAGTCTTCTGCCGTAGTGTAAACTTGGAAGCATTCTCTTCCAGCTGTTTTTCTCTCTATAGGTTAATAGTATTGTGTTCAATTAGTAGAGGATTATGTTCACTTCTGTTACAATAACTCATTATTACAATTCATTTATTCAACAATTATTTATTGAATTTAAATGTAGATATTACTTGTTACCACACAGCTCAAATAATTTCACCATGATTCATATTTAAAATTGATTATATTTGGAATATTAAATTTTCATTAAGGACATTTAACTCCAATCTTGTTATTGTAATCCTGTGTAATATTTCTTAGTCTATTTTCCTTACTTCCTTTTTCTATCGTGAAACAAAAATTTAAAAAGTGATATGAAAAAGTAACTTCTAATTATTGCTACTTCTAATAGACTATGAACCATTTTAAGAAGCATAGCTATAAAGAAACAATATTTTATAGGCACTACAGATTCTTAAATATTTCTACATTTTACTGCTTAAATAATGACATTTAATGAAAGTACTGAGAGACTACATTATGATTTTTGTCAGGAATTTTAAGTAGGCAAGAGTGGAAAACAACAACAAAAAAAATGACATATGACTCCCTATAACTCAGGGCATTTTGTTACATGGTGAAAAATGCTTCTAGGCATAAGTGATGTCAAGGGAGTAGTAAAAATATAAGTCAGTTAAATTGGATCTAAAATGTAAAGTCTTAGAGCAATTTAAAACTTGTGTAATGAGTATTTAACAGTTTGGTAATAACCGTCATTTCTTTATTGTCTATTACCCTTGACCTTCCAAGTATCTTTGTAACCATTTGATTATTTTATTTTATTTTATTTTATTTTTTATTTTTTTGTCTTTTTTGTTGTTGTTGTTGTTGTTGTTGTTGCTATTTCTTGGGCCGCTCCTGCGGCATATGGAGGTTCCCAGGCTAGGGGTTGAATCGGAGCTGCAGCCACCGGCCTACGCCAGAGCCACAGCAACGCGGGATCCGAGCCGCGTCTGCAACCTACACCACAGCTCATGGCAACGTGGGATCCTTAACCCACTGAGCAAGGGCAGGGACCGAACCTGCAACCTCATGGTTCCTAGTCAGATTCGTTAACCTCTGCGCCACGACGGGAACTCCCCATTTGATTATTTTAAAGTAAAAATAATAATTAAAATCTATGTTTAAGACTTCTCAAAAAAAAAGACTTCTGCTGCTATATATAGATTGATGTATATATGTATGTGTTTATGTATATATAGGTATATGTGTGCATATAGATATGTACATATAAATACTGTATGTATAGCTGGCCTGGATTTACCCTTCTGCCTGAAACATCTGAAAGGTAGACAAAGTATTTGAAACAATGTGTTTTTGGCATCAGACAACAAAGGAGATTAATACCCGAGAGATGGGAAATAAAGTGAGCCTCATGATTGCTATAGCATGCTGCTTTGAGAGAATTTCCAGGATGTTTCAAGGGAGAAGAGCATAAGCAGACCCCAGCAGTCTTCCTGAGTCGAACAGATGGTTCTGAGAGTTTGGGGAGACAAAAGCAGCTGGAATTTGCTAGACAAAGTACCAGAGAGGAGACAGCTGAATAGTGAGATATCCTGGAGAGCTCCAGATGATATGCCTTGTGTATTCAGTGGAGGAATGATTTGTACATGTATGTGAAGAAACTATTCAAGTCCAGGGAAAGGATCATCTAAAATGATTTAGAAGGAGCATTGGCCCATATTCAGAACCAAGAGTAGTGTCTGTTCCTAGGAGCCAGACTAAGAAACCTTAAGATTTCTGGAATACTAGGTGGAGTGATTTATAAAGTCTTGCCTCAGCAGTGAAGAATAATGAATGCTAAACTGGGCACTGCTCTCAGACAGAATAACAAATTATAAGAACAAGAGCTGAAAGGATCAGTCTGTCTCCAAATAGTTTAGAACAAAGTTCAAGAAGATTTATAGGAATGAAAAAATATCCAGCACCCAACAAGGTGAAATTCACAATGTTCAGCATTCAGTAAAAGATAACCAGGCATACAAAAAAGTAGGAAAACATGGTCAATAATGAGAAAGTAATGAGAGACTGGACACCAATACAGAAGTGACATAGATATTAGAATGAGCAGGCAAGAACATTAATATAGTTACTATAATTGTATTCCATATATTTTAAAAGTAGATGTATAATATATGAAAATAAATAAAATGACCTAATATTAAAATGAGATGAGAATTATAATATTTGACACAAAAATGTACTTAATGGGAACAATGGAAGATTAAGAATTGAAGAAGAGATCAGTGAATTTGAAGACAAACCAATAGAAATGATCCAAAATGAAACAATTAAAAAAATAATTTAAAAAGTGAAAGGGTATTGTGAATTTTGGGACAATATCAAGTAGCTAATCTCTTCTCCTTGAAGGAAGAGGAGAGCATGAAGAGTCAAAGAAAAAATTAAAGAAATGATTGGTAGAATTTTTTTCAAATTTCATTAAAACTACAAAGCTTGTTTGGAAACAACGCAAGAGAGAAGAGGATAATGCAAATGCCTCTGAAGTACTGAAAGATTAAAAAAAAGAAAGCCATCAACTAGTATCTTATACCCAGTGAAAATAGCTTTTAAAAATGAAGGCAGAATACTTTTCAGAAATACAAATACTGAAAAAATTCACCACCAGCATAACTGCACTATAGGAAATATTAAACAGAGTCCTATAGGCAGAAGGAAAATTATACCAGATGGATGTATGTATCTACACCAAGAAATGAAGAGCAATGGCAGTGATAAATACATGGGTAAATATATAACCTTTTTTCTTACTATTTAAAAATCTTTTTTGGGGGGCTTTTTTGGGCCACATCTGCAGCATATGGAAATTCCCAGGCTAGGGGTCGAACTGGAGCTACAGCTACCTCCCTCACCACAGCCATCACAACACAGGATCCATGCCACCTCTGTGACCTACACCACAGCTCACAGTAATGTTGGATCCTTAATCCTCACTAAGTGAGGCCAGATATTGAACCCGCATCCTCATGGATATTAGTTGGGCTTGTTACCAGTGAGCCACAATGGAAACTTCCTCTTTTTAAAAATCTTTAGAAGATAATTGTTTAAATAAAAATAATCATGTATTGTGGGGTTTATACCATATGCAAAATAAAATATATGACAACAATGGTATAAAGTTTGGGACAGGAGACATGAAAGTACACTATCACGAAGCTCTTATATATGAAATGGTATAGTACTGTTTGAAGGAGGACTATAATAGGTTAAAGAGGTGTGTTATAAACCCTAAAATAACAAAACAAAGAATTATAGCTAATGGACTAACAAAGAAGATAAAGTAGAATATAAAATATACTTAATCAAAAGAGGACAGAAAAGGAACAACACAACAGGCAAAGAGAAATCAGCAAGATTGGTAGACAAACCTAGCCGTATTGATAACCATGTTAAATATAATTTGTCTGAACACCTTGAGGCATAGATTTTCAGATTGGTAGTAACTGAAGACTCAACAATACACTGTTTACAAGAAACAAACTTTATTTAAAGACAAATATAGTTAAAAGAATGGAAAAGATACAACATGTTAAGTTTATTCATATAAGCTGGTTATATTAAGATCAAAGTAGATTTCAGAGCAAACAATGTTATTGGGGGAAAGAATGTTACTTTATAATAATAAAGAGGTAAATTAATCAAGAGGACATAATAATCCTGAATGTCTATGTCTATATTAGTAGAGCCTCTATATATACAAGAAAAACTGATAAAACTACAAGGAGAAATCAACAAATCCACAATTATGATTGGAGCTCTCAATAACTGAGAGAACAAGTAGGCAGAAAATCATCAAAGGTATAGTAGACTTGAATAACAATATCCAACCAATTTGACCTCATCGATATTTATAGAACAATCCACCAGGCAGCAGAAGAGTATTCTTATTGGGGGTTCACGGAACAGTTACCAAGATAGATCATATTCTGGCCTCTAAACAAGGCTTATTAAATTGAAAAGAATTCAAGTAATAAAATATATGTTCTCTGATCATAGTGGAATTACATTAGAAATCAGTAACAAAAAGACCTCTGGAAAATCCCCCAATATTTGGAAGGTAAATAACACACTTTTAATAACCTGTAGATCAAAGAAGCAATCAAAAGAGAAGGTAGAGAACTTTTTTAAACATTTATTAAGATGAAAACAGAACATCAGAATTTGTAGGATACCACTAAACAGTACTAAGGCAGAGTTTATAGTACTAGACACCTATATTAGAAAACAAGAATGTTCTTAAAACATTGATCTTGGTTAGAGGCCTAACCTAACACTACTTGATTTGAAGAAATTACATATCTACAGTAATTAAAACAGTATGGTATTGATGTAAAGAAAGACAAATGAACCAAGGAAGCAGAATGGAGAGTCTGTATATGGATGCACTCTTGTATTGACAACTATTTTTTGACAAAGATGCAGAAGCAATTCAGTAGAGAAAGGGTAGAAAGAAGACTTTGAGCAGATGGTATTGGAACAATGAATATCCATTTACAAAACGAATTTCAAAGCTTCCCTTTTTTTTTTTTAACCATATTACAAATAACCAAAAATTGGAGCGCCCATTGTGGCTCAGCGGTTAACGAATCTGACTAGAAACCATGAGGTTGCAGGTGCTATCCCTAGCCTCGCTCAGTGGGTTAAGGATCTGGCGTTGCCGTGAGATCATATTCTGCATCTGTGACCAACATTGGCCTCTAACCAAGATGCAGCTCGGATCCCGTGTTGCTGTGGCTGTGGGGTGGGCCAGCGGCCACAGCTCCAATTAGACCCCTAGCCTGGGAACCTCCATATGCCGTTGGAGTGGCCCTAGAAAAGATAAAAAAAAAAAAAAGAAAAAAGAAAAAAAATAGATCATAGTTGTCAATGTAAACATTAAAAGTATAAAACTTCTAGAAGAAAATATAGAAGGGAAATTGTTGTGATTTTGCTTTATGTTAAACTGTAAGCTTTTAGGAGGAACTAGAGGGGACTGTCTTCATGACTTTGTGGGGAGGCAATGATTTCTTAGATTAACACAAAAAGTGCTAATCATAAAAGGAAAAAAACAAAACAGACATCATTAAAATAAAAACTTTGTTCATCACAAGATACCAAGAAAATGTATAACCAAATTATATTTCAAAATTTCAGGAGAAAATATTTACAGTACATGTAGCTTAAAAAGGAATACAAAAAACACATTTAGGTAATACAAAATAAAGATTTTCTCTTCACAAGAGAAAATATACAAATGGCTAATAAACACGGGAAAAATGCCCTATGTGTTTAGTCATTTGGGAGATGCAAAGCAAGATGATGAGATACTTTGATGTACTCACTCGTAAATCTACAGTTTTAAAACAATAACAAAAAGCCTGACATCTCAACGCATGTGAGAATTTGTAGCAAATGGATCTCTATTATTTTGCTGGTGAGAGTATAAAACATGTAAAATGGTACAAGCATTTTGGAACAGTGTTTGACCGTTTCTTATAAAATTAAACGCAAACTTGTCTTGTGACCCAGTAATTCTACTTTTAGGTATTTACCTAAGAAAAATGAAATCATGTTTCTATGAAAATACTTGTATATTAATGTTTTTAGCAGCTTTGTTCTTAGTAGCCCCCATGTGGAAACTTCCCCTATGTCCATCAAACAGGAGAGTAGATAAGCAAATTGTGGTAAGTTCAAATTATTGTTCATCAATAAAATGAGAAAACCATTTACATGCACAGAAACATGGATAAGCCTCAAAACCATTGTTCTCAATGAAAGAAGCTAGACATAAAAGAGTACATATTATATGATTCCATTTATATGAAGTTCAACAAGAGACAAAACACATCTTTAGTGGAAGAAATCATAATGCTTTTGTTGAGGCAGCTTCCTGGAGTAATGGCAATCTTCTCTGTCCTGAGAGGGTTATGGATTATTAGTCGTGTATATTTGTCAATGGCTTTTGATGTGTTACACTTAAGATTTGTGTATTTTTACTGAATGTAAATTATATTTCAATAAAAAAATTAAAAGGAAATTAGGTGCATAATTACATTAAATTGTTTAAAAATTTCCCAGTTAGGGATTCCCATCGTGGCTCAGTTGTTAATGAACCCAACTGGTATCCATGAGGATGCGGGTTCAATCCCTGGCCTCGCTCAGTGGGTTAAAGATCCAGTGTTGCTATGAGCTGTGGTGTAGGTCGCAGACGCGGCTCAGATCCCACGTTGTTGTAGCTGTGGTGTAGGCCTGCGGCTACAGCAACTATTTGACCCCAAGCCTGGGAACTTTCATATGTCTCAGGTTTGGCCCTAAATAGAAAAAAAAAAAAAATTCCCAGCTGTATTGAAATATAATTGACTTGTCACTAGTTCATGTACAACATGATTTGATACATGTATACATTGCAACATGATTACCATAGGAAGTTTAGTTAACATCCATCACTACACTTGGTTATACATTTTTTTTTTCTTGTGAAGAGAACCTCTAAGATCTACTCTCTTAATTTGCTACCTTTTTTCCCTTTTTTTTTTGCTCCCCCTCCCCGCCCCCCCGGCATATAGAGTTCCTGGGCCAGGGATCAGATCTGAGTTGCAGTTGTGATCTACCCTGTGGCTGAGCAACATGGGATTCTTTAACCCACTGTGTCTGGCCAGGGATCCAATCTTCACAGTAGTGCTACAGAGATGCCACAGTCCCTGTTGTGCCACAGTGGGAACTCCAGTTTGCTACATTTTTAAATTGCTGGATTCATTGAAATTTTATTGGTACTAAATATTTAAGATTTATTGTGAAATTGGATCAGAAGTGAAGGATTTTTCTTCATAAGTCTTTGAACAATGACTCTTTTCCATAGATTCAAAGTTCCTGTATTTATAGAATGCTCTTAGACCTGGAATCAAACTAATTGTATTTAGAGTTTTCCAGGTGAGGATTACATATGATATACAGACAATATGGATTATTTTATGAACTGTCCTATGAAACTGTGACATATTTCTTTATGAATCTTATTCACAATAGTCATCTGAGATATGTGGTAAGGGAAAGCTAACATGAAGATTAGGGGAAATAGATAAAAGATGGAAAGGGAAATCATTTTTAAAAGGGAATCAAAGTATAGTTAAGAAATTAAGCTGTAAAAAGCTAAGAAACTAGAAAAGAGAACTGGTGGTTGCCTTAGGAAAAAAAGGAATCTTCATAACATGGAAACAAGTGATCTCATAATCTTTATTTCTAGGTATTTCTTCTATACTTTTTAGAATTTATTAGATGAAACAAAAAAGGCAACAAAGACTAGCTTTTGGGTGCCATATTCAGTAATTTGTGCACATTCAGTAAAAGTGTGGTGCAGATGATGAATGAAGGGAAAATGTAATATGAATGCATTTGATGTGACCGATGTTATTTCTGTAGCATCTTTGTCTCTTACTGGCAGAATGATCATTCAGTAGATATGAAGATATATAATGACATGTTCTCATGTAGCTAACATTGAAGAAACATCTTTATTTTTAAGAATATAATATGAGCTTCTGAAGATAAATTATGTCTTTTTTTTTAGAAGAATGTTTAACATATGAAAATTGATTTGACTAGGTAGAAGTCAGATAGGCTGTTCTCTTGGAATAAATAATTTTTAATAGTTTTTTTATTTTGTTTTATTTTGGCTTTGGCCACACCTGCAGCACGTGGACTTTCCCGTGCCAGGGATCAAACCCGAGCTGCAATGACAACATGCTGGATCCTTAACCTGGTGTACCACAAGGGAATTCCAGTAATTTTAATAGTTTTAATTTCAATATTTAGGTGAAACAAGAGAGCCCCTATTCCTATTTTTAATTGAATTAAAACTTGAACCATTGTCAAGTTTATTTCATTTAAGTGACCTATAAATGGAATAGTAATATATGCCAGTTTGCCCAGGACAGCCCCTGTTTACACCTGCTCTCCTGGCAGCCTACATAGGTTGGCATTCATCCAGGATTTTTCTATGAAATATTTTATTTAGAGCTGTATTACAAGCTGGATTGAGTTTGATAGTTCTTAATGTTGTGCTTACAATTTCTGACATGATTTTGTCCTGCGTGGAATACATGGGCAGTAAACAGAGCTCTCATCTGAAATACAGTGGGCAATAATCTGTCGTTTTCCCAACTTTTCGGATACAAGATAGTTAACATTTCTCTTTTAAGGACAGGATGCAAAGCACATGCTGACGAAGTGGAACATGATTGCAAGGTCCCTGGTGGTGGTGGGAGAAGTATTTGATATTGCTGTCCCCCTTGCCCTTTGATGTATAGGTCAGCTTTGTCATGACTTGTTATTTAGTATTTGAGGTGCAGGAAGCAAGATTGTGGGAGATTTTGGAAAATTTAGATTCATGTATATGAAATATATGCAGGAGATAGAAGCTGAGCAATCTTGTAGAATGTATGGAAAGTAGCCTGCATGTTTTTCCTACAGTGGTATTGTCATTGATTGCATAGTGTAAACCTACAGATATTTATGTATTTTAGTATTTGGTAATTTGAAAAACTTTTGCAGTAAATATTTCATCAGCAAGATGCGAAAAAATTAAAATGTGTTTTAACTAATATGTGACCTGCACAAAATTTTTGTTTCACTTGCTGTCCACTAGGGGGTTCATAATCACTGAACACATGAATGCAAAAAAGAAAATAATATCTTGTGAAAAAGCAACGTCTATTCCAAAAGTTAGTATAGTTTAAAACAATTTTTTTTTTTTTTTTTTTTTGCTGCTTCCAGCATGTGGAAGTTCTCAGGCCAAGGCTCAAACCCGTGCCACAGCAGTGACCTGAGCTGCTGTGGTGACAACTCCGGACACTTAACTTGCTGAACCACATGAGAACTCCCAAAAGGTAGTATAGTTAGTTAAAGGAGAAACAGAAGTGGCACAATAGTACTTATAGACGGTGTATTTTACATGCCATTCTGTGACCATGACTTTTCTTTTACATTAGATAACTATGCTTTAAAATTAATTTTAGTCATTTTGAGTTCCAAGTTTCTTTGTGTCCTCAAAAAGTAAATTATTGGCTTCATTAACAGAAGAACGCCATCGTACTGGCAAATGTTGACCTTTTAAAAAGCGTTTAAAAAGTGATGGTTGTCAACTGTAAGACTGAAAATTTTCTCTACAAAAGTAAGGGAGGAATTCTTCATCAGTATTCCTAACACTTCACATAGTGCTCAGTGAACAGTTGTTGAAAAACTGAATGAATGAAATAATCAAACAGCTTAAGGAAAAAGGGGGATGGATTATAAGAACATTGGGGTGTTTGACAGAACCTCAGGAAAAGAATGATGATAGACTTTATGAACAGTTGGAGTTATGGAATCAAATACTATGAACTCTATCTCAGTAACTTTTCTCTATTTCTCAGTCTGTCTATTCTATTCTTGTCTTTCTCCAAAATAGTTTCCACTACTCAGCTGTGCTGTATGGTGGGAGAGATGACCATCGATAGAAGTTTGTTCAATAGATGAATGAAAGGAGTTTTGTAGTAGCTTTCATGTCGAAAAATAGTATATCATGGATGTATGTGTTGTATATAATGCTTGGAAATTTATATGATAAGTTAAATAAAAGATATGTAGAGAGATTGAGTAGTCAATAAAAAGATTTTGCTGTGGAAATGCAGTTGAAGTCCAAGATAACACATAGTTGAACTGGGATTTATGCTACTTAGGGTTGCAATATATATAGCATGAGTATAAACTCTTGATATTTGAAAATTATTAAAATGTCTCACCATTTTACTATATAATGGTACAAATATAAGAGTATTTTAGGATAGGTTGTATGCATTTTGGTCTGACATTTTGAATATCAAAATTGATCTTTCCAAAGGGCCGTAAATAAAATTACCTGATCTAAGAAAGGGTATAAAGAGAATTTTATGTTTTATGCTTCTTAAACTGGGTGCAAAGTCAAAGAGTAACAACTTCTAAACTCATTCATAGCATATAATTTTTATTAGGTAAAATTTATTTTCTTTATCAGCAAGTGTTAGATTTTCTTCTAAATGACTTAGTATTATTCTATAGAGACAGCTTTGATAGCTACTTGATAAATAACTATGATAATTTAAAATATGGCTTAAGTGATCTTATTCCATAATTACCCATCTTTGATTCTCATCTTCTTTTGAATTCTTATTTTTGGATTAAAATTTAAGACATCTGAGCTCATTGTCTTATGCTTCAAGTTGTATTTCTTCTTTTGTGTATTATCTCTCTATTCTATATACCTTCTCCATACCTTAGCCATTCAGTTTCTTTTTTGACTACAAGCACTGTTACTGTTTTTGTTTATGTGTATTTTTATAGTTATTCTCTGAAAATATAAGGATATATTTTACATGTATAAATATTTATACATGTAAATATATAAAATTTAATTTTACATATATAAATATTTACACGTGTAAATATATAAAATTTAATTTTACATATAAAATATATGTATATATTTACTATTTTAAAATGATAGCACATATATAATGTTCTGTCATTTTTCTTTTTTCATGTAATAACATATCTTTACTAGTACATAATGATTATGCTTCACCAATATTTTTAATGAATGTGTTAAAATTACTTGGTTCCTAATGATGGACACTTAGGTTAGTGCCAATTTGTTTGCAATTACTAATATTGTTGCAATAACCTCATATATTGTATACATATATTGTATATACTTAAAACTCTATGTAAGAGCAAGTCCATAAGATAAACTAAAATTCCCAGAAGTGGAATCACTTGGTCAAAGAATATGTGCAATTAAAATTTTTTGTCTGCATTGCCAAATTGTTTATTATACAGGATGGTACCAACTTATAATTCTGTCCACAATTATTAGGAATCCAGTTTCCTAATTCTTTAGCCAAAACAGCGTTAGAAGCTTTTGCTCTTTAGTCTGATTTGTGAAAAATGATACTGCGTTATACTTTTAATCTTTTTTCTTATATCATAAACAAGTCAAGTTGAGCATTTCTGTATATGTTTAAGAACATTTAGATTTCTTTTTAAACTTCTTATATCTTGCTCACTTTTCTATTGAATTGTGTTTAAATGGATTATTAGCATCTCCATTTGCTTACTGGAAAATGACTTCGTGGAATGGATAGTGTGTATTACTGTGTAACAAATTATCATAAATCTAGTGCTTTAAAACAACATGAATCTTTATTTCATTTCTATGGGTCAAGATTAGGCTACCGGCTGTTTTGGTTCCTTGGCTCAGAGTCTTACTAGGCTGAAATCAAGGTGTTGACTGGGCTGCCATCTCATTTCATGCTCATGGTCCATTTCCAAGGTCACTGATTGTGGACAGAATTCAATGCCTTGCAGTTGTAATTAAAGCCCTCAACTCACAGAGGCCAGCCACTGTTCCTTGCCAAGTGTCCCTCCCCACAACATGATGGTTTTTCTTTAAAACCAACAGGAGAATGCCCATGATGCTCTGAGTATCTCTGACTTCTCTCTCTGACCTCTATAAATTCTCTTTTAACTACTTGATCAGGCTCACCTTCCGTAATTTCCTTTTTGATTAACTTAAAGTCAACCGAGTAGGTACCTTACTTATACCCACAAAATCACCTCACTTTTGTCATATAATGTAACCTGATCATGGGAGTTAAGTCTCATCATAATCATGGGTTCTGCCCACTCTCAAGGGAAGGGGATAACACAAGGTATGCACACTGGGTGGTGGGAATCTTAAGGGTTATTTTAGAATTCTGCTTACATCAGATTGCAAATACTTTGCCCCAGTTTATATTGTTCTTTTTCCAATGTATAAACATAAATATGTCTTTTACCGCAGTGAAATATTTTTTTCTTATATGACTATATATTTTTTTAATGGAGATATAATTCACTTAAAAAATTCACTCCTTCAAAGTATAAAATTCAGTGGATTTTAATGTATTTATGAGTTTGTGTAACAATAAACATTATCTAATTCCAGAACATTTTTGTCACCCCAAAAAGACACTCTGCAGTCATCAACAGCCCCATCTCCCTTGCTGTCAGCTCCCTGACCCCACTTACCCATTTTAATATCTCTGTGGTTTTGCCTATTCTGGACATTTCATAAGAATAGAATCATACAATATGTGATATTTTGTATATGTCTTTCACTTAGCATAATGTTTTCAAAGTTCATGCATGTTGTAGCATGCATCAGTAGTTTGTTCATTCTATACCTGAGTAATATTTCATTGTATGAATTGACCACATTTTATTTATCCAATCATCAGTTGGTGGACTTTGAATGTTTCCACTTTTGGTCTATTATGAATAACACTGTTATGCAAGTTTTTTTGTGGGAATTCATTTTCAATTCTTGTATCTGTCTTTTTGATTATTGTCATCCTAGTGAGTATGAAGTTTTGTCTAATTGTGGTTTTGATTTGCATTTCCCCAATGATTAATCATGTTGATTATCTTTTCTTGTGCTTATTGGCCATTTGTATGTCTTCACTGGAGAAATATCCAATCCTGTGTTGTGGTCCTCTCCTCACTAAGATTAAAAATATTGCTATCATTTCTTCTAATACTTTTATATTGTAAAACAGTGATTTTATGTTTACATTGTAAAACAATGATCTCTCTGAAATTTAATAAAGTGGGGTATGAGGTGCAGATCCAACCTTAATCTTTTTACACATGACTACCCCTTTGGCCAGCTATGTTTATTGAATGATCAATCTGTTCTTTCCACTACCTTGAGATACCATTTAATCATATATTGAATTATTATATGTTAGAGTATATTTACAGATGTTATGTACTGTTCTATTAATCAGTCTGTTCAAAGCATATATCTAGGTTCAAAAAACATTTTATTCCTTAAACAATCAAAAAAATTAGTTGTTGAAACCATGAAGTTGGTTACATTAACTTTAGCAACACCATTAATTTCTAGTTATATACCTGTCTTGTGGTATGTGTTGGATTATGCAGTGAGTGAATTATGAAGTGAGAAAGGTTATGTTTTTATCAATAATGCTTCTTTGAGTTATATAGTTTGAATATGTTACTGGCCAGAGTCAAAAATGAGAAGAGAAATAGTTGTTGTGGTAGAAATGAAGGATGAAAGATCCATTCCCTCTAATATTCTGCTCAAAATGCTATTAATAAGCCAAATGGCAAGTAAGGGATCATTTGAGCTTTTGAGTGATTAAAAATAAAACTGTTTTTATAATTTCTACCACTAGATGGCGAAGGTACCTCTCAAAAGCAAACACCTTAATTCTGTGATTTCATCTGTACTAGTTGCTTATAGACTAGTAAGTGGATTAAGTTAGCATTTGAGATTGTGAGATACAGGACTTCTTGTGTATGATTGCCTTTCACATTCAAATATGATATTTATTCCCCAAATTTCTATCTCTTGTTCTGAGGTCTTCATGTACCAGACTTGTGTTTTCAAATTCAGAGTGTATAACTTTACCTTTTGTTCCACAGATACTTCAAAATCTAAGTGTTCTGAACTTAAGTGTTTATTCCTTCCCAAAGAGCAGATTCTTTTCTCATTTCCAAGCCCTGCTGGTTGTACCATCAATCAACCTTGCTGCCCAGGTTGAGATACTTAGGTATTATTTTCTAATTTTTTTCCTCTTGATTTTCATATTCAATGACTATGCAGTTTCAGGTCAATTCCACTCTTTTATGTCTCCTATATTCAATCCTTCCTTTCCAATGAGGATATTGTCACTGCTTTGTTTAAGCATTAACTGTCTTGCTTTCTTTCTGACTTTCTCTTTCTCTCTCTCTCTCTCTCTTTTTTTTTTTTTTTGTATTTTTAGGGCAACACCTGTGGCATATGAAAGTTCCCAGGGTAGGGTCATATCAGAGCTGTAGCTACTGGCCTATACCACAGACACAGCAACACAGGATCCGAGCCGCATCTGCGACCTACACCACAGCTCATGGCAAAGCTGGATTCTTAACCCACTGAGCGAGGCCAGGGATTGAAGCTGCATCCTCATGGATACTAGTTGGATTTGTTACCACTGAGCCACAATGGGAATTCCGTGCTTCTCAGTTTATTTGCTTGTCTGCATATTCTACTTTGTTTCCAGAATTGTGCTTTTTAAGTATAAATATGACGGAGTCATTCATTTGCTCATGTTTGATGCCTTCCTGTTTTGTACTTAAACTTCAGATCATTAGTTTTCTAAGGAAAACAAACATTTATTGAATACTTATTCTGTTCTAGGCTCTGTGAAAAAATTTAAGGCCTTGAACTTTAATTTTCATATTGCTGCTGCAAGGTGGTGTTTAATAGACCCCTTTTTATTCTGAAATAATTTCTCAAGATTCCAAAGTTAGAGGTAGAATTTCTCTTGAAGTATAGGTTTTTGTGACTTTTTGAGGTTCACTATCATCTGTCCTTTCTAACCTCATCTCTCACCACGTATTTTTCTTCCCTTAACAAAACATACAGTCTAGCTATAGCAGATTACTAGTGAATTTTAAAAATCTTTCATTCTTAAAATTTTAAGTTTTTGCTTATAACTTTTAGCCTCTTATCTAGAATTCTTTTCTCACTGGGCTTACACTAATTTAACGAGTATTTATTGAGTGTTGATTTTGTGTAAGATAAATTTCTAGGTGCTGAGGGTAGGAAAATTGACAACATAGATGAAATCTCTCATGGAAATTGCTTTTTATTTGGGGAAGACAAAGGAATAGGAAGTAACTAGCACATTGGATGGTAGTGTACTTGAGGCTTGGGCATTGGACTTCACAGGCTTTGCAGATGAACTCTAGAGGGCGCCATTCACTTAGATGTGAGAGGCACAACCTGAAGCTGGCACCTCCCAGGTCCTGGGCACAAGTACTCCAGAGGAAAATAATATGGAGAAGAAGGGAGAGGGATTTTTGAGGGGGATAGTTAACAGTTTTTAACTAGAGGTCAGGGAAGTCTTTAACATTAAGACTTGAGGGAGGAAATGAAATAACTCATGTGGCTATCTAGGGGAAGAACAGTTCAGGCAGAGAAATAGCAAGTGCCAAGATCCTTAAGTGAGGGTGTGTCTTGACGTGTCTGCCTATAGCTTTCTTTTTCTGTAAAGTCTAACTCATGTCCTTACCTACATGAAGACTTCAGTAATTTTTTCCAGTAATAATTATACCTTTTTGCTTATAAAGGGTAATTTCATATGTGTGTGTATATACATATACACATAAAATATATTTATATTTGTATATTTTAGTACTTACCACTGTCTGATCTTTAGTGAACTTATTATCACTGTTTCTTTCTCTCTTACTAAATTTTGAATTTGAGGGCATGCTCTCCCTTATATCTTTGTGACTGGACATGCATAGTTTAGGTTCTAGAAATATTAGGCACTCATTGAATATTAGTTGAGTTGGAATGAAATGAAATAAGTTGAGTCACTGAAGAGATATGTAGATAGTTATCTTTTCCATACCTTTTACCTGTTGCAATTATCCTGTGTCTACAAAAATTAAATTTATTAAAATATTTGTAGTTTTCTCTGTCTCTTAGACTCATTTTTTGGGTAATATCTTTGTAAAAACATTCTGTATAAGAGTACTAACTACTGGTTTTACATATAAGAATGATCTCTAGAATTCTTTTGTTTCTTAGATACTGGCAATAATGATGGGGGATTTTATGTGCTTTAATATATTTTATTTTTATTATTATTTTTTTGTCTTTTTGCCTTTTCTAGGCTTCTCGTGGCATATGGAGGTTCCCAGGCTAGGGGTTGAATCGGAGCCTGCACCAGAGCCACAGCAACACAGGATCTGAGCCACGTCTTCGACCTACACCACAGCTCACAGCGACACCAGATCCTTAACCTACTGAGCAAGGCCAGGGATTGAACCCGCAACCTCATGGTTCCTAGTTGGATTCGTTAACCACTGAGCCATGATGGGAACTCCTGTGCTTTAATATATTTTAAAACAAGATCTATGTCTCTTTGCTTTGATCTGTCACATTTTAGCTTCACTTTAAAGAATTTGATTTCATGTATTGCTGTTTGCCATGTTCTTCAATCTATTTTTGAGTAGAGTGACTTATACCCCACTTTTTCAGGGTCTATCCTGGCTTATACCTTTTGTTCCAGCATAATTATTTAGAGCACCCATTTCACTCTCAAAAGTATCCTCATGTGGAAGGTAAACTACTTGACCTTCCTATTCTTCTTGGAAGATTTCTATGTGATATCTAGTGAAAATACTGCATAGTACTTAAGCTTGTGGGAAATTCCCCATAGAATTATATTGTAGCAAATATTACTTCAGGTACTTAATCTATAATATTTATTGAGTGTGTGCTTTATTTGTAACACTAGTTTATATGGAGAACTATAAAGACAGTTGAAGTTGTACTGTGTCATAAGAATTTATAATCTAGTAAATCAGTCAAGATTAATGATGTAGTTATGTAAACATAACTATTTGAAGCTGGTAGAAACAAATGTAACAAAATATATTTTAGAAATATATGGAAGTAGATAATTAAATGAACAATTATAAATGGTGGAACCAAATGGAGCAGTTTGGGGGAGATTTCATAGATTTGTTAGAATTGAAATAGAATTTCAATGAAGGAATTTTAAAGACAAAAAAAGATACACCATGGTATAAAATTAGTAGGCAAGCGAATTTGTGTAGTGTAGGCATTCCTATATCATCAGTGTCTTTTCTGTCACTATTTGTTATATTTATTTTGGTTCTCAGATGTAGTGAGTTTTTTTTTTTTTTGTCTTTTTGCCATTTCTAGGGCCACTCCCGCGACATATGGAGGTTCCAGGCTAGGGGTCCAATCAGAGCTATAGCTGCTGGCCTACACCACAGCCACAGCAACTTGGGATCCGAGCCATGTCTGCGACCTACACCACAGCTCACGGCAACACCGGATCCTTAACCCACTGAGCAAGGCCAGGAATCGAACCTGCAACCTCATGGTTCCTGGTCAGATTCGTCAACCACTGAGCCACGATGGGAACTCCAATGTAGTGAGTTTTGTTAATCATATTTATCAGCTTATGGCACTTCAGTGATCTTCGTAAGACTTCTATTGTGTTTCCACCTAACTAGGTATCTTTGAATAATAAAAAATGTTGCATTGTGTGTGTATGTGTTTTAAATTACATAAATGATATGGTGTTTTAGATCTCACATTTTAAAAGATTGGTATGTGTAGGGATATTAGTTCAGTGCTCCAGACTGCTGCATTGTACTCTATGGTAGACAGAATGATGATCTCCAAAGATGTCCGTGACCCTATCCCTGGGAAAGGGGGATATTGGTCTACATGGCAAAAGGGCCTTTGCAGATGTCATAAGTTTATGGACCTTAAAATGGGGACATTATCCTGAGTTGTCTAGGTGAGTCCAGTCCAATCACACAAGTCCTTAGAAGTGGAGAACCTTTCCTAACTGGGTCAAAAAGAAATGATGGAGGAGGAGATATTCAAAGCACAAGATGGACTTGATTGGGAGTTCCCGTCGTGGCTCAGCAGAAACGAATCTGACTAGCATCCATGAGGACGCAGGTTTGATCCCTGACCTTGCTCGGTTGGTTAAGGATCCGGCATAGCCGTGAGCTGTGGTATAGGTCACAGATGCAGCTCAGACCCCTAGTTGCTGTGGCTGTTGCGTAGGCTGGCAGCTGCAGGTCCGATTCAACCCATAGCCTGGGAATCTCCATATGCAACAGGTGTGGCCCTAAAAAAGAAAGAAAAAAAAAAGTTGGACTTGACTGGCCATTGTTGAATTTGAAGATGGGGGAGAGGGACCATGAGTTTAACAGCCTTAGAAGCTGGGAACTGCCCTCAGTTTACAGCCAGAAAGAAAATGGTGACCTTGGTTGTATAACTAAGAAACTGAATTCTACCAAACCTGAATGAGCAAAAGATGGATTCGTTTCTAGAGCCTCCAAAAAGGAACTCAGTCAGCACCTTGATTTTAGTCCATCTTGTAGACTTAGTCCAACCTCTACCAGACCTCTGACCTCAGAACTATAAGATAATAAACTGGTGGGTTTTGTCTTATAGAAAAATTTGTGGTAGTTTTTCTATGGCAGCAATAGAAAACTGATACATATTCCTTAGTATGAGTAGTTTTATTTGATATTCTAGTGATGGATAATCTAGGCTATGTGAAAACTCATTATCACAAACAGTGAATTAGTGAACATCCTTGTAACATTTTCCTTATGGACTATGAAGGACTTTCTCTATAGACTGTATATCTAGATGTGGAATTAAAGTGACATAGGGTATGTTTGGTTTATTTCACTTATTCTTTCCTCAGGAATTGCTCTGTCCAGACTTCTTCTTGCAGTTCTTGAAGGTTTGTGATTCCCCATGTCACTATTAATATTTAATATTATTCAGACTTGCTTTTTGCAGTCTGGTAGGTATTAAAGACTACTTTTGTTTAAATTTACAATTTCCTGGAGTTCCGATCGTGGCGCAGTGGTTAATGAATCCGACTAGGAACCATGAGGTTGCGGGTTTGATCCTTGCCCTTGCTCAGTGGGTTAACGATCCAGCGTTGCTGTGAGCTGTGGTGTAGGTCGCAGATGCGGCTTGGATCCTGTGTTGCTGTGGCTCTGGCGTAGGCCAGTGGCTACAGCTCCGATTAGACCCCTAGCCTGGGAACCTCCATATGCTGCGGGAGCGGCCCAAGAAATGGCAAAAAAAAAAAAAAAGACTAAATTTGCAATTTCCTGGTTACATGGAACCAAGCATTTCTTTATGTACTTGTTAGCTATTTGAGTTGACATTACTGTGAATTGTTTTTTGTTGATATCATTTGCCCATTTGAAAAAAAAATTAGCTTCCTATCATTTTTGTCTATGGTGTCTTCATTGAACAGACATTCTTATTTTGATGTAAAATTTATTACCTTCTTTTTAACTTTACAATTTGTGATCTTTTAGTCATGATTAAGAAGTCAGACCTCACTCAGAGGCCCTATAAATACACTTTTACACTTTGTGGTATTAGCTTTCAGTTCTGCCTTTCTCATTTGTGTCTTTAATCAACCTCGAGTTCTCATGTGGCTATGGTGAAGTCTGAATAAGTTTATTTTCCCTATATAGTGAGTCAGTGTTCCTAGCAACAGCTGTTAAATGAATCCATTTGCACACTCCTGGTTTTTCATAATAGTTCTGTATCCTGTTCCTAAATATAGTTGGGCCATTTTTGAATTCTCTTTTCTGTCCTGTTGGCCTATTTATCTATCCTGTGATGGTACCACACTATTTTTTAAGAACATTCTTTGACATTTTTTACATAGATGACATGTGACCTGTGAGAAGTGTGACTTTATTTCTTACTTTTCAATTCGTAAGCTGTTTATTTTCATCTTTTATATTGTTTGGCTAGTAACTCCAGTACAGACAGCATTACGTAGATGCAGTCAGAATGACATCTTTGTCTTATTCCTAGTCTTAGGGTGAATGCTTTGAGTCTTTCATAAGCAAATGTGATGTTAATTGTAGGTTTTTCATGGATGCCCTTTATGAAGTTGTGGAAATTCTATTCTATTATTAATTTGCTGAGATTTTTTTTTTTTTATTATGAATGGCTGTGGAACATTGTCAGTTGCTGTTTTCCTGACTCTATTGAGATGGTAATAAGATTTTTCTTCATTGGTTTATTTGTAGAATGAACTAACACTGATTGTTTTTAAATGTTGTACCAACCCTTCATTCCTGGGATACTCCTTTTGGTTATATTATTCTATTTATTTATTGCTGGATTTGGTGTACTAATATTTTGTTAGAGAATTTTAAATTTATATTCATGAAGGATATTGGTGTATAGTGTCCTTTCTGTGTAATATCATTGCTTTTGATATTAGGGGAATGCTGGCTTCATGAGATGAATTAGGAAGTGTGTTTCTATCTTCAATTTTCCACATTTTGTATAGCAAGAGTGCAGAGTTTGTATAGAAAGTGTTTGTATAGAAAGTGCATAGAGTTTGTGTAGAACTGTCATTATTTCTTTTCTAAAAGTTTGGTAGAATTTGTCTCTGATTCCAGGGGCCTGAAGTTTTCATGTGGCTAAGTTTTTAAAACTATGGATTCAGTTTCATCAATAGGTATAGAACTGTTCAGGTTACTTATTTATTCTTGAACAAGTGGAGATTTTTACAGTCTAGTTTTATAAGCCATGGTAGCTATAGTCATTTCAGGAATGTCCCATTAATCATTTGAAAATCATTCCATCTTCTTCCTTTTAAAATGCTATAGACAGAACAATACATTTTGATAGGATACTTCTTTCCAATTTAACTTTTTCTATGTTCCATACTAATCTGTATCTTAAAACTATGTTTTAATCCACTTTCAACTCACCTTTATATCTGCTGGAGTCTTTGAGATAATTTCGGTGACCACTCCTCTGTGTCTCTGGCTGAATTTGGTGACTTTTTACCTTCTGTGTAGTGACATTTGATCATAATTACTTTGCCTCATAGAAGTTTTACCTTTTAGTCTACTGTCTGCTTGTTTTGTTCTTATTTGAAGTCTAGGGAAGTTGTTACATCCTTTAGGGTATGACTTTGACTATATTGTTCCCTTTTGAAGTAGTTTCTTTTTTAGTCATTCTTCAAATATTATAAGCCAATATCCATTTTCCTAATTAGTGACATTTAAAATTGACTGAGATTGTACTTGTTAATTACTGTTTTTGAAAGTGTCCATAAATCCTTTTGAAATATAGTTCTATTTTGGTTTTGATAATTATATCAAGGAAAATGCTTTAGTAGTAAAATTAGAAGGAAAAGAAAGCTAGAAAGATATTAAGATGGGGGGTACTTTGTTAGCCAGTGGTAGTGGTTTTGTGAGCCAGCAGCATTTTCTTTTAAAGCTGTTGCTGAAAAAATGATTCGTTAACACCAAAATGAGGCTTTTTTAATTCTAACATTAATATGTATCTTGGACTACTGAAGTCACTTATGCATTAAACATGTAAAATTTAATAAATTGTAGCAAGTTTTAAACCAATATTACATAAATGTTCATATAATCCTTTTCCCCAGATTTTTTTCTTACATATAGACTGGTAGTAGAAGTGTATAAGACTGCACAGTGAACTGTGGGAATATATGGCTTCTAGTTTGGCTTTTGCGGCAATATTAACGTCATGTACTTACTTCTGGGGGATCTCACCACCTCTCCCCTTGCCCTTTGGCTCATCTGATATACAGCAAGTTCTGATGTTGGTCAAGGATGTAACAGACAAGGGTCACAAAATGGGACTGCCATATTGAGGTGTGCCAGTGTGGGGGTTGGTGAGTGTCAAAGTGGTATTTAGATCTTTTAGTAAAGTGTCTAAAGTGGTAATCAGTGAAACTGCTTTGAGGTAAATGCCTGCCACCATTTTTTTTTCACTGCATTTTTTCATCTCTTACAGTTCATATGATAAGACAAGACCTGAGATGAAACAATTGGGAAGTACCTTTTGCAAGATCAAAGAGGAAGAAGGGTGAGACTAGGGAGTCAGTCGCTAGATTTGTCTTATCTAGTACTGAAGCTTGAGGAGCAAAAATAGTCTTTTTAAGGCTCATATAAAGTCTAGCATATCTCATTAGAGTTAAAAAATAGGGATTTGGAATCAAAGCTTTAAATAAAGATAAAGATACACTTTCCTATTTGATATCTTTAATTGTTCAAGGATTTAGGCATCTAAATTTATCAATCCATACTAACAGGAGTAATGGTAGTCAGCATCATGATGGAGCCTTTGAATTCTTTATACTTGTTTACATTGAAACATCGGTGCTCATAGTCTCTGCCTTCTTGCATTTTACTATAAACAATCCTTGTTCCAGTCGTGCATAGAATGCATCTGTTTTTATCTACTCAGGAAGATTGTTCCCGCAAATCCCTGAAATTGTGAAAGTATGGGATTTGGATTGGAAATATTTAAACATTTATAAAAATAAATGATTTTAGTTCAGATTTTCAAGCTGAATGATAGGGAACATGGAATAACATTTCCTCAGTTTTAATTTTATTTTATATTGGCGCTTGACTAATGCTTATTTGTTTTAAAATAGAAGCACTGCTTGTAGAAAGTAAATTTTCTTATCTTTTATCATGTGTCAAATATAAGAGGCAGCAAATGTAAGAAGCAGCAAAATGTAAGAGGTGGCTTAGATTAGAACATAGTAATTCTCAAACATTTTGGTCTTGGGATTTCTTTACAATCTTAAAAATGATTGAGACCCTCAAAGAGCTTTTGTTTGTATGGATTGTATTTGATTTGTTAATATTTATCATATTAGAAATAAAAACTGAGAGAAAATTAAAATGTATCATTATTAATTAATTTAAAGATAACAAATCCACTGCATGTTAACTAACAATATGGAGTTAATAGAATTCTAAGTGGACTGGTTAGGAGTTTTACCCTTCTTTTGGGTGTATGTGGAACCTGTGACTTGCATCTGGCTAATAGAGTATAGCAAAGATGGTGGGATGGTCATTTCTGTGATTGCGTTACATTATGTGAGACTATGTCTTAGACTGAAGTAAGAGATTCTGTGTTGGCTGTGAAGAAGTAAGCTGCCATGTTGTGAAAGGACTATGAGAGGATCCCATGGCAGGGACCTATGGAGAGTCTCTAGGAGCTGAGAGCCAGCAAGAAAATGGGACCCCAGTCTTAGAGCCACAAGCGACTGAATTCTGCCAACAGTCATATGAGCTTGGAGAAAGACCCTGAGCTTCAGAAAGAAACGTGGTCCAGCCAACACCTTGACCATCCCTTTAAAGCATGCTTGAACTCCTGACCTATAGAAACTCTAAGATAATAAATATGTGTTTTGTTAAGTTACTACCAAGATTGTGGTGATGTGTTTTGCAGAAATAGAAAACAAGTATTTTTAAAAGAAAAAATATTTAGTAATACAATTGGCCTTATTTTATGTTTTTGCAAATCCCTTTAATGTTTGATTTAGTGAAAGTCAGCTGGATTCTTTTGTCTCCTTGTGTATTCATTATCTTGGGTATCACACATAATGAAGCCTCTGGAAAACTCTAATGTGTACCCATGAAAGATTGAAAGTCCAAAAGGCAAATAACATTTCAGTATTATTATGAGTATTGTTTGACCCTGCAGGTCTCTGAAAGAGTTTTGGGAATCTCCTCTTCCCCCCTGAGGTCACTACACTATACTTTAAAGAATTGCTAGATTAGAGGTTAAATTTTTACTATCTCCTGTTTCATCACCACTAGAGTATTTAATTTTATGTAGGCAGGATTATATATAAAATAACCTCAGCTTCCTTGACTATTTTTGCTTGATTTCTTGTTTTTATCCTTAAGTTTGTCTGTGCTCTACCCTTCATGATAAGCAGATGAAAAAGGTCTTTGCTGACTTTAGGTTCTAGGAGGAAAAGTAGGAATGTGTTTAATATGTAATGGATTGTCACAGAGTATGTTGGGACAGGTTTTTCTCGAAATGATCCTGGCATCTTTTGACTATAGCCTTTACCTGCAAAGTTGCTATATAGCCATTGAGAAATTTCATTTAAAACTTAAGAGTTTTCAAAATACCTGTATTTTTGCTTTGGGGGGGGAGGGGCACACCTGTGACATATAGAAGTTCCCAGACTAGGGGTCAAATTGGAGCTAGAGGTGCCAGTCTAGGCCACAGCCACAGCAGTGCCAGATCCGAACCTCATCTGTGGCCTACTCCATGGCTCATGGCAACGCCATATCCTTAACTGACTGAGCGAAGCCAGGGATTGAACCTGCATCTGCAAGGACACTAATCTGGTTCATAACCCACTGAGCCACAGTGGAAACTCCCTCAAATATATATCTTTTCATTTGTAAGAAGTTTATAGGGATTCTCATTTTTAATTGTGTATATCCATTTTTGTGTGTATGCATTACTTAATAATGGTACTAGTTTGTATTTCTCTTGTGTTTTTATTTGAATTTTGTGTAATCTCTTTTATCCCTAGAAATCCCAAAGAATGATTTTTGCATCTCAAGATAGTCAATACATGATAAATTGCTGTTGTCCTAAGATTTGGGATATAGTTTGCTATTAAGAACATAAATATAGAATCATGTTGATTTCTTCTTTAGTAATCTTTGACTACTCTAGTTTTTTCAAACAAATAATGCCACAAAAATAAATAGTCTAGAGAATCAAAAGTATTATTACCTATAATCAACTATTTTTGTTTCTGTGATATATACCTGAGAGATGCTTATATATATTATTTGACACAGTTGGAAGTTTTGAGGTATGATTTGGAGCTCTTTGTCTGGAAAGGTCTTTCAAGATTGGTTTGAAGGTTATTGGAGGAACAGTTCTCACTGTGCTTACCTAATTACACAGTGCTTGAACTGGAAAATTAAGTTTAAAGGTAACCTCCCCCTCTCTACTTGATGAAACCCCCTTCCATTTTTTTTTCTTTTCAGTTCTTTCTTTTTTAATATTTCCACCTGAACATTTTTTTGTTTGTCTATTTCTTGGGTGTTCTCAATTTATTTTTTTTTCAGTAATATTTTCAAATTCTTACTGACTTTTCTATTTATCCAATCTTTAAAATTATTTTAGTCTTGCTTTTCTTTGTGTGAGAATTGACTTGTGTTGCTGGAGCAGGGCTGACACATTTAAATTACATCCTTATGAAAATTTTTTTTTTTTTGTACTCCTGTAGACTGCAAGACTATATGGGCTCAAAATTGTGATATAAAATAACTTTTTCACCTCTGGTATGTATCTGAGATTCATTTATATAAATTATTTGACATGGTTGAAAGTTTTGACATTGACTTAAAATCTTTGGAGAGTGATAAGAAACCTGTTTCTTTTGGTTGACTTTGCTTAATAAGAATTAGCGTCATGTGAGTGGGGAGGATTATGAAAATTTGATTTTTTTTTCATTGCAGTATTTCCCCCTTCTGCCTAAATATATTTTGATCCAGCTTCAGTGAATCTTTGTGTTTGGTTCTCTCAAAAAATGTGAGATTTGGGAGTCATGTTTATTTCTGAGGCCTATGTTTGTGTTTTTATTTGTATTTTCACATCATCTTCTCTCTTTTACATTCTGGGAACACTATAAACTGTAAAAGTAGCTTACATTTAAATGAGAGCATCCATGAGGAGTTTCTGAATGACAAAGTCATGGTGGTACTATGTAAATAGCACCAGACTGTGAATAAGATGTGGATGCTCATTCTAACTTTGTCACCAACCATTTGGATAAAAAAAATTCATCTCCCTTTCTATAAAATGAGGAAGTTTAGGTTCTGTTTTAAATGGGATGGGATACCATTGTAGGGTTTCAAAATGGATGTAACATATTATATATTATATATATATATATATTTTGTCTTTTTGCCTTTTTCTTGAGCCGCTCCTACGGCATATGGAGGTTCCCAGGCTAGGGGTCGAATAAGAGCCGTAGCCGCCGGCCTACGCCAGAGCCACAGCAATGCAGGATCCGAGTGGCGTCTGCGACCTACACCACAGCTCACTGCAATGCCGGGTCCTCAACCCACTGAGCAAGGCCAGGGATTGAACCTGAAACCTCATGGTTCCTAGTCGGATTCACTAACCACTGCGCCACGACGGGAACTCCAATATTATTTATATTTTTGTATGGTCATTTTGTTATGTGGAGAATGCTTTGTAGGGGACAAGAATTAATGTAGAGAGAAGTTACTGAAGTAGTCTAGGTGAGAGATATTGGCGGTTTGAGCTAGAATTGTAGTAATAAGATGGAAATGTTGATAGAATTGTATTCCATTTTGAAGATGGAGTTGTCAGAACCTTACTACTGGTGTATTGAATATATGTCATAGAGTGTGAAGAAAGAGAGAGAAAGATCAAGGATAATTTTTAGACAAATCACAGTATTATTCCAAGATAGGAAAAATTGAGAAATTCCTTTTGGCTATACTATGTTTGAGATGATTTTTTTTTGCTTCCATTTGGGGATGTTAAGTTGACAGGCATATGAGTTTGGAGTTTAGAGTTCTAGGGCATATGAGTTTGAGGTTCTAGAGAAAGGTAAGGGCAAAGATATTTCATGTAGAAGACGAAAGAGAGGAGTAAGAGCCAGTAAAAGACACTGAGAAAAAAAAATACCACTGAGCAAGAGGATAAGCAGGAGAATATGTTTCAGGAACAAAGAGTGAAAATGGTTTAAAGAATAGAGACTTGTCTTTGAATTTGATAACATGGAATTTACTGGTGAGAGCAGTCTCAATAGAGTATTAGAGATGGAAACAATAGACAACTTCCTCAAAAAATTTTGCTCTTAAGAGGATCATAAAAATGGAGCAGTACGTAGAAGGGAATATGGCATCAAAGCAGGTTCTTGTAAGATAGGAAATAATACAGTAATCCAATCACTGGTGACTTAAGTCACACATAAAATAAGTGGTCATTTATCATTTAAAGTTTCATTAGAGCTAAGAGACTTCTAAAATAGATTCAATAATAAATAAAATAGGCATTTTAGGATTGAGCTAGTAAGAAAATAGGAAGCTAAATGGAAAATTGCTAGAATAGGTCTTATTTCTTTTCTCTTCTCTTTCTTATTTCTTTTCTCTTCTACTTTCAAATTTGGTGCTTAATCACATTGACTCATAAGTAACACCGAGTTCTCTGATTAATCGTCATCTCTTTCCAATTCTAAGGGCCAGGTATGTCTAACTAGATTTTTTAGATAGTAAGATTGAAGCAAAAATACAGTAGACTTGCATTTATTTGCATAAAGTCTCTTGCTTTGGCTTGAACCAAGACTAAATAAAAATTTTGTTTGCTTACTTTTCTCCAGGAGGGGAAAGGAGGTTTATAAAGAAACTTAGAGGGTGTTTGCTCCCGGTGCATTTTTATAGGTTTAAGTATGGGTCCTATAGAGTGAGTGCTTTTAGGTAAAAGAGCTATTTTCAGTAGAATTATTTGGAAGCATAAGGTTACAAGTAGCAAATATTTAAATTACAGATGACAGAATATATAATACAGAGTTGATAATGCCATTCCTCTTAAAACATTGTTTTTTATTGGCTTAGAGGCCACCACACTTTTTTGATTTCCTTCTACCTCTGTGGCTTCTCCTCTTCTTTCTTTATACTTCTTCTTTACCTGAAAATGGCAAGAAACTCAGGTCCCTGGTGCACTGTCTTAGGTTTTTTTTTCCTCTTTCTTTCTCATTTTGAACTTTTTTTTTATGGGTGATTTCATTTACTCACTTGGTTGAAATCACTGCTAATATGCTGATGCTTCCTGAATTTTTATCTTTAGCTGAGAACACTTTCCTGAACTTCAGAGTGACATATCCAATTGCTTACCTAGCTGTCTTTCTAGCTATCCTACATGCTCCTTAAATTCAACAACTCATCATCTTCCCCTTCCTTTCCCTTTATTCTGCACCTCCTTTAGCATTCTCTTCCTCAGCAAATTTTAAGACTATCTGCTTGGTTGCTTAAGAAAGAAATTTGAGAGTCATTTTTGACTCCTCTCCTGACCTTCATACACCACCTCCCACCCCTCTGGCAAATCAATCCTTGTATCTTGTTGATTCAACATCTACCTTTTTAGTCTTCCTTTGTGTCCATTTTACTGTGATTATTTTAATCCAAGCCACCTAATATCTTGCTTTGACTACTAAATCAGCTTTCTAATTGATCTTGCATCCACATGTGGTGAGGTAATTTTTTGGTGTCTTCACGATGTCTCCCACCCCCCTTTTTTCATGATGTAATGAGTAGAAGGATATTGTGTGAAAGAAAGGAATTGTGGATGGGAACTCCTGGAGGCCAGTTTTATTGCATTGTATTTCATTTGTTCCCATATTTTGCTAAATGTGTTTAGAGTTGTGCCAATGATTATCATTTTCATTTTCATTTTCATGTAATGACAATATTGCAGTTGTTGTTTCTTTCCGGAAGAATATGGGATACTCGGAATTTACTGGGTAACAGAGGTGCCTTGTGGAGGCAGTTTGCAAGCTTAGGTTGGGTGCTTGGAGTCCTAAGGCTATAAAACATTCTTTGTACTCTGCATACAGTATAACTATTAGTGTAGCTATTGAGATGGAGCTGGATCTTATCCATGTGAATATTGCTCCTTGAATTTATAGTGTCGCTTCCAATTGTTCTCTTGATAGTTATCAAGGGAATGTATACTTTGAATAAGTCCTAACACTGGATGGATTTATCAGCTAGTGTTTTCAGAGATCTTGGTTCTCTTTCCTCTCCCAGGAAGAACCTCTAGGTGTCAGAGCAGATAATCACTCTGGACCAGAGATTTTCATTCTGGAGTTTAAATCTAGGGTTGCTAATCTACAGCCTGAGTCTTGAATCTGATAGGAAAGATGTTCCTGCTGCTGCCACTTGTAGTTGTAGGGAGTGCTTTGGTAAGAGCTGCTCTGGCACTTGACTCTCCTAATAATGCAGCTTGATTCAAAGCACAGTAGGATTAGCTCTCATATATTTGGCCTAGACGAGTCAGGGACATGATAATGATGGTAGGACTTAATACATTTGTGGAGGCTTTTCACTATGTTTCCTCTTTCCTTTCTGAATTAGACGGTAGAAACTGTCGAGTCTGTTCTATAGCAATGATCAAAACTAGGGAGACTGATACAGAGTTCAAGCCCCAGGAAGTACTGCAACAAATTTTTTGTACATCAGGAAACAACAGAAGATCAACACATTAAAAAAATTATTATGAAAACTGCTGTAGGTATTTTGAACTAAACTGTTTTCTGATATTTATCTGAAATCTTTAGATTTGTAATGTACTCATTTAGGTTGGTGCTATTCTCCCTCTTTCATCCCTGGATATACTGTATGGTCTGCCCTAAGCTGAAGGACAGGCCAATTTATATTTATTGAATGTCTTTTCTTTACTTCTTTTGGTAGAAATGTCATCTCCTTTTTATTTATTTGCTTATTTGTTATCCCTGAGGTGAATGGTTTCATGGTATTGTCTCAGGGATGTATTTAAAATGCAAGATTTTGGAGTTCGCTGGTGGCTCAGTGGGTTAAAGATCTGGCATTGTCACTGCTGTGGCCATGGTTACAGGTGTAGCTCAAGTTTGATCCCTGGCCTGGGAACTTCTGCATGGTGCAGCCCCCTTTAAAAAATAGATAAAAAATAAAATGCAAGAGAGTTCCTGTTGTGGTGCAGTGGAAATGAATCTGACTAGTATCCATGAGGATGTGGGTTTGATCGTGGCCTCACTCAGTGGGTTGGCGATTGGGTGTTGCCAATGAGCTGTGGTATAAGTCGCAGAAGTGGCTCGGATCCCACATTGTTGTGGCTGTGGTATAGGTTGGCAGCTGTAGCTCCGATTTGACCCCTAGCCTGGAAATTTCCATATGCCACTAGTGTGGCCCTAAAAAGCAAAAAAAAAAAAAAAAAAAAGCAAGACTTTAATTTGCAAAAAGTATGCAGACACCTTGTTCTCTGGACTATCTTTTTTATAAGCCTTAGATTTTTAGCAGATGATTCTGAAAGTCAATGGAACAAGGATAATATAATAAAAAAGATAGCACAGTTTGTATTATATAGAATTACAGATCTATATTTTAAGAAAATGAAAAATTCCTTTAGCATTTCAGGGATTTTTGTTATGGATTGTACATATTATATAACATATATTTTCACTAATTAACAATGTTTAGATGTTTGCATGTGTGGAACATTTTAATAGAAAAACTGTTACTCTTAAAAATTCAAAATAAACCCAGACATCTTTAAAACTATAAAATTTATATATACCATGAGTGATTCTGCCTTGAGACACTTGTTTTGTTTTTGTTTTTTGTCTTTTTAGGGCCACCCTTGTGACACATGGAGGTCCCTAGGCTAGGCGTTGAATCTGAGCTGCAGCTGCTGGTCTACACCACAGACACAGCAATGTCAGATCTGAACCATGTCTGTGATCTACACCACAGCTCCCGGCAACGGCAGATCCTTAACCCACTAAGCGAGGCCAGGGATTGAACCTGCGTCCGCTTGGATGCTAGTCAGATTCGTTTCTGCTGAGCCATGACAGGAACTCCGACACTTGTGTTGTTAAGAAGAGTATAATATCCCAGTTTTTATTCTTTCATTTAATTTTTGAGTTTGTGTTAAACTTCTGAAGACCTTTAGCTACAACCACTAAGCATTTATAAGCTAAGAGTCTCACATAACTTTAAGATGTATACTTCAATTATTTTTGAGGCTGATATAAAGAAATTAGTGCTAAGTTTTGCTTTTTCAACTCATTTGGATGTTTCATAGTACTAATTAAATAATTTGACTTATTAGAGAATTTTAGAAACTTACTGTGAAAGAGAATAGATACCAGAGTTCCCGTCATGGTGCAGTGGTTAACGAATCTGACCAGGAACCATGAGGTTGTGGGTTCAATCCCTGGCCTTGATCTGTGGGTTAAGGATCCAGTGTTGCCGTGAGCTGTGGTGTAGGTTGCAGACACGGCTCGGATCCTGCGTTGCTGTGGCTCTGGTGTAGGCTGGCGGCTACAGCTCCGATTGGATTCCTAGCCTGGGAAGCTCCATATGCTGTGAGAGTGGCCCAAGAAAAGGCAAAAAGACCAAAAAAAAAATAGATACCACTAATAACCTAGTATTTGATTTACTTGAGCATTGCTAAGCAAAAGTTTATGGGCTAAATAACATCATACTTAATATATTATAGTCAGTGATTTCATTTTAATTGTAGAATTCTCTACATTACATAGATTAAATTTTGGGCTTATCTTGTGTATAATATACCAAGAAGTATAATGGAAAAAATTCTGATATTTTTACCCCGAGATAATCAATATCAACATTTTGGTGTTTATTCTCCTAGTGTTCTTTCTGAATTTGAATATTTTAAAAGTTTTTTCTACATACCACTAAATATTTCTCGAAAGGGTTCTACCAGTGTACACTCTTGCCAATAAATATGATTTAAGAGTGCCCATTCTCTGATCTTCTTGCCAAGACTTTGCCAATTTAATAGGCAAAATAAATTGTTATTATTTTTATATGAAATTTTTGGATTACTTTTAGGTTGAACTCTTTTATGTGCTGACTGACTTTTTAGCTATCATCTTTAGTGAAATTGCCTTGTATGGCTTAAAATTTCTTAACATCTCTTCTGTGGGAACTCAAGTTAGCATTGTCATTTCCAGTGATTCTAATATAATGGATATAGAGAAAACAGTTTCTTACCATCTACACCATTTGTGAGAGTCAGCCCCTCTCTGCAGAACTAGATGTAAATGTGGAGCTGACCATACTTGAAGGACATTCGGAATTTATCTAATTTTTGCTGAAAGGGGTAAGGATAAGCATTGCATCCCTTCAGCATCTAACAAACAATAGAACCTTGCATAAAGAGGTTCTATAAATATCTATGGCATGAATAAATCTAAATAAAAGATACCTAACATTGTTAGAATCCTGGTTCCAGTAATTTGTTTCTTTTGTTCATAGTGAGATTACTTTCAAGTACTATGTACTTTAGAATTTGTAAAATACATTCATATACATTATATGTTTTAATATAAATAGCAACTTTGTGAAGTGATGTAGCTTATTTACATCTAAGGAAACCATAGCTTAGATGGGTAAAGTGAACATCCTGAGGTATTATGGCTAGGTAGGTTGGAGTCAGTACTTAAATCCAAGCCATTTGACCTTAAGTGCCATATTCTTTCTGTCTTTATAGAACCCTCTGATATTTATGTTACTTGTGAGCCTTCAGTACAAAGAAAATTTAAAACAAATATTAGCTATAAGCATTCTTTATAATATTTAGGGTATTTATAACAAATTAGAGTCCATCCAAAGCACAATGTTTTTGACTGCAAATATTGGTTGTTCTTGTATTTATGAACCTTATAACATGATGTGTTGTTAGGCTAAAACAAACAAACATGGAAACTAAGAACCCAATTAAGTCCTAAGCAGTTTCCTTCCTACTTATGAGATGTAACTAAAAAATAATTAACTTTTCTGTAAAATTTAGGCTTCTTATTAAGCACCTACTCTCTACTAGGATTGTTGTAGACAATAAAACACATGTGGGCCTTAATCTCATGGAACTGAGGGAGAAAGACATTAAACTGGTTTTTTTTTAAAGTCAATACATAGTTATACTTTCATCAGATGCTGTAAAGGAAAAGTACAGGGTACAACAAGAGTGCATAATGGGGGACCTAATCTAGGTCAAGGAAAGTCTTTTCAAGAAAGTGACTCTTGAGTTCTTAATGATGAGTAGGAGCAGCTGAAAGTGATGATGGGTGGGAAAATGAAAGAAATCTCTTCTGGGACATGGAGGGAACTGTGAGAAAGCCAATCAGTAGTGTGTGTTGTATAGTGGTATTTAGAAAATCATGCTTTGAGGAAGGTGGTTGCTCTACTGTTTATTTCAAATAAGCCATTTTGAGGCTCATTTTAGTAGTGTTTCTATTGCTTAGACCATTTTTGAAACTCTTTCTGTGACTTTGCCTTCAGATCCAATTTTGAAACACAAAATAAACCTTTTTAAATAACAGAGAATGTTTTGCAGTGTAATCACCTTCTTCTTTAATACATTTGCTTTAAAATGGTGTTTGATTATTTGTAAAATTTGAATCTACCCACAAAAGGGCATAGATCTAGATCTCACAGGTAGTATAAGCTTTGAAATTAAGAATTTAAAAATGTATGCTTCCACTTACAGAAATCGACCTTTTAGAGATGTGAAAATCAACTTGTAAGCAGAGGCTTAAAAATTTGAAGCACATTAGGTTGCTTCTGTTTGAGTTAAATGGAAGAATCCCATTTAAAGTTACTCGTGAGATTAAAAAATTTGCAATGTTTGCTCTAACTGAAATATAATTGATTGGGTCACTGCTGGTATTTTTCCTATTCTATCTATGGACACTGATCTGTTTACAAATAGTTGAGTGTATTTGTGTGTATGTGTGTGTGCTCACATGTGCATTTATATAGAATGATAGGGAAGGAGCTTGTGAAATGGAATCCAAAGTAAAGACCTTCATTCAAATGTCCTTTTACAAGTTGTGTGATCATTGATCCCTTCACACCTGTTTCTTTTCATCTATAAATGATAACATTATCACTTACAATGTTTTCTGGATATTAAAAAATAAATTTAAAAGTAATTTATAAGCCCAAAATGATTCATGATTATTATGTGTATATAGATATTTCATAAATAGATTAGTGAGTACCTATAAAAATCTAAAATAATAAATAATAAGCAAATTTTGGAAGAGCTCTTAGTTGAGGATAAACCCATAATTGAAGATCTTAGTTTATAAAAGAAGCAAATTAGTTGTTTAAAATGTTTATATTATCACATTTATTTTATTATTTGAAATTTATATTTTTACTTTTTTATTTTGTATTGTTATTTTGTGACATGTTTATTCATGTCAAAAAAGAATTCTCCAGTTCTAAAAAAAAATCTTAGTGTGTTTAAGTGCCTTTGTTAATAGTGGTATGTGTGCAGAAGGGGATAGAGGAGGTTAAGTCTAAAAGTTGAAGGGAGGAATTCCCATTGTGGCTCAGTGGAAATGAATCTGACTAGTATCTGCGGGGATGGGGGTTCCATCTCTGGCACCACTCAGTGGGTTAAGGATCTGGCATTGCCTTGAGCTGAGGTGTAGGTTGCAAACGTGACTTGGATTTGTCATTGCTGTGGGTGTGGCGTAAGTTGGCAACTGTAGCTCTGATTCCACCCGTAGCCTGGGAGCCTCCATACGCCACACCTGCAGCCCTAAAAATAAATAAGTAAATAAAAATAAAAGTTGACGGGAAAGGGGTTAAAAGTGATGTATTTGTTAAAGAAATGCCATGATTTAGGAACAAAGATTAAAAAGGTAAATAAATGTCTTATCTCTATAAGTCAGTTGATTTTTTTTTTTTTTGCTTTTTAGGGCTATACCCACGGCATATGGAGGTTCCCAGGCAAGAGGTCAAATCAGAGCTGTAGCTGCCTGCCTATGCCACAGCAATGCAGGATCCAAGCCACGTCTGCAACCTATACCACAGCTCACAGCAGTGCCAGATCCTTAACCCACTGATGGAGACCAGGGATCGAACCTGCATCCTCCTGGATACTAGTTGGATTCATTTCTGCTGAGCACAATGGGAACTCCCAAGTTGATTTTTATAATTTGGTTTAAACACTACTTTTAGAGCATCTTTTGGAGAAAGATGGATGCCTCTGGATATACAATAACCTAAGATTTTATCTAAACCAGAATTATTCATTGGAAATGGCTGGTGATCTGTGGTAGTCAAAGACCATTGGAGCCTTCAGAAAATATCCTTTTCCAGGGTTCCTGGTGGTTCAGCAGGGTAGGGATCTGGCACTGTCACTGCTGTGGCCCTGGTCACTGCTGATGGTGTGTGTTCTTTCCTGGCCCTAGAACTTCTGGATGCCACAGGCACAGCCAAAAAAAAAAAAAAAGAAAAAGGAAAAAGAAAATATTTTTCTGAAAAGTGCTATAATTACCATTACTGAAGTAAATTAATAATGGTTGATAAAGTTTCTCTGGTCTTAGTTTTGTTTTTTTGCTTTGTAGAAAAGTTCATAATTTATGTGTGCTGTTTAAGTGAGTTTTAATTGACAAGGTATAATTTTTTCCTAGCATTATGTAAGTGATCATGTGGTCACTATGTATGGACTTTAGAAGGGGCCCAGATTGAATATTGTTCACTGTTCTTTAAAAATAAATAAATGAATACATTTAAAAATAAACTAGAAATTAAGATAACTGAGTACATTTTCCACATGTCTCTTTAGAAGTCTGACATTATAAGTGCTGTCAATAAAGCCCTATTGTCTGTCATATTTTTATTGCTTCATAATATTCAAAGAAGGATATACCACTTATTTTTTTGAGTATTCTAGTCCTTTGCAGCAGCCTGCACACTGACGAGACCTATGTACTCTATTGCTGGAGTTATTCATTTGTCAGGGAAAGAGAAAAGGGTTGAGAAATGTATAATTCTCTCCCTCTTACCCAGTAGTAACATTGAGAAGATACCTTGTCCCATTTTTATTACTTCTGAGATTTTACTGCTGGCAGCCAGATGTGCTGAAACTCCTGACGACAGCATCTATTCATTGCGTGTTTTTAATAGGCTTAGAGAAATATGAGTAGAGTACATGAAAGCAGCTCAGCTTCACACTTCATCTGGGAATGCCCAAAAAGCTTACTGCTGTTTAGAATTCTTGCTACAGTCAGGAGAAAGCCGAAAGCCGCACGGGTACTGAATCTTCTTCCACTGAATTAGAAGAATAATGACTGTACAATTAACTATCAACCTCTGCTCATTTAAGCACAGTTTTTACAGAGCTCAGGAGAAATATGGAACTTGATTGGCATGTTTTTATTTGATGGTGTCTGCAAATAGATGACTTTAAAGACAGGTGGTAAGGAAAAATAAGGGAAGAAAAAAAAGGAAGGAAAATGCAATTTGAGACATTGCGCCAGGTCTGCAATTCTGTTTTATCTCATTTTCATGGGGTTTTTTCATCCCCACCAAATATTTTACAAAATGAGCTTTTTGGACAAACGCTGAACAATGCAAGGTGAGTAAAGCTAAACTATATTTTCTTTTAGTGTTGATATTTTCATAATAATAATAATCTTATATGTCTATAAAATTGTTCTGTATTGAAACATTAGTATTTTAAGGGTGTTGTCTTTTTTTTATCAAAAATATAAAATTGTATGTAGTGTTCTTCTTAATTGATTTTAAGAAGGAAAGTAAGCATACTTCAAGGCACAAAAAATCTTAATTTTAACTAGCTTGACCTCTGAAACATAATATAGGCTGTTTCATGATTTAATTTTGTAATAAATAAAATGATTAACTTAAAATGTCTGATAGATTTTTTTCTTTGTGATCGTGGCAGTGATTACATTGCATATATAAGGATGGAGCTATATAATCATATGTGATTTGTTGGAAAATGTGAATTAGCAATCATGCATGCTCTTTGTAAAACATGCAGAAGATGTTTTCTAGGTCTAAGACATTTCTCTATGCAGAGTAGATCAATAATCACTTTTAAAAAGCTGTATTATGGAACTGCTAATAATGCTTTGTATTAGGTCGGCTAGTTTGGAAGGATGCTTTGTTATAAATTCGTATTGCTTTTTCAACCTGATCTTTTTGTGTGTGTGTGGTGAAGGTTGTTAAATTACGGACATATGTTTTAGATGGTTTCTTCGGCTTACACTAAAAGAGATAGCCTATTAAAGCATGCTTTTAAAATACAGTTTTATTATCTGGTTCTTCCCTTATTTAAGCTGTTTGCCTTTTGTGAATTTCTAATGTTATATGCCTAGTATAGAAAAGACCTCATTTTAACTAAATATATGTGGAGAAAGACTGAGAAAGAAATTCTGTGAACATGATAATGCACTGAAACCTTCTGGAAATTGAGGGAGAACTAAGAGTGCATAGAATATTGAATGGGTTTTACTGGGTCCCTTCCTTTCAGGATCTCTGAACAATGTGAGGCAGCCTTTTTTGGAGATTAAAAAAATACCCATTACACAGTATGTGTTTTAATTTAGCAAATGAAAAGGAGGCTTTTAAAATTTTGTTGACATTTAAAATGTTTATCGATGCTAAATATATCTATGACCTTTTTATGGAATATGAAATTCCACACCTGTTTTTTATAAAATTTCACTTCTTACTCAGTTCTGTTCAATTAACTGATTTGATTTTTTTACATTTACTTTTTGGACTAGCTTAACAGTTATGAAATTCAATGGTATTCTATAATAGGCTATCTATATTTTAAGATATTGGGTTTTTTGGTTTAGTAATACATTGAGTATCTATAATTTATGATAAAAATAATCTGTATTGCATTTTAAGTTTAAATAAAAGAAGCACTATGGGTTTCTTAAAATTTCTATGACCCAAAGTTATCAGACTTTTAGGATTTGTACTCATTCTTTACATCTTTTCCTTGTTTGATTTCTATTTCTTTTTTTTAATTTCGAGAATTTTTGTGTTAAAAAGTATTAATGTTAGGGCTGAGTAGACATTCACTTTAGAAGTTGTGCTATTAACAGCATGTATAGAATTAGTTTTAAAGTAAATATAACTAGTTTTAAAATATGAGAATATCTGTTTTTTGAGGGAATTGTGTGCATCCCTATTTCTGTTCTTTTGCTTGGCTCCAAGTTTCTGTGATTGTTGACATGGTTGTAATTGCAATGCTCTCATTAGTAAAAACCTGGAATTTTATATTGTTGCAGTTAAACATTGAATTGTGAAGTTTCTAATGCTTCTGTGACACGAGGCTTATTTAACTTATTTTCATTTTTTATCTAAAAAATTATCTGAAACAACTGGTAATTAATAAAGAATTTATTCTGTTTTAGGAGCTAAAAATCCTCTGCCTTTATATATTTTTGATTTCTTTGTCTTCAGAAAACATGACTTTTTTTACATATAGATCTACTGATCTTCATAAATATAAACTACTTAATTTACTTTTAATCAATCAAAACCAGTTATATAAATAGTTATAGTTTAATAAGTTTATATGAACTTGCAATTAATCTCTCCACATATTTTAATGTTTTAGTTACTTTGTGTTCAGGTCAGATACAATGGTATTTAAAAATTCTTATTCTGCTTAGACACTGAATTAGAAAGTACGATGTAGACGAAAAAATCATTCTTGAGGAAAAAATTATGGAAGAAAACCCAAGTATGTCATCAGATGATGTGCTCTTACAACAACTTTTAAGATGTTTCTAAATAGTAGCCCTCTCAACTTGGTAAACTGAACGTAATAATGGTCTTGAAGTTGAAGTACCCATTATGTAACTATCACTTTGGAAAGAACAGTTTTGGTTGTTACACATGAATAATAGTTTAATTGGATTAGTTGAAATGGAATATTCATTTATCGTATGGTGACATTAAGTGTGATCTTTAAAGTGACAGAAAAACAATGTCATAGTTATGGAAAGTTACATTATATTTTATTCTGAATTGCTTTCTAGGAGAAATTACTAGAATAGTACTATGCATCAGTCATAGACAATGTATGATTAAAAGGGGACTCTTTCAGATAGTTTTCTTGAGACTTTTTCTAGGTAACTAATCTTATCGCCAAATCTGTAACTTGGCTTTCATCAGGTTTTCATGTGGTAGGGTAGTTTACTTCTATGACATATAAGCATAAAGGATTAAAAAATGAAAATCTCATAAGAATTATTCCAAAAACATTTTCAAGTTCAGCTTGTCAAAGAAGCAAAGACTTTGAATACACCAATAATATTTTAGGTACCATAAATCCCTAAACTGGTTTTATATATATATATATATATAATTGAAATATTAATTATATATATATAATTGAAATATTAATTATCTAATGAATAATTGTAATTTATTTATGAGTGAAAATCATCAGAATATTTTAGGTGGACTTTTCGTTGGAAATCGTGTAGCACGACTTTTGTTTTAAACTGAAAGTTCTTAGCTGATTCTCTTATCATTGTGGCTCTTGAGTACCATTTTTGTGCATAAAGGAGGTGGCACGTTATACTGTATTCTTTTATGGGGAAAATAAAATTGGACCGAAAGTTCAATAGGAAAAATAAAATCAGTGCCTACATCTTGTGTAAATCCACTTGATAGATTGGGATGAAATGCCACTTTAATTTAAATTCTTATTATCAAGTTTTCTTACTGTAAACTCATTTATCCCCAAATTAAATTATTTAATAAGGATACAAAGATAATTGCTTTTGTTACCAGCAAAAAAGTTCTCAAGTACTAAATTCATTATAAAATCTAAATTTTGTGATCTTGTCTTTGGAAGCAGACAAAAATGTTGGGATGCTAGAAAGTATATTTTTAACAGTGTTCACTGCTTTGAGTAGCAGTATTCAAATGAATCTGATAATGATGACTATATTTTGTGATACAATTTGTGGGAAAATGTACCGGGTATTCCCATTTTCTGATTTTTAGTAATATTTCTATGTACAATAGAAAAATCTGTATTTTCCTCCAAACCTGTAATTATTTCTTTGTCACTAAATGTTTGACAGTGAATTTGCTGTTCTGACTGGCCACACAGGGGCATAATAGGACTGGAATTTATTTGGAATAGATATTAAAGCCAGTCTTTCTCTCCTTTCCATATATTTATAAAATAAGATATGCAGGCTTTAATATTTAAAAGTAAGATTTAAAAAATCTAGTAGATCAGAGAAGATTTGGATTTGTTGGTGTTTTCAATTATAGGTAAGGTAACTGTGTGATATGATTTGCTTGGATTGGTCCTAGTGTATGGCTGCTAATTATTATTTGTACTGCCTTTCTCTCTTAAAAGTATTGTTATTTGACAATAAATTACAGAGCCACTCTAATTTAAAAATAAAATTTAAAGCTTGAATTCACCTAGTGTAAAAAGGCTGTTTTCCACCAAAACATTTCCACAGTTCTGAAACATTAACATTATTTTAAATAAAATTTGATTTCATAAAATAAATATTTATTTCATCTGGTAGTGTTTTTGATCAGAAGTATTTAGTTGTTTTTACAAAGCATTTACTATTTCTTTGGTTTGTAGTGAAGCCATCAATTTGTCATCAGGATTTTTGGCACAGACACCTGTTATTCATGGTGGTCTATTAATGACTCTTTTGACATTGAAAGAAGAATATGCTTACTTTTCATAGTTCTGAGAGTGCAGTCTACACAGTGTGCATTGTTTGGAGTTAGTAAGGTCACAGCACAATTTTCTGTGCTAGGAACGTATTTCATAAACAGCCTATATTCTGAAATATAAAGCACCCAATAGACTGATATGAATGCATGCATGTGCATGTGGGCTCACACACACACATGCATAAATGTACATATATAAACTTTGTTAAATGTGTTATAATTATTATAAAAATAATTATATTAAAGACATAAAAGCTTATGTTGACAATTCTCTTATTTCCAATCATTATGACCTTTGATTCATAGATATGTTTTATTAATATTTTTACCAGAATATTTGCTGTGAATCTTTGCTACATCCCACAATTATTAGTATAGATACTTAATCTGATACTGATAGACCATCTTTAACCACTATTTTCTCTATTCAAAGAACTTTTTATAAAGTTACTGCTTTTGTTGATAGGTAAAAGTTAGGTATACTTTTTTGTTAGATTCTATATGGTCATAAATAATCTTAGAAAACTCAAAGAAGGTAATTACTGATAAATGTCTTTTATTTAATTCTGGTACTATTCACTGAATAGTAAAATGAGTTCATTTAATATATGCTATGGGCTCTCTTCATAGCCATTATGAGTTACTTATAAAGATTCCTGTACCCCAGAAAAGAATTCCTAGGACTGATCTAGGAATTTAGCTTCTGCATTTGAGGAGTTTTAAGAATCTCAGGCTATAAAATTTGGTTGTGATGATCGCTGTACAACTATAAATGTAATAAAATTCGATTAATTAAAATCAAAAAATAAAATAATGATTACAAATAAATAAATAACTGCTTTATTCATTTTAAAAAAAGGAATGTTTGTGAGCACTTCCTTGGAGGCAAAAAGGAAAAAAAACCCATTACACATTAAAATTGTGGTATCTTAAAGTATGAGGGCTCTTTATTATTTCTAGTGTTCTTTAAGCCATGATTTTAGTTTCTCTTTTGATTTTAGCAGAGAATGCTGCCTTTAAAATCTAACTCAATATGTAAAGCAGATAAAAGTGGAGCAACTCTGGTTTAGAAAGTGGAACATGGGACCCAAATTAGGCTCTAAGAAACACAATTTTCAGCTGCTTACTTAAGTCAAATTCGGGACTTCTGAGTTAAGTTCCTTTAAACTTTCCATTTCATTGCATGACCTTTGAAATGCCAGAGATGGAGGTAATGGAAAATGGCAAGAACTGCTGTGTTTAGTCAGCAGTTGATTTGTGCTTGACTTTTCTACTATTGTGGTAGCCTTATGTTGTGCAATGTTGATATCTCAGCTCTGTGTTCATATCTCAGCTCTGCTACCTACTGGCTGTGTGATATTGGTGAAGTCACTCTACCGTGAGCCTCTTGAATTAGGACTGTATATTTATTAACCCCTGAATTCCCACACTTACCATCTCCCACATGATTCTTTACTAGTCCATACTAGCTCCCCTTAGCATCCAGAATCAAATATTGTTCTTATTTTTTTCTTAGTATAGATTAGTTTTGTCTGTTCTGGAGCTTCATATAACTGAAACCATGTAGACAATACTCTTTTATAAAATACTTTTTAATTAAAAAATTCACCTGTGTTAAATAAATTCATCTGTGTTTAAATATGAAATTCATTCCTTCCCTATGAGTAGTATTCCATTTTGTGAATATTCTGCACTCTTAAGATTAATGTCTCTTTGTGGACATATATTTTTATTTCTCTTGGATGAATACCTAGAAGATGAATTCTTGGGTCATTAGGTAGGTGTGTGTTTAGATTTGTAATGCCAGATCATTTTTTAAAAAGTGTATTTTAAACTCTCACCAGATATGTTTGAAAGTTTGATGGTTCAACACACTTTTCAACAGTTGATGATACATCTTTTTAATTTTTGGTATTATGGGATGTTTAGAGTAGCAACTTCTTATGACATTATTTTGTATTTGCCTGATGACTAACATTGTCAAGCACTTTTTCTTATATTCATTGGCCATTTGTATATCTTCCTTTGTGAAGTGTCTGTTCAGTTTTTTTAAAAATTAGGGGTTTTTTTTGTCTTTATTATTGAGTTAAAGTTCTTTATTATGGATATCAGTCATTTGTCACTTATATGCTTTGTGAATATATATCCCAGTGTGTGGTTTGCTTATTTATTTTCTTAATTCCTTTAGGGAGAACTTTTATTTTATTTTATTTTATTTATTTTGCTTTTTAGGGCCACACCTGCAGCATATGGAGGTTCTCAGGCTAGAGGTCGAATCAGAGCCATAGATTTTATTGTCCTTTGAGCAAGTTCTCCTCCTTTCTTTTTTCCTTGCTTTGCTTTCTTTTCTTTTCTTTCTTTCTTTCTTTCTTTTTTTTTTTTTTTTGTCTTTTTAGGACCTCACCCATGGCATATGGAGGTTACCAGATTAGGGGTCCAATCAGAGCAGTAGCTGCTGGCCTATGCCACAGCCACAGCAATGTGGGATCTGAGCCGTGTCTGCGACCTACATGACAACTCATGGCAACACTGGATACGTAACCCACTGAGCAAGGCCAGGGGTCAAACCCACATCCTCATGGGTGCTAGTCGGGTTTGTTACCACTGAGCCACAATGGGAACTCCAGAAGTTTTATTTTTGATGAAATCTAATTTATCATTTTTTTTCTTTTAGGGTTTTTGTTTTCTGTGTGCTGTCTAACACTTCTTTGCCAACCCCAAGTCATGAAAATATCCTCCTATATATCTTCCAAAAGCTTTAGAGTTTTAGCTTCTCTGTTTGGGTATGCAATCCATCAGACATTAATTTTTATGTGTACAGTATGAGGTAGGGATCAAGATTCATATTTTTTCTGGTGGCTATCCAGTGTTTTATCACCATTTTCTGAAAAGACTTGAAGATTTCTACTCCTTATTGGAGTGGTTTTTTTTTTTTTTACCTTTGCAGAGGATTACATAATTGTATAACTGTGATTCAATTTCTGGAATATCTATTCTATTACATTAATCTATTAGTCTGTCTTTACGCAGTATCCTAATGTCTTATAGCAATCTTGAAGTCAGGTAGTCTAAGTTCACCACTTTTATTCTTTTTCAAGACAGGCTAAATATTCTAAGTCCTTTGCATTTTCATATATAATTTATGATCATTTTTTCAATTTTGATTTAAAAGTTTGGTGTGATTGAGTCTGGGGTTGCATTGTATTTCTGTACATTTATTTGGGGGAGAATTAACATCTAATGACATTGATTTTTCTCTTTGGATATCGCTTAATTTATTTAGGTCTTCTTTAATTTATCTAAGAATATTTTGTAGTTTTAAGGGTAGAGGTCTTGCATGACTATTTTTTCATAAGTATATTAAGTATCTGATCTTACTATAAATGGAATTATTTAAAAAATTTTCAGTTTCTAGTTTTCTGCTTTTATGTAAATCATTTATTTTCAATATTAGCCTTGTGTTTTTTTGTTTTTTTTTTTTTTTTGGTCTTTTTGTCTTTTCTAGGGCCACACTCATGGCATATGGAGGTTCCCAGGCTAGGGGTCTAATCGGAACTGTAGTGGCTGGTCTATGCTGGAGCCACAGCAACATGGGATCTGAACCACATCTGTGATCTACACCACAGCTCACGGCAATGCTGGATCCTTAACCCACTGAGTGAGGCCAGGGATTGAACCTGCAACCTCATGATTCCTAGTTGGATTCATTAACCACTGAGCCATGATGGGAACCCCAGCCTTGTATCTTTTAATCTTGCCAAATTTACTTATTAGTTGTAATAATTGTCTTCTAGATTTGTTATGATATCCTATGTGAACATTCATGTCATCTGCAAACAGATACAGTTCTGTTTCTTTTTCCAATATTTATGCTTTTTTTTCCTTTTTCTTGCCTTATTAGGACAAATAGTACAAAATGTTAAGTAGAAGTTGTGGTAGTCTATTAGATATTAACATCTTAAAAAAGTTATAAATTTCATAATTTTACTTTATTACTTTTTTGTTTGTTTTTTACTGACAATGAAACACCTTTTTTATTGGAAAGGGTATAACAGAAGAAAAAAGTATGTATACATGTATGTGTAACAGGGTCCCCATGCTGTACAGTGGAAAAAAAAAGTTGTGTTGGGGCAATAACAATTAAAAAAAAAACTTTATTATCTTTTTAATGTCTATGGAATTGATAGTTATAACCCTTCTTTTATTTTTTATATCAATATTATAATTCATGAACTTCCTCTTGTTTGCTTAATAAATTTTTTAAATTTAAGCTTTGTTGATTTTCTCACTTGTTTGTTTACCATCTCAATGATTCAGTTTTGTTTGTTTGTTTTGTTTTGTTTGGTCTTTTTAGGGCCTCACCCACAACATATGGAGGTTCCCAGGCTAGGGGAACAATTTGAGCTGTAGCTGCTGGCTTACACCACAGCCACAGCAATGCGGGATCCGAGCCTCATCTGCAACCTACACCACATCTCATGGCAACATGGGATCCTTAACCCACTCAGTGAGGCCAGGGATTAAACCAGCATCCTCATGGATGCTAGTTGGATTTGTTAACCACTGAGCCATGAAGGGAACTCCTGATTGGTATTTTTATCTTAACTTTCTTTTCACTCTGATTTCCCAATTATTTGTATTTTAGACCATTTGGAAATTATCCCAGATATTCTGTAATTAATTTTTACCCTTTTTCAGATTGTGTAATTTTCAAGTTCATTTAGTCTTTCTTTCATAATCTCTAGTAGATGAAAAGCTCATCCAGTGCATTTTTGATTTTAGAAATTTTGTTTTTTATTCTAAAATTTCCATTTGGTTATTTTTTATAGTCACTATTTCTCTATTGAGATTTTGTATTTTCACTCATAAGCATGTTATCTTTACTTCCTCTAACATAGTTACTATAGTAACTTTAAAATCATTTTCTGCTAATTTTAATATCCAGATTAGCTCTCAAACTCTGATGATTGTCTTTTCTCTTTAGTGAGGATCATGCTTTTTTATTTCTTAATATATCAAGTAAATTTTAATTATATCTTGGACATGGTTAACCATACTTAGAGACTCTGAAATCTGTTCTGAGCACTGATTATTTTTAAAGCAGGAAGTTAACTTGGCAGAGCTTGAGCTACAGACTTTGTTTCCCCTGAGTTACAGCAGCTGAAATTTTGGTTTAATTGTTTTAATTTTAGCTGAACTGCTTGAATTCTTCCTGTGCATGTGTGAGATTTGGGCAGTGTTTATTATACACAGAATTTGATTTTCTCTTTCTGTTGCTTTTTGTCATTTCCTCCTCACTTTTCACTTTCTGTATTTACTTAAACTCTTTCTTCTGTTTTTTCAATCTAGTAAGACTGAGTTTTCTAACATAGATTTAGCCTTTAGCTATTGATTGAATTTGTCTAAAATCTATAAAAATGGGAAACAGTGTCATTCTCTTCTTCCAGATGTCAGTTGCACCCCAGTGTCTGTCTTCTTTTTTGTTAACTGCCTGGGCCTTCCAGTAGTTATTTGTTCATATTCTACCCAGAATGTAATATCTTTGGGATGGTTAATTTGGCCATTATCAAAGAATCTGTTTTTAAATATTTTAATTGTATTTGTTAAACGCTATGCTGGCAGAGATTATGTCTGTAGCTTTTGTAATCTAATTTTCATTCTCTGTAATTTGTTGTGCTTTTCCAAATATCCTTAGATAGTGACTGATCAGGAACCTCATGTCTTAGTTAAATTATCATTGTATCATCAGAATATTTAGAGAATATGTAACTTTTAAATATTCTTTCTTTACTGTTATACTTCATCCATGTTCTAATGACTGTTGCTAATGGTAAAATATGAGCAATATATGCAAGGCTTTCTTCATAGAAAACATTGATAGAACTGATCTAACTATAAGAGAAATTGTCTGATCAGATACAATGAAGATATAAAAGTCATCGTATTTATTCTTCATCTTTTAGTTGGATGAACATCCATTTCAAAGATAATTTCCACAGGGAAATTTTTTTTTCTTGCTTTTTAGGGCCACATCTGTGGCATATGGAGGTTCCCAGGTTAGGGATCAAATCGGAGCTGCAGCTGCTGGCCTATGCCACAACCACAGCAACGCAGGATCCAAGCAGCATCTGCAACCTACACTACAGCTAAGAGCAACGCTGGATCCTTAACCCATTAAGCAAGGCCAGGGATTGAACCTCTGTCCATGAGGATGCTAGTCAGATTAGTTAACTGCTGAGCCATGATGGAAACTCCTCCACAGGGAATTTTTAAAGGAGATTTGATAATGTTTGTGGTGACAATAAGGAGACTAAAGGTGAAGTTCTTTGTGAGAGTATTCACCAATTGTTTCTTAAACTGGTAGCAACCACAATATAAGAAATAAAAATGATGTGCTGAAAATTTTTTTTTCATCTTCCAAGAGAGATTTTACTTCTTCCTTTTTAGTCTAAATGCCTTTTTTTCTATAATGATTTTTGTTTTATCCATTATAGCTGATTTACAGTGTTCTGTCAATTTTCTATTACATAACAAGGTGACCCAGTCACACATACATGTACACATTATTTTTTCTTTCTTATCATGCTCCATCAAAAGTGACCAGACATAATTTCCAGTGCTATACAGCGGGATCCCATTGCTTATCCATTCTAAGGGCAATAGTTTACATCTATAAACCCCAAATTCCCAGCCCCTCTCACTCCCTCCCCTTCCCTCTGGGCAACCACAAGTCTGTTCTCCATGTCCATGATTTTCTTTTCTGTGGAAAGGTTCATTTGTGTCATATATTAGATTCCAGATATAAGTGACATCATATGGTATTTGTCTTTCTCTTTCTGCCTTACTTCACTTTGTATGAATCTCTAGCTCCATTCATGTTGCTGCAAATGGCATTATTTTGTTCTGTTTTATGGCTGAGTAGTATTCCTTTGTGTATATATACCACATCTTCTTAATCCAGTCATTTGTCGATGGACATTTGGGTTGTTTCCATGTCTTGGCTATTGTGAATAGAGGTGCAATGAACACGCGGGTGCATGTGTCTTTTTCAAAGAAGATTTTGTCTGGATATATGCCCAAGAGTAGGATTTCTGGGTCATATGGTAGCTCTATGTATAGTTTTCTAAGGTATCTCCATACTGTTTTCCATAGTGGTTGTACTCATTTACATTCCCACCAACAGTTCAGGAGGGTTCTCTTTTCTCCACACCCTCTCCAGCATTTGTTATTTGTGGACTTGTTAATGATGGACATTCTGACTGGTGTGACGTGGTATCTCATGGTAGTTTCGATTTGCATTTTTCTAATAATCAGTGATGTTGAGCATTTTTTCATGTGCTTGTCGGCCATCTGTGTATCTTTTTGGGAGAAATGTCTGTTCAGGTCTTTTGCCCATTTTTCCATTGGTTGTTGGCTTTTTTGCTGTTGAGTTGTATAAGTTGTTTGTATGTTTTAGAGATTAAGCCCTTGTCGGTTGCATCATTTGCAACTATTTTCTCCCATTCTGTAAGTTGTGTTTTGTTTTCTTTTTGGTTTCCTTTACTGTGCAAAAGCTTTTCAGTTTGATTGGGTCCCAAGGTTTATTTTTGCTTTTATTTCTGTTGCCTTGGGAAACTGACCTGAGAAAACATTTGTAAGGTTGATATCAGAGCATGTTATGCCTATGTTCTCTTCTAGGAGTTTGATGGTGTCTTGTCTTATATTTAAGTCTTTAAATCATTTTGAATTTATTTTTGTGCTTGGTGTGTTCCAGTTTCATTGATTTACATGCGGCTATCCAGTTTTCCCAGCAATACTTGCTGAAAAGACTGTCTTTTTCCCATTTTATATTCTTGCCTACTTTGTTGAAGATTAATTGACCATAGGTATCTGGGTTTATTTCTTCATTCTCTATTCTGGTCCATTGGTCTGTATATCTGTTTTGGTACCAGTACCACACTGTCTTGATTACTGTGGCTTTGTAATATTGCTTGAAGTCTGGGAGAGTTATGCCCCCTGCTTGGTTTTTGTTCCTCAGGATTACCTTGGCAATTCTGTTTTTTTTTTTGTGGTTCTGTGAAACATGTCATGAGTAATTTGATAGGGCTTGCGTTGAATCTGTAGATTGCTTTGGGTAGTGTGGGCATTTTTTATGTGCTGAAAATTTGATTATTAATTATGGCCCATTTTTTGAATTAATAATTTTTCCAATGCTACAATGTATTTTTTGCAAAGAATTTTTGAACATTATTTCTTTGGGTCCTGTTAAGTTAATCGTAATTTTGAAACAAAACTTAATGAACATAAAAATGTGATATACTGCCTTTTCTTAAGAAATTTTACAGCTTTTCATAAAACTATTTGCACAAAATGTAAATCTGATGATGAAAATTCACTTAGAGCAATATGTTTTTCAAAAAATATTACCAGATTTTCCATGAAATCTGCAGAGCTAAAGAAATGCTTATTATATTCTTTGCCATTGGCAATGCAACAAATATATAGATGAGCAATTTTAATGAAATTAAAGATTAGATGTAGATTTAGGTGAACTTTTTCTTTCTTAAGAAATATGGTTCTTAGAGTTCCTGTTGTGGCACAACAGAAACGAATTGGACTAGGAATCATGAGGTTGTAGGTTCAATCCCTGGCCTCACTCAGTGGGTTAAGGACCCGGCGTTGCCATGAGCTGTGGTGTAGGTTGCCGATGCAGCTCGGATCTGGTGTTGCTATGGCTGTGGTGTAGGCCGACAGCTGTAGCTGTAATTAGATCCCTAGCCTGGAACCTCCATATGCTGCTGGTGTGGCCCTAAAAAGCAAAAACAGAAAAAAAAAAAAGCAATATCATTCCTAAGATTGTCATATGACATATTTTAGGACATGTTATTTACGTGTCTTCTGGCCTTCATTGTTTATGGAGAGGAGTCAGCTGTGATTTTATTTTATTTTTCTCCTATAGGTATTGTATCCATTTCCTCTGGTTTCTTTCATGATAGCTCTCTGTCTTTTGTTTTCAGTAGTTTGAATTTGAAGTATTTAGGTGCGTTTTCCTTTATGTTCTCATTGTGGTTCACTGAGCCACTTAGGTATCTGGAATGATTTCATTCATCAATTTAAAAAATTTTTTCTTTTGGCTACGCACATGGTTGGCTGAAGTTCCTGGGCCTGGGATTGAACCTGAGCCACAGCATTGACAACTCTGAGTCCTTAACTGCGAGGCCACCAGGGAACTCTTCAGTCATCAATTTTTAAAAGTGTTGGTCATTATCTCTTTAAACATTTCCTCTGCCCCGTCTGTTTCCTGCTTTCCCTCTAGGACTCCATTTATATATGTGTTTTTTTGATACTGCAATACAAATCTCAGATGCTTTTCTGTTTTTTTTTTTCATTTTTTTCCCTCTTCCTATTCTGCCTTTACTTTTTTTTTTTTTCTTTTTTCCGTTTATAGGTGCACCTGCGGCATATGGAAATTTCCAGGCTAGGGGTCTACTTGGAGCTGTAACTACTGGCCTATGCCACAGCCGTGGCAACACTGGATCCGAGCCACATCTGTGACCTACATTGATCTTTAACCCACTGAGTGAGGCCAGGGATCAAACCTGCATCCTTATGGTCACTATGTTGGATTCTTAATCTGCTGAGCCACAACAGGAACTCCTCTGTCTTTACTTAATAATCTGTTTTGATTCACTTTGTTGTTTTCATTCCATTCTACTGTTATGCATGCAGTAGTAGAATATAGAATAGTAATGTATTTTTTACTTCTCTTGTTGCATGTTTCAGTTGCAAAGTTGACACTTGGTTTTTTTCCCCAGCATCCATTAATGGGCTAAAATTCCTTCTCCATTTCCCTTGTATGCACCTCTCCACTAAATTCTTTGACATATTTATTGTAGTTTTTTTGAGGTTGTCTGCTTATTTGCAACATCCTGGCAACGTTTATGACTCTTTCTCTTGATTATGGATTCATCTTCTTCTTTGCATGTCTTTTGATGCTTCATTGTATACTGAACATTGTTAAGTGATGCATTGTAGAGATCCTCCATTATGTTTTCACCTGGAGAATGCTTTTAAAAAACCTTGTCAGGCAGTTAAATTAAGGAAGATCGCTTGATCTTGTTAAAGCTTCCTTTTAGGCCTTGGTTGGGCAGTACTCTTTGCTTTTTACGTTTATCATGGGGTGTTGCTTTTACTTTTCTAGTTTCTTACTCTTAATATCTGAACTTTCTGGTGTCTTAACTAGTTGCCTTGGGTTTTTCACAAATATCTCTTTAAGCCTGCTTGATCAGTGACTTCTGAAATTTCTCTTCAACTCTCAGCCCTTAGTAGTTGTGGTCTACCAGGCTCCAGAAGGCCAGCTTAAAGTAAGTACAGCTTAGAGTTTGGGCTGGAACCTGAGTAAAAACTCTTTCTGGAGTTTTTTTTCCCACTGCATTAGCAAGCCTATGATCTCTTGTCTTTAAAACCAGATTTTTCATATGTCAGTAGGCTCTGTGCTCTCTTCCTGGGCTTCAATTCTTCATGCTATAGTTGTGAACCTGCCTGTCCTTCTAGGCAGAAAGGTAGTGTGAAGCATACTTTAAATGATTTAACCTTTCTTAAGAATCTCAATGCATCGTGTTCAGTGCCCTTTCTGCCCAGTTTTATAGTTTATGGCAGAAAGGAAAAACCTTATACTAGCTATTCAGGAATCTGTTAATTATTTCATAGTAATTTAATAAGCACACTTGAACCCGTCACCTCAAACAGGAGCTGGAACCTTGGCAATCATTTAAATCTAACCGTTTCTTTATCTCATCCCGTTTCCTAGCCTCATTCAGTTTGTGGCAGTTATATTGAACCCATGTTCATCATTTATCAGATTTCTTTTTTATGTAGGTTTCATGCATATCTACATATGGATAAATATGTATGCATTCTTAAAAAGTGTTAGTGTTTTTATCTTTATATAAAATTATTCTGTTTTTTCCATGTAATTTTACATTGCATCATATTGATATTCATTGTAGTTGTTCATTTATTTTGACTGCTGTGTGATATTCCATAGTGTTATATACCAGTTTTTAATTCACTCTCCCACTGATGGATATTTGGATCATTTCTAAATTTGAAATGATTTGAGTAAAACCTTGATAAAAAGTTGAATAATTTTAAACATAACTGTCCCCAGGAGGTGCACTTGTTAATGTTAGAAAAACAATCATAGAATAAATGTATTTTAATTGAGTACGCTCATACCAGAAGTTTACTTCTTCCCTCTCTTTCCTTTTTTCTTTTCTTTTTTTATAAAAGTATAAAACAGTCCTGTATTAGTGAAGGAAGACTTTTGAAATAAGGAGGAATAGTGGGTGTAGAGCAGGCTTTAAAGAACACAGTCTAGCATTTTCCTGGATAAAGTCTTTAGATGGCTGAGAAAACCTGTGTTGTCTGTAGTGATATTAAATTAGACCATTTGGGCCCATCTAGGTCCTTAATGCTGTTGTTTGGGAATTATTTTTTTTCAATTAATTAGTTATCACAGTTTCTCTACACACACCTTTATTAGGAAATGAATTTCTTCTCAATTTTTATCTGAGACAATAAATGCTAAATATATAAAACTTATTTCCACATCTGAAATTGTTACCTTTTTTCTTATTACCTCTGAAGAATAAGGTTTTTTTTTTAACTTCTTTCTCTCTTACATAGGATGAATTATGAACTCTTTATGAATTATCTTTTATTTGGATGTTTATTGTGAAACATTGAAAAAAAACAGACTTTGTTATCTGTGGGTGCACACCTCCATTATCAGCAATAAGATGTAGGCGAGTCAGAGAAAGATTTTCAGTCTTCACAGCCTAGTCGTGCTCTGTCTCACCACTGTTAGTACAGAAATGCAGGTGAGCCTTGTTAAAGCCAGTCAGCCAGACATCTTCCTCCATCTTACAGATGGTTCACATGTTTTAGTAGTCTGTTAGCATCTGTTTAAAATTCTTGAACCACTCACCAAATTTGTTTGAATCCTATTTGTGGCTACACTTGATTATACATCTGTAGACTATTTGAGAATTGGCATTAAGAAATAACATTATGTCATACTTATCCAATACTAACATTACT